>NC_135784.1:151436093-152675260 GCF_051106095.1 Pogona vitticeps
GAAATGGGGGAGAGATGACCTCCAGAGGGGTGTATGATTGTCTACCAGCCAAAGGCTGTGGAGCTGAGAGGGAGGAAGGTGGGAATTATAGTCCTCAGCATCATTTAGAGGACTGAATAAGACCGTCTTCCTGCAGAGACTGAGTCTTTCCTTTTTAAGCTTTATAGTGGGCTCTTAACATTTTAATATTGGTTTGTTTGGGAGACAGGGTGAAATTTGTGATTTCATTAATTTTTAAAAAACAGGCAGACATTTTTACAGAGGTGTAAAAATTTCCCAGTTGAGATATATTCAGTAGTGAGCATTAGCCCAAATCTTATATATATAAAAATAAGTACGGAGTCTATATATATATATATAGGACAATAGCTAGTAAAGCTTATGGGAGAGAAAAAAGGGGGGCAGCACTCAGAAGCAGTTCATGCTGGAGTTTACCTAGATCTCTGCTGGTGAATCAAAGGCTCACTGGGGAGGAGCCCCAACTCCGTTCCAGATCACCTACTCTGCATCCTGAAAGTCCCAAGTTCAATCCCTGACATCTCTAGTTAAAAAGATAAGGTATCACCAGCCATTCAAAAAGACCTCCCTCTAGAAGAGGAATTATTTTTCTTGCAGCAGTTCCTGAATTTAGAAATGGTCCCCAATGATAAAGATAGTCTGTGAAACTCAGGAGGAGGAGGAAGACAGTGTGCCCCCAAGACACAACCTCCTCAGAGATTCTGACCTACTACTCCGCTGGAGTATACGGCTCTTCTTCTCAGCCAGTTCCTTCTGCCTCAAGGCCTCCAGCTCAGTGACGTCAGCATCCCGTTCCTTGGCTGAGCGGGCCTGCCCAGTTGCTGCCAGCTGCTCTGGCTTCTGTAGAGAACACAGAGACTTTAGTGTCTTCCTGCAACCCCAGCAAGGCTTACCCAACCAGGTCCCTAGAACTAAACATCCAAGAAGATGGTTAAGTCTACACTGCCTCTATTTACTCTTTCTCCAGTTAGGAGAAGCCCTATTTAAAAAATGATCAAAATCCTGTTGCATAAATCATGAAGCTTAAGGGAGACCTTATTACCAGCAGGGGAGACTTGCTGGTAACTAAAGAGTTTCTGCATTCATCCTGGGGGCTCACACAACTTGTGCACAATCAGTCTTATTGTGCGCAAGTCATATGAGCCTCAGTACCAGTGATTTCTTCCTGTCCAATACTAGTGGGCAGCTTGTCACGATCTGATGCAACAGGATTTTGGCCAATAAATTATGAGAAAAACCATGCCAGATTAAATGAACTAACCCACCACCTTCTCTCTCTGCCAGCAGTCAACCAAAGAAATGTGACTCTTAAAATATGAGCACACTTGAACATGCCCATCTTTGTTTTTGCCTTCAAGGTGTGGTAAAGGTATACCACCTATGAACAGAAGTTCTCTTCCTAGCTAGTACAGCTAATAATAATTCATTCACTAATGTTTTGTGCCACCTGCCCACATTAAAAAAAACAACACCCAGGTCAGAATCGTGCTGAGAATTAACACAATTGCTATTGGCCACCATTTTCCACTCAACCAAAAGCTACCCTACTCACAGTGTCCCAGAGCTATTAGAGCAGTGGGACGTGGTGGCGCTGTGGGCTAAACCGCAGAAGCCTGTGCTGCAAGGTCAGAAGACCAAGCAGTCATAAGATCGAATCCACGCGACGGAGTGAGCACCCGTCACTTGTCCCAGCTCCCGCCAACCTAGCGGTTCGAAAGCATGCAAATGCGAGTAGATCAATAGGGACCACCTCGGTGGGAAGGTAACAGCGTTCCATGTCTAAGTCGCACTGGCCATGTGACCACGGAAGATTGTCTTCGGACAAAGTGCTGGCTCTATGGCTTGGAAACGGGGATGAGCACCGCCCCCTAGAGTCGAACACGACTGGACAAAAATTGTCAAGGGGAACCTTTACCTTTACCTCCCAACCCCAGATGTTCTTGGACTACAACTCCCGGAAATCCTGGCCAACCCAACTAGTGGTGGAGGCTTCTGGGAGTTTTAGTCTTAAGAACATCTGGAGACCCAAGGTTGGAGACCACTGCATTAGATACTAAACCTCTCATACTGGTAGGTGTCAGTCTTTCTTGAATCAACACTCAATCTCTTATTCTTCGTTCCCACCACCATAAACTTTGGGATGCTACAAAACTCCTGGCAATTTAAGGCCCACTTCCAACACAAGGAATTTCAGCAAAATGCTCTTCCTTTAACAGGCTGGTGGTGCAAACAGCCCCTGGCAGAAATCACAGGCCTTGCCTTTGATCACCTTCTCCATCCCAAGCCCGCAGGCCCCGCCATCACTGGCTTACCTGATCCCGGAACATAAGGGAAGCGATCTCTAGCACGTGCAGGCTCCATTGCTGCTCGCTCTGGGAGCTGGCCAGGAATTTAAGCAGGTCATCCATGCCACTGATATGCACAGCCCACAGCACTCGGTCATGGATGTTGGCGTCGTCATCAATATTCTGCAGTCAAACAGACCGTAAGCTTGTGAAACCCTCAGTCTTAAGAAGCTCCAAAGTGTAGTGAATGTGGGAGCCGGTAAGTCTCTCATTCAGACTGAATGTCAGGCCAGCCACTATCTTTTAGCCTAACCCAGCCTTCCTCTTAAGGTGCTGTGTTACAACTCTCAAGACCTTCCCAGCCACAGAGGTAGTTCCGCACAGCTGGAAGTCACCAAGATGGGACAGGCTGTGAAAGATCTCAGGCCATCACATCTGAAACATGGGAGCAATCCCACATCTGTGGTTGAGCAACGGGTGTTGTAAGCCTCCAGGCACTCCTTTAAAAAACCAAAACCAGATTCAGATCCTGCTCTAATTTGATACCAGCCTAGCCCAGGCAACTGCCCTTCACACAAGTACCTTCTCCTCATCAGGATCTGCTGGGACATGCAGCACATTGCGGACAAGAAGCAGGATGCGCTCGATTAACAGGTTATCCTCTTCCTGACGCTGTTCCCAATCCTGTAAAAAGGAGTGGAGAAGTCATCACAAAATATGCCCTCTGCCTCTGCAAGAAAAAGCTGCCTGGAGGGCAGTGTCTTTCGTCTCTTGCCAGCCTCCGCCCCCCCAAATCCAGTCCTGCTCAATGATGTTTTGTCCACTTCCACAAACAATTCCACATCTTGGTTACCTTCTACCTGACTAACCCTCATGCTTGATGAACACACGGGCCAGGCTTACATGTAATGCTAATGCAGGTTACTGATCGTCGAGTTCTGTCACGGTTCTGAATATAAGCTGATCATATAAAGGAGCCGTAGCTATTGTCCCAACCGTAAACCGCAGTTAGTTGCCATGGTTTCTTAGAATCCTAGAACTGGAAGGAACGCTATGCATCACTGAGTCCAGTCCGTGTCAAGAAGGCACAGTCGAGAATCCAATGCCCAACCCCTGACTTTGCAACCGAAACCACTGAACTATTATTCAGCAGTTCCTGTTGCTAACTATTGTTTATTATATGCTATCAAATCATATCTGACATCTGGAGACCCTAAATTTCAAGGCATATCAGGTATTTAAAGAGTAGTTTTACCAATGCCACTCCCCTCTGAGTTTCTATGGCTGAGCAGGGGAGATCTGAACCCAGATTTCCAGAATCCTATTCTGCCATTCTGTCCATTATGCCAAACAGGCTCTCTATTTGAACTGCAAGGTTATTGCGGTAAGAACTTATCACTACCTAGGTATCCAGAACGGCGCCTTATTTCTCCATCTACTCATCCTGAAATACAGTGGTGCCCCGCATAGCGACATTAATCCATTCCAGATTGTCGCTATGCAGAAACATCGCTAAACGGGACAGAAAAAGCCATAGGAACACATTAAACTTCGTTTAATGCATTCCTATGGCTCCCAAACTCACCGTTCAGCAAAGTTCCTCCATAGCGCCGCCATTTTCGCGCCCTCGGTAAGCGAGGGCAGGGCGCAAAAACACTTGCGGTGGCCATTTTGGGCACCCGGCGGCCATTTTGGAACTGCCGATCAGCTGTTCTAGGAACACCACAATGCGAAGATCGGTAAGCGAAACGCTTACCAATCATCGCAATGCGATTTTCGGCCATAGAAAACATCGCAATGCGATCGTAAAAATGATTGCAAAATCCGCATTGATATGCGGATTCGTCGTTAAACGGTGCGCTAGTTAAGTGAGGCACCAAGAGCTGACAAAAGGAGCAGGAGACAGACTTGTAGTTTGCTTGATAGTGCATTCTTGGCTAAAACAGCAAACCTTGGTTAATATAAACCAAGGTTTAATAGGATGTGATCAATCAAACTGCTGTAGAATGTTGATAGTAGCTGAACCTGGCACTCACCAGCTGCAGCAGATCATAGAGCTTCTCACTCAGCACCCCAAAGATCTTCTCATTGGCAAAGGCCTACAGGTAGGGGGGGAACGTGTATTAAAACTGTGGTCCAAAAAAATGATCCCAAAACAGAAAATCCCCAAAGTGTCTAGCATAGTAGACAACACAAACCACATCTTTCCACCCTCGTCTCCAACACACTTCTTGAGCCCAAATCTCTCCCCTTCCATTTTTCCATGGACCAAAGCTCACTCTATGTCTGAAGGCATCATGATCTTCAGCCAGCCACTGAATATGGCAAAGCAGCCCTGCCACAAAACTGTGAAACCACGGTAGCATTTCCTCAGGACCGCAGGGAGCGCAAGCATTCCAGAAGTCATGAAAGCATGCACTTATCACTATCTCAAGAAGGATCAGAATGGCCCCACTTCCCCCAAAACAAGACAGGAATATGGCTGGACCAGCTACTCACTTCCTTATAAGCCTGAAGATAGGAGACAATCTGCAAGAAGTGATGACGGAAGCTGGCATCCTGGGGAAGTTTACCGAAGCAGAGGACTGCTGGCTGGGTCAAATTTACCATTAACCTGGGAGTGACAACAGAAACAAAACAATTGGTGGCTCTGTCAATTACTGTGAAACGGCTTAAGTTCAGACCAGCTGAATGTTTGGACATGGCCGTGGCGGTAGTGGTGCTATGCTAAAACCACCAGCCGGGAGCTATGAATTCCGCTAGTTAGTCTGCTCTGTTGATACAGGATAAGAATTAGAAATAAAGGGGAGAGGAGAACAGCACCCGTTATCTGCGGCACACAAAGCCAGAGTGATGCCAGCAGACCTATCCATCATGTGGGGAGGTGTCAATTAAGATTCAAGAAGATTTACGGGATGCACTTTATCAAGCGCTTATTGGCTCAGGTTCGTAAGGAAAGATACGTATGACTCCTGTGGCCAAGAATCCTACCAAGTTTATTTACACTACTTACTGTTTAGCCATACACTGTCATACAAGCGCCAAGGAAAGACCTGCATGTCGAAGACGCTATCACCCACAGTGTTAAGACACTGCGGTGATAGCATCTGTGACATGCAGGTCTTTCACCCACGGTCACCCACTACTTAACACTTCTCATTGTTACAGCTTTATAGTGATTCCAAATCAGCCATTTCCCCCTCCACTCCACCTCAGGTACCTGATAACAGCATCAAAAAGCTGTTTTTCTTGAGGGTACTGGATGACGATAGGTATAAGGTCATTCTGTAGGATCTGAGCTGCCCCCAACTGTTGCCTAATATCCCGAGTCTCATCTTCGTGACGCAAGTAGCGGATCAGGTCCTTCACACTCTCTGGAACAGGTGGGAGAGAACACAAGGTGTGTAGGAACACAAAAGCACACGGCATTTCCATCCAACCACATAAAGCAAGAGAGTAGCAGGGACTGCCATTTATAGGTAGACAATTAGAAAGCCAGACTGCATTTTTGGTTAGAGGGGCCTTCCAAGGAAGGACAGCTAAATAAAGACCCCAAACGGCCCTGAAAAAAAAAAGGTAATAAGCCCGTTCCGTGTTATGCACTGTCAAGCTGGAACTGAGTTGTAGCAACCCCAACAGGGCTTTCAAGGTGAGCGAGTTACTTAAGGAGTGGTTTTACCAATTCCACACCCGCCTCCAATGAATTTCCATGACCAAGCAGTGATTCAGACCCAGCTCTCCTGAGTCCTAGACCATCACTCTATCCACTAAGCTACACTGCCTCCATTTTTCCTTGTTGATGACTCACTCAACTGGCTCCATTTAAAAACACATGACTTACAAAGCCCTCATCCCAGGTCTCTCACCTAAGCAGTCTGGCTCTTTGTGGTAGGTGTCCCCCTCCAAGAAGCCGAGGGCGCTGCAGGTCGCCAAGAGTTCACAATTCATCATGTACAAGTCCATAAATCTCAGTCTAATTGAAAAAGGGAACCCTGTGGGATAGGAGGGAAAAAACAGTTCTGCTATGCCAGTGCTGGATTGTTCACAAAATCAACAAAAATCTGAGGTGCTGCTTAAAGTCTAATGTTAGTGCGTAGAAATAAAAACATTTTACACAGACTCAAAAGTGGCTGGCAATACAAATGTATACGCTGGTTGCCAAAGGATGTCAGGCAGTTACCCCTTGGAGGTGCAATTTTTTTTAAAAAAAAAAATCCATTTTCCACTTATTTATTTGAATCGGCAGACTTCTTCTAAAGTTATCAAATGTATTATGCAGTATCATTTTTTTTCCTGAGTGGCAGAAACACACATATGTGGGAGGATTCAAATAACACCTACTGCAGTAGTTGCACCATAGCTAAAATTCCACCCATTTCCCATGACGCAGCTACCTTGGGATGAATGATCACCACCTGACACAGACCTGGCCCCATCACCATGGGTACCTATGAAAACTCACACATTGCAGAATGACAGACCCACAATTCAAAGCACTCCAAGGTTCACTTTTCCATTGATATTCATCCAAACATTAAACACGAGAAATCACTTTGGTTTAAGATTTTAATTCACAATAAAAGCAACAGAAAAATCTGGTGGCACCTTAAAGACTAAGAAAGTGTGCTTGCCATAGGCTTTCGTGGGCTGCAACCTACTCCTTCATATAACAGGGAATATAATCCACAGAGGTTTATGGCAAATAAAAGTTGTTAGCCCTTTAAGGTGCAACAAGACTCTTCTTCTTTGGTTTTGCTGCAATGTTGTTGCTATGTATTGTCAAGTTGCCTCAGACGTATGCCGACCTTATGAATGAGCAATCTTCACAATGTCCTGTTTTCAGCAGCCCTGCCCAGCTCTTGTAGACTCAAGTCTGTGTCTTGCTCTAGGGAGTCAAATCCAGCTGGTCTTCCGCTCCTCCTGCGTCCTTGCACTTCTCCCAGCATTACTGTCTTTTCCAGAAAATCCTGACTTCTCATGATGTTCCCAAAGTATGACAACCCCAGTTTCAACATGATTGCTTCATAATTTTTGCAATAGACTAAACCCATCTCCTTCCTTGGAAATGCATTTACATTCCGACAGCATGGCCTTACAAATAGGGACTCGGAAGCTATCTTCATTGTGTTCAATGGACCTCATGCCAGGTAACTGTATAGAATTTTCTTTTTACCTGCTCTTTTCCTTTGTTTCCTCCCCCATCCAAGTCCCACTGGGCTTTCTCTTTCTTCCTATAGACTCCTCTCTTTGTTAGCCCTTTTTCCTTTTCTTCTTCTTCTTCACTGTACGGCTTTTTCTCCCTCACTCACTCTGTGCTACCACAGATCCGCACACATTTCCCCTGGGTATGCCATTCTTCTGCTTTTTCCCCAGACATGGGTGTTTCTGCCCTCTCGTTCACCTGCCCCCTTCTAGTCTCTCTCTCTCTCTCTCTCTCTCTCTCTCTTTTCCATTACTGCAGGCCTGGCTCCTGCACCCCCACCGCCCTGCTCCTCCTACTACCTGGCAGCTATCATGGACATGTTTTCCACACAGAAGCAGCAGTTACAAGTGGGAGGAATAGGACTGTTGGTTGCTACCAGCTATTCAGTCTGGCCCAAACTATCATCTACTATCAAATCTAAAGAGAGAGAAAAAAAACACACAAAAGCCAAAATCTTGTTATGCAAGAAAAACAACGTTTGGAGGAGAATTCCTGCAAGTTTAAAATTATACTCCATGCATCAGAGGAAGAGGGTTGTCGTCCATGAAAGCTCATGCCAACAAATTTGCTAGACTTAACAATGCCACAAAATTATTATTATTATTTTACATAATATAAGCTTTTCCTTCCAGTGTCTCCTAACCATTCATCCACCCACAAGTTGTCGATGTTTATACAATGAAGTTCGAAAGAGTGACAAACAATCCTTATGTGGAATTCCCTTCGGTGGGAACAAATAAACAACAGGAGCAGCAACTTGCTGGTAAGCTGTACAGTACTTGCAATATATCAATGGTTCCCAACTTTGGGTCCCCATATGTTCATGGAACACAATTTCCAGAAATCTTGGCCAGCACAGCTAGTGGTGAAGACTTCTGGATGTTTTGGTCCAAGAACATTTGGGGACCCAAGGTGGGGAGCCCCTTCAGTAAACCATACATTCCTCCATTTGTACAAATCACCTTACCTCACCCATAGATCAGGATTATGACTGAGAACAAGAAATCTTTCCCTCCCCAGGATAAAGATTTTAAGTATACAGGGTTGTGGGATAAGGAAGTCACATTAAGTAATTCAGTAGCCCACACAGAATCTCCACTACCAATTGACACAGAAGCACCACCTGGACCACACAATAAAGCAGAATGTGCCAGCTTTTTCCAAGACACTTTACAAATTCTTCAGTTTTCGGACATAATTTTACTGGCCGAGACGAGTTACAGGATGGGAAGACACCGACAAGTTACAAAAGGGAAACCATGTTGTCTGAGCCCTTACAGAACATCAGGGAAACTAGTGTTTTATCAAAAAGCGGTGGTGTCTTTTTGTTATGCTGCAGAATTATAAAGTGCAGAATGAGGAGCAACCCTGTAACCTGTTGGGAGCACTGTAAGTGGGAAAAGCTATTATAAAATAAACCAAAGCTAGCCACTGCCAACTGATTGGAATAGGATTGTGATTAACTGTACCATAAAAATGCATGTGAAATCTGACACAAGACTGCATTATTTATAGCACTGTAATAACATGGATAAAATCTTACCTATGTTTCAAATTTTCAAAAATACAGGCAGTCCATGGACAAAACAAAATGACTGCACAACGACCACCTTATCTGGAAGCACCCACAGCCACCAGCGGTGATTAGGAACTGAACGTTTTCCCCACTACAGTACTGAGAACAGCGTCCAATACATATGACAAGAGGGTCTGGTTTATTTTTAAAGGCAGCAGTAACCATGAGAGACAGAGAAGACCTCTTTCTCTACCGAGCATCAGCATCAGGCTGCTAACAGAGCATCAGCCTCACGAGACAGCAATGGAAGCTTGCAACGAACATCACATTTCTTCTTCCCTTGTAAAAAATTTCCTTCCTAGGCAAGCAGTGGGTGCAAAGGGGACACAATTTCCCTCCATGGGTCAGGAAGCAAGAGAATGGGATCTCACTGGCAACTAGAAAAAAAAAGGCGGCTACCAAGCCCACCCCAAAAATGGGCGCAGACTTTTCTCATGAGCTAAGTTTGCAAAATGTAACGAAATAGGCAAAACCTGCCATGGTCCCATCCTCCATATGGGTTTTCCTCCATCTATTAGGCATATAGTCTCCCCTCTTGCATGCACTATAGTGAGCAAAATAAAGGCAAACCAGCGGACTAAGATTTTTTTACATGGACTGCACAGATCATCCATCTCAGTTTTCGCCCCAAATAGTCAAGTCACATACTTTTTAATTTCCCCCAGCACAAGCATTAAACCCTGAATGATACAGAATCAAGACCACTCAACCCACACAAGATAGGAAGAGAGGATAAATGGCTCTCCTTTGGCTAGATCAGAAACTTTAGCAAGGTGTTCCATCCCCCCACCTTGGCGCATATGTTATTGCAATTTAGTTTACCAGCAAAACCTTCTCTATCCCAAGACTGTCATGCACACAAACTCCTGAAACACATGTGCAGCTGGAATCCTTCCAAAACCTCTGGAGGCTGCAAGAGACGGACAACTCAGCAGTGTGGCGGGCTGCAGAGAACAACAGGTCTGTACTAACAGCTGGCCAAATTCTCTTGATGCTTAAAAAGAGGAGACTGGCTCTCCCCACCCACTTCTTGACAAGGCAGCTCCCTCCTCCATTGCTTTGTTCACACAGATTTCGCATAACCTGGTTTATGTAATTGGTCCACTTATCAAGAGTGCCGCAGAGTTCTAACCTAATTTCCACTTCTTGTGGTTACAATAACTGAGGTCACTATGCAGGGGAGGAAGGAGAAGGGGAAATAAAGCAAAAGGTTTCGCAGCACTACTTGCCTTGCTTAGGACGCACATCTGCATAACATGGTAGCACCTTAAATTGACAGATATTAATCTCTGTTGGAGTATCCATTTTTGCAGGACTAGAATACTGAATAAAATTTTGATTTAGGCCTTATAGAAAAGAGAAAGCATGTCATGCTGAAGTTCCAATCCTTTTGCTAGTTTGGCATTTTCATACAAACTTTGGAAACTAGTAGTGGCATGCTAACTATGGAGAATGGCAGGTTAAGCATCATATCAGCAGTGCATGTAGCCCCTATAAAGACCATGTCTCCACACATGATGTGGCAAACCCAGGGTTAGTTGCAGAGTACACTCTGAACAGGCATCCAAACCTGACTCTCTGGTGAGAGTTGTTACCTGTAACATACATACTGTTTCTGAGTTTTGCACAACAAAGGAAGATTCTGAAAAAGGGTGTTGGAAGCACTCTCCCCCTTCCTGCGCACTTGTTTTAACTGTGCATAACGTCCAAATACAGTGAGAGAGGAGGAGAGAAATCAGGACACTTTACAGCCTTCTTCAGCTTAATTCCCATTGAGCAGAGCAGAATCTCCCGGAATCACCTTCTGAAATCTGGCTTGTAGGGAGACCTACAAGAGTCAATAGGGGCTGCATGCCCTGTTGTTCTTGGAACATCAGCAGCCTACCAGCATAGCCAAACTAATTTCAGTATTCAAATCAGGCAAGACACCAGGCTGAAACGGATCAAGACAATCCTTGCTGTCTAGAAACACCTGACTGAGTTGCCTTAACTGGTTCAAGGTCCTTGCCCAAGAAAAGGGTTTATGTGCCCCAGCCAGTAGTTGCCACAATCATCTGGGTCCTGGGGAAGCTTCTTTCGGAGTAATCTGACAACCATGAGCCCTTCAGGGCTGCTGGGTGTTTTCCCTCCACAAGGTATTTGAATACCGCAGGGATCAAACTAGAAAGATAAAAGGGACACATCACCATCAGCAAGATGCTCATACAGTAGACTGAATTGCGTAGTAAAGATAAAGGTTCCCCTTGACAAGTAAGTCCATTTGTGTCCAACTCTAAGGGTCGGTGCTCATCCCCATTTGTAAGCTGAAGAGCCGGTGTTTGTCTGTAAACACTTTCTGTAGCCACATGGGTGGCATGACTAGACACAGAACACCATCACTTTCCCACCAAACTGGTACCTATATTCATTCACTCGTATTTGCATGCTTTCGAACTGCTGGGTTGGCGGGAGCTGGGACAAGCAACGGGAGCTCACCCTGTCACGTGGATTTGAACTGCCAATCTTTTGACTGACAGCCCAGTGGCTCAGCAGTTTAACCAGCAGCGCCATCCATGTCCCTTGAATTGGGTAGCTTTACCTAATTATAGATGGAGGGAATGAATGGTCAAAAACTGAAGTTCTAGTATCCGGTAGTATAATGTCTTTCCCCTCCAATGTGAGGAAGATCAGGATTCTACACAAGGAGCTTTCTGCTCTAACGATTTCTCCAGTGCAACTGCACTGATCCAAGCCCTTCCTGGTACAACCCTGGTGCTCACTCGGGACACTGATAAACAGGGTTCCTTGCCCTCCGGGTGACTAGAACCCAGTTCCATTGCCCATGGAAACTAGTTACCTGGCCATGAATGAGACAGGCAAGAACCTATCAGAAGCGATAGTTCTGAATTACGTAACAAACCTCTTTTTTTTTTTACCACAATGTGCACTGCTGTGTATGAACAAAGCCAGGTAATGACCCAGAAGTGGGTCACAGAAGGCCCCCTGCTAGAATACTTCCAGATCGACACAAGGCCTCGCAAGATAACAGGTGCATCCATGTCACTGTAAAGCAGTCTATTCTTTTGTCCAAAACAAATCCTGGCCACGTGTGGTAAGATCACAAGAACTGGCTGGCACCAGTACAACACTTGTGATGTAATGGTAGAAGGGGTAACTGTGTTAATATGTGTAAGAATTCTATTTTGTAAAAGCAAAATAGAAATAAAAAAAAGTTTTAAAAAAAGACAAACGTGGCGGCACCTTAAAGACTAACTTTTTTCTTTTTCAATTAGAACTTTTATGAATAAGTTCACTTCATCAGATGTAAGAGGAAGAGATTCAGCATGGCAAGTATTTATAGATGGCATCAAAATATAGATATCAAATACTGTATAGATTGTGGTTGGTTGGAAAGAAAGTCAGTGAGTGTATAACACCGTGGTGATAGCGTCTTTATCATGCAGTTCTTTCACTGAAGCTTGTGCTGTAAAGAATGTGAGAACCTGTCATAAAATAGTAATGGTAGAGTAACATGAAGGTTCAGGGACGTGGTGGCGCTGCGGGCTAAACCGCAAAAGCCTGTGCTGCAGGGTCAGAAGACCAAGCAGTCATAAGATCGAATCCACGCGACAGAGTGAGCGCCCGTCGCTTGTCCCAGCTCCCGCCAACCTAGCGGTTCGAAAGCATGCAAATGCGAGTAGATAAATAGGGACCACCTTGGTGGGAAGGTAACAGCGTTCCATGTCTAAGTCGCACTGGCCATGTGACCACGGAAGATTGTCTTCGGACAAAACGCTGGCTCTATGGCTTGGAAATGGGGATGAGCACCGCCCCCTAGAGTCGAACACGACTGGACAAAAATTGTCAAGGGGAACCTTTACCTTTACCTAACATGAAGGTTAATTAGATTGGTTATTTACAGTCACTGATGACTTTCCCTCTATGAGCTTTCCTTTGTAATTAATAGCAATAGTATGTGACTTACCCCAGGCAATTGGTGACCACAAGAGCATCGTCAAGAATCTGTTTTACGTATTTGTGAAGGCTTTCACGGCCGGGATCTAATGGTTGTTGTGTGTTTTTCGGGCTCTTTGGTTGTGTTCTGAAGCCCGAAAAACCCACAACAACCAATCTGTTTTACCTTTTAGGTTTCTAAGGTGGACCTGCTGAATGGGAGAAAAATATCTGGGAGATGCACTACACTATAGTATTTGTAGTGTTTATATCTAGTAGTGCCCTAAATAACCTTGGCTTATATTAAGTCCATTAATGTGTGTGTCTAGCATGTATATATATTTAATCTTAGCTGTTTCTCTCTGGATTCTTGTCCTGTAGTTTCTTTTTTCTAGGATGACCCCTTGCAAATAATCTGTGGAATGCCCTGGTAAATTAAAATGATGTTAGGCAGGTTTCTGTGTGTTGCCATTCCTGATGCCTGATTTATGTCCATTAATTTTTTTGCATAGAAATTGTCCTGTTTGTCCTATGTAGAGTGCAGATGGGCATTGTTTGGCAAAAGACGGCATAAATAACATTGATAGAAGAACAGGTAAAAGTGCCTTTGACATGTTAGGTCCAGTAATTGTGTTGCTTTAATAGATGTGGGAGCAGAGCTGGCATCAGGGTTTGTAGCAGGTTTTTGTTTATCTCTATTTATTTATTAGTTTTATTTATAATCTACCGCCTTTCTCCCAACAAGGGACCCATCTCCATGTGTGTTGCATAGTCCATTGTGTGTCAGTAGTTTGAGGTTGGAGGGTTGTCTGTAAGCCACTATAGATGTGCCACCAAGGGCTTGGGAGAGTGAAGTGTTCTTGTTGAGGATGGGTTGGAGATCATTTATGCTATGTGTGAGTGGTCTCAGTTGTGGACTGAAAGTGACAACTAGTGATGTTCAATTATTTTCTCTTCTGGTTCTGTCTTGTAGTAGGTTGCTTCGTAGTACCCATCTTGCTTTATTAATTTGTTCCTTAATCATATTGTCAGAGGAATGCTTGTAGGGGAAAAAGTCATCAATGATTGTAAATAGCCAACCTAATTAGCATTCAAGTTACTCTACCATTGTTATTTTATGACATTCTTTATAACACAAGCTTCAATGAAAGACCTGCATATCACAGATGCTATCACCACAATGTTATATATCCCCTGACTTTCTTACCAACCAACCACAATCTCTGTATTTGATATCTATATTTTGATGACATGTATAAATACTTTGGATTTCTCCCTTCCAAGACATTTATACAACTTCCCTGGATTTAATATAATATAATCTTAGAACTGCAGAGTTGGGAGGGACCTCGTGGATCATTGACTCCAGCCCATCAAGGTGGCACAGTGGGGAATCAAACTCCCAACCTCTGGCTCTGTAGACACAGACCTAAACCACTGAGTGTCATTAGCCACCAGCCAAGGGGCAATCCAGCAACACCAGGAAGACCACACTTTCCCACTCCTGATTTAACCCTTTTTCATCAAATTATCATCTTTCTCTATCACAAGCAAACCTTCCACTATCATTTAAACAGCCCTAGCTCCTGCCAACCTAGCAGTTTGAAAGCATGTAAAAATGTGAGTAGATAAATAGAGTGGTCGCATAGACCAGATGGGCGGGATACAAATCAAATCAAATCAATAGGTACAACCTCGGTGGGAAGGTTAACAGCACTCCGTGTCTAGTCACGCTGGCCACATAAACACAGAAACTGTCTTCAGACAAACGTTGGCTGTGGCTTGGAAACAGGGATGAGCACCGTGCCCTAGAGTTGGACACGATGGGACTAAATGTTAAGGGGAGCCTTTACCTTTACTGTACCTATGACTACAGAATCTATGATGAATTGCACCTTGGACACATAATAATAACCATGTGTTGTCAAGTTGATTCTGACTTATAATAGTCCTTTTTCAGGGTTTTCTAGGTAGAGAGAATATTCAGAAGTGGTTTACCATTCCCTTCTTCTGGCGGCATCCTTGGACTGTGCAGCTTGCCCAAGGACACACAGGCTGGCTCTACTCACAGAAGGAACAGGGGAGAATCAACCTTCCAACCTCTGGCTTTGCAGTCAGATATCTAAACCACTAAGCCATGTGCATTATTAGTAAAAAAATATCATCAACTTGGATGTTCAAGCAAAGCAAGTATTTAAAACTAAAATACTAACATTATAGTGGAGAAACCAGAGTTCCATAATTTTCCTGGACAACCTGGCCCAAGCACCCTCCCTCCCCAAAAGTGGCTGCGCCCAACAAACTAGCTGCACCTCTAAGAGGTACAACTGCATGACTGGCAAAAATTTTGGGACCTCTGGCTTGCTTTTTGCATGGCAGAAGATTTTAAAATTGGAAGCAATAGAAAAATGGTTTGCAAGGAACGTGGTGTGAGAGGGGTACATTCAGCTCTCCGAGGTCACAGGAGGACAGGTGCAAATGTAATATGAAACCTGGAAGCAAAATGAGATTTCTGGTAGTCCATACTGCTATAGGTAACAAGGCCCATACACAGTAAGATCATGTCAAAGTTTAACATCACATGTACCTGGTAACATATTTTGTTGGTTTTATGTTTAGAAATATGATATGGAAATTGGGGGATGTTTCACACACTGTTACACTGAATGCCAAAAATTACACCAATGCTTCAGAATATTGAAACTTTATTTGCAATCCTAGGAGTCAAAGGAGTTCAACAGATTCATTTTTACTTAATAACTGATCCCACTATCTCAGGACTGCTGAACTTCATAATAGCCTTTAAAATATAGTTCTAAAAGCCAAGTGACAAACTGTTTATACCCCCCCCCAAAAAAAAACCTCAGACACAAAGAAATATGGTAATAACCACGTGAAAGCCTCATGAAAGAATCTTAAAGGCTACACGCAGCTTGGCGGTTACACAATCTTAGCTCTTCACTGGGATTCAAGTCTTTGATAGAGTCAAAATCATTGGTGCAAAAAGCACAAAAACAGCTCACAGCTACACCACAAATATAAATATTTAACCCAGTAAAATTACCATCCTTTTCCTACGATATACTACATATCCCAACACAGAAAAGAAGGAAGGAGATAACATTTTTAATTAAGAGCTACTGCTCTGTTTTTCTCTTCTTCTTCTAATCCCTTTTTTCTTTAGTGCTGTGTTTTTCAGACTCTAAGTCTGAAGGGTAATGATTATCCAGAGGACTACAATGCACAAGCCCCCCCCCCCAATCCTTTAAATAAACATAGATTTTGCCACATGTAACCACACTGTATATACAGCATTTTTATGAGACATACCAGATTGTCATACCAAAGCCCTCGAGCCTGCTTATTGCTCTCTTATTACAGCTCATATCTTTTTCTTATACACAAACAGACACACATATTAAAAAGCTAGTGAAAACACTACCTAACTTTCAAGGAACACCAATTCACGCTGAAATCGATTCTCCAGCCCAACCAGATTTTAAACGGCCTTTTTGACAAGGGCAAAACCATGCCCCTCCCAGGCTTAGTGATCATAAAACCCTGGAAAGCAGGTTTGTGTGTCCAGTCAAACTGGAGCTCAGAATGCATAGTGTTCTATGTGCACACACAAAGCCAAATTTAAATTTTTGTTGCATATCACAGTGCAACCAATTACCCTGAGAGCTGGTCAACTGTGAAGGTCTTCAAGAGAAAATCAGACAACCATCTGTGTAAGCTGTTTTGATGTGGATTTCTGCACTGAACAGCAGGCTGGACTAAACAGCCTTACAGGCCCATTCCATCCCAAATTCTATGATTACACAGTTCATTTTAGGGAAGCTGCTCCAGAACATCTTTACCCAGATCTTCATTGCACAGTTACACTATCATTCTTTTATTAATCAAATTCCAAACATATCAATCAATATGCTTTACACTTAATTCTGAATTCTCAACTGCAAAATTAGCTTTGAGAATGCGTACTGTACCATGCTATGCATTCTTGGTTGTACCTGCAGATTTTAGAACAGCATAAATATTTTCAAGCTTGACTTCTCACAGAATGTTAAGAATTTATTGGATCAGAACCTCTGCTGTATTATGGCAAACAAACACAACACTCTTACTACTGTGGGATGTAGGCATCCTTCAGTCTCGAGAGACTATGGTATCGTGCTCTGTACGGAGGTCTTGGAACAGCGTCTGGTGTGGCTAGGAAGCCTATACGAGAGTGACAATCCCTTCCACATGGAAGACAAATCCAATCTGTCCCCTGTCCAGCTCCCTGGTTCTGCTGCTTTCGGGACTGCCTCTCTGCCTCGGCCTGCTGGACAAGGGTCTCTTCTTACTACTACGATGCAGAAAACTAGATTACTGCCATCAGATAATGAAATATAAAAAGTACAGACTGTTATCGTGGAGATAAGAAATCAGTGATAAGAAAATCAAGAAATACAGGATGGAGAAGAACCTCTTGGTTTAAGAAGCTGGCAGACCAGTCTGGGTGCAAGGTAACATCGTTGCTTAGAACCGCAGCATCCAAAGCATGCTGACGTCTAATCGACACGAAAGGAACAAGACGCAGGATGAAAAGTATTGGCTTTAATGGGTTTCTCCCGCACATTTCGCCTTGCCATTCATCCTCCAGTTACAGTTGCTTGTACTTTATAGTGTATAAAGCGAAATCCTGAGCTTCGCCCCCCCACACACACACCTGGGAGAATTAGGAGGCAGCTAAGGTTAGAGGCTGCCTCGAGATTGGGGATGGGGGGCCCCCCGCCCACCCGTTTCAAGCCACGTGGGGCTTCGGACCGCTCACGTGCAAGGAGAGGGGGCGAGGCTTCCTCATCGAAGGAGGCGCCCTAAGATCACCACGTGACAAGATACATCTTTTCTTTCCCGACTTCCGAAAGCGATCCGGCGGCGCGTGTTTTGTCCTCGCCTGCGTGTCGGGGGGGGGGGCGAATGCGCGGGCAGCGGCGGCGGCGGAGAAGAGCAGGCGCGGCTACGGCGGTTTTGCCGAAGACAAGCAGCTGGCCGCCCCACGTGCGGAGCCCGGAGCAGCCGGGAAGGCAACGTGACAGGCGCTGAAGAGCCATGGTATACGGAGGGTGCAGCGAGGCTGCGGGAAGGAAAGCGGGGCCTCTCACTCGCAAGGACGAGGCGCAGAAAACGGGAGGTGCAAAAAAAGAACCCAGCGGCATTTGGAAAACACACACACACACACACACACACACACACACACACACACACACACACACACACACACACACACACACACACACACACACACACACACACACACACACACACACACACACACACACACACACACACACACACACACACACACACACACACACACACACACACACACACACACACACACACACACACACACACACAGAGCCTCACTTTCAAGACGTGGAATACGATGCTCAGGAGCAGGAGAAAATAGATTCTTTCTGTACTCCCATTCCTACAGTCCTCCAACTGGAATCCCTAAAGTAACTTTTCCAAACTCTGCATTGCACCATAGTTAAGAGGAGTTACCTCTTTCTGCCCTGATGCAGTATAGTCTCATGGGAGACTAAACTGATCTCCTTTCAGTGTACTGTACATAAAATTTAATTGCTGTCTTCAGCATTTAGAAGCACTTCAACAATGCAGTTTGTCTGCTCAGAAGAAAACCCATTGGGCTCAATAGGATTTACAGATGTGTCTAAGATGCAGCATAAGTTAACTATATGAGGATCCTCCCCACCTCATCTGCAGTCCTCTTGATGCTGTCTACACCACTGATTCTTAACCTTGGGTTACTCAGGAGTTTTGAACTGCAACTCCCAGAAGCTTTCACCACCAACTGTACTGGCTGGGGTTTCTGGGAGTTGCAGTTCAAAAACATCCAAGTAACAAAGGTTAAGAACCACTGGTCTACGCTATGGACCACTTTGGTACTTTGTCACAAACACAAGGAAATAACTGTTCTCCCCCTCCCCATCTTTTAATCCTAGAACCACCTGGGTATGGGTGGGAATATTTCTGTGCCCACCACATAGTTATGTTCTTCACCGTCACACTTTCCTTTGCCAAAATAATTGTGCAAAGTGTTTCTAGTTACACTGAACCAAACAGAATATGGTCTAGAGGGGCGGGGTAAAAATCAAATAAATAAATAAATAAATAAAATATGTTGAAACATTCTCATAACGCATCCCAATTACCGAATTCTGATTTCCATTTATAATATGATTCAGAGGTGCAAAGACTGACTACAATCTATTGAGAGGCACCTGCGTACATGTTGGGTGTGGCAAGTGAGATGCACACAAGAGACCTGGATCTATAGCATTTCAAAGATACAAGAGTGAACTGCAATACATGTCCCACAAGAAGCATTTCTTATCCACATCATCAATCTGAGAGATATCCCTGGACAGGTGAAAATATGAGTGACATTGTCTGGGAATGAAGATCTGTCTGGCCTTTTATGTTATGCATTCATGATTTTATTGGCCCTGTTCCTTTTAGTTTGTGGCTGCTGGATTCAGTCAATTGATACCATTTTGCTCAATACTTCATAGATTGCTTTGTTCACGGTTGTATTCATTTGATTAACTATTGACCTATTGTAGTTGTGTATTAAAGAGCTATATTTACCGCTGTTCATTTGATATAGTGTGAGCATTTAGGATGCTGTTGTGGGGAGAAATGTCATAGAAATAAAAGATGATTATGACATTAAACTGACTGATTGGTTCAAAGTTGGGAAAGGAGTACAAGGCTGTATATCAGACCTGGGCAAAGTGTGGCCCGAGGGCCACATACGGCCAGCGAGCCACTCCTGTCCAGCCCGCAGACAGTTTTGAACATCAAAACCATTTATAGCTTTTTGTCTAAAGTTGATCAGTTGCTTATCTTTAACATACCGGAAAAAATGTTCTTTAGTGTTTGTGAAGAGTAACAAGTTTAAAATAAAAACAATCATAACATCACTGTTTCATTTTATTTTTAAGTAAAGTTGGTTCGGCCCCCGAACACAGTTCAGATTTTTCATGTGCCCCCCCCATAGAAATTAATTGCCCACCCCTGCTGTATATTTTCTCCCTGCTTATTTAACTTATATGCAGAATACATCATGTGAAAGGCAGGACTGGATGAATCCCAAGCTGGAATTAAGACTGCTGGAAGAAATATCAACAACCTTAGATATTGAGATACCACTCTGATGGCAGAAAGTGAGATGGAATTGAAGAACTCTTAATGAGGGTGAAAGAGGAGAGCGCAAAACATGGCCTGAAGCTCAACATCAAGAAAAATCAAGATCATGGCCACTAGTCCCATCACCTCCTGGCAAATAGATGGGGAAGATATGGAGGCAGTGACAGATTTTACTTTCCTGGGCTCCATGATCACTGCAGATGGTGACAGCAGCCATGAAATTAAAAGACACCTGCTTCTTGGGAGGAAAGCAATGACAGGCCTAGACAGCATCTTCAAAAGCAGAGACGTCACCTTGCCGACAAAGGTCCGCATAGTCAAAGCTATGGTTTTTCTAGTAGCAATGTATGGGAGTGAGAGCTGGACCATAAAGAAGGCTGACCGCCGAAGAATTGATGCTTTTGAATTGTGGTGCTCTTGAGAGTCCCCTGGACTGCAAGGAGAACAAACCTATCCGTTCTGAAGGAAATCAATCCTGAGTGTTCACTGGAAGGACAGATCCTGAAGCTCAGGCTCCAATACTTTGGCCATCTCATGAGAAGACGCCCTGGAAAAGACCTTGATGTTGGGAAAGGGTGAAGGCAAGAGGAGTATGACAGAGGACGAGATGGTTGGACAGTGTCGCCGAAGCTACCAACATAAATTTGACCCAACTCCGGGAGGCAGTGGAAAACAAGAGGGCCTGGTGTGCTCTGGTCTATGGGGACACGAAGAGTCGGAAACGACTAAACAACAACATGACATTAAAAAGTTAACTAACCAGTTGAACTAGATACCCACAGTATTCAGGAAACCACATTTCACACAGCACTTTTGATCAGAATGAATGTGCCATCCTCTGCAAGTTCATTGCATTTTCCCAAAATGTAAAGTACCGCACTTGGGTGCTTACAAAAGCACAAATCCCCTCCACAATTGTGGGATTGTTGTTCCCCAGGTATCGAATTGAAAAACTTTGTGTTTTGGAAATATCTAGAAATTTCCAAGCAGTATCTAGAAAATAGGACATCTGGATGGGGAGGGAGAACAATATACCTCGGAATACACTGAAAAGAATACTAAAAAAATGTTGGAACGTACTGACTCCTTGCAACAGCAGAACACAAGAGGTGCACTAAACTAACCATGCCTGATTAGTAACTACACATTTGTAAGCAGACAGACAAGATGATTACATCGGTCCGGTTCTACCTATTTAGTAGAGTGTCTTCCGGGCCACGGCAATCAGTGACAACGCTTGGCAGAACCCCAATAGTACAACTATCAAGAACGAGGTTTCGTAAGAAGAGCATAAAATGTAACGTTCTTACCTTGAATCACCTTGAGATCTTGAATATGAACCAGGCAGAATAGGACAGTGCTCGATTCCGGTATCCCCCCCCCCTTTTTTTAAAAAAGAAGCCTTTCCCTAACTTGCAACAGAGAGAGAAAACCCACCACCAAGTGATAGCAGGGAAGGGGGTGGTAAAAGGAGAGAAAGATGGGCTGGCGTTTCAAATCTTACGGGTAGTAAATGGTCTGTCTCCAGCCGTGAGTAATTGGAGTAGCAGCCAATCAGGGCCCCCGGGAGCTTACGCCAAGGAAGGAGCGCCCGCCCCTGCAGGGTTGAGAAGCGTCCCATTGACACCGGCAATCTCCTGTTGATTTCAATGGGATTCTGAGCATCCCAACCAGCGAACGCGGGCCCATGCAATGAATCACACACACAACAGGCGCTTCTTCCTTCTGTGCGCCGAGCCTTCCTCGCCCTGACCAGAGAGAGGTCCAGCTCCCTTCCAAACTGGGCAAACGAGGAATGAGGAACGAGCTGCTACACTCATGTCGCCTTGTACAGTAACCGTCTTCGGCCTGTGCGTCGACACAATCTTTTTTTTTCCGTGCCTAGGGCGAGCTGTTCAAATCGCCCCTCTTGAACCGACCTACGAACAATCCCCTACAGAAACCAGTGGCACTTTCTCCTGAGAAAGGATGATCGGGCTGCTGTTAATCTTCCCGTTCAGTCTCAGCCAACCTCTCCAACCTGAAGCGGACGTGCCCGCGAAAGCTTACATAAAATATAACAGCTAGTCTTTAAGGTTCCACATGCTTTTATCATTTTTTTTAAAAAAAATTCTGTTTCTTTGGATTTTGCCTGATACGCTTGCGCAGACTAACACGGCTACGCTCCAGCCTGAACATTTTCTTCACTCGGAGCAAAAACAAAACCTCCGCCTTACAAAAGCAGTAATAAGCTTTATTCATTCCAAAGAAATAAAAACGGCCCTAAGCATGTTTATTAGGAAGCTCTACAAAATTTAGTGGCACCCATCGGCTAGTAAATGCGCTTTGGAATCTAACCCCGGGACCCGATTATATGCATGTTACGTAGAAATCTGTCCTGCTGAAATCAACGGCATTTACTTCGAAGCAAGCATACATAGTTAATTCCTGATTTCCCGCCCCCCCCCGAAAACTCCCATCCCCGCTATATGTTTACCGACTCCACGCGGCGCTCCTTCGCCATGGTTCCTGCCCTGAAGTTTGGATCACGGAAAGAAACTTTCTTCTCCAGCGGAAGATCAGGATTGCTTCCCGCCTCCAAAACTCGAAATGGCGCGCAAATTGCTCGCTCGCTCCTTAAAAGGGCGACCGACCGCCTAGTAGTGATCCAGAGTACGGGGTCTCGGTTTTGCATATTTACTCTCCAGTAAGCTTAGTGTCGTCAGTAGGGCTGAATTCCAGAGGAGTGCGCGGTCGAGCGACCCCAGTTTTTGGAAGCGAGTGCCCTTTGTGGAGCGCTAAATGCTGTTGGACTGCAACTTCCATCAGCCCTACTCAGGCAGCCAAAGCTGAGTAATGATGGGAGTTGTAGTCCCGCAGCGTATACCGGACCACACTCTGCCCAGCCCTGGGGGAAGACTTGGTCGCTAAACGGTGCATACATTCGGCATCAGCGGAGTCCTATTCAGAGGTTTATATGCGAAGGCAAAGAATACCAAGGAAGTAAGAACCAAACATGCAAATACTCCGCGGTGTTCCTCGGTGGGTTTTTCCAAGGAAGAACAAACCACTGGGCTTTTCATACTCTTAAAGTTCTCGAGTCGAACCTTTCTGACTTTATCTGGTATCATCTCTCTGTGAGAAAGATTAACAGCTGGTTGTGTTTTTGGCGTCTTTCAGGGAGGAGATACACGTGTCCGGGCTGTGGCCGCAGTTCTTTCCTCTCTTACACGCGAATACGCCCCACTTGTTTCAGCGAGTTTATTTCTGAGTACTGTAGACGGGCCCTCCTAATCCAGTCTGGCATTGCCGTTTTAAACCTTAAAAAAAACACCTAAATCCCCGCCTTCTTGTCTGTGCGCCGCTGTCTGTCGGGATGGGTCAAACCAATTTTGCAGCTAGCGAGGGAGATGCCGGGAGAAAAGTGGTCTCGAGTTACTCGCCTTTCCGGTTCCTTCTTTTCTGTTTATTTATTGCTGTGTTTTATTTATTTGCGTACAGTGCTGGCTTTCGGTCAAACGATTTCTTGGTAATTCACGATAAAATGCATGTTGATTAAATCCAACTATCATTTTTAAAATACTGTAGCAAGAACTGCAATTGTATGCAAGACGTAAAATAGGCTAAATAGAAGATCCGAAGTTTTAAAGCCTAGAGACGAACAAAATGTCAGAGAGGTTTGCCATTATGAAGCAGACATCGGACTTTTAATAATATGAAACGACAGAAAATTGTTACTTTGTCTGTTATGGTTTTGCTACCAGGGTAAGGTGGCTGTTTCTAGGTCCTGGGTACTTTGATGGCTTGGGGGGGTTCGATTTGCTGTAGGAACTCTATAGTTAAAGTGTGACGATTTTACTATGCCTTTATTTTAAAAGAGAAAGCTTCTATTCAGTATCAAACAAGTTGTCCTCTCAGAATGATATTTAATACAGAAAATAACTTTGAAGAGGTGTGGCAGGTTTCTGAATCATAGAATAATTGAATTTGAAGGGGCCAATTTAACAGAGATAAGTGCAGTCTCCAGAAGTGGACTTAGTACTCCAGATGTGGCCTAACAACAGCAGAATAGAGGGGGACTAGTTTCTCATGGGATTTGGGGAGTTATATTTCTATTAATGCAGTCTAAAATTGCATTGTTGGGCTCATATTTAGCTTGTGATCTACCACAATTCCAATATCCTTCTCACTTGTAGTATTATTGAACCAATTATCCCCCATCTTATAACTGCCTTTGGTTTTTCCCCCAGGTATAGAACTGTGCACTTACACCTGTTAAATTTAATTCTGTTGTTTTTAGCCCAGTGCTCAAGCCTATCAAGATATTTTTGAATTTTGTTCCTGTCTTCCAAGGTATTAGCTATTCCACCGAATTTTGTGTCATGTGCAAATTTGATAAATATTCCCTCCACCCCCTTGTCCAAGTAATTAATAAAAATGTTGAAGAGCACCGGGCTCAGTTGTACTCTATTTGTCACCTCCTCCCAGTTTGAGGAGCCATAGATAAGCACTTTCTGAATATAATTCTGTAACCAACTGTGTATCCACCTGACAGCCCACACTTAGTTTCTTTGCAAATCAGAATAGCATGGGGGAGTTTGTCAGAGGTTTTGCTGAGGTCAAGATGTATTACATCTATAGCATTCCCGCCATCTATCAGGAAGGTTACCTGATCAAAAAATGAGATAATAGTAGTCTAATTTAGTCTTGACAAATCCATGATGGCTTCTAGCTATTACTGCATTGTTTTTAAGGTCCCCTCAAAGTGACTGCTTTATAATCTGCTCCAGAATTTTCCCTGGGATTGATATCAGGCTGACTGGTCTTTAGTTCCCTGATTCCTCCTTTTTGCAGATAGGTTAGCCCTCCTCCAATGTGAAGATAAATCTGAAGAAATATTTCAGACAGAGTTCCTACTCCAGTCCTCTGAAGATGATGGCCACAGAGACTGGCAAAACATCAGGAAGATCAGCCTTCAGAACATGGCCAAAGAGCCTGAAAAACCCACAAAAACCATTAGATCCTGGCCATGAAAGCCTTCGCGAATATTTTGAAAGTTACAGTACTTTGCAAAAAAAATTGTTAACTGTAATTATATTTCCAAATTTTCTTTCTTTCTTTCTTTCTTTCTTTCTTTCTTTCTTTCTTTCTTTCTTTCTTTCTTTCTTTCTTTCTTTCTTTCTTTCTTTCTTAGTTGCCATCATGCTTATGGTTTTTAATGCAACTCTCCACTTTCCTGGTTCTTAAAAAAACTGAAATAGTTACTGTAACGTTACTTTTAGACTAACATGCGAATACTACAAGCTTCTGGCCTATGGTACAAACACACTGTCTTCCTGTCAGCACCCAGAACTTATCGTAAGATAGCAGTGTGAGACCAGAGCTGGAATTGAGTCATATTCCTTGTCAGACCACATCTCTGAAACTACAGTATAAAGTAACTAAAAGTTTACACTTAATGCAATTGCAGAATGGCAGTGATGCAAGCACTTCCCTCCTGCAGGCTCTCCTTCATGTGAGCAAGCACACAGTTTGTTGTGCAAAGGATAATGTGCTACAGGGCAGCTGCTGTTTGATTATCATTGCACACTTGATATTTTAAACAGGAATTGGGGCAATTATCTTAATTGGGAGAAGACATAAATAAGTAACTACAATTTTTTATATAGTTATGTCCAGGTTCTGGGAGAACAAAATTCCAGGGCCACACCATGATACTGTATAGTGCATTACTTAATACACTGTGGCTGAAATTCTGCTGTTTTGAAGAGAAAGTTGCAACTGGAGTAGGCTAATTGAATCTGGGAGGATTTGGTGAATCAACTTTTCAGTCATTTCCATTGATTCAATGGTCCTACTCTACTTAGGACTTAGTACTAAGCAACAGGATTTCAGCCAGGATTTCCCATTTTTAATTACTGTATATAGCCCTAGAAGGAATGGCATTTGGCTGTTTTATTCAGTTGGGAGTTCAGTATTGTTATTTTTTTCCTTGTTGCCCCCCTTGCCTTTTCCACAGACTGGTTGTTTCTGTAAATCACCTTGCCTCAGCTTTCTTGGCACCCTGCTCTGGCCATGTGAATGGCAAAAGACCAATACTACACAGCATAATTGTTATGCTGCTCTGCACTGCTTGGAGCAATATGGTGATAACAGCTCTGCAATACATGGCCAAGTTATTGTCTGGCTACTAGCTTCTCTAATGGTTTCACCTATAGAATTGCCAGAAGTGGAAGAAGCTTGCATTAGTAATAGGAGTAGGGGTGGATCCATAGCTGAAGTTCTTGGCCTGCTAGGTTGTGTCTTTATCATGAAACAAGGGAGCTATATATATAATGTTACAGAATGGTCTGAAGGCACTTGGTACATTCTGCTGCTGAAGCTGACCACGTCTGCTTGTATGGGAAATAGTAACCCTTTGCTAATGTTTTAGAGCAGCAGTTCCCAACCTTGAGTAACCCAGGTGCTCTTGAACTAAAACTCCCAGGAGCCCTCATCACTAGATATGCTGGCCAGGATTTCTGGAAGTTGTAGTCCAAGAACATCTGGGGACTCAAGATTGGGAAGAACTGTTTTAGAACATGAGTGAATGATTGTAAACTGCTGAATATTTTTCATGTACAACTCCGATCATCCTTAGGCAGTGTGACCAATGGTGAAGGATGATAGAAGCTGCAGTTGAGAAACATCTGGGGACCCACTGCTACACATCCATGTTTTACAGTACAGTGGGGTCTTGACTTGAGAACTTAATCCGTATTGGAAGGCGGTTCTCAAGTCAAAAAGTTCTCAGGTCAAATCTGCATTTCCCATAGGAATGCATTGAAAGCCATTTGATCCGTATCTGCTCTTTTCCGTCCATAGAAACTAATGGGAAGCTGCTACTCCGCCTTCGACCACTAGAGGGGGATATTTTCTTTCTTTTTTTCTTAGGTCAAGAAAGGTTCAGGGAAGGCAGGGAAAATACAGTCCAGGCAGTACAGTACCAGGCAGTCTGAAGACTGTCTCCCAATCCACTCTCTAAATGCTGGGAGGAGTGAGGAAGCAGACAGGCACCCTTTTCACTGGCCAACAGTTAACTGAAAGTTCAAATTTTGCACTTTCCCTGCCTCCCACATGGTTTTTTTTTCAGTTCTTAACTCAAATCTAAGTATGTAAGTCAAGTCAATATTTTCCTATGAGAGTGGTTCTTAAGTCAAAATGTTCTTAACTCAAGCCATTCTTAAGTCAAGACCCCACTGTACCTACCTACCCTGCATGTGTTAGGAGCCAAGGGAGAAATTCCCAATCCCTACATTTTTGAACAGAAGATGCTTCCCACATATAATCTATACATGGTTAGACTCAGCTGCACAACTGGGAATGTAATATTTGCAGCAGAGGGGTTGTGTAGTTAGTCTTGGCTGTGTAAGTTGTAGTAATAGTACAGTAGTAGCATTTTTGTCCTTCTATATGTCCATTTGATCATATTCCCAAAGTAATGTACAAAACAAATAAAATAATGAACATTTAAACTGAAACAAATGCTAAAGATACAAGTTGTAAAAATAATTATGTGGCACTAAATCAGTCAGCAAGATGAAATTTTATATGCATAAACATACACACACCCCTTAAGAAAGCAAGCAGCTCTTTTTCTGGCACCAAAAGGAGGATAATTCAGGCAACAGGCAGAGAGTGACTATGGATAGAATTATTTGTGACACATTGATTAAGCAGCAACATGGTGGTTTTAAGCCTTTCCTGCTTTCTAAAATGTGGCAGGATTGCAGCCTGTACTGGATGGCATTACACTCCCTCTGAAAATACAGGTCCACAGCCTGGGAAGGGGGTGGGGCTGGATTTGTCTTTGAGCCCGGATGTCCAGCTTTTGGCAGTGGTGAGGAGTGCCTTGGCACAGTTAAAACTAGTGTGCCAGTTGCAACTGTTTCTTGTCTGATCTGGCTATGGTGACATGTGCCCTGGTTACATCTTGACTGGATTACTGTAATGCACTCTACTTGGAGCAGCCTTTGGAAAGTGTTTGGAAACTTCAGTGGGTACAAAATGCTGCAACCAGATTCCTAAGTGGTGCTGGTTGCAGGGATCACATAACCCCGGTTACAGCAGCAACACTGGCTGCCAATCTGTTTCCGGGCACAATTCCAAGTGCTTGCTTTAACCTATAAAGCCCAAAATGGCTTGGGTCCAAGCTATTAAGGCTATGTCTCCTTCTAGGAATGTCTGGGAATTAAGATAATCAGGGGAGGCCTTTCCCTCAGTCCCATCACCTTAACAGGCGCACTTGATGGGGACATGAGAGAGGGCCTTCTCTGTTGCTGCTTGGAAGACTTTGGAACTCCCTCCCATGGGAAGCCAGACCGGCCCCGTCTTTGCTGTCTTTGCTGAAGCAGGCAAAGACCTTTCTCTTCAAGTAGGCTTTTTCTTAGTGAGTGGCAGCCTGAGAGGGGTTTTTTAAAATGGATCGTTATCGTTTTGTTTTTAAATGTGTTTTTAGAACTGTATTGATTTTATTGACCATTTTTAAAATTCTTTTTAAGTATTTGTATACTCACTGTTTTTAGCTTTTGAATATTGTCTTTTAATTGTTGTAAGCAGACTTGGGTCTTTTAAAGAGAAGGGTAGGGGGAAAATGTAAACAAACAAACAAACAAACAAACAAATAAATAAATAAATAAAGTGTTTGGTAATGTCTCCTATGTGGCATGGCTGTGTGGTACATCCAGTTATTCTAAAGCCCTTCCAGCGACAACACAAGTCTGAAGGAGGAAAGGGCAAGTTCTGGGACAGCAAAGGATGTAGCAGTAATTAAGTAAATATGATGATACTGCTCCTGCATCCCTCTCTGAGGAATGTCTTGTTATTTGGCAAGGACAAACTTGTGTGCAACACACATTTGATTGGGATACATGATGTGGTATGTGGAGCTGGATGGGATTTTGCAGTAATTGGCAAAGGCTTGGATACTTTTTCAAATAATTTGGGAGGCCTTAGGAGAATTCCAAAGCACCTTTTGTTATTCCTTTGGGTTCATTATTTTTCCTTCTTTCCTTTTCTTCATTTCAAGTATAATGCAGCCCAGGAAAACTCTCAAGTGACAAAGTAATAGGGTAATGAAAGCACATATACAGTAAAAGTTCCTGCTTGAAGGTCAAGAAACTGAAGTGTTGGAATTAAATTGGCAGCTTCTATAAAAATGTTTTTGTACCCAGCAAACTGGATACAGGGCTTGTCCCCAAGTTTCAGGTTTTATATTTCAGGTTTTTATTTCATTTGTAAATCAAATGAATAGCTTACATTATCTACTCACATGTAAACTGGCTTCTATGCCTTATCAGCAACTTTCACATAGTCCAGATGAGAACATAAGCTTCCCTTTCCTTATAAAAATACTCTTAATTCTATTTGTAGAACTAGAACTAGACTTCAGAAATCCTGATTTCTCAAGTATATTGTTTTGAATATACAGTATCTCCTTATTCCAGACATCCTTGATTAATAAAAATAAAAGACCTTTGATTGTCCTTTAGTGGTCAGCCAGAATTGCCTGGGAAGCCCACAAGCAAGGACATGAAGTTAACATTCCTCTCTAGCCGCTCTGCTCCCGAGAAGCATACCGCCTCTGAAACTTAGGAACTAAATGTAGGTGTTCATAGATTTGCAGGCAATTCTTTATGAGTCTGTTCAGAAGTAAGTTATAGCAAGTTCAATTGGTCTTAATTCCCGGTAACTTCATACAGAATTACAGCCTTGTCTTCTTAGAATATGCCATGGTATGACTCTAATGTTGCAATCGAATGTGCATTTGAGTTGAAATTAAGTCCTGCTATTTTCAGTGGGCTTGCTCCCAGATTTCAGCTGAATACTCAAGCCAACTTGGCAGGTGGTTTTTATTTTCTGGACAAGTGTGTTTGTGTAATTGAGGCCTGAATACATAAAATGCAGGGATGTTGTTGTTTTGTACCATAGATATCATCCTTGTAACATTGACAGATATCTGTGATGTAGAGCTACTACCAAAATAAATTATAGTATTTAATTAAATAAATAAATCCCAAAACAAAAACTAAGTAAGGTCTTTATGCCTGCGAAAAAGAAAGGTGAACCATTTTTTTAAAAATAGGCAACTCATTGTGCTATTATCTAGCCAGAGGAATAAAAGGCATGAACAACAAATAAATTATTGGTATCTCAGTTACAGAAAATAATATGGATGGGTCAGTTTTTACATTTCTGTGTAAATCCAGAAAAGCTGATAGGATGATCTGGGGTCCTTCCATTGACTTTAATGAAGTGATGTTGGATTCACACCAATAGTTAGTCAGCTGCTTTTGGAAGAGTCATAGACATCGCTTGTTATAACAACAGCTTCATCTCCGTGCTGCCAGTTTTAGTTCTGTCAGAAGCAAGCATAACACCTTGCTGTGAAGCCACTTCAGATTCAGACTAGTTATGCCTTTATTGATCTCAATGAAATGAAACTATTGTAGAGAGATTCTAATACCATTGCGCGACGTCATCTTGTCCATGTTGGTTTCTAAACTCTCTGGATTGGTGATGGATATAATCCAGTGGATTTCAGTGGTGTGAATCCTTTGATCACACTTTAAATTTACACCAATTTGTGCTACAGCAGTTGTAGTAGAAAAACTCCAAAAATAAATTCACATCAATATATCTGAAAAAAATTATCCACTCCTCAGTATGTCAACACTATGAAAAGAAGTATGCTCCAAACAACAATGTAGTGGTTTAATATATTCGCAAAGGCTTTTACGGCCGGGATCTAGTGGTTGTTGTGGGTTTTTCGGGCTCTTTGACCATGTTCTGAAGGTTGTTCTTTCTAACGTTTCACCAGTCTCTGTGGCCGGCATCTTCAGAGGACAGCACTCTGTGCTCTGTGCTGTCCTCTGAAGATGCCGGCCACAGAGACTGGTGAAATATTAGGAAGAACAACCTTCAGAACATGGCAAAAGAGCCCGAAAAACCCACAACAACCAGTGTAGTGGTTGCGGTTCACCATTCCTGCTCCCCCGTCTCTTAAAACCATCATTTAACAATCCTCTTCCCCAAGAGATTTTTTTTGTTCTATTCTGTGGAGACCTCATATTTCAGAGTTCTTTTGGGAACCATCTTCCTAGCAGACATTCTAATCTGTACTTATATATTGTCTGCCCCGGGGATATAAATAGCAAGCATTAATACTGGCTTGGTCCATCTAGCTCATGGGTCGGGGAACAGGGGTAAATTACCCCAAGTGGGGTAAAAGTGAAAATCCTGGGGGTAATGAGCAGAGTGCTACCCCCTCCCTCCACCCCCACCCTCTGCAGCCAAGCTCAAATTGTAAACCACCTCGTCCTGTTACTTCCTTCCTTGCAGCAAGGGACTTCTAAATGCTCGGTTTGTTCAGAGATTGGGGAGATAAGCTTCCTTAATAGGTTCCAGCTGGGGATTAGCCCCAGGCAATCAATCAATCCGGGGCTTCTGAACGACTGCTTCCTCCGGAAGTGAATGCGAGCAAGCAGAAGGCGGGAAAGGAGCAAGCAAGGGAAGGAGGGAAGAAAGAAAGGTGCGAGAGACCGAGGACTTCATCAGGCTTATTTAAATGTATGTAATTGGAGAAAATGAAGGGAGAAAATGGAGGGAGGGAGGAAATGGAGTGTGTGTGTCTGTGTCTGTGTGTCTGTGAGAGAGAGAGAGAGAGAGAGAGAGAGAGAGAGAGAGAGAGACTCAAAACTGAAAATGAACAGGCAGTTAAGCAAAAGAGAAACTGAATTAAGGCGGGGGGATGGCTTTTTAAGGTGCTGTCTGGGTTTATCATTGCTTTGCTTCCAAGAAGCAGGCATCTTTGAATTTTGTGGCTGCTGTCACCCTCTGCAGTGATCATGCAGCTCAAGAAAGTAAAATCTGTCACTGCCTCCATATCTTCCCCTTCTATTTGCCAGGAGGTGATGGGACCAGTGGCCAGGATCTTGGGTTTTTTTTTTGTTTTTATGTTGAGCTTCAGAGCATTTTTTGCATTCTCCTCTTTCACCCTCATTAAGAGGTTCTTTAAGTCCTCACTTTCTGCCATGCTTTTGCATAGTCAATGAAGCAGAAGTAGATGTTTTTCTGGAACTCTCTGGCTTTCTCCACAATCCAGCGTATGTTAGCAATTTGGTCTCTAGTTCCTCTGCCCCTTCGGAATCCCGTTTGTACTTCTGGGAGTTCTCGGTCCATGTACTGCTGAAGCCTGCCTTGGAGGATTTTGAGCATAACCTTGCTAGCGTGTGAAATGAGTGCAATTGTATGGTAGTTAGAGCATTCTCTGACACTGCCCTTCTTTGGGATTGGGATGTAGACTGATCTTTTCCAGTCCTCTGGCCACTGGTGAGTTTTCCATTGATGATGATAAAAAAAGCACACTGGTCCTTTGATACTGGGCTGTGGCACCAGGGTGGGTGACATGACCTTTAGCCTGGTTTGTTCCTTTTCGCACACCACACATAGAATGATTAAAGTGGTAGGGAAAGCCCCCCCCTCCCCCAATTCTGCATTGGCTGTCTCTAGCAAGCATGTCATTGCTAGCACCACTCTGGCAGCCACTAATGATCCTCTGCAAGCTAGCAAAAATTTAATGCAACTTGCTAGGCACGTTGGGCACCTTACTACTCCCTATACCACACCATGGCTGGAGTGCAATGTGTTCCAGCAAAAATAGTGCACATCTTTATCAAATTTGGTGCATCCTGCTAGTTCAGTACACAGCCTGTGTAGATTCAATAATATTTTTAATTCAAATAATGTATGATTTCCTTCCTTTCGAATCAAGGGGGTAATGTCGGCGTATATAAATTTTTTGGGGGGTAAAAGGTAAAAAAGTTCCCTGACCCCTGATCTAGCTCCATAAGAATTTGGCTGAAATGAGGGGTCAATCGTCATATTTCCATACATGCCAACCCAGAGTCTTTTGGGAAGCCCATAAACATGGCATGAAGACAGCAATCCCGTCACCTCAGTGTTGACTTTCAGATGTGCTTCCTTTCTAAAGATGGGACTTTTGTTCAGTTTACATAACTGAATAGACATTATTTTAACTTCGTTTTAGAACCACCCAAACCAATGACCAACACCATATCTAATGACATCCTATTGTGCAAGTTAATTAAATAAATTATGTGGAGACATTTTGTCAATTCAAACTTGGCTGCACATTGATTTCACCAGATGACCCCAAGATTAGGTACAACAAGGAAGCCAAATGTTGTTTCTTCACATTCTCTCCACACAGTTCATCTTCCTCCTCCAGCCTACTGCTTTCCAAATATATTGGACCACATTATCATGGCCATGATGTCTCCAGATAATGAACTTTGTGGTCTAGTACATATGAAGAACACAAGGGTAAAGCACTGAATTGTTTGCTTGACAAGCCAATTAAGTGGTGTACTACTTAGAAATAATAACAAAAAAAGGTGGAAAGCTTCCTCCTGCTTTGTTGTTGTTTTATTTCCCTTTTTCTTTAGAAGGAGGAAGGGCCAAATATGGTTCTTTTGAGGTGTGGTGTGCTTTTGAGGTGAGGTGTGGTGTGCAATCGTTGCATTTTCCCAAATGACATGACACACTTCAAAGCAACCCTGTTTAGCACAATCCACCCATGGACTAAATTTAGTTAGAAGACTTTGAGAAAGAACTTGTCACAAAAGTGTGTCCCATCTGTACTTTTGTTGATATGTCAAATAACTTCTAAAACTTTGGTGAACTGGGCTTTTGTTAAAAGCCATGCTGATTCTTTCTTACGGGAGCTTTCTTTCTGTTTGATTATTCTAGTTTAAATAATGCTTTCAACCTATTTATCTGAGATAAATAAGGGTAATCAAGCTCTCACATTCTGGCTTTTTTTCCAGAATCCCTCAGAAGAAGAAAAAAAATCTGGTAATTATTTTTACTTACAAGATGCAAATTTTGTTGGAGGACCAACATTTTCACATTACAGCTCATTAGGACAGGAGTTAATTATTTGTAGTCATCACTACTAATATACCTCAGAAGTGTGTGATGAAGAGTTTCTTTTGTTTTCCACTGATTTTTGAAGCAGGCAGAAAAAGTAATGCATGAGAGCCCACAACCATGACTTTTCTAAGCATATTTGAGAAGTCAGAAGGGGAGATCAATATAATATGAAAAAAAAATCAACAAGAACAACATCTAAATTCCTCTGTAAATGCCAGAGGAGTAAAGAGAAGAGGGAAGTCTTGTATTTTACTCAGCTTCAAAACAGGTAAAGCTTCTGCCTGCCTAAAATGTGGTGACATTGGGGGGGGGAATGGAAGATATCCCCCATGAGTTGCCAACACTTTGTGGGGGTCTTGCCAAGTCATGGTATAAAAAATAAAGAATTGGACTTTCTTGCTGTAACTAAACTGATTTTGGTCTGGTGAGAATCTGGATGAAATCAGCTGAGAAAGAGACAAGTACTTTATCTGAAGTTTCATGGAAGCAACTATGAAATAATGATGATCTGTGTAGATTGATAAGCATAAATAAATAAATTGTTTATTTAGTTTGGGACTATTTTTATCCCAGGAATCTGGCCTGGTTTCAAGATTGGTTCAGTGTTATAGGGGAACATGGTAAGGTGCCATCCTCATGCCTGCTATTTTAAATCTCTCATAATGCCCCAGAGTACTCAATAGAGTACTACAGCTGGGCTCCATAGATGTACAGTAGTGGGAAGCTTCCGGTTTCAGGACTGGCATTCGTAGCCAGCCTAGTATCAGTATCTGACACACTCAGGGTCAAGAGCCCACATGTGCTACTAGATGCTATCAGGGCCGATGCCTACCCAGCCTGGAGATCTGGCAACATCAGATCCCGTTCCTGATATGGCCACTACGTAGTTGCTCCTAGGGGAGGCTAGGAGGTAGTGCTGTTGTGGAGCCACTCCTCGTTTTCCTTAGATATGCTTCTCAAGTGATAACAATGTTTTGAGGGACAGCACTGCACTAAGGGCCCGCACAGAGTGGTGTGTAGCAGATAGGCTAGGTGTAGTGGTGTCCAACCTTGGACCTCCAGATGTTCTTGGACTTCAACTCCCAGAAATCCTGGCCAGCAGAGATGGTGGTGAAGGCGTCTGGGAGTTGTAGTCCAAGAACATCTGACGGGCCAAGGTTGGACACCACAGGAGGGGCTCAGGAGGCCTGGCTTCAAATCCCAACTCACCCATGGAAACCCACTGGGGTAAAGGAACCGGTAAAGCCAATCCTTAAATATCTTACCTTGAAAGCCATATTTGAGTCACTATAAGTCAGTTCCAACTTAATGGCACATAACAACAACAACAAAGGGCCCACTTAGATCTGGCTCCAAACATGCCAGCCCTGCTTGGTTCTTGTGAAGTCATAGTAAGAAAGAGGCATCAAAATGCTCTGGGCCTGGCGTTCAACACAACATAAAGCTGGCCCTGGATACTCAATCCAGCTACTACTGAGCTTACAAAGGGAGAAAAAAACTAGCAGCAGATTTAATCTCCACAAGTCTTATCTTCTACTTCCTAAACAGTGAAGCCCAATCTTACTATTATCATTATTTTGTAATACTATACTTTTATTTGATTCATGTGTTTTCCGGGGGGGGGGCATGGGGAAACTAACCATGAAAATGTATGGTAAGAATTTTAGAAATACAGTACTGTACTGTAATAGGCATTTACTTAGAGATGAATTCGGCTATTCTGTTTCTTCAAATCCCTGTAGCTCCTTCTCTAATCATCCTATTGTGGTTAGGTCTACTGTAGTTTTGACTCTTATCTCCATAAAGCAAATCAGGGATGTTTTTAATTTTTCAACATTTTGAGGGCCACATGTCAGGTTTAAAATGGCCAGTGAGTGAAGCCTCAGACCAAATTGGTGAAGGTTCCAGGTTCCCTCTTCAGCAAGGCCAGTTTCAGGAGTGTCCAAAGATGAGGCTTCACTAAAATCTTTCAGGGGCTTCATGCAGTCTTGTCCCCCACCAGTGCCCTTCCCTTGCTTGTCCACTGCATCATCTGCCTTTTTTATTACCAGGCAAATCCATGAAACGAGAAAAAGATGGAGTAACTTCACTTTCTGTGCGTTCTGATTGCTAGCATGGGAAGCTTTCCATCAAGAATCATGTAAGGGTAATATGGGGGGTGTTCAAAATGCCATCTTATGGCTCCTCAGTCAGTGGGCCTTGCACGGGGGGGATATCTGGTTGCAATGGAAGGTGGCTGAGTCACTAAGATACCATTTTAATATCTCTTGGCACCCTGCACAGTAGTACATTGGAGGCACTGCAGAAAACTAAAATGGTGGATAGAGTTGGCTAATCTATATTTCACAAAGTGCCCGGCCATTAGAATTACTTTTAAAGAGGGACCTAAGAGAGGCATGAGCAGCTGGTCCTTATACTGTACATTGGTGACAAGCCTTACACTGCCATCTAGAGCAAATCAATTTCATATACAAACACATGTGCACACACAGGGCCTGTCTAGACTTCCATACAGATTGCTGTTTAGATCACTGTTTGTATAGTTTGGTTCAAACCAAATTACTGCATCCGAATGTGTATCTATTTAGACCGATCCATCCTGCCCCTTTAAGAGTTTATCCTGCTCCTTTCTGACATGACGCTAGGGGCTACAATTTTGATACTCCTAATTATCCTGTTGTGTAGCCTGTGCAGATGGTTATTTCACACCTTCACGGACCTGTGTGCGACATTAACTGAGGTGACAACCCTATGATGTATTAAGTGGTTGTGACGTTAAAAGGGAGGATGGAGGGGGGAAACCCTCTCATCTTCATCTTTATTTTTTTAAAAAATCCCTAGCTGAGGCCGCAAAATTCTAAAACCATGCTAAGTTGTTGCATTGCCACTTCATTAAACAAAACAAAACAAAACCATTTTTTTTTAAAAAAAGGAAAGTCACTGAGTGACAGCCATGAGAAAAGGCGGGGAAGGGAGTTATGTTGACTTCATGAGCTCTGCCTCCACAAGGCAGCAGAAGCCCAGCATTACCCTGGCTGAGGAGAAATGCAGGAAAAAGGAGAGTTTATCTCTACCATCTCCCCAATCTTCACCCAGTATTTTTCCCTCATGCTGCTGCTGTCCTCAGCTGCTGTTCCTGCTGCCTCCTTAGTTGCAAGTAAACTGAATAAACTTGCTAGTAAGTTAACTGGTAATCCAAAGGCCTGTGTGGACTTCTGTCATGGGAGAGAAGAAACATCTCCAGTGCAAACAGAAGTATCACTAAATTGAGAGATAAAACAGATCACACTGAAACTTTTAAGTGTGAACCAGACTGCTCCAAATTCTCCTGTCTAGACAGGCCCTGTGGCAAATACTGTATACTCCTTTTCCCACATGGATATAGGACTCCATCCCACATATCCACACTGCTCCATTGTCACATGTCCTCCCCTCATCCAGTCCCCTGATCCTCTTGAGCCAAGCCTCTGTTCCTTGCTAGAATCAACAGAGATATAGGCCCAGACGATTAGGAGACAAGGCACAACGAGAAAGAAAAACAGTGAAATGCAAGTGGTCTAACTGGGGAGATATGAAGGGAGCACAGATGCTGTTCAGGGTTTTCTTTCGTGCACCAGCAGCGCATGCACAAATGCAGCACCTAACTGGCAAGGACTCCACAGATGTAATTGCACACACAGGCATAGGCACCTCTGGAGTTTTCCAGGAATTCGAAGGGAAAGGTCAGATGGAATTAATTCTCCTACACCTTTTTTTTGTAAAACTGTTTCCAGTATTTTTCACCGCATCAGAAATGGTTTAAAAACTAGGCAATGCTATCATTCCCACCCCCACCTCACCCCACCTGCTTTCCCCATTCTGTTGTCCCAGGGTTGGTCTGTCTGTTTTGAGTGAAAGGCTGGATAACAAAATGTCCCTTCAGATCTGTGCCTCCTAAGACACCACTCCCTACTGGCCAGGAGCAGTAACAGTCTCTATACTGGGCCAGTTGTTTCTGTCCCCTCTCTCCCCAGAGAAGGGATGAATGGGTATGCTATGGTTCCGCCACCCTATGGCCTCTGTTTATAGTGCTTCCGTCGTCAGCTCGACAGGTTCCTCTGGAGGCTCCGGGGGCGCACTGAGTTCAGCTTGCTGCTCACCTTTCAAGATAGAGAGGCGCTCGGACACCCCACGCCTCCGCGGGAGGAGGATGAAGTCATACAAGCAGCCGCCTATCACACCACCGAGGATAGGTCCGACCCAGTACACCTGGAAAGGAGGGAAGGAGGCAGATGGAAAAGGGAAGCAACAAAATACATGTTGGGCATGCTCTCGCTCTGTATGTGTCCCATGTGTGTGAGTGTGTGCGTGCACATGCTCATACATGCGCATACAAGCACTGCAAGAAAAAGGTCTCTTAAAAAAAATCAGACCTTCTTGAATGTCAATAGAGGTTGGCAGTGATCAGAGGCAGCATCATTTTGGATTGGAGGAGCTTGCACAGATCAATATGAATGAGTACCCCCAAGATGAGTAGACCCTAGTGTTATGTACTAATCAAAGGAGAGTGGGCACCTATTATGATATCCTCTCAATATAGTTGGAGTTGGGGGACTCAGAGATTGGAAAAGGTAGTTTTTGGACTTCACCTCCTAGAATCCTGGAGCCAGCAGAAGTGCTCACTAAGCTGACTAAGCATTCTGGAAGTCTTAGTAGCCAGTATAGTCCTTGAGCTCCAACTGAGAGGAGAGTGCCTCTGGAATTGTATGCCAGATGGTGCCACTTACAGAAACCCTGCTGTTTGCAATGGGTGATCTCTGTGAAGAAAACCTGCCCTCTTGTGTGCACAATAGCAGTGTTTGGCTAGTAGCAAAATCTCACTTGATTGTACGTACTGGCAAGACTTACTGCTCAACAAAATCCCCCAAAAGGAACTTTTTCAAAGCCTGGGTTGTCCCCACACCCAACCACAGTGTTAAAAAGTGGTGGGAAAAAATGGAAGGACTGCAAATGAAAGGCAACACTTATTTGGTTCACCTATAAAACTCCACATTTGAGGCATGGTGAGTGAATAATAAAAGCCTAGCCTGGAAGCAGTAAGGGGAGCGAACACTGCTCTTTGCAGGGCACAGATGTAGCGCTAAATCACATGTAGTAGAACGTCATATGAAGGTCAGGAAACCTCCGGTCTAAATTAGTGAGCAAGAAAACCATGCCTTTAATTGATACAAAGGAGATGTCTGAAAGATTTTAGATATAGGACTCCATCCCACATGAATAAAGGCTGGCATTTGAATGATTTAAGGGAAGCCAATGAACTCTATCTCATCAAGAAGCAATAGAACAGGCTGACTTTGGAGACAGAAAATGTTTCAATTAATGTTACAGAAAAACTTTAAAACTTCAAAAGTTCTTTACTTGTTGCACAAGAGAGTACGGTACTTACAGTTGTGCTTTATTGCCCTTTGTCCAAAATAATTTTTTTAATAAAATATGTCTGGGAGGGCACTGGAAAAAAAGGTAATGCAATGTTCTATCAGTAACCTTATCTGAATGCTCTGGAGGAAAGAGAGAACAGAGAATTGTTGTGTGAACAATTCCCGACAAGGCTTTTATCATGTCTCTACCTTGCCCCATTCACTGAATATGATGGGGGCTTCGTGTGCTAATACTGCCATATTATTGCAGCTTTTTCTCTGGCATGCACTCATACATGAAGTCCCTCTCCAATGTCACTCATCTATTATAAAAAACATTGGCCAAAATCTTGTTGCTCAGTATAGTAAATTGTACTAGATTAGGCCCATTGAATCCATGGGGATTCATGAGTTCTATGAATTTGAATGGACCTACTCTAACTCTCCCTTACGTTAGCACTCTAATGTCCTCTTCCAAATTACCCTTTACCCAAATATTTCCTTGAAACAGTATTTTAACCCTCAAGGCTCCGTAACATTGCTGATTTTTATCAGTTTCAGCTCCAATATACAGTATTTTAAATCTATTTACAGTCACATGGTTTTTGTATTGCTGTGTGTGTTCATTTAAAAAATATTACTCCAATATAAAGTAGGGGTTTAAAACTGCTTCAGGAAACTACACGTGAGATTTAAAATTGTTTCATTAACCAGCATGTCCGCGGTTTTCACTTTGAACCTTTGTCCTGCGCCTGTCTATCCTGACTCTGGTTGCCTCCCATAACCACTCACTGCTTCTGCTGTGAGCTTATTTTTATTAATTCCCCCCCCCCCAAGGAGTATAGTGATAGTTTGACATGACAGTAGAAATTTACTAGCCAGTAGAGAGAGAAAGGGGTCAAGCACTACCTCTTAAAAGTGAAGAAGCTCCCAATATGTCAATTTCACTGGTCAGTTCCACTTTGCAAAGAAGAGGGGAGCACTTTCTCTCTTTCTCTCTCTGCTGACTCTTAAATTTCCACTGTCATGTCAGACTGTTGCTATCCCTTTGAAAAAAGATTTGAAAATTAAAAACAAGCCCACAGCAGAAGCCATGAGTGGCTGTGGGAGGTAGCTAACTCCAGGCAACAGATACAATTTATACTGATGAGTATATGCCAAACCAACGAAAAATAAATTGATTTTACATCCACATTAAAACTGATGACCTTCTGCTGGGCCAGAAAATACCTAACTTCTGGTTAAAAAACCAATAATTCCTGGGCAAAAAAAAAACTACGCTTCCTTGTGGATTGTGTAGCCGGTAATTTTAAAATCAATTTTATTTAAGCAAAACCTGATTCTACATTGGTTTTTATTGCCAGTGTGATTGAGCCCTAAGTGGTTTAGGTATCTGGCTACACAGAGGTGGGAGTTTAACTCCCTGTTGTGTGTCCCAAAAGAGCCGGCCTGTGAGACATCAGGCAAGCTACACAGTCCCAGTAGTAAAAAGAAAGGGGCTTCTCCAGAATGCATGGAGTAGAAGAAGAGAATGGTAAAGTACTTCTGTGTATTCTCTAACTGGAAAACCCTAGAAAGGGTCCCCATAAGTCACAATTGACTTAACAGCACATACGTACAAGCAAGTAACCCATTTTGAACTTTGTATTTATAAGGAAACCTGGCAGTCCTTCTCAGAAGTGCCTTCATGAGAAGTAGCCACAGAAACACTCAAGGACTCTGGTTTTATGTGGGGGGAAAAGGCTTCTCCAGAATACATGGAGGAGAGCTCTGGAAGATTCAATCTTGATCAGCTTGTAGCTTTTCCCAACAGCAGTTAACTGGAGATGTTTGTTACACAACTAATCATGACTACTTTTACCCTCAGATACCTTACCCAGTGGTTGGTGAAGTTGCGGGTGATGATAGCAGGGGCGAAGGATCGAGCGGGGTTCATTCCTGCTCCTGTGTAGTATATCTACAAGAAAATAGAGTTAGGATGGAGAAATGGCTTCTCTCGTACATCAACTATCTCTATGTCTCTGGAAAACAGGCACATTCAACCCGCTTAATAAAACCGTAATGGGATTCGTATGTAGGAGCCTAGGTAGTGGACCCATTAAATGGCTGCCATGCTTTCTACAAAACTGCAGCCATATAGACTCTTACATTGGCAGTGATAATTCACTCTTAAGAGCATTGTGCTCTTGCCCTTTCACTCCCAGATATAGTTACCAAGAGTGGCAGAATGGAAATCCTTTCCCCCATGGTTATATTGTAGGTACCCTGCCCCAAGAATCTCAATAGCAAAGGAGATGAAATAATTTGTTATAAATAGAATGAGGAATAACCAAGTAGAATTATGTTTGAGGAGGGCAGTGCCATGTGGGGCTGATCTTAGAACCAAGATGTTAATTACAGGATGTCAATGACAGAGACTATACACCCCTGCGTTTTAGAAGTATTGCAGCAGGCATCACATTTCTGCTTTTGCCATGCTTCTGATTGAGATTTCCTCTTTGGAAAATGCCTTTAAGCTTATTGAGCCAAACACCATGAAAGAGTAGCCTAGATTGGTGGGGGATCGGGACCTCAGGCCCTTGAGTCTCAACATTGGAAGAAAGGGGGGATATAAATTAAAATAAAATAAACAAATCCCTGTAAATCAGCCATTCTCTGCAGGAGGGGCATATGGCCCTCCAGGGCCCTCTGGAACATTTGAAGTGGGGCCACAGCCTGGAAACAGTTCTTCACACACCGCTTTCTAAATGTTGTTGTGTGACTTTTCAATCTTGATTCAGCCTATATTTGTTTCATATTATGTTTATGGCCAAAAAAAAAAAACATTGATAATGGCTTCTGTAGATGGTGATAGGCCACTCTGAAGCTCAGGAGCCACCAAATTCTAGGAAGCACAGGCAGCTAAAATCATCTGCTCAGTTGGCTAGGAAAAAAAATAAGTGCCCAACAGAGGAATCGTGTTTCCATGTAACAAGAGATACTTATGGGGAAGTCAATCCTCTTCAAGGGATCATTCTTAAGGAGGCACTGATGGCTTCCACCTTTGTTTTGAGGAGGGCCCTGAAATCCTTTAGGGCTGTTCATGCAACACTAGAGCAATGCCTGTGTGTTAGTCCCCAGGTCTGCGGGTTCCCTGACTACCTAGATTGTCACTGGAGCCTTCTTGGAAGCAAAATGTTACTCTCAAGTTGTTATTGGTACTATAACGCCCAGTGTTCCTCACCACTAGCTATGCTGCCTACAGCTGAGTAGTAGTCCAACATCTGGAGGGGCACACCTTGCCCACACCGGATTTAGACCTCTGTACTGTCTTCTGACCTTCTGATCTGTATTGACCAAGAATTTGTTCTCTGGAGTGTCTTCAGACTTTGCTCCTGGGGCTGAACTGTGCTAACGCCTAGCTGTTCTGTGTGGTGCCTAAGAGAGCAACATCTTATACACTGAGTCATTACCCCAAACAGGTGTCCAAGAGTGAGGGAGATTCCAACGGCCAGTGCCATGTTTCTTATGTACCCATTACGTCTCTCGTCGTAGGTGGCAAAGATGCAGAGGACAAACTGTAAGGTCAGGAAGATCTCCACAACGGTAGCTTGGCCTACATTTAGACTGGGATGCATCTGCAGCCAGGAAAATATACAGAAAGACAGAACTGTGAGGCAATAACAAAGACTTGCCAGCAGCCCCACACGAAAGATAGCAGTGATTATATATTGTATCCAATAGATGTTTGTGGAGACTGATCAAAACATGGATGTGAAGATGCAAGTAAAACATTTAATAGCTGATATGAATGTCACTGATTTCAGAACTAGAACATCCTCAGATTAGAGGATGGACAAGGCTAAGACTAGTCCTGCTGTTAGGGTGAGCAACTGCTTCTGGTAACGGATATTAGGACAAGCAATGGCAGTTCCTTAGCTATTTATTATAAGTTCCTCTGCTCCAGAACATACCTGCTTGTGCCATGTGACTGTCAAAATCCCTCAAATTGGTCTACTACCATCAAGGTGGGGGTAGAGAATGCTATCACCAGTACTGAAGTAAGTTTCATCCGGCAATCAAGTCAGAGTCTGCAAATGGAATAGGGGAGGGATTGCCATCTTGTATTTTGCCTCAGGTGTTGAATTGATTAATTAATACAGTGGGCCCTCTACTTACGGAATTAATCCGTATTGTAACGGTGGCTGCAGGTTGAAAAGTCTGTAGGTCGAGGCTCCATTGCATTGAAAACCAATTAATCCCGTAACCAGCCGTTTTTGTTCCATTTTGGTTTCTTTTTTCTGGTCTGTAGGTCGATTCTCTGGCTGCAAGTCAAAGCTAAATTTTGCGGCCAGAGAAGTCTGTAACTCGAAAAGTCTGTAAGTCGAGCCATCTGTAAGTCGAGGGTCCACTGTACAGTGGTGCCTTCAATCTTCAGCAGTTAAGTCAGTTATCCTGACTTAGCTTTAGGGATCCTGTGACTGTAGGGGATGAATATATACCATGGGGAAAATATATGGATGAAAAAATAAAGGGGAAAAAAGCCACCTAATCTCAATCTCCCAATCTCTGGATGTCTGTGAATTTCATTGTATGGGTATACAGTACTGTGTATATACTTACAATGACAATCAATCAATCAATCAATCATTGCCCCAAAGCAGGAGCACACCATCAGTACTACATTACAGACTATTGTACAACTTGTGTTTTTGTGTGACAACAAGCAGGGAGCAGAAACAGAGTCACAAAGAAGGAGGGAACCTCAGAAGGGAAAAGAGGTTCTGCAGCATCCTTAAGAGCTCCAACCTCTGCTTAACAATTCTAACCAAGGAGAATTCACCACCAACAGAGCCAGTCTGATCAGCTGCCAAATAGACAGCAGCTCAAGTTTAGCTGAAGTCTCTTGCCTTGTAAATTGAGCCCATTGACTTGGATGCCATCCTATGAAAAACAAACACCACTTTCAGTCCATGATTGCTCGTACTTGATAATGTCATTCTTCATTATTGTTCAGACTAATCATAGGCAGCAACATTTGCAGTCTCAGAGGACTTGGCCTCTAGGTACCACACCATGGTCCAGAGTCATCCCTATGGGTGGGTGGAGATTTTGATTCAATTCTTCACTGCATCTTAGTCTTGCACTTTGAGTGGTACAGTCTACTGCCTTCTCCCCCTGAAATGAATGTTGCATGTGTGCCACAGCATGTGCCACAATACATGGGACATTAAACCACATATCCCTTCTTTATCACACCATACTTACTGCTATTACTTAAATGATGGGGGTGATGGGACACAAGAAGGGATTTTATTAAGTCCATATTATGATCCCCTTTCTCCCGCTAGTTTCAACCAAATCATGTCCCTATCCCTGTGCAGCAGAAGTGTTCTAAAAACACTTGCTAACAGGGCTAGTGATAAAGGGTAACGGGGAGTGGTTGACAAGATTTGAAGGGGCTTCTTGCAGTCAGACCACTCCCAAAGCACTAGCCTTACAAAAGGCTGCTTTCATATCTATTTCTGCTCTATTTTTCAAAGTAGTTTGGACTTCATCAGGGAGAACCCATTCTAGCAGTGAGCAGTAGAAATTAGTAATGCACATCAGGTGGTCATGTATCTTCTTTTAGGGAGAGCAGTTCTTCATTTGAAAGGTTGCCATGGAACAATCCTCCTGCTGAAGGTGTAGAAGTATCCAGTCCAAGCGTGATTTAAGTATAAGTAACCATAAGACGGGTTATCCAGGACCTTGAAGTTGCCCATCCACAGCACTTGGGCAGCAGACTCAGCAGGCAAACAGTCAGCTGGTCTTTCACACTCAAATAAATGCACTGTGATTCGGCCAAACCTACAGAAATATTGTTTCTAATTTTGCACCTCCACATATAAATCAACATATGGAGTTTTATGCAAATCAATGTAATTTTTGTTCTCCACTTTGGTGATACATGGCCTCCTGTCGGGTGATGTGTATGTGGCCGCTATAAATGCATAGCTCTGAATTTCATCCATGGTCCCACAGCAGCTTTGTTCTCTTGGACCAGATTGTACTGCTGCTTTTTTTAAATAGACACACATGAATGTGATCGAACAAACATTAATGTAGCACTTTAATCTTTTTTCTTTTTTAAAAAATAAGCAAGCAAGCAACGAAGAAACTCTCTTACACACATGCACACAGAAGTTTATAATCCTAGGAAATTTGGATCTTGAACCCCTAGAATGATTGCTAGTTGTCTCGTTATTCTTTTTGTCCAGTGCTTTTCACTTTCTTAGTCACAAACCCAGATTGGCTACAAAACATTCACTAGACAAAATTTTAAAGAAGCATAGCCAAGATAAAAGCAGCATATGTTTACTTCTTTAATGCATAATCATAATTAACTGAATATTAATTCTTAATTAACCTGAGTGTCCTTAGCAGACAGATGGGTGGTACAGAAGTCAAATACATACATACATACATACATACATACATACATACATACATACAAACAAACAAACAAACAAACAAACAAACAAACAAACAAACAAACAAACAAACAAACAAACAAGCAAAGCTTAGAATTGAAGAGCTAGAAGGGACCTTATGGATCATCAAGCCCAGTCTTTTACAAGGAGGCACAGTGAAGAATCAAACTCCCAACCTGTGACTTGAGAGACTTAAACCACCGAGCTATCCAGCAGTTCTTAAATACTCCCCTGCCTCTCTCCAGAAAACAAAAGAAAAGTAAATAAAAGGTTGCACAGTCCTTGTACACAATCTGAAGGCATTACAGCACTCAAAAATCTCATGTCAGTTTCCACAGAGGTCTTTCTCAGGCCAGAACTGTGGATGGTGCAGAAGAAGCATAATTTTTCCAAAAATCATGGTCACATGTCAAGAGAGCGAACCAAGTTGCTGAAGTTTAGGACCTTGCATAATTATAAAAATACAATTAAATAACAGCAAAGGATGAAGGACAGGTCATAATAATTCAGTCTCGTTAAAATATATGAATTGAGCCATCAATCACAAATGACATTTTAAAATGGGGATATAATCTCCTTTGTGTTTAGGGTAGAGATTATTAATTCCGATGTGGTTTCTGGAGAAGACATATTGATTGTAACATATTTAACTACCTAAAGTCCCATCAGTTTTAATTCTGAGGCTTTGCCATCATTTGTAAGCTCTGCTATATTGAGACCTTGCCTTTTCTCCATGGAGCTTCATTTTTAGGTGAAAAAACTGTGAGCACCAACAATCCTGTTCCCCTGGAACAATACCACACAATATATAGACTTACAGAATTTTAATATCCACCAGTAGATACAGGTATCAATTTGATGTGTGGTATCAAACCAGCTCCCCAACTGTAAATACATCTGAACTGAAGTTAGATAGGGAGACAGTCCAGGCTGAAAAGATTTTGAATTATAAATGCTTAATTTTTAGATCTTGGATTTAAATATAATTGAACATCAATTCAAACTTTGATTTCAATCAGAGGCAGAGTGAATTTAAATTTTATAATATTCACTTTGTTTCACATTCCTCTGCCTATGTTTGAATTCAAAGTTTGAAATTATGTTGCTGCTCACTTGAAATTCAGAATTTCCCCCTAGATAATTGATATTTGAATATTCATATTTTGTAGTTCAGTTCCAAGCTCTACAAATTAAACAGTTATAATGCGAAGTATTCTTAGCTCAGGCGAAGACCGAGGAAATGCAAGGCAGCCTCTTGAACCAGTCAGTCAGTGGACATGCTTAATGTTTGTCTGGTTTTATTATGATAAAATATTATGTAATAATGAAATGCTTTTATCAAACTTCTTTTTCCCCCTACAAGCCTCACCCTTTTTCAGCAACTGGCCCACTTGAAAAGGGACTCCAGCCCTATGGAAATTGCCCAACTCTGGAAGGCACAGCTTAGAAACCTTATGGGTTGAAGCTCCCTGCATCCTCTAGGGCAGTGATGGCGAACCTTTCTGAGCCTGAGTGCCCGAACTGCAACACAAAACCAACTTATATATTTCAAAAGTGCCAACTCTGCAATTAAACCTGAATATTGAGGTTTTCGTTTAGAAAAAACAACTGCCCCTGCACTGCAAGGGTGAAATGCTTGTTTTTTCCCCCTAGGGGCAGTATTAACAAAGAAATACCTACTGGTCCTCCAATCCCACATCAGGCTAGACCGTTAATTGCCACCATTGCATCCCTCCACTGGACCACTGCACCAGCAGAGGAGAGTACCGAAATCTGGGATCAGAGGACGGCTAAGTATTTCTCGATGGCGACTTATGGCTCACATGCCCACAGAGAGAGCTCTGTGTGCCAGCTGTAGCACATGTGGCATAGGTTTGCCATCGCTGCCCTAGGGCAACATGGCCACTGACCATGTTGGTTGGCGATTCTGAGAGCTGTAGTCTTTAAATGCAACATTTCCATGCCATGATTCAGAACAAGCTCTGAGAAACCATCTTCCAGCACATGAAATGACAGATGCTTTCTGTTCCATTCTTTCAAAATATGTCAGAGTTTTTCTGTGTGATTATCTTATTCATGATTCCATGTGAGGAAGTCCCACTGAGCTCCGTGGCAGTGACTTCTGAATAAACATATTTAGAATTGCTCTCTTAATGGATTGGCATTTAAGAGGCACCTTATCCAAAAACTAACCCACACACACCTGCCTCTGAAACAGAGACAGAACTGTCAGCATTTAAGATTTGGCCTAACAGTTAGAAATGAACAGCATTTTCAGACAGATAATGTCAGCTGGTCCACTCCCACCTCTGTGAAATCAGTATAAACATAACATCTCAGTTCTTGTGGGATTAACACTTCCTTCCATATTTAACCTGATAACAACAACATTCTTACTCATGTCTCAACCAGCAGATGGAAGCCCCATGAACTTGTTAGTGTGAAAAGCCCCTTGAACAGCAAACATCACATAACAAAAACAGAAGATTTCATTTTAAATACTGTATCAGTTAAACAGGTTTATGCTAGATTTGTCTGTGTGATGGACTAAAACTAAACGTAATCAAAGCAGTTCCACAGTTATCTCATGTGACTACAAAATGTGGCTCCCTTTTCTCACAAGTGTGTGCATCTGTGTGTTTTCCTTCTGATTATTCTATTATCGCAAAACTCTAATTCTCTTCAAATCCATTTTTGTGTTTCTTTATATTTTCACTCTTTCCTCTCACAGGACACACACAAAGGCATAGGGCAAAAAATCTTCTGTACTGTTTGGCTCTTGTTCACTTATAAAGCCATAATGGTGTTGATAAAACATTGTCATCACTCAAGGGAACAGCTAACTAAGCCTAAGGGAACACAGACTAAGCCTTTCTTTATCTCCTATGAAAGCAGATACATCCTCACTACAAGGCTTGGGCTAGAAAGTTTATCCTTTGCCCAGTGGTCCAGATTTTAAAAACTATTCTGTGTAGATCTCTTGCAGATAAAGCAAGGCTACTTCATTAGTTATGATGGATGCCACCATTCTCCTCAGCAAGGAAAGGAAAGGAAAAGGAAAGGAGGAAAGGAAAAGAAAACATTTCCAGATAACTCTGCATCATCCAGTTACCGTGTTGAGTGCCAGGTTACCCCGCAGTGCTACTGGGGTGATTCCGTAAAGTACCGCTGCACCAGCCACTCCGCCCAGCACCTGGGCAACCACGTAGAAGACAGCACGGAAGATGGAGAGCTGAGAGCCCAGCAGGAAGGCCACGGTGACTGCTGGATTGAGGTGGGCACCACTCACGTGGCCCAGAGACTGCACCATGGTGGCTGCTACTAGGCCGAAGGCCAGGGCCACCAGCAGAACATTAATGGGGCCAATGACCCAACGTAGCGAGGCTCCCAGGCCAAAGAGGACATAGAACAGAGTGCCAAAGAACTCGGCGAAGACAGCTCTCCAAAAGGAGGCTGAGCGTGCCTCCCACATGATGAGGGCCAGAGGGAAGGGCCGCGTGGAAGGTCAGCAGAATGGTCCTCAAGCTTCCTCTTGCTGCTGCTTACATACACACACTCACACACACACACACACACCTAAGCTGGCCAGTTTGCACTGTGACTGTGAGCTTTATATGGTTCCCTAGCCTAGCCCAGCCCAGGAGGTGGGAACTGATGAGTCTGACTAACCAGGGTCTCTTAACTCTTCAGTGTCCAGCTGGGTAGCTGCACTGCCTCTTATAAAGGACTGAGCACAAGAGATGGTCCGCGGTCCTGCTACTGCCACCGGACCCTTCCTCTCTAATGGATCAACCCCTTGGTCCTTTTCCTTATTCCTTTGAGGCCAACCATTTCTCAGCAGAGGGTCTACTATCGGGTTACTTGTTAGCAGCTTCTGGGACAAATTTGTCATTACGTCTAAGGATACATTAGCATAAGATAGGGCAGGGGACTGATCTGTGAGTGTCTTTACAGTGTAGATATTGTCGGAACCTTCTGCTATGAAGGGTGTGTCCTCCTCCTCCTTATATTCACTTCCAGAAGGGACTTTATCGACTGAAGACAGTCACATAGCATTGTAAAGAGGCTTCTGCAGTTTTTCGGTACATAATACTGTTAAGTCTTTCCTGTACAAAGAATGCAATAGGTACACTGTCTGCATTGTGATAAGCTTTCTGGGCTGAATGCCAAGTGGAAAGAGCATAGTTTCCGGAGACAAGGTAGTGTATGAGCAAGCACTCAGATATAATTTGGAATGCAAGCAGTGCTTGTTAAACTGATTCTGACAGGCAAGCTTCCCCACCTCAAGCTATTTGGCCAGCAGTGACTCTGAGAAGCATGCTGTCAGGAAAAGGCACAAATGCTGGCTGGATTTTTTTGGGCAGGTGAGACAGGCAAAGCACTATAGCGGCTTCACACCAGTAGTGTGCACTACCACAATGCTGTGCCTACCTCTGTGCATTAAAATAACAAATAAGATTTAGGATTCTGGATGGCAAGAATCCTCCCAAGGACCCCCCCCCCCAAAAAAACACCCATGGTTTCAAACTTCAAGCTTCCATCCAGTGATGGAAAAACAGGCTACCAAGCATATCAAGCTGGCAAAAAAAAGAGAGAGAGAGGCTAAAAACTTGATTGTACTAAAACACAGGGGCTAGAGGGATGTAGGCTTAATAAGTGTAGATCCATGGCACTCAATGCAAGTTAAATTAGGCATGATCTTATTTCACTGGGCCTACTCTGAACTTAGCTCAGTCTTGATCCAATCCGTGATGTAAATATATAATGGTGTTGATAGATTCTTGTTACAGCTCTCTCTCTCTCTCTGTGTGTGTGTGTGTGTGTGTGTGTGTGTGTGTGTGTGTGTTTTAGAACTAGAACACTTGAGGTATGTCCATGTGTTTTTTGTGTACACTCCATGCAAATGTCCTAGGGCCTATTCAAGCCAGCTGCCACAATGACTGTCGGCACTGCAGCCAGTTGTGTACATCTGGTGTGCACAGAAAAAGTCACACATGTGTTTCAAAGGTTCTATGACTAGCGGTTTATACAACACATGTTTGTAGCATACTATTTTATTTGTAATTTGAGAAGCAGCCTTACATTGTGAGTGAAAGTTACTGAATATGTTTTCCATGTAATGTTAAGACTTTGTGTTATTGGCTTCCCTGCATATTTCAATAACTAAATCCTAATTGAACAACATTTCATTTCCAGATGACAGTACATCCATTTCAAAACAGGAACCTGCACTTGAGGACATGAGATGAAAGAAACACCAAGGTGGGTATAATCTGTATCAAGGAAAGGACTTTCAGCGAACTGGTAAATATTTTAATTGTTTGACAATTAAAGAAGTAACAGCAAAATGAATTATTTCACTCAACCAAAATTATACTACAGAAATGAAGACTGCTGAAGGTAACCTTGAGTACTGAAGGTACTTTTCAGTGCTTTTCAGCACTGGTAGTTAAAACACATTCCTTGGCTCAGAATTCTTTATGTGTATATCTTTCCGGCACCAGGCTATGGCTAATGGGATTCTACTAAGAAACCAAGTACGGTAAATTCCACAAGGTTCAAGGTTCTAGTTAGGACTCTGATTATTATTCTATTATGAGTCTGTTAACATATAATAAAATTTGCTGTTAAAAATTGAAGCTATCGCCTTACAGGCTGACAGCACTGTTATATATAATAAGCATCTGATCCACATCTCATCGTTTTTGTTGTAAAATGCCAGAAATGGAAAATTCAAACACAGGCATAACATTCATTGAAGGAAACACAACTTACTTAGTGAAATATGTATCACATTTTGTGCACTTCCAACCAATGCATTTGAGATTATTTTTCAAACACAATATTATGTTTGGATACATTATTTCATTATCAGAATTAATAATATTCTGTAAATATTATAAAAATACCTTTGCTAGAGTAGTGTAGGGTGTATTTTAACAGAGGGTGGGCACATGTTGTACTAAAGATACACCACATGGTACCATTAGCCATGCTATCTCAGTGGAATACAAGATGGGTTGCTGTCTGCAAAAATATACCAGTGGAACACCCCAGTCACATAACTGTGAGGGGGACACCAGAAATGCATCTGTGCATGCCCTATGCCCCCTTGAGTAACAAGCTTCTCTCACATGCAGTAGAAAACAGCCTTATTCTCTACAACCCTCAATATTTGTGAGTTTTGCAATCCTTGTGCAGCACCTTCAAAGTGGTAGAAATGATGCATCAAATGGGCATTCCTAGTTGATACTGAAAATCTAGGATTGCCCTTTCCATTCCAAGCCTATGCTGTAATTTTTGAGATTCTTTTGCAATGCAAAACTCTATGTGTGCAGCATACCCACACCCAGACCCAAAGTGGTGGAACTTGGCATGCCAGTTCCTCCTCTTTGGAGGGTGCAGCAAAATGCAGAGTCTGCAATGTTAAGGGACTGGAAAAAACTTGGCATATGTTTAGAGTGAAATAGACAGTACTGGATTTTCGAGTATTAACTAGGATCCTCCATGTGTTGTATCTGTTACATTCTTTAGAGAGGTATTGTAAAATGCTGCAAAAAAATTGCAAAAATTTGCTATCGTTTGGAGGGGTTCTCAGATTTCAGGGTTAGTAGTTAATGGAGCTGCGGGATTCTGTTGAAATAAAATTCAACTGCCAGTCTAAACATGAACTAGAGAGCAATGCCATGTTGCCCTTTACCTCATTGGGGAGCGGGCGAGAGGGGGGAATTAACGTTCCTAGTGTAAGCCCATCCCGCTGACTGTGAAGAAAAGCTTTCCCCATAACGTGTGTACTACATTTTTCTGCTATTATTTCATGCTTCCTGCAGCTAGCTTTGCATATACACTCAGACCCCAGCCTTGCTGTTCCAACCTTTCCTGGACTTACTGTGGAAGGGGTGCAAATATACAAGATTTCTGCACTTCTAAGCAGAGGAGTCCCCACACTAGCTATTAGAAGACCTGGTGTAACTATTCCATACTTCTCTCCCCTTACAGATTTTCTTCATTATGAATAAAAGATGGAGGCAGCAATAGCAAAGCAAAGAAGGGCTATGAGAGCAGCATCTGTAAAGTTTCATGAATTCAGTGTAATGGTAGAACTGAAGGTCTCACTTGGAACCACCCCCAGTTAAAGTTTCCGGCAGAAAGGCTGGGACCATTTCTTTGGCCAGACTTGTTACATTAAGGGCCATATGCATCTTTTTCTTTCTCTTTTCCTTCCCTTTGTTCCAGCATTCCTGGCAGAGCTGGGAGCTGTTCTTCAAAACTATGCTGACCTTTCAACCAAATGAGCTACTAGGAAAAAGAGAAAACTTTCTTTTTATGGTTGGGAGTCGGGCCTTCATACATTTGTTTCAATTTTTTTGTAGTCTGTATTATAGTCTGTCCCCCTTTGTGGCCTGGTCAGGCTTCCTAGAATTAATGGAGGTGGAGTTTTTGGGGTTAACTATTCAGCAAAAGAGATGAGGATAAATCTAGGCCCCTCTGGGCTTAGAAGAAGGCTTCTGGGTTATTTGTCACCACAGCGTTTTGGTGCAGAGGTTTAGTCAGAGCTGTTCAACAAGCTCTAATTCTCTCTGGTCTCCGAGGGATTTATCAGCCTGCTTCGTGATTGGGCAGGCAGGAGGAAAATGGCCAGGCCTGAAAGAGGAGAGCACAATAGGACTTGCTGGACTCAGCACTTCCTCGGGCCCAGCTTGTTCCAGGCTAATGGGGAGGAGGACCAACATCTGCGTCACACATTCATCAGGTTTAGAAAAAGTACTATTGGTTTAGGCCTGTTGTTTAACTCCACCTATATGGCAAACAGAACAAAGGGCCCAGTGATTCTTCTGAGGAGGGAAGGACCCAGGAAAGATGCCCCTAGAGTCACCCAATGAAGCAGAGCATGAAAGTAAACCCCGACAGCATTGTTTCTAATTCTTCAAGTGTCAGCTCACTAGGCACCATGACAACCCTGGGACAAACACCAGAACACCTCTTCCTGTAGTTCACTGTGTCCTGCTTAGGGGCAGAGAACCAGGAACCCTACTTCCAGCCATTTCCCTTGTGTTATCCTACTAGACCCTCTTATTCTGTATGCAGAAGGCGTCAGCCAAGGCTCAGTGTTATCTATATCACTCTGTTCTGCAAGACCAGCCCAAGACATTTTACTGTCTGAGCCAAAGGACAAGATGGAATCCTCACTACCGTCTCTCACACAGAAGGTGGTTGGACAGGCAGTTGGATCTTACTTTAGCCCACAGTGTCATCCACCATATCTAAGGCAATAAAGTAGTTTAAGGGGCCCACATCAGCTAGTGTGGCATATACAACTCTCTCCTCCAACAGCTGGCTGTAAATGAGGAACAGCCAGGAAACAGCCATTGCCACCTCAGAACATCTACTCCCTGTGGCAGTTGTCTCACTCTGCCTAATGCCAGGGCTGGTCCCTGATGTGCTGTTTTTAGAGGTTCAGATCTCAGGCTCTTTTAAGTGCCACGGCCCAGCAGGTGGTAAACATGGAAGATAACAACTAGGTGAGGTGGCAAATAACTACTGACAGAGTGATTTGACAGGAAAATAAATAGATGGGAAGTTCCTGCTGCTGCTTCCTACTCAGTGCCGTGTTCCCCCTTGCAAGATAGTTTGACAGGAGCAGAGAACGAGAGATGCTGGCCACCTCCACAACCTCGATGTCACGGCAGGTAAGGCAGGCCATGAGCTTCTCTCATGAAGTGCTGCTAGCTAAGAACTCATAGGATACATCAGCCAGGACAATGCCCAGAGTGGGGCCACGTCACTAGACCTGGAAGGAATGGAAGAGAGCATGAAGTGCATCCTGAACCAACACACCATCCCTGAGAAAGGTGGGAAGGGAAGAGCATGTGGCACTAAAGCCACTTAGATGGGTAAGGAGGCCATTTTAATGTATAACTAATATGGTGGGGCATCAACAATGGCAGGGAAACCAGTGCAGTTAGGGGTCATGTGGGGCTGAGGGACTGTAAGAATTGTAGCTTGTAAAAGTAACTTTTCCAAGATTTAGACTGGGTCTCAGTCAATGTATTTACAAGCATAGAGAAGAGCACCCAGAGGAGGTATTGACAAACACATTCTGGAGGGAACCAGATTGAGGATTTCAAAGCAATTCTCACCCCAGCTTCTAAATAAGCAAATCAGAAGCCTGCATGGCCAAACAAAATATACTGTGCCAGATAGAGGGCAACATGTCACTCTTTTCACCATTCATTCATCCAGTGATGCTCCCAGATTCCTGTTACTACTGCTTGTCCTAAGGATTGGGCTGGGTTCATGCTGCCTCCAAAGAATGTGCCCTGTAGGAAGTATCAGATGATACATACTGTATGTAGCCAGTGATATATTTTTACTTCTCTCCTGTGGTCCATGCTCCAAGATACTACAGCATCTTCTTTTTAACTGGAGCTTATCATTGTCACTTGTTATTTACAAAACACTAAAAAAATCAAACTAGATCAGTTTCCCATTTCATAATAGGACGTTCTGCTCAGAGGTACCTTTTTTTTTCAGACCTTCCAGCAAAGACTTGTAAATGACACCCATGTCCATTTCCCAATGACTGATCACAAAACAAAAACAAGCTAATTTGCAACAGGAGGTGAAGAAGGCTCCTGCTAAGATAAACTGATGTTTTGGATCCCTAGGCCAAAAAGGAGGAGGAAGAGCTGGTTGTTTCTCACACCTTCCTTAAAGGGACAGCTAGTTGTTTGGCGTTCTGCTTTCTTACGGCAGCCAGTGCACCTGCTATGACAGAGAAGCCCACGGCTAATGTCCCAGGCTTGCCCATCTCATGCCTTCGATGGTCTTATACAGAAAAGATGGTGAGAGCGAGCTGGAAAGTGGACAAAGCTTCCATTCCCGAGGCCTGTCCAGCATTGCCGTCACTGCTGACCTGAAATGAGAAACACAGAACATATTAAAAAACCTACATTCCTGTTCTCTAAAAACGACTCCCCACCAGCATGTATGCAATACTGTACTGTACACTGTTTCTTCCAGTTCTCTTGCCAGATGTGACTGCTTTAGCACTACAGAATGGATATGCTGGGATTTAGACAGTGGTCTCAGTGGCAACAGAAATTTTAGATGCTCCATCCATTGCATGCCATGTGTTGAGAGCTCAGTAGATCCCCTCTCTTGCTTTCTGTCAAGTCAGCACCTGGCTCAGCAAAAGCAGGACCTTATGTTAACCTCTCACTTGCATATGCTCCCTCTTTTTCTGTTCATTTCTCCTTTCTTTGGCCAGTGCTTGCTGACTTGTTGCAAAGAGCCAGAACAATCCTGTGAATGAAAAGGTGGGAACAAAAGCCACCTCCCCACACCCTACAGCTGTCATATGTCTCTGTCCCATTTAATTAGCATCCAATAGACTCCTTTAGGTGCAAAGATTGAGAAAGTAACACCAGGGCAGCCATTTTGATGCAAGTGATGAAGCAAAGGAGGTAAGACTTTTCTGATGCCTCTCTGCTGAGGAAACTTTGAGAGATCTGCCTTAAAGAAGGTGATCCTTTCAAATTAGGGCAGGGGGACTCACTAGGGGGTGCACAATGTTTCTGGCTTATGAAGATGAAAAGCTTAGGGAAAGTTTGTCAGGTTGTGATTGCACTCACACTGGCTTTAACGAAAGATGAAATGGAGTCACAAAATCTGTGTTGAACTGTTGGATGTGAACAAACAGACCTTGAATCATCAGTAGCAATAGAACATTATCATTCACAGCTCATACCTATTTCTTAAGTGATGTTGGCAGACATCTTATTGGTAAATTTACTCCCATAAGCTGCATGACATCATCATCTGGCAATGGGAATCTTTAATTTAATGGAATGAAACATTTCTTACCTCCTCCTCCATGCTGTGCTCCCTAGCGATCCTTTTTGCTCTTCGGAAGACTTTGGATGGACCGCAGAAAATTGCCACCAGTGATTTAGTTGTTTTCCCCAGATATCAGAGGTACTCCCCATGAATCATCAGACTCCCAAAGGCATATCAAGAGCAAAAGGTATCCATAGGAAGACATGGAACTTGAAAGGTGGGGAAACAAATTTTTAAATTAAATTAAATATTTTTTTTCTGTATGATGTTGTCTGGCATAATAAACAAACAGACAAACTGCTGGCCAGTCAATTCTAATTGATGGCCACTCTTTCCAGGGTTTTCTAGCTAGAGGGTACTCAGAAGTGGTTTCCCATTCCCTTCTTCTGGGGCATCCTGGGACTGTACACCCTGCCCAAGGCTACACAGGATGGCTCTTCTATCAGGAGGCATAGTAGGGAATCATTATGTAGCATAAATGTATGCCCACAGGATTTCAGTCATTAAATTATCAGAAGGGCATCCAATTATATAGGCGAGATGGAACAAAACAGTTTGATAACTGATATCCAGGGCCTAAATGAAATAGAGCCATATCCATCATACAAGGCCCATCCACGTTAAGGGATTTATTCAACCTTCCTTGCACCCATGGTACTAATATTACATTCCAGTAGCCATGTGACACAAGACTAAAACTACTGTAGATTTGTTGAGGTTGGAGGGAGGAGCAATATGCTGTTTGGTGTGATCCTTGCGTCCAGATGACATATGAATGTCAAGTGCCCCTATTTCTGGTCTCCTGAAATGGCACGTTTGTACAAAGCCAGAATCTGGGGAAAGGGAAAGAGGGGTGGGCTCAAGTAGGGGTGGGAAAGGCAAGCAGCAGAGGCAAAGGGAGAAAACACAGCTGATTGCCAGCCAAAAAACAGACACCCACTTACCCTTTCCACTTCCCTTTGGCTACAGAGCTTGGAGAGGGGAAAGGAGAAGGCATACAGAGAAGGGGTGTGTGCAATCTTGCACTGTGTCAACAGAATCAAAATGCAATTAAAATTTGCTTTCTGAGGGGGTTTTTTCTCTACAACCAGGTGGTGGTGGTATTCTGGCTGTGATTTGCCCCATGCATGATGTACTCATATGGACCCCAACACTGTGTTGGTGCATGTTGATCCACACACTTTGTGAATGTGTGTCATTTGACTGTTTCTTTAAAGGCATTTTTTCTGCTTGTCAGTCTCCACTCCTACACACCTGACTTCTACTACTCCTGTCTGACATTCTTGGGATGTCAGCTGTTCCTGCATTCTGCTTTTGTAATGTTACAGCTTTTGCATTATAGCATAAAAGTGAAAACTATTTTTTAAAGAAAAAGGCATTGCTGCAAAAAATGCAATCTATCTTTTTTATAATGTTAGCACTTTTGCACCATAGTGAAAGTGAACGCTAAAAATAAATTAAAATTAGAAAACATAGCAACAAAAATGTGAATGTTTGAGAATAAGGGGCAGGTAAAATGTTGATCAAATGCTTGCTGTTACACACCTCCCTGCAAAAACGGTGCATATACACGTCAGTAATTCCCAATCGTGATTTTATTCTCCTTTCAAGTTCCCAACTCTACCAATGTTCACTCATCTACCACTTGCTGAAAAAGACGGTGTCGGTACACCCACGAATCTTTACTTCGCACCAGCAAGGCGAACTGCAGAGAAAGCAATGCTCCCAATAATAAGATGGCGGCTCCACGGCTGTTCCTGCTCACAACCCTACCCCTCCCGACGCTTTCAAGATGGCGGAAGCAATTCCTGACGGGCGTGGGCGTTACACCCCCTTTCAAGTGGGCGAGCGCCCCCTGTTGTTAAAGTGCAGACTGCTCACGTGGTATACGCGTACCGTTCTAAGATGGCGGCGCCCATGTGGAGAGGGATGAGGCAGCAAGGGTGTCTTTTGCGCGGCTTTGGGCATCGTTTTGTGGAAGCAGTGCCTCGGAAAGGTAGGATTCTTCTAAACTTAATGGAAATTGCTGCCCAATTTCTACTTGTTTTTTGGCTGAGAGTCTGGTGCTCTTTCTAGGGCTTAGCTTTGTTTCGCCAGGCGTTTGCGTCCTTTGGATCAGCGTCGCAAGTAGAAAGTCCACAGGGAAATGTTTCCTTATGTTTTTCAGAGTCGCCAAAGTTAAATTGTTGCTCTTTGGGTTGCTGTTAAAGATGCCGAAACATCTAGTCCAGCAACACCCATTCCATGTCTCACAGTTTCTTGTCTTAGTAGAAGGACGAAGCTGGGATTTTCCGAGCCCCGTTATCGAAGATGCAATTGATCCTGGCATAGAGAAAGTGAGAAATGGTAGCTTGTGCTTCGTTTCAATACATTAGAACATTTCTCACATGGTTTTAAAATGTATTTCACAAATGCAAGGCTTAAGCCTAATCCAAACTAACCTGTGAAATGCCTCTTACAATTTTTGTACCATATTTCTTTTTATCTTTTACTGCTTACAATTTAGATTCATTTTAAAAAAATTCCAAGTCAATTCATTCCAATATTTTCCTCCGAAAGTTTTCACTGACAAAGGTTTGTCAGTAATTTTCTTCAGGATATAATATTATACTGGTCAGGGCTTTTTGGAGTTCCTTTCTGTGAAGATGACAAACTACACAAACTCATGTTGTAATTTTTAATTGCAGAGATCAGTTTCAAACTAGATGAGAGAACAACCCATAGCTCCTTGGATTTGTGCAGAAAGGACACTGGTGTTATCTACCGCATGCTTGGGATTGACCCAACCAAAGCCCCCCAGAACCCCGAACGCTTCAGAGATTGGGCTGTGGTACTGGCTGACAGTGCAGTGTCCAGTGGCTGCCATTACTGGGAAGTGACCGTCAAACGATCGCAGCAGTTCCGCATTGGGGTAGCAGATGTGGATGTTTCCCGGGAAGTCTGCATTGGAATGGATGACCGTTCCTGGGTCTTTGCCTATGCGAATCGGCGCTGGAATGCCATGTTTGCCAATGAAACGACTCCCATCCATAACATTGGCAAGCCAGAAAGAGTAGGTCTGTTCTTGGACTATGAAGGCAAGAAACTTAGCTTGGTGGATATTAGTAAATATGTGTTTATCTATAGCATGCCTGCTGATTTCCAAGGCCCTGTGGTGCCTGCCTTTGCCCTCTGGGATGGGGAACTGTTAACTCATTCAGGGCTCAATATACCTGAGCAGCTCAACCAAAACTGAAGCCTCAACCCCAACGTTGGATGTTCGGATGAATTCTTTACCTGAGAGACTAGAATCTTCAGAAAGCTATGTAACAAAGGGGAACCTGTCTGTCAAGCCAGAGGATTTCGTTCTGCTTTCCTCATATGAAGAGGTCTCAATTCTCTCCCGAAAGCCATCCCAGTTTAGAATGAAATCCCACTTTAGAATTTTACCCAAAGCAGTCAGTGACAGGACCACGTTCTAACTGCACTTCCTTTGTTTCCTGCTGAGATTAATGTCTAAATCAGAATAGCTGAGGCTTGGAAGCAGTTCTTTGGTTTATCTCTACAGAAAAATATGCTAAAGGGGTTAAATCTTGGTTGGGAGTCAGCAGAAGGAGAGATTTGCTCCTTTTTTTGGAGTAGCAAATGTGTTTTTGACAGCTGTTTTATGCCTCTGATCACCTATATCCTTTTCTTTCCTCATCCTGAGGGTGGGGGAGCTGTGGCTGTTGATACGTTGTTGGACTTCAGTTCCCCTCAGTCCTAATCAGTGGTCATAAATCCTGGGTATTGTAGTCCAGGGACAGCTAGAAGGCCACAGGTTCCCCATTCCTGTTCTTTCCCTGTCCTTCAATTTCATAAACAGACCCCTCTTCTCATCAGAAGTACCTCTTGGCACTTTCAAGGCAGGAAACCTCCAATTGAGGAAGAGAGCATTGCCCTCTGCTGGCCTAGGTGGAGGACAGGCATGGCTTTGTCAAAGCAGCTGCCCTCTCCATGACATGCCCAGTGGAGATCTCGCCCTCTCCTGTGCTCACAAACATTGCTGCACTTGTCAAGCGTTATAGGAATTGCTTTATCATCACACAGCTCAAGAACGCCATCTCCTTCTACTATATCTGAGCTTAGGAAGCCTGTATGTGTACAGTATCATAAAGGGCAGCAGTAATGGAATACATCCAGGTTAGGTCTGTTGATATGTAACTCCAACCTAGGATATTTTGTGTTAAGAGAGTTGGCACATAAAAGGGCACAGTTTGCAAAAGCCATGCTAGTTAGAGGCCTTATGAGATCTTGTACACCAAAAAGTGCTTGTTATTCTCAAGAGAGGTTTTATTTTGCAAAAATATAATCAAGATGAATAATTTTTTAATCTAGAAAGGAAAGTTCCATATGCAGCTCTCTGAAACTATCAAAATCAATAAAGGTGAACTTATGTAAAATAATGACGGGTTTCTTGGTGCTGTTCTGGACTACTTAGATTGACCAGTGTCTGAAAGCATCAGCGGTTTGGTAAAGGACTCTTGGGGTAAAAGGAAGGACAGTGTTTAACGTCGAGATTTCACAATTAGTCTGCAAAGTTTGCAGTTTGTCTACACAGCAGCTGTGGAACAGCAGGCAGCTCCAGGGTGTGAAATTATATTGTGACAGAGTGTATGTTCCTTCAGGAACGCTGGAATTGCTGCTGAAAGGAGAGAGGCTTCAGGGAAGAAGACTTCTGTAAGAGCTTGAGACTTTCTTCTTTTGCACTTCAATTAGGCACAGAGATGGGAATTATTTTAGGATGCAGTTCTGAGTACACATGCTACATTCAAGATGTCCTAAGTAGTTGAGTATAAATATGTTTAGCATTGTGCTGTAAATGTATACCTGTACTGTTGCAGGAGAACTGAATGTGGAGGAGGAGGCGGCAGCAACAGAAGCAACTCTGGCTTTCCAGATGCTGTTGGGACTTCCCAGGTTCAGCTCAGTTGGGTAATGTTGATGGGATTTGTAGTACAACACCATATAGAGGCCCAGAATCTTCATTTGCTCTAGAGTTATGTAGGAAGCTAAAACAAGGTTTACAGTCCTTACTTCATCAGTGGCAACCACAGCAATTATTGTTGCTCTCTCAAAAACCATACCAAGAACTACTGCACTTGGATACATATGTTGTGCAGTCTTCCTTGTTCATGTTTCAGCTTTTAATCAGTTTTTATAAACTACTCTGACATTTACTGGAGAATTTTAAAAAAAGAAAATAAGTGGGTAACCTTGTACTGAAAGCTTTTTTCCCCTGTTGAATTAGTGCTGTGAGGGTATGGTGGATTTTGAATTTAAAGGAGCAGATAAAAATCTCAGAGGAATTCCTAGTAGACCAGATTTATACATGTAGGCTTTCTCTAATAGGTTAAACAGGGAGAGCTTCCTCAAGAAGAAAATGTAAGGGCAGAAGTGTACAGACAGACTTCAGGCTTATATGCTCTGTGTTTTGCTTCCTTTTTTTTACTAGTATTTCAAAATCCACCAGCTGGAGCCTAGTACAAACACCATACATGCAAGAATATTGAGCCCTGGAATCTCTCTGGACTACAACTGACACGTCAACACACCCATACACACAAATTTACACTTGGTTAACCCCGTGCTCTTTTCTTTTCAGCAATAAATTTTACAGTGAAGGGAACAATTTGCTGTTGCTATTGTAAAAACTGTCAGAAATGCTTTTCCATCTATTACATATACCACAAGCATGCTCTACTTTCTGCACTACTCTGATAAGGGCAGTGATGGCAAAGTTGAGCTTCTACCAGAACCCCAACCAAAACTGAAAGAGAGGGAACAGCTAATCCTACTGACCCCCTTCTCTTTTCTCCTTTGGTCTTTAATGACATTCAGCCTAGGTTGCAATGCATGTTTTGATCTGAAGTTCTGGCTGAAATGCTAGCTGAGAGAAAGCCTCGAACTTAACTGCAAGGGCTGTCAGCTCAGTTCCTGTAGACTGATTCAGTTGTGTCACCACACACCAAGCTTGTCTATGGAACAAACAAGAAGGCCCTACATTGATGGAGTGTGTGTGAGAAACACTGCACATTGTTCAACAGAAGAGAGGCTCAACAAAATGATATACTTCCTGCCTCAAGTCTATGTATACTTGAGATATACTTCGTGCCAGAAAGTCTACCGTTCTGCTTGTTCCCTCTCAAGAAAAGACAAGTGACAATTGTGTATTTTTTGAGAATATGCAGCCAATGCAAAAATCTATGGTATCTCTGTCATTCTCACACCATACTTTCTAAGTTCTCCTTGGAAAGATCTTCAGCTGCTTCCTCATCCTGCCGAGGTCCTAGTACATAGGTGTCTTGGTAATCCTGGAGCAGCTTCACTACCTCCAGATGATTAAACTGGATAGCATCATCCAAGGCAATGTTCCCCCACCTGGAGAAAACACAAGTGATAAAGACAGCTGTTAACTGAGGAGTAATAGACAAGCAAATGACCCTCTGCCTACCAACCCATCAGCACCAGACAAATCAGTCCCTTATTTGTTCATCTGTACAACACAGACTACTGTGCTTCAGATGGAGAAATATTAGAGAAGGGGCCTAAGGAGCAAGCAGTGCTAGATGACTCGGGCATGCCAAACTCCCCAGTACATGCTGTAGGAGGAGGTGACTCCAGGGAATCACTAGATGATCTAATTTGGCAGAAACTGAAAGCCTCTCAGATTGTTGGAGCAAAATGGATCACTACATCAACCTAAATATGAAAGAAAATTTACTGAGATATTGCACTGCCTGTGTCCAGGCAGTGGACATCTGTTCTAGCTGTGACAACTCTGAAGTCAAAGAGAACGGGGCAGAAGCTGTGCAAGGTGATGGCAAGGAAAAACTAACAATATGCATGTGTACCTGCATGTACACACACTTTTCATATTTAGGGTAAAGAAAGGGGCAGCCTAGGCCTTGGATTGACTCAGCCCTTTGTCTACAACACCCAAACAGCACTATCAATGATGACTTTTTAGGAGTCATTAATTCACAGGGTCACCATAAGTTGGAACCAACTTCACAACATAATACACCCATCCACTCCTTGAGACCTTGCATATCTCGCTGATGGACTGGCATATAATGGTTTATAACTGGACTCTACAACTTCTGATCTGCAAAGCCAGTTACAGCTCTACAGTTGCGCTGCTTTCAATCTTTTTAGTTTTGTAGTTCCAAGCAGATAGCAGTAATGAAAGAAATGGGTACAATGGAGCCTGTTTTTGTGGGCCCTATACTCCCTCACTGCAAGTGCTGAATTTTGGCAATTCACTGGCAAAAAAGCCACTACGCCTATACTTTCAATTTAAAGCAAGAGATGCAGAGAACACGTTTTGTTTTAAACCAAATCTTGCCTTCCAGAGCATAAATCTGCTTGAAGCAAGGCACAAGATTGTTGTGTGCCTTGTTTTAAAGCAAAAGTATGCATGGGGGGAGGGGAGAGAATAGTTTGCTACCCTGCTGCCTAGGTTTGGTGGGGTCTCCTGAGAATTCCAGGCAGGGACCAGTCACATCTGTGTAAGTTGCCCACCTCTGATCTACACAGAAGGCAGCAGGTCTAGGTTTGTGCTGTCTTGAGATTGTATCATTGAACATGTAGCCAAGGATGGGGGCAAAAAGTACCTCTCCCCAGTCTCAGCTTATCAGCTCTTACCTGTCTTTGACAAAGGGATTGACTCTGCAGGCCTCCACCAGAAACTTCACGACTTCCAGATGTCCTGGGGAAGAACCACACAATTGAAGCCAGTTCAGAAAGCCCATTAGACACCTTGTCAAAACAAAGCCTGTGACCCACATCTTGGAACACCTGTTTTGCAGCTATGTAGACAGTCTAACTTTTGGAACTGAGTTGCTATAAGTTAAGATACTCCCTTAGACTTTTATCTCTTGTACACTGAGTTGCATAGCTGCAAAACTGGATTTCAGGCAGCCTAAAACAATGTTAATGCCTAGAATCTGTCCTTGATATCATAAGACATTTTTTCATTGAGTCGTTTTTGTCAACATGTCTGCAATTCAAAGAACAAACAGCTTTTATTTTGGAGATGCAGGTGTGATTGGAGTTTTAAAAAGTTGCTTTTTTGGACTACAAGTCCCAGAATCCCTTGGCTAGAAGGGCCACTGGCTATGGGATCTGTAATCCAATAGAGTAGCATTTCCTAGGCTCTAGCTCTGTGAGGTTAATTTGGACGTTCAGCTGTATTTAAAAGTCCAGAATCCTTTAACAATCCCAGTTGTCATGGAGGCCTTTCATGCCTTCTGTTGTTCTGATGCTGGATGCTGTTCTATTTTTGTTGTTACTGTCAGACCTTATGCCATAATACTCTGCCTGAGATCCAAATTCTTGATAACCTTTTAAATACGACAGGGCCCTTCTGTCTCAAAAGGTACATTTGAATGCAATGAGGATCATCATGAAACAGTCCACTGCTCTTTTTAGGAGTGATGTGGCACCTTGTTATCAAGCTATACCATTACTCCTGAAACACCACGATCACACCAGACCCCACAAGTACACACCTGGACACCTCAGAGATGCATAGCACAATTTGGATTGCAGAAGTCTGATGCACATCAGGACTCTGCAAGCCCGCTGATGCACATACACCTGCTGCTCCCAACAGAGTGTGTATAAGAACCATGACACATTTGTGCACCCAATGTGCTACCTTCAGCTGCAGCAACATGGAGAGCTGTGCGGGAATCGTAGTCTTTCTGCTCCATATCCATGGCTGACAAAGCAAATCTAGGGGGAAGCCAAACAAACAGGAATCAAATGGCATGCAGAGCAATTTGGATTATGCCCAGATCAGCTGATGAATATCAGCTCAAGGAACCTCCCTGCACCACTATCTCTCCCTGGTGCTAGCAGGCACATACCTCCGAAGGGCAGATACATCACCACTGTGGGCAGCAAACAGCAGGTTTACAACAGTCTTGTTCTGAAAGACACCAAATGAGGTATGCATCGGTGTAGTCTTTCTAACAACTATGCTTGTTCATATTCTGTTTCATCCCCAGAGTACTCAAAAGCTTAAATCTGATAATAGGTTTTCCAATTATCATGATTTTGGAGCTACTTAAAAACAAAAACATCATGTATGCATTTACTAATGCAAAATTCCTTGAGTTCCAGGGTTGGAATATAATGCATACACTGAGGAAAACCTTAAAACAACTTATCAAAAGAGACTGACAGTGTAAAATCTACAGCATATGATTCTCATCTTCATGCTGTAAGTGGAGTATTCTTGACAAAGAATTTGGGTTTCTATGTGGGAGTCGTTTCCTGGGCTCCTCCTACTACTGATACAACCACCACCACCACCTTCACTAATTTCAGTACTAATCTGCACCCTCCTTATAATGGAGGGGGCTCTCCAAGCACTTCAGATCAGCCAGTGTTTCGCACTGCTAATTGCTCTCACCTCTTCACAAAGTCCTGTTCCCATCTCTTTCTGCCTGCCCACTGCAATCAGGACTAGAGATGGGATATTTGTATCCTGAAAGATACAAATACAAATATCCCATCTCTAATCAGGATTCACTGCCCTGGATCGTTCTTCTAGCCATTCAAACCCAACCATAGTTTCCTTGTTATTCCCCTGGCTTCTCTTCTACCACCACATCCTTCCACTCCAATCTGCTTATGCCATTCAGTCTTGTCAGCCTTTTGTCTCCTTACTCGAACTTCATCTCCTTCACGGCGTGGGTCCATCTTGCGGGTACAGTGCAGCAAATTGTCATAGTTGTGAAAGTTGAACAAGGAGACCAGTTCCTGGAGAAAGCACATAAAGAGAATGACACCAAACATGAAAAATGCCTGCCAAAACACGCTTTGAAATGTCCTTTAGAAGTAACTTTTGAAAGTAATTAGGCATTATTTCTTACACATAAGTAACAGGTATTGCTTATTACAACCACGAAGTAACTATTAGCTATACTGATTCTTGGCAAGAGTTAAGAATCTAAAAGAGAAGTGTAGAACCATGGCTATTATTGTATACATGGAGTAGAGTATTTAGCCTCTGAAGCTGGTGGAGAACTTAAATAGCAAAGGATAGAAGAAACCAGTAGAAAAACTGTGTAGGTTACAAACGGAAGATGGTGACACCTGGACTTCTCAATAAAACACTGCAGCCTTGTGCGGAAAGACCCCCTGCTCAGCCCAGTGTGAATCCGGAGTGACACAGGAATTACTCTTAGTTTTATACTCTGTATTTTTAGAAATATTTCCAAGGTGAAATATTAGAATTGGCTGCTGGAGAAAACCAGAGAGTCCTTTCCTGTATTTTTCTAGCCTGTTGATAATGACAGCTCATTAATAATGTGCAGTGTGATGAACCAATTTGGAATCAGAGCAACAGTCATGATAACAGCAACTTGGCTGCCAAGAAGTAATGGGTAACATGACAAGCCCTTTTAAAATATAAAGCTCTGAGTTTTGGTTCCAGATAGCACAATTCCTCAAACTCAGGTGAAAATGCATGATTCCCTGACCAAGAGGTTGGTTGCTTTATTTTGTGACTGGTCAAAATGCAGCCTTCATTTGTATTTATTTATTTACTTACTTACTTACTTACTTACTTACTTACTTACTTATTTAACTTATACAGTATGCCACCCACTCTACCCAAAGGTCTCTGGGTGGCTTACAACAATTAACATTCAATTAAAATACAATAAAAGATAAAATGATTAAAGTACAATTAAAATTGCCATCAAGACCCACAGTTGATGTTAATTCAATTAAAAGCCTTCTGGAACAGGAAGGTTTCGACCTGGCACCAAAATGTCATCAATGTCGGCGCTAGACGAATTTCTGTTGGGAGGACATTCCATAGTCTGGGGGCAGCTGCCGAAAAGGCCCTTTGTCTACAAGCCGTCCCTCTTACCTCCTTGGGGGATGGCTCTTTCAAAAGGGCCCCCTGGCTAGATCTTAACTGCTGGGTAGGCTCATATGGAAGGAGGCGGTACAGTACAGTATGATTGCTCTGTCATGATTGTCTGCCTGAATCATATCTAATGGATGTCAGTTTCTAATTATGAACTCTGTGTAACATATAGCTCGGGCCTCAACTAAACAGTGATGAAATGCTATAAATTGCATTAGTGATTATAAATGTACTATTTCTTTTTAATGTAGTTGTATCATGGAAGATTTTGATGGCTACTTATTATTACTTAAATTTGATATAACATTCTGGGTGCATCTATGGCAGAGAACATAGTCTATAGCCACTAGTAAATGTGTTATTTAATTATTTGGTGTGTTGTTGTTTTGCCAAGTTCTATACAAAGTGTTTCATCATCCTTGCTTTATTGGTCCTTATTTCTGAGCACAATTTGCTGTTATTTTTCTTTAGAGGTACTGAGATTGCCGAAAGCTGCCTCCCACCAGACCTATGTCTCTTCCGCAGTTTTCAGTGGCTCTTGTGGACCTCTCCCATTTTATAGATCTATAGACCTAGGACACTTACCTGGCAAAATCCTATCCCTCGGGTGCTGTTGCCACCTTTATCTAGAGGAGGGGAGAGACACATGACTCCCATGACATTGGGCACCACTAGCAGGATGGCTCCAGAGACTGCAGATTTGGCAGGTAGACCCACCTGGGTATGAGAGAGCCTTAGATCAGTAACCAGGTAAGGTAAGTCAGGCTGAGAGAGTGTAACTAGCAGATGCTCACTGTCAGTTCCATGGCTGGAGTTGGTGGGAGGACTGGAAACCAGATTCCTCAAGTCCCAGCCCAGCATTTTAACACTACGGCACAATGGCTCTCCGTGCAATGGAGGATGCTCCTTGCAGACTAAATAGAAAAGACAGTGTTTTTCCAGTGCAAAAGACCATACATTGTACATCAGAAGAAAGAAGCCAATTAATGGAGTGGTGTCTGCATTTTCAACAACTGCTGCTCAGATGCAGCAGGAAGAGATCTTGTAGAGCAAGAGTGGCTCTGAGCAACAGCGGCCATGCTGGTCTGGCCTATCTAGGCCCGCCCTCCAAGCAAGGGCTCTACACTGTGCAGTCCTAGGGGTGGCCCATTCTCAGCTATCCTCTTTTCCAGAAGGCCACGAGGCCCCTGAGGAGAGTAGCTGAGCAGCACTTGCCTTTCAAAAGTCGGTGGCTAAGGGCAGAGTTTGTATTGCACAAATACGAGGAGGGCATAAGGTTACGAGAATCATTGGCTGTCACAAAGAGAGCTTGGGAAGCTGAGTCGGGCTCTCTCTAGCCGCCTGTGCAAAAACTGAAAGGGTCCCTGCAGTGGGCAGCTCCAGGCCCAGCAACCCCAGGTGAGCAAAATGGCTTCAGCTGTTAAGCATCCAGGAGCAAGAATAAAAGCCGTTCTAGACTGGAGGGATTCTAAAACTCCAGCCTCACACTTCCAGCTCCTGGTTTGCATTAATGTCTGTGAACAACGTCAAATCACAGTTGAGTGCAGAGATACCACAGAGGACACCTGTACACTGGCTTGTAGTCTAGTATTTATAGACAAGTCCATGAGGCGTATGGATGTATTTGTCTAAACTTGCCAGTATCCATCTTCCAAAGGATTTCCCACGGGCAGACATATTATATTCTCTCTTCATTTTCCCAGAACACGGAGGGAGGGGACCTTATAGGATTCCAAGAGCCCTTTAATGAAAATGCCCATCACCCAGTGCTATTGCCCAGAGCTTTTCTGCCAGCACTGAAGCCACCCTGGCAAGCTCTTGGCTGCAACCCTTCAAGGGAGACAACAGAAACTTACATGGAAGGCAAACTGCCCGGAGAAGTCATACATGCCACAGGAATGCATGAGGCTGAGGGTGTTGCGGACAGCTTCATCGCTCAGCACATACTCGCCGGTGATAGGACAGATGCCGCCATTGGCCAGGGTGGCTGCCATGACGCTGCCGGACTCACAGGTCACTTCCACAGAGCACAGCTATATTTGAGGAAAGGAGGAAGGAGAGACTCCATGGGCCTTGCAATGCCAACCCTATGCAGACTCTGGGAAACAGGGTAAACCAGCCATTAGATGCTGGCTGGTTTACCCTGGAAGTAACAGGCTATATAACTAATGACAGTACGTACTCAAAAGGCAGAAGTGTTTTCTTTTTCAAATTACATCATGATTACTAGTATTAGTGGAGGGTGGTGCCAACAGTGTCCATGGAGTGGTTGTTCTTCAGAAGGAAAGAACAGGAAGCTTGAACAGAGCAAGGCCAAGCTCAGTCACAAAGATTTTTATTGAGGCCTTTCTCCCAGGTCACATTTATGTGACTGTAACTATTTGACAGACTGAACTCACAGAATTGAAAACGATGGGATTTGTAGTCTAAAAAAAATCAGAAAATCCATTGTTTGGCTTTCACTGATCATTATTTATGTTACGAATATTTATGGAGAGCTAAAAGTGCTTCTGGCATTTTGAGAGGATTTTACAAATGTTAGCTATTTTTGTACTTATATTGATTTTTTTAAAGGCAAAAAAAGAAGCAATGGAAGAGGTAAAAGCAAAGTAACAAGCAACAGGATGAGTTACTAAAAAAATAATAACATTGCAATGCTGATGTCAACAGTTTTCCCTTTTGGAGTGGTGCTTAGAATGAGTTTATTTATTCGTTTATTTGTTTGTTCGTTTGTTTGTTCATTTGTTCATTTGTTCATTTGTTTGTTTGTTCGTTTGTTTATTTATTTATTTATTTATTTATTTATTTATGTATGTATGTATTTATTTATTTATTTATTTATTTATTTATTTATTTATATCCCGCCTATCTAGTCATCTATCTAGTTATCCAGCCAATAGGTTATCTTGCAAAAAATAATTGTACAAGCTCTGAATCAAAATCACTGGACTTGTCTACCAAACTCAGACATGACTAGGCTGAAACTCAGCTATGCCCCATTTAGTGGAAATACCATATTCATTCATCCTCAGATGGATCTCCCCCTCTGTGTTCATTTCGTTTAGCTCAGAAGGATACTTGAGGCTGAAATATTTGACTGACATGAGGTCCCAAAGCAAACTCACCTGGAAGTACAAGTCAAGGGCTGACATCATGTCCACACCACGAGGAAAACACTGTGGCATAAGAATTAATAGGGGGTGAGGGAAGGGCAGAAAGAAAACCATGTTAGATACTGAGAAGGATGGATCAATACATCATATCCCAATTTAGCACTTTATCCACCAGTCCAAAGTGGCTGTTATCATTGTCTCTTGTCTACTGAGAAGAATATTTTTAATCTCTCTTCTCTCCCCCCCCCCCAGGTTTTCTTACCTTTTTATCTTTGAGATAGTACCCAATGGCATAATTCCGGTCCCCCGTTTCTTTTTCTGATTGAAACCTATAAAGAGATACAAACACAGTCTCGTCTCCCTCCTGTCTCTGTCCATACACACTCCTGGAATGATAATTCAACATGGCAATTTAATCCTAGTCTTGCCCTAAATTTTATATTATTCACATTATAGGCAGGAAAAACATGATTAGTCCCTTCTGTAAAAGCAGTGTTGTCCACCTGCCTCCCTCCTCACGTTGGCCTTACGTGGTGTTGCTGAATCCCACGTACTCATTTCCTGCCATCTTCTTCAAATAATCCACTACCTAGAAGAGAAAAAAAGATAAGAACACAATTCAGCCCCTCCTCTTCTTGTCTTATCCCATTTTTCTTTCTTTACTTCTTGTGGTTCCTTATTTAGGCTTTGATCCCATTGTCAATCTCAAGTAGAGTCCATCTGTTGAACCTACAGTACTTCAGTGCTGACCTACCAAGTCCTGGGTGATTCAATGGATCTACTCTATTCGGGTTTAAAAAATTGGGTTTAGCTCTTTGACTGTAAACCTGAACAAAATGTTTTGTTTATGAGTAATAATCACTCATTACTGCACAAGGCACTGTTTTTTAGGAAAAATTAAAAAAAATGTTGTAGTCTTCATGAGATTCAAGTTGGTAAACTGGGATGGCAGAGCTCTTCAGCAGGTTGTCACAGAGCTACCTCAAGTCAAAGCCTATGGAGACTATAAAAATGTTCCTGGTCACTTTGTAATTTGGTTGGGAATAAATCATGCCTGAAAGCACATCCCTGGTGCCTAGAATATGACTTATTTTTGGTATAAACTTCGCTAAGTGATTCTGCAAGCACAAACTGGATCATGTTTTTATTGCAAAACAAAGGCATTGTCTGCCAATATTGCCAGTCAGTTGGTTGCTCCAGCCTGGGCGGGGAAACCTAAGAATGTTTAAAATATAATATTTAAATAGGATGGGAAAAGAAGGAAGGCCATACTCACATAGTCAAACTTCTCAGCTTTCTTGCAGCCCATCTGAGAAAAAAATAAAAAGAGAGAAGCACCAATTTAGGCTAACTTGAATTTTCAAGCTGAGACAAGGACCCATGATTTTTTTTTAAAAAAGCAAAGATAATGTGAGATTTGTATCCTTGAGGAGATCTAAGGGTATGTGGGCAATGGCTTCGATTTGGCCCTATAGATGGAGCTGATAGAGGAGTCCTCTGACATCTGAATGGGAAAGGAGTCCTCTTCTTTGATCCAGGGAATTTCATATTGTGGTTGTGGAATCACCCTGGCAAATGAAGCCCAGTTTATCTCCCAATTACCAATCATAAAACAAAGCAAGCTAATATGCAAATAATGGGAACCATGAAAAGCTCCCTCATGTGACAATCAAACCTTTTCAGCACTTAAGGGATTTTATCTTCTAGCAACTATTGGACCCCTTGCCTTGCCTTTACTTGAGCGAGGCTCATGATTTCACTGTAATCTTGAGCAGTAACCTTCAATCTGAAGCAGCATTCTATTTGATGTAGGGTAGTAGCAAAGCTGATCTTCACATTGTAAGCTGGGAAAAAATGTGGCCTTCCAGATGTTGTTAGATTGCAACTCCCATCAGCCCTAGTCAGCACAGCCAGTGATGAGGAATGATGGGAATTTTGGTCCAGCAACATCTCAAGGGACAGTAGTTCCCTATCTCTGCTGTTGCCTCAGTGTTGCTATTGTTGACTTCGGCCCATAGTTTAGCAGAAGCCCAGCATCCAAGGAAAAGGACTATAATGCATAGCCTTTTTACTGTTCCAGTTCACATGCTACAGAATAGGGTTTGGTTGCAGAATAAGCTTGCTCTCCCTACACCCAACCCATTGGGGAATAAATTCGATATTCTCTCTGTACTACCCGTATCCATAACAAGCAACCTCTGATAGCAGGGTTATAGCGGCATGTGCCTTACCTTGACGAGAGAGCTGATGACAATGGCCCCTGCATTAACCATCGGGTTGTGGGGAATCCCTGAATGTGAAAAAATCTCTATTAGAACAGAGTTACTCAAACATTCTGCTTTCCCAGATCATGCAAGGGGTGGGTGGGAAACAGTGAAAGTGAAAAGTGCAGACAAATTGCCATCACAGTGGACCATATGCAAGAATCATTGCTTTTGAATATACAGTGGTGCCTCGCACAACGATGTTAATTGGTTCAAAAAAAAACCACCGTTCTGTGAAACATCGTTCTGTGAAACACCATTTCCCATAGGAATGCATTGAAAACCGGTTAATCCGTTCCAATTGGAACGGATTGCCGTACTTAAGCGAAAATCCCCATAGGAAACATCGTTGAGGGAAACGCGGTTCCCCAATTGAAATGCATTGAAGTTGACTCAATGCATTTGAATGGGTTTGCGAAGTCCCTTTTCGCTCCTGTAAAAGTGCCTTAAACTGTTTGAAAAGTGTTTTAAATGCTTGCAATCGTTAGCCCACCTCCTGAAACCTATGCAAACTTAATTTGGTGTTGTTCTGAGGCGTCGTTAATTTTTGGTGATTTTTTGTTTTCTCCATTGAAAGCCATTGGACGGCTTAGTTGTATAAATCTTTATATGATAATTTGTGAAGCAAGCCCTGCAAGAGGGCAAGACCTGCCCAAAGACACACAGGGCCAAAAGACACTTTTGGAGAAATGGCATCATTCCCGCTCCTAGAACGTTTTCTCCCCAGTAGTGTTGACTGCTGTTTTGCAGGATTCTAGAACTAGACATACAAAAGAAGTCCTTGTTAAGAGATAATGTAGATGACCCATGCTTCTTCTTTTAATGTGCTTTTACAATCACACCTTTTCCATTGCTTGGGGGAGCACTCCTTCAAGAAACAATTTTTTTTCCTGAATGTGTGCTTTGGCCTTTAGTGAGAGGTGAGGATATGAACCTTGGTCTCTTACACACAAAGACATTGAGGCTCCTCCCTCATACTTTCTTACCTGGAGTTCTGCTGTCTTACCTTCCTCATTGAGAGAGAGCTTGTCGTAACGCAACCCGCTGGGCTCTTTGCCGACATACTGATGCACTCGCTTGGTACCTAGTTCATTAACAGCAACAGCATATTTCAGGGGTTTGACACATGACTGGAGGCAGAATGGTGTCTTGGTGTGGCCCATGGAATGCCTGGAGGAAATAAGCAGAGAGAAAAGTGTGAGAGGAGATGCCACCTGTTCTGGAGTTTGTTCACACAACTGAATAGCAGGGTGGTAAATAGTTTTGGCAAATGTGTCACAAGTTATAGGCATTAGGAACAGAAGAAGCTGCCTTATTCCAAATCAGGACATCTGACTCTGTACTGGAATATCTACACGTCACTGCCAGCAGGTTTAGCGTGTGCCCAGCATACTCTGACAGAGAGAAGTATAATTTGAGTCCTGCATGCCGGTTTTTAGCTGAGCAAGTCTGTTTTCAAAATTTTAAATGTTTTAAATTATTTAATGTATTTTAATTGTCACAGTATTATAATTAAATTGCTTTTTAATGCAGACTTTATTGTTTTTTAAATTCTGTTTGTGGCCTACAAATTATACTAAAACAAGCAAACAAATATTGAATTCAGAAGTTCCCCCCTCCCTTAATTGGCCACCTCACTTTTATCCTCAGATCCTTTCCACTCACCGTTGTCCGTCTACTGTGCAAAGAGATACTCCCCAGATGTCTGGGTTACACTTTGCCAACTGTGGGATGTAATTTGCCACCTAGAAAAAAAAAAATTAAAAAAATAAATGGACACAGGCACTGATAAGGAATCCATTCACATCTCAGCCATCTGGCCAGCCACCCGAGGGCAGCACAGCAAGCTTCCTTGGACTATCTCCAGCAGTGTTCATATTATTGTATTTTCTAGTCCTTCTTTCTCTGATCAGTAGGCAGTCTAGAGGAGAATGTTTTACACTGCACTGGTCCCCAACCTTGGGCCTCCAGATGTTCTTGAACTTCAACTCGCAGAATTCCTGGTCAGCAGAGGTGGTGGTGAAGGCTTCTGGAAGTGGTATTCCAAGAACATCTGGAGGCCCAAGGTTGGGGAACCAGTGTTTTACAGGATCGATATGCTTTTAAGGAGAGTGGGTTGGAAAACTGAGCTGGGTTTTGCCACACTTTTTCAGTTCCTGGCTCACACATTAAACAGAGGGAAGCAACAGGTTTTCCCTCAACAAGAAGGGCTTCCACAACTACTTCTTGTGAGCCAGTTGACAAAATGCAGACTAGCTTTTCCTTCAATGGCTACAAAGAAGAATCCTCATAGGAATCAGACTACATGCCTCATATGCTGTCTTCTGAGAGGCATCAAAGCTCAACAAGTGAACACCTAACAAAGGATACACTGATAATAGGAACTGCTTTTGAATCGGGTTTTGCATAATTAAAACCAATTTGAATAAATCCTGACTCCATGACTCATGGTGAAGTACACTTTGTTCAGTTAAAAAGTTATATTTTTTTAAAGAGGCTGGTGAGGACTTTTTAATTCAATACACTTGTGATATCAATTTGTTATGAATCACTTCAGGCAATGTGAATACCTCTGTCATATTAAACACTGCCTTTGTGGGTGGTCGTGGGTTTACAAAGCAATGTTTCTCTATCAATCTGTCTCTTAAAATTTATTGAATACTGCCTTTGTGGGTGGGTGGTCGTGGACCACAGCAAACTATGGCAAGTCCTTAAAGAAATGGGCGTGCCTGACCACCTTATCCATCTCCTGAGAAACCTATATGTGGGACAGGAAGCAACAGTTAGAACTGGATATGGAACAACTGATTGGTTCAAAATTGGGAAAGGAGTACGACAAGGCTGTATATTGTCCCCCGGCGTATTTAATTTATATGCAGAATACATCATGCGGAAGGCTGGACTGGAGGAATCCCAAACTGGAATTAAGATTGCCGGAAGAAATATCAACAACCTCCGATATGCAGATGATACCACTCTGATGGCAGAAAGGGAGGAGGAACTAAAGAACCTTGTAATGAGGGTGAAAGAGGAGAGTGCAAAAAACGGTCTTAAACTCAACATCAAAAAAATCAAGATCATGGCCACTGGCCCCATCACGTCCTGGCAAATAGAAGGGGAAGATATGGAGGCAGTGACACATTTTACCTTCTTGGGCTCCATAATCACTGCAGATGGAGACAGCAGCCACGAAATTAAAAGACGCCTGCTTCTTGAGAGGAAAGCGATGACAAACCTTGACAACATCTTAAAAAGCAGAGATATCACCTTGCCAACAAAAGTCCAAATAGTCAAAGCTATGGTTTTTCCTATAGTGATGTATGGAAGTGAGAGCTAGACCATAAAGAAAGCTGACCGCTGAAGAATTGATGCCTTTGAATTGTGGTGCTGGAGGAGGCTCTTGAGAGTCCCCTGGACTGCAAGGAGAACAAACCTATCAATTCTAAAGGAAATCAACCCCAAGTGCTCACTGGAAGGACAGATCCTGAAGCTGAGGCTCCAGTACTTTGGCCATCTCATGAGAAGAGAAGACTCCCTGGAAAAGACCTTAATGTTGGGAAAGTGTGAAGGCAAGAGGAGAAGGGGATGACAGAGGATGAGATGGTTGGACAGTGTCACCGAAGCAACCAACATGAATCTGACCCAACTCTGGGAGGCAGTGGAAGATAGGAGGGCCTGGCGTGCTCTGGTCCATGGGGTCACGAAGAGTCGGACACGACTAAACGGCTAAATGAAACGAAACGACGGTCATGGACTTCCGAAGCAGTGTCACTATGTCACTTAAAATTTATTTTTAAAAAGAGAGAGAGAAATGCACACATTTCAAAGGATACCTGACAACCGAAGAAATACTGGACAACATTGAAAATAAATGGGAAAGAGAAGGCTGCAATCATTCGTGATGTTCCATGATCAACAAAAATGGAAATTTTGCAGTTTGCAAACATTGAAGCCCCTACTTTATATCAGAGTAAAAATTTTCAAAGTGAGTGTGCACAGCAATACACCTGACTGAAAATGGATTTAAAATATACAGGAGCTAAAACTGATACAAATCAGCAGTGTAACTACACCCCTAAAGCACAGCGTGGGGGGGAATGTGTCCCTGGGGAGAGAGGATGATGAGTGAAGGGCTCCTCTTTTCTCTCCTGCTTGCTGTGTAGCTTCCCAGGACCAAGCCACGTTTTCTCTTCGTACGCAACTTCTGTCCTCATGCTCAGCAGACGCCTGCTTCCAAGCAACCCCTTGCCGTGGTTCATTAGTGAAAGGAAAACCGGTCTCAAGGGCAGATCTTGCTGTTGCCTTTCCAAGTTGTCCTCCAGACTAATCTTGCTGGAAAAGTGAGGAGCTGCAAGGAGCATTCCTGGCTATCTCGCTCGCTCCGCGTGCACTGCAGCTGTTTACCACCTCCCTCCCTTCAGTCCCTTATCCAAAGCACACCGCATCCCCTCACCTGACAGACTGCAAACAGAGACAGAGCCCGTGACTCTCCCTCTCCACCCACCCCTCCCAAAAAGTAGGGAGCGTGGTGGTTGTGTGGTGGTACATTCTGTGCTAGAGCATCCTTTCAGGGAGAAGCACTGCAGTCCTCTTGCTCAGGGGCAGCCCACGGACTAGTACAGGGGAGGTACTTCACCCCTTAGTTTGGAGGTGGGGAGGCAGCCCCCCCCCCAGCCCCAGTCACAAGCCACCTCAGCCCATCTTGCAGGCATTCCATCTGATCTAAAGGGACTCCTGTTCCACCTCATACACCAAACATGAAAAGCTGCTCAACAAATGGTCTCCTGAACTATCCCAAAATGAATCGTCTTCAGCTCCAGCACAAAAATTAGCTGTTTATCTACAGATAAGCTCTTTGCATTTGATCACGATTGTGCCTGAACAGAATGGTTCTTTCCCTGCTGTGCTGCCTACTGTGGATGGAACTTGGCTGGACAAACCGTTCTATCCTTCCAAGGCTCACTGCAATTCCATTTGCCTCCTTCCAAGGACAGAGAAACATTTTCACAACATTGAGCACCTTCCACTTTAAAGCACGGATGGGTGCCTCATCAGTTCACCCTTGCTGCAGCTGTATTCAAACCAGGAATCATTTCTGCTTGTGGGAATACTGTGCGTCCTCTGGTTGGGATTTCCACATCTTTTATGAGCACTGGATTGAACGATGTGATCCATGCCTCTTGGCCAGGCATTCCCTGAACACTGCTTGCAACATGAACCTCACAGATTACACAGCCCACCTTTATTGGTGCCAAAAAAGCCAAGTGCCCCCCCCCATACAATTCCAACACAGAAAGACCACTCTTTCTTCAAACTGAAAATAAAGCAACAAGGATACCATGCCTCCTTCCCTGCCACAGCAATGCTTGGCTTTTAGATGAGGATTTCATTTCATCATTATCTTAGAACTGCAGAACTTGAAGAGACCCTATGGATCATTGAGTCCAGCCCCTGACAAGGAGGCACAGTGGGGGAATCAAACTCCCACCCTCTGGCTCCAGAGTCAGAGAGCAACACCATTGAGCTGCTGAGGGAATGAACATTCCAAAAATTCCTTGGTGGCGCAATACTTCTGCTAATGGAAATATGTATACCTCGTCAAATTGTCTGTTTTGCAAAGCACAGAATAGCAGTACAGCTAATCCCCATGGTCTGTTAGGTTACAGATATCTGTATGACTGTGAGCCTCGTAACATCTCTGTCAGAGTGCAGTCCATCCCCCTTGGACAAGGGAGGCCTGAAAGAAATGACAGAGGTGCAAACTGAAGAAAGGAAGGAAAGACAGGAGACCTCCAGAGACGTGGAAGAGAAAAATGAAGGGGAGGAAAAAGGGAGCCTCGAGGAATTAGAAAAGGCAGGAGAACGATTGAGCATAGAGAAGAAAGGCGTAGAAAAAGATGAGAGGAAAGGAAGATGGGAAGCAGAAGCAGGGGTTCCTCTGACATGAAGAAAGAGAAAAGGATCTTGTCCCCAAGGTTGGGAATGGAAACTGGATGGAAAATCCATGGACCCATAAATGGGAGAAACTAATGGTCCCATAGAAAGAGGCTGACAGAAGAAGGAGAGGAAGGACATCCCGAAAACCCTCATATTGGGGTGAGACAGAGGCTCAGGAGTGGGGAAGAAAGATCAGAGAAGAGCGGGCAAAGATAGAGAGACAAGAGAGAAAGATGGACGAGCCAATCTGGGTTGAGGAGATGTACACCCCCAGGACCTGGGATCTTAAATACCTTAAATACCGAAACCCACCAGGAGAGCAATTCGTTGCCATTATCGCCGGAACCGGTGCTGATAGAGTTAGAGACTGAAGGTGTTGGAGGACTTTGAGAAGAAACCTCCGAAAGCCTCTCCGTCGCTTACGAGAAAAATCATTTTATTAATTCTGTAAGTTTTGGAAGAGTTGTTGAATGTTAAAGCTGATGTTCAGGATTTTCTTGAAGTTCCAGAAATAAAAGCTGAATGTTTGGAAGAGCCATCGAAACCTGCGGGGTCTAGTCTATGCCTGCCCAGAGACTCTAAAGAGCCCTTCTTGTCAGAAGGATCCTCACCAAGGACTACGCATTTTTTTCCCTGTAGTGGATGCAAAAGCTGGAATTGTTCTGCTGGCATAAACTGGGCTGGGATGCCAGAAATAAATTTAAAGTAATGGGAAGCTTCTTATCCACCCTGCTCCCCCATGCCAGCTTAACTGGAAATCTTCCTTCCAGTTTTCGAACTGCCCTGGAGAAATCTTTGGGAGCCTCAGGACTGGGAGGGCAAAAGGGAGCTCTAGGTAGCCTTCAGAGTTGAAATTGAAATGGATAGGAAGCCTTACATTAATTTAAATTGAATATCCAGTAAGATTACGTGTCTCCGTTAAACTAATCTGAATCAATGCACTATGTTAAAAGGGAGGAGACAGGACACACGGATGAGCTCCTAGTCTCTACTACTCACACAAAGTTCTGGTTTGTTCTTTCATCTTACCTTGCCTTCCCGGAGTCCTCTGGTGCTCTCAAAAATCTTCTCCATATGAGTTGTGAACTCCTGGAAATCAGGGATGACAAATTTCTTCCGGAAGGCCTGGGTTAGGAGGACAATATTGCTGCTCACACACCTGAGAACAGAAGGGGTGTTGAACATGGGTATGTATGGTGCCGAGTAATACATCTTCATACAAACATGATAAGAAAAAAAAATTGCAAGATTTATCTGTAATCTATTCAATATTGCTCTCTTTAACTGTCTTGCGTCTTTGCCCTGCAAAGCAAAGAACCTCACTGGATGAGCCTAGCAATGCAAACCAAATTTCCAATGATCTTGCACTCTGCCTATCAAAAATCCATCTTATTCTGAAAGATTGCTTCCAGTTTTTGAAAAAAAAAGCATTTAATTTCTCACATGCCTGGTATCATTCTTTCCATGGCAATCCTCCCTTCTAGCAATTGTTTAACTTCTGAAGTCCAGGGCTAAAAGGAAATTCCAGAACAGCCTCTGTCTCATAAATGAGTTCCACCAAAGTTTGAGGCAGACTATGAACTAATAGAAAATAAGTTGAAAATTTTCCAGCTTGGTGGGTTTTTAAAATAATTTCTGTAGCTAATGATTTAGGGAGAGGATTTCTAGGACATGTCATTGTTCCCCCCTACAGCCTATGTTTGAATTTGTGGTGGATTTGAACATGTTTATGCGTAATCTAGTGAGAAAGGCTGCATTGCTCACAAACATATTTGAACTTGCTTATAGGCTTAAGTGTAGGTTGCAGGGGAAATGTGAAATGTCATAGAAATCCTCCCCCCTTTTGATAACTATTGTATATCTGTTATTACTGAACAGTCAAATAAGCTACAGGTACATGTTTGTTTATTTATTTATTTATTTGATTTGATTTGTATCCCGCCCATCTGGCCTATTCGACCGCTCTGTTGCTTCATTTCTTCTAGTGTCCACAGTGCTTCCTTCCCAAGCTAATGTTGGGGCTCAGTGCCATGTAAACTTGTTCTAGTTAGATAGATATAAGATACATATGGTCAAAGTAAAAGAGATTAAAAACAACCGAGAGATTGGACCATGGCTGCAAAGAGATCTGATAAAGGTGTGCAAGACATTTAGGTCAGAGGGTGGTGCTTCCGGGGGAGGAGGGCTCCTTGCACTACCAATAAATATACAGTGTGAAGTTATTTTGACATTTTCTCCTTAACAGACTACCTTTAGGTAAGAAACAAGATGGAAAACAGTGGGCAAAGTATGGGAGGGTGACCAAAGGAAGGTAATTAGGATTTTGAACCACCTGCCCAGACAATCCTGGAACCAAGACGAGATTATGGCAAGATAAAATACTGTCTAGAGATGCATCCCAAGGGCACTGCAACAAAGTGAATGGCCAGAGGTTGGGGAGGTTGTGCGTATCTGCAAATGTTGGTACCTATAATAGTAATAATAACAGAAGATTCGTGTGAATCTGCATGTCTTTGCCGCAGCTTCAGGACCATAAAACCTTATGGGGTGTTGTTTTCTTCAAATTAATCTGGTTATTTTAATTAATTTAAATCTGTCTGTATTCTGCAGTGCCATCTGAAGTAACCAAGAGGAGGATGTCCCTAACGAAGGGAAAGTTGAAAAAAAAAAGAGAGAGAGAGACTAGATACCAATGCTTGATAAATGGGCATAGTGAGGGCAGAGGGAAAGAATGCATGAGCACTGGGATGGGAGCTGAGAAAAATAAGCAAGAAAAGGGGAGATGGGGTGGGAAGATGAGAGAAGAGAACCATTTGAGGGAAAGAGAAAGAGACCTTGGGTATGTAAGGATAGAGAAGAGGATTTTGAGGGAGAGAAGGAAAACCAGAATAGGTGAACAGGTATGGGAAGAAGAAGACCACTGTGTTTGGGGCACAAGTGGGAGGAGTAGAGAAAGAGTGCTTAAAGCAGTGGTGTCCAACCCTGGCCCTCCAGATGTTCTTAGACTACAGCTCCCAGAAGCCTTCACCACCACCTCTACTGGCCAGGATTTCTGGGAGTTGAAGTCCAAGAACATCTGGAGGCCCAAGGTTGGCCACCACTGGCTTAAAGGAAAGAACACCATGGTGGCAAACCAAGGGGTTTCTTCCAATCTCTGCAAAACCTGGTGTATCTACTAGTATTTTTACTAGTAAGATTAGGATTTTTGTATCAGCTGCAAATTATAATCTATCAAAGCACCACTGCAATACACCATACCTACGGAAAAGTTCCCGGTTCAGTACCCCACCAGCACTGGGATCTTGTGCTGCCTTTTGCATCAGGTTCATGCAGTCACGCAGGCGTGGATCTGAGGTCCAAAGGCCAGTACCTTCCAAGGCCTCAACCAAGAAGAAGAGGGCATGGAAAAATACATAGGTTACAAAGTTATGGTACTGGAAGGGGTTATGTCAACAAGGTGGGGTGGGGAAAGAGTTTAGACATTTAAGAAAATAGACAGCAACAACAACTTTATCGAATGGGGGCACTATCACAGAAATATCTTCTGGAAATAAAGAGACACACTCTCTGAAAGAGTAGGTGTGTTAATCGATCTTGTGAAGCCTACATCTAACTTACAGGGATGTTTAGCTATTTAAAAAAAACTACAGCAAAGGATAAATTGTCATTAAAATGCTGGCAATGATGTTTTCCAACAAACAATGAAAGGATTTGCAGGTCCAGTTGCCCACCCCCACTGCTCAGGCTTGTCAGATGGAGAGTCTCTTACACTGGTGAATTTGTGAATGGAAATGCACTCCTGTCCCTCAGCAACCGTGTAGAAGAGAAGATCACTAAGGCGTGGCAACATTCCATTCTCCGACAGATCCCTAGGAAAAGATGAGAGTCACTTGAGAGAAAAGCTTCCATGATGCCAAAACATAATTAATTACAAACCATTCTCCTATTGCTTTGCAGGTTTGGATTATTTGTGTGGTGTAGTGCTCCAGATGGTTGTCAATTGCACTTCCACTTGTGCCCTCACCATTTCCCATGCTGACTTAGGTGGACAGGAACTGCAGTCCAACAACATATGTAGGGCAACAGCTGCTCTCCCACCCACTCCAAAATCCCTTTCTTTTTTGATCAAAATTATACCACAGCAGTATAGATGTGAAGTTAGGACTGATTTATTTGTACTCTCCACATCCTGCATAATCCTCTATATTGCATTTTATCCTATTCTAGCTGCAACATGAAAAATGCATTGCCTGATCATTACTTATTTCCATTGACCTTTTTCTTGGCCATAAAAGTAAATTTAAGAATATCTCTATACTTCTATCTTTATGTCAGAGTTCTATGATATCTCATACAACTCCTTGTTCTAATGTCATTGATACCAATTGAGCTGTTCTAATGCATGTATGTCAAAAAATATTCATATAGTACCTATACAGTATCTTAAATCTCATTTTGCCAAATCTTGCCTAGTCTATTATAGCTTTTTTAAATTACTGTACTTATATATTCATTGGACATACATTCTGGGTTCTTACATAGTACCTAATATATAGGTTTGTAAGAACCAGGAAAGAAAGTGCTGAAGAATGTTAAGCTATTCCCTACTGACTGATGATATCATGCTCCACTTAATAAACTTCATATTTCCTACAAGGAACAGTATGTATAAGCTAAAACCCTCTGTGTTATAGATCTATGATTTTAAAATTGAGGAACGAGAACATTTTCAAAACAGTGTGCCAGAGAGCATTGAACAATACAGGCACTAGCCAGTTATGTTCTGGTGGCACTCATTCATCTACATTCTAAGATATACATCAGACGTTTTACTCTCTCAGTCATGGAGGTACATAATATGCTAGCCAGATCAGGAGCATATGAAGTTCAGTTCTTAAGTCATTCATCAGCTTTGTATAAAATACTGTATATATGAGACTCAATACCTGTATAAGGAACTGGGAAATAGGAAGCAATGAACTATACATCAAATGGTGGGGGAAATGCTACAAAGAAGCTGTCGTACCAGTGTGAGAAAAAGCAAATTGCAAATAGCAAGTTGGTGTTTGTACACTACAAAAAAGCAATGGATGGGGAAAATATTTGTTTAGGTTCCACATCACAACTCAACCACCATTTTACATTATTACTTAGACAGTGAAACAGCCTTTAAGGAATTGCAGATTTACTGTTTTTCCCTAATAATTTTACTCAAAAATTCCAGAGACCCATTCCTAGCCTCACTAGTGGTACAAAAAAATGAGATTATTTTCCTTTCTTTCTACCCTTCGTGCCAGACTGAGCACAATTCTGCTGTTACAGAGATGTTTCTATGGCAGCCAGCATTACTCCTGGAACCAGCATCGGAATTTGCCTTCAGAATGATATGAGGGTAGAGATACTTAGCACACCATGGTATTTTATATGTGGTAAAATAATGACTATAAAATTAGGGAGCAAGAATATCAAAAGTCAATACCTATAAGAAAGCAACTGGCTTTATAGACATATACAAATGTCTTATTTTCTCTTCCACTATTTAGATGAGGAATTATCTGAATGTGAAAGCACTGTTGTTATTATGTAGAATCAAACTGCTTCTGAAGTATGACAACCCTATAAATTAATTATCCCCCAAAGGCCAAATCATGAGCACCTATGCTCAGGTTTTGAAAACTAAAGACTGGGTTCTTTTACTGAATCAATCCATCTCATGTTCAGTCTTCCACTTTTTCTAGCATTATTTGGTTTCTTCCCCATAGAGAAGAATCTTTTCTTCTTCCAGAGTAAGATAATCTTATTGTATTCATTTTAGAATCTAGTGAGAAACATCACCAGTTATGAATGAATGAAGAAGAATAATTGAATGAATGAACTTTAAGAATAATAATGGCATGCTATCAAGTCAATTCGGACTTATAGGGGCCCTTTCCAGCGTTTTCTAAGTACAGTAGAGTGTACTCAGAAGTGGATTCCCATTCCCTTCCTGTGGGCCACCCTGGGACTTTGCAGCTTGCCCAAGGCCACACAGGCTGGCCCTTCTTCCAGGAGGCACAGTGGGGAATCAAACTCCCAACCTCTGGCTCTGCAGCCAGATACCTAAACTACTTTAGCACACTGAAATTCAAGATCACAACACTCCATTCTTTGTTCTTCGTATTTGACTCTGTCCAGATTTTATATACATCACACCTCCTTTGCCTTGCCAGTTCTCTGAAGAAGTACAAACCTTGCCAGTGGGTTTGGGGAAGAAAACCAGGGACATATGAGATAACCAAATCCATGCAGGGATGTCAGCTAACTTGATTAGGTGTATAGTTACGAGGACAGGTACCTACCTTTGCAAAAGGTGGAAAGTTCACTAGTGCAATTAAAGGGTTGCAAAGACTCCTTCATGGATTGCTGCCTTGTCGTGGCGAAGGGGCTTGAGTAACTCAGAGAAGCTATGGGCTATGCCGTGCAGGGACACCCAAGACGGACAGGACATAGTGGAGAGTTCCGACTAAACGCAATCCACCTGGAGTAGGAAATGGCAAGCCACTCCAGTATCTTTGCCAAGAACGCCCCATGATCAGAAACAAAAGGCTAAAAGATATGACGCTGGAAGATGGGCCCCTCAGGTCGGAAGGCGTCCAACATGCTACTGGGGAAGAGTGGAGGACAAGTACAAGTAGCTCCAGAGCTAATGAAGTGGTTGGGCCAAAGCCGAAAGGACGCTCAGCTGTGGACGTGCCTGGAAGTGAAAGGAAAGTCCAATGCTGTAAAGAAAAATACTGCATAGGAACCTGGAATGTAAGATCTATGAACCTTGGGAAGCTGGAGGTGGTCAAACAGGAGATGGCAAGAATAAACATCGACATCCTGGGCATCAGTGAACTAAAATGGACAGGAATGGGCGAATTCAGCTCAGATGATTATCATATCTACTACTGTGGGCAAGAATCCCGTAGAAGGAATGGAGTAGCCCTCATAGTCAACAAAAGAGTGGGAAAAGCTGTAATGGGATATAATCTCAAAAATGATAGAATGATGTCAATACGAATCCAAGGCAGACCTTTCAACATCACAATAATCCAAGTTTATGCACCAACCAGCATTGCTGAGGAGACTGAAATTGAACAATTCTATGAAGATTTACAACACCTTCTAGAACTGACACCAAAGAAAGATGTTCTTCTCATTCTAGGGGACTGGAATGCTAAAGTAGGGAGCCAAGAGATAAAAGGAACAACAGGGAAGTTTGGCCTTGGAGTTCAGAACGAAGCAGGACAAAGGCTAATAGAGTTTTGTCAAGAGAATAAGCTGGTCATCACAAACACTCTTTTCCAACAACACAAGAGGCGACTCTACACATGGAAATCACCAGATGGGCAATATCGAAATCAGATTGATTATATTCTCTGCAGCCAAAGATGGAGAAGCTCTATACAGTCAGCAAAAACAAGACCTGGAGCTGACTGCGGTTCTGATCATCAGCTTCTCATAGCAAAATTCAAGCTTAGACTGAAGTGAGTAGGAAAAACCACTGGGCCACTCAGGTATAATCTAAACCAAATCCCCTATGAATACGCAGTGGAAGTAAAGAACAGATTTAAGGAACTAGATTTGGTGGACAGAGTGCCTGAAGAACTTTGGATAGAGGCTCGTAACATTGTTCAGGAGGCAGCAACAAAAACCATCCCAAAGAAAAGGAAATGCAAGAAAGCAAAGTGGCTGTCCAACGAGGCCTTAGAAATAGCAGAGAGGAGAAGGGAAGCAAAATGCAAGGGAGATAGGGAAAGTTACAGAAAATTGAATGCAGACTTCCAGAGAATAGCAAGGAGAGACAAGAGGGCCTTCTTAAATGAACAATGCAAAGAAATAGAGGAAGATAACAGAAAAGGAAAGACCAGAGATCTGTTCAGGAAAATTGGAGATATTAGAGGAACATTTTGCGCAAAGATGAACATGATAAAAGACAAAAATGGGAGGGACCTAACAGAAGCAGAAGACGTCAAGAAGAGGTGGCAAGAATACACAGAGGAATTATATCAAAAAGATTTGGATATCCCGGACAACCCAGACAATGTAGTTGCTGACCTAGAGCCAGACATCCTGGAGAGCGAAGTCAAGTGGGCCTTAGAAAGCCTGGCTAACAACAAGGCCAGTGGAGGTGATGGCATTCCAGTTGAACTATTTAAAATCTTGAAAGATGATGCTGTTAAGGTGCTACATTCAATATGCCAGCAAGTTTGGAAAACTCAACAGTGGCCAGAGGATTGGAAAAGATCAGTCTACATCCCAATCCCAAAGAAAGGCAGTGCCAAAGAATGCTCCAACTACCGTACAATTGCACTCATTTCGCACGCTAGCAAGGTTATGCTCAAAATCCTGCAAGGTAGGCTTCAGCAGTATGTGGATCGAGAACTCCCAGAAGTACAAGCTGGATTCCGAAGAGGCAGAGGAACTCGAGACCAAATTGCTAACTTGCGCTGGATTATGGAGAAAGCCAGAGAGTTCCAGAAAAATATCTACTTCTGCTTCATTGACTATGCAAAAGCCTTTGACTGTGTGGACCACAGCAAACTATGGCAAGTTCTTAAAGAAATGGGAGTGCCTGACCACTTTATCTGTCTCCTGAGAAACCTATATGTGGGACAGGAAGCAACAGTTAGAACTGGTCATGGAACAACTGAGTGGTTCAAAATTGGGAAAGGAGTACGGCAAGGCTGTATATTGTCCCCCAGCTTATTTAACTTATATGCAGAATACATCATGCGGAAGGCTGGACTGGAAGAAACCCAAGCCGGAATTAAGATTGCCGGAAGAAATATCAACAACCTCCGATATGCAGATGATACCACTCTGATGGCAGAAAGTGAGGAGGAATTAAAGAACCTTGTAATGAGAGTGAAAGAGGAGAGTGCAAAAAACGGTCTGAAACTCAACATCAAAAAAACTAAGATCATGGCCACTGGTCCCATCACCTCCTGGGAAATAGAAGGGGAAGATATGGAGGCAGTGTCAAATTTTATCTTCCTGGGCTCCATGATCACTGCAGATGGAGACAGCAGCCCTGAAATTAAAAGGCGCCTTCTTCTTGGGAGGAAAGCGATGACAAATCTTGACAGCATCTTGAAAAGCAGAGACATCACCTTGCCGACAAAAGTCCGAATAGTCAAAGCTATGGTTTTTCCTGTCGTGATGTATGGAAGTGAGAGCTGGACCATAAAGAAAGCAGACCGCCGAAGAATTGATGCCTTTGAATTGTGGTGCTGGAGGAGGCTCTTGAGAATCCCCTGGACTGCAAAGAGAACAAACCTATCAATACTAAAGGAAATCAACCCTGAGTGCTCACTGGAAGGACAGATCCTGAAGCTGAGGCTCCAGTACTTTGGCCATCTCATGAGAAGAAAAGAGTCCTTGGAAAAAACCTTGATGTTAGGAAGGTGTGATGGCAAGAGGAGAAGGGGACGACCGAGGATGAGATGGCTGGACAGTGTCTGTGAAGCAACCAACATGAACCTGACACAACTCCGGGAGGCAGTAGAAGACAGAAGGGCCTGGCGTGCTCTGGTCCATGGGGTCACGAAGAGTCGGACACGACTAAACGACTAAACACACACACAAAGAACCCAATCAATGGGGGCGGGGCGGGGGCTTTGCCGTGATCTAGACAATTCCCAAGCGTTGGGGGGGGGACAACGACAGACTCTCCACTCCATCACTTATGAACATCATCACAACCACAGTGATATGACATGGGGGTCATGCATCCCTTACTGGTCGGTGAGGTGCTGCTGCGACAGTTGGTGGCGGCCATTCATCATCATCACCGCCTCTCTGCCTGGAGCCGAGGAGTAGCGGGCTCTACCGAAGCCCACGGGCACTACCACTATCTCCAGCCGGTGTCCCGCCCCTCTTTGCCACCAGCAATGGGTCTCACGAGGCTGCAGGATCCTGGGCACAGCCCGGAGGGAATGCATGGCTGCGGCTGCGGCTGCGGCTGCTGCTTCCCCCACCTCTCAGGATCGGGCTCTTGGCAAGAGAGAGCAGGGAGGGATGCCGAGGGCGGGGAAAGAGAAGCACAACAAGCCGCTGGCCCTTTAAACCTCAAGACAGTCGGGTTCCAAAGGCGGGCGGGACGAGCGACTAAACAAGAGGGGGGGGGGAATGACAGACTGGTGGCCTTGGCTTATCAGAAGAGAGGAAAAACGCACGCAGACCAATGAGGAAAGAAGGGGAGCGTTGTCCGACCCTCCCGTTTGTTTCTCCAGGTGAGTCATAGGGAGATGTAAGAGCTTCAGGGCAGCCCGGCTTTCTTGTGGGGCCTCCTTCCGGACACGCCTCATTCCTTATTCCTGATGAGGGAATGTAGAATAACCACCCTCGCTTCATTTTTTGTATTCATAGGCACTGGAGCCTTCAGGAGTAACCGGTTTTATTTCGGACAAACTTTTCGTGGACTTTCCATCTTCAGATGGAAGAGAAAAGAGCCTAGGGGAAGGAAATTAAGTCATTGCTTCCAAGTTTCTATATCCTGTTGGAGTTTTTTTTAGGCATACTTACGTACCATGATCCATTTTAGCATGTGCACTCTAGAAATTCCTAATGAGCAATACAGATAAATGTGTCTTTTGGAAAATACATATAGGTTAAGATAAAGCTATACATATGCAATAGCAGGAAGTGTGTGTGTGTGTGTGTGTGTGTGTGTGTGTGTGTGTGAGAGAGAGAGAGAGAGAGAGAGAGAGAGAGATGCTGCTTGTGCGCATCCAGACCAGAACAGGATAATGAGTTTTAAGTAGCAATTAGGTGGCTCATTATAAAGACCGCCTCTTGTTACATTCCATAATTTCTTTTCTTTTGTTACTTTTCTGTTATTTTTAGGAGGCAATCAGATTATTAAAACAATGGCATGGAATTTGCAACAATCCATCTACAGGTAAAAAGTAACTTTGAAAGTAATTTGAAACTGTTATTTGTTACATTCACCTGCAAGAGTTAAATCATTCCTGCTCAATATTCTTTTCAGTGTGGCTTCCACATGCTCTGGTGAGACAAACTGTATGGGGATCCCTCACATGCAACTTGATACAGTGTCTACATTGTTTCTAATGCTTTATTTCCAGTTATGATACAGGTGAAGATGTTTTTCCTTGCAGATCATACCACCGTTGTATGTAAAATCCTTAAATGGTGGGTATTGAAAGCATGACGAGGTAACTGACCACTTGGATTAAATATACAGTATTTGTAAAGTGTGTCATTTGTTATTGGGGCTATGTTTAGACACCACACTAGGTGGCAGCAATTTTCCTGCTTCCTTGACAGAAGCAATAATTTTATAGGATTTTTACAAGCATAATTCTCAGGGGAATCATTAGTTTCAGGGGTTTTAAACTCAATTTACCTGGGGGCCGCTAGAGACAGAGTCTGGGTGAGGCTGGGCCGCATCAGATTTTCCGCTAAGCGGAGCAAGAGCCCGAGGAAGCCTCCCAGGAGTTTCCTTAGCCGACAGACAGGTGGGCTGGCTGGCAGGCTGCAGTTCTGGATGGAGGGTGCAAGAGGTGCTGTCTTGGGAGAGAGCCGGCGAGCGAGGCAAGGTTTTTTTTTACTCTTAACAGCAGAGGATGTGTGGGCGCTTGGGGGGGGCAGGCAAGGTGAGGGCCACAAACTATCATCTGGGGGGGCCGCAAATGGCCCCCGGGCCGCATGTTTGAGACCCGATAATTGTTCATATAGAAGTTCTTTATTCCATGCACTGATCAGGAGATAAGACTTGAGATCTCTTATAGATATTGTCTCGTGTAGATACTGATCTCTTAAAGGTAAAAATGATTAAGTTTCTCATGAGGACTAGAAACTTTCTCTTTGGAAAAAGAAAACAATTTATCAGTCTTTTTGGCAGAGAAAAGCCAATAAAGTTTGCACTTGATACCTAACAGCTTAGATCTGTGCCTAAGCCAAGTGATTTCAATGGACATTGGCATGGTTTACTCTGCTGTGCCTAAGGGTCAAGCTCCACCATATATTGTATAGCCATACAGATGCTTAAACATTAAAAAATTGATAGAGACCTAATTCCTGATCCTGTATTCTCTTTTTCAAAATCCTTTTTTGTCCAGTGACAGTTGATACAGTGGTGCCTCGATTTATGACCATAATCCATTGCAGAAGATGGATGTAACTCGAAATAGTTGTAAGTCAAAGCACCATTTCCCATAGGAATGCATTGAAAAGCAATTAATCTTTCTGGCCAAAGGAAAAAAAATCACTGCAAGACTTATTGGAAACGTGATTAATCCCTTCTGGCCGAAGGGGGGGGGGGAGAGAAAAGCAATCAAGCATGCAAGAGCCATCGGAAATGCACAGAAAACAAACGGAGCAGATCAGAAATGCACAGAGAACAAAGGGACCAGGTTGGAAATGCAGAGAACAAAGGAAAAGGCAAGGGAAGCATGCAAGACCCATCAGAAATGGGGGAAAAACCCCAAAGCCCCATCGGAAATGGGGGGAAAACCAAAAAAAAACCCCAAGACCTATCGGAAATGGGGGGGAAAACAAAATGCAACCAAACCCCCCAAGACCCATCAGAAATGGGGGGGAACCAAAAAAGAAACAAACTCCCAAGACCCATTGGAAATGGGGAAAAACCAAAAAACAAACAAACCCCCCAGGACCCATCACAGCTCAGAAACATAACCCCCCAGCCCAAAACCATGCTGCAACAACACCCAGAACAGTTTTTAAAAAGCATAACACAGCAGCTTATCTTACCAGGCAGCCTTCTCCGATTGCACACTCTCTTAACTGCTGGGGTGAAAGAGCTACAAAGAAGCAGCCTCGTTGTCACCTACAGTTAGAAATTTGAATTTCCCACCTTTTTTCCCTGCCTTTTTCTGTTCTTAAGTGGAAGCTCCGGTCGCAAGTAGAAGCAAAATTTTGTGGCTGGAGCTGGTCATAACTTGAAATGGTCATAAGTAGGGTGAGAATAAGTCAAGGCACCACTGTATATGGTGAGAATAGAATATTGTACAACTACTGCTACTGAAAATGTGCATCTGAGACAACAGGGTGGTAGACGGTTACTCATAAGGCCAATCGAACACTCAGTTTTCAGTAATTTTGTCCCTAGGGCAGGGATTGAGAATGGGCAGCACACCAAATGTTGTAGGACTACCACTCCCATAAGCTCTTACTACGCTAGCGAGAGTTGATTGGCGTGGCAGTCCAGCATATTGCAAGAGCCACCGTTGCTGATCCCTACACAAGGATAAGGCAGGGCTCTAGCCCTGGTTCTATTTTAGGGTACTCCAATAAGGAATTATAAGACTCACTTTCCTTTGAACTGTGATGCCATCCCCATGTATCTTTGGCCTTCAGTGGCAAAAGGCCTGACCTCAACTGTGACACCCTGAGAAAACAGTCTTCTGAAGTGTCCTGAGGATATAGCACAGGACTATATGTGCATGGTATTTTATATGGGGGATAAATCTGTCAGTGGCTAGATGCTGTGGTGAATATGTATTCTCTCCAGTATCAAAAGCTCTTTGGCTCTCAGTATTGGTTGCTAAGGGACATCAAGAGGAGGTTGCTCTGTCCTGTCTGTGGACTTTCCAGAGGCATGTGGCTGGTCACCTAGAGAGGCCTAGGGTTTAAGGCAGCAGGATACAGTTGTGCTCAATCTAAGATAAGTGCATTGTTGTTCTAAGAAAATTATAGACTAGCACTCTTCCATCTGGATTGACTGCTTCTCTCAGTTACAGAGCTACAGAAGGGAGAGGCCACCAAGCCTGCCCCAAGACATTTTAAGAGATATACTCAGCACATCATGTCTCCTCACCTCAGTGGAAGTGTCACCCTACATATGATCTGATAGTTCCTTCAGTGGTTATGGTGCATATTTCAAGTGCCATTTGCCAGAAGTGATCCATTGCAGAATGCCTTCATTTCACTATCGCTTTGTCAGGGACTCTCAAAAGTATGGTGAGGGGAAAAGGAATACTGTACAAGAAAAAGGCAATTGCTGCAAGTGTTTCACAATCTGGACTGGTCCTCTGAAATAAATGCAATGGCCTTCAGGCCCTGAGGAAGGAAGAGAGAAGGAATGAGACCTTCCCGAGTTCTCAAAGCGAGAGAGAAAAGGAATGGGATGATTTTACTTAAAATTAAGCCAAACCTTCTAGACTCCATTGAAAATATAGTTTTACATCTGTCTGAAAAGAAGTAGAATATCATCCCATCAAATCTGAGTACTGGCGTTCTTGATTTTAGCTTGTGGGAGGGACATAGGAGCAAGTGTAGCTCTTGCAAGATTTAGGGGCAGGCATCTGTGGTCCTCAAACCTCTGGAGGTTGACAGCCCTCATATAAACCAATGGCTCCAAGGTCCTTCTCTTAGTGTAGTAAGTCACTCTACAGTAGGCCCACTAAATCAGTAGGGATTTGGTGATTCAGCTTCTCTTAAGTTCTACTGAGTTAAATAGGCCTACTGTAGTTGTGACTTGCTATGATAAATCACAACTAGAATACAGTAGGCCCATTTGAGTCAAGGGAAATTATAGACAAGTGGATTCAGCGATCCCCACCGATTCATTAGGTCAACTCTAGTGTAATCTTCTACACTAAGGAACAGGATTTCAGCCAATGAGTGTGTGAGACTTCAATGTGTGGGGGGTCAACTCTGGCTCGTTCAGAAGGAATGCTTTAGACGTGGATTGCTTTTCTACAAAGGAACATTTATTGTGATCTTAACAAATAAACCAGTGTCTTTAATTGTATCTGAGTACTTTTCTCCTTCAGCCAACGTAGCCAACAGGGATTTCCAGTTGTCCATAACAAGGGGTTATTATAACTAGTGTTCCAGGGTCCTGGGAGATCAGCAGACATCCAGTGCTTCAAAGTGGGGGGCGGCGAACCCGGCAACAGGGACACAGTGTCATCTCTGGGAATCTCATCCCACTGGGTATCCCCCGGCCTATCCAGTACTTGCCATCCCTTTTCTTCTCCTCCATTCTCATCTCCAGAATCCTCCAGCCTGTCCTCACCTGTCCTTTTGCCTCAACTTTCTTTCTCTCTCTCTTCCTTCAGCTTTCTCCGCCACTCCTTAGCCTCTCTCCCCAATAATCCCTGTAATCTGCCTCCTTGTGAGGAACTCCAGTTCTCTCCCACCTATCTGTCCAGGGTTCCTTTGTCCATATATATTTCTACCCCGGAGGCAAGGGCTCATCTCTTTTTATAGCTTCCTCTTGTCCCGCCTCCAGAGTCTCTATCTTCTTCTGGTTTCCTGCTCTTTTTCCTTCTCCTTCTCCAATACCCCTCAAGTCTGACACTAGGGTATTGGATTCCCTTTCCTCAGTGTGCCTATCCTGCCCCCCCCCCTTTGGGCTGCTCTAAACATGCTTTCTTCTTTCATTCTACTTTTTGGGTATAATATGATGGATGGCGCACCAGTGAGGGAAGCCTCATCCTCGCTGTCTTTCTCACAGAGTGGCAGCCACTTATTTATAAGAGGGCAATACACTAATGGATATTATTTAGGTTGGAAAATAAACTTGCTTTTCCTAACTCCTATGTGCTTATCCTATCTTGGGTGTTGCTTCTTGGGTGTTTTTATATATAATTTTATCTGTTGTTGTTTAAGAAAATGTGTTTATTCCCTTGTTATCTGGCAGCAGTAACAAACATTACATCAGGTCATAGCAGAGGAAATGAAGCAAAACAGGCTTGCCGTGATCACTGCTCAGATGCCTCCTTCACTGGGCTCTTCCCTCTAATTCATAAGCTGAGTTCTTGTGGTAAAATCAGAATCATAGAAGTATAGAACTGCAAGGAACCCCAAAGACTATTGAGTATAGCCCCCGCCCCATGAAAGCAGGACATTCACCGTTACAGCATCCCTGTCAAATGACCATCCAGGCCTTTTTTTAAAAAACTCAAATAAAAAAAATTCATTCGCTTTGGTCCTGACCTCTGGAACTACAAAAACAAAAATGCTAAGCTGAATCTTCTGGGTGACAGCCTTCAACGATTTAGAAATGCTATCATATCACTGCCCAGTCGTTGCTTCTCTAAACATGCTTGAGCTGCATTAACCATTCCACAGAGGGCTTGGTTTCCAGACCCTTTAACACCTTGGTCACCCTTCCTTTGGACACACAGGCATCTTTCGAAAATTGTCGTGTCTTGAACTGGGCACAGTGTTCCAGGCGAAGTCTAACCAAACCACACTTCCCTTCATCTGGACACTATGCTTCTGCTGATGCAGCTGACTATTGTGTTAGTTTTTTCTTGTACATAACACTGTTCATTCTTGTTTTGCCTGTAGTCCACTAAGCCTCCTAGATCCTTTTTACAGAAATACTACTGCCAAGCCAGGTGTCATCTATCTTCTACCCCGTTGATTGTTTCCTAAATAAATTTAGAACTCAACTTTGTGTACGCATTGAAACTTGTTTTCTTTGTCTTTTTAATATTTCCCAATCTATCAAGGTCATTTTGAGTTCTGCTTCTGTCTTCTGAAGAGTTAGCTACCCTGTCAAGTTTGGTATCCTTACATTTTATGGAGATCCCTTCTGCTCCTTTATTTAAGTCAGTAATAAAGATATGAAAAAAAAAAGTCAGCTAACAACAGAACTCTGTGGCACTCCCACTTGTTACTTCTTTCCAGGGTGACAAGAAACCATTTGTGAACATGTACAAATCCACCTAAGAATAAGATTTTGCCCACTTTGTACCCGTTTGTCTGCAAGAATATCAAGGGGGACCCGGCTTGAAAATCAAGATGGACAGCTTTCCTCTCATTTCCTCATCTTACAATTCTGTTTTGTTTGTTTATTTATTTGAAAAAGAGATAAAATTAGTCTAGCATGACTTGTTATTGAGAAACACACATTGGTTCTTAGTAATCAACCTATTATTTTCTAAGTGCTCAAAGACTGTTGAACTATCTGTTCTGGGAACTTTCTTGGTATTGATGTTAAGCTGACTTATTGGTAGTGGCCCAAGCCTCCTTTTCCTACTATACCCACCTCTAGTCTTCATGGACCTCACCCATTCTACAAGAATTCTGAAATACTGTAGACAAGAGATTTTGTGATTACATCTGCAAGTTCCTTTAGTACAACAAGTATGCTGTGTTTCAGGCCCCGGATACCTAAATTAAAGAACTATACATAACAGTCATGGAACTGAAAATTATAACACCATGTCTAGAACAAGCCATTGTTTTCACTCTAGAGAACCTTTTTATTTAAAAACCAAATATAATATAAATACCAGCTGAGGCAAGGAGGCCCTGGCTGGATGGCACAGTTAAAAGGGCAACCTCAAACACTTTGGAGAGATCGGAAGGAGTTGTTCATGGACCAGCTCCCTAACCCAGTAACTGTAAGAAGGTGCCAGAGAGATGGTGGCAACTATCTGGGGAGTCTGTAACTCATTAGTGGAATAGCAGTGAGAAGAGAAGCCTCCCTAGGGGCATGGCAGCCTTGTGTCCTATTTTACACAGAATAGCTTTCCATCTGAAAGGACGATCCTGTCCAAGCTGGTTTAAAAACAAAGAACCTTCAAAAGGGAGACCTGGAGTCACGAAGTTGCCCATTAAGAGATAGCAACTGGACAACCTGAACAGTCATATATCTCACCTGGTTGCAGCCTTCACCACTGCGGCGAGCCATAGTATGTTTCAATTGATATCATAGTGGATTATTTCTAAATCAGTTCTTTCACGATCCATGTACTGTATATGTCTTATTTTTTTGCTTTTTGTTCTGTTTTCCTGGCAGGGAGGTTCAGGATTTACCCTAGCCTTGGCTTGTTCTTTCCTTTCCCTGCCTCAATCCCTTCTCCTTATGTCCTCTCTCTCCTCTTCATTGTAAGCCTAAGGGCAAGGACCCTTGTACTTACTTTGGCAAGCTACTCAGGAAGCCATTTTCTGCTGAGGAGCTGTGTAAAAATATCTTAAGGATAGCCACCTTTCTGAGGTTTTGCCCTGCACTGGTTTACACATTGTTTTTGGGTGCCACCCAGCCTGCTGTTTTTGACCAATGACACCCTGTGTGTTTTGGGACCAAAGTATTTGAGGGAAAGTTTCCCATTTGAAGGAAGTGTTATAAGCCTGGTCTGCATATTGGTACAGCTTCCTCTGATACTCCTGCTGTGTTTGTGCCAGATTCAGTGAAATTTCTAATTTTAAAACTGGTTATAAAGACTGTGTTTGTACTTAAAGCAAAGGATGAGCTTAATGTAGTTTTTTTGGAGGGGAGAGAGGAATTAACAGGGAGAAAGCTTACTCTGAAACATTAAAGGAAAGACAAGAACTTCAAGCGAACCAGAGTTCACTTTGCTGATAGTATGTTCACCATGTAGAAGGCTTAGCCAGACTCACACTTGGGGTGAAGACACTGTTGAGAAATCTTTTAAGTACTCATTGCCTTGCCTTTACCCTTTTGTGGTGCAATCTTAAACATGCTAATTTGTGGTGCAATCTTAAACATGCTAATGGGCTTTAATAATTAACATGCTGCCTATGGTGGAATCCAACCCTTTCCAGGTTTTTCTAGGTACAGAGTACTCAGAAATCGTTCACCACTCTGTTCTTCTGGGAATGCTCTGAGACTTAAGTAGCTTGCCCAAGGCTACAAAGGCTGGCTTCTCTGTGGAGGAACATGCATTGGTATATACACTGCTGGTCATTAAAAGAAAAAATACAAAGGGAAAAACTAGTTGGCAGTGCTTTCCTTTAAGGCAAACTGTGAAGGAGACATTTTGCTAGAGTAGCAGGGCAAAGATGTAGTGGTGGCAGTGGTAGCAGCTGCTAGTGTAGCAGCTAGAGAAGGTGACCTCCGAACAACCATCAAGTGAGTGGTCTTGGGCACTAATGAGAACGGATGAACCGAGGGGTCCTGGCTGTAAGCCCACTCCCATTAACTTTCACTTGAATTTCTGTGCCAGAATAGGGACACATCCTAGGTCCATCTGTTTTCCCATCAGACAGAAATATATCTAGAAAAATTCCCACACTGCTCCAACTCAGTTTTTAAAAAGCAAATACAGTAAAGTAGAAACTATACTTTTGAATAATGTAGAAGTGCCTTTTTTTTTCAATCTGCTTCTAAAGTTTTAATGCTAACATGCTGATATGGAGATATCAGCTGGTGAATAACATTTATTTCTTTATGGTACAAAAAGCTTCAGGGACTGATTCTTGCACATGATATGGCTGTTAAAAAACAGTAGGCCAGGGTATTCGCTCAACCTCATTTACCAACCAAAGAACATTCTCTTCCCCCCGCCCCCAATATGAAAAGAGTGCTGTAGCCTAGGTTTTGGTATAAATCAAACTTGCTGCAAACAAGATTAAGTTTAAGCAGAAAATGTATGCATGTGTTTGTGTGTGTTTTAAAGTACTGCATTTAATGCTGGCTACTTTCCTAGTACTCATCTTTTTTAATTTGCCTGGATAGTCTGTCTCAGGCCAGGCTATGCAGTATACATCATGTTTTCCTGTTTTACTCCAAGTTTAAAGTAAATTTAGATGACCAATGATATACAGGAACAGAGCAGCAGGTAACTCCTGGACTGGATTCTACTAACTGGGGAATTAACTCAAAAGTTTAGGGCCGTGCAGAAGCATTAAATAAAATAGTTTCAGATCGTGATTCCAACGCTGTTATTTCACAGTCAGTTCCTTTCAACAAACCCTAGGAGGGCCAGCTCCTCAAATACCCGAAAGACTCAACTTTCTGGAATTAGCCATTTGGGGTTCACAGCAATGCAGGGCCCTCCCATCCCCCAGCCTGGACAGAAACTGTCATTCATCCAAAACAAACTGGTCCCATATTTCCCAACTATTTTTGCCCCCTCCCTCGCAGATAGCTGGGCTGGCATCCAGCACATCTGCAGTTACGTTTAGGCCTTGCCAGCTGGAAAACCCGGAGGCTGTGACGCTAGCCGAGAAGAAGGCCGCTCCAGCCTGACTGTTCCTCCAGGACTGGATCCCACCCTTTCTCCTCTAGGAGGGAATTTCACTGGAAGGTAAAAAAAAAAAAGCAACATGGGTCTCCTTGACCTCTTTGGATCAGCAGAAGAGATACACGGCCTCAAAGCAAGCACAGGCGCCAAGTTTCGATCAGCTTGGAAACTTCAGCCTCAGAGTCAGCGCTCAGTTTTGGGTCATGTGAAACAGCCAATAAATAACGCCAGGGAAGAGAGTACCTCAGGATGTGCAGAGTATATTTCAAGCTACGCTGAGGAGCCCATGCCAGCCCTCACTACTCCAGATTGCAGGACCATGGTGTTCATGAGCAAGAATATGTGAAAGTATTTTGGCTTTAAGCTTTGGCACACACATTTTAAGTGAATAAAATTTATGTACATGTAGGGAAGGGACTTAAGTATTTTCTCAGAAGACCCTGTCCTTTGCTCATTTAACACTCTGAAGGGATGATGCTGGACACTCTTGTTTCTGCATTGCTACAGATTAATCTAGAATCCCCTTGATTACTTAAGAGCTACCAAATGGACAGGATTCATTTCTTTAGTGTTCATTTCTAATTCTGGTAATATCTAGGAGTACCACCATTTTGTAGCTAAGTGATATGAGTTGTCTCTTTTCACAACAGATACACAGCTGCTAATTAGGGCATGGCAAATTTTGCCTTTGCTCTATAATATCGAAACTCAGAAGGCTGTAAAATGTAGAGGTGAGTCGACTAGAGAATGTCAGAAAAATAAATGGCAACATTCCATAAATCTAACATCTCCCAGCATAAGATGAAAAGGAAAGTGATTCTATCCTGATTGTGACAGTGTGGCATTTCCCCACCCCCAAGAAATAGAAAATTCATGCTTTCAAAGAAAGAAAGGAGGATACTATCAAAGCATGTTCATCATCCTCTGCTCTACCACACTTAGATAAGGATCACCACAGCTGCAGTGTTTATACCTGGCATTACTGTACATGTTCCTATTAATCAGAAGTTAGTTCTACTTGTCTTCTATGGGGTAAGTATGTTTAGGATTAAATGTTTAAAAAAGAGGCTGCAATCCTATGTGTACTTACCTAAATTCCTCCTTTATTTTTTTTTCACTTTAAAAAATCTTCCTCCCCCCTGTGGAATTTTTCCAACTTTATTTGAATTAGAGGGTTGTATGGTTTAAAATGATGGCTGCAGATGAATTAGAATCATCATCATCATCATCATCATCATCATCATCATCATCATCATCATCATCATCATCATCATCATCATTATGCGCTGTCAAGCCAATTCTGACGTCTTCTTAAAATTATTATAGAAGTTATAATCCTCAGTTCACATAACAAAAAATAAAAAGTGATAATTGCCTATAAATAGTTACACTTTCAATAATTTTCTTATGTATAGTATACTGATAATTTGTAAATATTTATATATGTTCTACTAACCAGCATTTCAGCCCATTTTCCAACTGATGTCCTGCATCAGAGCCAACAAGGGATTCCATACTTCCATAAATGTTTCTTATTTTATTTCATCTCTATAGAGTTTAATGTGATAGGTCAGTTTTTCCATCAGAGCCAGTCTCTATATTCTATTTTGTAATCTTTGCAAAGACAAGTCCTGAGCGTCCTTCTAGTGCTGGGCAATTTCATTACGGGCTCCTCCTAATATACTCGCAATTAGTTGCTTATTCACAATGTTTTTGTTCCCTCCCATAAATAACGAAAAGAGTAGCAAAGTTTAATGTGATACAGTATTATTTTTTTCTTTTGTTATACTTTCCAACCACTTAATTTCCTCAGACCAGAAAATTTCCACTCTTGGCCATGTTAATCACATATGTTCCAAAGTTCCATTATTCCTGCACTTCCTCCAACACATGTCTGATATTCCTTTATTTATTCTACTTAATTTTACAGGGTATAAGTACCATCTGTGAGTAATAAGAATACCCAGAACTCGTCAAAATCAATTTTGACTGGGCACTACCTTTAACACTGTTTCTTTAGCTAGTGATGAAACTGATTTGTAAGGTTGAGAGGTCCATATTTTTCCCATGTGTTTTCTAATATTCGTTTTTAAATTTGTCTCCCAAGTTATCTTGGATCCCATATTGTATCCGAGTTGTTTATCTGTAATACTTTCATAAATTACTGAAATTAACCCTGTTTTCCTTTTATTCCCTGTCTCTATACTGTACAATATTTCTTTATTTCTGTTAATGGACTGTTTGAGTCTCGTGTTTTATGCAAAAAACACCCTGATCACCATAATCACCCAATCTCCTGAAAAGGACAAAAAGCTGATTCCACAGCTACAAATACTCAGCTATCCCCCACACTACACCAGAGTTCTAACTCCTGTCCTCTGCCAGCCGCAGAGACTGGCGAAATGTTATGAAGAAAAAAGTCCAGAATATGGCCAAACAGCCTGAAAAACCTACAACAACCATCGGATCTCAGTTGTGCAAGCCTTAGAGAATACAGTATTTTTTTTAATTTGGCCTCAAGGGATTATCCCAGCTGCAACTGCTTGCACATTCTTCCTCCCAGTTTTTGCCTGTGTATCTGATCTCCATCTGTAGAGCACATGCCTGGCACACTTGTGTCTTCCAGTTACCCCCTACCATGCAAGCTGACTTCACCTGCTGCGATTAAGTGTGCTTTTCCTACACTCCATAGCATTATGGGGTGGATGGATTTTGACTTGGGATCCTCCTTTGGATTGGTTGCCCAGCCCTGCTCTTTCTCTCCTTTGGCTGACTTCCCAGCCTAGCTTGTTATTCACCTTTGATACATTATGTGTTAGCTCCCCCAGCCCTAATTCTGCAAAAAGCGCATGGCTCTTCTTTTCTATCTCAGAGTGGGACTAATTCCAATTGGACTTACACACTTCCCCCTAAGAAAGCTAACTTTTCCACAGTCAGAATACCAATTGCTCATAGAATGTGATCTTATTTTTTTAATGGGGGTGCATGATGAGGATCTGTTTGGCTTGATAGCTCAGTGATAGTGGAGCCAGAGGTTCAGAGGTTGATTCCCCCAGTGCCTTCAGGGAGAAGAGCCTGTACATCCTTGGGTCAGCTGTGCAGTCCTAGAATGCCACCAGAAAAAGGGACTGGTAAGCCACTTCTGAGTATTTTATACTAGGAAATCCTGGAAAGTGTTCCCTTAAGTTGGAACTGACCTAACAGCACATGGCGGTTGTTGTTATATTGCACATCTTATTTCTATATTGCTGGTGCATGGGAGTGGATAAAAAGATCAAGCCTACAAAATTAGAAGCCAGGTCATGAAGATGAGACAGTTAGTTAGGCATCCTTCAGTCTCGAAAGACTATGGTGTCGTGCTCTGTATGGAGGACTTGGAACAGCGTCTAGTGTGGCTGAAGAGGCCAATTCGAGAGTGGCAATCTCTTCCACACTGAAGACAAATCCAATCTGTCCCCTGTCCAGCTCCCTGGTTTTGCTGCTTTTGTGACTTCCTCTTTGCCTCGGCCTGCTGGACAAGGGTCTCTTCAAATTGGGAGAGGCCGTGAAGCAATTGCCTGCCTCCAGGCATGTTTGTAAAATCACAAATGTTGGAATTTCAAGAAGCAAATTAGCAGATATTCACAATTGTTTTAAATTAGTAATCAAAGATTTTGGAACCTCTCCTATTTGAAAATAGGCATCATTTAATTTTCTCCATCAGGCTGGATAATAGTTAATTGATTTAGGCATCTGGCTGCAGAGCCAGAAGTTGGGAATTTTGTTTCCCTGCTGTGCCTCCTATGAGCACCGCCAGCCTCAGTCCCAAAGTGCCCCCCGGAAGAAAGGAATGATAAACTACCTCCAAGTACTCTTTAACCTGGAAAACTCTGAAAAGGGTTGCCATAAGTCAGAATTTACTTGAGACACATGATTATTATTATTTTCTCCAGATTATGGGGAAAAGGCAGGGACAAGTGGAACTCAAATTAGTCTTTGGAAGGCGAGAATATAGCTATCATATTCACTCTTAACAAACAATGAATAGGCTGGTACTACCTTTATTTTCTAGGGGGAAAGGAAAGGGTTGTGAGTTTAACCAAACTATTATCCAGTCCTACTATGATCACCTGCATTGCTTTTTTTAAACATTGTTCAGTGTACGTTCCTTAAACATTGGCTGTTTCTGTTGTATCTTCCTACTGCTGAGTAACCTCTACAAGCCTTCTAGGGTAGGCTTGTACATCTTGTATTCGGGTTGCAAAGATTAGACAGAGTCTTGTCTTCAATATTTCCTGACTGAGACGTCTGCTCTTATGTCTAAGGAAGTGGACTTGTCCACGAAAACTCACGTTAAAAAAATATAATAGTCTTTAAGATGCCATCATGTTTTTGTCTTTGTTAGTATCTTTATTAGTTTTAATTTTTAATTTGTTTTTACCTGTAATGAATTAGAAGGATTGCCACCAGATGGACAATTTAAAAATACTCAAATTTACAGCTCAGGACATGATCTCTGAGCCTTACAGATTCATATAACATATTTATAGAAGAGAAGCAGTCAAAAAGTAGGTTGGGATCAGAGCAGGCATCACAATTATTATCCTTTCAACATCTCCCAGGTTTTAAAATATATCTTAAATGAAGTCTTATCTTTTAATATTGTGTAATTTTACTGGTGCACTTGCCTGGCTTCCCTAAGCTGTCTCAAAAGCTCTGCTGAAAGGGAGTGGGAGAATCTAAACCTATAAAATTAAAAATATTCACACTCCTGGTAAATCTATTTTGGAATGTTGGCAACAAAAGGTTTCCAAGCCAGCTTTGCCATCTCACCCAGAAGGAGAAGCCTTGGTTATAAAAGGGTGACAACGTTGCAATGTGTAGGCGAAAGACTTGGAATTGTGATTGCTAGAACTGTGGGGGATTTTCTGTGATTTGGAATGAACTTTGCTGGTAATTTCTTTTACAGTAAAAGAGCTTTCTTCTGTCCTGCTGGTGAGTTGATAAGAAGTATCTCTTAGATCTATGACTGCTGTTCTTCTCAAAGGCTTCCAATTAATAGGCCTATTGCAGAACTGGCTTTTGGTGACACCACATTCGAAATATACAAATGTCTGTTTCCCCCATTCCTCTGAGCAAACAGGGTCTATTTTAAAGCCAATATTCTTGTTATGACTTCCATTATTTGAAATCAGGCGTTTGGGGTTTTTTACCCCCAGGGCCTCGGGCCAAAGTAGCATGATTGGGGCAGAAGGTGGGTTTGGGTCCACTGGGAAATCTCGGGGTGATTTCCACTAGATCCAAGGGTTATGATTCCTCGCTGGTTAACCTTCCCCCACACCTATTTAGGATGTTGGTAGATGAAAGCTGGCTGGGAAATCAAACACAGATTGTGTGTGTGTAGAAGAACTTTGAGCTCAATTCTGGCTCTGCAAGTAAATTCCTGGGCTGATACTATGCTTAGTTATTGAACTCTGTGTATGTCTTTCGCACACCTGTACATATATGTCATGTGGCTGTTATGCACCTGGCTCCCTTATGTGGTTTTCTGAGTTAGATTAAAAAACAACTTACAAGCTTGAAGTCAGCCCATATTCTCTTCTAATTGAAAGTGTAATGCTTAACTTTTTAAAGTTTTGGGGGTAGAGGGCTTTCCCTCTTGTCTTCATGGTGAACAAGCAATACCCCATGCATGCACACACACACACATACACACACACGGAGTGTCCAAAAAACTAGGCGTTTGTATGGGCAGCAATATGAATAATGAAGTTTAATGCTCCCCCACACACACCAGAGGCAGGTCTTTCATAAAACGAATAGGTCTTAATTGCCCTGTCAGGACCAAAACACTCTCAGATACTTGATATTGCAACAGGGATTACTTGCAAAAATATACTGTTCTTGGGAAAATATATTCCTCCCTGAATCATTGGGTGGATTTAAGCTGCACTCAGAGGTAACAATGAAGCCTAAGGGGAGTGGCAGATGATTTTACACTTTTTGCTACTAAAATAAAGCCAACTATGCAGCCCAAGGCCGTTATTTCGGACTGCTAGGTTGTACTGTCAGGTTCTTGGGGGATTCAATGCAGTTGAGTAGCCTAGAAAGTAAGATGCTCTGCCAGTTGCAACTTCTTTTCTTACTGTTACACTCAAGATAGAAAAGGCAAAATATCCAGCTTGCATGTCATCTCTTAAAAAAATGTCTGGGGCCATTTCAAAGTCTGACCTTGACAACTGTGTAAGAGTAGAATTTTGCTGCTGCTTGCAGCAGGAGAAATGACACCCTCCCCCATTCATAAATGTATGTTCTTGCTCCTGATTGGGAGCAACAAAAGACTCAAAAAAAATAAATAAATATGGAAGCACACTCCGAAAAAAAAAATATGGAAGCACCAACAAATTTGGATCTGTGCAGGGTGGCCACTTCATCAGCTCACATCAAGATGAACCCTCCCCATCACAAGCTACCGGTGGATGGAAGCTTAGCAAAGTGAGAGATGGCAATAAACAAGATTGCACTGTAGGGTGGGTTTTTGGAAGAGGCTAAAGGGATCTCTCTGGGATGGGGACGGAGTGATGATTAAGAGAAGCATGTTAGAACCAGGAGTGCATGGGCTCTGAAGAGGGCATAAGTTGTCTCCCTTTGGATTGAGGATAACTCTAAAGGCCAGGCAGGGTTCTGTGAAAGTCCTGGGAGTTCCGGCAAGTAGGAAATGGAAGAGAAGTTCTTCCCATACAGTATTTCATCTAGTAGCAACTAAATGCTTTAAGAACACCCTCCTATCTTTCAACACATATTAATTACCATTTAACACCTTTTAACCACTTTGGTTCTCCTCTGTTTTCCTTGCAATTAGATCAATTAAATAATCAGATAAGGTGTATTTCCCCCTCTGCTCCCAAATACTTCCAACATATGCTAATAGTGAGTTTAGTAGTGTTAGCCAGTGAGATAGGAAGAGGGACGGAAATACCATAGGCTGCTCTTGCACCTGAAAAGAGTAGAAAGCAGTTGGTGAAGCTTATCCCTGGGTGAAGATAAATGTCATCACCTGCTAATGTCTGCCCATCAAACTATTCTTAAAAGCAGTGGTTGGTTGCATAGCTGGCAACTGTATTTCAGATCCTGCCACAGGTGTGTGTGCTGGTGCATGCATGTACCTGTGTATATTTTATTTTATTGCATCTTTATCTCACTTTTTCTCCACAGAACTCAAGGTAACAAAAACTGTCCTTGCAGATCTATGTGTGGACAAATAAAAAGGAGGGGAAAATGTGAGGGAAGGTGCTGTCCTGGTTCTAGCTGTTCAAGCGAGAGCTTTTTGAAATAATAGTAGTCGGTCCAAATGTACATCCAGGCCTACCTTTTGGATGCCCAGGGGACATCAATTAACATGTAAAGTTTAATGAATGAGCCAACGGTGCACATTCAGGCTGGAAGTCAGTAGATAACTGACTAGAGGTATGACATTTTAGTTAATCTGAGCAAAAGTTGTGGACTACGTGGGCATATTATGCAAAAATTCTTAGGCTTATTATAAACCATTTGTCTGTTTGGAAAACCTCTTTACAAAAATCTCTGTTCCTAGATACTGGGGCAGATGGGGTTTTTTATATCTTTGTGAGAAATCTGTTGTAGTAGATTTGTTGGAATTCTGTTTTCAGAGAAAGGTTAACAAAGTAGATCAAGAAAGGTGGGAACGGGACAATTTTTTCCTTTCTGGCTTACTTTGCAGTGAAGTTGAGATGCCGGCCTACTATTCTCTAGAGAGTGATTGCTCCCTGATGAAGTGATATAAATTGCATTAGACCTGTCTGGGGATAAATCCATGCTGAAAAACATAGGGCGGAAGACCTTGAGTGGTTGCTTTCAATACATGGTCTTGAACATGTAAACATCTGTAGCACAATATTGAGGTTCCTCAGATGTTTCTCAGGGGTTTCTCAAGGGAAAGCTCAGGAGCGATTTATGAATTTGCCCATTTCCTGCTGATGTCCCATCTTCTAAGGTGTGGTTTTAGCAGAGCTCGGAAAAATGAATGTTTTTTTTAAGACTACAACTCCCACACAGTACTATGACTTGCAGCCAGTATCTCTGCTGGCTGTGGTGGCTGGTGATTTGGGGGATGATACCAATGATACCAATCTCCTACAACTCTTCTCAGACTGAAAAAGCCACATGGATGAGTAGCGAAATGTTTCAACCGAACGAGAAGTCTAGTTGCCATGACTCAACTTCCAGATAACCTCACCTGGATGACTGAGACTCTTCACAGATGTTTTGGGAACGATAGTTTCAAAATATTTTTTTTCGAGCTCTGAGATGCAAAGGAGTGTTAGTCATGTTCTGTACTATATATTTCATTCCAGCAGGACAAAAGCAGCAAGGCTGAACAGGTTTGGCCCATGTCCCAGGTCAACTGTGTGTTTTGGCAAGCACATGTACTCTCCTCGATATCCTTTGCTGTGTTCAGGTATATTCTGCTGTTTTCTGCGGATAGTGAATGTGGCAAGGCTTACCCAAAAGCTAAAACTTTAGAGACCTCTGTCCTTGGGCCATGTTTCAATAACAGTCTTATGCAAGGTAAATTACTCTTAATTCGCTTGCTAACAGTTTAATTGTAAATCAAAGATTCACAGACTATTGGGGTTACTGATTATGAACAAGACTCTTTCAAGAGCAGAAATCCCTTTCTCCCAGCTGGACTCAGAGGTCTCCTTTGCTGGGTAAGGTCTGCTGGCACAAAAAAACCAAAACAAAACAGAGTCGGTCTGAGAAAGGATGAGGTTCTGGAGGAACTAAGATGTTCCAGAAATAGCCACAAGGGTGACACTAAGGTAGGACAGAGAAAAAGTGGCCCTACTTCATTTCCGACATCCCTAGGGTGGGAGAGGTTTGGTTTCAGCACATCTTGAGCTGGCCTAGTCTTGACTCAGGTGGTCCTTGGCTATCTTTACCACAGTTAATATTGCTGCAGTTTGATTTGCGGTCTCTTTTAGGGTCGTGTTCAGTTTAGGTGATCACGCAAAGCCCCCATGTAAACTGATGTAAAAATCAAGCAGGATGGGAATTCCGTTTGACTTGTGCTAGCCTATAATATTATCATCTAAACTATAATATTATCATCTAAACAAAAATGATCTTGCAAATGTTCAGAGTCATAAATAGGATGTATTCTGGCAGGGGTGCATGTACTTCTAATCCAAATAAGGATTATCTTTCCCTGTGCCCCCCTGATTGTGTAGATGGTAGTGGAAATAAAGTAAGTTAGTGGTCTCAGTCAGTTACCACTTTTCTCTTTTTTTGTTTATTCCAGAATCCAAGGGACATGGTTGCACTGTGGGTTAAAACGCAGAAGCCTCTGTGCTGTAAGGTCGGAAGACCAGCAGTCGTAAGATCGAATCCACGTGACGGAGTGAGCTTCCGTCGCTTGTCCCAGCTCCTGCCAACCTAGCAGTTCAAAAACATGCAAATGCGAGTAGATAAATAGGTACCACCTTGGTGGGAAGGTAACAGCGTTCCGTGTCTAGTCATGCTGGCCATATGACCACGGAAACTGCCTTCGGACAAACGCTGGCTTTATGGCTTGGAAACGGGGATGAGCACCACGCCCTAGAATTGGACATGACTAGACTAAATGTCAAGGGGAACCTTTACCTTTACCATTACCTGAATCCACATTGTTATTGGTGTTGTATGTTGTGTTATATGATAGAAATGAAGAACCTGTGTTTCTCCAGATATTGTTGGGAGTCCACAGTCCCATCAGCCTAAGCCACCAGATTCTGTGATGAAGGATGTGGGCACTGGAATATGCCACCTTGGGGGAGCAATGGCTTCTCCATTACTGTCTTCTAGGATTTATCTGGAGTAGAAAAGGTAATGGTTGTTCTGGTGTCACAGGTGGGATGCTGAGGCAATACATTCCTGTTTCTGAGTTCCACTGGACCACACACCTGTAGATGTGCTCCTCTCCATGTGGAGAGTACCAAAACAGAGTTCCCACTCTTTTCTGCTTCCTTGTGAAGCTCTGGGCCCCATCTGACCCCACAAAATGCAACATGACACACAGAAAACCCATGGTGCAAGAAGTTAAGTTATTTGGGGATACTTTTCTGCTTTTTTCCATAGCTTTTTCTGTGAGGAACAAGAGACATTTTTAAATTGCAATTTGTACTGTCTTCCCCATTTGCAGATGCTCTCTTACTGCTTTTTAGATAGTAGAAGCTCTAGCTCCTCTTCCTTTCATTCCTTGTTTGTGGCTTCCCTGAAGCATTTTATTAGCCTCAGAGAGAAATAGGAAGCTGGAATGGATGGTCCCTTGGCAACCTTAAGCAGGAACCTCTTGATATTCTTTATGATATAGAAATCTTTGGGGCTCTTGTGGGAATGTCTGCTTGTGTAAGTATTAAGGAAGTGCTCGTCTCTCCAGAAGTAAGGACTGCAAGCCCTATCATTCCTTATTATCAGTTATGGTTAGTCCATGATTGGGGCTGATGGAATCTGCAATCAAACCTGATCTGGAGGATTTAATTTTTCCCAGCCTTGGTTCAATCGTGCACTGGATCTTTTTTGTTCCTTTAGATGCTGGATTCTGAGTTGCCTTCCTAATGGAATTTTTTACATGACCGTCTTGACATGTCCTTAAAGGTTCCTGCTTGTTCCAGTGGAAGGTTGCAGATTAAAATCCAAGAGGCAATTACCGGTCTTGAAAGGAGCCACAGGTGTAAAAGGAAATGCATACATGATAGAGGCCCATTCATCTTAGTTTGTCAAGTAAGCAAAGGCAAGCTGAAAAAAGAAAGCAAATGAAAGAGGATCCTTCTATTGCCTTATTTTTTTTCCATGCAATTCTTCTGAATGGTAAGTTGATAGAATCTTCCAACTGAGTCAAGGAGGTGGAACATCAGGCTGTTGGCAGTGGGGCTTGGGATTTCAGGTACCATAAGAAAAAGTAAGTTGATCGCTGATTGGAGTTTCTGTATACGATCCTGTTGAGGTGTCCCCAAATGCACATTTCAGAACTGTTGCTCAATCCAGGGTATTGCTTATTGGTGGTCAGTGGATGCTGGGTTGTGGTCTTACACAATGACAATGTGACACTTCCTATTTATCTATGGGTAAAGAAATGTAAAATATTTCTTTGTAATTACTTATATATCAATAAGGGGAGGGGGGTCCTCTGTCAGTTTCTCATCACTATAGCTCAAGACCAGGAAACCTACCAACCTAAAGCTTGTTCTGCATATGTCCTATTTATGTGCCTCTTGGGATTATTTTATTTTTGAATTAATGAATTTTAGTTATTTGAAATGACACAATGTGATGTAGTGGATTGAGTGATGGACTAGGGCTCAGGAGACCCGAGTTTAAATCCCAGCTCAGCCAATGGGAACTCACTGGAGGTATAGAAGTGGTAAATTATAAGCTGTCAAGTCAATTCTGATTTAGAGCAACTATTTTCAGGGTTGCTCAGAAGTGTTTTACCACTTCCTACTTTTGAGGGCAACCTGAGACTGTGCAGCTTGCCTAAGGCCACACAGGCTGGTTTTTCTGGGATGCACAGGGGAGAAAGGAACTCCCAGCCTCTGGCTCTACAGCCAGAATACCTACCTCACTGACCTCCTTAAAGATCTCACTAACCTTGAAATCTCTATAAGGGTTGCTATAAGTTGGTTCCAACTTGACAGCACAGAACAGCAAAGAGGACACAAGGGGCTTTTCCAATAAAATACTGTATAGCACTACAGTATTAATACTTATGTGGGATAGTAGTGATGGAGCAGGACCCTGGAGGCTTGGGTTCAAATCCCATTGCAGCTCACTGGGGAACTGGAACTGGAAGAACGTCTCCTTAAATATCTCACTTACCTCGAAAGCCTGACTTGATGGCAGACAACAATAACAAAATTTATTTGAAACAACCTGTACTGAAGGCTGCAGTACAATTTTTTGGCTCTAGGCTTCCCCCAGGTACACTGGGCATTGGGAGGAGAATGTGTTACCAGGAGGAGGAGGCGAGTGAGAGAGTATTCTTGCTGCCTGGTAGGTAGGCGGAAGGGAGTGAGGAGGGGAAGGGCTGAATTCCAAGAGATGGAATGAAGAGATAGAGAAATATCAGTGAGAAAAGGGAAGAATAGAGGAGGGGAGGAGGGGAGAGAGAGAGAGAGAGTTGAGGGGGACATCAGAGGTGCTAAAGGTTTCCAGCCATCTGAAGCAGTTACTTCTGCTAGTTGTCTATATAAAGATCTAGATTATGCACTAAGAGTTAGTCAGGGTGTTTTTGTTCAAAAACTGCATAGGCGGATATAGTAAATAAAATAAAATGAAATGAAACATATATAAAATGATTTCTGATATTTATTGTGGAGTTGCAACGTGTTTACCAGCTGTAGTACACTGGTCATAGCAGTTTGGTGCCACTGTTGCTGTCAAGGCTTCATCTCATGGAATCCAGGTAGAGTCTTGTAGTGTCTATAACTGTGCTCTATAGATACAAAGAGCAGCGTTGTGGCAGAAACGTTTTTGGATAACGTAGTAGTGGTAAGTAAGGGGTTGGGGATAGGACTAGGGCTATGTGAGGGGGCAAACCGGTGTCTCTGTGAGGCTTAACAGGTAGCCAACACAGCATATAAAAACTCGCTGTCAATGCCAAAGATGTGTTTGGTACACTTCCAGATGTACTGCCCCAATCATAAGAGTTAGTGATGGGTGAGCTTTTTAAAAATACTGTAAATGTTGTCATTCTCCAGAATCTGTGCTAGCGTATGGGGCTGCAGGGGTGACCCAACGTGATCACTCCGCAAAGGTTCCTGGACTGCAGCTGCCATGATTCCTCACTTGAGGATCAGTAAGGGCATGCACTTTTATGTAGTAATAATAACCTTTGAACGGCAGAGCTGGAAAGTTCCCTATGGATCATCAAGTCCAGCCCCTATCAAGGAGGCACAGTGGGGGAATCGAACTTCCTGACTCTGGCTCTGCAGCTAGAGACTTACGTAAGCCACTGAGCTATCTATCCAGCATGTTCAGCCCCTGACATCTTAGTAGAGCTAGAACAGATCTTTGTGTAAGATTTAGAAGAGCTGCTGGTAATCAGAGGAGTGACAGTTTTGGTCTGTCAGTCGTTCCCAAACATACTTGGACTGCAACTCCCAGAAGACCTTGCCAGCAGAGCAAGTGGTAAAGGATTCTGGGAGTTGCAGTCCAAAAAGGACTGCAACTCCCAAGGTTCAAAACCAGTGATCCGCTGCTTTGACATAATGTAGGATAGCTTCCTGTGTCCATTGTGAACCTAAAAGTTGATACTGTGTGTGTAAAACATGTAGACTATGATTCTATTATTTTCTATCCTGGACTCCAATGCAATAGTTTTTTTACTATTTATGTCTAAAGTGTCTCTGCTGCATAGTATAAATAATATACAGCCTTTATATTACATTCCCATGTGTGTGTGTTTTCTTCTTCTTGCTTTTCTGCATAATTTGAGCACTACTCTCGCCTGCTTCTGATCAGCTCTCACCAGGTTGTGTTGTTTTGTGGTATCTTTGCCTTGAGCACACTTGAAGCATTTTGATCAGACATCATACAGAGTCTCATCCAGAAGAGTGGCTTATCCAGAAACAATGGTGAATAGGGTTTCTCGAGTCTGGCTAATTCTTAGCTATGCTGGGTGTCATAACTTTCCCTCTAGTTTAAAGATATGCTTCTGGTGCCAGATCTAAAAACCAGGTGATGGCCTCAGCAATTAAAAGAGTTTGAGACTGTTCTTTTCTATGGTAAAAAGAATGTACAGGAACCAATCTGTGTAGAGAATGAAACTAACACCCTGGAGGGCTATCCGCTAACTGCCCAGGCATTGCCTTCTGCCATGCAAGGCAGAAATGCCTCTGTCGTCGTTTAGTCGTTAAGTTGTGTCCGACTCTTCGTGACCCCATGGACCAGAGCACACCAGGCCCTCCTGTCTTCCACTGCCTCCCAGAGTTGGGTCAAATTCATGTTGGTTGCTTCTGTAACACTGTCCAACCATCTCGTCCTCTGTTGTCCCCTTCTCCTCTTGCCTTCACACTTTCCCAACATCAGGGTCTTTTCCAGGGAGTCTTCTCTTCTCATCAGATGGCCAAAGTATTGGAGCCTCAGCTTCAGGATCTGTCCTTCCAGTGAGCACTCAGGGTTGATTTCCTTAAGAATGGATAAGCTTGTTCTCCTTGCAGTCCAAGGGACTTTCAAGTCTCCTCCAGCACCACAATTCAAAAGCATCAATTATTCGGTGGTCAGCTTTCTTTATGGTCCAGCTCTCACTTCCATACATTAATGCCTCTGTAGAGATGTCTCAATATTGAGCACCCCAGGATGTTTGGGATGACAACCGAGTCTTTTGTACGGGTCAAAATATTATTTCCTTTCAGTGTGGAATGCACAGGAACACACACCAACCCTGCAAGGTAGTCCAGGCAATTGTGCTAAGTGCATCCCATGTAAAAAAAAAATTGTCAGCATGACTTGACAAGGCCATTCCAGAACGGCTGGAGAGCTAGGAAGGCCTGCTCTGTCGCTTCTGTTGTGCCATGCAAACAGAAGCTAATATATTTGTGTCAAGACTATTCTGCTCTCTTTCAAGATCTCGGTTTTTAATTCTTGTAGTTTTAGTTTTTTCAGCTCTTTCCGAGGGCGCTGTACCCGTCATTCCGAGGGCCGGCATTAGGACCTGGCGGAAAGCAGACACTCTGGCCCTGGATTCCAGGCTGGCTTGCCTTGGTGACGTAAGCCAGAAGCCCTGTCTCTCTCTCTCTCTCTCTCTCCTCTCTCTCTTTTCTCTCTCTTTCTCCCTCTCCCTCTCTTTTCTGTGTGTGTGTGTGTATGTGTGTATGTGTGTGTGTCTCTCTTCCCCCTCTTCCCCCTCCCTTCCCAAGCTCTGTAACATTAAAGTGAAAATGCTCCTTTCTGTGCCTCCTCGTGCCGGAATCGCCACTTTTGGCTACAACAAGAGCAACAAGAAGGTAAGGAAGCCTCGTCTATGGGCACTCTTTCCCCCCCCCCGCCACCACCCTGACCTCCCCCCCCCCCCGCCTGCCCGCAGCCCCCTTTTTGCTTCCTATTCCCAAGATCTTGGAAACGTCCTTGGCTGAGACGAGGAGGAGAAGTGAAAAAAAAAAGGAATTGGAAGGAGGATGGGGGGGGGAAGGAGAGAGGGAAAGGTTGCCCTCTCCCCCTCTTCTGAATATCCCAGCTGATGGGCTGAAGAGAGAGGGGGTAGAATCCTGACAATTAATTGGGAGAGATTGACTGCTTGGAACACTGGCTTCTCAAGAGAGAAGCAGCCCTCACGGTTTGGCTGATCTTGGCCTCTCTTCCTTTCCTGTCCCCCCCCTCCCTCCCTCCAGATCCATCCCCACACCTCCAGCCCCCTTGGCCAAGGCCAGAGCGTTCCCAAGGGCGAGTTTTTTTTTTTTGAGTCCCGGAGCACTGGGGTGGGGGGTGGGAAGGGGGGTGGGAGAAGGAGGAGAAAATAAATAAATAAGCAAGACAGACCGGAACATGAAATCACTGCACTTTTGTGAAGATCCCTGGACCTTACTATTCTGTGGGTTCCTTTTATTTTTATTTATTTTTTTGCGTTCCCTTTGGGGGGGGGGGCAAAGGAAAGAGAAGAGACTGCGTCTCCCCAAGGAAGGAGGTCTATGGTTACGGAAATGAGAGGCAGTTCCGATTTTAGGCAGGGGAAGGGGGGGGGGTCCAAGCCGGGATCAGACCAAGGCCTGGTCTTTTAACCCTCTCCTAGCCCTTGCTGTGGTGGCGGAGACTTCTGAACTCACCCCTGACTGGGTGCTTCTTGAGGGTGGGGTTCCAGGATGTGGTTTCTGTGGGCATCCACGTGTTCTGAGGAAGCATGTGCCATAAAGGAGGCTTCTCTTCCCCCCCCCCCCCAACTAGCTCCATTCCCGTTGCCCTTTCCGCTCCCCACATCTCGGGCGGGATGAGAATACTGTACACTGCATGACTGGAAAGATGGGGGCATTTTGCTTATGGGAGGATGCCTTGGAGTGGGAGCAAAGGAGGAATTATACCCACCATCATCCTCTCCTCCTTAGGCCTGTCATTGGGAACCTGAAAGGCCTCGACAGTTTTGGAAAATACAGGTTGGCTAGCCTTGTTTGTTACTGTTTTGTTTGCTTGCTTGCTTGCCTGCCTGCTTGCTTGGTGAAGGCTGGGGTGTGGGTTAGTTTTCCCCCTTCCTGAGAAGCGTGATGGGTAGCGTGACCTGACGAGAGTGTTCTTTGAGCTGGAGGCACCCCATTTATCTTGCCAGGAGAAGTGGGGGAGTGGCCTAGAATGAAGGAAGCTGAGGAGTTCAGAATTGGGAATCCAGACTTCTGACATTTTAAAATATCTTATCACTTATTGGTGATTCACTGTGTGACCTTGTGTGCATGTGTTACTGAGCATAAAGCAAGGTGGGAGGGAGAAGGATACCTGGTCTCTTCCCTCCCCCCGCCGTGTCCTCTCTTTCTCCAAAGCTGAAACCTATTGCTGAAGGGTTCTCCCCGAAATGTGCAAATTGCAGGCCCTTTTAGGAGTCATGAGGCTGGAGGGCAACCTAAGGTAGAGACTGGAGTCCGCATTTGTGTCAGGAATGATGTTCCTTCCCTATGAGGGGTGGGAATCACTTTCGGGATCTCAGATTGTCCTGATCTCTCTGTGCCGCCTGTCAATTTCTCTCCAATGTGGGTGACATTTCCTCACCCCCTCATCATTGGTTGGGAGGAAATGTGTAGAAATGGATGAAGGTGGGGATGAATGAACGTGTTCTTTGGTAAGGGTCTGTCTGGGCCAAGAAGGTCCATGTCCGGGTTACGAACACTCTTATGGCCCTATCCCAAAAGCCTGCTGAAGGACAGATTGCCAGCAATGCAGGCGTACTTCATGCCATCTCTGTTTCTAAGTAAACTGGCAGCTATTTTTCTAGGAGTGTTGTACTGTATATACGTATGTACATACATTTCCCATCTCTGCTATTGTAATATACACAGCTTTTCACATCTGCATACTGTTTGTTGTAAAATATTTCTTTTAAAATTAGGTTGGCACACCTCTGGCTGTTTTTGAATGGACTGGCAATTTTGTTTTGTGGATTTGGTGCTGTTCACAGATGCTGTTTTGGGAGACAGGGCAAAAACTTGTCTCCTTGTCCTTGCAGGTGCAACTTTTGCAGTAGGTGTACAAGCTTATTCTGAGTGTGTACTTTAATTTGAATGATAGCTAGTATATGGATGTATGGGTCTGAGTTTGGATAATGGTAACTGTGTGTGGTCAGGTACAGTAGTGAGTTTGTTCTTTGCAGACTGATGCTTTTTGGGGTCATGTAAAAAAATACTACAAGTAATATAGTGATATCGGTAGTATGTCGCTAGAAGTGACATGTGTATGATGGTGATGTTGGCCTTACAATTTATACATCTGGAGAACTTCAGATTTAAATTCTGTATTGAAAGCCAGCATCATCAACATATGTATTATAAATGCATTGTAATCATGTGGTCTCAAGTTAATTTTGACTTATGGTGATCCTTTTCAGAATTTTGCAGGTAGAGAGTACTCAGAGGTGGTTTACCCTTCCCTTCTTCCGGGGCACCCTGGGACTGTGCAGCTTGCCCCCAAGGCCACACAGGCTGGCTATACTCACAGGAGGCAAAGTAGGGAAACCGAACTCCCAACCTCTTGGCCCCACAGCCAGATGCCTAAACCACTAAGCCATTCAGCCTGCTAAATGCATTACAAAGATTGTAATGTTGATTGTACTGTAGTTTCATACATTGTGTTCAAGACTGGGGCGCCAGCCTATCTTCATCTGGCCACATACGTTGAGAATCCCACTGTATTACTGGCCTATTTACAACTCCCTACACTTAGACAGGATGCTGGAGAATGTGTATGGTTGTATCTCAGCTCCAGGAGTTTCTGCATGAAGTTGACTTCAGTCTGCTTACAGGACAGAGATTGCTTTTGTCTTCTTGGTGTACCAGGACATGAATAGGGGGAAACATGACCCTGTTGGTTCTGCTTCTTCTTTCTCAGTGGCACCAACTCTGGTATCCCGTCTTTGATGTCTCTCTGTGAAAAGACTTCGAGGTACAGTTTCACACTTGCTCTAGGGTCTTCTCAGAGGGTCATTCTTAACAGTCCTAAAATGCATTGCTGGGGGACTGGGACTGTTAGCCTCAGGGTTTGAGCTTGTCCTCCATGCTATTTGACATATACATATAACCTCTGGGATGGTTTATTCAGTACTTGGGAGTTTGATGTCCCCGTAAGCTGATGACTTATCTCTCCCTTCTCTCTAAGTCTAAGGAAGCTGCTCTGGTTCTGAACCAATGTCTGGTGTTGTTAAAGGCTGGGGTGAAAATAAACAACTTTAAACTTACCCCAAACAAGGCAGAGGTGGTCCTATGTAGTAGAAAGACGTTGTGAAGGAATAAGTAACCAATCCATTCTGGATGGAGTCATGCACCTCTTGGAGATTAGTGTGTGTGGTTTGGATTCACTGCTGGATTTGACCCTGATCCTGGATGCCCATATGTTGGTGGCAGCCAGGAGTACATTTCCAGTTGAGCTGGTGCTCAAGCAGGGATGTCCATAGGTACTTGGAGATGTCTGGTCATAGTGAGACCTCTCTTAGTTACATATCATTTAGATGGCAATGAGAGATGCTTGGTGGAGCAGCCTTTGAAAAAGCTTTGGAAACATCACATAATTTAGAATGCTGGAGCCAGACTGCCAATCAGGGATAGTCACAAGGTGCATGTGATTTTTATTTTATTTTATTCGGTAGCAATAATTTCATTAGCTATATTTCTGGGCAGCCTTTATAAATCTCTGTATGACTTGGAACCTGGCTCTTTGAAAGACTGTCTTCCCCCTTGTGAACCTCCCTGGCTTCCACCTCCCATTATTCGAAGCGTGATGGGTGGGAACATGAAAGAGGGCTTTCTCTGTTGCCTTTCTCAGGATCTGGAGCTTCCTGCCAGGGGACGCCTAGCTGGCTCCCTGTGTCTTGTCCTTCTGCCCCAGGCAAATATATGTTTAATCAGGCAGGTGTGTAGGCCTTTGACAAGCTGGTCTGTTGTGGAAGGAGGCATGGCTGGTTAGGTGTTAGTTAAATCTTTTTATTATATCTTTGGCTGATTTTTTTAAAAAAAATTACATTTTAACCAAGAGTTTGTTCTCGATCTGTATCTGGTTATTGTTAGTTGCTTCAGCACAAGTTTGGAGGGGAAAGGCAGGCTATGCATTCAAAAATAAATAATGCACAAATGTGTGCATGTGTGGTCTTCTTTTGTGTACCTATCTCCCCATTCGCATGAGCAGTGTAGCACAGACACCGACAACTGACAGATGCTGGCTGTAGATCACAGAGATGCTGTGATATATGCAGATATATTGATTGTTTGTATCCTGAGAAGTCACCTTAGCGGCTGGTTTGCATATTAACGTTGTTCCTGTGAATGTAGGTACAGAAATGATGGCTATGTTCACAAAGTGGCTTCAGCAGCATAATGATTCCCCACTGTGCCTCCTTGACAGGGGCCGGACTCGATGATCCATAAGGTCCCTACCGGCTCTGCAGTTCTGATATTATTATATTATTATTATAACATGAACATTGACCTTTTCTGAATGGAATGCCTGTGAAATTTGTAGATAATGTTCCCTGGGTTTCTGGGTTATGTCTGTGCATTCCATCTTGTGGCTTTTCAGGGCCTGCTCTGAAGGCAGTATAAAACTAAGCTCTCCCCTAAAGCGGATGGGGGTGGGGGGTGGCAGTTACGTGACTGTGTCTGCCCGGAAGTGAAGGGAATTTTGTACATCACAATGTGCTGACTCTCTGCCGTTACTTTTTGCTAATGTGTGGAAATACTCTCGGCTGGAAACGTAGCTATTTATACTCAATGTGATTTCCTGGTCATTAGACTGTGGGTCATTAAAAAGAATTAAAAGTTGTGCAGCCATTGTTAAAAGTTTTCATAAATATCGGGAGATAATAATCTGAACCAAAAGATATTTATTTATTTCCTGTTTAATTTTAATTTTACTCTTAATGCAAGGTATTCTAGGTAATGTACTTTTTTCTTCCTTCCTCTGCTTCCTTACTATGTATTTCTTCAAGACAGTTTAGGTAGTTCAACCCAGCCATCTGATTTTATCCTGTGTGTTTTCAGCTGAGAGAGCATAACTGACCACAGATTATTCAGTGAGCTCCGTTTCTGGAGTGGAAACATATACATATCTTATGTACTGAATTCAGAATAATCAGCTTGTAGTCCTTCCTTCCTTTGTGCTCCAGATTGGTTGGCTCACTTTCTAATCCCTCCTCCTCTTCTGATCATCACCTGTGCATTTTTTCATTTATCCTTCTATCCATCTTACCTTCCAACTTAAAAAATAAATCACTGCCAACATAAGAACAGTAGCAAAATTGTCCCTTGGTTTGGTTTGGGGAGATATGTGCTAGGGGCTAGGACACTGCGCCATAGAAATCCGTAGTCCAACTTTGAACACCATTGTAAATTCACTAAGGTTACTGTATTTGCTGGCGTATAAGACTACTTTTTTGCCCTGAAAAACATGCCTCCAAGTGGGGAGGGTCGTCTTATACGCCGGGTGCACTTCAGTTGGGATAGACATAGCTGCCCATAGTGGACTTCCGATGCTCGCCCGGTGCCCATAGTAGCCTCCCGATGCCTGCCCACCTCATTCTACATACCGTCCAGTGTCGCGTGGTATCCAGTGTGGCTGTGGCGAGCATCAGCAGCAAGACAGGGGTGCCAGCTTTTTCGATGTGACCGGCCCGTTCTGTTCGGTGGGAAGCAGCGGCGCTCCAGCCCGCTCCTTGTCTATGCAGAGCTCACACATGCGCACTTGCGCACTAGTGCTGGTCACAGGGAGATGCAGGGGCGGGCCGGAGGCACTGCAGTCGCGCTGCAGCCTTACAATGGTGACCGTGAATAGCACCTTTTATTTGGTGTGTGGAAGGTGTGCGGAAGAGGGGGTAGTCTTATACGGCGAGTATATAACAAATTATATTTTGAGTGGAAATGTTGTAATACGGTATTTCTCTTCCCCCATCCCTTTTTAGAAACTGCCATCTTTGTTTATGCTTTGTTCGTGAATTATCCAAATGACACTACTGTCAGCCAGGTGGTTCCTGTGTCGCCGTCCTGCGTGTTTCCATATTTTTTGCTGTGTGGCAGTTTTTTTCTGTGGTAAAATGTAATTTGAACCCCAACCTCTCTGCTATTGATTGGCAAATTTTGCTTCTGTGACTTTAATTAAACACTTCCTGTTTTCAAACTTAGCCTGTTTTTCTTGCTTCCTGATGAGCATGGGTGGAGAATGAACCACACAGGCCTTCATCTGATTCTTAATCCCAACTAGAATGCACCCATTGAAATCAATGAAATTTATGTAAATCCTGATTTAACAAGTCCCATTTATTCATGGATCTACTCTAGCTGAGAAAAACATAGACTTTACTCCAAACACTGTACTGTATTAACATTCCTGTGAATTTGTATGTGTGTGTTATGTGCTATAAAGTCAGAGCCCATTTATAATTATCTTAATAAGGCTTAATAAGTGAGATATTTTAGGAGTGGTTTTAGTTACCTTGAATAGTTTATCTCACCTTGCAGAAAATACAATATATATCTGGCCCACCTTGCCTTTTTATCCAGCCTGGTGTACCTGCATGCGTGTCTGCATCTTTTTACAGAGACATATCACTATATCTCAATTTTAAAATGAACCATAGGAAACCGGTAATTAAAGTCAGCTTCCCCCACACACATATTATATACACATATTATATATATATAATTAGTAATTAGACTCCTCCCTATTAGTGGTGTTAGAAACTGATATTGAAACCGTTAAGTCAGTGTCTTCTAGAGGCAATTAATGAATCCCACCATTCATACCTCTTACCCATGCTCACTTGAAAGTAATAACATGGGAGGAAACATTTAAGGAGTGTTGCCAGGAGCTGTTGCTAAATGGAACAGGCAGATTTAGGAGTAAATATTAAAGGAGGATCATTGGCATTGAGAAGGGCACCACTGGACAATGTTGCATTATTTTAAGTGCCTGCATTGAACCTCTGTTTTGAATCTAGTTTGCCCACTTGCAGAGACACAATGCTTCAGTGACTGTTTGGTCCTGTGTAAGAGGTGGTTCAGTAGCCCATTGATTTGAATTGATTTAATAGATCTACATGGTGTTACTACAGATTTGGATCAATCTCTCCTGTTTCTCTTCCATTTTAGGATTATTTTCCCTTGCATGGAAAATTGTGTTTTCCTTTCCTACCCTAACCCTAACCCTAACCCTAGCCAGCCTGCCCAGGTCATTTCAGATCTGCTATCCCTGGTGTCTCAAAGAAGCCAGCTTCCTTGTATAATTAGAACTCCCTTGATATCAGCTGTAATGTCAGGTGTAGGAGTGTTATTCAAAGTACAGCTGACTTTTTGTCTTTTTTAGCAACTTCTTGCTGGGTTCTTCTTCCCCCCCAACCCAGATGAAATTGACAAAACTTGTCAAATTTTCTTGTCTTTTTTAGCAATTAATTGTGCCTCCCCCCTTCTAGCTCTAAAACAAGGGCCTCCAAACTATGGCCCACAGGCCCACTTTGCCTTTTTATCCAGCCTGGTGTGCCTGCATGTGTGTCTGCATGCAGGAGTACATGCATGCGGGAGTGCATGCATGTGGGCAGGCAAGCAGGAGTATATGCGGGCGTGCATACGTGTGTTTTCCTTCAGCCCCAAAAATCTGGAACATATATGTTGTGGCCCTCACTCTGAAAATTTTGGAGACCCCTGTTCTAAAGGTTTCTTGCGGCCCAGCTGAAATGGACAAGTGTTGACAATTTCATGAGACTAACTGACTCCCAGTTGTGGAAGCTTAGTCTGTGTGGTTTTGAGTTTATAGGTAAAAGAGACCATGGTTCCAACCACATAAGATATAAGCCACACACCTTATGTGGAGGAACCTTTAACATGGAAGTAACCAAGGAGAGCATAATTATGCTTTTCTCTCCTGTCCCTCCTGCCTGTTAATCTTGGATTAATAATCGTCACTTACCAGGGATAGTATAAGGATAGTAAAAGAACATGCAAGATGGTCTTTGGATATTCTAAAGCCCTTTTTCTTTGTTCCCCAACCTGGTGTCCTCCAGAGGTATTAGACCAGGGGTGGGCAATTAATTTCTATGGGGGGCACATGAAAAATCTGAACTGTGTTCGGGGGCCGAACCAACTTTACTTAAAAATAAAATGAAACAGTGATATGATTGTTTTTTATTTTAAACTTGTTAATCTTCACAAATACTAAAGAGGGTTTTTTTTGCGGTATGTTAAAGATAAGCAACTGATCAGCTTTAGACAAAAAGCTGTAAATGGTTTTGATGTCCGGCAGGCCGGACAGGAGTGGCTCGGGGGCCACACTTTACCCAGGTCTGGATTAGTCGATACCTTCATCACCTCCATGTTTTTGCCATCAGGGTGCTGGCCAATAGGTTCCCTCCATAGATTGTCTTTCTCTTTAAGTCTGGCTGACAGTGATGGAGACTTTCAGGACTGTTCCATGTACTGTAGTCCCACCCACACTATCAGATCTCACTTTGAGAAGGAAAAATGTATGTGCCTTGTCAGGACAACGAAGGTGTTTCAGACCACCTACCACACTTGAAATATTTTGTCTGCTTTTGCCTTTTGTATTAGCAGGAATGAGATTAAAACATTTTGCGGTCTTTTCTTCAGCTCAGAAAGCAGCTTGAAATCTCTCTCTTGTGGGGGGGTGGGTATTGCTGTACATTGATTCTTCCTGCATCAGTGTTTGGCATCGTGAGGCAGTCTGATCTCTTCTCTCACAACTCCTTTGTAATTCTTCTTCTTCTGAAGACAATTTCTAGCCTTCATAATTAGAGAGAGGAGGGGAAAAACATAGAAGTTGCCTAGAGTTGACTCCATTTGTCAAGAAGTGAGTTACAAATTCAGGAAACAGAGCTTTCATGCTCTGTGCATTATAATCCGTGCCATCCTGTCCCTGCCTCGCTACTGGTGCTTACCTTATATCTGTACCCTTCCTCTTCCTCCTCCAGGACAGAAAAGTTTCATGTTCTGAAAAAAAACTCAAGTGTTATATTTTCCATAAAGCTGCAAAGCCATAGTGTGATACTGAAAGGGTTTTTTCCCCCTCCAAAATATATATCTTAGTCTGCAGGCTAAGTATAGGCCTACCCTGTGAAGAATGTAGTTGGGAGGGACTGCCGGCATGGTTACTGGGGGTATGTACACAATGATCCTGCAGAATAGTCCCCCCCCCTTTGGAGGGCCAGTAGAAATGCAGTTGGAGATCGTGGTATTTTCAGAGAGGTGAAGATGGCATTGAAGATGTCCCGCTGTTCATGGTGTATGTGTACACTTCTGTCATCATTCCCTCTAGCACCAGATTTCGCAGGCTGCTTTATATAGTATCTGGAGATTGTGTGACTACAGGTGAGAGTCAAACAAAAGGAATGTGAGCGTACATCTGTGGAATGTACAAATGCTTCTCAAGACTTTGGAAGTAACTGGCTACAAATAACCGATTGCAATTAATTTCCTTCCCAATGAATTGCAGCACTGAAAAGTACAATTGCAGATGTAATTTAAAGAAAGGCAACATTGTTCCTTTTGCAGTGCAGCTGTGTCACTTTAGTTACTTTCATAGTTACCGATCAGGGACCTCACCAGTCCGATGTGGAGACGGGTCATAGGGCCGAAGCGCTGGAAGTCCTGTGGTGGAAGCTGCAGTGATTCCAAGGGTGGGTGGGCAGGAAGAGTATATGTTTTGTACCGCAGGCCAATAACATGTTTTAAAAATGTAATTAAAACCTCTTACTATTATTTTTGCAAATCACAAAGATAAATAGGGTAAGATCAGGAAGATAGTCTTTTTAGAGTCTTAGAAACATCTCAGAATGTTTGTTTATGTGTTTGTATAGAAAGCTCTCAGAGACAGTAAGAACAGGAAACAAAATTTTGGATGGATATCATTGAGATCTCACCTTAAATTAATTGAATGAGTTGTTTCTTAAAAATGGTTCACCCACAGATCCAGATCTGTTTACTTTTTTTTGTTCCAGAAGATCTCCAAAATGGTAAGATACAATGATACAACATAAGATTTTTGAACGGATAGTATTGACTCCCTGACTTAAATAACTGCATTGGTTATACCTTAATAATAATAATAATAATAATAATAATAATAATAATAATAATAATAATAATAATAATAATAATAATAATAATAATAATAATAATAATAATAATAATAATTGTTTTTCCCCTGAGCCTCTTTTGTTTGCCTGTTTATCTTGAAATATTTCAGAAGCAGTGAGAGCCAGGACTATAGCCATTTGTGCAGGTAATATGGATTCACTAAATTAAATAGCTAGTTCTATTGGTTCCCCTAAAGTGCCAGTTGGGTTCACTAATAATTAACTTTTACTAGCACTGGCTAGACTCTTTTGTTAAGCTGGCATATCTTTGATGAATATCAGGGTGGAGAGAGTGAGAGAGAAGAGAGACCACGTGAAAGAATGAATTTTGGCGGGGAACAGAGAAGAAGAGAAATGGCATTAAGCAAGTGTTCCTGTCCGTCTGCCATCCCCTCTCTCATAAAAGTGGAAAGGGGTGAGTGGAGAGCAGAGGCAGGAGAGCAGAAAGAAGAGGTGACCAAAGCATTGCTGGAATGATAGTGACAGATTGAGTTGAAGGATCCATGGACCAAGGAGATGGTCTGGATGAAACTCCCTAAGGAAGAGATAGAGAGATGACAGAAGTGTAAGTCCCCACCCAGACCATCTTATTGGAGGGGAAGAGAAAGGAAGAGTTAAGGAGGAAGGAAAGAGAGGGGAGAGCAATTCAGTTTGCAGAAACAGAGGGGAACAGAATGGGCAGTACAGTATTGGTCTGCCCCTAAAAAGAGGGTCCTTTGAGGAGGGAGGAACCCCAGGACACAATTATACTCCAGGAGAGAGCTGCAGAAGGGGAATGGGCATGTTATCCTTGTTGTGGAAGCCTTTGCACAAGTTGACACTCATCCCTTCACAGACCTACCGACTGGGAGAAGTTTGGTGGAATTCCCTGTTATTAGAAGGGACTCTCCCGCCAACCTAGCGGTTCGAAAGCATGCAAATGTGAGTAGATTAATAGGGGCCACCTCGGTGGGAAGGTAACAGCGTTCCGTGTCTAAGTCGCACTGGCCATGTGACCACGGAAGATTGTCTTTCGGACAAACGCTGGCTCCATGGCTTGGAAACGGGGATGAGCACCGCCCCCTAGAGTCGAACACGACTGGACAAAAAAATTGTCAAGGGGAACCTTTACCTTTAGAAGGGACTGGCATTAAAGAGTTTAGGGTACAGTTGCTTTGAGTCCCCACGGTTATCGAGTGCAGAGGAACCCCAGTTATTGCTAAATAAATCTTCATTAGTTAATCTGAATGTTTCTGTGTTTTTACAGAGGGAAATGGGGAAACCACCAGAAATAAAACGGAACCCAATCACAATATCTATTATTTTTCCTCCAAAGTAACTTTCTAAGTTCTGCTGCCTCTCAAAGACCATTTTTAACCTTATAAATGATGGATTTTCTTTAGCTTTGTTCACTCCTGCTTTGGCATGTTCTCCCTATCCCCTTCATTCGGGTTAGGACTGTAGCAAAGTATTACTCTTGTAGCTCAAGTAAAAGAGCTTTACTGTATACAGTAGGTATACGGTAACTGTTGTGTTCTGTATGTATGGCAGAGGGTATCCTGCTCATTCTCCTGGATGGAATCTCAGGGCTGGAAACCTGGGGCTTATCTCTCATTATTCTCAGGGAGATCAGGGAGGATGGACAAAAAGACTGCGACTTGCCAGAGGCCAACTCAGGGTGTGATCATGTGGGGAAATAGATTGCAATTTGGACTGTTTGCGCAGCTATCTGATGTGGTCTAATTCCTGAGGATCACATGCCATCTGGGGAAATGTGCCTTCGCCTGACCCCTATGTGGAACTTTATGGTCCAGCGGTAGGGCTTCTGTTCATTGGTACCAGGCCGGAGCAATTCCGTGGCGGATGGAAGCGTTGCTTCAAGGGAGCTTGTCCCTGTTAAAGTGGCCCTTTCCTGTGTGACCAGGCATGCCTTTGCAGCCATCTGCTTTTGCATCTTTATTCCTCTTTTGTGATCCACTGAGCCCTGGACAGAATGAAATAATGGGTTTCTGAGAATGTCTGCTTGTTAAGGAAAGCAGACATTCTCAGAAACCCATTATATGAAAAGGAAGTTTTCATGTTTGAAAACTCATCATGTATTTTGTGAAAGCCTAGAGTCTCAGACCCACCCACCCTCCATCAGATAAGAGTATAACAAAACCTGCACTTAAAAGCAGACCTTGGCCTCTTATATTGCTCAGACGGTTGTGCCGCTGTGTCTTCTAAAGCTCATAGTTAATTCCATCCATCCATATGCATCCTGCCTCTTCTTCATGGAACCCATGATGACATGCAAGATCTTGTCCAAGTTTTGGACTTGCTCAAAGGCTAGGCAAGCTTGGCCTGAGACATATTATGTCTATGTCAAAATGTCTCAGTACCCATCTCTCTTGCTATGGTAAAAATAATGGAAAAATTTGAAAAGTGTGGGAATTTTGAGTCATCATTCGGACTTTATATCTGCAGAGTCTTTGCTCATTAAGTTTCCATCGGCTGAAAATGTTCTTAACTCGCACGGTTTGGGAGTAGGGCTTTTATTGAAGCCACTGGCAATGGTGCGGCTAAAAAATATTGTAAATAAATAAATAAATAAATAAATAAATATTGTAACCCACCTCAGGATAAGGCAGAATAAAAATGGAAGTAAGGGAAGTAACAGAGATGTCTATGTATAGTAAACAACTGACTGTTTAGCGGCACTGAGAATCTGCTGCCTCAGAGGCAAAAAAACCCAGGTGTGACAGAGGAGCATTGAGGGCAGCTGGACCTGGCAAAATACCATTGGGGGGGGCAGGTTTTTGCCCTTTGACCCTTCAGTCCCTGCTCTCCTTCCTTCAAGAGGCCTTCAGGAAAAAGGAACAAATGACCAGAGGACTAACTGATCTCGGGCATACCTGGAAATGTAGAAATCAGTTGAAACAGTTCATCCACTTTATAATCCGTTGTTTCGTATTCTAGCAGCATGAGTTGACCACTGATTTTGGCCACAGGTTCAGATTAAGACATACAAAGTACCGATACTACTAAGTGCCTCATCCTGCTGGTTCAGAGCCATTTGTTTTACTTTTTATCCAAGCCATGTCTGAATGTTTTTACTGAATATTGTGTGTGTATATATATAAAAAACTGTCTTTTCTGAAATTCTGGCCCATGTGCTTCATTGTTAGTTCATTTTTAGTATGAATGTATGCATTTCAGATTCCTCTAATGTTTCTCAAGACATGTATAGAGGCGCAGTTCATGATTATAGCTACACGCAAAGCTACTTTGCTGCTGGGTATTACATTGCTGGGAAAACAGGACTACAGTCATTCAATGTTGAGGCAGCAGAAGAACTCAATAGAAACAATTCTATTACATCCCAGCCATCCCTGAAACAAGGCTATAACAAACAATGTGCTTTAAACTAGCTCTTGAATTCTTGGCAATACGGGCATTTCCTAATGTGACACCCTTCTCTTGGATTCACTTTAATGTAGTAGCAGTAGGGTTTGAATGTGTCAGGGGAATTGAGAAGAATAGCATCAGGATGCTGGACTGCATTCCAGCTGTGGACTCCTCACAGTGTCACACAGGGCAGAAGGGTCAGCACTGAGACCAAGATGTATCTACCCTCTTCAGGAATTAGTGGTTACATCAGCAGAAGAGAATTGATAGTTCCACTGGGAATGTATGCAGAAACTTTTTTGTTATGGCAGCTAATGGGCAGCAGGCAGCAAGAATATTAGGAGGTGGCACTGGTGGCAGGTCTTCTGTAGACAGTGGCAGTGACATTCAAGATAATTCTTAGTACTGTGCAAAAGAAGCCAGGGGTACATGACTTGAATGTTTTATTCCTTGAGAAATCTTACCATAAGACAGTCCAAATTGAAATGAGAGATAGTGATGAAAGATGAGACTCTCAGGTAGAAAAGTTTTAGAAGAGGTAGCCGTGTTAGTCTATGATAGTATTTTCAGCCAGAAACAAATGAAAAATAAATATAAAGAAGACAGAAACATTGCGGCATCTTAAAGACTAACTGGTATATTTTAATGTGAGATTTCACGGACAAGTCCACTTCCTTAGACATAAGAGTAGAAAGACTACTATTTAAGAGCAGATGATAAGTGTGAGTAGCACTGTCACTAATGGAGCAACTAGGTTAAAGCTGAAAGGACTTCTCATTGCTGCTGTGCACAGAGGCAAATGCAAAGTCTGATGCTGCCCAACATACCGTATTTTTCGCTCCATAAGACGCACCTTTCCATAAGACGCACCAATTTTTTATGAGAAGAAAACAGGAAAATATAATCTGTTTTCTTCGCTCCATAAGACACACAGACTTTCCACCCCCCTGTTTTGTGGGAAAAAAGTGCGTCTTATGGTGCGAAAAATACGGTATATACAGCAATTGGAACATGGACTGTGAGAAGTAGGAATCAAGGCAAACCTAGAAGCACAAGACAAGAAATTGAATAATTAAATGTTGAAGGGTTTGATGTGAGCACATAATATAGACTGGAATAGGAGATTCCAACCATATAATTACAATGCTTTACCATTGAAATATCAAACTCAAAAGAAACAATGTGACTCTAATAGAGTGGCAAGAAGTAGCACAAGTAATTAGGGGCTATAATGTAAAGCAGAGTTCTCCAACTTTCTGGGACACGGGGCAGCATTAGAGGACTCAATGCCTAAAGAGGGCCACATGTTAAAATGTAACAAAATTATTAACCTACAAATTTAGATCAATGAAAAAATGTTACTTTGAATACAGTCCATTTTGGAACAGTATTTTACTGTGGAGTCCTTTTATCTAGCTATACATGCTAATCTAATGAGTGTGATTTTGTGACTGTTTTCTATTAGCCAAGGCATTCAAGTCGAAGATTTGTGACAGATACCCTTAAAATGTCATGTAAAGGTTCATCTGTAAGTCTTGACCTACACTTAGATTTTACAATTTTCATCTTGGAAACAGTTTGCTCACAGATTATGCAGTGCCAAAAACTGTGTACATGCCTGCAGTAAATTTCTTTAGGTTGATAAATGCTATCAGATAGAGCAGAATAGAAATCTTACAGACTTTGTAAATGTCTTTGAGATGATCACAGGCTTGCAAATCAGTTCCTTTCTTCTGAAAAAACCTAGTTGCATCTTCTTGTGCTACTTCAAATGCATTCTGAAACACTCTTTTTCCTTTCCATTTTAATTCATTGGAGCATGAGAAATTTAAAAAGTTGCTCTCACTAACTTACTTCAGAAAAAAAAACATTTAGTTTTGCTTCAGAAGCTTTTAGTTCAGAATACTGTACATGTCACAGAAGCTTTCCTTTCCCCCTTGCAACCTTAGAGTCAATGTGTTCAGATGCTCTGTGATATCAGTTAAGAAAGCCAAATCAAACATCAGTGCAAGGTCAAAAAGGACTTCTTGACCTTTTTCTTTCTCCTTGAGAAAGACATCAGCTTCATGACAAAAACTGAAAAATCATTTGAGGACTTTGCCTCTGCTAAATCACTTAATTTCTGCATGGTACAGTACATTTCCCTATTCTGCATCTTATCTCGGAGAGAAAATTTTGAAACTGATGATTAGTAAGGCCATGATGCCTGTTGTAATTAATGCTGGATACAACAATACACATCACACTTTCTTATGGCAGGCTTGCTGATGGATGATGCAGTGAAATTACATGGGAAGCGTACTGTTTAATTTCAGCATCTCTTGCTTCTTGCAAGTACACCAGTTTTACTTCTCACCATATTTCTTGCACCATCAGTTGTGATCTTTTTCAATTTATCTCAGCTGAGACCAAGGTTTTCTACACCTTCAGGAATATATTTTCTGCTGTTGTGGTGCCTTTCAGACTGCAGTAGACAGAATTCTTCTGTAGTTCTGAAGTTGGCCTCTATCCCCCTGACAAATATTAGTAATTGCGGTGTCTATAATATCATTGCTTTCATTTAGTATCAAAGAAAAAAAAATCAAAACTTTTTGCCTTGACATATGCAGCTCATCTCCTCGTTCTTCAGTACACCTGGCGACTGTAGATGCAGATAAAACTGACCCAACTAACACAAGATGCCTTAACACACTTCCTCCATTCCTTTAACCATGCACTTTTAAACAAATTCACCATCAGTGAATGGCTTGCTGCTCTCAGCAGTACATTTAGCAGCATGATCGCTGGTCCTCAAGGTTGACAGGTTCACCTCAATGTGCTTTCTGATATTAGGTTGGAGGGCAGGTTGGAGGGCCTCAAAGAAAGAGCTTGGGGTAGGCTGCAGGTTGGGGACCCTGATGGGAAGCACAGACAAAGAATAGCCGAAATCCTGCAGAGCTATCCTGCATAAGCCTGATTTTTGGTTTCTTAAAAATCAGCCACAGTGGTTTTTAAGAAATATTTTTTTTTTCCTGATGCCCACCCCCAAGCTACCAAGGCTACCATTTCATTGTGGGGCAGTTGCGTTGATTATAGGGGCAATCGTTAGTGTCCAGAATCATTATCACTGGCAAAATAATCCCAGCAGTGGTGGTTTTCAGAAATCAAAGACTTCCTTTTGTTTTAGCTCCTAGTAGCTTTGCCACAACCAAGGAGATTTTAGGGGAACCTTGGGACCTTTGGGGGGGGGTAGGAGAGAAAATAAGATTAAAAACGGCTGATCCAGTCATCAGCCGTTTGGTGGCATATCTTCGTGAACAGGATTGCAGCCAATATCTGTCGAACTTCATAGAAATCCTGTTACTATAACTTGCATTCAAAACTAAAGAACCATGGGAAAGATACAAGGATGTTGGATTCTTTCAAAGAACAATTTTAGAAAGCGAAGTGAGAGGGCTCATTCTGTGGTGCTCCTGATTATTAGATGTGGATTGAAAGCTGGACAATGAAGAAAGCTGGCAAGCATTTGAAATGTGATGTTGGAAGAGAGCTTGATGGATCCCATGGATTGCCAAAAAGACAAATAAGTGAGTTCTAGATCAAATGAATCCTCAACTCTCACTAGAAGTAAAAAAAAAAAAAAAAAGACTAAACAGATGTTGTTTTACTTTGGATATGCCCTGAGAAGACAGGGCTTTCTGCAAAATACAATGATGCCGGGAAAACTGGAAGGTGGTAGGAAAAAAGGAAGAGCTGGATGGACTTGGCAAAGTTAAGTCATGGCTTTTCGTTTTCAAGACAACTCTGTGGGCGACGTATCCTTTTGGAGATTCTTTGTAGGATTGCCATAAATCGGAAGTGAAATGACAGCATGTAGAAACAATAGGATCCAGTCCATAGAACAAAGTCAAACATGGAATTTTTGAAATCAGAACACAAAGAGGATCAAAAAGAATATTAACCTAAATTTTTTGCCACAGTCCAAGGCTCTCCACCTACCTTGCCATCAAGATCATCACAGTGGAGGGCAGGTGAACTGCAGAAGAGGTGTTTCATAAGGCAAAGCACAAATTGTTTCTGATTACCCAAGGAAGAGATCCAAGCCACTTTCTCGATCTTTCACTGGAGTAAAATAGACAGACAGTCTTTCTTCAGATTGTTAAGAATTTAATGGCACCTCTGGTAATTCTCTTTGTAGATATGCAGTGGGCTTCTTTTTGAGGATAGGTCAGTCAATGGCTGATAGTCACGGTGATGACTTTATTTCACTACAAAAGTGTTGCACAATGATATTTATTTATCTAAAATATTTTTACTTTGCCTTTCTCCTTGAAAAGGACCCAAGATGGCTTACATCCATTAAAAGACGATATTTAAAACTATGAATAATGAGTAAGTAGGCATCTTACAACATTAACAGGCAATCTTAAGGCAAAGATCAATAAGTATACAAAACTTTTAAAATGTCACTCTGAGTAATGGAAAACACAAAAATGGAAAATACAGGTACGTAGTACTAAAAATCCAACCAAAGCAGTAATGCATAACAGATCATCTACAAATCACACACAGGTGGCTAAGTTATTGAGGGAAGGCTTGCCCTCAGTAAAGCAGCTACAAATCCCTGCAAGAATGGGCAAGCAACATAATGGACACAAACAAAAACACGGAAACAAGAAAAGAGATGACGTAGCTGTGGGGAATAGCCGAATTGAACTTCTTTACTTAGAGGCAGCCTGCTTTCAGATGCTGGGGGATCATCAGCAGTACAGATTGTTTACCTTCATGGTCTTCTTATAAGCTTCCCCAGAAGCATCCGATTCCATTCTGTCCTCCAGAGAAGGATCTTGATTGATCCAGCAGAGTAATCCTTAGTTCTGAAAGCTGCTTCAACAGAACTCCCCAGACGTTTAAGTATCCACTCTTCTGTTTTCAGAAAGCAGCCTTGTGATCGTGAGGGGTGATGTGAAAGGAAACCAGGAAGCTAATACAATCCATGCAGAATTTCCTTTGGAATTGCTTTCATGGCAGGTTTCTAATTTCTTTTTCTTTTCTTTTTTTTGCAAGGCAGGAAAACATAAAGAGCAGAATGTATGAATCACACTGTTTCTGTAAAAGAAACAGGTCATGCTGACTGAAGATAATGGGAGTTGTAGTGCAGTAATCTGGTGGTTTGGGATACCCATTATGGTGTAGTGGATAGAGTGACGGACTAGGACTCTGGCGAATGGGGTTTGGATTCCTGCTCAGCCATGGAAGATCACTGGGAGACTGGTAAAACATTTCCTTAAACTCTCACTTACCCTGAAAGCCCTATTTGGGTTGCTATAAATTGGTTCGGACTTGATGACACAAAACGCACACAGTGTGGTGGTATCTGTTTGGGAAATGTTGCTGGCCAGTATTCTGTTCCCTGGTCCCCTTGGTTCTCTTGTCTTCTGCCCCCAGAAGGAGAAAGAGGTTTTGCTAAGTAGAATTGAGAACCGTAGAGCAGGTCAAATCTGATTAGCTTACGATGTGCATAATGTCTGTGCAGTGTTACAGTTAAGGAATTTGCTTCCCCACCCACTCCTTCCCTCCCAGCTGTTTCTCCTTCTAAGCATCAAAATGGGGTTTGTCTTCTGATTAATTCTTGTAATCTACTTGGGACAGTAGTACCAAAATTCTGGGCAAAAGCATGTATGCATAAATGCATAATACAGATGTGGAACAGTTTACAGTAGGTTGTGCCATTAGGAAGCAACTTCATGCTGGAAGGGTAGAAATCTCCAAAGCTGATATAACTTTATTCATAGCACTGATGTGTCCGAAACAGAGAAGGCTCTGAAACATAGCTTTCTTTTAAACCAGCTAGATGGCAGGTGTCCAGAAACAGCCGGATTAATGAGGTCTTGATTAGACAATTTAATTTTTTTTTAAAAAAAAATGTCATGTCTTTCCTGTAACCTTCACTTGGAAGCCTTGACTTTACAAAGTTTGTTGTTGAGAAAGTGGTATAGTATATTTCAGGAACTAGTTTTGTCCTGAGAGCTAATATACAGTTTTTAAAAAAAGACTTGTATCTGCCCGTTTGATGCGTAGGAGATCTCTGCTGGGTGGGGTGAAGATGAATAATTGACAAATTTAAAATTGTGATATACAGACCACACGAACACATACTTTTCTCCGTAAATCTGTTATGAAATGGTTGTTGTGGGTTTTTCGGGCTCTTTGGCTGTGTTCTGAAGGTTGTTCTTCCTAACGTTTTGCCAGTCTCTGTGGCCGACATCTTCAGAGGACTGTACTCTGTGCTCTGGTTGTATCTGTGTGGAAAAACTCAAGAGAGGGAGCTGATGTTGGGGGGCAAGACAGCACTGCTTCACTCTCCGTTCTGTTATCTCCTCTGTGGGGAAACAGATATGAGCCAGGCTGCTTCAGCTGGAGCCAATGCGTACTTTTTTGTGTTCTGTGGAGGACTTTAAGTGGCACTGGAGCTGCTCATTATCCTCAGTGAAGAAGCCCTTGGTCTGTCTAACTTAATGCTGTCTACACAATCCTTTCTGAGAACGTGGATTTGATCCACAAATTGCTCAATTAAAAATATAACTGATAGTCTCTAAGGTGCCAAAACGTTTTTGTCTTTTTTAAATTTGTTCTTTTATTTTCAGTTTTCTTTTGTCTTTGCTTGTAATGTTTTCTCGACTGGTGTCTTCCAGATTATTTGGATCCTTTACGTTTTCTCAGGTTAGCTGGGGCTAATGGGCATTGCATACCAAAACATCTTGAAGGCCCCAGGTCGCGGAAGCCTGTCCTGCCCTGTCCTGAAATGATTCTTTAGTGAGATAAGAGGATGTTGTCCACTATTTACTCTACTGTCAGCTCTATCAGACCCCCAGAGAAAGGTTCCTGGGTAACATTTTAGCTGCTCTACAGGAGGAAGGCCCTCAGATAAAGGTGGTCAGGCTCCTTTTGGACTGTGACCCTTATGTTACATACAGAACAGCACTGTTTGCAAAAGGGGCCAGAAATATTCAAGCTAGTAATTTCCTGAAAGCCATCACAATCAATTGTGCGGGGGACTCCCAGATATGAAGGGTCTCTTATTATTTTATATGTCTGTGATTTTATCATGGTTTTATTTGATCATATTTGTATTTTAAACAATTGTGACAGCTTTTAGCTAATACAATATACTTGAACTTGAAATGATTCTTGAGGTTTTCTTGGCTGTGTCTTCCCAGACATACCTAGAGGTGCTGAGGATGGGACCTGGGATCTTTCGTAGGCAAGCCCTATCCTCTGCCCATTGAGGGATAGCCTGTTTGTCCTTTGATCTTTCTCTTTTTTAAAATTTTATTGTTTTGATGCAGAAGGTAAAAGGAAAAAAAGGGATTGGAGTTAGGAGGGGAGGAGAAACAAAAATATACTAACACCCATTTGATTCATATTGCAGTATCAAAATTCAGACTCCGCTTTTCTACTGTTTTCTGCCTTCCAAATTTTAGTTCACGTTTTAATCTATGTTATTCAAGCACTATCTGGTGTGTCCTTTGATCTTTCTGTCTCCTGCATTACTTCGCTTGTGTGACCTCTGCTGGATAGCTCAATGTTTTAGGTATCTGGCTATGAAGCCGGAGGTTGGGAGTTTGATTCCCCACCCTGCCGCCTTGACAGCAGCTGGACTCCCATGATCTATTGAGTTTCTTCTAGCAGTTCTAAGATGATGATGATTATGATGATGATACTACTGGCTTTTGGAGAGGCATTTGGTGTAGAGGAAGAAGGGTGGGAAGAGGGTTATGGCCATCTCCTCTGCTCAGTCAGGGGATTTAAAACTGCCTGCACATCCCCTGGCCTGGCCTTTTGTGGCCTCAAAGAACAAGAGGAGATCTCACCAAGCTTAGTCTCTCTGCCAGAGCTGCACAACATCTCCTGCATATGCCCTGATGGAACTCCCTTCACCCACATTTCTCTTCCCAGCCCTGCAAATAATTTATTAGGCTATAATAATTATTTATGAAAATCATTTCTTAGCAGCCTTTCCAGGGCTGACATAGAGTGAGGAATCAAGCAAACCCCATAAGCCTACAAAAACGAGAGAAAGGCCACCAGTACAACCTCGGCACATTGAGCCAAATGCCAAATGGAAGAAATCTATTTTGCGCCATCCCCCCTCCCATTTCAGAAAGCCAGTCATGAAGAGGAGAAGAAGGAAAAAACATTATTATTTTTAGGGTAGAAAGTTGAGTTGCAGGTTGTAATCCACATCTGGACTGACAACCAGTTTTGGTGCGTCAGCTGTGGCTGGTTCACACCTCAAATTCTTGCAAAGGATGTTAAGTTGAGGTGGAAGCTGATCTCAGCTGCCCAGGCTCTTCCTGTACTTCCAGAATTAAATGTGCCTGGGGAGTCCCAATTCCGATGGACTACAACTCCCATCAGCCTCAGCCAGCACGACCATAGCTCAAGCAAACAAGTGGCAGTTCAGAAAGATTTGGTTTGCCCACTTCTGTCTTAAACCAAACTGCCCTCAGTTCCATCTGATGTCATATAAGCAGATTTCTGCCCGTAGAGCGATAGCTTCCCTTCTCCTCCTCCTTGTGTCCATCTTGTTATATGTCCTCAGAACTATTTAAATATAATGAAAAACTGACCCAGCCCCTGGGTCAGTTTTTCATTATATAGAGGACTCATATGGCGGAGCAAGGCTTCCAGAACCAAGTACATGCATTTCTGAACAGCAGAAATGATTATCTTCTCTGTTTCTCCTTTTCCTCTTAGCTTAGCTAGCTGGATAGCTCAGTAGTTTAGGTATCTGGCTGTGGAGTGAAAGGTTGGGAGTTTGATTCTCCACAGGTACAGCCAGCCTGCGTAGCCTTGGGCAAGCTGTACACTCCCAGGACGCCTCCAGAAGAAGGGGATGGTAAACCGTTTCTGAGTATTCACTACTTGAAAAACCCTGAAAAGGATCGCCATAAGTCAGAATTGACTTGATGGCACATTATTGATTTAGATTCTATACAATGATTACAATAACCAACGGAAGATGTGTTTTTAAGCTTCTACGGTTGCCATGTGACTTTTGGGGAGGCTTCATAATGAATGGACAATTAAGAGCCACCAGTTTTACAGAAAATCTGAAAACTGTTAGAATTGGTTTCTTGCTATGGATCAACATAGCTGCCTATATTTTCAGGCTCTTCTTCACAGACATGGCCATGTGGACTGTCCTTGGATGAGTGCCTGCAACTGAGAATTCCCCACATCACCGCTACTACGTGGGTGATTCAATGGGCGGGATAATCTTTTCCACCAGTGTTATCCAGTTCTATGCAATTCCCATAGCCAGGATCACTTAACACTGATCTGCTAAACAAGGCAAATAGGCTACCTATGACTGAATTAACCCTCCCCTAGTCCCTTACCACATGCACAGACCATTGATACAGTTCAAATCTAGCTATTAATGGTTCAGTTGGAGCCACATATTCTCTAAATGAGATCTTTGTATCACACTTTTTGTAGGGCTGCTATGTATTCTTGTTGAAAGTCCATTCAAGACACTCTCTTGGGCTGGGACATACAAAATGAAGGAACTAATTGCTTCTGTTGCTCTACTTTCCAGGCTATTCTCTTGACCTTTTTGGTTACAGTGGTGCCTCGCTAGATGATGATAATCTGTTCCACTGAAATCGCTGTTTAGCAAAATCATTGTCTAGCGAAACACATTTCCCCATTGGAATGCATTGAAACCTGTTTTAATGTGTTCCAATGGGGAAGAATCGTTATTGTCTAGCAAAGATCGGCCATAGGAAAGCCGCTTTGCAAACCGCCAATCAACTGTTTAAATCACTGTCTTGTGAAGCTTAGGTCCCCAAAACACCTGTTTTGCGAGCACGGGGGGAGCTGTTAAAATCGTGGTCTAGCGAAAATCGGTTTGTGAAGCAGGGACCAAACATTGTCCAGCGAAATACCCCATAGAAATCACTGTTTTGCGAATCACTATAGCGATTGCAAAAAGTCTAGCGAAAAAACTGTCATGCAGGGTAATTGTCTAGTGAGGCACCACTGTATTTGCCCAGTTAGGAGGTTCCTTGTGTTTGATCTATGCAGAGTAGATGTAGCCTGGTTCTGGTATTGAGTGAGAGGGGAAAGAGCTTTGCTCTATGCACTTTATCCATCCCCTGCATAATGATGGGAACTGTAGTCTAGTGACATCTTATGGGAGCATTTGTTCCCCACTCCTGAACTAAATTGGCTCAAAAGGAAGACACCATTGGAACGGGTCAGTAGTTAAAGCCAAGAAAACTTGGCGCATGAATGGTTCTTCGTCATGAGGTCTGGATTATGTTTGGGACTATCAAGACATGTGTGTCAATGGGAAAGCAGCCCAAATATCTTTTTCCTAGAGGAACTTGGGGAAGGATTGCTGAGAAGAAACATTATAAAGGATTATCGAATTACAAATGGCATGGAGAGAAATTGATTTATCATAGGTTTGTGGCAAGAGAAATTACTGCTTCATATACTATAGAAAGTAATTAATGGAATTCGTTACCATGAAGAATAGTGATGGCAATTATATATTATGTTTGAGTTAGAAAGTCCAGTTCTTTCAGTAGGTCTACTCTAGTCAGTACTAACAGTTGAGTTTAGCCCAAGTTTAGATAAATTGAGGACAGCAATGGCTGGACAAAACAGCTAGGAATGGAAGCAATATATGCATGTCAGACTTAGAGGTTGGAAAAGTTATTATTTTTTTTTTGAACTACAAATCCTGAGACTGCTGTGAGCCGTGCTGACTGGGCTTTGTTTTGAGTTGTTTGTGAGATCATAAGGGTGTGGGAAGATAAAAAATTAGCCATCTCCCTTCTAACCTGCCTTTGGGCTTTTGTCTAGAACAGACTTCCTCTACCTGGTGCTCTGCAGAATTTTGAAACTGTGTTTCCTCTGCTCTTTCATGGTTGGCTCTTCTGGCTAGGGCTAGTAAGAGTCGTAGTCCAAAATATACAGAGGTTTGCTGGATCGGAGAGGAGGAGAATGCTGGTCTAGAGACAGCTGGCTGCCAATGGTTGGACAAAGATGGGATAGGCTGGTTTTCAGTCTACTACGCTGGTGGGTATGAGACAGGATAAAGCAGAAGAAACAAGGATAGGTTTGCTGTCTGGAATGCATGGCCAGGAATGTTGGCAGGCTGAGGTGCAGATTACTTAATTAGGTATTGAGAAATGGGCTAGGTGAACAAGGAAAACAACATTCATTACGTTCAGCTATTTCACTGAGGAATGGATGGCTTGGTCAGTGGTAGAACATTTTGGACTCTCTCTTCAAAGGCATGCCTTCTTCAAGGACAATCTTGCTGCCCAGAGAATTAGAAACAAACGAACATGGTTTGTTTGGCAACGAGCATTTGCTGTCTTGCTTTGCTCGTGGCCTCAGCTTTTAGGCTGGCCTTTTGAATGAAAGTTGTTCCTTCTTCTAGGCCTAGCTAGCTAGAACTGAAATGAGAAGCCGAGGCTCAGGAATGCCAGGGTATCCGCTGCGCCACACCCTCATTGTGTCACTGCCAAAGTATCTTGTGAGAGAACCTGTGGTGTCATTTGACGCCAGAATCTTGTTCTGTGGGTGTGTGCTTTCTCTCCCTCTCCATCTCTTTTCTCTCACTCTCCCAGAAACAGCCAGCAGCTATTGTGTGAGATTCTAGGTCGTTGTCCGTCTGGGTGTGACTCATCAGGCTGTCATCTCAGGGAGTGATTTAGCAAAGCAACTTTCATCCTGGGCTGGGAGCTGTGATTCATATTTACATTTTCTTTTTTTTTCAGTTGGCATAAACTTCTATGGCTAAAAGTTTGGCTGGTAATTTTTTTTTAAAATACCACAGAGGTTGTGGAGCCTGCATAGAGTGGTGATAAAAGCAAAGATAGAGAACTGCCAGTTCGCGAACCTAATCAGGTTTGTGAAGGTTTCACATTTTGGCCCTAGACTGAGGCTCCCAGCCTTGCCTCAAAAAGCTAGTGGAGAAGAGGAATCTCCACAGTTGTTTTTTTTAAGCAGTTATCAGAGATAATAGTGAGGACTCCCTAATAGCATGCGAATTGACTTCACACTCCACCAGTGCTCAGCTGACTTCCAGTACCAGCTCTATTGAGCTGTGCTGCTTAACTTGAGCAGGTGAAAAGTGGAGAAAGAGCCGTAGGCATGCCCTCTGATGTCATCTGAGTCATGGAGCAGTCAGAGGTGGTGGTGGTGGAACCTGGCCTTCAAAAGATCCCACACTCCTGGGTAAAATTACTCAACCACAGTAATCCACAGATCCCACTGTGTGGTCCTGTTTGGTTATAGTTTCTCAGAATGATCTGCTACTGGCTTGTTTCAAGGAGAAAATGGTGTGAGAGAACCATGTCCGTTGTCTTGACTTTCTGGGAGGAAAGTTGGGTGTAAATGGAATGAATGAATGAATGAATGAATGAATGAATGAATGAATAAATAAATAAATAAACAAACAAACAAACAAACAAACAAACAAACAAACAAATAAATAAATAATAGTTTAGAGGTGGTCAGCTTTCATAATCGTGGATCATCCTTTCTTTAAACTAGAGATGGGAACTTTTGGCCCACCAAATGTTGGACTGCAACTCCCAGCAGCCCTAGCCACCCTATAGACAGTGGTGAGGAATGGCGAGAGTTGTAGTTCAACAACGTCTAGAAGGCTACACTTTGCCCATCTGTGCTTTAAACAGATGTGCAACAAAAGGGCAGCTAGATGAATGTCCCTGCTGCCCTTTTGCAGTATATTTGTCACAGTTACCCAGCAAATGTGCTGTAGGGCCCAGTGTGACATACAAATGTCCACATTTACATACTCTATAAATGTCACACACAAACCTCGGAGCAGGAATGTAATATTAAAAGAATTAAATGTACCTCTTTCTTAGAAATGTAAACAACCCACTGTCTTTTCTCTGTAAATAAAACTGGCCAGTCATTGTAATACAGCCCAATTGAAATTTTGCTCAGCTTGGTAGCATTTCTTTGCAGGTAGACCTGATATAGCTAGTTTAGGGTGTTGAGAATATATATTGAGGGTGTTGAGAATATATATTGAGGGTGTTGAGAATATATATTGAGGCTTGCATATCAGGCCTTTTGCAACAGACTTACCAAAAAATTGTAAAACTATATGCATACCTGACAAAACCTTTTGGGCTACAATTCCCTGGAATCCAAAAGTCCTTATAATGAAAAAGAAAAAAAGCATGAATTATCCCTTAGTTTACATTGCTATAGAGGACTAAAATCTCATGACCCCAATTGTCCCAAAAATGTTGACTGTTGGATATGACTCAATGGCAGGAAAGAAGAAGTGTTCTAAAACTGACTGGATTTTGTCCCCCCCCCCTCACTGCCTCCGCTCCCTCACCAACCGCTCTGGAAGCATGTTGTGATCTTGCGTGCCATCTCTGAGAAGAGTCCGGGCTTGGGCTGTGTGTCTGATACTGTCTGGCTTCCTCTTCTCCACATGAAAGTAAAAATAGCCATACTAGGTCAGAAAGCCCTACTGGGGAAAGACCTCTGCCTGAGGCCGAGTAGAGATGCTGGCAGATGGGGAAAAAGAAGGCAGAGCTTGATGGACCCGTGATCTGATGCATTACAGAGAGCTTTATTTACATTTTAACAGATTCTCCATCATATCCCCAGTGTGATGACTGTGCAGAGGGGAGAGCTCTTGTGAGGTCCCCACACACATGTGGCCCACTTTGGGCTCAGTCTTTCTTATGCCTAACACTTCTTAAAGGAGAAGTAGAGACTCCATCTCAAGGAGTGCTTAGGCTGGAGAGGGAAGGACCTAGGATTGCAACCTCCAGACGCACATAACAAATTATGAGCTATCAAGCTGATTCTGACATATGGTGACCCTTTCCAAGCATTTCTACACAGAGAGTATACCAGTTGTGTATGTGTGTGTGTGTGTGTGTGTAAATATGTGTAAGAGGCAGTGGTTCTGACATGTTTGATCTTCATCCTAAAATGGTCCTTTATTGATACTTAGACAGTGGTGCCCCGCATGATGACGATAATCCGTTCCCCTGAAATCCCCTGAAATTAAGCGAAATTGTTGTCATGCGGAAAACAATTCCCCATTGGAATGCATTGAAACCCATTTAATGCGTTTCAGTGGGGAAATTACCTTGTCATCCAACGAAGATCGCCCATAGGGGAAGCCATTTTCCGAGCGCCGATCAGCTGTTAAAATGGCTGCCCTGCGAAGCATGGGTCCGGAAAAGACAGGCAGCCGTTTTGTGGAGCCGGAAAAATTGTTGTCTTGCAAACAAATGGTTCGCGAAGCACGGACCTAATCGTCGTGAAGCAAAAATCCCCCATTGAAATGACTGTTTTGCGAATTGCTATAGCGATCGCAAAAAGTCATCGTTCTGCGGATTCATCGTTTAGCGGGGTCGTCATGATGAGGGCACCACTGTATAGATGTTGAGACACTAAACTTTCAGATGTTACATTAGTGACATGGGTTAATTTGAGGAAGGCGGAGCATTTTTCAAGGGGGCAGAATTTATTCTTTGTGTATATGTGCCTTGGGAATGACGATCTCCCATCTAGCCAAGTGATGGGGATGCTGCTGTAAATGTTTTAGGTCATTTCAATACCAACTGTGTACTGCTGTGGTGCTAACCTATACAGTGGTGCCTCGCATTACGATGTTAATTCGTTCCAGCGAAATCAGTGTAGAACAAAAACATCGTAAAGCGATTTTAAAAAGCCCATAGAAACACATTAAAACCTGATTAATGCGTTCCTGTGGGCTTAAAACTCACCGTCCAGCGAAGATCCTCCATAGCACGGCCATTTTTGTTGCCCGTGCAGCGAGGAATCTGTCCCAGAAAACAGCGGGTGGCCATTTTTTTTTAACCAGCGGCCATTTTGAAACCGCCGATCAGCTGTGCGAAAATCTTCGTTTTGTGATAATCGGTTAGCGAAGCAGGTAACCGATCATCGCAAAGCGGAAAAACCCCATAGGAAACATCGTTTTGCGATCACTTTTGTGATTGCAAAAACTTCGTTATGCGATTTCTTCGTTAAACAAAGCGCTCGTCTTGCGAGGCTCCACTGTATCTGATGCACTATGCCATAAATAATTGTAGTTTAGCTGTGTTTTGAACTTATTACAGGTTAGTAAAATTTGTAAGTGATACCCAGTGCCATGTAGTGGATAGAGTGGTGGACTAGGGTTCAGGAGACTTGGATTCAGACCCCCTCTTAGCTATGGAAACTCACTGGGAGTTGGTGGTGAGACTGTTAAAACCACTCCTTAAAATATCTGTCTTATCTTGAAAGCCTTTTTAGGGTTGCTGCAGGTGATGGCAGGAAAAGAGAAAGACCTGAGTGAAACCCCCTCCCTTAAAACATGCTTTCATACTTGCTGCCAGGAGAGAGTGACAGTACAGTCGAAAAGGGACATTAGTCTGAGTCTGCAGAATGCAGACCTTTGTATCTTTTTCTTATTTATTCAGTTATATTTATATAACATGTTTCCCCCAGTGAGTTTGAGCAGATGGTTCTGTGCTTCCTCACTTTATCTTCACGACACCACCATGAGCTAGGTCACAGTAACCGGGGTGTGTGTGTGTGTGGTGGTGTCCAAGATCACTCAGTTAATTTTTAAGGCTCATTGGAGAGGACCAGGGTCTCCCAAGTCATAATCCTGCCTTCTGACTGCTCTGTTTCTGGCTCAATTCACTCTTTCAAGTGCTCTTGCTCTCTAAACCAATTCATTCTCAGCATTTTGCAGATATTTAGTCAAATACACTGTTACGGAATTTGGCAGTTTTGCAAAATCTTGCCATTTCAAAAGAAGATGCCCGGGGCTGCTGAATGTTAGTGCAGTGGAGGCCAAAAGCTGCTACCAGCTGCTGAAAAAAACAAAACCCACACAATGAAAACGAGGTAGGCATTAGGACCTGGTAGCTCCTTCCCACACAAGCCTTAGAGGCTGTGGCAGGCTTTGTGGCAGAGTTTGAGCTGAAAGCAGCCGCGGCAGCAGGTTATGAATCACTTCCTCCTTCTGTTGCCAGCACCTCCTGCCGCAGGGTCTGCCCTCTTTTTACCTCCCTTGCCTCTCTTAAAAGCCCCAGTCCCTAAGCTTCTCCTCCTCCTCTTCCAGTAAGCCTTGCCAAAACACCATCTTCAAATTACAGCTAAAGCCATGAAATCTTAGCAGCCAGAATATCTTCCCACTGCCCCAGAGTCCAATATTTTGCCTCTGGGACAACTACAGTTGTGCCCTCCAGCAGGCACACATTTGTTATAACAAGGCAAAGCAATAAAGCTCAGTAACATATGGGCAATGGCAAAGGCAACAATAAGAAATTAAGATTCGTCACTAGCAGAGCGGAGAGCATTATTTTCTAGAAAGCGCTTACAACTTCTTTGCTGTCAGAACTGGGCGAAAAAAGTGATCCCCTTCCTTGTGACAAAATGCCACCTGTAAGCAGGAAGCTTCTTTTCTGCGACTATCCAGAACTTAATTCCAAAGCAAATGTGAAAAACATACCTTTAAGGCGCCAGCATGTGGAACCTAAGCATTGCTCTGGTACCCTCTGGGAAGGTTCCCATGACATCATTGGTGATGAATGAGACCTTTCTCCCTGCTGTTCTGCCCCCCCCCCATACACAAAGCTGTTGCTTTTTTTAAAAAAGTAACACACAAACGTGGGAGCGAGCACTCAAGTACTGTAGTCTTTTATAGAGTTAGAAATCAGTTGCGGCTACCACTTACTCCCTCTCCTTGGCAGTGCTCTGTCTCTCATGCCTCTTTATGCATTGTTTCCTCCCCCTTTCCTCTAAGAAGGGCACATTTTGCAGGCCGTGGCTTCTTCCGCAGCATGTTTCCCCCCCCCCCTATCAGTCTAAAGCAAGTGGGAGGGGGAGTCATATACCGGTAATTATCCACTAATAATGTCTACTATCTCATCCTCACCATTGCACTGTGACCTTCTGTTTTGCAGCTACAGCTAGGGTAGGTGATGACAGTCCTTCATTTAAGGTCAGAGTGCTCTGTGCGCCAGTGTAGCCTGTAATGGATCATTAAGGCAATTGAGCAATTGTGTTTCCGGTCATAGCTACCTGGCTAGCCCATAATGCAACTTTAAATCCATCTTCAAAACATATTCTAAAGTCAAATATTTTAAAACCACAGGGTAGACCTTTATATATGCACTGATGGTGTTCCAGGTGAGTCTCAAAGGTGCTTTTAGCATCTGTCATGCTATTGGCCTTACTGTATTAAAAACAATTAAACATTAATCAAGATTAAAATCAAAATTAAAAACATTTTAAAAAACTTTTCAAACATAACATACTGGACTTCTACCTGACCTTAAGTGACCCTATTTAGCTTGCACTAGCATGCTCCAAATTAACATGCATAGACAAACTTTCAGTTCCACTATAAGTAGATTTCCAGATACTACTGTATGTATTTTTTTTAAAAGTTAAAAAAATAGGGTGAACATCTCAGCCCCACAACTATCACACACACTTAGGGTACAGCAGATGGGAGTAAGCTAGTGTGGGGCTGCTTTGGAACAGTCAGGTTTGATTAGAACAGTCTAATCAAGCCTAACCATTAACATGGAAATAGCTCCCAGCAGTAGCATGAAAGGGCTTAATAAGTGAAACACTTGGCAAATTAATCATTTCCCCTGCTTGACAGAGGGCAGGGAAAGTGAAGAATATTATAACTGTATACAAACTATTGCTGATACACTGCATCAGTTATAAAAAATTGTTTTAAAACTCTTAGCCTCGTCTTAAAAGATCTGTCAAGAAACTGCATGCTGTTGAAGCTACCACTGTGGATTTTTACTTCGAGGGAACAACTGATCCTTTAAGACGAGGCAAAGAATTTTTTTAAAAATTTTTGTATAGCTGATGCAGCACATCAGCAATAGTCTACATATAGTAAAAAAAAAAAACCGTCCCCTGCCTTCCGCTTTTTTAAAAGCCACTTCATGATATTGGCTGATTCAATCTAGAAGGCTTGGTTTGGATTGGTTCCATATGCTGGAAATGATCCAAACCAGAGCAATCCTACCCACATCAAAACAATAGAAGGCCCTTAAGACTAGAAAGATGTAGCTAGGAACACTCTGGGGGTAAGCTGGTGCAGTCTATCAAAGATATCATCCGATTGCCATCTTTAAGAGGACACTATCCTGTCCCTTTGGTGCTTCAAATAGCAGGCTAAACAACCCATGTAGTCAGCCTCTTCATTCAGAAAAACAAACACTGGTCTGTTCAGAAAAGGTCATTGTGATTGCAGTCCTGCAAGTTTCAACATGCTGATCTGTAGGTCCAAGATCTAAGTAGGCAGGGCATGCTGCAGGACAAAGTGAGAAAGTTCAGAAAGTTAGGGTGCTGTTTTTAATTTGGTTATCAGACATTTGACAGTTATGGCAGCCACATTCTGTCCTCAGGCCTGTTGGCTGAATTACCTCTCCCAGATAGAGAATCTCCTGAGTTCCTGCCTGTCACAATGTCATAGGCAACAAGACTGAAGAGGGAAAGGATGAGGGAAGAGCCACTGTGTACTTCACACTGCAGGACTGAAATTGGGTCTAGTTTCTGGGTTATAGGATGGTAGCCTGACAGCACCCTCCACTAACATGGAATCAAAATGTCCACTACTACTGTAGTAGTTATTCTATTTACTGCTGCTGATATAGATATTTAGGGTTGTATATAGGGTTGGAGAAGACTTATCTTTCGTAGAATCCTGAATGTCTTTTATTATTTTAGCATAGATGGATAGATGCAGTGTGTGATAGTAGCACACACTATGTACACAGTTCATGCCATCATACCACAATCCTACTGTGCCCCCACATCCCCTGCCTCAAGCTTGGTGCCAGCACCATTGGCTGCTGACATAGGATGTTGTGCTTATTTGCTTACCCTCCCATTCAAAACATAAACTATAAACTCAACATCTCAATGAAGGGGACTCATAGCCTTTAGTTTAAGAGAGTTTCCTGCTTTACAGGCTTGTAGAGTAGAACTTGAAAATATAATCAACCATCTTGCAAGTACATACAAAAATCAGAGGGCAAAAAATCCAGACAACAACTGGGTGATCTCATGAGTTTTTAAGCCGTCGTGGGATTTTGGAAGACACTGTGCAAAGAGTAGATTCTCGCTCTCATCTGTTGCAAGTATGGAGCGTTGCTCTTGAGTTTTTTTTTTAATGGGAAAGGTCAGAGAACATCATTGTCATCAGCAGGAAAGCAGCTATCCCTCCCTTCCACCTCCACTCCTTTAAAAGCTGTAACTTTCCTGGGAAAGCTGTGGAATTGTGTAAATAATACATGACTTAAAATCATTATGAAAAAAGGCACTTCCTTTAATAATTTATTTAAATGAATTATCTGTGTGGTCTAATAGAGGTATCATTCCCCCCTCCTTGCCTTTGGATTTTGTTAAAGGACTACACACACACAGGCATGCATGCACGCACACACGCACACACGCACATGCACACACACACACATTTGTTGGACTATGAAAGATACCCTGAACAGCCGCCCAGGGTACCGTCTGCAAACAAGATACATAATAATTGAAAGAAGAAGGGGTTTGTGGCACTGTGGAGACTAGCATATGTATACTGTAATGGCATGTGCCATTGCTTTTTCATCTCGTCTAAACAGATTATTGCTGGTAGCAAACGACTCTGCTGTCTTTCATGATATAAGGCGATAACTGGGAATGTAGGTATCTAGGTGAAAAAAGTGTGAGTGAGGAAGTGTTCAGAGATGAGAAAACTAAAAGCATACATAATGCATGGTTCCGTACTAGAGAGCAGAGATAAAGAACGTGTGGTCCTCCAAATATTGTATTGTCTCCCTACAGCTCCCAGCAGCTCTATCTGGAATGGATGCTAGTGGAGGATTTGCAGACCACATGGCTTTTAACTGATTTTTTTTTCAACAGGAATGCTTTTGTTAAGGCAGAAGTGGGCTATTTGTGGTCTTCAAGATATTGTTGGGTTGTAACTTCCATCATCCATTATCACTGTGTGCCACTGCTAGGATTAATGGGAGCTGCAGCACAACATAAAGCATGGGACAACGGCTTCTTATTCTTTTTAACTACCACTCCAGAAGTCTGCAGAAAACCCCTCACCCAGAATTCTGGAGGCTTTAGCCAAAAAGTCAAAGTCCTCTGTAGTGCCTTTAATGACTTGTAGAGGAGGAATAAAGACCATCTTGGACATGATGAATCTGCTTGAAGATGGAAGAAGTGGCTAGGGGTAAGTAGACTAAACTGTCTGGGAGCTGCAAGACATTAGGGGAACATGGTGGCATTGTGGGTTAAACCGCAGAAGCCTGTGTGCTGCAAGGTCGGAAGACCAGCAGTCGTAAGATCGAATCCACCCGACGGAGTGAGCTCCCATCGCTTGTCCCAGCTCCTGCCAACCTAGCAGTTCGTAAGCATGCAAATGCGAGTAGATAAATAGGTACCACCATGGTGGGAAGGTAATGGCATTCCGTGTCTAGTCGCACTGGCCATGTGAGCACGGAAGATTGTCTTCGGACAAAATGCTGGCTCTATGGCTTGGAAACAGGGATGAGCACCGCCTCCTAGAGTTGGACGTGACTGGACTAAATGTCAAGGGGAACCTTTACCTTTACCTAGTCTCCCTGCCCATTATACTCCATACAAGGTGCCTCACAGGAAACTATGTAGAGGACTTTGATATCTTGTACAAATCCTCCAGAATTCTGGCTGGGGCGTAGGGGTATACCTGTAGACCTCTGTGGGCTGTAATCCAAAAAATATAGAAGTCCCATGCCTGCCCAAGATCTGAAAGGCCCAAAGTTGCCCACTATTGTATGATGGGCTGAGGATACACAGCTGTCCACCAGTAATATGTTCTCTAGGAGTAGATAACCTAACATAATTCAACAGCACAGATTCCTTTCTCCTTGATCTATGCCCTTGCCTCCACCCCTAGAATTTCAGAGGCAGAGGACTTTGCTTCTAACTTATGCAGAGTTCACATCCACAATGGATTTCACTCCAGCTGAAGGAGGACAGTAAGAAGGCTGAATTTGGTATCAGCTGTTAGTGGTAGATTTGGCCCTTGGGGAACTCAGCAGTGATTAGTTCTGAGAACAGAGGCATTATGCTTCTCTAACATACTTCGTTGAAAACATAATAGTAATTACATGTTGTCAAGTTGATTTCAACTTATGGTGATCCTTTCCAAGATATTCTAAGTAGACAGTACTTAGAAGCGGTTTGCCATTTCCTTTTTTCTGGAGTGCCCTGGGGCTGTGCAGTCTTGCCCAAGGCTACACTGGAAAGGTCTTCGCCTTGGAAGCACTGTGGGGAATCAAACTCCCAACTTCTACTCATAGGGCTGTTTGGCCAGCAGTGAAATACACACATACTTACCTGAACAAGATATAAGTCTTTGATTTGCTTACAAGAGCCCAGGCATGGTGTTTGCCACTAAAAGTAAAACCCATAAAAGCCTTTCATGCATTTATTTTAATTGTATTGATGAACGTGAGTTAAAAGCAAGCACGCTTGCCACTTTTAAAATTCTCAATGGTAGAGGCATTTTTCTGGTTACTGTTCTGCTCATTTGCACCAAAGTACCTGTAGCTGACCTCTTGCAGAGTCTACTTAAATCTTGCTGAGAACATAACCTGAGAACATTACAAAGAATTTTGGCTTCGAATATGCACACCTGCTCTTTTTGTCATGTATTGTGGCTGCCAGCAAAATTGTTTAGAAAGGCAAGCTTGCGCCCTTGGCAACAGTAGCAATAAGATTCAAAAGTGGTAAAGAGGGTACATCCATCCAAATACCTATCTATACTCTGATTCAGAGAGATAGCATTGATAGGCTTGCTGAATAACACCTCTGCTTTCTGGCCTGCTTGGACATGCTGGGAGGTTTATCAGCCCTCTCTCACGTTTCCTGACTTAGACTGTTCACTTCAGTAAGAATAAAATCCTCTTTGAGCCTAAGTTGCCACTGGGTCCAGACTGTGGATCCCCAGATATTGTTGGGCTCCCACTTCCAGAATCTCTTGCATCAAACTCGATAATCGCATGCTGAGAACAGCAGCCCCCCAAAAAAACCCTCGGGATGCAAAATGAGGAGCTACAGTTTTGATCTCATTAAATTCTCACAATACAGCAAGTGGGCAAGTCTGAAGAATGTAGAGCTCAGTGGATAAAGGCTGGAAACAGATTCCAGCAGTAAGTCCAGTGGGTGACGGAACAGGAGGGATGTTCAGACAGTGTCATCAAAGCTACCAACATGAATTTGACCCAACTCCGGGGGGCAGTAGAAGACAGGAGGGCCTGGCGTGCTCTGGTCCATGGGGTCACAAAGAGCCGGACACGACTTAACGACTAAAAACAACATATAAATACTAATAAGGATCAAATAGACACCATCACTAAAAGACAATAGATTGCCTGAAGAGGAATGTCTTAACCTGTTTCCAAAAAGGACAACAAAAATGGGACCAGGCTGGCCTCCTGTGGGAGGGAGTTCCAAAGTCTGGGAGCAGCAACAGAGAAGGCCCTCTCCTGTGTCCCTATCCGATGTGCCTGCGAAGGTGACAGGATTGGGAGGAAGGCCTCTGCTGATGATCTTAACAGCTGGGGAGCACGGATGGGGACTTGAGTTGCAAGACTCGCTGTCGCATTGGATTTGAGTTGCACGGGTGACTTGAATTTTTTTTCCCCAGTAACTTTGATTCGACTCCTGGCTCAGAACCCAGCTACTCCCTCCTTTTTTTCTGGGGGGGGGGAACGTGTTTTTAATTTGGATTTGGGACTCAGGACTTGGGGCCAAAGACTCAGACTTGCCGTTCTCCGTGCCTGGCAGGGCACATAATGAGGGTAGATGCAGTCCTTGAGATAGCCTGGGCCCAAGCTATTTAAGGCTTGATAGGTTTCAACCAGCACTTTGAATTGTGCCCAGAAATGGATCGGCAGCGAGTGGAACTGCCGTAACATGGAGGTTATGCGATCCTTGTAATTAATCCTAGTTAGCAACCTGGCAGCCATGTTTTGGGCTCACTGAAGTTTCCAAACACTTTCCGAAGGGAGCCCCACGTAGAGCGTGTTGCAGGGATCCAGCCACGATGTAACTAAGGCATGTGTCCCCATGGCCAGACCAAACCTCTCCAGGGATGGGCACAGCTGGCACAACTGTGCAGAGGCACTCCTGGCCACCACCAAAACCTGGGCATCTAGGCTCAGAGGTGATAGGTCAACAATATACCAATAATGGTATATTTCCCCCTTTTCTTCCTTCCAGCTTTATATTTGAACTGAAAGATACTGCCTACGATATATGCTTCCCCCCCCCCTCACACCTTGCATTGTCAGATACTGAGCAAGAGGCTAGTGAGTCAACAAGGTACAGTACAGTACAGTCGCAAAGAGAAGGGGGAAGTCTGCGAGATCCTGTCAGTGGCAGGGGCTGGAGGGTTTGGACCTGGTAATCAGCCACTGAGTAATGGCTTACAGGGACACTCCTACTATATACAGTACTCCTCTTCGCTCTAAAGAGACTGTACCAACAATGAGGACCAGCCTTTTGTAATGTTAATGGATCTGAATTACTCATTCAAGGCCAAGCCACCCTCAAATACTTCACAACAAAAGTGGTTTGCAACCATCTACTGTTTCTAGAAGAATCAGTTCCTTTCCGAATTGCCCTGAGGACTGCAGCTGTGTTGTGGAGGGAACAAAGAAGCTTGGGGTGGGGTGGGAGATGATATCATAATCTCTGTTACTCAATTACTTTAACCCTCTGTGCCCTGGCTCCACTATAAGCACTACCCCAGGAGGAAGTATGGCAGCTTCTTCCTGCTCACACAGGTTCAAACAGAAACAGATAGGCAAGTAAGGAACATCTTTCTTTGCTAGGCATCCACACAAAGCAAAGGGGTCAATTTTTGTAGGACATTTTGTTAGCTCTTTCTCCCTGGAGGGAGGGGGCAAGAGGCACCAGCCAGGGTGATCAGGTGAATCCGGGACAGCCAGCCTGCCAGCAGCAGGAAAGAAACACAGGAAAGCAGAGCACACATTTCTGTTTGGAGCACAGAACATGCATCAGTTCACAGTTACGAGACTGGGAGGAAACAGCATATACAGGACCTCTGAAGAACCTGCAATTAGATCTTTGGGATGGGAGAACTGTGGTTAGCATGATAGACTATGACTGTGGGAGATCCAGCTGCTAGTTTTTCCTAAATCACTTTTTTTCATGTTTAAGTTCAAGTTTATTATATTAGCTGAAAGCCGGCACAATTGTTTAAAATACAAATATGATAAAGTAAAATCATGATAAAATCAGACATAGAAGAGACCCTTCACATATGGGAGTCTCCCGCACAATTGATCACGATGGCTGTCAGGAATTTAGCACAAATGTTTCTGGCTCCTTTTGCAAACAGTGCTGTTCTGTATGTAACATAAGGGTCACAGTCCAAAAGTAACCTGACCAGCTTTATCTGGGGGCTTTTTTCCTGTAGAGCAGCCAAAATGTTACCCAGGAACTTTTCTCTGGGGTTTTGATAGAGCTGACAGTAGAGTAAATAGTGGACAACATCCTCTATCTCACCTGCTCCGCAAATACATGTTTAGGGACATTCATCTAAATCACTTTTTTCAGCCTGGATTTGCCTCACTACATTGTTGAGAAGGTAAAGTGCAGACGGGGAAAGTCATAAAGTCATATACATTACCTTAGACTTGTCAAATTTATTTATTTATTTATTTATTTATTTATTTATTTATTTATTTATTTATTTATTTATTTATTTATTTATTTATTTATTCATACATACATATATACATACATACATACATACATACATACATACATACATACATACATACATACATACATACATACATACCCTGCCTTTCTCCTTAAAAAAAGGACCCAAGGCAGCTTATAATATTAAAAGGCAATATTTAAAAGTTAAACATTGTAAGTACGTATACAAATAATTTAAAAAAATCAAACAAATGCCATACTGAAAATGGTAAACACCATCAACACAATCCTGATATAAATGCAAATAGTAGTTTCAATAAATGAATAGCTGCCTTCCTTCTGAAACAGGATTGGAGTATAAGACATCTATGATCAGGGGGCTATCACTGAGGAAGCCTGCAAATTCTCACATTAATTCTGCTGTCCAGAAAGTAGTGGAGTTAGAGCATAGATGTATTTACATATGGAACAAACATAGACTCTTGAGGCAGCTGTCATCTCTCAGTATACCTCATGTCAATGTGGGCTTTTCATTTTTCCATTAGAACAGTGACTCTTGGTCATTCCAATAGACTATTTTTTAATAAGGAAAAATAATTGAAATTATAGCAGGGGAAACGAGTCAAGTGAACAGGGAAGAGTATTCTTAGAGTGTGATCACACAAGGAAATAGATCACAATTTGGACCATGTGGGCTGGGATGGGATGGGCTGGACTGGACTGGAGCGACTGCATGGCAGACAGAAGGATCACTTTAAGATTGAGAAATCTTTCCAGTGTGTTCGGGTATGTACCTTTGTAGCTGTCTGGTTGTATCCTTCCATGGTTTTCAAAATAGCTTTCTCTTCTTTCATGTAATTGTTTTTATTTGTTCTATTTTTATTGCAAGTCTTTTGGGTGCAGACTTTGAATATGGACCATTTTCAACCTTCTGAATCTGGGATATAGGGTAGGCTATAACGTTAAATAAATAACATCAGTAGAGGCAGGGACTGTCCTAGAAATGGGGCTGGTCTCAGTGAGATCCAGATCCCTCGTCCCCTTTTTTGCCTGTCTTAGATCTGCCTGGTGAAGCAGTGCAGTTTTGTCTCCTAGCAACCCCTTGTTCTTCTGCCCCGGAAAATGGCTGGCTGGATTATTCAAGAAGTCTGAAGCCATGATGTGATGGGCTTTTTCAGATACTGTAGGTCTGTTGTCCAAGACAGTTGCTCTACTCACCCAAGTGTATAAAACAGTGAAGAACATCTCATAGATGGTGTAGTGTAGTGATAAACAATCAGAGGCTGCTTTGCTAAAGTTGGCCATCTGACTTCTGCCAGCCTCTTGAATTTCTTCTCCATATGGGTGTCTGTTGATGCTAGTGAGGTTAGTAGGACTACCGTGTGCCCATGAGACCTGCCAGAAACCCTTTCGGGACAATGATAGTGATGAATTGGCTGTCGATTCATATCTCAGGAGGGCCTTCCAGTGGGTGTTGACTTTGGGGTCAAAGATTAGAGGGCTGTAGTCGTGAGGTGCCTTGCTTGGCTCCAGTGTTTCTTCCAATACATGACCATGATTTGTGTCAATGTATCCTCATAGTTGTGTTCTCAGATGCTTTTTATGTGTGAGGTGAAAAAATAAACTGGTATAAGCTTGTACAGAATAAATGCACACAATATGTACAGTTTTGCACGACATACAAAATTGAAATAAGTGGATGAACACACGAACAAGTCACAGGACAGAGTAGCTTCATCTCCCGCTTGACAATGGTGAGGCCTTGCAGCTCAATTTAGCCTCAGATCAGCAACTTATGCCTAGAGAAGAATAAATTCTTTTCTGATTCAGAAACCAGTGTGGGAAAAATGGAAATGAACAAGTAGTGAGCCAGCTTATGAGAATGTTTCCCATATTGCTCTATTTGGGTGCATTGCCCTTCCCCAAGTAAAAATTGGAGATTTCCCTTTAGCATGTGAAAGGGCTGGGATTACCTCTCTTCAGAAGAGCTTTCTGCTGTTTTTCTGTATGACTGGTTGGTGGCATTGGAAGGAACCAGTCTTCACATGATAAATTCTAGCAAGGACACAACAGGCACCCTCTTCTCTCCATGAGTAATTGTGAGTAGTAAATGATGCATGGTTTCAGCAGGCAGCATCCTCTTTGGGGTGGTGGGTACTTTCTGTTCACAGGAGGCTTTTAAGTATTCTATGTGTATTTATTTTCCATGGCACGCTAGCTTGCCCAGCACTTAGTTTAGGAATCGTAAATAGCCTGTGTTTCCCTGCCGTCTCTGACTGATAGCTCTGTGCCTGATGGCTGCATGCACTTGATATGGGCATGGCCTTGCGGTAGAACACTTGGCTGGTTGTCGGAAATGGGCGTGTTCTGTATCACAAAACTGAAAGGATGGAATGTGTATGTGACCCAAAGTTTTCAGTTGCAGAGCTGAATTGTGCATAGACACAAGTTCTGTAAGGAACAGCAACTGTTTCCTATCCCTTTATTGCTCTCTGACAAGTCTTTCGTACTTGGCAGGACAGGCATGTTTGTAGTTTTTCTTGAATGCCTCCAGTGTTGGAGCACTCCCCAACTCCCAAAGTAACTGGTTCCACTGTCGTACTGCTCCTGTTTTTCCTGCTGTTCAGCCGAAATTTGGCTTCCTTTAACTTGAGCATGCGAGGCCTAACCAGTGCTGAATAGAGGGGGACTAGCACCTCGCGGGATTTGGAAACTATACTTCTATTAATGCACCCTAAAATGGCATTTGCCTTTGTTGTAGCCACATCACACTGTTGGCTCATATTTAGCTTGTGATCTACGACAATACCAAGATCCTTCTCGCTTATAGTTTTGCTGAGCCAGGTACCCCCCCCATCTTGTAACTGTGCAATTGCGATCTTTTTCCAAGGTGCAGTACTTTGCACTTATCCCTGTTGAATTTCATTTTGTTGCTTTTCGGCCCAGTGCTCCATCCTACGTCATTTTGAATTTTGTTTCTGTCTTCTAATCTAGGGTATTAGTTATTCCACCCAATTTGGTATCATCTGCAAATTTGACCAGCATTCCCTGCGCTCCCTCATCCAAGTCATTAATAAAGATATTGAAGAGCAGCGGGTCCAGGACTGAGCCTTGGGATACCCCACTTGTAACTTCCTCCCAGTTAGAGAAGGACCCATTAATCATCACCCTCTGAGTACGATTCTGTAGCCAACTATGTATCCACCTGACACTTGATCTATCCAGCCCACACCTAGTTAGCTTGCTAATCAGGATATCATGGGGCACTTTGTCAAAAGCTTTGCTGAAGTCAAGATATACTACATTTACATCATTCCCTCTGTCTATCAGGGATGTGACCTGATCAAAAAATGAGATCAAATTAGTTTGGCAGGATTTGTTCTTGACAAATCCGTATTGGCTTCTAGTTATTACTGCATTGTTTTTTAGGTGCTTGCACAATGACTGCTTTACGATCTGTTCCAGAATTTTGCCTGTAATTGATGTCAGGCTGACTGGCCTGTAGTTGTCAGGTTCCTCCTTTTTGCCCTTTTTGAAGATAGGGACAACATTAGCCCTCCTCCAATCCTCTGGCACCTTCCCCATTTCCCATGATTTCAAGAAAATAATGGATAGAGAGTTCTTCTTCATGGCCTCTGTGAATCACACCGTGGGTGATCCGCGCCTCCTGCCAGCATTGTACGAACTTCAAGCGCGGAGTCCTTCATTCTCTCTTATCCAGACTAAAACTACGTCTTTGGGAACAATCCCTTCAACCTAGCAAAATGGACCAACCTCCTTGTAAGGCCACCTCAGAAACCAAAGCCTCAAAACAACGTCCATCAACCACTCCATCCCACTCCGACGTTCCGTCCACTTCATCTAAAACTTCAAAAAACCATAAATTGAAGTGCTCGATACCGAAAACCTGGATATCGAAGCCCTCCACTAAACATCAAATGTGCACCGAAGCCTCGTGAGTTCAGGAGCCTTCTCCACCTAAAAGACCTAAACAGCATAAATCTAAAGCTGCAGTCATCTCTCAGCAGCCTCAACAAACCGCCGAATCAATTTCTATTGGTTCGCCTTCTGATGATGACGGAATCCCCTCTCATCAACCCTGCTCCCAATCACCTGAATGGGGTGACATAGTTGATCGATTAACATCTTCTCCTCCCATTCTTCAACACTTTGTTCTTTCCAGCAACCCTTCCGTAGTTACTTCACCTGACAAGGTCGACTCCAAACAACAACTAGAGACCATACCTAATTCGGTAACATCTGATCATCCACCACGACCGCCTCAGAGACATTGGCCCCAACAGTTCCTGGAGTCATTTATCTCATCACGCGGGGCTCAGATCCCCGTTCAGCACTCTTGTTGGGTTGTAATTTGCCCCAACCAGTGCTCAACAGGACAAATTGCAACCACCAATCAGCCATTTGCTCTCTCCAGTTCAGTCATACCTTCTCATGGCGGGCCTCAATCTCGACAGCCATTGCTGTCAAAATGGCCATATCACCATGACCTACATGGACTCCAACCTGCTCCCTACCTGCCACATAAAAGATCCAGGGTGGTCGAGCAGTTTTCTTCTACACATAAGGCTTTTACAGCTCCAACCTCCCAATATTTTCCTGTTAACCCAGATGGGGGAAATCATTCCCCTCGCTTGGCATTTCCAGCATCTATATACTCCACTGCTTTACCAGCTCATCAACCTCTGTTTGGACATCACCGAGAAACAGGCTCATATCGATGATCCTCGATATCCATCCTGGTCCATGGACATTCGTTCTGTCCCTCTATCGATGCACAATTTCCATTGCTCGATAGAACCAAGCCATTGAACTTGACATCACTATGACCCCGAGTTTGATACCGACGTGCAACCATGCCAAACGACGTCCATGGAGACTCGAATGACGTATCTCAGTATCTAAAATCCTCTACCCCGACAAATGGCCATGGACATGCTGGCTCCATCAAAGCCTCACAATCCAGATCTCGACATCGACAAACCCTCATGCCACCAAATAAAGACAGTAGAAGGATTGACTCAATGGGAAGATGGCTTTATTCATCAGCACCGTTCACCATGCATGTCGCTAACTACCAGGGAGCTATGAGTGCATATCAACATTTCCTTTGGACAATATGTCAGCCTTTGTTGAATCTTTGCCACAAGGTAAAAAAGTACTCGCCCATACCTTTCAACAGATGCTTTCTGCTACGCACACGGTAGTCCCCACAACAAAGTCAATGGCCACTTCAGTAGCCTTACAACGTTTCTGGCCTGGCTGAGGATGCCTGCGCATGTATCAAAGGCCTTTCATTCGACGGGTCAGGCCTCTTTAATGCTGAAACTGATGATATTTTGGAAAACGTGCAAAAGAAAAGGTCAGCAGCTAGACGTTGGGGAGTTTATCTATCTTACCAACAACACCCCCAACAAAATCAATGGAGATGACTGTACAACCCATATCAAAAATTCCAACATAATCCTCCAGAACAAACATCTTATACACCCTATTTCAGAAATCAAAGAAAAAAAAACCCGCCAACAACCCATTACTAGGCGCAACGACTGCAAGCCCAAACATCATGTTTGACACTCCCATGACCGAGATCGCACACCACTCCACCCATCCTGCCCTCTGGAAATACCTACCTGTCTGGGAATCCATCACTACAGATGCCTGGGTACTGCCCATCATCCGCAACAGCTACTGCATCCATTTCTTCCAACTTCCTCTGGCAACTTCCTCCACCATCTCTAACCCTACAAGAGAAAATAAAAAACTTACTCCTCAAAGATGCCGTACAACCTGTCTCACAACACAGCAAATGGTTTTCTCTCACTAGTTTACCGTACCCAAAAAGGATAGAGGTCTTCGCCCTATCTTAGACCTACGAGAGTTAAACAAATACATAATTACCACAAAGTTCCATATAGTTACCCACGAATCAGTTCTCCCTTTACTCCACAAACATGACTGGTTCACTGTCATAGATCTCAAAGACGCAAACTTTCATATTTCCATACATCCCTGGCACAGAAAATTACTTCAGTTTCAACTAGGATCACAAGCCTACCAATTCAAAATGCTTCCTTTCAGCCTTGCAACAGTTCCAAGAGTATTCACCAAGTGCATGGCACTGGTAGCTGCTTACCTTAGGTTTCAAAAAATGCTCATATTTCCAAATATCAACAATTGGCTCCTCGTAGCTCATTCCCATCGCAGGGCCCAACGAGACACTCACTTTACCCTTACCCTCCTTCGCAATCTCGGTCTCGCGGTTAACGAACAAAAATCAAATTTGAAACTTACAAAGATTATTTATTATATAGGCACATACATAGATTCCACACAAGCTTGTGCCTTCCTCCAGACAAGAGAGAAAATCTCATCGCATTACTTCAAGTTTTCACCCCTCGTGCTATGGTATCCGCCTTGACTGTGCAACGTGTACTGTACTAGGCACCATGGCCTCTATGACTTCAGTAGTCCAGCACGTATGTCTCGAGATCTCTTCAGTCATGGTTTCCCACCCTCTTCGACCTGCTCACAGGCCCTCCTCACACTCTTTTAAGGGTCACCCCAGAACTCGCCTCCCAACTTCAGTGGTGGCATTTTCCTCTCAACCTATCTGTTGGGCAGCCGTTCCAACAACCACAACCACAAATACAGGTCACCACCAACACCAGCCTCACAGTCTGGGGAGTTCACTGCAGATCTCTCAAAATCAACACCTCTGGGAGTGGTGCCTAGCACATCATTTCTGCCTCATGGCTTTACACATTGCCGGCCACGACAACGACTTGGCCAATCTCCTCAGCCACACAAACTCTCAAGCTCACAAATGGGAGTTAGACCAATCAGTTTTTCTTCACCTATAGTGAATGATGGGGCAAACCAACTCTCGACCTCTTCGCCCCCTATGTGAATTGGAAGTGCAAACGATACTGCTCCCAAGCCGGCATTGGCAAACACTCCCAAGGAGATGCATTCGTCGGCTGATGGTCCAAGACCCTCACTTACCTTTTTCTGCCGTTCCTGCTTCTCCACAGGGTCGTGGTTCACCTACAACAAGACAAACCATCATTATAGCCCCTTGGTGGCCGAGACAACCCTGGTTTCCAGTCCTTCACAATCTCACATCAGACATTCACCACTTTTCTCGCCTTCCCCACCTCCTCACATAGAACAATGCCCAAGTACTCCACCCAGGCTTACCTGTTCTGCACCTGGCAGCGTGGAGGATTCTGCCTCGCTAATGAACGTCCTCCCTCAGTCAAACAAGCCCCCCACTAGAAAGTCTTACCTGTATAAATGGAGCAGATTCAACTCTTTCACTGAAGCTTCTTCATTGCCTTCTATCAACTCATCACTTGCTACTGTTCTGTTTTTTGCTTCATCTCAAGTCTAGCAGCCTTTCCGTCTCTTCCCTGAGAGTTTACCTCTCCGCCATAGTTTCTTATCAGCCCCCTAACTCTCCGGCAGCTGATTCCTTCAAGCATCCAACATTAAAACGTTTCCTTAAAGGTCTATCTCATATCTACCCGCCTTCCCCGCAATGGTCATTAACACTAGTACTGCAACAACTTACTAAAGCTCCTTTCGAACCTTTAGCTTAAACTGATTTACGGCTAGTTACCTTTAAAACAGTTTTCCTCGTTGCCATCACCTCAGCTCGATAGCTAGTGAGTTAGCAGCCTTACGTCACAATTATCCTTATTTACAGTTTTTTTCTGGATAAAGTCAAACTATCCATGGATATTTCTTTTCCCCACCCCCAAAGTTGTATCTCAATTCCATCTCTCTCAGCCGTTTATCCTTCCTTCCTTTTTCCCGTCACTGTCCACAACTCAAGAAAGAATCCTCCATGCTTTAGATGTTAGGCGAGCCCTTGCCTTTTACGTCCAGGGCACCCAACCTTTCAGGCGTTCACCTCGACTTATCATAAGTCACCAACTAAAGGTCGCCAGGTGACATCTCAAACTATAGATGGGTCACTTCAACCATTCACCTCGCATATCAGCTGGCATGCAAAGCAGTCCCGAAGGTAATTCGCCCTCACTCCACCAGAGCAGTGGCAACCTCTACGGCATTCCTACACGGTGTACCTCTTCCAGACGTCTGCGCCTCTGCCACCTGGGCACAGCCGTCCACTTTCATCTGGAATTATAGACTTGATCTCCGACAGAAGTCTGATGTGACCTGATTTACAGCTAGACCTTTCTGATGAGGCTCCGCGCAGGCACGGATCACCCAGGGTGTGAATCACAGAGGTCCACTTGAAGAACTACACTTAGAGATGGCTAACCTGTCGTTCTTCAGCCAGTTCCTTCAGTACTCTCGGATGCAGTTCATCCGACCCTGGAGATTTGAGCTTGTTCAAGGTGGTAAGGTATTCCTTGACTATTTGTTTATCCATCTCCAGCTGCAGTCCTGTCCCTGCCACTTGCACTTCCAATTTGTTTGGAAGTTCATAGTCTGTCCTATGGGGAAAGACTGAACTAAAATAGGAATTGAGCACCTGTGCCTTTTCTTTGTCCTCTGTTATCATTTTTCCATCTCCATTGTGGAGCTGTGCCACTATCTCTTTTGTTTGTCTTTTGCTACTCACAAATCTGAAGAATTTTTTTTATTGCTTTTAGTGTCTCTAGCTAACCTCAGCTCATTCTCAGCTTTTGTCCTCCTAATGCCATCCCTGCATTTCCATGCTACTTGTGTGTATTCTTCCTTGGTGGCCTGGCCTTCTTTACACTTCCTGTACATGTCTTTTTTGGATTTTAGGTCCTCCCTGAGTTTTTTGTGAAGCCACACTGGCTTTTTTTTTTGCCGCCTCCCCCCTTTTTTTCTTGTTGGAATTGTTTGTAGTTGTGCCTTTAGAATTTCTTTTTTAAGAAGCTCCCACCCTTCTTGGACTCCTTTTCTTATTAGGATCTCCTGCCATGGGACCTTACTTATCCTTGTTCTGAGATTATTAAAATTGGCTTTTTAAACATCCAGCAGAAATGTGTGGCTACACTCTGCTTTCGTTTCATTTGAAATAAAGAATTCTAGAAGGACATGGTCACTCTTGCCTAGAATTCCCCTTACTGCCACTTCCGTCACCAAGTCATCTCTGTTGGTCAGAATCAAATCAAGGATAGCAACTCCTCTAGTCTTTTTCTCCATTTTTTCTAGGAGAAAATTATCAGCCCCACAAGCCAGGAATTTCTTGGAAGGGCCATACTTAGCAGAATTTGCCTCCCAACATATATCTGGATAATTGAAATCTCCCATCACTACTACGTTGTGTCTCTTTGAAAATCCTGCATATAGTGAGCAAGAAGATGCGAGAAGGTGTTTAAAACTAGAGTGGAGTCTTTTCTCAAAAAATCAGTCTTAATCTTGTATACTGACCATATCAATAAAAAAGGGCAGGAAAGACAGCAGTTCATTTTCTTTCTTTTATTAAATATAAAACAAAAATATATTGGTTTTATATTTGGGAAGGGAGTTTTTGTTTGGTATTTCTGGTTCTTTTTAAAAAATTATTGTATGATGCAAATTACAGTCATCGTTCCTGTGTTGCAGGTTGGAGGGGACGGTGGATAATGGTCTGTGAGTGACTTACGACAGTCTAGTAGTTATAGTCTAGCTAACTCTGAACACCACAGGTTAGATGTTAGTCGAAGCCTAGGAGGATGGTTTGCAAAAATCCTTTGATGTCACCCATTAGTATTTTACTTTCATTGTGGTTTGGGTTTTGAGTTGAGGCTGAAAGATTGTACAGATTCCACTGTTACTACATCTGTCTTGTGAGTGAGAAGGCTATTCTAGGAGACAGTAGCTATTAACAGTTCTGCAAAGGCCCACTATCAATATTGCAGCTCAGGCGGTTTTGGAATCCCAGCCAAGGATTCTCCCATATGAAAACATTTCCCAAATTGCCAGCTGTCTTCCAAAGTTGTTCCTTAGTTTTCCTCCCAAGCTAACCCATGTTCAGTTTTGTGCAGAAGTATCACTGTCTTGTACGCAGATAGCTTTTGCTTTTATATATTTCAGAACGAAGCAATAAGAGTAATGATTTTTCCACGTAGTATCTAGCACATTTCTTCTGCTACCTTGTATTTTGGTAGGGAGAAATGCTTGCTGGTACTGTATGTCACAAGTACTGTTAACTGTTGGATTTGTCTATTGATTCCCATGAGTAGCTTTACACCAGCATGTGCATTGTTCACATAAACTTTCTCTGTGGTCACATCTTAAAAGTGATAGAAATTGGTTGTCTTCAGTGGTTACCAAATCTAGGCTGAGAAAGAAATTTCATATATTTGTAGAGCTCTGGATGTGTTGATATAAAGTAACAGCCTGGGTACAAGTCATATATTAGAATTTCGTGTAGCTTAACGTTCAGCGCTTTATTGTAATATTTTAAGCTTCTTGAGAAACTGTAATTTCCATTTGCATGCATCTTGATCTCTCTCGCTCTCTCTCTTTCGCTCTCTCTTACTCTCTTATAACTGCAATAGCATCATGGCTGAAGATTCTTTACTCTCACATTCTGGAAGATAATATGATTTCTGAATAATGTACAGGTTGCTTTTGCTTAGGATGTCATTTCAGTTTTATGCTTATGAATAGTCAGCTGCTTGGTATATGCAACCAGGGCAGATTAGGGTAGCAATGGAGATATTCCTGAAATGGCAAATCTGATTTGAAGCTCTAGGGCAGTGGCTCCCAACCTTGGGCCTCCAGATATTCTTGGACTGCAACTCCCAGAAATCCTGACCAGCAAAGCTAGTGGAGAAGACTTCCGGGAGTAACAGTCCAAGAATACCTGGGGACCCAAGGTTGGGAACCATTGTTATAGGGAAAGTGATCATTCCTCTCTATGCCCTCTGTAAATGACAACATTATTTTGGGCCCAGAAAAAAAGTTAATTGATTTAATGAATACATCAGAATTGGAAGATAAGGAGATGAGCATTGCAAAAACCACTACATAAAAAGTCTTTGTCTTCTATTATAAGAAATAGAAGAAAAGCTTGCTGTAACATCAGATGTCCATCTAGTCCAGCATTCTGTTTTTCACCATGACCAGCCAGATTCTTTTCAGAAAGCATGCATGCAGGCTGGATATAAGGCAGCCTTTCCTCTCTTGTTTGCCTTTGCCCTGTGAAACCAAGGGCAAACCATTGAATCGGTGGTAATGGTTGGTGAGTCAACTCCACTGTAAGTTCCAGTGATTTAATAGACCTACTTTAATTACAACTCACTATGCTAAAATACATCACAGATAGAGTATGCCCACCGAATCAATGGAACTTACAGAGGAGTTGACTTAGCAAATCCCTGTTGATTCAATGGGCATATTCTAGTGTGACTCACTACAGTACTTTGTTGTTGTGACTTGCCATTGAGTTGCCTCAGGCTTATGGCAGCCCTATGAGTGAGTGGCTTCCAAAATGTCTTGTCTATGGCAGCCCTACTGAGCTCTTGTAGAATCAATCCCTCTCATATTTGGTCTTCCCTTTTTTCTGCTGCCTTCAACTTTTCCTAGTATTATTGTCTTTTCCAGAAAGTAATGCGTTCTCATGTGTTGTGGGGGTGCCATTCCCAAGGCTGCTAAGCTGTTGGCTTAATCTACAGTAGAGGGCAAACCCTCCTGGATGACGTCACAGCTGCTTCTGAGGGGCATGACTGCCCACCATTCTTCTTCTTTCTTATAGGTGCTAGAGAGCTTGCATAGAGCCTTTCTTTAGGCCAATCCTAAAGGCATGATGTAACCACTGTCCTATCTGAACTCTGTAACCTATCTGCATACTGTCCACTATCTGTGAGCTTGTAAGGTTAATAAAAGCACAGTCCTCCTGGGGGCAGGGCAGAATTCATTGGGAACCCATTCAGTGTTATTCTGCCTCTTCTACTAGTCGCCCACCAGGATCACAGCTGGCAGACATCCCTGCGTGTGGCTTACTTCTTTAACTTCTATCTCTAAGAGACTATTTGCTATCCTAATTAGCTAATGATCACAAAGCCCATCAGCCTTCTCATTGCATGACTCCAACAATGTGTCTCAGTTTCATTACTTCTGCTTCCAAAGAAAGTTCAGGCTTGATTTGATCTAGGACTTAATTGTCCATTATTTCTGGAAGTTCATGGTATCCTCAAAGCTGTCCTGTAGCACCTTTTCAGATCAATGTATTTTTCCCCTCTCATATTTCTTCAATGTCCAGTCCTCACACACATACATCGTAATAAGAAATACAATAGTATGGATGATCTTGGCCTTGGTCTGCAGTGATATATCCTTGAACTTGATTATCTTTTCTGATCCTTTATTGCTGCAGTTCTAGATCTCAGATTTCTTTTGATTTATTGGTTGTAGTCTCCATTTGGATTGATGATTGAACCAAAGTATATAAATCTTTAACCATTTCAATTTCTCCATTATCAGCACTAAAGTTGTATAGCTCTGTAGTCATGATTGTCTTTTTAATGTTCAGCTGCAGTCCTGCATTAGCACTTTCTTCTTTTACTTTTATCAGAAGTTGTTTTGTCATTGCTGCTTCCTGCCAGTACGAAGGTGTTATCTGCATATCTTAAATTATTGATGTTCCTTCCACCAATTTTCATTCCTTCTTTGTACTAAACAATAAGATTCCAGCTAATGTGTCTGGTCCATACTTCAAGCTATCTTGCAGCTACAGTGGTGCCCCGCATAGTGAGGTTAATCTGTTCCGGATTAACCATCGCTATGGGGAAACATCGCTATACGGATAGGAAAATGCCATAGGAACTCATTAAACTTAGTTTAATGCGTTCCAATGGGTTCTAAACTCACTGTTAAGCAATGTTTCCTCATAGTGCTGCCATTTTCGCGCCCTCGGTAAGCGAGGGCAGGGTGCGAAAATGGTTGCGGCGGCCATTTTGGGTCATCCGGCGGCCATTTTGGAACTGCCAAACAGCTGATTTCTCGACATTGCAATGTGAAGATCGGTAACCGAAATGCTTACTGATCGTCACAATGCGATTTTTGGCCATAGAGACCATCGGTATGCGATCGCATTAGCGATCTCAAAAAAGAGATCGCTATGCGAATTCGTCGTTATACAGTGCACTCATTAAGCGAGGCACCACTGTATTTACAAAGGTGCTTTATCACTCCATTTTCTTCCAGAAACTGAGGAGAGCCCCACAGAAAAGGCATTCCAACAAGTTTTGCTTCACACAACTGTTAAGGTTATGATTTCTCGAGGGATAGCCATCCTAGCCTGTTGCATCAAAAATGATCCCTGTAGTAACTTAAAGACTAACAAATTTAATGTAGAATAAGCTTTTACAGACAACATTAGATGCATGTGAGTTTACTGACTTCCTCATTTGCAGCAAGCCTATAGCCTAAGAAAGTGCAGGGTGTGATCATACAAGGAAACAGATGCCATTTTGGACCACTTGAGTGGTCTGGTGCAATCCTGATAATCATATGACATTTAATGAATTGTGCTCCACCCTGACCCTGATCAATGCTGAAGCTGTAGGTCTATTACTTTTTGGTGCCTGAATCAATTCCCTGACATATGGTAGGGTCACTTTAAGAGAGATTTCTCCCACTCCATTCCTGCTGTCATGATTGTATTCTCACATTATGACTTTCTTAGGTTGTGACTACACTGGGATGGGGGGGAATGTAAATAGTTCACTATGAAGTTGCACCCCTGGAGTTGGGCTTCCCTGAGTTAATTTGGTTCAGCTGACCACATAGGAGTCAGCAAAGAGACGGGTGGAAATTGATTGTTTAAATCTTTATTTACAACTTATTAAGGAAGCCTTGCTCTGCTCTGCTCTGTTCATCTAGATTTCCAGGAGGAACGGTTAGTGAATTGCTACCTTAGTTAGTTAGGCATCCTTCAGTCTCGAAAGACTATGGTAACGTGCTCTGTATGGAGGACTTGGAACAGCATCTAGTGTGGCTGAGAAAGCCAATACAAGAGTGACAATCCCTTCCACACTGAAGACAAATCCAATATGTCCCCTGTCCAGCTCCCTGATTTTGCTGCTTTTGTGATTTCCTCTTTGCCTTGGCCTGCTGGACGAGGGTCTCTTCAAAATGGGAGAGGCTGTGATGCAACCCTGCCTCCAGGCTACCTTAACACGCTGGGAAAAAGGATACTGTAATTGATAAATTTCTCCTCTTTCTCAAGATTCCTTGCTCTTTTCCCCCCTTTGGTAGTTGCCCTAATGGTAGAGCAGCAAGATGTTAAAAGAAACAAAACAGGAATAGAAGGAAAGAGGAAAACAACCAAGCTACATTGGGGAGAAGATTAAAATGCCAGCCAGTTTTCCATGACTCTCTCACTCTTTCTGCAGCTGGGAGGAATGGCTAGAAACAGACCACCTACAAACCCTTTCTTATGAGTTCAAGCAGTCACACTGCCTGAACTGATGCAAACGTGTTCAGTTAAAAAAATTTAGGAGCTCCAGTGGCAGAAGAAAGCTACAGATTGGGGGAAAACTCCAGGCTAATTCACATTGACTTGTATGTCATAAAATAGTGTTGCTCTCAAAGCCTTGCCCATGTTATTTGTCAATGTAGTTGCCTCCTAAATCTTTAAGGTATCACTGGACTCTTTGTTATCTAACCTATAACAGTACTGTACAATCTCCTATTACATCTGATCACCTCACTTGACTGATTTCAGTGTATTCTCAAGCTTGGTTGTTGAGATGTAAGTCCCACTGGGCAGTGGAAGGAATAGTTCTGTGAACTGCTTTTTAAAAACAGTTTGCAGGTCCTTTTCAATTTCAACAATTGATAGTTTGATTTGTTCATGTTATCTGGTTTTCAAGATTGTCCTCTAATTTGTCAAGGCCCGTCTCCGTCTGGTAAAATAGAAGCTTAGGAAAGATTTCTGCATGTTTGCAAAAGAATCGCTTTCCTGTCTATTTCTCTGTTATTTGAGTTGTACATAAGTTAAATTGACTCAGAATGTCCACGTGTGTTTTAGTTGGGAGGTGTAAGTTCAATATTGTGAGTCCATTTGGTGAATAAAAGTTTCATTTGGCCAACCCAACACAGTGGGAGTTATCTAGGGTTAAATAACAGTGATTTTACCCTTTACATTGCATCTCATGAAGAACCACAAGTTTCTCCACTGGCTGTTTCTGGAAAGTTGTAGACATTTGGTCACTGGGGGAATCCAGGCAGTCTTGTTTGTCCTGTATGTTGACATTTATGGTAGATCTTCTCCTTACCTTCATATTTCCTGTTTTATCTTCTTGAATTTTGCCAATCATCATTCCCCCCCCCCCCGCGCTTCCCTTTGAACTGTACCAGGTACCAGAAATATAAATGCAAATTTTGAAGGGGAAATCCAGTTACAGTAGAATGAAAGGATACACCCTTTGTTGCCTGGCTGACTACAAAATAAAAACACACTTCAGCAACCCTGCAACTTTCTGTGACTGATATGTAAAGTTTAAGAAATGCTGTAAAACAGCCCACATTCTTTTCTAACTATGTATCTTACTGGATTTTGTGTGTGCATGAGAGAGAGAGAGAGAGAGAGAGAGAGAGAGAGAGAGAGAGAGGAAAATCTGTTATGTCAGGATAAAGTGTGCATTGCCGGAATAATGAAACATCTAGTTAACTGTGTGTTAAAAATCCCCATTTGGTATCTCCCATTGAATTAGTGGCCTGCCTTATGAACACTTAAGATGTGGTTAAGTTCTATTGAACTCAGCGGGAGTTACAGTACTTTGTAGAAATGCATAGAATTGCAGCAGTTCTTAACATGCACACAGAGACAGCCAAAGTCACATTTGTCTGCTTTCTGTCCAAGCAGCTACTTCTGTGATGCAAAAGGTACATCTGAAGTTCTTACCATAGTTTATGCTGCAAGATTGTACTATTAATAAAAACAACTAGTGTTGTGAACACATTCAACTGCTGTGTTAATTGTATGTGCATTTGATGGACACTGCCCACAAAAGCTTTTGCCATTATAAATATTTTAGACTTTGCAGTGCATAACTTTATTGCTTCAGTTCTACAGTGGGAAAATAAATTTAAATCAAGTAGCTAAATTATACTTTTTCCTAGTAATTTTAAATAATTGTTGCATTTGGATTAAGTCAATCCGCCCCCATACCTTAGTGACAGTGCAAACTATATTGAAAGGGACACTGAATGTACTGCTTAAGCAAACCACTTTGACATGTGTGGTGGTGGGGACAATGGCCCACAGCCCGGAAATGTTCAATATACTGTACATCCCGATCCAGAGGCATGGAGAATACAGTAATAAGGACCATCATGTTAATTTACCATGCAAACGAAATGATAGCTTAAGATTTCCCAATAAAGATTTTGGAGCAAGAAATGCAAAATGTTTAAGCTAGATTCAGAAAAGGAAGAGGCATGTTTAATGGACCATACCAAAGAATTTCAGGGGGGAAAACAGTTTGCACTTTGTAGACTATAGTACTGTGTTTGACATCATGGATCATGAAAAGTGATGAATCATTCTGATGTAAATGGATGTGCCGTAACATTGGATTGTCCTAACATGTATACTGTTCTCTGGACAAAAAAAGGTCCTACAAATAGAACACAATATAGAGAAACAGAATGATTTCCAGTTAGTAAAGATGTCAGGTGAAGGTGGATTTTATAACTCCCTGTCTCTTCAGCCTAAATGCAGAAAATCTATATGAAAAGTCAGATTTGGTTCAGATGATGGAGGAATAAAGAAATGGTAGTAATTTAAGATGCAGAAGGCACTGTATTACTAACAAAAAAATTGCGGTGAGCAAAAAAAATGTCTGCTGAGCAGGTTTAAAGAAAAAACTGCAAAAGCAGGATTACAGTTGAGTATGAAGATGACCAGCATAGTGCCTACGGAATAATACAATTTTAATATTGATAATGAAAACATTGACTTTGTTAAGGATTTTATGTACCTCCATTTGATCATTAGTAAAAAAAAAAAAGCAGGCTGCAGCTGAGAAAACAGAGGAAGACTAGACAGATGTGGAAAGACAGCTAGGGAGGTACTATTAAAAAATCTTCAGGTATAAGCTGATAAGAGAGCCTAAAACCAGGATAATCCATATTATGGTATTACTGATTGCTGTGTATGGATATGATTGCTGAACATTGGAGAAAGCTAATAGGGAAAAAGACTGAGTCATTCGAACTGTGATGTTGAAGTGAACTGCTAGAAAGACAGTTCAAACCCACCCTGAATTTTCCCTAGAAGTGAAAATGACTAAACTGAAGCTGCTGTTCACGGGGCACATCATGAGAAACCAAGACTTGTTGGCAATAATAACAGTTCTACAAAAACTGAGGAAGGCGGCAAGAAGAGGAAGCCTTAATGTGAGATGGATCCATTCAGTAAAGAAGTCACACACTTTAGTTTGCAAGACCTGAGCAGGGCTGTTACTGATAGAACTTTTGGAGGTCATTAATTCATGGTGTTGCCATAAGTCAGAAACAGCTTGACAGCTGAAAATGACAGTGTCGGTGAATACATGATAGTTCTTGCAGCCATATTAAAAGAAGGTGCGAAAGCATCTTATGCACATGGTGTTAATGGTGCAGCCTATGAACAGTTCGACCTATGTTGTCCCTAGCTCTGGATTGCTCTTCCACTGTGACTGTATCTTTTGCCGGTGTTTATTTTTGAAGCCCCCTTGCAGTCCCAGCCTTAGGCCTCTCTTGAGCTGTGAGCCAGGCCTGCTGAACAGCACAACCCTTTTGCAATCTGAATACTCCACCCAGAATTGTCCCAGTGGGCAGGGCAGTCTCGGTGACTTCAGCAGGAGCTTACACATGAATGTTGGGAATGGAGCATCCCTATGTGCGGGCCAAACACATGCGTCTCTTGTCTGGTCTCACTCATGCCCTCCAGGAGAGAAATAACTTAGAAAATGCACAACCTTGCCTTTGAGACACTTTCTTCTCCTTCTCCTCCCTCCACGCTTGCAATCAATCACAAGACCTTGAAAACTGCCTAGGGAATAGGGCTTCCTAGAATCTTAGGTAAAGAGTTGAGAGAGTACTTGGAGTAGGCAGCAAGGCTGGGAACGTAAAAGCAATGATACTGACTGCGTTCTTCACCCTTGGTGAATGAAAGGGTTCAGCATAGATCAGGTTGCCAAAATGTATATTGGCTCCTGCTTCAGTTCCTTTAATGCCAGCTGGATCAGTGGACAGCAGCACTGTGAGAATGTTTGTCTCCAGGCTATGAAAAGCATCACCTGTGATTTCTGGAAGTCAAATGGCTGTTAAAGGCACAGAAGTATGGCAAACTAGGTTTCCTCAAATAGACTTGAGTTGTCTCTCTTCAATCCTTTGTAAGTCTTCAAGGGACCTTCCAGTTTCTTCAAAAACGTTTTGATCCGAAAATTGAATTGTGTTTTATAGGACTTTTAACTGTCTTAATGTTCCCCAAAGACTCCTGGAAATGTTCATGTGATATGCTGAGAAGTCTGCTGAATTTTTACTCCTCTTCCTTAGAACAGCAGTTCCCAGGATTACCGTATCTGGCAATAGGGGATGTACCGTTGAATTTACTTCTATTAACTCCAGTTTAATGCCAGCAGTGTTCTTTTTCAAAACAGACAAAGAGAGTAGAGCCGGGAAGTACCGGGTTTGTAAGCTAAGTTTTAGGAAAGTCACTAAAATAGTCTGGGCAGAAAAAGAGGAGATGCACTGGTGTTATTGATATCACTAGCCTGTGATATTCAGGCAACAGTATATTGCATTGCAATAAGAATGAGTGTCCTAACTAGAAGAATGACAGTTCTGCAGCGGCAACATTGCTGCTTGGAAGCGGGGAATACTTCCTGGAGAGAAGGCACCTGGATTTTGCATAAAGCATAAGCAAGAGCCAAATGTTCCTTGTGCAAAGAAAAGGACAGTCTAGAAGAGACGGAGCCCAAGCTGAGAATGTTCTAACTAGATTTGCTTGTCGGCTAGTATGATTATGACATCAAAGGTCCCTTGGCCAATGATAGTGACCCTGTTTTCTTTTTATCACTATTCTTGCTGATGGTGGCAGTGTTGGGGGGCTTCTGTTATGTTCAGCAGTTAAGCTCCATCAAGAGGGTGGAACGTCTGATCATTCTGGATGAAGAAACCGCCTTACTTCTCCCCGTCCGGGGGTTGAAGGCAGCCGATCAGAGATCTCTTTCGGTCAGGAAGGGCAGAATGAGGGAATTCTATCCCCAAAGGGGGAGGGCCCTTGAAATACCCACCAGCAATATTAGTGTAGGACACCCTAATCTTGCAAACTTTTATGGGTTTTTTTTTTAAATACCAGCAATATTAGTAGGACACCCTAATCTTGCAAACTTTTATGGGTTTTTTTCCTGGGAATTTTTAAAATCCTACAAGTGAGGGATAGAGAGGAAGCAGTGGGTGAGCCATTGTCTGGATTTATTATCTGGCCTTATCAGATCCTGTCCAAAAGTGGCTCTATTATCCCAGAGAGCTGATGCCAAAAGGAAATAAAGCACCCTTCTGTTTTCCACCTGCTCCCCCCTCTCCATCAAGCCATGTGGCACATGTATTGCACAGTTGGAACTTGCTTCCTTATTTTCTCAGTGACTAGAGATCAAAGTCTAGGAGCCTGGGAGAAACTGAAAGAAGGAGATGAGTGGGTGTGATGTAGGCACAATCCCACAGATCTCTGTGCTTCTGTCATGTGCTTGGAAGTCTTTTCCCCACTAACGGTTTTAGTAATGGTCTTAACATCTTTTAAATTCTTTTCCGCAAGGCATTTGGTCCTTTCCAGACCCAATGAGTCAATTAGTTTTTCTCTCTTGTCCTGCAGCCTTATGTTTCAGTGGCCCAGCAGATGGCACCACCGAGTCCCAGTGGCAGCAACAATAACAACAGCAGCAGCAGTGGACCTGGCGGTGGTGGCGGCGGCGGCGGTGGCGGGGATCAGCTGAGCAAAACAAACTTATATATCCGGGGCTTGCACCCAGGTACCACAGACCAGGACCTCGTCAAGTTGTGCCAACCGTAAGTTGCCAGGACCTAGATGTTGAAGGGAAATGCTGTGCTGGCGTGGGAGAACAAACATTGGGGGACTAGTGATTGTTTAGTGCCCACACACAGAACTCCCATGGTAGATCTCCGCACAGCGCCTCAAATAAAAAACATAGCCTTCCTGGAGACTTTTTTTTAATCCTGTGTTCTCAGGGAGTTGAGAATTTGGGATGGAAAATTCCAACCACATTACAGGGGAGGATGCTTGAAACCACACCCCCCAGCTGACTTTATAACCTGAGTCTCCACTCACCTCATACAAGCAGACTCAACGCAAACATTTGCCCTGAATCTTTGAGACTCCGAACCTGCAATTTTCTGCACTATCCATGAAGGAGGGTTCGTGCACAGCCTGAAGAAGTGAGATTTTGCTCATGAAAACTTGTAATTTGTGTGATTCAACAAAGGTATCACCCTACTCCTGCATTTGTGTCATCCTGAACCACACAGCCTTTTCCTGATTCTCTCAGAGAAGGATCCCACGTATTGGTAGACTACAATTTGTATGAACATAACCAGTGGTGAGGATGATGAGATTTGCAGTCCAGGAACGTTTTGAGGGCCATGAATTGTCTATCTTTATTGGGAGGTGTTTCAGGGGAAGAAAAACAAGACAGAACCCTAACAATACAAGTGATGATGACCACATTAATTAGGAGACGGGCGGGGGGGAAGCATGCAGCAGATTTAGCCTGGGGATTGTTGGATGGGAATTCTGCTACCATCCAGCTATGGCAGGAAGTTTAAGTGAATCCATAAAGAAACCTTAGCGATGGCAAAGCAGGACAAACCAGGCTCCAATCACACTCACTTACTTGTTGAAGATAAGCCACAGAACGCTGTTTCCTGTGGGGTTACCTGAAAACAGCTGTGAAACTGCCTGTTTCACAAGTCCTGCGTTAATGCGATTCCTTGCATTAAACCAGGATGTGGAGCAGCTGCTGGCCAGACAGTGTTGGGAGCCTTCCTACCACTACTGACCGTGCCAAGGCCACGGCAGCTTTGCTTGCTCACCATCTGGGGGGAAAAGGAGTCACTCGAGCTTCCCCCACCCCTGGCAGAAAAAAATGCTGCCAACCAACCAGTGCTGAGGGGGTCTGGGAAGCCTCCTTGGCACGGGCTGATCGGCAGCAATGCCAGCGGCTCTGTCTGTGCTGCATGTTGAACCTCGACCCTGGTTCAGTGATGGGAGCCCTGGTGTGGTTTAAAAACAGCGCCAAGGTGCACTTTTCAAAACGACACTAGGGCTGGCATCAGGGGCAGAGGCTGAAGAAGTTGCTGCAGATTCCCTTCGAACCTTCTTTTACGTGTAGTTACAGCCCTCGTGTCTGAATCCAGGTCTCTGTTCCACAGCCTTGTCTCAGGAGGACTCCGTTTCACTCCCTCTACCCCTGAGACTTGACAGGATTCTGTGGCTCCTCGTGAGAGCGTGGAGGGCTCTTGATCCCAGCCCTGGGGATGCGGGTAACCCCAGTGGCCGCTGCACCCCTTGCCATGGGTCTCTGCTGTCCCATCGTGGACTTTTGTCATCAGCCATCGTGCCCTGGCATTGCAGTGTGCTACCCCCTGACACCACGAGGAGAGCTTGGCAAAGGGTTAGTTTGTTGGACTACAGCGGCCAGAATCTGCCGGTCAGCAGTCATGCTGGTGGTGGGGGATGTTCAGGGAACTCTAGTTCAGAAAAGGAACTTTTCTGAGCCGGGACCATGAGCGGCCGAGAGAGGTGGTCAAAGCAGGTGGCCCGACACCCCTGCTCTCCCCTGGTCTCCTGCACCCTGTCGGTGCCTAAGGGTCTCCCCAGGGAAGAAGGCCTCGAAGGGTGTTCCCCTGCTGGCCGGGGCGTTCCCTCCTCCTCGGCTTCTCTCTCAACTTCTCCACTCCTGGCCTGAAGGAGTCTGAGCCAGCATCTAGCGCTTTGACGTGAGGAGGCCGTGAAGGGGGGGGGGGCGGGAAAGGGGCTGTTCCTCGTTCACCTCAGCTCACCCCAGCCGGGAATGCTGGATCCAACCCCAAAGCCACACTTGACAAACAGGGCTGTTTCAAACCAGGAATCTGCCAGTTTGAGTGTGAGGGAAGGGATGGTGGACAGAGAGCAGCAGGCCTCTGAGAGCAGGGGGAGGAGATGGGGAAGGGAAAGGGAAGCCGGTCATTGTGCTGTGGGTGGCTGGGAATGGGAAATTTGTGGGCTGCCTCTGTGTGTATGTGTGTGTGTGTGTCCGTCCCCACTTTTGCCTTCAGTGCCCTGCCTAGAGTGCCTCTATTCCCACCTCTGCAAAGCAAGGATCTCCCTCTCCCCCAACCACTCCTTCAGCCAGAGATTCCTCCCCCCCCCCCCAGACAAACGTGCACACGCACAGGCCATAACTGCAGGCGATTCAGCCTGAACTGTCCCGTTCTGAAACCTTGCAGCTGGGTTTCCTCGAGTCCTGGCTGGGAGGAGGCGCCAGGACTTGGCTGTTGTTGGCGGCGGTTGGATTTCCTGGGCTTGTCCTTTCCTGGGCAGGAAATCCTGCTCAGGGCGAACAGGAAATGTGGGGGTGGGGTGGGGTTGGAGGGCGGCTGGGATGTTCAGCCGTGGAGGGCGGCGGGGGGGGGGGGCGGCAGCAGGAATTGCGTTAGGCTCCCGTACTATCTTCAAATGACAAACTAGATTTCAGTGATTGCATTCATGCCGGGCTTTTTTGGGAGAAGACTCAGGATATCACTAGCAGGGGGGGAGGGGTGCCCTGTTTCAGTAATTGGAAATTGCCTCAGAATAAGTATATGTATAGATGGGTTGCCCTTTACATTATAATCTCTGGAAGGAAGGCTTACCCTTGGGAGAAGAGGCTAACAGATACGAAGCTATTCACTGGAAGATTCAGCCACAGCAATTACAGCCCAAATGCACTTTTTAATTGTTTGAAGCTCTTGGTAATATCTCGGAGCATGCTGGGATAACTCTCAAAGATTCAGAACTCCTCAGATTTTTAATGTAGAAGTGATTCAACTATTTGTATGATTGTAATACTGGCTCTTATTATGCAGACTCTGTAGTTTTTACATGCTTCTTACCATACTGTGCAAGAATGGACTTTATAATCTGATGAGAAACTGGAAGAGCAACAGCACTGCAAAAAGGCCAAATTCTAACATCTTAATTTTGCAAATTTGCGTATATTATTTTTCATGCTTTATAACACTTCTGTCGCCAATTAGGAAGGAAAGATAGTCTCAGACCCTTCAGTAGTCCTGCCAAGCAATCTTTGGCTTCTGTTATTTATTTAACCAAAGTTTATGCTTTTTACTCATCTCACTGGTGGGGGGGGGACAGTGTGTAGCCTGCATTACTAAATTGTAAACTGCCCAGAGAGTGCTTTAAGCACTATGGGGCAGTGTATAGGCAGCACACTTTTAAAAACTTTTCTCTACCATCGTAAGGACTAGGAACTTGTGCTTCCATTTTTCCTTTCTCCATCAGATTTTTAACTACCATACCAGGTTATTATATTTTACCCTTGACAGTATAGTTGCAGACATGCATGATGTATGTAATCCAGCTGCAACAGTTGCATCAGGCCAGCATATCCGCCCCCCCCTTTTTTTTTTTGCAATGACCTGATTTCTAGCCTGCCATTCATTTTCTAGTTAGGACTTGTGCCCGGGAACTTTTTTCCCAGCACCCCAACTGTGTTTGCCAGATGTCAGGGGCGAATCCCACCGCATGGAGGACTCCAGCATTTGAAGGAGAGCTGTTCTGTTTGTAAATGCACTGGGACAAGCATGCCTATGTGCTGCGGTGGTGCCGTTATCAGGGGCTCCCTGGCACCTACCAACCACATACCTCATGACTTCAAATGTTGTGAGCATTCGGTAGGAGACATGTGATAACCGAGCATCAGTTCTTTACTATGTGAAAAGGTCAATGGACTTCCGTTCTAGAATGAGAAGTCCCCCTGATCCCCTCCTTGCCTCTGCAGAGCTCAGGGGTTTTCAACAGTTGCATGTCCAGCAGAAATGTTCCTAGGTGAAACGGTTTCCCCTGTGGAGAAGCCATGAGGGGAAAGTGTCCCTGGGATGTCCTTCACCCCACCCCAGTTCTTCCAATTTCCAGAACAGGGTACGAGCTGCCAGGGTAGCGTGCAGGAGCTTTTCCCAGGCCTGAGGGCTGGTGCTTCTCCTTTTGGGAATTCAGCACCATCTGGGCAGGTGAATAGCTGAGGAATTACACAAAGTGGTGGTGGTGGTGGAGGAGGAGGAGGAGGAGGAGGAGGATGGACGTTCTAACCACTAGCTTTTTAGATGGCACAACAGAGAAGGGCATTTTGGGCTCATTTCTGTCACTGTAGGAATGGTGTTAATCTCTTCTTTACTCTGATGCTTTCTCTTCACCCGTAGATATGGCAAAATTGTCTCCACCAAGGCCATTCTGGACAAGACAACCAACAAATGCAAAGGTAGGTGCAGGCTGCGTCCTGCCTAGTTGGCTCCATGTGGGGAGGTTCTCTGTGCAGGGCATGAAAGGGAAGGAAGACACAGGCCCGGTCTTAAGGCTTGGATTCCTGGAAGTCTGCTTGTAGTTGGGTGGGGGCAGGGGTGGAGGGGAAGAGATTAGGAGCCCCGATGTTTGACTACATTCCCCCCCCCTTCTCTCTCCATGTGCTGTAGTCCTAGAATTAGCCCTCCCCTCCACCCCTTGAATAACATTTCTTCACAGAATCCTGGCAGTCTCAGAGGCTTTTAATTCTGCACATGAAGGGGTGGAGGGAAATAAAAGACCAGGATTGGACTCTAGAGCTAGGCTGGGGTGGGGAGGATGGGTTCTGTCTGGGAGGTGGGGATGGGTTATCTGTGTGGGAGGGGTGGTGCCAGTGGGGTGGGTGGGGAGTTGCATTCCTCTCATGCCAGACATTGCTGAGGGGAAGGAAGGAGGAGCATCCGCTTGGAGCAAAACCTTGAAGAGGGGCAGGGGAATCTCTCTGCAGCCTTCGTCCTGTGAGTGCCAGATACATCCCCTCTCACTTTCCTACCAGGGTGTGCTAACCCGTCTGGTGACATGAGCTGAGTGTGGACCTTCTGAACTTCTGATGGCCTGGTGTGTGCTAGAGGGTGCGATGCTGTAGGGATCAAAAAGTGGGGTGTGTGGGAGGAATGAAAGGGGGTTCACTGTGCCCTAGAGGTATGCTTCCTAGTAGATAGGGCTCGATAAGGCATGTATGAACCTGAGGAAAGCAGGGTGTGGGTCATCTTGAGGGCAGCTGCTTTACCTCAGAAGCAGGATTGTAGGGGTCTGCCTGCCAACCTCTCATCTTCTTCATCCTACAGGCTATGGCTTTGTGGATTTTGACAGCCCCACAGCAGCCCAGAAGGCAGTGACTGCACTCAAAGCCAGTGGGGTACAGGCCCAAATGGCCAAGGTAAGTCCTGTGTCCCAGTGTCTAGAGGAAGGGACAATGTTCAACAAAGACACCTTCCAGGGTAGCACTGGGACATGGATAAAATTAACCCCAGGCTAAGATTAATTCTCTGCAACTCTGCCCTGCTCAGGCAAAGTCTTCCCCCAGGCCATTTACAAATAGATTTTGCAGCAGCCCTTTATATGGTGGAACAGTGCTGTGGAAGTTCTTTTGCTATATCTTCATTGCATTGTGTTGTGGACATATTTAAAGTGCACCCTTGATCCCTCATAATGTGGGGTTGATGTGATGGCATGTATTCTGTTGACCAAAAGCAGGCAACACAAACTTTGCTGGTAGGTTGCTGGAGCAGAAAGTGGAGTTACTTCTGTCTTTGGCTGTTTGTGAGGCCACGTTCAGGTAACTCACAGGCAGAGCAAGGACAGCAGCCTGCATCTGAATGGGTCCCAGTGTTGTGTATCTCCATCCAACCCCAGGTATGGGAAGGCTAGTTCCATTAGAGGCACCCACTATGAAAGACTAAAAAATGCCAGGACTCATCCTCCCATGAACCTTTGTGAGTCCCAGACAGCCTTGGGACTCCCACAGTGTGTTGGAATGGTTTCCTTTCTCCTCAAAGCAGACTTGGTTCAAGAGGAGCAGGAAGGTAGGAAGGGCTCCTCTGAAACCTCCTTGTTTTTTGGGGCTCCTACTCCTTGAATTCTGTTTTGGGAGTTTCAGGTAAATTCTGGGAGCAGAGGTCTTGAAAACCCAGAAGTCCACCCCTATCTATAAGTGCTTCACGCACAGCCATGTCTGCCATTCCCTTGCTGTGTCTCTGGTGTGGGAAACCGTGTTGCAGCATCTTTGCCTCATCTGCTTCCTGATGTGGATGTACAGTCTGGCTCCAAACTGTGGATCCCTCCCCAATACCTGTAAATCCCAAGACTCAGCACTTCCTTTAGTATCTCAAAAAGTGCTTTTTCTCAAGAAGGCTGTCCCAAGCATAACGTTATGACTGTTTTTGCTTTGCTTCCTTCGCTGCCTCTCTTGAGAGTGTGCCTTATGTGCAGGGAAGTTGCGGAAATGCCTGGTGTCATGGGTGATTCAGGCAGACTCTGCATCAGAGAAGAGACGGGGCAGTTGGAAACCAGTGGGTCCCATGAGGTGGGGTGGACTGGAGCTAGGCAACAGCCTAACGTCCTTGCTTCCATAGCAACAGGAGCAGGATCCTACCAACCTCTACCTGTCAAACTTGCCTTTGGGCATGGACGAAGCCGAACTGGAGTCGATGCTAAAACCCTTTGGACAAGTCATCTCCACACGTATCCTGCGCGATGCCAGTGGCACCAGCCGGGGAGTTGGCTTTGCCCGGTAAGGAGAGTGGGTGGGCTCTTTAGTTCACCTGTCCACTTCCTTGTGCTCCAGTCCTTCTCACAGGTGTGGGCTTTCCACACCTGCTAACCTATCTGACCTGATTGGGGCCACTTAACACAGAGGTACTGCCTAGTGCAGATCTGGTTGGGCACTCTTCATTGAGAGACATATTCCTTTGACTCCTCTGTCATCAAGGCCCTCATGGCTGACACAGCAATCAAGATAGTTATCCACTAGTCACCTGTGCTGTTCCTATGGATGAGAGCCTTCTCGATCCACATGCTTTTATCCGAGCATTTGTTTCCAATAGGGTGTTCACAGAGGCACTGGCTTGGCCAGGCTCTCCCTTTTGTGTGGAACATTTGCAAGGAAGCTGAACTATCCTTTTCTTTACCACTGGCTTTATTCTGTTCAGCAAGCAGACGAGCGTCCTTTTCCCCACAGCCCTCCAAAGTAACATACTTTAATATAGAAGTGAGCAACTTGTGGCCTTCCAGAACGTGCTAAACTGCATCTCCCATCATCCCTGACCATTGGCTGTGCTGATCATCAGGCAGTCCAACAACATCTGGAGGCCCCAAATAGCTCATCCCTGGTTTAATGCTTCTCGCCATATGAATCAGGGCCATTCTGTCCTGAGTTTTCCTGTTTTTCCCATGGGAACTATTGGCATGAAACCCAGATTTGCCATTTGATAACAGCACTTCACACAGGGAGGTGTATCAGACGTGTTGGTTGTAACATCTGAGCAGGCTCTTAAGAAGAATTGTATACAAGGAAACTGGTCAAGTGGTTGGGCTAAAAGCAAGTAAGCAAACAGTGCAAGAGACTTAGGGGCCCATAGAAATGGGCCAAAACCGAAGGGGTCCAGTTGAGGTTGGAAATGTGGGGCACAGATAGAACTGGCAATAAAAACACATTTGTTGTGGGCAGGCACTGCTGAGGAAGGATTTGTTTTGTTTTGTTTTTAAATCCTACAGAGCAGAAAGGGTAGATCTGGCGCTTGGCATACACATTATCTTCTTCCCTAAAGTCCTGAAAGCTCACTGAGAGGCATTGGCCAGGCTGCACAAGTACTTTCAGACGTGGTGGTCCTGGGCTGCGTAGGCGGTAGCTGAGTGGAAGGCTGACTCAGTTCCCTGCTCTCCCCTTGATGGAGGGATGCTAGCTTGCTCCTTTCTCCTGGACTATCCTGTGATGCCCCCTGCTGCCAAGTTTGCATTTTCCTCCACTGTAAGCTTGGCTTCTCCTGGTTCCTGTCCACGCTGGAGTGTTCTCCCATCCTCAGCAAAACTATGAACTGCCTCACTCCCTCAAGTAGAATTAGGAGCTATAGAACAATAAGGGTTACTCAATTTAAAATTCCATCACTGCTGGCATTCGGCTTCTTTGTTCCGGGTGGGATAGGAGATAAGAGAAGGGCAGTAGAGGTTTCCAGGGGTGGGGTCGGTGGGCATAATCTTTTAGGGAACTCACTCATCTTTCCTGCCTGATACCACCACCACCGCCACATGTTACAGCCCATCCCTTATTCTTCCCCTGTCCTTCTGGCTGCCTGTACAGCTGGAAGGGATTGTAGGAGTCAAGTATACAGTCATCACAGCATAGTAGTGTGTAAACAGTGGCTAACAACCTCCCATATTGCTTTTTTTTGGTTGCCAAGCCTGTTCCAGGATTAGACCTTGTACTTTTCTGTTCCATTTTAAAGTCATCCCAGGCAAAAGTTCCTTGTCCGTGTGGTTTTTCTAGGTCGGATCCTTTGGCAGGGCTCCTGTAGAATCCCTTTCATGGGCTCCGTTCCAAGAACGTCAAGTTGGCAGCTAATGCTCCTGGGCAATGCTCACTAAATCACTTATGAGTGTGTGATTTTGAAATCAGATTGGAGAGACTGGCCGCTGGATTTCCATTAGTAGCGTCACACCTACGTAGCATTCCTACCTTACTTGCTGGCACAGTTCCTGTCGATGACAAGCAGAAGTGCAACCCATTGCCATTGTGTCATCTCTGCGTTTCACTGCCGGGGAAAGGGCTTTGCAGCAGATCTTTTAACCATAGAAGTGAACCAAAGGAAGGGACAGCTCCTCATCGACTCCTTTTTCAATTCCCGTGTCCCAGAGATGTTCTGTGATTGAAATCAACTAGACGTAAATTGTCTGTATTATTGTTGTATTGCTGCAGAAGCTCACGTCCTCCCTTTCTTCTTTGGTTTCATTTTTTTCACACGCAGGATGGAGTCCACGGAAAAGTGTGAAGCTATCATCACCCACTTCAATGGCAAATATATCAAAACGCCCCCAGGAGTACCAGGTGAGGGAGAAAAGGGGCACAGCCCAAGGGGTGGCATGTAGCATAGCATGGATTAACAAGGATAGCAGCTGGATTACGACATGGCCTTCAGAGGCATTTTCCACATGCAGGCAGAGTGATGAGATAAAGCTTTCCTGTGCTCAGGGACAGCCAGGGTTATTTGTCTTCGCCATTCACAAATCAAATAGTTAGATGGATAAAAAAAGAAGAGGTCTGCCTTTTTTTTAAAAAAAAAAGGTGAAAAAAGGGAGCTTGTGAAGAGAGCAAAGCCTTCCTTTTTACAGCTAGCCCGTTCCCCTACCTCTGCTTGTTACACTCTGTTTGCTTCAAGAGCGATTCCTTCTCAGCCTCCATCCCTTCTGATTGTCATGGTTTGCCCAGCTTGGAGAAAGGCACAGAGCATTTTGCAGAGCTTGGGGAAAAATTATTAAAAAGTTTGGATGTTTGCCTTCTAGAATTTCCCAGCCAAAAGGCCTGAATGATTCTGGGAGTTGTTAAGAAAAAAAAATAACAATTCTCAGGTTTAGCATGTTAGTTTGGTAGCGTAACACAAGATCAATGTGTACGATGATTTGGCTCACTTTTGGCTCACCTGCCCCACCCTTCAATTGTAAAAGCATCTCCTAGCTTACTGTTTTGTACACAAATGGGGCAGGTCTGTGGCTCACATGCCCCCGTCCCCTCCAGGTTGCCTGTTTGTCTAGAGTATGGCAAGGGGAAGGTACCTACCTGTTTCTTTCACCTCTTGCCAACAAGACCTTGGAGCCAAAGGGAATGAAACGGGGGCAGTTTGTGGGGGAAGCAGACAATGGTGCAGAAGAGGGCAGTGGCCAGGGCAACGGGGGATCATGTGAGCAGCGAGGGAGGCTCTTGGATTCTAGACTATTCAGAGCTGGCACTATCCAAAAGCATGCTGCTGTCAGGAGCGAAGGGTCATCCTGGGGGCAGGGGCATGACGGGGGACAGGTTCTGGGTGGTTCTAGTCCAGAAAAGTAACTTTTCCATGATGTGGAGCTGGAACAGAGCTTGAAGTGGAATTCTAGGAATGAGGGTGACGGTCATGGTTAAGAGGTGACCTTTGGTTTGGGATGAAGTACACTGACGGAGCCAGCAGGGATGAAGAACATCCCCAGAACCAGGAATGGTCTCGGTCCAGAGCAGTCGAGAATCTCCGCTGTAACCCCGTGTTTTCTCCATCTACAGCGCCTCCAGATCCATTGCTTTGCAAATTTGCTGATGGTGGACAGAAGAAGCGCCAGAACCAAGGCAAATATGTGCAGAACGGACGCGCCTGGCCACGGGAGAGTGACACAGTAAGGAGGGGCCGGGTGAAGCAGGAAGCAGAGAGGCTTCAGCAGCCAGAGAGCAGCCCTATTCTTCCACGCATAGGTTTTCCAGCCTGACCCTCCATTGCGAATCCATGTGGATCGGTCGAGGGTGTGTGTGTGTTCAGGGTCAGGGGAGTGGTTACGTTGTGTCTCTGCCCCCGCATTGATTTCTCATCACAGTTCTGAGCAGTGGAAAGGGCTTGTCTCTTCCCTCAGTGCTGGTGTGGCGGCACCTGAAGAAGGAGCTGGCAATCTGGACTGGGGATGACTATGGGCCATATTGGGCTTAGAGGCTTTAGGAGGTTGACTGGCTGCACCGTTTTGCCTGCTGGGCTAGTTGGAGGCACAGTTAAAGGCCCACCAAGCAAAGTGAGGCTTGCTCACTCCCCTGACGGATTGCTTTGGAGGGAATCTCTGGTGAGTCAGCAGAAGAAGAGGAGAAGTAGCTCCATAGATGAACTATCTGTTATTTCCATGCAGGGCGGGATGACCTTGACCTACGACCCCACAACTGCGCTACAAAACGGGTATGTCTTTTGTCCTCCCTGTGCTTTCACATCTTTATTGAAATATTTTAGTAAAGGGACCAGTCCTTCTTCAGAGGCTCCGTACGTGGCCTTGTGGGGAACAGGTGACGTTTCAGCCATCTCTAAATCTTTGTACAAACCTTTAACTCTTTCTTTTGTAGGTTCTACACAACACCCTACAGCCTGGCCCCTAATAGGATGATTGCCCAGACTGCACTCTCTCCTTATCTCCCATCACCTGTTTCCTCTTACCAGGTAGGTGTCTGTCCCTTACTCACCTGCCCTGTATTGGCCTTAGATTTGGGCTACCGAGAGAAACAAGACCAAGGAAATAGCTCTGTAAGGAATTGTGAGAAAGAGATAGAAGCTGGATTTGCCCCCATTCCATTCACATGAATGAATGAGTGAGTGAGTGAGTGAATGAATGAATGAATGAATTTGCTTAGTTTGAACTATATACATTAACTAAATTCCCTACATAACATTGTTCTTGCGGTTGATGAAGATGAGATACAAGGGCTGGGAAATGGTGCGGCATCCTGGTTAAAAACTAAACTAGAAGATGTATTGATTTGAATCCAGTTATGTAAAAATGGAGACTCTGTCAGTACATCTGCTTTTGAGAGTAGAAAGGGTCATGTGGGTGGCTGAACGTACTACATTCTTGCCTTTCTTATGTCTTTCCTACCTTCTGTCTCCTCGGATGCTTTTCTTTCAAGCTAATTTTGGATACAAGAAATGAAGACTGAAGTAACAAGTGTTTTGAGGGGAAAGGCGAATGGCAGGGGTTGTTACTCTAACCAGCACATCCTTTTTATAGTAAAAATAGGGTGTTGTCATCCATATTGTTATGTGACTAGGGATATTTTTGGGTTTAAAACAACTTTCCCTAGCTTGGGTCCCTTCAGGTGTTTTGAGCCTGCAGCTTTTATCAACTATACCCGATGTGACCAAAGGTCAGAGGTGAGGAGGGTTATAGTCAGAAACATCAAGAGGCACCCATACTGGTGGAGGCTGGTTTAACAATATAGATCACCTACTGTCATAGTTAGTTTGGACTTAAGATTCTGAAATAGCAAACCAGGAAGTCCGTGCTTTGAATTTAGCCACAAATTCACTACATAGCTTTAGCCTCAAGCCACCATCAACCACTCTGTTACCAACAGTGTAGAGCTACCAATGTTGATCTAGCTTTCTGGTCTGTTTTAGGGATTACTGGGGAAGTACATCTGAAACGTCCTGTATAAAGGCTCATTATTCTTACTCTCCTTATCTCTAGGTTCACAGCCCATCCTGGATGCACCATCAGTCATACCTCATGCAGCCCACGGTGAGAACCTTTCCATCAGAACGGTTTCCGTAGAATCCCTCTCTAAGGACATTTTTGTAATCAACTCATAAGAGTGCCTCTTGATTGCAAACTGTTCTTTGTGAATGCAACTGCAGAAGCCAAAATATTGTAGCCCCCCACCTTGAACACTAACAGATTTATTTCAGTGTGAAATAAATGAAATCAATTTATCCACTGAAATAAATTCCATTGAATTAAATAGTCATAGGAGGTTATATAAAAGTATGTCATTCTAAACTATTGCACAGATATAGTACTCTTAAGGGCGCTTTTGTTTTTATTGTGGCCAAAAGAGACGTAATAGAGCCACCTCTCTGAATCCTGCTTTGTGAATGCAGGTTTCTTCTGATCTTACTTCCTGTACAACCTATCCTTTGAGGCTTATAACCCTGTACAGAGACAACATCGCCACCATGGATTGCTCAAGGCCCTTCAATAAACATGCCTCTTGCTTTGTCGCCCTCCGCCCAAAAATCTGTTTCTGATCTTTCTTTCTTTCTCGTTTTGCCAAGCAGGGGACAGTGCTGACACCTGCCATGGATCATGCGATTTCCATCCAGCCCACCTCCATGATGGGGCCCCTAACCCAGCAGCTGGGCCACCTGTCCCTCAGCAGTGCTGGCACGGTGAGGAAGTCCTTTCCTTTGCCCCTGCTCCTTCTCTCTCTCGGGGGGGGGGGATATGTACCCATGCCTCCTGCATCCTTTGACCTCTCTCCATCTTTGTCCCCTAGTATATGCCAGCAGCAGCAGCTATGCAAGGAGCCTACATCCCGCAGTACACACCTGTGCCTTCCTCTAGTGTCACCGTTGAGGTGAGAGTCCCTGTTGTTCTTTCGGTCTCAGTGGAGGACTGTTGCACACACAGAGAGACACGCCACTGGGGTGTTGCGTGTTTACTAGGATGAAACAGTTCATCCAGGTCAATCTACAACCGGAATGTTTAAGTGGTAGAGAAGAGGGTGTTGTATTTGTATACAAATATGAAGCCTGCTGGTACAGATGGCCAGCTTTATGAACACTTACACCCAGAACCCACCAGACCATTTACGATGTGGTGCGCACGGCCAGCATCATCTTCTGCACCCCACTTGCAGCAGTAGCTCGGCTGCTGCAACCCCGACTTGCTGCTCACCCAACCACTCAGCGGCTGAGCGGAGAGACTCCTCCTCCTGCCCCTTTGCCAGAGTGGCTGGGTGAGCAGGGAGGTGGGGCTGCGGCAGCTGAGTGACTGCTGCAGTTTGGGACGCAGATGATGGTGCCAACCACATGTACTGCGTGGTAAGTGGTTGGGTGTGGTCTGGAGTTGAGTGTTCTTCAAGCCAGCCACCTGTGCCAGCAGGCTTTTTTATTCATATACAAATACGAAGCCCCCATCTCTGTTAGGTAGGCACCCTGATTTTCCACTGATGCAGTCTTTTATACTTAACTGTGCTTAAAGCAAGGGTGGCTGGCCTCCAGAAAGCACATGGATTTGGCCACGGGGGGAACCTGAGGGTTCCCTGTCAGTGCTGTCCATCTGACTGCCAGTGACAAGAGGCAGGTGAAGAGAAGGAGCTGCAGGGGTAACCTGGCTAGCGCTTGGAGGCGGGACTCCTCCGAGAGTGGGCCAGAGGGACACACGAAACAGGCATGTGACAGGAAGGGAACCTCTTGTTTGGGAACAGATTACTGGGGAATGCAAGTTTCTTCCAATCTTGTTTCCTGTATGTACAGTCTACCTCTAGGGCGTTGGGCTTATTTCATGCCAGTGTCTGCCATGCCTTGCTTTTAGAGGCATTTTAGAGACGTGTCCCATGCAAGCTGCGACACGTGCAGACCGCTCTGCACTATGAATCCCTGCCAGCGGCACAGGTGGCAATAGAGACTCCTCTGTCTGAACTTTGGCTGCTCACTCTTTTGTATGAGCCAAAGCAAGAAAAACAGGAAGAGGAACTGAACAGCAGAATAAAAAAGGAGGGACGGGCTTTAGGAATCAGGGCCTGTGGTAGCAGCGGTTAGCTGGGAAGCTCCCAGAGGTTGGACTGAGCCAATGTCTAGAGCAGAGCTCAGGAAGGCTCCTCTCTCTTTTTTGAACTAGAACTCGTAGAATACCCCAGCCATCATGGCTAATGGCCATCCCTCCTTGCTGGAGGATCTAAGGGGCTGAATGCCCAGATGTAACCAGGCCAAGTTCTGCTCTAGAGTAGTAGCACTGCAGGCTCTAGAAACATTGTTTGGTGGGGACAAATGTGTGAACTCATTTTCTACACAAACCATGGACTAGATAGACCATGATCAGTGGAGTAGGGTGGAAAAGTCCAGGGACAGTGTGTCAGCCACTGCAATTCCCCCAATGGGTATTTCATCGCAGGAGAGCAGTGGCCAGCAGAGCCATGTGACAGTGGAGTCCCCATCGGATCATGCTGCCTACTCGTATCAGTACAACAAGTAACAACAGGTAAGGCTGCTGGGGTAGAAAGGGGGCAGGGGGGGCAGTGAAGAGTGATGTAAGGGGTGATAGACTATGTGACTCTCCCCTTCTCTGCAGGGCTGGTCCAGGTTTTATCACATTCCTGGCTGCCAGCCTTCTCTGTAAAGGCTGGGCATAGACTTAAAGCGCTGTGGCCAGTGCCCAAGGATGCCCACTTTGGGACTGATGCAGACCCACAAAGAGAGGACAAGTCCACCATTAGGCAGAACAAAACGGTTGCTTCCTGTTGGCAGATGCCAGGTGGCATGGAGGATGCAGTGGTGGTGGCGGCAGCCCCCGTGGTCCTTCCCTTCTGTGGAAAGACCGTGTTGTGTGTTCCCCCGAGCCCTACTCTTCACCCGTTGAGCTACCGTGCTGCTGTCCTCAGGGGTGCAGGAGAGGATGCTCTCCCATCACCGGTGCTGAAGATTCAGTTGCTGTTCCTCGGGTCAGCTTCTGTAGGTGGAATAGATACAGGGGACCTCCCTGTTCCTTCACTGAGGCACTGACATATCTGGTGCCTGCCTTAGGACACCCGCAGAATAAACACATAAAAGAATTGTTCCACTTCCCGATAACAGGGGAAGAGAAGTTGGATTCATCATTCCCTTGCTTCCCCTTCACCAGTGGATGGGCACCTCTCACGTTAGTGGACCCTCTTTTGAGAAGCAGCCAAAGAGCGAAAGCAGCTCCTCCTCTCACACACTGAGAGCAGTCCAGTGTCAGTGGCTCGCAATGTAGGAGGGAGAGCAGGGAACTCAAAAGTTAGATCATGGGATAACGACCCTGTTCTGTGGGCAACTCAGGTCAGTTTTTAAATTCTCTGACTGACTGCAGTAGGCAGGAATCACATGCATCATCAAGCCTTTTTCTGACACCACTAGAAGGTTTGCTTCCTTTGTGTGGCAGACACTTCCTTAAACGAGAGCTTTTCTCATCCGGGGGAGGCAGCGCTGGTACATGATCCAATCCATATGTATAAAAAGGCATGTTGTACCTCTTGCACCTCCTTGCCCCTTGGCTCCTCTGCCCACAGTGGCGTTCTCTGTACCCGTCTGCCAAATGACGCAGGCTAAGATTTCATGCCTCCAACAAAATGGGCGGAGGTCTGCAGGAGCCTGCGCTGGAGTCAGTGGGTTCTTTGTAAGGTGGAACAAGATTTGACCATCCCCCTCTGGGTGCTCTGCAGGCAGCTCTATGCATGATGAATCTGGCAGGATCCCCTCATGGAACACGGAGTACCAAAATGGGTACGCCTGAGGTTTGTTGTGAGCTTGAGCAGGGCCCTGCTGGCTTTGAAGAAAGGTCTATTCTAATCCAGTTGCAGTTTCAGTAGCCGAACAAAGGCCTACAGGAACCGAGCATCATCACTGCACCCTCCATCCTGCCTGCCATGCTGGAAGTGACATTTTCCAGTTTCCATTTGTTCCAGGGGAACAAATAAACTGGCTCCATAAATGTATCTACATCCCTTTTAAAGCCGCCCATGTTGACACTCACCACTCCATCATGTGGTAGTGAATTCTGTGATATACTGTATTTTTCGCTCCATAAGACTCACCTTTCCATAAGATGCACCAATTTTTAGGAGAAGAAAACAGGAAAATATAATCTGTTTTCTTCACTCCATAAGACGCACATACTTTCTACCCCCCCTGTTTTGTGGGGGAAAAGTGCGTCTTATGGTGTGAAAAATACGGTAACTAAGCATCCTTGATGATTACACCTGTGCCCTTCCACAGAAATCATAATGTGTGTTTCTGCCCTCCAGCACAGTCTTGTGTGGTGTGTGTCTTACTGAGGGCAATTTTGGCAGATGAGCCCAAGATCAGTGGGTATAGGGCTGCCCCCAAAGCATGTGGGACAAAACTGTAGCCGGGAAAGGTGTATTGCCTGCGCCCCATTATACTTTCTTTGTGATGTAACATGCCATTCCAGTTTGTTCCTTAGCAGGGCTGTGGCCAGAAACGGGAAGGGGTAGTGCTGAAAGGCTGTACGGCCAGCATGGTGGACGACCGCTTATACAGATGACCTTGTGCCCTGACTTTGTATTCGCTGCCCTGTCGTGTAATGCCCTCCATTTTTCATCCCTCCCCCCCCCCCCAGTGCCATCGAGGAGCTCAGCTCTGAGCAGTCACTTCGAGGGAGACAACTTTTGTTTTGTTTTTTTTCATTTGTGCTGCATTCAGAAGATGGAACCATTTTTGTTTTTGTTTGTTTGGTGGTTGTTTTTTTTTGCAAAGAAAAAAAGAGGTGGTTTTTGTTTTGTTTTTTAAAAAAGGAAATAACTGCAATAGACTTTTTGACACCGAGGAACCAAAGGAGGTTAGAGGGCTGGGTGGTGAAAATGATGTTCCCCCCAAAAACCCTTAGATGTACAGATGGACTAAGGACTCTTTTAATACGAGGAAAACATTTTTTTTTTGTGGGTGCGTGTGTGTGTTCGCGTGTTTCTTTTCTTGTTAACAGCAACATCAAATGCTTTAGATGCCACAAAATTCCCCAGAGAAGAACTGTTCCCCCGCCCCCCTGGCGCTCGCTCTCTCTTTTGAGAAGATGACTCTGTACCTCTGGGAGAAAAAAAAAAATTTTTTTTTTTTGCTCCTTTGAATTTGTTTTGTTTCCTTTGGTCATTTAAGATTTTTTTTAAAAGGACAAATATGCAAAAGTGTTTGAATATCTTTTTCTCTCTCTTTTTTTGGTTGTTTTATAAGAAAAAGATGCTCTGAGAAAGTCCCCACCTTGCGACTATAGGATGAAAAATCAATGCAGACTTCTTTTTTTCTTCTTATTTTTTCCTCGGGGTTACGGGGGTGGGTGGGTGGGAGGGAATTTTGCTTTGAAAGGATTATTTTATTATTTCGAGAGGGCTGTGGGTTTTTTTTTTCTAAAAAAGACAAATTTACAAAAAACAAAAAAAGGAAATCTACAAAAAAAAACTACAAAAATGGAAACATTAAAAAAAGTTGAACTTTTGATGGCAGCAAGAGAGGTTTGTGTAAAGGTGATGGAAAGACATTATAGCTGGTGGCATTTTGGTGAACTGAATTTTTTTTCCTGGCATAAACTTTGCCACAGCTGAGAGAGAGAGAGAGAAACAGAGTTTGCTAGAGACCTCGATTTCTGCCCTCTGCCGTGTCCCATGGGACTGGTGGATCTTGCTGGATGCTTTGGACTCTGATTTGAGCTTCTGTGCAGACCCTTCCTTGCTTCCACATGGATCTTCCTCCCCTCGCCTGCCCTGCCCTGTCCTGGATCAGGGGAACAAATAAACTGACTGAGGAATCTGCCGCCAGGGATGTGTCGTCACTTCTGGACTCTTGGACACTGAACGGACACGTTGCCAGCAGCAGCAGCAGCACTTCGTACCCCTTGCCCCTGCCCCTGGGACGTACACTCCCTCCCACCCACCCACAGTGCCTTCTGCCGCCTGCGGTCTGGACTGTGCTGCCGTACGCTCCCTCCAGTTCCTGCATGCCTGTCAAACCCAGGTGCACCGTGCGTCTAGTCTCTTGACAAACCAGTTGGGAGGGGACAGGTGTTGATGCTTCCAGCTGGTGGGGACTGGGGGCCAGTCTGTTCCTGTTGCTTTAAGAAACAAATACAAACAAACCAGGGCACCTCTAGCACCTTGCAGGGGATGGCTGAACTCCCCAGCCCCACTGAAACGGAGATCCTAGTGACTATGCACGTTCCCCTCTCTTCCTCTCCCCCAGCCCTTGGTTGCTGGCTCCCCAGATTCGCAATAGCAGGACACTATGTGCAATAATCTGGCCCCCTCCTACAGTGCATTTCCCCGGAGAGCCTCCTGAAGGTACCAAGTGCTTTAGACAACCTCTGCATGTTTCCTCTTGTTCTCCCCCACCCCTGCCCCAGCATTGCTTTCCCCCAACCAGATGGTGCTAAATGTCTGATCCTCAATTCCACCATAAAAATCACCCCAGTCTGCCTGGCATGAAGCTGACCTTTTCACCAGATTTTAAAATGTTGCTTTCCCAGCCCTGTTGGATGTGATCATGAGAAATCTTGTCCCCCATCTTTTCTTGATGCCCAGCCCATCCATACCTATGAGGAAGTAGCTCTTATGCAGCTGACAATCAGGGAGGACTAATTGCAGAGGCCATACGGGTGTCGTGTGAACCAGGGATGGAGTGTGTGCGCGCGTGTGTGTTTCTGTGTATGCACCGCCCATGTGCTAGGATTTTATAGTAAGATGGCATTTGAAGAAGAGATCCTTGTATAACGGGGGTTGTGCATTTCTCAAGCCGCTCGTATTTCCTTCTTCTTTTTTTAATGGCTTCTAAAATATTATAATTCCTGCCTGAACAGGAATGGGTATAATCCCTAACTGGAATGTTTGAGGTGTTTTGGAACGATAAGGGTTAAATTATGGTGTGCGCTCTCTCTCCCCACCCCCCCAGCTCAATTGCAAACATGCTTCAGTCACTGGCTTGTTTGTGTCTCTCCCGCACTCCTGCTTTTGGTGCACCTTGGTTCTCAATAGCACAGGAATGTTAAGAGATAAGGATCCCCACAATTAACACTTCAGGTAACAGTACGGAGAGATCTTTGCCTAAGCTGGTGGTTTTAATATTAGTCTATTACCAGAATGATGGTTGGACGTTCATCGGGCAGAACGAATCAGCCTGATGGGCTTTCCCGCCCTTGCCCCAAGGGTGCTGAGCTGAACAGAAGTGCCTTGACCTGGGCATAGGTGCTAACCGTCTCCTCTTCTTCCTTTCCTCCACAAGCAGAATTCATGAGATGTTGTTCCCATTTGGAGGTACATGAGGGAAGAATTAGGACAAAAATGGTCAGTAAATGGGGTTCCACTTTCCGTTGAAAGTGGCTGTTCGAGAAGTCCTATAGAGATAGAAGGGTAGAGCAACTCACCGGTCAAACAGCAGGCTTTCAAATGGCATAGAAAATAAGAGTTGTATACAAGTCTTCTCTCTCCCTGCCCTACACTGCTCAAATTTGGTTGTGTGCACCAAGGGATAAGTCTGTATACCTACTAAGTTTTTTAAAGTTTTAGTCTTCGTCAAAAACACTGGTGAGCATCAACCAAGGTATATTGCCTTACTCCTGGTTAAGGTTCCAGACATACATGGGAACAATAGCTTGCCTTCCTCAGCTAAGTTATACCACTGGAAGGCATATATAAAGTGCCAGTAAGTTCTGTTTGTTATCATGCTTTTTGTTTAGTTTTGGTTTTGGTGCAGAAAGAATTCAACCACATGTAGCATGAATCATGGGTTGCAAAGTACAAACCCATACCCGGCCATTAATTCTGCAGATTAGTTTGCTGCTATGGTAACCCTTAGCCATAGTTTAGGCATTTAGATGTAAAATCACAATCATGGTTAAAGAGAAGAAACCATATTTAAGCATGACATCCACATACATATAATCAGATCTTGGCTTATGAAAAGCTTATAATACGCCAGAGTATCCATGAGTTTCATGGAACTATAAAGAGCCCCACAGGGGCACTGCTTTACTTCTCCTTGAACACAAGCAGCAACACAAATCAGGGAGCCACACTTAACTGGTGCTTCCTCTTACATCCATTGTAATTGGTGGCTTCCCCACAAGGATCTTCTAATCCTTGCTAGTTTTAAAACTGGGACCTGTAGTGAATAAACATCATAGTTTATTATTATGATAGAATTTGATCAGCCAAGCAGGGACTGCATGAAGCTGCCATTAGACCTTTTACACCCAGTTCATTTGATATTCCCAGATATAGGAAAGGAGAATACAGATAAACTCAGACTGTCATCCTGTGAGACTCGGTTGTAAATAAGGGTGTATTTTGATGTCCATTTACTCAGAATGATTTTAACAAGAGTTGCTTCTAAGTAGAGATGTGTAAGGTTTTATTTCAGGAGCATGGTGAAGATTGCCCAGGAGAGAACTGTTCCTCATGTGGAACTCACATGCAAAGTCCATAGGTTTGCAGACACACCTATGGGGTTAGTTTGACTAGGACATACACTGAACTGGTTGGCTGTATCTTCCAGTATGGAGAGGAAAGCATCGTTATATCTGAGGCCGTGAGCCATGGTGAGTGACTCGTTGTCTATAGCGAGAGCACAAGAGTCAAGGGGTTTTAAGTGTCTTGTGTTGAGATGCTGCTGTGTTTAGCAGTTTCAAAGACTGTCCTAACTGGTGCCCCATTTTCCATAAAGTAATTTCTCCTTTCAAAGCTGTAGTCTTCTTAGTAGGGTTATTGTGAATGCCATCTCCCATATACTTGCCCATAAATTACAAACTTTTCTTTTTAGTTTGAGTCTAAAATTCATATCAAAATTCATGTATTTTAGACTGTTGGTAAAATACTCCTTTCATTTTACATACCTCTCATCCAAAAATAAACGTTAGTATCCAGCTGCAAAAAGGTTCGTTTTGTTTCCTAGAGATTTCCATCTTTGCATCAGTAATGTGTCAAGGTTCTGCATCAGTTGCCTGCATTTTACCTTTGTTACTTTCCATGCCTGTTGCCCTTGCTTTGTCACTATCCTGGAAGACTTGTTTTTCCTGTAAAGCATTTTACATGCATTTTTATTTGTCGAAATCCTGGTAATATAATCCTTGTGCTGAAAAAAATCTTGCTGCATTTCAGATGGGCTATACTAGACACAGAAAAACCTTCTGCTCAAAGTGATGCCCAGCAGTGCAGCAACAAACTCATAGATCCACATGTATCTTCTCTGTGGATTGGCTTGCAAACTTGAGTAAAGGATATGCAGCAAATGGTTATGCCTAAGCACCCACCCAACTTCTCTGGATCTGAGCAAATAACGTTGATGTTGCCTATGTTTCTTTCTAGCCCCTTTTTCCCCCAATTAATTACATTGCAAGCTTGTTCTGGGTGCCTTTCATTCTAGTAAGTTTATACCTTCCACCTTCTAAACCAGTCCCTAGAGGTTTTTCAACTAAAACTCCCAGAAACCTTCACCACTAGCCGAGCTGGCCATGATTTCTGAGAGTTGTGGCCCAAGGACATCTGAGGATCCAAGGTTGGGAAGCACTGTTCTAAACAGAGGTGCTGTGCTTGCTCAGTGCTCAGCCGCTAGCCAATTGTGACTCAGTGGTAGTGCTTTGTAGAGGCGGGGAGGAAGATCTGTTGGCTGAATGCTGCCTTCTTTGCAAGAGGTTGTACTGAATGGTTGTGCGGGGCAAAATCTGGACAGTTTTTTTTTGCAGAAGAAGGGTAGAATGTGGATATGATCCATTGAGGAGAGGAGGCTAGGAGCAGGCCAGATGTCTACTTTTGATTCTGATGCCCTTACTCTCTTTATTTGTTTACCAAAGAAATAAAATAATCTGGTCCTCCCAGGGATAACAGGGTGCCACTCAGTATTTATTTCTCACGAAGCAAAACCTCAGAAGAAATCCTTTTTTGGATACAGTTCCCCAGATGTCACAGCTACCCTGGCCGATGGGTCCTGCTGACGGCGGTCTGGGGAGGTCCACTCTGGAAAAGCAGCTTTCCTCCACTCTGTATGGAAGTGTGTTTTCTCTGTGAGAAGGCAAGTGTCTCAGAAACCCGAGGGTTCTCCTGTAAGGTCCACCCTATGCAGAAGGGAAGTAAGAGTGGCAAGGGAGCAAAGAGCAGGGGGTTCAACAGAGGTGAGGACAGAAAGGAAGTAAGGGGAGGCCCTGCCTGTGAGAATGAGGTTGCGTCCGGGGTGGGGGGGGGAAGTGAGAGCAGAAAATGGGTAGGTAGGAACCTGGACATATGAAAAGTGGATGCTAGGCCTGGGGGTGTGTGTGTGTGTGACAGCAAGACTGTAAGAGAAAGAGATGGATGTGTGCAGACCAGAAAAAGTGTGCTGTGGGCATGGAAATGCAGTAGACCACATACATAATCCCTGTACATTTTTTTTAGTGCCCTGACTCTGTTCTCACTCTCCACAAACCTTCCTTCATACACTTCCTTGCTTCCTTCCCCCCCTTCATGGGGTGCCTACCACAACCAGACCGCCCTGTAATTCCATCCGTCTCGTGTTGAAAGGAAGCGTTGCGATTAGGAAAACTGTCCTGTTCCCTCGTTTTCCCAATCCAGACCCTCAAGCAGGGCCATCTTTGGAACGGCATCGCCCTTGATGACAGTTAAGAAGTAGCAGGAAGATTCTAGGCCTCCTTGTTGTGGCGCCTAGACTTTTAGGTAAACCACCATTTCCTGGAAGCTGCAAATAAAGGCAAGGCCATCATCTTCAGCCACCCCTGCAGAGCTGAGGTTAGGCCACGTTTTATGACTCCTCTTGGTGACATTTTGGGAGTTGCTGCTGAGCAACTGCAGTCTTTTAAGACCACGATTTGCCTGCCTCACCTGGGGACCGAACACAAGCTGGGACTTTGGAGCGTGCTTCTCTGAGCTGCTGGATTTTTTATAATCTTGTGCCTTGATTTCCCCTGTCCCATTCTGCCAGTGGGGGGAGCCAGCCCCGGCACTTTACATGTCCAGTCTTGTTAAGGCCTTTTCCTGTCTGCCATCCCACCCCGTCTGCAACACAAAGATCCCACAGCCTTGTTCTGGTCTACGCTGACAGGGCCCTGTGCTCTCTGGCCCAGCCTCCCTCTGCAACAGAACCACCCTTCCATCTCCTGCAACACACTTTGCCCATCCAGTGGCCACCGCACTGGAGGGGAGGAAGCAGCCGGCTGCCTCCAAGATCTGGCAGACTGTAGATGAGCCTCAAATCTTTAGTCCCCCTTAAGTGCTGGTATTTTAAGAAGTGAGCTCCATCATCCAGAACTCTTTGTCTACTACCCCTGCCCTTGCCCTTGCTTTGCAACCCCAGTTCTCCTTGGAAGTTGTTGGTGCTATTTAGGAAAAACACAAAAACAAAACCCGGTTCGTAACATCCCTTCATTTTTACACTCGCCAGTTCCAGTTATTTGTCATTCTTAGCTACACATCTACCTCACATGCGCTTGCAGTTCATCTGTATAACCTGAACCGGGAAAAACTGCACCTTCTCCAAGGGATAAGCTCCCCACCTCGTCCACAGAAACCCTCCGGGTTCCTCTGCTTCATTTAATGGGAGGGGAGAGAGAGAGAGGGAAAAGTTTGTTTTTGACAAAGAATTACACCTTCGTTGCTGCTAATTACTAAGACTTTTGTATATGTACCACACTTTTGGTTTTTAAAAATTCCATTGTAAATGTGCTTGTTGGCTTATGTGAACCTGAGCAGAAATGTTTGTTTGTCCAAAAGGGGCAGGGAACAAAGTTTTGTGGTCTCACGATGTGTGACTCCCAGTCATGGCAAAGACTCCAGACAGATAATAAAATGACTTGCTTGTGGTTGTTATTATTGAGGGCAAGAGAGTTGGCCATGGGCCTTTTAGATCTTTAGGACTTCTGTCCCCAGAAGCCCCAGTTGGCATGACCAGTGGTAAGAATTATGGGAGCTGTGGTCCAAAGCATCTGGAGAGCCAAAGGTTCTCCCACCACCTTGTGCTTCAAAGCCTTTTGTATCTGTACTCTTTGTGCTGGAGAAGATGAAAGGCAGCCACCTAGAAGAGAGATCTGGAATGGGCATTCACCATCATTGTTTTAAAACAATTTGTGATGGTTGTGGGCTCTTAATTTAAAGACACCTCTAGAGCAAGATAATGGTTTAGGCTGACAACTCCTAGTACACTGAAAACCATAAGCACACAGTATAGCCAGCTACCCTAGAGAGCAGGTTGCTGTGAATGGGGACCAGTTTCAGATGCTGTGTGCACCCTCAAGAGCTTCAAGAGCTTTAGCTAAATATTTTAGCTAAAAATCCACAAAGTTTTATTCCAGTAACAAAGAAAAAAAATTACTGGCCCTATGTTACAGAGTTCTACCGAAACTGAAACCCTGGCATTTCTAGTTATAAATGTGTGGAAACCGAGCTGAATGCAACAACCTATTAGGCAAAGATAGTGGCAGTGGGGATGCGCTTTCCCCCTAGGTAGTACAGATTTCTATTTGACATCACAAGGCAAGGAGGTAGGTTTTGTCCCACTGTGATGATAAATCATCTTCCAGCACCTAGGCCTGACTCATAGTGGAAGCTACATAGACAACTGATTTGACACAGAACAACTGTCCATGCAAAAGTGATTGCTCCCAAATTAAGGGCTGTGAAGCTGCAGTCCTTTGTCCCCTGGGAAGCCTCTCCTGTCCACATGGCCCTCGTAGATGCAGTTTTCTCAGCTGAAAACCAATATGTAAAGCAATTTCGAACTGGCTGGCAAGCAATCAAATAATACACGTATTCCTAGCCAATTCCATGGCTGCAGAATTCGAGATTCTGAATGTTACGAGTGCCGGCCTCCCCTTGTGCCACAGACGCGCACCGGAGGCATAGTTGTTAGGAATCGTTTCTGGGGGAAACAGAAGTCAACATTCTGTCTTCCCAGGAAGTCTCCTTGGTAGTCATGGAGCTGAAATTATTAATGCTACAAAAATCTGGGTGCCCAAAGAGTGGTTAAATACTATCTATGCTGTTACTTAATGTGGAAATCATAATACTTGCAATTACAACCAACTAGTAGGTTTTCAGAGTTGCAGCCCAGTCTTCGCCTCTCAATCAGAAAGGTCCAGGGCAGATTAAGCTTATACTGAGATCTGCTTTGACCCAATACATCAAGAGCCAACCTATCTCCTCATCTTGGACAACTTTATAGCTTGTCTGCACTTTCCTCTGGAGCAATATGGCCCTTTTTTTGATGGGTTTGATCATTGCACTGATGTCTTCCCCTAGAACAAATTGCCGTTAAAGCAGATAGCAATAGACATCCATCAGTAGCGATGTACATCTTATGTCAGTCCATGCCTACAGTAGACGATATGCTCTCTCTTGTGATTTAAAATACTTCATAGTTCTGAATCGGGACATGTCAGGTAGATTTTTGCTTTGAAAAATGAAAGCATGTATTTCCCATGGACACAAATGAGTCATTTGCAAACATAGTTGCCATTCAAAGAAACAGAGGATGTAGCAGTAGTTTGCCTCTGGCCCCATTTCTGATTCAGAACCCCATTTCAAAGTTGCTGGAATTCTCCAGAGCAAACACCGCCACCCGTGGACTTCCACTTATGATGAGAGGTCTTGACACACGTCATGTTTCACTTCATTTACCTGCCAGTTTTATTTATATACTTAGGACTATTGTACAGGTGTTTTTTTAATTGAAAAGTTTCTATAGTTTTGTATTTTCCATGCTACAGCCAGGCCTGTTTCTCTCTCTCAACCCTGTATACTTCCCTTTCTGTGGAGCTCTGACTGGTCTCATTTTGAACAAAATTTTGTTTTGAAATAAAAGATGGGGAAAAAAAACCACTTGTGACTTAATTGCTTCTCGGAAAAAGTTTTATATAGGATTTTGCACCTGATGGCCATTGAGAGGCTTCTGTGGGATATTAGTCATGAATTTCAGACAGTTTTTCTCAGAAAGTGTGGAGATCTATAGAAGCTTATCAAGATTTCCTGATCACTCAGCGAGATCTGGAAAGGTGGACAGAGCTTGAACAGCATCATTGATCTTCTACTCAGGGGCTACTAGTGGGAAACAGTGGGTACATTCTACAGAATCCTTTCGAGTTAGTATTCAGCAACAGTGAGGCAACAATAGTCCTTCACACAAACAATTACATATACTAAAACTTGCTAAGCAGAAACCATTTCAAGGGACAGGAGTTCCATGTCATACATACAGGAGTGCTTTGGATGAGTCTGACAGGATCTCATTAAAGGTTGAAAAAGAAAAAGCCTACTGCCTTGAACCCACAAGTAGATGGTATATAGTTAAGAGCAGTGAAAGACTTGATATTTCCCATGCATTAGATTTTTATCTTTTGAGAGGAAGGCAGTTGTAATACAGCAATCATGATGGACAGGTGGCTAGATGTGCTAGATCAAGTTAGTGATTTTATGCTAATAAAATGCCATCAAGTCAACTCTGACTTACAGTGACCCTTTCCAGGGTTTTCTAGATATAGAAGTGTTTTTCTATTGCCTTCCTCTTGGGGTGGTGGTGTTTACTCTGGAACCACTGCAGCTTGCCCAAGGCTACACAGGCTGACTCTTCTGTCAGAAGCTATAGTGGGAAATCCCAGCCTCTGGCCCCACAGCCAGAGATCTAACTCACAGAGCTATCTTACCTCAAGAGTCAAAAAAAGGAGATTTTTCCTCCTTTATAATAAGGCATTCAAGGTTGATTATGTGGGAACAAGGAGTCCTGTTGGACTCTCTTGAGGCTAAAAGTAATATATAGTATCTAAATCAAAAGAGACCAATAGCAGAAGAGGGAGTGCAATGCAAGACTTGAAGTTGTTGGTCATAGTATGCAACCATCAATTGCCTTTGGGTTAATTAGTTGCTGTGATGCACACAAAGCTGTCTTTGAAATAGAATACAGGCGAAGGTGCAGCTTAAGCAAAGTGTGGAATACAGTGGTGCCTCGTTAGACAGTTACCCCGCATGACAGTTTTTTTGCTAGACATTGACTTTTTGCAATCGCTATAGCGATTCGCCAAACAGTGATTCCTATGAGGGAGTTTCGCTGGACAATGTTTGGCCCCTTGCTTTGCAAACCAATTTTCGCTAGACAACGATTTTGGCAGCTCCCTCTGTGCTTGCAAAACAGGTGTTTTCGGGACCTAAGCTTCGCAAGACAGCTATTTAAACAGCTGATTGGCGGTTCGCAAAGCAGATTTTCTATGGCCGATCTTCGATAGACAACAACGATTCTTCCCCATTGGAACACATTAAATAGGTTTCAATGCATTCCAATGGGGAAATGCTTTTCGCTAGACAATGATTTCACTAAACAGCTACTTCAGTGGAACGGATTATCATTGTATAGTGAGGCACCACTGTACAAGATATACAGTAGCATTTTGCCACCATGGTATCTCTGGTTCCATTGTTTTTTATTTTCAAAAATGTTATATCCATTATTTTATTTTTATTTATTAAATTTATACCCCGCCCATCTAGACAAAAGTCTACTCTGACTTGCCACACAATTTCAGATGTGACGGTCCAATACAATCAAAGACGACAGCATATGACTGTAATTTAACTGCCTTGTTCAGTCAACTGCCATGCCTTTTGCCTTGTCAACTCTTACCTGTATCCTTTTTTCATGGTCCATAAACCTGTACAGCAACAGTCATAAGCCAAATGGGACATCGGCTGACTACCCAGGAAAAGCAGGGGACAGAGAAGCTTTATCAAACCTATCCCCTTTAGTTCTTCTCAGTTGTCTTTCCATAGTATAGCAGAAGAAAAAAGGTACAGGTGCCAGAGAAAGTAAGAAGGATGATGATGCGAGTTGAAGTAAATGTGTTTTAGATGCTTGTGTGCTAAGAAGTGAAGAGGCATCAGCCACTGCTAGGGAGGGGTCTGGATGTCTCCTTGTCCACAGAACCAGAATGGACCTTCACAGACGGTAAGTCAATATCCCACTCTCAGTCTGGAGGAAGGAATCATCCAGGAATAGGACCTGTCCAATGATGTTCAAACTCATCAAATGGGAGGGAAAAAGCAGTTCCATTCATCAAATCAAAACTACCTGCCGCAGCATCCTCCTGCCAAATAAATCTCAGCTGAGACATACTTGTCTATCTTATAATGCTTTGTAGATGTGGATGGATGGGCCAATGTTGCTGTCCTGTAGGTTTCCTCCAATGGAGCATCTGCAGAAAAGGCCACTGATGTGGTAGCTGTTCTCATGGAATGAGCTATGACACGTCCAGATTTTGAGAGTTAAGCTCATAAGATCCCCAACCCCACAAAAAATATTAATTCTCTTAGCTACAACCAAGGAAGCTTTCTTGGCCAGCAAGGTTGGCAGAAATGAGAGCAACTTGCATTTCATAAAGGAATGCATTTAAATGCATTTCATTTAAAGTTATTCTTTAAGGCTCTCTTCACATCTGATCTGTGCCATCCCTTTTGCAAGGTTGGAAAAGGAGATTAGGACAGAAAAGGGCAAAACTGTTATCTTGGGACCCGTGGGAATCAGTGTTAGGAAGAAATGAAGAGCCCGTATACAAGTCACCATGTTTGGGGTGAAGATACAAGACTATGCTAACAGAAAAAGAACCGAGCTCAGAAACTACATGCTGAACTCGTGTCTGTCAGGAAGACCATCTTGAGGAACAGGATCCAAAGAGAAACTGACCAAACAGTCTCAGACAGTATTTTGGTGAGTGTTCAACACAACATGGAACTTCCTGGAAGGGAATCTGTGGATCACTAATAGGTTGCTGATCCAAGCTGCTACAAGAAAACTTTTTAGCTGTGGGTGAGAGGTTAAATAAACCTTAGTTTTTTGTGAGAACAGATGACAGAGAAGAGGCTTGTCTACAAAGTAGGCCTGGTTCTAAGCCAGTCTGAAGGAATTCTAACAATTCTTGAAAGCCCACAATAGAATTACTGTATCGATGTGCTTTCTGCAGGACCATTTGATGAAGAACTTCCAAGTTGCCTCATGTATTTGTAACATATATGGATGGTGTGAAGGTAATGATGTAGAAATCAATTTGTTGAAATAGCTCAGTCCTAAGAACCTCTGTCACTCAGTCACCAAGCTGCTAACTAGAGATCCTCTGGATTTGTGTTCTATAATGGACCTTGAGTGAGAAGACTGAGAGTTACTGGAAGGACCAGGCACCTTCCACTACTAATGAAAGAATCTGAGGAAATCAAGAATGGCAGGGCCAGAATGGGGCTGCACAGACACTTGCTCCATTCTCACTTTCCTGAGCACACTAGCAGGTAGCATGGTTGGAGAGAAGAAATAATGAAGATCTTGGGCCATGCAATGATCAGGGCATCCTGGTTCTCCACTTTTGCTGCTCAGGTGCAGAAGAATCTGGGTAGGTTGGCATACTTTGGGGAGGTAAACAAGTCTACTTGGAGAAACCCAAATCTGTTCTGAATTTGTCTGAATGCCCTCGAGTCAAGACTTCATTCTTGTAGCTCTATACTATCCTTGTGCTGGTAGTTGACAGTAATACTGAATCCACTGTCTGTGCTGGACTGAAATGGATAGAAAATGCATTTTTATGGTAATGTCCAACTGATGAGGGTGAATTAATAGTTGAAATGGACATGAAATAAGTTATATCAGTGTACTATTGATAGGCATTAGATAATTAATCCTTACATGTGTTTTAGTGACATCAGTAAAGCAATCTGCTCACACGTGAAGAATTTGGCTTCCTCAGTAATCTTGACAATATTCCACTTGCAACTGGATGGAGAAAAATGTCTTTTTTAATATTTACTATGAATCCATGGGGCTGACAGGGCCTCTAATGTAGTCTGAAAGGCCCTTTTGGACTTGGAGAGAGAGGAAGAAATTAACAGAAGGTAATCCAAATATGGCTGAGTGACCACACCCTGAAGATACAGGTTTGCTACCAATGTCATTAATAGGGTCAGATGCTAGACCAGACGGTAAGATTTTGAACTGAAAATTACTATTGCCCAATGCAAAATGAAGGTATTGCCCCTGACAAGGGCCAGACAGGTCCATCTAGGTATGCCTCTGTAAGATGTACTGGTGAAAGAAAATCTCCAGAAGAACCTGCAAGAGGATCCCCAGAATTTCCCTTCTGAACCTCCTGTTGATATACAGTACTTGAGATCCAGGTATGAGTGACAAAATTTGCTCTTTTTCTGGACCACACAGATCTTCTTGCTACTGTAGCTGCTGAGTTCACTCTGGCTAGGAAGATGAGTCATATGTAGTATCTGCTATGTAGATGAAGGATTTGGTTCCCAACTAGCCCCGTGAACTGAAGCCTTTATATACAGTCTGTGAAGAGGCCTGTGCTGGTTGCTTTGCTGTAGCTCTAGACTGGCAGTCGACCTTAGCCTGTAGAAAGAGTAGAAAGCAGCTGAGACGTGGACTGGACAGTATGTCCAGGCTTGTGTTTTGCCAAGTTTCAAAATGCAGACCTTCTGAGTGATGGACACAGCCCGTTAAATCATCCTGAAGTAAGAAGGGAAGGAATCCTGTTTACCAAGAAGGTCTTCCCCCTCATGGCTACCTCAACGTTGTTACTGAAATACAGAAGCATAGGCAATGAGAACAGAGAAGTGGAGGGAACGGGTGAATGGAGGAAAATGTGGGAGGCAAATAAATACTGTATATACGTACAGCCACACTAATGGCTGATATGGTATGGAGCGATAAAATGGCTGACTGTTGTGAGGGGATTGCCAGAGTGCACTCTGGGTGGCCTTAGAAGCAGAGTTGGGGGGGGGGGTACAGCGTGAAGTACCATATTATTTTGGCAGACTGTGATATGTTGCCATGGCTGTAGCCTGAAAATGGGGAGGGTTCCCTATGCCAGCTACACAGACCCCTTTCAGTCAAATTGTACTGTAATGCAAGAAGAGAAGTTTCAATAGTTTTGTCAACCTGCTCCACTTCCTCAGAAGTATCAGAGGCAGCCTGGTGCTGCCAGAATCTTGTGGCCACTATTTTCACAGCAGTCTGAGGAGATAACCCTCAGAAAGCCACTCCACTTTCCTCAGATTTAACTATCTCAGCTAAGTGTTGGCTGTGCTTCAGCCTGAGAGCTACAGGATCAGCTATGGAGGCAGATGTCCACTGTGAAGAGGAGGCTGCAGTGGCATCAGGCAATGAAGAAATCTTTGTTCCCAAACAGCTCCCAGGGAGGAATGCAAGGAGGGCCGAATCATCCTGATATGCTTGGGAGCTAGAGACTTTGCAAGTTTTTCTAGCTCTTGGTTGCTTTGGCAGCCTTGCTGGAAGATCTCCCCACAGGAGCCATGCCTGGTAGCAAGAAATCAGAAAGAAATGAGGGAAAGGAACGGTAAAGTCAGTTTAGGAGGTGGGGAGGGGAGTGCAATGGTAGGTAGAGAAATAGAGCAAAAAGTACTGGAAAGCCAAAAGAGTCTGTCCAGAGCAAGGCAGGGGAAAAACTGGGAGAAGCCAGTGATGGAAGTCATTATAAAGCTCTTCAGGGTTCAGTTTTCCACCTTTCGTGGGTAGTGATGGGACTGACCCTAATAAATATACAGTATACGTGTACAAAATGGCAGTGCCCAGAAGCTCAAGCCCTTGGAGACTCACACACAAATTGCATACCTGCTACTTCCACACCAATATTTCTATCGCTGCTTGAAGATACAACAGCAGGTTAAATGGTCATTCTGATCTAGCCTTTCTACCTCAGATGCCAAAGGAGAAATTTTATAAAGCACACAAAGCTCTCCTGGATTGTAGCTGAAGATATTGGGTACTTTTATGCAAACAGCACAAAAGAAAATATGCCACGATGATGGCAATGTTATCTCCAGAAACAATGGCTCAAATAGTTTTTGCTAAGTTTGCCAGTGGAATACAAACAGCTAACTCTGGAGCCCAAATGCCTCAAGTTAAGAAATCACTACAGACAGTACCGACTGTGTACAGAGTTGCATCACTCAGCAAACAATGGATGATGTTTACACTGGTGTCCATGTAGGTTTCCTCCAAAAGCTGCACTATTGCATTATGCCAGCATAATCATACCAGAGGTGTCTGTCTGCTATGCACATTCTACAGCAAAACTTCCAATGCATGACAAATTCAATAACCTGATCCATATGAACCGTGAAGTGTGACTGTTTCACTTCTACCAGCCATGGGAGGAAGGGTATTAGAACAACTGAAATCCCTACCCTCCTCAACTGGCTACTGAGATTTCACCATCTATTGGCTGTGAACACACTTGTCAAGCTTCTGCATCAGCAGCTAAAAACATGTTCCCTTAGAATGAAAAGGCATGAATATTCTCCAGATCCAGCATTTGGAAAATAAACCCCACCTGGTCAATATTTTTAGGGGAGAAGATGGATTATGAGTATATCCAACAGCTAGTCATGTTTGGATTGCTTCAAACTCCCATGAGAAAAGACAACATTCCCAAACACATTCTTCTCTATCAAACATGGGTTGTTTTTTGTTTATTCTTTGAAACTTGACAAGCACACTAACATCTGTACTTGTGGAAACATCACAAGGAAACAAACAGGAATTCTATACTTTTTTTCTTCCTTTTAAACCTTATTAAAAATGAGGTTGGTCCTAAAAATATAGAAAGAAATCAATTTAAATTCACAAAAACTGTACATTATCAAAAATTCACTAAAACAAACACATTTGGTTATTCATATAAAAAGTCTGATTCCCCTCCCCCCGCCCTCCTGCTGTTCAGAGCATCTCACAGGATGATGGGTTAGTTGGTTCTTTTTATTTATTTATTTCAAATCAATATGAAAGGGGAAGAAAAGCCAGTAGCTGAATGATAAGGCCAATTCTACTTGTAATTTGCAATTTTAGTTTTTAAAATCCAAGTAACTTTCAAAAACAACAAGGTATTTATAAACTGACTGAAAAGACCGTACCCCTAATGAAGATTAAGATTAGGACAAACCTGGATTCATTCTCTTAAGGTGTGAGGGTCTGAATCTAAAAATTCAAAATTTCTATAGCAAAAAACCAAAACAAAACCCCAACAATTTACTCTTTCTAAACTCTGGAACTTTCTCATAACTGAGGGAAAAAACAAAAACCCAACAGATCAGGAAAAATTACTTAAAAAAACAACAACACCAAAATGAAGTTTTGTTACAGCACAAGTTTAGATAAAATATAAATATTTATGCATAATATAAAGTCAGTTTCAAATAGACTTCAAATCTACCTCTTTATTTAAAAGCAAAACAAAAAAATCCCAAAATTTAAAATAAAATAATGTTTTGAGGTTATTTGATAGAAAAAGGCTACGTTTGTTGAAAACAATGGGATGGGGGAGTGAGGCAGGGGTGGAAGAAGCACAGTAAGGGAGGTTTCGGTCTTCAGGCTACATCACCTGTGGTTACATTTTACTTACATCAGTGCTCTTGCAATTGGATTGGTTGACGCGGGTTGGGGGAAAAGACACACACACATATGCACGCATGCACCTCACTCAGATGTAGCACAAGTGGACATAAAGGAGGAAAGCCATCTCCTGGTGGACCCTGCCAGCCATTTATCTGCCCCTAAGTGATACCCGTAATTAACAATGGTTTTGAGGAGCAAGACTGGGTATGAAAAGCAGCAAGGGAGTTAAGGTTCCAGAGAGCGGCTTTCAACTTTTATGGTCCATCTAAAGTAGTGAAACAAAAGCAAAAGAACCTAACTGTTTCCTCAGATTAATCCCAGATGGCCCTGTCTCTGCCTCAGATACAGGAACACTGGACGAGAGACTGGAGCTAAACCAACAAGAGCACTGCCTCTGTTCTAGCAGATGTCCGGGGTCTCAAAGTCCATGACTCCTGAACATGGTACAGGTCAAGAGACTTTGTTTCCCTGGCAATCAATCTTGCTAGAAACCAACCATCACTCTGCAGCAAGGTGAGGTGGGCTCTCCAAAATCAAGGAAGTATTTGGTATACAGACTGCAAGTAGCAATCTACATACCATGAGGGGATGGCTGACAGAGAGAGACTGTATGATGGCCTATTCTTCTGCCAATTGACAACTGTTATAGGAACTACATTTTTAAAGGCCATCTACCATCTTTTACAGCATGCTTTTGCTGTGATCTCTAGCCATCATTCTGCTTTTATAAGAGATACTGTACATGAGGGATGGAGGATTGTTTGGGAGACTGGTCTGGCTTCAGCACAACTGTCTGAAGCTTGCAAATTTCTAGCACCAGAAATCTGAGTGCAAACACTTGAAGGTAAGATGAGAGGAAAACTGTCCAAAGCTCCCTTTTGCATCAGACATCTCTTGTTTCACTTGGCCATAATCTACCACAAGAACGGCTCTTGCACAATATGAAATACTCATGGATTTCTATGACATACCATTTATTTTCTGCAACCTATGTTTGAGCTTACTAGTGGGTTTGAACATGTTTATGACTAATCTGGTGAGAAAGGATGGATTTTAACTTGTTCAAATGTAGGTTGCAGAGAAAATGTGAAATGTTATAGAAATCCTCCCCCCACTCCTATGTATTTTAGTAATCTCAAACGAGCATGCAGGGAATCCACTCCCAGTGGATTGTGCTTGCAGATCTATCACTCCCCAAAGCTAGGCAAATGTACATCTTACCTCAGCAGTGGCTGGGGTAAGACCTGCTATACATACTAAAGCAAATTACAAATCAGTGCAACAAGTGCCCTGGCCTACAAGGGAAATCAACATGGTCAGTACAAATCAAGATTGTGCTTCCCCCTCTGAGATCATGAGTTGAGAGAGTTGAAAAAATAGGCTAAAACATTAACAGCATTCACACAGGGTATGTTTGGGTGTGCAAGCTGGGGACAGAAACTAAAGGAAATGCCTAATGAGCAGCTCTAGAACTTCAGACTGAGGACAGCTGTGGACATTACACAACAATTAAGCTACTCTGGCTTCCTCTTTTCATACTTCCTGTACAACCACATAAAGAGGAACTTGCACGCCTCCTCTACAGTGACACACATCCTGAGGGCGGTATACAGATTACTCTTTTGCTTGCAATTTGCATACATGGTCCAAAGGTGCACTTTGACTGAATCCCAGTCAAGAAAACCCACTGAATTTAAAATGTGGTCAGAAAACCGGAACTTTCATGGAAAACCATGACAATTCTCCATCACTGTCTTTCACCAAATCTTAATATTTATCCAAATCTCAGATTTTGTGAAGGACAATGATGGAAGAACTTCTTCTTTTGTCTCACCTCATTCTCAGGGAGGAAATATCTATGATAGACTGAAAGTCACATTTCAAGGCAGGAAAGAAACCATTCTGCCAGATATATACATAAGACTTTAGATCAAGCTTTGTAGACAGTAGCCATCCCTGAGGAATAATGCTAGGGCAGAGTCTGGTGGGAGGAGGGGAGGACACAAATAAAACCATGGTCTCCAAAAAAGCTGGAACAGGCTATCCAAAAACCCATCCACTTCCTCATCAGATATAGCTTCCCCTCATCTCCGCTCCTGCAAGTTCCTGTACTTTGGTCCCTTGTCGCTAACTGATACATTCCAGCATGTTACCCATAATCAGAAGGAAAATGAGAAATTTTCAGAGCAGAAAGGAGTTTGTTCTAGATTACCAGAATAGATTTGAGTTACCCTGGTGAAGTGTTGTTCCCTGTGAAGGTGGTGGGTGGGTAGGGATAGTGAGACGCTTCTGTGGTTTGCTTGCCTATAGGAAACAGATGATTTGCTTGATACTATTTCTTTGTGGACACTTGGAATTATTCCTGTTTTGTTTAACTCCCTTACAAACAAAACTTAGAATAAACCAACTCTGAGCACATGTGTACAGATGGGGATATTTACCTAGTTTAACCACATCTGGGATTTTAAAACTCCCTGGCCCCCTTATTCAAAGGGCTTCAGTAATGGCCATCTGTCAAAGGAAGGGTGACCTCTTTGTTAAGCAAAGGACAACACCTTTGGCAAAGGGAACATAGCTTGCATTTGCATGGATATGATCCCTCAAAACCCCACTCCATCCCCAAATGCACACCAACTTTAAGCAAGACTCTTCTTGGTTCCCAACAGGAGATCAGAACACGAGGGAAGGAAATGGGCACAGCTAAGGCTGGGCTGTTCAGAAGGACAGGTAGAAAGAAGAGCTGAGACAGTTGTGAAGGTCAAGGGGCATGAGAACAGAAGCAGCAAGTTTCAGTGTCATCAAGGTTGTCATTTCCAGAGGCAGGAGTTATCTGCTTTTATACGTTTCCACGCAACTCTAAAAAGAAGGAAAACTTAACGTCCACATTACTGGCCATTAATGCATGGTACTGACACTGCACAGAAAAAAGTGTTCTTACACATTCACTAAGAACTATTGCTATTATTAAATATCCCCAGTGGGGTTGTGGGTGGTTGCTTTTCCATCTGTAAATAGGAAACGTTTTAAATTATTATTTGGCTTACACAGTCAGATAGCTTTTGTTACTTTTGAACGAGTAGGTGGGGAGAGGGCTTCTGAGGATTCAGGCGGTGAGTAAGGCCGCCCCATTGCTAAATGTCAGTCCAAGTCCAGTCATCATGAGGGGGGAAATTAAATCAGCAGGTAGCAAGATGAGCTCCAGAAGAGACAGTGTGCAGCACAGAGGAAAGGGGAGGAGCTTCCCCTTTAGGTCCTCTCATTTCAACCCATTCTGCCAGCTTCATGGGGTCGTCTCCTGTTTTCCCTGATAAAATTCCTCCCACCGGCTCTCGAAGAACTGGCGCATGATCAGCCCTGCCTTTCCCACCTCCGACTCATCCTCATTAAAGGCCCGACAGTTGTCAAATACCAGGGCAGCATCAGCAGCAAATTCCTCACAACTTGTGTACCTATGGAAAAGAAAGAGCAGGAATGATCTTTTAGGCTAAGAAGCTTCACCATTCAAGTGGAAAATCACATAAAAACATAGACAAAGCACTGGTCAGTAGCCTAAATTCATGAGGCTTTATCCATTTCTAATCTCTATGGCTAAAATCCTGTTAGTTTACATGACTGAGTAAGGATAATCATAGAAGCACAGTCACTGACCAAGGCATATCAACTATATACCACTTGCTTGTGCAGTTGGTCATGCAACCCACTACATAATGGCCAGAGGCAAAAATGGAAGATACCACTTGTCTAACTGCTGTTCCACATGCAGTGAATTCGAGAGAATATTTGGCTATGGCTCTCCTGTCACTCAGTTGCAACATTCTGCTTTTCAGTCCCCTGCCCTGAGTGATCAGGTAAGGTATAAGATATTTGTAAACAGTAAGAGGCCATGGTACAGCCTGGCAGGTTTGGGAATGCAACTGCAGCTACTATTTCCTACAGGACTGCAACACACTGGGTCAGATTAAGGTATGGACACAGTAGCATTGCCAAAGGCATTCGCTTCACCCACCTACCCAACATATTTAGCTTAAAGCACCACTATCTGCAGGTGTAATTAGAAAAAAGAGGCAGTGCTTGTAACAGGCACAGCATGATCACCAAAAGGAAGTGAGTGACAGAAGGAAAGATTTGTTGTTGCTCACCTCCACCAATCAGGAAGCACATTGAGTTGTAAACTCTCTTAAGCAAATGAGCACTGCCTACCCACATGACTGGATTGGGCCTTCCTACCCTGGGCCTCCTCCAAGAAGAAGTATCTTAATTGTCAGTACAACTATGGAGGGTTCACTAAATCACTAATCAGGAATACAGAAAACAAAAACAGCAAGAACAAGAGTGTCTCAGGACCCTGAAATGATCACACTGATTATGATATAAGATTTTATACAGCACAGATTCATTTCATCTGAAGGGTGAACTATCTTAAATCTATGGTATACATATGACAACAGGGGGAGAATGGGGGTTGGAAACAATAAAGAGAAAAAATGAAATGTAACTGTATGGACAGTGACAGATATGTTCAGGCTTACAGCATGACCTCACATCTGTAGGCTTCCTCTTTCCAACCTCATGCCAACAAAGGATAATACTTCACCCATCTGATAACATGGACCCGAGCTCACAAAGCCATATGCCATAATCAATCTCTTTTAGTCTTTAAGCTGCCTTCAGACTCCTGTTATTTTGTCGCAGACAGAAGGACAGAGAGATAAGGACTACCCTTTAAGAAACAAACCCCCTTTTTTCTAGAAGCATGCCCAGGTGAATAGATTTTGGTGTCTTCTTTTTTCCTTGTCAAATTTGATCACAAATTGCACATCACTGCATAGGGTAACCATGCCCATCTCACCCTAGCACTTTTTCAAAGGTTTCACCACCTCATAGACCTCAGTCATTTGAAGGTATCCCCTGCCATGGATTTAGCCTCTTTACAGTGTCATCTTTTCCCAATAAGCCCTGTGTAGAACTTGTGCTCTTTAACTAAGCAAGAGCTGGCCATAGGATGGGATGCTGCATGAGACCACACAACATGGCATGTGCTCCCTTCCAACTGTACAAAATTAATTACATTGAGAACATATATAACCTCCAGGTGGAGGTAAATCCCCACCATTAAATACAGCAGGGTAGTGGCTTCACAGCGCAGACTTTATATACAGTCAATTACATAAATAGTTACATACTGATTTATTATAGGTAGGGCACACTTTCGAAATGTCTTGAGCTACCATGGGTATTATCAATCTTGCCCCTCAGTACTTACCCACCACGAAGCAGCCGTGCCCTCATTGTGGCAAAGTCCATGGGATTTTTGATGATTTTCCGGTAGCCAGGCACTAGCCGAGGGTTAACTGGCTCCAAGAAAGGCCACGCAGCTTCATGCGATTCCATGTCCATCAAAATGATCCTGACAGAATGGAACCAAGACTGAGTCAAAGGCTAGTGTAACAGAATAACTCAGGGGTAAGGTGAGAGGCTCTCTCAAGAAATAAGGTTCAGGGGGCTGTATACACAGTCTCTTTCCAGGACAATACAAAGCCAAGCACAGAGCTCATTCCAGCACTGGAAGCTACTCACTTTCAATTATCAGTTCACATTTCCATGTGGCTTCCTCCCTTCTCCCATGTTTTCTGCCGCCCCCCAAATGCTCCATCTGACTCCGCCCACAAGCCCTGCCGACTTTGTGGAAAAACTTACTCGCAGAAGGTGAGGTCAGCGCTCTGGCCTCGTGTCGACACTCTTCTTCGCTTGGAGGGCGAAAGGCCTTCGCCAGAGTATCGGGATGGCACGCTTGCCAGGCTACTGTGCTGTTGGGATGTGGCTGCTCGGGACCGAGGGCTGAGCTCTTCCTGTCCACACAGAGCTGCAGTACTACCACCTTTCCGCTTCTTGCTACGCCGTGGGGAGCTATAGCCATCCTGATATTCTCCTTGCATCTATATGACAGGGGGGGGGAATGAGGGGAATGGGGCAGAGAGAAAAAGAAAAGAAACCACTATCATTTCCTGAGCTCAGGTATCCATGTCAGCCAGGGATTCTCCCAGAGGCAAAGTAAAAGAAGTTCAGTGCCATCTGCTAGGGATACTGCAGGTTCCCAGGCAGGCAGGCGGGCACACGCATGCACGCACGCACACACACAGCACAATAGTGACACTCCCTCCCCTGGAACACACAGCCTGTTCCATTTCAGTCCAAATCACAGAGGCAAAGGAAGCCCTGCTGGTCAAGAAGGAAAGCTCAGGGAGTTTGGAATGAGACAGATTCTAGCCCATATGGAGCCAGCACCTGAGCGATGCAGAGGGAGCAGAACCAGTCGCCAGCTGGCACCTCGGTCATCTTGGGCCGGTGGCAGTAGAGGTGGCAGCCACGATCGCAGCTATCACATAGCAGCAGGTTCTCATCATCGTCCCCTTTTCGGCACACTAGGCAAGTCTGAAGGGCAGGGAGAACAAGGAGGGGTGAGGACGAGCCCCAAGCCAGCCAAAACCCCATTCAGAAGGACAAAGGCAAAGCTGACCCCTAAGTGGGCTCCATTCTCCTTTGACCTCAAGTTCAACTTCTTCACAACTAGCCTCATCCAGGTCAGACCTCTGCTCAGGTCTGCTTTGTTTCCTCCAGCACAGGCTTAGCTATATCTATGCCTCTAAACCAGGATTAACCTGCACCAGCTACTTACATGCATTTTCTCATTTACACAGTTGCTTACACCTCCTACTCTGAAGAGACTTCTCCCCCCACCACAGTGTCCCTTCCTCACCGCTCTGACAACTGACTTCTCCCAGGCAATAGAGTGCTCCAGCTGATAGATGCACAGAGAAACTTGGGCTGCGCTGTGGCATTTCTCCAACGTCTGACGCCACAGCCGCATCCGAGGTGTGATTTCATATGAACTGCAGAGGGAAAAAAAAAGGTGTTGAATGGAACAGACAGTCTGACCTAGCAAAATAAATTATTAAGATTGGACTCTCTCAGTGGCTGTTGCAGATGGGAACATGCTGAGAAATGAACAGGTGTCAACGTTCATAGTGTATGTTGTGAGTTTCAATAGCATATGTTGTGAGGAGAACCCAGAGGGATTACTTGCATACCTACTACTCTAGTGCTTCCATGTGATCAGGTGGACCATGGAATAAAGTTTTGGTAGTGCACTTGCCCCAACTCTCAATCTCTAGGCTCAATGGACATGGATCCCACTTCTCCTACTCTGCTTCCACAGACTGTCAGCAGAAAGTGTGCAAAGAAAATATCATAGCAGCTGAAGCAGGGAAGGAGGGGGGGCTGTGTGACGACACAAATGACCTTTTATGCCAATAAAGGTGATGATGATGATGACGACACAAATGATCATTTACAGAGCCACAGGTACAGGCAACCAATCTGTTCTACTTTCAGGTCTCTGTGCATCACACTTCTGGGTAAATAACAAGCTGAATTAACTGGAGACAGGACAGGCACACAATCAACAACAGCATAATGCTCTAGTACATAAATAAGGCATCCCATCTCATCCATACATTTGGTCTACAGTGGTCATCAAAAGAAGAAGGGCAAGATCATATGCACACCTGAAATAACTCTGGAAAGGAGACCCCCCCCCCAAAAAAAAGGAAAGGAAGATTACAAGTGCCTTTCTGGAGTGGCCCTGCACAAAATGTGAGAGAAACAAAGCAGTCATCTTGGAGCTCAGTTTGACTTGTGAAGTTTTTCACTTAGCAAAGCCACAGATAATAATTTGCCACAGATAATAAGGAGCCTGAGAGTCTTATAAAAAGATGCTGTCTGGATCATGTGAAATACAACCTCATGGTGCTCAGCCAGCAACAGAGAGAACCCTCTAGTGAACAGTTTCAATCAATTCAGCAAAAAGACTGGCAAGAAAATATCTTGAACAAGATAGAAGGGCAACCTGGCTTCTCAGAAGAAAGCGATGTCTAGCCGCAAGCGTATGTTGTCAAGTGCAGGAGAACAACAGATAAAGGACACCATTTGCCCACACAGCAGGCAGGTGTAACTGTGGCCAGCAAATCTGGGAGGTTATCCATGATTCAGGTAGCTTGAACCACAGACCCACTTCACAAAGGTACCGGTGTGAGAAGAGATTAAGGGATCCCTTCACTGAGCAAAGAGGCAACAAACCACTTTGGGTCCAAGCATCCCTTCCTAAAAGTGTGCTTGCTACAGATGACAACAACCTGTCATGTCATTGTACTTTCCCACAAGCTGAACTGTCACCAGTAAAACATATTTACATCTCAGTTCCGCACATGTATCATAAAACCCAACAAAATCTGAGAAAAGGTGTCCCCTTGCTTTTCGTACAGAAAATAGGCAACATCATGTGTTGCCCCCCCCTCACAATAACCATCATGACCCAAAGACACAAAGAGCTTTTTTCTAGCTCTTAGGAACATGAGTGCATCACTGTCAACTTGCAGACACATGAAACTGCCCTCAAGGTAACACTATAGGGCAGTTGCATAGGGAAGAAATACCTCCAGTTAGAAGACTGCACCTATTGGTCCAGTCCATTATAGCAGGGGTCATCAACCCCCAGTCCCCGGCCTGGTGCTGGTCCATGGGCTTGCCGGAACTGGCCTGCGGATACGAATCTCCACACACACCCACGCACATGCGGTGGGTGTGTCATGCTCGTGCAGGGAGCATGTCACGCCTGCAGGAGGCGTGTTCCACTTCCACACATGTAAGTGAGCGCAACACCCCCCCCCAGGTGCAACACAACCACCACGCGAGCATGAGCACGCCCCACACACATGAAACCCAGTCCCCCACCGGTCCGTGGCCCCAAAAAGCTTGGGGACTGCTGCACTATAGGAAGAAATGAATTTGTTCTAATAATTTAAAATGGATGTGCCTGGAACTACTCTTTGAGGGCAAGCACTGATGAACCACATATAGGCCAATGTTATCACCAATGCAATGGATGTCACTAACACTAAAAGCCTCTGAATCTGATTGGCTCTGACAATGCAAGCTTGAGAAACACTGTCTGAAATTCTGTTGCTCCATGCAGTAAGTCACAACCAGAATAAGCCCACTGAATCACTGGTGCTTATGGATGAGTTGACTCACCCAACCTCTACTGATTCAATCAGCCTTGTCTAGTTGCAACTTGTCATATTAAGCAATATGATTTTAACCATTATCTGCAGCTGCTTTGCATGACATATTCTTATATGTCTGTAATAATTGTGAAATCAGGCACTGGGTATGTGAAGAAGAAATCACATGTTTTCCTATACGGCCTCTGGCACATTTTTTCCTCCCAATTTGAAAAAAAGCAGACACCATGAATTGTCAGCAGTATAGGGACACAGGAAAGCCCCAGCCAAGCTTCTTCCATGATTGGCACTGCACAAAGTATGATGGCTCTGTGCGTGACTTCTCCTCTCTTGTTCGGGGGGGGGGGAAGTGTTCAATCAGACTGGCCACCTATGGTGGTGAACTTCATATTCGTCTCTCCCAGGAGACGAATATGAAGCTCCCATTTCTAAAAAGTACACTCTCTCGGACAATGCCATCAGTGTTGACAATAGCACTTGGGAAACCATGATCAGTAACACCGCTAGAGCAAACATGTTAGGCAATGCAGGGCCAGTATCCCTAGTAGTTCTCAGAGCCACCAGGTCTGGCATTAATTGATCTGGGGAGAAGGGATACAGTACAACCCTACTGAGACAGACAAAATTAAAAGTTTGGCAATGACTGGGGTGGTTCTACAGAAAAAAACAAGCCAATTAAAAGCAACTCAATATTTTTTCCTTCTTCTATTATGCACAGAAGGCACTGTGAATGTTCATTGGTGAGAGGGGAATTTACTTCCTGGCAACTGTATTTACAAGATGTCTTTGTGAATATAAGCCCCAGGATGCTGAGGGGAAGTGTGGAAGTACTCTGTGCATGGGAAAAAATAAAACACCAAATGAAAGAGAAAAAAAGAAAAAAATGGCCAAGAAACCATAGAAGGCACGGAAAACTCCAGCCCTGTTTCTAACTATTAGAATAGTAGCAAAGGCGAACACTCCCAAATGCTGCTGGAATGGTCAAAATGGAACTAAGCAGGAACAGTTGTGCCTCTTCTCTGTGTGTGCTATGTGGATGTGTGGGTGGATGTTCTGTCAAAACTGGTCAGCTGAAGAAGGTTCTGAGTACACAGCCTGTATGCATGATGCACAGAGACCATGAAGAACTACATTTGGCTCAGATCTTAGTTGTCTGAAACCATCCATATCCTTGTGACCTTTGACATGCAGCTCATTAACATGATTTGTTCTCCATTGCACTCATATGTTGTTTGGCAAACATTAAGACATTTAATGGGTGTTTACATATTACTTAATATTTAAACAAGTCCAGAGGAAATGGCCCCAAATGAACTGAGTGCTTTAACGTCCAACAGTTACTCTGATGCATGTCATATACAGTGAATTGACATTTCCCATGTTTAAGATCTAAGTATGAAAAAGCAGATTCTCGCCACAAGATTCCTGACATTTCTTGCTGAGTCTTTTACAGTCACTTCTGACGACCACAGCAGTTTGCCTTATCACCTCTTCTTATCTTCTCAAGCTGGCTATGAGGCCGGAAGTTAATTAGATCTCCCACTATAGAATAATAAAAGGCAAGGTCAAACTGCTTTTAATAAATGCAGATGCTACTCTGATTTCGAAGTCAGCAGCCAAGCCCAGCCAGTTTAGTCAACCATGAAAGAACACACTCACATTTCTGTGGTGCCCAGCTCTAGGGTACTGGGATTACTCAGCAAAGCTTTTTCTACCACCACCTCATGGGGGGGCCAGAGGGGCTCTCTTAGGTATCTTCGCTCCAGGTTCTGCTCCAAGTCTGCCAGGCGGAGGACTGCTAGGTCCAAAGGGTTAGTCGTCTCACGGTGCAGTGCTGAGCCTTCCCGTCGGTTTTTTATGGTAATATCTTCCAAAAGTTCCAGGTCACGCTCACAATACTGCAAGTCATTTCGAACAGAATCAGGATCTGGACTTGTCCAGCCCTGAAGAGGAAGGAAAAAATAGTAATAAACAGAGTTGAGAGAAGAAGGAATAAGAAAAAAGAATTACAACACCCTTTTGGGAAAACCCAGGAGCACCTGCAATTATTCTCTCCAGAAGCCAACCAAAACCAGCTTTTGTGCACAACGTTTTGAAGCCTTTGCTACTGCCTCTGACAAACAATTTACAACAAACAATTTTAAGACCTCTGTGAGATGGATACCAAGAGCAGGATCCAGAAGGAATCATACATGCCAGAATAAAGAACAGTCCCAGACCGCAGCAAGTCTGCCAGTATGAAGAAGCCTGACCTGTTAACTACACTGACATTCATGCACAAAAATTCTAAAATTTCATGGAAAGGTTCCAACTTCCAAGATTCTTATACTATAAAACCAACTAACCTGCTGCAGGGCAGAGTAGTGGTAAGGGTGCTAGACAGATGCAATGGGCTTAAATAAAAAATGAGATCACTTAGGTTTTCTCTCGGTGCTGTCCAGTTCTTGCTGGATGGCCTGAGATATTTCTTTTGGCACAATAATCCTCAATTTCCTAATCACAGAAGCAAGCTAAGACTCTCATTTAGTTTTTCAGCAAATATACAGATTGTCTGAAACTTTAAGGATGACCTCAACCCATCAATAAAGGACAAGCCCCATTCAGGCATCCTTAAAGCATGTGGAGCCCAGACATGAACCCTGCCCATCTTTTGTCATTACTTTAATCCTAGACATACAATAGCTCGAAGAAAGGAAGGATGCTCTATTGGGCCAGTGTCCCTATATGAGAGAACCTTATTTTTTTCACGTCTGCGATCACATGAAGAAGCTGCTTGCATACAGTAACCTGCCCCTTTCAAAGTGTTGCATTTCTAAGATTAAAGCAATGATGGAGGCCACAGGGCTGGTCTATTCACCTTATCATACGTGAATTCCACACACTTCAAGCATGCTATACAGTTGCAAGGAGTAGGGAAAATAAATCTCCACTTAGTCTTGGTACCTACACGGATCTGTAAGTCAGCCATGAGCACCCGCTGCTCTAGCTCTTCCACCCACTGAAGCACAGACAAATCTGTCTCAAAAGCCCGTTCAGCCATCGACCATTGGGCCAAGGCTTCCTCAGAGACAGGGTGGCTGGCACTTTCAGGATGAGTCTGGAAAATGGGGTCTAAAACAAAAGGCAAAAAAGAATCCATTAGAAAGACTAGGCATCTGGAAACAAAGGCCGCAAGACTTACCACAACCTTCTTGGACCACAAAATGAGAAGCTCTTACCATTGGCAGCTCGTGCACACATCTCCCGTAGATAATCCTTGTGCTTGGTAAGGTGCTTATGGAGGGCTTTTTCACGGATTCCTCGTGGGTGCAGTACCTGCACCACAGTTTCCAGCTCTTCTGGATCCTGTAACCACCACCAGCCACTCTGCATCTCTGTAAGAGAATTGGGGGGGGGGAGCTAGCTCAGAGGCTGGTGCTAATAATTTATTTATTTATTTTGTTTGTTCAATTTATATCCCACCCATCTGGTATATTCTACCACACGAGTCAGTCACACATGGAGTTTGTAACAGGTTGTCATAAACAAGAGAGGAGAAGTCACGCAAAATATGATATGTAGTGTGGAATTCTATGTAACTCATTTAAGAACATCAGGTTTCTTATTTTTATGTTGGCAGAGAAAAATATGAACATTATATAGCAGTTTCCACAAAGCCTTACAAACTGAAGAAACTGTTCACCTGTGAGGTGAAACTTCCAGGGACTAAGAGATGGAATTACTATGGAAGACAGATCTCAGAGCCTGTACTCCTACAACTGGCAACCATTTTGTTCCTCCCAACATTCTTCAAACTATCTGCCAGTTTCTCCACAGCCATATTGTGCAACAGAAAATGAAAATCCAGCTTCCCACTACCTGGAGGGATAGGTTGTGCTGTCTGCTGTGTCAAATATTTCTGCTCAATCTGCTTGAAAAGTTTTGTGGGGGGACGCCCACGTCGTCTTGGCAGCCCAGGAGGTTCCTGAGATTTGCTGGGGATGTCTTTCATTCGGGAGCAAGTATTGTGGATCCTGGAGCTGAAATGGAGAGGAGTGGAGGCCAATGGTGGCAAAGCTGGGCTGGGGGTGGAGAGACCATTCAGCTGTGGGAAGGGAAAATCAGAACGCGTCAGACCAGGCAGGAGTTGTCACAAAGCTCTTGCTAACACATCTCCTAGACTTGTCACCTGTTGAAGGAGTGGCTCATCCCCACCTTTCACAATACCCATGCTTATAGTGTGCTACAAGGCCTGAAAGCAGCTTAGGTGATATCACAACTGAAGTCTTAATTACTTGCCATATTGCTTGAGACTGATCTTGAAGAAGAGTGTTAAGGAGGAATGCATATTTGTCAGGTAACAAAAGGTGAACATGACAGAGAAAACTTAAATCTAAAACAGATGTTACACATCTGGGAACTCCATGCAGACTCACAGAAGTGAACATAGTGAGTGTTCCACTGACTTGCACAAGGAAGGAAAGGAATTCCATTGCCACAATTTGCGAATTGAGAGGTGGGTGGTTCCTCCAGAGCCCTGGGCAATAGGGTCCTTGGGGCAAATGGCCAAAGAAACCAGTCTCCAAACCCAGACAGCACACTCCTTTGAACAGAGTAGAGCCCTATATCCTGTTTCTTTGCCCCTGCTTCCCCACTGATCCAACAGAAGTGAAAACTTGAGCTTGCATTTACTAAACCTCTGCATGGTACTTACCTGCTGAGAAGAAACCTTTGACTGGTCCTTAGTAGGTCTCCTGCAGTGTTGGGAAGCAGGTTTTACAGAGGGCTGTTCAGTGGAGGTAGCAAATAAAGAATCATTATAAGGTGCCCTGGGCATCAGGTTGAACCAGGCCACCTGGGTTTCTGTGACACTTTCATCCTCTGCACCAGAGTCTGGCAACTCATCTGGCGGTACTGAGTCGTCTTTGCCAGGGCTGCTATCTGGAGTGAGTACAGAGCTGTTAAGCAGTGAGGATGCCTGCTGTGTCTGGCTAAGCCAGGACAAGAACGCTGATTGGGTGAGGTCATGCTGGGACTGGCCCAAGGATACCGAATCCTCTAAAAACCCATTGGCAGACATGGACATGGGCTCTGGTGATTTGGAATCAAATGACTCTGAGGGCAACAGGCCTGCACTGTCCTGCCATGGCTGGCCCCATGATCGCACTGGTGTGCAGTTCATATAATCAACAACTGAAGGTGTGTCCGTGGTCTCCTTTTTGACTGGTGACACTTCATGCTTTTCCTCCTTGCGGGCCTCTTCCTTTTCCAATTCATTCTTGGACACCTCAGAGGGAGCTGCTTGGAGTGCAACAAAAATGAGAGCTATGTAAATTTTACCAGCAGATGGTGCTGAAATGCAATTTGAGATATGATCCGCAAGTGCAGATTCCATTGGACCTGGAGTTGGCTTACATATTACACAGCCCTACGCTAACTTCTAGACTGGAAAAGAATTCCACTCCACACAATATATCCACGTTTACAAGATAAAAACTGATTTTGACAGCTTCTGTGAAGAAAAGAAAGGCTGCTACCTTGCCCAATGACAAACCACCCTGAAGATATTTTGCTGCAGAAAAGGAATCCACTGATCTAACATTACATGCAGGTCAAATATAAAGCATAATTTGTTCTCTCAATTCTCTCAAATACAGCCATGCTATTTCTGTTCTTACTTGCCCTATCCTATCACACCAACCAAAACAACATATCCATTTAGAAGCCACAATGGGCTCCTCAAGTCAAAAGGCCATTCCCCCTGTTTGACTTTATCCTTCTGTTTCCAAAACTACACTGGGTTAAACTTCTCATTAGTCCTTGCCCTCGATATGTACTGTTGGTGCAGCTATCCTGCTCTTTGTCACCTAAACTTCTACAGGTCTCTGCAATCTTTTATAATAATCATTGTAAAAACCACCCAGGTTCCTTTGTTCTGGGATCTGCATACCTGTTGAGGCCTCACAGCCTTCTACAAAGATCCCACCAAGATGGGGCAGAACCCAATACCTTCGCCGATATCGATCCTGCCCCAGTGAAGAAGCACGTAACAATTGTGAGGCATGGAGCAGCTTCTTGCGAAAAAACATCTGGCGCTGCAAGAAGAATGAGAATGGTTAAAAAGTGCTGAAATCTCAGAAAAGGAGTTCCAAGAAGTTAATATTCAAATGGTCAAAGCAAAACATGATATGGTTGTTGTAGTTTTTTTGAACTGTTTGGCCGTGTTCTGGAGGTTTTTCTTCCTAATGTTTCACCAGTCTCTGCGGCCAGCATGTTCAAAGGACAGGAGTTAGAACACAGACAGAGTTCTAACTCCTGTTCTCTGAAGATGCCAGTCACAGAGACTGGCGAAACATTGGGAAGAAAAACCTCCAAAATATGGCCAAACAGCCCGAAAAACCTACAACAACCATCGGATCCCAGCCATGAAAGCCTTCGAGAATACATAAAACATGATATATCCTATTTAAAAAAAACTAACATCTCCTGGTAAGGCTAAGAAAAACTACAACTTCTATTTGTAATTTACTCAACTTTTCAACATAAAGTATTTACCTTGGAAAGCTTTTCAATCTGCCTCTCGAGTACAGGCACACTAGAAACAGGGATGTCATTCTGTTGAAGGAGAGAAATATGTTATAACCAAATCCTAAATCTACACCTTCAGATCTACAGTATATTAATTGGCTTGGGAAACACTAAAGTGTTCAAATAGGAATGATCTGAAAATGAAGCAGATTAAGAGAAGAGACTTATGTTTGCAGATAGGTGTGTGGATGTTGCAAACAAAGAAACAAGAGGCCTCACTCTTGCTGCATGAGATGAAGAACTAAGCATCATTTCTGAAGGTCTAAAACATTTTAAAAGGAACACTATATGCTGATGAAATTATAATAATTTTTTAGGAAGGCTTGTATTACTTCAAAGGTATGCACCAGCTGGTCTAACAGAATTTACTGTTCCAATTATTCTGTCTTTTTTGTCTTCTAGGCCCAACACGACTTCCCTCAAGCTTGCCATTGATTACTAGAACAGAGATTAAGAGTCACTGCATATGCCTTCCTCAGTTAACGCAATCACACCTCCACCTACTTCATAGTCTTTCTGGGCCTTGCATGCTCTGCTTCTCTCTTCCTCCTCCACATCTATGTCCTCACGCTCATCAGTGTTACGTGAGCTCCGCCGCCACCGCCCTTCCTCCAAGCCAGTAATTTCTGATTCAGGACGGCCAGTCTTCTTGGCTATGGCAATCTTTAACCTGCCGTGCAAAAACAAGACACAGGCTAGTGAGATAAGAAAGAACTACATCCATAGAACAGGCAAAGTGTGGCTTGTGACCAAAAAACAAAACAAAACAGGTGTGTGACAATATGGCTTTTCCCTTTTCTAGGAGTGGCAGTTTTTGCTTTTAGCAGGTATTGGGTGGGGGGTCCCCCTAAGCCAGCCTAACATCTCAACTCCCCAAATTCAAAACCAGAAGTTGTAATCAGGGTACTTCTAGTTTTGTTTTGTCTACTTTTATTCATTTCCTGCTTTCTCCAGGATTTGTGCATGCCCATCAGGCATGTGGGATAGTGTTTTAGACCCCAAGGCCACTTAAGTCACCCATCTCTGTCTTACAGCAATGGATTCTAGAACCATTAGTTAGAGAAAGGAATTCTTATCAGGATGAACCTGCACAACTTGGTAATACAGCCATCACTGTTCCCAAATAATTTTCTTAGGTGAAAATATATTATTTCCCCCTAAATCATAAATCAATCAATAAATCAATTGATCAACAGTTATGGTGCTGTAGTTATAATAATATTTCATACCACTGTGTGAGACACATCACTTAAATAAATGCATGAGCTGGATGTTCCAAGTCTTTTTCAACTAAGAGTTACCCAACATCCACTGACAGCAAACCTCTGTATCTTCAAGCTGAACTGAGCCAACATTAATTTTACTGCTACATACCTGCGCAACTTTCCTTCTATTATCCATTTATTTCTCCTGTGGTTGGACATATTTTCTAGAGTCTTGTCAATTTCACTGCAGAAATAAATAAGGGGAGTTAAAAAACTGTTTTGCTTATTTGAAAGGTACTCTTTCACCCTGACTCCCAGATAACTTACAATAGAACCTGGAAGCAGCACAGCAAGCTAGCCACCATCTTTTTGACAGACCCATATGTAAAGAAGCACATTGAGTGTGCAGGCTGTCACAAAGGTCATGTGACCATTTCTTCTTCCCAGGGGGCTTCCCTAAGCAAAATGATCCACCTACCATCTGGCACCTTTTCTATACACATTCCAAATGCTGCTTGGGCAGACATATCAACAAAGTTATTAAGGTTAAAATGTTGGTACAAACTACTTCTGTTAAGTTGTAGACAGGAACAATTTTATGGTGGGCATGTGTTCTCTAAGACATAGCACAATTCCCCTATATCCTCTAGCCAGACTACTGCCATCTCATTATATACTGTATACCGGAAGCTATTTTTATTTATTTTATTTATTTTATTAAATTTATACCCTGCCCATCTAGACACATGACTACTCTGGGTGGCTAACAATAAACATGGAATAAAAACAGTATAATAAAATTTAAAACAATACAGGTAGTAATATATTCAAGATGGGGAAAAATAAAAATAATCAAGCGATGACAGGAAGGAAAGCCTGCCTAAAGAGCCAGGTCTTAAGTTGACTCTTAAAAACACCCAGCAAGGGAGCCAGACAGATCTCTGAGGGCAGATTGTTCCAAAAGCAAGGGGCTACTGCTGAGAAAGCCTGGTTTCTTGTTCTTTCTCTCCAGGCCTCCCTCGGCATTGGGCCCCTCAGCTGCCCTTCCTGGCTAGAACAAGTGGTTTGGGTAGATCGAAGTGGGAGGAGGCGTTTCGCTAGATAAGGCTGTTTAGTGGCCACAGTTGACCATAAATAAGCCATACTAATCTTTAATGGCAACATGTATGTTTTACTCGTACATACCACCACAAGTACAGTGGTGCCCCGCATAGCGACGATAATCCGTTCCGGAAAAATCGGCGCTATACGGATTTGTCGCTATGCGGAACAAAAAAGCCCATAGGAATGCATTAAAACATGCCTATGGGCAAATAACTCACCGTTATGCGAAAATCCTCCATACTGCTGCCATTTTTGCTGCCCAGTAAGCGAGGAAAGGGCGCAAAAACACTGCAGGCGGCCATTTTTTTACCCAGCGGCCATTTTGGAACCGCCGATCAGCTGTTAGAAAAAACATTGCTATGCGAAAATCGGTAAGCGAAACAGCTTACCGATCGTTGCAAAGCGATGTTTTACCATTTGAAACATTGCAATGCGATCGCTTTTGTGATCACAAAAAAGCCATCGCTATGTGGATTCTTCATTAAATGGGGCACCTGTTATGCGGGGCACCACTGTAATACATTTCAAGAAACTGCTTGACTTGTGACCACTTACTTGATGATAAGGGCACTGCTATTGAGTTCATTGACTAGGAAGGCCAGAAGAGCAGCTTTCTTGTCTGGAGGCAGTGCTTGGAAGGGTTTAGTGCGCAATTGGTTACAAAGGTCCTCATCTGCTCCATAGGCTATGAGGAAGCAGCGAAGGATCTCAGACACAGTATCGCGGTTCAGGCTTATCTCAGACAGTTTTTCACCAAGGATTTTCAATGACTGACAGAAAAAAAAAGGAAGAGAATAAATTATATAGGAAATGTGCACACATACAACAGCTGAGAACTGTACTTTTCACTTAAAACAATGAGTACATTGAAATTAGGTGCAAGGACTGATGAAAAAGGCATAAAAGTATGTGGCTAGTCTTAGATAAAACCCGAATCAGTGACAGGTCTGAGAATAACTTCCAAATACTCATGAGAAGGCTTCAGTGTTCTGCACAGTTTCTTGGTATGGTATGATCTTATTATTACCATAGACATTATAGTGAATGAAATAAGACAGATAGAAAAAGATAGAAAATTTTTTGCAAATTTTATATTTTGCATAAGTAATCTTTCTTTGCCACATTGAGCTGCCCTTTCCATCCCTTTTAAGCACAAGTTCAGGAAGCCTAAGGAGAAGTCATATCAGCTGGACAGTGGAGATGCAAAGGAATCAACGGAAAGGAATTCTGTACCATGGCCTCTGACATCTTTTCAGATTCCTTCTCACAAAAGCGTTTTCCTTAAATTTCCATTTTTTAAAAAAAATAGATAACTGCATCTCCCAATTCTAGAAACATATACCTTTTAAAAATGACAGGTGATCGTTTCAGGAATGTTGATGGATGTGCTAAAAACTACATTTTGCAGCTTAGGATTTAAGCTACAAAGCACACTAGAATCCCTAAAACAATGTGATCTTCATATTTTCCATGCAATACTGCAATTAACAGTATTTAGCCTCTGATATGCAAGCAATAATCCCAGTATGACATATTTATGAACCTGATACAAAGTCAAGATGCATTTGTTTCTACAACTGTTGAGTTACCTGTTTTGCACTAACACTGCTTCATGCACTGAAATGTTTTTGTTCCCTACAGTTCTGTCTGCTGGAGAAGGAACCTTGAAGATTTTGACTTCTGCTAACAAGTGAGCACAATATGCTTACTTGCCATGTTGGACACAGACTACTTGGATCTGTGCTCTTCTGTCAAGTCATATTATTTGGTAAATAATTTCTCCAGCTGTGTTATTCATACAAATCACTGCCACAAAATCAATCCATGCAACATTATCTCTAAGGCACTAGAAGGTGTATCTTTCTTGTACTTCGAACTCCAAGCACAAGATACCCTATTTTTTGCTCCATGAGAAACACTTTTTCCCCAAAACAAAGTGGTGCTGGTGGGGAACTGTGTGCATCTTATGGAGCGAATGCTGTCCCCCCTGCCACCACCGCTGCCTTCCCAGGCCTCAGCGGTGGTGGTGGTGGGGACCCCCACAGTGCCTTCTGAGGCCTCCGGAGGCCTGGGAAGGCAGCGATGGTGGCGGGGGGAACAGTATTCGCTCCATAAGAGCCACACACATTTATTAATTAATTAATTTGTTTGTTTATTGGTATTTTAAAATTAGGTGCGTCTTATGGAGCAAAAAATATGTTAGATACAGAAGGCAGGGCAGTTGCTCCTAATTTGATCAAATGTTTTAAATACAGTGTATTCTACAAAAGAAATTCTACCTTTAATCAAAACTGATATTCCCTTTAATTTTCAGCCCTGCTGGACGAGGCTCTGGCCCATGTGATTCTACCATCCTCCGTGGGATTCCATCCCAACCCAAGGAGTTGAAAATGACTGCTGTGGGTGCACAGAGGAGGAGCCCTGTGCAGAGTGGGGCAGAGTTGCAGGCGCATTCCTTAGAGGGAACCTTGATTAAAACTCAACTTGGATGTTCCTGTCCATGAAAACCACCTTTAATCTCTTCTTCTTCATCATGCCAACAGAGTTCTTGACTTATTATTTAAAGATGAGCACAGCTCAGGCACAACCTTGAGTTTAGTTCTGTAGATGCGGCAATCTAGTTTCCATGTGTAACAACTTAATAATGTTTATTGGCCCAAGAATTTCACTTTATTTGCTGGCAAATGGTCACCAGCAATTCCAATCCACATCCTACCCAGAGTAAACACAGAAAAAAAAATAAGTCACGCCTGTGTGCATGTCACAATTCCACAGGGGGGGGGGGAACATACTTTATGTGGTATTGGACCAAACTTCCTGAGACTTGCAGCTTTCAGTTAAAAACACTACTGTTCTAACTTTTGTGGCTTTTCATATGCAGAGCAAGACAAAGACAACCCTTACTAACATTTCAGAAGATAGAGGGTTGACAAAAAAAAGATTTTCAGCATTTGGGTCAATTTTGTTGCTCTGTATAGTTCATTGCCCCTCCTCACACCTGAACCAGGATGACACACAGTAACACAAATTGTGCCATTCCGTCCAATCTATCTTGGTACAGAATGTGTATCCAGGGAGTTTTAAAAAACAACACATTGTAAACACAGTTATTATGATAGCATCTTCTGCACCAAACAGCACACACTCACTTTACAGTCTCTATGACTACAGTACTCATATTCAGACTTGAATTCTGATGCAACAGACTACATTAATCCATTGCCCTACCTGACAGTAAGAAGGGAGGCCAGGGTCGTAGAGTGCAGCCTTCACCAGCTTTACCAGGAGGTCCAACACTTCACCCAAACTATCTCCAACATTGAAGAGGCCTTCTTGCAAGGTACTCAAGCTGGGAACCTCTCTCGCTACATCAAAGCCTAGCACCTTGCCATAGTTGTGTAGGAATTCCACAATGGCTAAGCAATCTGCAAAGGCATGGCTGGGCAAAACCAAACCAGGGATCCGAGAAAATTCTGGAAGAGGCTGAGGAAGAGGCAAAATATCAGTACATACGATATGGAGCAGTCTCTGGCAAAACAGCTTGCCCAATTGTTTTGTTTATTCAAGTTCCATCCTGACTCACACAGGCGTAGCAAATATCACATGAAAGATGAGGTGAAAATAGGTGAAGGCAGGATGATAGGGCCCTGGATATAGCTAATAATAATCTGAGCTGCCATCTAAAAAACAAATGCTCCACTTTAAAACATGCAAATTCTACTTAAAGAGATACATAGGAAAAGTCAAAATATTCCTAGGAAAGTATTTTAGTCTCACTAACAAAAATAAAGTAGATGACTCTCAATTTTAATGTTTTAGAGAAGAACTAAATGGGTAAACAAAGCAAATAGATCAAAATCCTGTTACGTGTTGTAGTAAATCACACAAGAGTAGGCCCATTGAATTAATGGGGATTTGGTGAATAAACTCCTCCATAGTTCCATTTACACTATGGGACCCTAGTCCAGTGGCAACTTAATTTAGCAGTTAAGGTGCAGTTAGAGTAGGCCCATTTGAATCAATGGAACATATGGAAGAGTTGACTCGTATCCCTTTCTGATTCAGTAGGCCTACTCTAATGTGATTTACTGTGATAAGCAACAGGATTTTGACAACACAACTTTATATTAGATCAGTGGTTCCCAATCTTGGGTAACCCAGGTATTCTTGGAATGCAATTCCACAAAGCCTTCATCTCTAACTGAGCTGGCTAGGGTTTCTGGGAGTTGCAGTCCAAGATCACCTCAGTTACCCAAAGTAACTGGTAACTACTGGACTAGATGCTAGCAGGTTTATAATTTTCCCAAACAACAGAAAAATATAAAGCACCAGGTGTTTTTAGCAGATATATCTGAGACAGAACCATTTCTAAGAGAAAGTGATTATTTTAGGTTGGCAGATAAGAACAGTATCTCACAGACATCTGATTTCTAACCCAAGTACAGTATTTTGAGCACAAAACTGGCACTGTGAGAACCCCTGGTATCAGCTTTTGAAATGCCAAAGTATGTCTATCCAGATGCCCTGCCCTACATTCTAATATAAAAGAGGCCTAGAACACGGCTACATAAAAATATGAGCCTGACTCCAACAGGAGTTACTCAGTGGAAAAAATGGTAACTTCTGTCAAAAACAAGTAGCACTACACATCTAGTATAACACAACTCACTCAACTCAATGCCTTCCAGCTGTTTTAGTCTACAAATTGCATCATCCTTGACTACTGGTCATACTGATTTGCACTGATGAAATTTATAGTCTAGAACAGTCCCATGGTGAAGTATTAACCTAAAAATTATCTGAAATGTAGAAGCATATTTGTATGTCTGGAAGCTGAGTCATGGCAGCTGGACTTCTTTCTTATTACAGTGGGGTCTTGACTTGAGAACTTAATCCGTATTGGAAGGCGGTTCTCAAGTCAAAAAGTTCTCAGGTCAAATCTGCATTTCCCATAGGAATGCATTGAGAACCATTTGATCCGTATCTGCTCTTTTCCGTCCATAGAAACTAATGGGAAGCTGCTATTCCGCCTTCGACCACCAGAGGGGGATATTTTGTTTCTTTTTTTCTTAGGTCAAGAAAGGTTCAGGGAAGGCAGGGAAAATACAGTCCAGGCAGTACAGTACCAGGCAGTCTGAAGACTGTCTCCCAATCCACTCTCTAAACGCAGGGAGGAGTGAGGAAGCAGACAGGCACCCTTTTCACTGCCCAACAGTTAACTGAAAGTTCAAATTTTGCACTTTCCCTGCCTCCCACGTGTTTTTTTTTCAGTTCTTAACTCAAATCTAAGTACTTAAGTCAAGTCAATATTTTCCTGTGAGAGTGGTTCTTAAGTCAAAATGTTCTTAACTCAAGCCGTTCTTAAGTCAAGACCCCACTGTAGATTGAAATGTTTCACTACTCATCCAAATAGCTTCTTCAGTCTGAAGACAGTTGGTAGGAGATCCCTGATATATCCTCCACATTGGTTTCACTTCCCCCTGGGCTGAATAGCTTCCTTAGATGGACAAAGGACTGGAGGTGAATGAAAATCCCACTTCTGCAGTCCTTCTCCACCCATCATGGGTTGTCAACAATGGTCTTTCTGGTGTGTGTGGTCCTGATCTTTCTGGGGACGGGTGAAAGGGCAGCATGATAAATAGGAGATAGATTGTATCTAATGCCTCAAACCCCTGTTGAGTGAGGGTTTTTCTGTATGCACGTGTATGGCCTCCCTTACTCCAATCTCAAACCACCTATCTTCTTGGTCCAAAGTAAGTACATCTTGGTCATCAAATGAGTGCACTTTGTCCTTCAAATGAAGGAATACTGCTGATTGTGGTCCTGAGCTGTTGCCCTTCCTGTGCTGGCCATTCTCCCGTTTAGTGGCTGTTTGGATTCTTAAGTGTAGAGCTCCAAAAACTCCTCTTTACATTGGACCACATATACTATATTACTCCTGTTGTGTTTTGGTGTCCAATCTTTTGGGTGGGTGAGTCTCTGCCTTAGTGTGTTTATAGGTTTGAAGTGAATGGGTATGTGGTGTTTACCAAAGCACATATATCAGAGATCTCCTACCAACTCTCCTCAGACTGAAGAAGCTACTTGGATGAGTAGGAAAACATTTCAACCTAATAAGAAGGAAGTCCAGTTGCCATGACTCAGCTTCCAGATAACCTCACCTGGATGACTGAGCATTTTCAAAGACATATTTGTATGTGTTTTGTAGTCATAACTGCAGTACAGGTATATCATTTGAATGTTTTTGTTTTGGATTTCACACTAAACACCTTAATTAACAAACTCCTAAAAATCTAGCCTAGAAATGCCCCTGGTAGAAATGCAAGCTGGGATCACACACTTTAAATAGTATTAGGGAACACTATGTTGTTTGGATTTCCTCTCCTTAACTTCACTTGGCTACCTTATTGTTAAAGACCACAGTTGCTTTACAACAGGAGGCTCTCCCCACATACATCACTGTGGCCAAGCAGTTCAGCACACCTGATGGTCCCCTAGACACATGTCCTCAGCAGGCTTTTTCATCTCCTCTAAGATCATTTGCTGCCTCAGCCGTTCTTCCTGACGCTTCTGGGCAAGGAGATTCTTATCAATTTTCCGTGGGATCTTTGTGGACAATGCCACCTTCTTTTCCTTGGGCTTCATCTTTTCTTTTGGCTTCACCTTCTCCTTCAGTTTCTCTGGCTTATTCTTTTCTGGCTTGCTCTTTTCTTTCTTTACCTGGAACTGGAGGAAAGACAGATATGTCACACTTTCATTGTGATTACTCTGGATTTAGCTACTGCCCAGTTCCTTCAGTGACCTCATCATCATCATAACTTACTTTAGGTTTCCGCTTTACTTCCTTAGGTTTGACGTCCTTGGGCTTTGATGCCTTGGTTTCTTGCTTCTGCTTACTTTGAACCTAGAAAAACAGTATTATTGAGAACTCAAAAGAGAATTTTGAAAACAGAAGAGACCTAAGAAGTAAAGCTATTGCTCCATTTTGCCCCAAATAGTCCTGAAAACCTTTACTAGAGACATATATTAATTGAACATAGTGCCTCACATTTCAGTTGGAAAGATGCAGTCTCTTCATCCTGCACACTCTGGCTAATGAGGGCAAACCATTTCACACTGCTTAGATTAACCATATAGTAAATTGTGGGAGTTGGTATCCTCAAATATCAGCTCTGATTAAAAGTTTATGTTCATTATGACCTGAAATAAATATCTAGAAAAAGGGCTGGGGCTTTTGGCTATCCAGTTGCCTTGGACCAATCCTGTTGCCCTGCTGGTTGTGGAGTTGAAATCTAAAACATCTGGAGGGTTGGAAGTTCCCCACCCTATTCTTGTAATGTCTGGTAAGTCTAAACAAATTGGGAAATCTATTTTTGCTCCTCTATCCCTCATGTTTCCCTACCTGAGTTCCACTCTGTCATTCAATCCTTCCCACCTTCAAGAGATACACAGCTAAAACTTCAATTTTTAAAAAATGTCAACGTACTTATGCCAGCTTCCTTAGTAATATCTCAGGAGTGCGGTTCCTTTCCACACCCTTTGGAATATGTGCCTTGTCTTGAAGTATACATAACCTTGCCAGAAACCCATAAAGGAAGCTCCCATCTCTTGTTCCAACCTTAGTTCATTTTACCCCCAAACCGTTCATCCCATGATCTTAGAGGGAGTGACTGCCCTCTTTCTATCTAGAATGCCCTGCTTCATTTTACTAGATGTACCTTTTGTCTCATTTTCTTCTTGGTCTTGCTTATCTTCACTTTATCTTCATCACTGGCCACCTCTGCAAATACATACAGGATAAAGAAAGAATGAAATAAACATCTGAAAGAATAAACCAACCCTCAGTCCCATAATTAACAATTCCACTATGTGTTACAGGAAGGTACCACTTCTCTGAAAGGGGTAGGTTTAGAATGGTATGCTCTTAAGAAAATCTCAGAATGTTAAGTGAGATAATATTTTATTTGGTATCAATTGTTATGTCTTTACTTCAAAATGTGTGGTTCAAACTACCTTAGTTCTGAAAAGAAGCATTACTAATCATGAGGTTGACTCTTAATATTTACTCCATTAAGTCTGCAAACTGTACTCAATATAAACTGAATTGCTCCTGAATATATTGTAGACGTATGCAGGAATTGCTAAAGATCTTCAAGAGTTCCAAGGCCTGGCTTTTAAAGCAACTTGTGAGTCTGGGTGCAGCCCTGCACCATACTGATTGCATGGTCGATTAATGTCACTTAACATTAATTACAGTCATAGAATCATAGCATAACTGAGTTGGAAAAGGCCAGTCCAAACCCCTGCTCAATGCAGGAAAGTCATTCTCCTTGAGGACACTCTCTTTGCACTCAAGTTGAGACTGGGTGCAGAAATAAGGTGTGAGTCTGAGGCAGGACTTGAGCTACGTGCCGAGAGCAAATCAAGTTCTATATCTCTTGTGTAGTTGTATTTGTGTGGTGGCTTCCACTGTCTGAATCACATCCAAATACTAATGACAAGCAAAGAAACATAGTAAGTAAATCAGCAGTGACACCCTGTTCCTCCCCATAGGGCAAGGGCATCAACTCTTCTTCCCCATATTTCTATTTCTGAATCTCTCAGCTACATTTATTTTAACAAGATTCTAGCCCTCATGGCTATGGAGACACAAAAGAAAGCTTGGAAGACAGGGTCTGCAAGCATTTTCAGTTCTCGGGGCACAACTCTTATGCTCTGTGTAGCTACCTGCCCCGCCCCTCAAAGTCTCCAGTCATGTTCTCTTACCTATATACTCTTACTGCCCCTTGCTTATCCGTTCCTCTCTTCCTGCTGCCACACCGCTCCTTGACAAGAAATTCCAAATTTTGCAAAAACTCAAACATTAGTTTCCAGAAAAAGCATGCAAAGGGAGATTTATGCAGAAGAAGCAGGTTTGCATGCATCTTGTAGATTTGCTTTATTTTTGAGAGCAAAAGTTGAATTTTCTTGGTGCACAAAATGAACACCCTTGCCTCCAGAGACTGATAAAACAACTCCTGTGACAAACCAAAGTTCTTTCTTGTGAAAGTTACTAGCATGCATAATGGGCTTGTCAAGCTGATACCTTGAGCCTCCAGTTTCTTCAGAACTCGAACATCAGTCTTGCTCTGCAGGTCCGGCACTCTGACTTTGGGAGGTCGGCCCCGGCCACGTTTCACCTTGGGCATTTCCTTAGCCTTAGCTTTCTCAGTATTTCGGGGTCGGCCCCGCTTGCCTGTGATAGCCAGGATACGTGAGGGGATTTCTTCAGATGCCAGTTTTACCCACTTAAGGCCCTAAGATATGAAGAAAGAGATACTGTTTACAGAAAACAGACTCTCTGTGTATCTATCAATTCTACTTATATGCAGAAGTCCACCAGCTTCTCCTCATGAGATAATTTGTCTGTTTAATATTCTCCTATCCCTAACAGACACAGGAAAGGCAGTCAACTTGTATTCCTGTGGCCCACCAAGGGCATTTCTGAGGTCTCAAACACTCCACACGCCCCAAATTTTATTTTTATATCTAGTTTTGCTTCTGAAATTACCTTATATTTTCCATGGAGGATAGGGAGTAATTCTGTCAGATTCTGAGGTGGTGCCCCCTCCTTCTAGACCAGGAGTCCCAAACTATAGCCCGTGGGCCACATCCGGCCCACATTGCCATTTTGTCCAGCCTGTTCCCTTCAGCCCATGTGTGCGGGGATTGGCGTGTGTGTGTGTGTGTGTGTGTGTGTGTGTGCGTGCGTGCGTGCATGCGTGCGTGCGTGCGTGTGGGCAGGGGTATCCGTGTGTGTGTGTATGCCAGCCAGTGTCTGCATGCATGGAGGGGCAAGCTAGTGTGTGCATGCGTGCAGCTGTGCATCTGTGTTTGCACGTGCACACACATTCCTGTTCTTTCAGCCCTCAAAAACCTTGAAAATATCCGGTGTGGCCCTCACTGTAAAAAATTTGGAGACCCTATTCTAAACCAATCCAAAATTTTATTTTTAAAAAGTTTAACCACTAGGGGGCACAACAATCCACTTTCAGTTTATAAAATATTTTTCTGATTAAACCATTTTTTCAATTATCAAAAACTCACTACAGTGGTGCCTCACAAGACAAATGTAATTCGTTCCGCGAATAGCGCTGTCTTGTGAAATTTTCATCTTGCGAAAAGCGGTTTCCCATAGGAATGCACTGCAATGCATTTCTATGGGAACCTCGCAAGATGAAAATAATTCATTCATCTTGCGAGGCATCGGTCTTGGGGGAAAAAAACATTTGTCTTGCGAAGCATGGCCATAGAAGAAGCCGTCTTGCAAGGCACCACAGTGATCGGGGGAAAACATTCGTCTTGCGGGTTTTTCGTCCCGCGAGGCATTCATCTTGCGAGGCACCACTGTATAGTGATTTTTCAAAAATAGATATTAAGAAATAAATAGCAAATTAGGTTTTTGATCATACTTCCCCCTTTTTAAAGCCCTTCCCCACGGGAAGAACAACCCTTAGGCTGCTAGCAGATCTGAAAAACAGCCATGGGTGGCTTGACAAGATGCCAGAAGCCACACTGCCAGATTCCCAGAATGCTGCCACAGCCTGCTTTTGGCACCTGTGTCCCAAGAAATATAGCTTATTCTAAGATACTGTTAAGTGCTTTCTCAGGCCTAGGCAGACAGTTTTAACAGACACTTCACCATGTATGCCTGCACCCCTTGTAAAACTTAATGCACAATTTATCTTCCAAGAAGTGCCTGCCGCAGTTTGCTTATGTGATCCCTAGAGGAGGACAACTGCAGTGAAGCTGGAGGCTAGTTGCTCCTGGGTTTGCCTCAATACTTACCTCAGGAGTTTCTCGCTCTTCAAAGAAATCTCCCACTGGCATTCGGGGACTGAAGCTGAAGTGCTCACGGCGGACGTTCTGCACAATGTTTCTACTCAGGTACTAAAAGAGGAGTAAGTTACCAAAACATAAGTCAATAAAGAATCTGGGTAGGACTAGCGCTACACAGGCTAGGGAAGAAGCTCTTTCTGAAGTGAGCACAATGCATGTTTTGACCTAACAAAAGCCTTAGCTTCTTGAAAAGCACAGTGTAGCCAAGATATCCATTCACTGGGAGTGCCTAATTTTTTAACTATCCTAATTTGATGCTATCTGCTAAAAAGAGTTCAAAAATAATGAAGCTAATCTGATTTCTGGGTCCCTACTCTACATAGAGACCACATCCAGTAGCTCAATCATCACTGCTTTTGATTTGGTAAGCTCACTTTACCTTTATCACCTCTGGAAACTGCTTCATCCTCTTGCCACAGGGTCCATAGTACCAGGTCTCTCCCTGCCAACGGCTGCTACCCTTCTTGATGCGCACCTCCCTTCGCCACCTGAGCAGGAAAATGACCTATTAAAGACTAGATGCACATAGTCTCATTCTGCTTGAACAAGCACCATGACAAAGCAGAAAACTTGCCAAGCAGATAATGCTGCTTACCCATGCTTTAAGGGATACCGCACCTCTTCAACTGTGGCTATCCGCCTCCTTGGAGGATCACCTGATCAGAATAAGCAGCCATTAGCAATGGAGTCAACTGCTGTTGACAATGCAGCTGAAAGGTCTGAGGGAAAGGATCCACTTACTCTTAGAAGATGCATTGAGTGCTGAGACATCTTTATTCTTCCCGTCTGTTACAGTTGTAGTGTTCTTTGAACAGCTGCTCTCGGCTTCCTCTTCTATGGGGGCGTCTAGACCTGCTGGTTCAAGTGGTGCTTGTGAACCCAAAAGCTCTGTGCCTTCTTGTCCCACTTCATTCACACCTGACAGCTCTAGGCTGCTGTCTACAGCAAAGAAAAGAAAGACATTAAATGAGATGATAAAAAGCAGAAAACCTTTGACTAGGAAAGTCAAAACAGAGCAGAAGAGCTGGAGGTTTAAATATAAATGGACTGGAACGACAAAATCCAGATTTTGTTGTTGTTTAAACAGGCTTGGAAAAGTATCTAAGGCCCATCTTTTCCCTGCTAGCATAAAAAAGAGATTGCCTTTTGTTTTTTACAGAGGGTTTTCCCAGTGGCTGTTCCCAAGCTTTCGAATGCTCCACCCCAAGAAGCCAGGTTGGCCTCCTCCCTCTTGTCCTTCCATCGTCAGGTAAAGACCATCCCTCTTCGGGCAGGCATTTTAAGCAGTAAGTTCTTTCAGGAATGCTTCTTTTACAACTTAGGTTTTTTTAAAGTTTCAAAATTGTTTTTAATCTTGGTTTTTAAACTTATTATATGTTTCTGTATTTTTTTAACATGATGTTTATACTGTATTCTAAAAACCGTTGTTTGTTTTATAGTTTTATCTGTTGTGAGCAGCCTTTTATCCTCTATGGGCAGAAAAGCGGCATATATATTAAATAAACAGGTAATAACTCAGATTTCGAAATACTTAACTATAGGTTCACAATATCAAAAAATGACCAGAACATTACACATAAATATACCTAGCACAACAACCTTTGATGTTTTATGTTACCCTTAATGTATTTCTAACAGTTGAACAGAACTTTACAAGGCAAATGCTAATAAAGGTCAGCCTAAAAAGTCAATCTATTTAGCCTCATCAGTTGGGGATCTTTCTCCTCTTTCTCTTCAAATAAGCAGACTCCCACATGAAATCACCATGTGAACAACATGATCCTCTATACCTACTTGGAGGTTTGGGAATATTTTCTATTGTGCATTGTGCCTGCTCTAAAATGTAATTCATGAGTCATCTCCAAAAGTAGGCTTGATGCTCTTTAAGGAGCAACTAAAGAAAATAAAGTTAAACAACTTACTACTGGGCATAATAACAGCATATGTCTAGCACGCTGAAATTAGGCTATGATTATCTTCATAAGACACAACAAATACAAACCTCATATATACCTATTCTCACCTTGTAACATACAAACATTTATTTAAAACCCTCTTTGCACAGATATAAAATGAAAACATGCACCACTGTTCCCAATATTTGCAGAATCATTTGTTTTTTCATTGCTTAAACCAAGCCTATGAAGACTATAGATCTACAAACCACAACTTTTGACACTAGACCTGAACCTGCCCTAAAATGTATATTTCACAATCCCATATGTCCTTTCACAAACATTCAGTAAAGACTAATATAAACAAAGGTAGATAAAGGATCTGAAGGGTTCTTCATTAGAACAGCTGGACAATGGCTCCTAGAGCGCAATACATCTTGAAGTGAATAGACCTTGCTCACCTTGCAAAACAGACTCCCCAAGAACAGGTGGCAAATTGGCACTTCCAAAAAGTGAGGTGTCAGGCTGACTGTCATCTGCCAACAGACTGAAGGAGTCAGAGGGATTGAGAGAAGGGCTGCCAGGACACTCCAGGGCAGAGATGTCAGGAGGGTCCTCCAGGGGTGACTTGCCGCTTACCAACTCAGAAGTATCCATCTCATAGAGATCTCCAGTCCCTGGGTCTGAAAATCATGAAATGGAGACATAGCCATCACCTGTTGTCTAAGAAAACAATCTCACTCTGTTATACTCCTAAGTACAATGACAGCACCATCTAATTTTAACATTTTGAGTTACTAGTGTATTTTATGGTAAGGTAGGGCTATGCCTATTATCATAAATGGGGGGGCCTGAAGCAGAAAGACATGTTTTACGTTCATGGCAGAGATGGGACTTGAAACAGGGACTCCCTGGCCCATGTGATCTTGCCCACATATGGAAACAAATAATGTAAGTGCAAAAAATCCAGAAAATAATTAAATTTTCAAATTTCCTGAGGTTATTCCAAGCAATGTGTGAAAACAAGATTATATTCACATAGGGAAGGATTTAATAACAAAGAGAGAGAGAGAGAATTGGTTTCTTCCCAGCATTTACACAATTTGGTAATCTAAGCCTCTTCCAATTCAGCAGCATTATTTTTTTGGAAAGAAGATACATAATGGAAAAAGATATGTACTCATAGCTGTTGCATGAGGAAGAACATTCACAGAAAGGATGGAGGGATATATATCAAGACTACTACAAGTCACTTCTTCTATCTTAATAAAGGTAATTTGCTTGAGATCAATAAAATAACAGCGAATACTGGAAAAGATGTAGTCAGAATACTAATTAGAAAACAAAGAATACAAGACATTGAAAAGAGGGATTGGACAAAATCCTGTTACTAATGATAGTAAGTCAAGCTAAAGCAAGATGACTGACTCAATTGAAATTTGTTGAATCAAATCCTCCATAGGTTCCATTTATTCAAATGGGCCTACTCTATGCTAAAGTAAGTTGGGGAACCAAAAGACAACCTGCTTCATGATACAAACTCAGAGAACAGAGATACAACTCCAAGGACACCAGCGGGCACAAATTGATTAGTTCCCACTCAACTCCTTTGTGTTTCAAACAAAGCCTATGGTCCCCATGACATCAGTGTTTGCTTACTGTATTGTTCACTGTTTTATTCTGCACTATTTTATCCCAATTCCCTACACTGGGTCAGACTTCTCTGGCATTAAGCAAGAAAGCAATTTTTTTAAAAAAAACCTTCAGGAATCAATTCAAGAGGGAGTGCATGATTTGAGGCAGTAGTAATGTTAAGTCAGTCCCGACTACCAACTCTCAGCACCTCTTCATTGTGCAAACTCTTCTTCTATTTCTCATACCACTCTGAGGATGCCCAATCTTCTCTGATTCCAGAAGTGGGTTCAGGCTAATTAGTAGCTACAGAGGAGACTACTGGAGAGTACCAGAGATCTCCATGAAGGACTATGAAAGAATGCTGCTTGATACTCTGGAAAGTCAGTCCCAGTTGACAACATTGGGCTAGAGAAGTAAATGGTTTGACTCACTTTAAGAAAGCTTCCAAACTAGGAGGATTTCTATGACATTTCACATTTTCTCTGCAACTGACATTTGTTTATGAGTAATCTGGGCTTTCTAACCAGATTACTCATAAACATGTTCAAACCTACCCATAGGCTCAAGCATAGGCTGCAGAAAAAATATGACATGTCATAGAAATCCTCCTCCTGTGACATTAATCCTACTCACAGTTTTTGCCAACTGACCATACTGATCAAAGAGAAGAGAAAGACAATAAACATTCTTAGAACTCTAACATTTGTCTATCTAAGCATAGTAGGCAGGTTTCAATGATAGAGGCAATAGTGATATAAAGCCTGTATATTAGGAATATCAGAGGCATTATTGCTATTTGCCACTTGCATATGCAAAGAATCCTTTGTGATCAGCAGATAAGTTGCTAGTGGCTATACTGATACAGATCTTAGAAGAAATAATCAAGACACTCTCTTGCACCAGCAAAATGCACATAGCTCCTACTGAAGACATATAGTAATGGAAAAGGGAGAAGAGATAGCTTCTACGCCTTCAGTATTTGAGCAAAAGGAGGAAAATCCATGAGGCTTGCCTTTTAAAAAAAACTCCAACTCCCCATTGTTGTTGTTATGTGCTGTCAATTCACCTCCAACTTATAGCAACCCTATGAATGAGAAAATGTCCTATCTTCAAGAGTAAACTCAAAAGCCATGGTCTCATTTAGGGTCAATCCATCTCATATTTGCTTGCTGTCTTTTTTCTGCTGCCCTTAACTTGTCTCCATTTTTGCCTTCATCATGATGTGCCCAAAGTAGGATAGTCTGTTTCAACATTTTTGCCTCCAGAGATAGTTCAGGCTTGATTTGATCTAGGGCCCACTTGCTTGTCTTTCTAGAAATCAAAGGTAACTGTAAAGCTTTTCTCCAGCGCCATAATTAAAAAATATTTTCCTCTATCAGCCTTCACATCTATATATGGTGATCAGTAATGCAAGAGTGTATATGATCTTGACCTTGGTCTCCAGTAACACATTTTACACATGATGATCTTTTCTAGATTCTTCATTGCTGCCCTTCTGAGTTTCAGTCTTCTTCTGATTTCTTGGCTGCAGTCTCCATTAGGACTGATGATTGAACCAAGGTATATAAACTCTTTGACTATTCCAATTTCTTCATTGTCAATGTTAAAGTTACACAGTTCCTGTGGTCATAATTTCTGTCTTAATTTTCAGCTGTTATCCTGCTTTGGCACTTTCTTTCACTTTCACTAAAAACTGTTTCAAGTCATTGCTGCTTTCTGCCAGAAAGACGGTGTTATCTGCGTATCTAAAATTACTTAGTTCCTTCTACTAATTTTTACTCCTCCTTCATCTGACACTCTGGCTTTCCATATGATATGTTTATAAACAGACAGAACAGATAAGGGAAGAAGTACCCTTGTCTGACACCTTTGCCAACAGAAACCATTCTGTCTTTCCATATTCTGTCCCAATGGCAGCTGCTTCTCCACAATACAAGTTACGCATCAGGACAATCGAGTTCTGAGACACACTCATTTCAGAACAACCCATTGCTTCTCATTATCCACACAATCACAGGCTTTGCTGTAGTCTATAAAGCATAGATTAATCTTCTTCTGAAATTCTCTGCTGTACTTCAGTAGTCAGCAGACTTATATGATTATTTGACTTGCAATATGATCTCAAGTGATTCTTCCGTTTGGGAATTCCACTTGAACATCAGGCATTTCTTGTTCTATATAACAGGGGTCTCCAACCCCCAGTTCACGGCCCGGTGCCGGTCCCTGGGCACCCTTGAACTGGGCAGTGGACATGGATCGCCGCCCCCCTCCCCGCCCGCCCGGGGACATGTCGCACTTGCGGATTTGCCTTTCCGGGAGGTCGCGCTCCCATCCCAGCCAAGAATACTGTACTTCAGAATATCTTTCCCCCAGTGGAGGTTAGCAATTTTTGTTGTGTTGGTTTTTTGCTCTACAGCATCAGGAATGGACAGGCATCGATGGAAATGCGACAGGGCGTTGGGGAAAAATCTCTGCAGGCTGCTTGCTAACTTTCGGAGCGCACATCGCTGCCTCACTTAGAAGTTGGGGTCGGGCAGGGAACATTGTAACACAGGATCAAGAAGCCCAGACTCCAGCGGCACCGCCAAGGAGGGAGAAGGGCCGCCCCCAGGAGCGAGTCCACCGGCGAAGGGCAGCGCGCCCCCAGCCTGCACATGGGCACACATTGCCTCCACCCGGAGCTGGGTCGTCCCAGGCTCCCCCGCCCCCCCCCGCTCAGGTGGCACCCTCCCAGCAGCACAGATGACCCTCCCTCTCTTCCTCCACCCTGCCACCACCATTTTCTCTGGGCTAGGGGTGGGAGGGTGGCTCTGTAGGGCGTCTGGGGTGGGTGGGATAGAGGGAAAGAAGTCAGGAAAGCCAGCCAGCAAGAAAGGAGGAGAGCCGCAGGGGCAGCAGGGAGGTGCTGCTCTCGGCGGGCGGAGAACCCGTTGGCGTCACCGCTGCTGCCTTCCCCTTCCAGGCATCCATGACCAGCAAGTTTGTAAGCAAGATGGGCGGGCAGAGCCAAGACGCGCCTCCTCCGTCACCTGGAAATCCAGCCAGCTGCCACCGCCACAGAAGCCAGCAAGATGGTGAGGGGGCTGCTGGATGGGGTGCATGCGCACGCATCAGGATAGGGATTGGGGGGCGAGAAGAGGCCGAAGGGGTGCCCAGTTTTTGGCCCCTTTCTGCACCAAGTCCCTCATCTCGCCTCTTCTCTCTCCCTCCCCACCTGCAGTTGGCAAACAGCCTCCTCGCCTTTGCCATCCTGATAGGGATCACCTCGGGGCTCCAGATGGAGGCAGGAGATCAAGCAAGAGAGCTTCTTTTTCCAAGCTTCTGCTCTCCAGCCGCTGCAGCAGCAAAAAAAAACCAGGAGCCTGAGCCGGGGGGTGGGAAGTCAGGCACCTGTGGTTTTCGGCAAAAGTCTGGCTTTGGGGAGAAGGGAAGGGAGGAGGATGCAGGGGGCCATGCCAGGAACCGGTCCCAAGGACAGGCTGCTTCAGGCCAGGGTGGCCGCCGCCGCCAAGCAGAGAACTGAAGCGAGATGGGGCAGTGGGATAATGTTGTGTTGCTCTCAGCCTGGGACTGAGAACAAGAAATGGCTTGATTTTAGTGTCCCCCAGGGAAGTAGGTAAAAGTTTTACTAAAAAACAAAAAAAGAAAAAGAATTATATATATGCAAAGTTTAAGGAGAAAGAAAGCCGAGGAGTTGAAGTTTATGGTGAAATATCGCTGTTTGTTTAAGGAAAGGAAAGGGTTTAGGAGTGAAATAAGGGCTTAGAAAAACGAAATAGCTTTTGTCCGGCAATTTATTTGCTTTTTGGTAAGGCAGTTTTCAGACATCTGTTCTGTGCCCTACTGCTCAGAAGCAAAGGTGGCCGCCTTATTTATTTATTTATTTCAAATACCAGAAATGACAGAATGGTGCCTGAATTCCCCAAGTTGCAGATCCCCCTCCCAAATGAGGTCATGAGCAAAGTATTTAATAATTATGGCTGAAAAAATGTGGCAATAATTTAAGGAAAATAAACTCTGGCTGCTTTGAGATAGAATATGCATTATGAAGAATGGAGGTCTCCAGGGTGATCTGCCTTGTCCTCTTCCTTCCACATATTTCTCCCTGCTGCTCTCCTTGCTATTGGTCCACATGGCATGGGGGTGGGGAAGATCATGATTTCAGTGAGGGTTGCAAGGCTGCCAAGAGAATTCCTATGATTTGCAGTGAATCCCAGGGACTATGGCAAATAGAAGGCAGCAGCTTCAGCTGAACGTTGTCATTTATCATAGGAAGTCAAGACTAGACTAGCGTCACCCCATTTGAATCTATGAAACCTACAGAGGAATTAGTTCACCAAATTCCCAGTAATTCAGTGGGCCTGTTCTAGTATGACTTTCTGCACTAAACAACAGGATTTCAAGCAGGACTTAGAGCAGGGTACAGTACTGAAGTCATGAATTCTTCCCAAGTATTATTATTATTATTATTATTATTATTATTATTATTATTATTATTATTATTATTATTATTATTATTATTATTATTATTATTAATAATAATAATAATAATAATAATAATAATAATAATAATAATAATAATAATAATAATAATAATAATAATAATAATAATAATAATAATAATAATAATAATAGGACTTATATACCGCCCCATAGCGCTACAAGCACTCTCCGGGCGGTTTACAATTTAATTATACAGGCTACACATTGCCCCCCCAGCAAGCTAGGTACTCATTTTACCGACCTCGGAAGGATGGAAGGCTGAGTCAACCTTGAGCCAGCTACCTGGGATTTCAACCCCAGGTCTTGAGCACAGTTTTAGCTGCAGTACAGCGTTTTAACCACTGCGCCACGAGGCTCATGTATCTTTTGCTTTGCTTGGCCAGCCTAGCTCCTTCGTCTCCTAGTCATCCTCCCCACTGGTTCTTAACCTTTGTTACTCAGATGTTTTTGGACTGCAACTCCCAGAAGCCTTCACCATCAGCTGTGCTGGTTGGGGTTTCTGGGAGTTGCAGTTCAAAAACACCTGAGTAACAAAGGTTAAGAACCACTGAAATTCCTCTCCACCCCCTACGTTCCCTCTTTCTGCTCTGGTGGCCTTGCCTCAAACCTAACACCGCACTACCATAGCCCCCCCCCCCCCGCTTGGGAATGACAAGAATTAAAGTTACCTGTTTAATAAAGTGTGGCCCTAATTAATCCAACACCTGTGTCTTGCCTCTTTATTCTGGGGTGGGGGTGGGGACAAAGGGCACAATACATGTAATGTGCTTGATTCATAGCTAACCCCAACAACCTGCTGCATAACAAGTACCCCCACACACGGACACCCCCCCATTCACGGACGCCGGTGCCGGCAGCACCCCCCACCCGGTCCTTGGAAGAATGGTCTTCAAAAAAAAACGGTCCCTGGAATTAAAAAGGTTGGGGACCACTGCTATATAAGGTAAAAGGCCTTGCTGCAACACTTTCAGCATCATTTTGCTTGAATGGGAAATTCTTCATTACAGGATTCGTCTTCAAAGGAGTTTGTCATCTTTTTATCCCTTCCATATAGGTCTTCTGTACACTGTTTCCAACTTGTCTTTATTTTCTCTGGGTCATTCAGCATTCCTAATCTAGGTTTAAATATTCCTTTGATTTCTTGGATCTTTTGGAAGAATTCTCTGTTTCCCCTTTTGTTGTTCTCTATTTCTTTGATCTGGTTACTGTAATAGTTATTTTTGTCTTTATATGACAGTCACTGAAAAACTGGAATCACGGTTCTGATCTTATTTCTTTTACAGTACCTTTTGCTTACTGACTGTCCATTAAAATGTTAAGTGTTTCACAATTTTAAGTGCCCCCCCCAAGACATTATTTTGAAGAACTGGAAGGAAATATGTGAAACTGCACATTCAAATGATATAAAACATCAGCTACTTGCCTCTGTCTAGTGATTCAAAAGGCTCCAAGGAATCCTCCAGAGGTGGTGGTATCTGAGATGCTTCCTCCAGAGAACAACTACCTCCAGCATCTGGTTCCAAGACAGAAGCTTCCTGACTCAGAGGCTCACCAACTGGAGAAGAACCACTGTAGTCACACATTTTCAACTCTATAAGGAGATATTTTTAAAAAGTTATACTTTACTTTCTAGATAGACATAATGTTAGCTAGCAACACGGCATCGAAAATGTTTTCAAAAAATTAAGAACACAGACCACAGAGCAAAACATGAATATCAAACTCCAGAATAATCAAGAGTAATTTTGTACAGTTTCAGTAATCTCCACCACATAACTTAATCTACTTTAAAATGATAAGTTATTATTCTTTTATGTACAGTGGTGCCTCGCTTAACGATGTTAATTGGTTCCCAAAAAACATCGCTATGGGAAAACATCGCTAAGCGAAACACCATTTCCCATAGGAATGCATTGAAAACCGGTTAATCCATTCCAATGGGAACGGATTACCGTCCTTAAGCGAAAATCGCCATTGGAAACATCGCTAAGCGAAACAATGTATCCCCCATTGGAATGCATTGAAGCCTATTCAATGCATTCCAATGGTTTTGCGATGTCCGTTTTTGCAATTTTAAGTGTGTCTTAAAAGGTTTTAGAAGGTGCACTAACAATCCCAAGCATTTAAAACCGTTTTTGAACCTTTTAAGACACTTTAAAAATAGCGAAAATGGAACATTGCTAAGCGAAACAGGGAACCTAAAACTGTCATCGTTAAGCGAGGCAAGGTCCCGAACATCGCTATGCGAATTTTCCCCATAGGGAACATCGCTAAACGGACCGCAAAATCGATCCAAAAACCTCATCGCTAAGCGAATACATCGTCAAACGAGGCAATTGATAAGCAAGGCACCACTGTAATGCCATCAGTATATGTAGCATGTACAGAATAAGGGGGGAAAGTCCCTGCCTGAAGCTGCTTTTCCTCATGGCTTCTTGAATTTTGATGTTAAAAAAGCTACACCTTTGTCCTTCCTGCAGCTTCCTGTGGGTCTGGTCAAAACAATCTGCCTGGAGTTGGCACAGCGAATTCTCTCATTTTTTTTTTTTGATGAGAAGGCAACTTTTATAAAATGCAGTGGTGAAGAAGCCAGAAAATCACTACTGTGCTGTCTTGCCTCCTACCCTAACGGCTGTGAGCCAGGATCCTCAATTTGGCAGCACCCAAATTTTCCCCATACACCCACTTAGGCTTCCTTTGCAAACTCATGTTCCTGTCTAAACACATTGTGACAATTATCTATTGTTTTTTGTTTTATTGTTAATTAAGTTGTGACTGGTATCTTTTTTAAAAAAAGTTTGACCCAGAGGCCGCAAGGAAGTCAAAGTTATGTCCCCATTTTTGTGGATGCTCTGCTCTAAATTAATCAGACCCTAGTACAAATTATACCTGTTTTCACTCACACTGTGCAATGCAAACAGCAGTATAAAATGCAAGTACCTTATTAATTTTGACCTTGCAACATCATGTTGAAAAAAAAATAGATGAAAATATAACAAATCAAAGAATGCTTGGCCTTCAAAATTCTGGCAACCTTTTACAACACTGAGGTGTCTATAGTGCAGACCATTATTTCCATATTTAAATAACACTTTTCCTCACCTTCACTAAGCACAAATATTCGGTGACCAAGACAACTGCTAGCAACCGGAAGAATAGAGATTTGTGCATATGCTGTAATGCACAGCAACAAATCCAGCACAGCATTTGATATTGTGAAAGGAAATATCCCTAGACTCCATATACATATATTATATTTGCATGGCTCAGAAGATAAAACTGTCATGCAGAGAGCAATATGCACACCCTTTCCTAATTCTACAACCATGTTTATATGTAATAAGCTATAAGAATGCACAATTTCTTTCCTGGCTAGGATAATGCAACAGAGGATCCACCACCAAATTCTGAAATATGAGGACTTTTTAAAAAATCATCATGGCAAGCAGGACAAGTACAGCTGCTATCCTGGAGTGTTTCTAGAAAACTGAATCATAACAAGGCATTCTATTTGGCTGTCGTATAGCACAGTTAAATGAAAAACTAGTACAAGCTCGTACACATACTGAAACAAATATATTCCACCAATAGGTCTCTTCAGAGCTTGGAAATGTTACTTGTTAAGAAGTAATTTCTTGTTATTAAGCGGTAAAAACAATCCATTGCATAACTCTGTGAGGATGAAGCAGAACAAGTGGCTGAACCCAGAAGTGAGCCGTCCATGGTGGAAGGCTTCAGCACTGTCTTTACCCTGTTACCATCAATGGTCCAAGCTATGGCATTGGGAGGAGAAGGTGGGAAGTTGGGAAAAGAAGAAAGTCGGAAATCTGTAGCGGGAAAGAATAAAACAATAGCAGAAGGCTTTTTTATGACAGAGGAGGAAAAAGGATGGGAGCGGACAAGAGAGGATAAGAAGGGAAAGGAGAAGCTGGGGATTGGAGAAGTGGGAAACTCAGGAGGTAGAGGCTAAAGAAGAAGATATGACAATACCCAGGGCTTGTAAAATGCACTCTTCCACTCGTCTGTGATGAGTGAAAAATGCTGCTCGATGAGTCACAGATCCCTCCCTGCCTGCCTCCTTCCCGTCCGCCTGTCTCTCTATCTGTAATCCTGCAGTCCTCCCCTCCCCCTCCCATTGCAAAACGAAAACTGCCCTCTTCTCGCAAGAAGAGAATTCGAGCAGTACATAGAGATATAGCTCTGCAGGAGAATGTAGAGTAGTCCCATCCTCGAGAATATGGGGATTCTCTGCTCCCAATTTCAACCTAACGAGGACACATCCTGGGGTGGGAGGGAACCGTGGCTCATAAAGAGGCTGGGTGCTTTTGCTTTCAGTTTTATCTTTGAAAGAGACATTCAAAAGAAAGGAATTCAAAATACTGTATAAGCTTCATGACCCCACAGGCACGTAGGTAATAAAGCAACCCAAGTCTGAGGGTATAAATCAGTGATTCCCAATCCCAATAAATAGTCCAGTCCTGCTGACTGGTGAAATTTTTGACTGACTGGTGAGACATTCTAAAATTTTTCAAGCCCTGACAATACCACGAAGTGTAGAAGGTCCCTGTATATTCTCCTTTCCTCATAAAGGGGAGAAAAAGGATGATTGTGAGAGGAAGGTTCCGAAGGGCAAGGAAGGTGGGGAAATCAAAATACAGTTAGGAGAAGCAGAATAGCGGGAATGGACCATCTATGTTTACCCTGGAGGAACCCAATATCAACTGGCACGACGCGCCCCGAAGGCGACTGGGCTTGATACCCATGTTGTGGGACTATTTGTGCAGTGAGGAGCCATCCCATGCAGAAACCTACCAATCACAAGAAGTTTGGAATGGCCCCTCGTTAAAGTACACTTTTGGAATGTCAGGATTACACGAAATGTGGGCTGAAACATCATTGGTTGCTGGTCCCATTGGACCCACTGAAGTTGATGTTCATACCACTCCGTTAAAAGATATTAAACCATTTTATAATGTTGCCCCATCTCCTGTGGTGACTTTCTTAAAGAGTGAGGAATCGCCTGTCTTAAAATTAGAACCCAATCACAAACCCCTAGTACAACATTACTTTAGAATTTTAAAAGACACATATAATATACAGCCAACTCCCCACAAGTAACTCTTTGATGTAATAAGCAAATATTACTTTTAAAAGAAGAATGATGTATTAATTTTGTGAGCAGTACAATACCTATACTTAATTAGGATGGCACTCCCTACAAGTTAACAATCAATACCACTAGTTTTCAATGCATTACTTTCAAACTCTGTGTCACCAAATCAAGTTAGGAAACCATCTGCTGTTATACCTGGTTGGGTGCTCTCCAGCTCCATGCTACCCAACAGCCTGTTGCCATTTTCTGAGATTGCAGATGAAGTTTCTTTCACAGTCTCCTCATTGCCTGGCCCATTCTGCTGTGGAGAGAAGTCCTGGCTGCTTGAGCCAAGCATGGGGGAAGGCTGAGCTGATGTATAGAAGCTGGATGGGCCATTTTGCAGGAGTTCAAAGTTCTGATCATCAGGGAATGAGTCATAGAGCTCTGCTGAATCAAAGTTTAGTCCCATGGCCCCAGGAGCGCCGTTGGTCCAGAATTCTTGCCCACCACTTCCCCTCAGGTTGGTGCTGTGACCTGGCGAGCCTTGTCGATTGCCACCAACCGTACCATTCAGTGGATACTGGGAAAACAGTGGACTGTCCTTCAGGTTGTTGCCACTGCCAGACGGATATTGAGAGTAGTTCCAGAGATAGTCATAGGGATGGTGGAGGTGTGAGTTAGCTGAAGTGCGGTTCCCTGAAGTACTAGCATGAGATACAGTAGATATGCCATTAACATTCACATCTCCATTTAAACCTGCCATTGGAGAAGAAAAGAATAAGATAAATATTAGGAATACTGGCTGAGTGAAATTTTCTCTCTCGCTTTTGACTATAGCTCCTTTTACAACACAGAGGCAGAAGAAAGTGATAAGGCACAACGAATGTGGAAAACTGGAAAGATTATATATATTAACATGCTATCTAAAAGAGCATTTTCCAACTATTCTTTTCCCAATGATCATGTGATGTAGGTTTTACTCATATTTTAGGAGAATCTGAGATAGATTTAAGTCATTTGTTCACTTTTTTATAAGACACCTCTCTCCTAACAAAAGTGGCCTGAAATATTTAAGACAAAAATACAATAAACTGTAACATGAAAAAGCAATCAAAACCATTATTCATTAAAACAAAAACTGGACAGAAACTGTTTAAAGCAATTTAAAACTGCATTATAAAAGATTAAAAGTAGAATACTCCTCATGAAAACTACTTCTTTGGTGGCCAGTGACCTTCCCAACATCTTTATGAACATAAAGATCATTGCCTGGCAGTGGCAGGCCACCAAGGAGAAGGAGGGAGGAAATTCCAGTCTAGAGCAGTGACAGCGAACCTTTTTGAGCCCAAGTGCCCAAACTGGGGGGGGGGGGAAGAGACCCAGCAGGCAGCAGCGGAAGCAGAAGACGTGGCGGTGGAAGGGGGAATCCCGGGCACGGAGGGGCCTCCTGACCCCACTACGGATCCACCTCCAATCATGCCCAACTATCGCCAGCTGCTATGGATCCTGCTAGCATCGTGGCTGCAACCACCTCCTCAGGTTTGGCTGCCATGGGTAACGATCCGGTGACTTATCGCTCATGCCCACAGAGAGAGCTCTGCATGCCAGTTGTGGCACACACAGTTGTGCCATAGGTTCGCCATCACTGGTCTAGGGACAGCCACCAAAAAATCCCTCTTTTGTATTCTTATTATGTGTGTCTATGAGGGTGGCCTCTCCTGGAGATCTTAAAATCTAGGGAGCTCCTCTGGAAAGATGCATTTCTTCAGACACTCTGGACTAAAGTCACCTAGGAGTTTATCGATCAAAACCAGCACCTTGAATTGTGCTCAGAAACAGACTTTTAGCCAGTAAAGCTGTCATAGCCAGTAATTTCACTTTATAAACAGCTCCTTCCAGCAGTCTGGCTGCAGGATGTTACATCTGCTGAAGCCTCCAAATGCAGCCCAACATACAGTACACTGCAGTAATCTAAATTGGATGCAGCTGAGGCACTAGTATCAGACAGATCAGAAATGTCCAGGAACAGATACAGTAGTTGTTCCTGTTTTATCTGTGTCCAAACTCTCCTGGCTCAGACACAGACACACACAAATATATGTATGTGTATATATATGTGTGTGTGTGTTTATTTATTAAAAGTCCTTTTACCCAACCTTTCTCCTTAAAGGAACCAAGGCAGCTGCAAGCCTGTGCATTCAGTACTGTAACCTGATTTGACATAGGCTGAATCCCTATTCCCTGATCTGCCTTTTAACTGACCCATACTACTGCCTCCTGAAAGTGATTTTTTAATAGGACCTTCAAAACTGGAGGTGACCAGAAATCTCTTAAAGTCTAACACAGACGCCATCATCACACACTGCCATCCTGCAGAGATGTATGGCACTAATTTATCAGAACCCCAAAAAAGGAATTACCAAAGAAGAAAACTAGAGCTTCACACTATGAAGGCAAGGGCTAAAGACAATACACACAATCAGTTCTGATGCCTGACACAAATACCACGAAGATCCTATCCACTACCCCACACTTACTTTTCCCTTGCTGTGGGAAGTTTACAGGAGATCCATTTGTGTAGACATCCCCTGAGGAAGGAGCAGGTTTCAATCCTGAGGCAGCAGGTGAAGAGGGAAGGCCAGTGAAGTTAAAATGGTTGTTTGCCTCCATTTCTGCAGAGAAAGAAAACATAAGACATGTAACAGAAATTTAAAGACATGTAGATTCTTCACAGACAGCAACAGAAAGCCTCTCTGGCATTAATTTAGACTCTGTCTGAAAGAACTTTAGTGGCCAACAACCTTTTCAAAATTAATTTTTATTTTAGGTAGTATACAATAGTGTGAAGCAGGGGCAGGAAACTAGTCAGGCTTTGGAACTAGAAAACAGCACATTGGGGTCGCCTTAATCCTTTCCCTCTAAAAATTCCACCCTGATGAAGAGTTTGGAAGTATCTGTAATGCTTTATTTTTAGGGTAACAACGGCAAAATAATTTAGCAACTAGTAACACTGCTGCTTCTTTATGATTAATACATTCTCACTCATGGCTTTTAAAACACTGGTTTGGGGGAGCCATTTCAATGGACTTGAGACCATTTTCCTATACCAAGTCTGTTTTTGTAAAATAAGTAATTTTAAGGATACTTTTAAATAAAGATATTACAACAGTTCGTGCTGCTTTTTCTAAATAATAAGTAACAGCTACCAGATTAATTTAGAATAAATTAACACTTCAACTTCTGTCCTGATGTTACAGGACTTGTTTTCTTATGCACTTCCTCCTGGCAAGAGAAAATTCCAGTCCATCATTGCACAACAGAGGCTATTCCCATAGGTTCAACATTCCTGTTATAAAGTAGATCAATATTATTACTCTCATACTGTAGATGGGAGGAGCACTAGACACTGAGACAGGGAGCATCTTATGTATGGCCACCTACTAAGGTCACTGCAAAGGTGAGATCTGAAGTAGGGCTTTCTGGTTCATAGTTCATTCATTCTCTCAGTCACTACTGTACAATAGCAGGCCCAGTACTATGTTAACTAATACCAATATGATAGTCAGAGTCCTGCCCATATACTGAAAGGCCTTCTATCCATTTTTGTGAGGTGGAAGTTGTATCAGAAGCTGTACAGCTAAGTTCAATTTGAACTGAAAGACCTGTCTCCTAGGAGAAGAATACACGGCTACTCAAACAAACAACAGGAATCCTCATACTAAAACCCATATAAGGAAAGTATAAATTATGAAGTAAGCAGCAACCAATTTTTTTATCTTGGTTGGGTAAGGTTCAGTCAAGAGACCAAAACATCTATTCAGCCATTCTATAATGGTAAAATCTGTTTGAATGCATCTCTTCCTAGCATTTCCGTGCAATATGATTGTGCTGCCTGGCTAAAAAAAGCAATGTTTCCACACAACTAATTTTACTATGACATTAACATGTCAACTTGCAATATCAACAGACCTTTATTGAGTTTTTGGAAAGAAAACTTGGAACCAAAGTTATCTGCAGATTTAATAAGAGGTCCTGTTGCTCTTGAAAAAGAGGTCTGCCATCCATATAGTTTGCTCCCTTTTTAATAATTTGCTGTTAAATGGCTGACTGTTGAGCTTCTACTCTATTCCATGGCTCTTTCTAGGCCTCATGTACCAGCCTGAAGCCACAAAAAGTATGTGAAAATTCCATATCAGATGACACATGATTTATAATGCATCACTTCCCATGCTTACTCAGTCATTCTCTCATCCAATCTCTTGAATAGCACTCTTTCCATAGAAATCAAGAAAGCAATTCCAGGTCTCAGCTCCAGATCTTTCTTTGTTCCATATTCCTTTCCTCTTATTCTTGTACCAGAAAAAATAGAAGCATCTCCAATTTTACTTGTAGTCCTTTCACATAATTCACTATTAGAGAACTTGCCAAATATGAAGCCCAGCAAACTCCACAATTGGTACCAAAAATATGCAGAAGTTCAGATCTCAAAAGATTAAAGAAAATGAGAACTTGGGGAACTTTGAGAGAAAGTCAACGGGAAGGCCAGGTGATTTCAGAAAACATGAACGGAACCAATTACATTAATAAATATTGTATATCCACGTAAGTACATATAAAACTTACAACAGCAATGTTGCACCATTTTGTTAAGAATACATGTATACTTCTTGAAGGTAGAGAGCGAGGGAGCCAAGTTCAGCTCAACCAGGATCCTAATCCAAAGGGCTGTGCCATCACTAAAAGGCAAGATTTATGGTGCACGCCTTCCTGGCCTCCTTCAACATGACTATCCATAAGAGCATTGCCTGTGAAGATCTGGTGGTGCAGGCAGATATTCTTGGTGAAAGTCGCTCCAAAAAGTAACAAAGGCCAAAACCATGAAGTGCTTTATAGATAAGAAACAAAATCTTGAACTTGGCCCAGAACCTCACAGGTAACCAGTGCAGGTGACCCAAGACTGGGGAAATGTGGTCAGATTTATTCACATTCAACACCAGCCTGGCAGTCATGTTCTGGACCTGCTGAAGCTTCTGGGTCAGCCTCAAAGGAAGCCTCACATAGAGAGCACCAAAGTAGACATGCACCAACATCCTTGGGGGCCCCTCATCCAAGTAAGGGAAGAGCTGAGCAATAAATCTCAGTTTGCTGAAAGCTGACATAGACACAGCTGCAATCTGAGAATCCCATGAGAGAGCAGGGTCCAGGAACATGCCCAGATACTGAATTCAATCCCTAAGTGAAAGGGGTACCCTGTCAAACTCAGGGAGACAAGCCTCCAATTGTTAGAAGAAGGATCTCCATCTTGTCTGGGTTCAGCTTCAGTATGTTTGCATTGGTCCACTCCAGAACCGATGCCAGGCAGTGCTCAAGCACCTGGGCAGCATCCATTGCAGAGGATATAAAGGAGAGATAGAGTTGTGTGTTGTCAGCATCCTGATGGCAACTAATACCAAATCTCCTAATTAACATAGATGTTAAATAGCTTTCGACATTCCACTCCTGTGGAACCCCACAACCCAAGTAACTGACAATTCCAGAATCCTGGCCAGCACAGGTAGTGATGAAGATTTCTGGGAGTTTTAGTCCAAGAACATCTGGGGCCCGAGGTTGGGGGCCATTGCTCTAGGGGATTGTGGAGACAATTTTGCATTTTTTGAGGGCTCTTCAACACCCCTTCCTCTAAACCAGGGGTCTCAAACATGCGGCTCAGTGGCCATTTGCAGCCCACCAGATGAGAGTTTGTGGCCCGACTTGCCTGCCCCCCCCGAAGCACCCACACATCCTCTGCTGTCAATAGTCAAAAAAAGCCTCGCTTCACTCGCCGGCTCTCTCCCAAGACAGCGCCTCTTGCACCCTCCATCCGGAACTGCAGCCTGCCAGGTAGCCCACCTGTCTGCTTGCTGGCAGGCTGCAGTTCGGGATGGACAGTGCAAGAGGCGCTGTTGTGGGGGAGAGCCGGCGAGCAAGGCACGCTGCCAGCCCTTTTCTCTGAGCGCCCGCCCCTCCGCCGAGAAATGCCTGAGAGCGGAGCTCACTCCCAGCCCATCCTCAAAGAGCACCTCCAAGCCGCCAACAGCAGCTCTCTGGCTCTCTTTCTCTCTTGGCACCCCCAGGAGCAGCCCGGCCAGCGGCCGCCTCACAACTCGGCAGTGCTTCCTCCTCCTCCTTTTCGTCCTGCTTCAGCCGCCTCAGCTCTGGAGGCTGCCTGGGCTCGCCTCACAAAGTTTGCTCCCCTGTCGTGGTGGGGGTAGTTGCTGCTGAGTGCACCTTTTGAGGGGGGGCCTCAGAGGAAGGTTGCCAGACCTCCATGTGTGTGTTTTGTGTGTGTGCATGTGCAAACGCACCTGTGGGGCCCTCACCTGTTCTGTTTAATTTCACGGGTACTGGTGGGGGCTTTTCTCCTTTGGCAAGGAGAATTCTGTGTTGTTGTTGTTTTAATTTTATGTCATGCCCTCCTCCCCACCCCGCTAGGTGGTCACCAGTGATCCCTTCCTTCTCTGCTTCTTTGTCTTGCTGGTGGTGGTGGTGGTGGTAGTAGTGAAGAAGGAGCTGGAGGGGGTCATGGCCGGCGACGAGGGCTCGCGCGCTCCCTCCTCCTCGGAGCCCCAGCCGGGCTAAGGAAACTCCTGAGTGGCTTCCTTGAACTCCTGCTCCGCTTGACGGAAAATCTGATGCGGCCCAGCCTCACCCAGATTCTGCCTCCAGCGGCCCCCAGGTAAATTGAATTTGAGACCCCTGCTCTAAACTCTTCATTAAAAGAAATAATTTTCACAATTCAAAAGCACCAAAGGGCTTTTTGATTAAAAGAAAGCTTTTTTAAAAAGTTAAACCTATATTTCAGTTAACAAAAACCTGTTATGACAATTTTATAGTCTAAAACCATTGTAATGTTCTTTTAAAAACTGAACATTTAAATATGCAGATTAGTCTCTTTGGCTCCACCTACTCAGAAGTATGGCCTTTGGGCAGCCAGCAAACCTGTAAGAGGGCTCTTTGTCCCACTGAGGTCATTCAACCTTGGTCTAGTTCATGTTATATATTTTTCTCATAGCTACTGTACAATGTCCTTCTTAAATCCTTTCCATTCTGTCTTTCCTCATTTTTTCATCACAGCATAGTTTTTGATTTTTTTTTCTGACTTGATGGAACACATTGCTGTTGCTCAAAAGTAAATCTTAGAAACATTTACCACCAGGCAGAAACACGTTAACTGATCCAAATGTAATGCTGAAAAAGCAGGACATCTACAGCAGAGGTGGGAAAATGTGATGCTCTAAGTTGACAGGCGACTGCACACATCAACAATTCAACAATTAGCCCTGCCCCAGCACAACCAATGGTGAGGAACACCAGGAGTTGCTCTCCAATAACATCTGGAGGGCAGTGCTTTGCCAACTCCTAATCTGCTGCATGAGTGGGGAGCCTATGGCCTAATAATAAGAATAAGAATAATAAGAATTGGAAGAACTAAGAAAATACAGAGACCTGGAAACCAGAACATCTCTCTTGTGGATGAAATACACTTCAGTGGTCCCCGTAGTCATCAGGGCTTTGGGAACAATACTGAGAAATTTCACATAGTAGCAGCTGCAGATCTCAGAAATTACACTATCAGAGCTACAAAAAACTGCATTATTACAAACAGCATAAATACTGAGCCGATATTTAACAGATACTTAGGTTTTTCGTTGAAGCTTGTATCTATTATATAATACCAGTCAATGTTTTTTTAATTTTGATTGACTATGCCTGGTGTATTATTATTATTATTATTATTATTATTATTATTATTATTATTATTATTATTATTATTATTATTATTATTATTATTATTATTATTATTATTATTATTATTATTATTATTCTGGAAACCCTTTCCAGGGTTTTCTATATATAAACCTAAGCAATGGCTTATCGTTCCTTTCTTTTGATATAATTCCAAGACTGTGCAGCTTGACCAAGGCTAAAGAGATTCACCAAGGCACTGTGCAGAATCTGCAGTTGGTAACATATTCAGCTATTCAGCCAGTGTTGTTGGACCATAGCTTAAATAATCCATAGTCTTTGGCTAGGGTTGATGGCAGCTGACATTCAAAAATATTTGGAAAGCTACAATTTTCCTCTCCCCCATCTTGTGGGGTGGGGGACAGAATGCCAAACATTTTTAGGATTCTTCTCCCCCATCTAAAATCAACTTTTGAGGTAAGCTTAGATCACAGACACAATCTCCCTTGTCCATTTCTTAGCTAAGTATTACTGTCAGGATCAAACATTTGCATCCCAAACAAATATACTATCAGTGAAATAAGTACCTCAGCCACAGTTTCTGCTTCATTGGGTCAATATTTCTTGCATCAGGAAGCTTGTTTCCCTTCCTCCCCTCTCCCCGCCCCTCCACAAACACACCTATATTACTGCAATGTCATGCCAAGCTTCACCACTTAAGGTGGGAGGCTTCTGTTACTGCAGAGGAAAAAGGCTGCTGCTAATAGCAAGAGCTAGTGCCCTTCCGGTAGCACCATATTCACTCTCAGGAATCATTCATAATTGTAGTAAGGCCACCCTATGTCACTTGCTGTTTCTCCTTCAAAAAGCAATGGATCCTACTCTAACAGCACTAGCAGTTGATACAAACATGACATTGCTGTGAATATCTCTTTAAGATCCAGAGTAGCAGCTGCTTTTCCAGCATAGGGACAGGCTGGGATGAAGCTGAGGTAAAGGGAGGTGCTGGGAAGGGACTGTAATTAAAGGGGAAGGCAGAATGGCTTCCTAGGAAAGAAGCCAAGCAAAATGGATGAATTAATTGCAGCCAACACAGAAAGAGTTTAAAGGGGAGGGTGTGGTTTGACAGAAACCACACATGCAGAGATAATACTGAACAGCTGATACAACCAGAAGTTGTATTTCAGGCCTATGTCTCTCTAACAAGCCAAATAGATGCAGATGTTTAACATGTATGGGGAAGACAGAAGAATGGACTATAGAGGCTGAAAAGTTACAAAGGTAACACAACTAGAATGTTCCATATGGCATCTAATGTAGGTTCAGTTCAAATCTCCCAAAGCCCAGGGCAGTGGCATTTACAAGTGCTTTATCTGGATCACAGTCTTATTTTGTCACGATATTGCTTATTCTTAACTACCACTTAGGAAATGGGCTACAGAGTTTGGTACATGTTTTCCCACAGTAATAATATACTTCGGTTAAAAGCTGAAAATGTTCTGTCCTAAGCAGTCTGAATTCATTTGAGTTAGTGTGCTAAGTTCTGCTCAGAAAGTCTTATCTCCAGAATTTTCCAAGATGTTCTCTTCTTTCCTGCCCTAGCAAAAATGTATACGCCCTTTAGCATCTTCTGGGGGCAGCCTGGGACTGTGCAGCTTGCCCAGAGCTACACAGGCTGGCTCTTCTGGGATGCACGGTGGTAAATCGAATCCTCAACTTCAAGCTCCATAACCAAATACCTAACTCAATGACCTATCCAGTCAGCTTATTCACCAATAATAAGATACAGAAAAGAGAGAAATCACAGTAGATCACAAAAACAATGCAGAATCTTTTAATGAACACCTATTCTCAACTGGTAAGGACTGAATTCCAACCTTCTAAGAATAGGGAATAAACTTTGAAGCAGGGGTGGGGAATTTAGACAGGACCAGACTCTTCTGTGACACTTCAAGGGGGAAAGATTAAATCAGAGGTGAGCTTCCTCTGAAGCTGCTCCTCTATCATAAAACTCTAGCCTGTGACATCATTCAGTCCATCTTTCCTAAGGCAGTGACTGGATGAGAGTGCTTCCACAGAAAGAAAGCTGGCTCCACCTAGGGTTCACCAGAGAAACCCCAGAGGAGTAAAGGGGACAAAGTCTGCTTTAGAGTCTAAAACACAGACTTGCTTAATTTAATGTGCAATAAACAAATAACAAAATTAGCTTCTTCCTGGAACTTGCCATTCACAGGCAAAATATCCCTATTAGTACACTCAGGGTTGTTTTTGCTTCTGTAGCATAATGACTCACTTAAATTCCTCCTAAACAAAAGAAAGCTTTATGAATGTAACCAACCAAGGGTCCATGAACAAATACATGTTCAAACAACAACAAAAATATTATCCCTATTTAATTTGGAGTAGACTGTATCAAAGGGGTATCAAAAGGATGTTTGAGAGAGAATATTTTCAAGGGTTATGCCCCTTGAGCAAGTACAAAAATACAAGCTACACTTTAGGACATATCTCTTAACTCTCTACAACCATTTTTTAAAAGGTGATAATCCCAAACTACAAGACTTTGAGCCAACTGGCTGCTGGGGACCAGTGGTGCTCTAGACAAGAGCCTGGGGACACCCAAAACCTAAACATATACCTGATTTTAAAAGGACATTTAAAAAAGGAACAAACACAGCTGCCATTTCCCTGCCACTTCCTGCAAGGATGGGGGAGGGAACAGCAGAAACCTATCTGCATGTCAGTTCACACACATTTAAAGAAAAGACAGTTCTCAGTTACCCCACAGCCACTCACTGAGGATTCCTCATACTTATATCCCATCTCCATAAAAGTTCTCTTTGATGACACACCATAATCTGCGCACAGCGCACCTAGTTTCCTCTTATGATATTAACAAAGTTGTTAATCCTTCCAACTTTTCAAATATAAGACAACCATCAGAAAAGACCAATGTGAATAGATTATTTCACATACTCACATGTTAAATCTGCAAAGAGAATTAATTGTCAATATTAGAAACTACCTTCCTCACTAACTATGCAATTTATGATAGTCTCAAACTTGGCATAAGAATTCCAGAATATACCATGAAAAATTATAATCTCTGTTGGCAATATGAATTCTCAGGTCCTGTCTCATGTGTTAAAACAAAGGGTTTTTTCATTTAAAAATTGTCAAATTCAAGACAGCAGTGTATGTTTACATCCCACAGTAGGACCTAACAAATTTACAAACCATTCTTTCCACAAGCTGTGTCACCAGGCAGGGTTTTAAAAAAGGAAGCAGGGATTCCTAAGTGTGTGCATGTCTGGATCACATTCTATCATCACCCAGAAAGGAAGAAATCCTACTCCTGTTCACAAAATTGAACTCAAGGTCCTGCCCTAGGGATGCCCACAAATATCCAGGTCACACTTCCGATATCTGCAGGAACCGGAATAGTCTGTGCCCCAGACTCAAGGGCCTTTCCATAAAAGCACTAACATAAAGAGAATTCCCAGACTCTCACCCCAAAACTGGCAACCTGGAGGCCACCTGAGGCCATTCTCCAAAAATACTACTTAACACCCACCCCCAGCTGCAAGCACAGCTAACACGTTAGGCACCTCAAACTTAACTTGCTGCCTTTGCTGCAAATGATGATATTCCAGGCCACCCACCCCTTTCTCCAGAAACAAAAACACAAACCCAGACCAGGCCTTTTCCCACCATCCCATCCCTTTAAAACCTCAACGGTTCAATCTCATCCCATCACCAGGCTCCTAAAACCCAAATCAATCAAACCCCCCCTTCCCTTCGCCCGAATGCCCGCTTCAACTCGAGCGGAGCGGACCGGACCGGACCGGCCTTCTCCCGCGACATCTGCGCTCTTTCCCGGCTCGTCCCCATTACAAGTTGTTGCCCTTTTAACACGGGAAGGAAGGAGCCTTGCCGATGTCGTCGCTGCCGCCATTGGCAACGGGGTTTCCCACAGAAAAAAAAGCCTCGCCTTCAACTTTCTTCGTCGTCGTCTTCTTTTCCCTCAGAAGGGATTCTCAAGGCTGGTTGTTCCTTCAGCGTCTCTCCCACCCACCCCTTCTTCCAGAGGAGCAGGCCCATGCCTCCCCTGAGCCATGACGTCCTCGTCCTCCTCCCCCTCACCACCACCACCACCGCCGCCGCGGCCGCCGTATGCCAGGCTTTTTCTCTCACGGCTCCAGAGAAGCGAGGCAGACAGAAAGGACACTCCCCCGCTCCCCCCCCACTTCAATATTCTATATTAAATATACTCCCTATTTACCTCCCCCCCCCAACCCTTCTCGGCCTCCCTCAAAGACCTTTCCGCCCCTCCCGTCACTCAACCGCCGGGAGTCCCCAGCACTCCCGGGCCAAACTTCTCTCGGTGCTTTTTCCTCCTCACCCCCGTCCTCTTCCCCCCCCCCCGCCACTTTCACCAGCCTGGGAAAAGCGGTCCACGTCACCCACATTCCCCTCAGAGGAGAGATGGTGGTGGTGGGCCCGCCTCAGGGTATGTTTCCCTCTCTTTCTCTTCCCCCCCCCCCCGCTCTCCCCCCCCGTACCGCCTCCCTCACCTGTGGGAGGTGTCAGCCCTCAGCAGCAGCAGCAGCGCCACCGCCTCCTCCTCCGCCTCCTCCTCACATGGTTCGTGGAGGAGGGGGTCGGGCCCCACCGTGCAGCATGGCCAGGGCAAGGAGAAGGTAGGGACGCCCCGGGCGACGGAGGTAGGTGAGGGAACGGGGCCAAACCTGAGCCGCACCAGGGAAGGCCGCCTCCGATGTCGTCGTCGTCGTTGTTTCGGGCCAGGAAGCCAAGCCAGCCAACGAACGAACGAAGGAGCGAGCGAGCGAGCGCGCGCCGGGGTGAGTGTGTCGACTGCAATCGCCGCCGCCGCCGCCGCCGGGTCCTAGCGCTTGGACGTCACATGCCCTGACCCAACCGCAGTAGCCCCGCCGCCTTATGAGGAGGAGAGAGGAGAGCAATGGAAGGGAGGGGAGCGAGCGGGTGGATCCTAGCCAGAGTACGCGCCTCGTCTCCACGCCCTCAATTGCCCTGCCTAGGACCGCGGTGAAGTTGGAGTAGAGTGGGTGGGACGATGGGGGTGACGATGAATTAGGATCAGTGCGGTGTAGTGGGCAGAACGACGAAGTAGCTCTCAGCAGCCCTGGGTTCGAATCCCCACTCGGCCACGGCGACTCACTGGGGTTAGTTAGCAGCACCGGTAAAACCACTCCTTAAATGTCTCACATGCCTTGGAAACCATAACATCTGCCATAACTTGGATATTATGCACATAACCACAACATGAATGAGTGACTTGCAAAAGGCCCTGCCATTAACAGGCCTGCTCAGATATTGAAAACTAAGGAGGACATTGGCACTCTTCCTCAAAGAGAACGTTGGTAACCTGTGCTGAAGCTTGGCTAATCGTGGTGAGGTGTACAGAGCCCATGTACACAGAGAAAATTCCCAGCAAGACTTTTGCCTGTAATGTTGGCAAGTTACTGCCAGTGAGAGCCAGGGAAGGCAGGGGGAACTATGGCCCTCTGAAAAGTCCTGGACTCTACTTCTCACCAGCTAACCAGCAAAACCAATAGTAAGACAAGATGAAGCTGGCATCCAAGAACATTTGGAGGGCTATGGATTCCCCACACCAGTGTTGCCCATACTGAGTAAATTGGATCAATGGTCTGGATCTTTGTACAGTAATTTATTTTTCCAAAGCCTTTAGTTCTTATTCAAACATAGGGGTGGCTGCTGCTCCTTAGATAAGAAATGGCACCTTGCACCTCCATGGATTTGCACTGGTTCCCCCATGTGTGCACATCATTTGATCAGCCAGTTCAGTCCATGCACCTCAGGTAAAGTCAATGTGATGGTGAGAGAGCCGGGCCTGAGAGATTCAAATCTCTTTTCAGCTATGAAGCTCCCACTAGGGTTGCGATCATAGTACTATCCTCCCTTATGGGACTACTGTCAGAGAAAAGCAAAAGAAAAGCCATGTACACATTAACAATGCAAATAAAAATGTCTAAGTGATGGGGGAAAAGAAAGAGCAAGTGAATTTACTGCCTTTCATACTTCAGCTGTTCCAGGGCTGAGTCCTGGCATTCTAAACAGCTTGCAGAGCACCACCTTAGCTTCACTGCAGAGTGCCTGGTGAGAGAGGCGGACAGGTATGCACTTAAAAGCAGTTGCTAGGGAAATGAAGATGGGTGTGTAGTCCCTTTTATATGAAGAAGAGACAGTAGCGGGCAGGCACTTAGTAAAAGCAAGTGGGAAAGAAATTACAAGTGACAGAAGATGTACCCTTTATCTTAAAGGTACAGGATTGCCATAAGATGGATTTATATTGCAGTAGGCTGTTGTTAGGATGACTAGGAGAATAGCATAAAAGACTCATATCTCAGGAGTTGCTAAAGGGGTACTTGATTGCCAATAAACCTTCGTTATAATGGTAGAGGCCAAGGAGAAAATGGCAACATGCTGGATTAACACCCATCACTATAAAAGAAAAACCTTTTTTGAATAGAAGCAGCAACAAAAGGAAAATGGAAATAAGTAAGGGAAGGGACCAATTCCTTGTATGGCTTTTGATGGTATTTACAGGAATTTGTGATGTCATCACACTAAAAGACATGGAGGTTCTCATTGGGAGTGTATTGCAAATACTGGACGGCCAGTTACTGCAGCCAAAAATGTTGGGCTGCCAGGAAGCCTATATTTCTGGGGTTAACACAGAAGTGCAGATAGGGCATTAAAAGAATTTCACACAGTGCTAAATAAATTGTCAGTGAATCTCCAAGGTAGGGCCATAGCAACAGGTCAACAGAGGTACATGTGGGACGTAAGTGTATAAATATACAGACAGCAGTAGATATTTAAAGGAGCTGGTGGAAACTGTTGCCAGGCAGATGAGGAGGTCGTTCCATGTGCCACAGTCTCTAGAGACTCCACTCTGGATCCAAAAACAACATAAAATGATGCTTGGGAGGGGAGAATAAGACAGCTGCACAAAAGGATAACCTTTGTTTCTCCCATTAGAGTAGTCTCTGAATGCCACAAAAGGAAAATGTTGTATAAGATTCTACTTTCCCAACACAGAAATGAGGAAACAGGGACTCTCCAAAACGTTGGACTCCATCTCCTTTTATCTCATCAGCCATGTGAACAAGGGCTAATAAAATGCAGAGAAACATCTGGAATGCCACATATACCCCACCCATTATTCTAAAGCCTAACCATACTTCCTGTGAAGATGCTGATGGAATGTAGAAGTTTCAGTCGTAATATACATATTGTATTTTGGTCTCAGACCTAATATATATTGTGCTTTAGCCTCTGCATCTACTCAGCCATAAAAAAATAAGGGGATTGCTGGACTGCAGCAAAGTCCATATAGTCCACATCTGGTTCCCAGAAGTGGACTTTCCACAGGCTGGTAGGGTAACCTAACCTTCACCAGCTACCTCTAAAGTTTCATGCTTCTTCATGTCTGTATATATGTGTAATATATATTTAAAACAGGGATAGGGAAACTGTGGCAGTCTAGGCATTGTTGGATGGCAACTCCCATCATCCCCAACCTTGCTTTTAACAGACTGGGCACTGTTAACTATTTGCATCTTAATTGTGCTTTTAATCTGTGTTTTTATTTGAAAAAAAATCTACTTCTGTTTTTATTCTGTTGTTATTAGCCAACTTCAGTGTCATTTTTTGCATTTATTATACAAAGGTCATAACTAAATAATTAAATATCATAATTAAATAAAGAACGTGCAACTTCCTTTTGGCCAAAAGAAGAGGTCACAACAACACATTGCTTTCCTGCCTCTAACCCTCCGACCATGTGGATTTCCACCTGCACAGCTTCTTCTTCTTTCTCTCCCTCTTTTTTAAAAAGCGAAGGATGGAGCTAAAACCCTGCTACTGCATCTCAAGTCACTGGAGGTGGAAGAACTACAGTCTCAATTTTAGCTCAGTTTGTAGCAATCTGTTCCACACAGCTCTAGGATTAAGGCAGTTCACAGATTTGAGGGGAGAGTGTGTGCGGTAGGGCTAACAAATCCTTCAAAGCAGGGGTGCTTTGAAAAGCCTTTGACAAGCTCCCCCCACATTGAAAGAGGCGTATGGTGGGCCTTAGGCGCTGCAGGTGCCCAGTACAAATACCTGCTGCTGACCTCAGCTTCCCGGCTGCTAGCGGTATTGGGAGCCTGGAGCTGCTGCCACAGCCCATGGGCCCCTCCCTTCCCGAGATGCAGAGGCCGCCGCCAACAGTGCCCACAGAGCACATCTCTGGTGGCTGCAAGAGGAACTGAAGCAGAAGGCGGGGGGGGGGGAGGAGAGAGAAGGAATCAGAGGGCGGCTGGAGGACACAGGAAGAAGCATGCGGACATAAAATCCCACCGCCAAGAGGGGAAGAAGGGTGGAAATGTGCATACCTGTGCCCAAGCACGGCTCAGAAAGGGCAATAGGGAGAGCGAGAATCTACAGGGAGCAGGAGGCGGGTGAGAAATGAGAAAGAACAAACCTTTCTCAGTTCCCAATTAGCTCCATTCTGTGTTGAATCCAGCTGGCTGAGTCAGCCAGAAGCAGCAAAACAACTCATCATTGTTATCTGCCCTCCTCAGCTCCGCCTCTCACCCCACAAGCCGGAAAGCTGCTGGCTCCTTAATAAATCATTGTTAAAGGTTGGAAAGCTGTTTTGCAGCTGGAGAAACTGAGGCACAGATCTGAGAGCAGTGGCCTCAGCCTGTCCTCAGGGCCTTTCAAAAGAGGAGAAAGACTCCAGGGTCATACCACAGCACTGAGCACTCCCTCTCACTGCATGATCACAGGAGCTATGCAGCCTTCTCTTGAAGGAACAATATTACAGCCTTTATATTGTCTTTGGAGGGGAAGATGCAGGGAAATGGTTTGTTCCCAGATTCCCCCCTCTCCTTCAGGTCTTCACCTCTCCACACAGATACTGTAATGATATTGGTATACCCAGGGACTTAGCGCCAATGATTAGCCAAAGAAAATGTTCGCTACAAAAAACAAGTCCACATCAAGTCCACATGAAGAGCTGGGAGAAGAAGCACTCTGTCAAAAGACTGTACATTTTATAGTTGCTCTTCCACAAAATACATTGACAATATAGTTGGGCCATCCAATATCTGAAAGGGTAAAAGGTATCAATATAATCAAACACCACTAAGAAGTTTGATAAGCCTGCTGGTAAGCCATACAGTGAGCCAGTATGGTATAGCGCACTAGTTCTTAACCTTGGGTTACTCAGGAGTTTTGGACTGCAACTCCCAGAAGCCTTCACCACCAACTGTACTGGCTGGGGTTTCTGGGAGTTGCAGTTCAAAAACATCCGAGTAACAAAGGTTAAGAACCACTGGTGTAGAGGAAGGAGAGACAGACTAGGATTCAGATGATTTGGGTTCAGATCCAGCTAACCATGGAAACTCACTGGGCTGTGTGTGGCAATGCTAAAACTATTCCTTAAATATCTCAAATACATGAAAGCCCTATAATGGTTGCTATAAGTCAGTTCTAACTTGATGGTATATATTACACACAGAATGTACTATATTTCTAGGGCAGTCTTCTCTGACTGGGGCCCACCAGATGTGTGTGGATTACAGTGTCTATCATTCCAACAACTTTAAGCTACACATCTGGAGGTGAACAGCTCCTATAGAGAACATTCAATTTTAAAAAAGTATGTCCATTAATACAATAATCCAGAATATTTTAACTCTAACCTTGTTGGTGGTGGGTTTTTTGTTTCTTTTGTTTTTGAACTTTCCAACAACACAATTATCTTGAAATCTGTGAAACATACAAGGTACATTCTATTTGTCATTTACAGAAGGGCCTGATGCTAACAATTAATATTATATGACATATCTCATTCTTGGTACCCACAGATACTAGGACACTGCTGATAGTGAAGGTGCATGTGTCTTTGTGCACTTACACACAGCTGACACTGAATTCCCAGTTGCATGCTCTCTAGTGATCTTGCAGACAGGAAAATAAGGGAGTTTCTGCCACCCAGGTTAGGAAGACCTTTCCAGGTGACATCAGTGTCTGTCTACTTCCTCTCTATCCACTCTGGTTTTTCAGTTTTATCAGTGTAATAGGGTGGCTCATTTTCCAGCCTAGAGCCAAGCACTACTTGCAGCTAATCCCCCGCCTGACCAGCACTTCCTGAATTTGACTCCCTGCAGGGGGTGCTGGGATACACAAGACAGCCATTAAGGAAAAGCAGCATGCGTCTCCATCCTTTTAACCCAACAAGTGGAAACAGCACTTTCTGCCTGTCTTGTTTGCTAGAGGCAAAAGTAGGTTATAGGGAAAGCGGCAGGAATCTTTGTGCATGATCTACCATAGGATGGGGGATGGGACACATCTGGGAGGCTGGCTGGCTTGCAGAGCAAAACAGATGTATTCCCCCCCCCCAACCTTACGACCAGCCAAGTTATTCAAAAGGATGGCGACTACAAGACAACCAGTTTTCACAAATTATTAGGCTAGCTACCTCCTTGTATCTGTCTCTCTAGCATTAAGATAGAAATCAATCCCTATTTAGGTTTGTAGAAAAGTGTACTTTGCCTTTTTTGTGTGTCTATGTCTGAGAGAGTTCCCAGTAGGCTGCTAGTTCTAGAGAAATAAGAATAACGCAAAAAAGTACTGTAATTGCTTCAGAACTGGGAAGGCACTATTTCTCAACAGCTCCATGTTGTGAAGATTGCTGAGATGATACCTGGGATAAAGAGGGTGCTGCAGCAGGTAAAAGTATTGGACTGGCTGGATTCCTTACTTTGTCATCATGCTCACTAGGTGGCCTTTAGCATGTCATCGTTTTCTGCCTAGCCTACCTTGTAAGAGTTGTGATGATAAACTGAGAACTGCCATAGTTTTTTAGAGGAAAGGCATGATACAAATACGATCAATTGAAACTGAAACAAACCATGGAGAATGCATCCTTTCTAATCCAAAATGGAGATCTGGGTTTTGAAACAAGCAGGATTTCATCTCTTTGCTCTGCTTTCTTTAGTTGATACACCAGCTTCCATCAGATCTGACAGAATCCAAAAATTCTAAGACCACTCTGTAGCAACAAAATTAGGTTCAACTCAAAGATAATCCAAAGCCATTGTGTTGCCATCAGCCTCCTTCAGCTGATTGGACTTGGCTGTAAAGGAAAACTGGATATTGTATTTTGGTGATTTGTAAACAAATATAAATGTTTGAAAAATGGGGTAGTGACACTGCATAACAATGCATTGTTGGGGGTGCACTGGACTGGCCAAGACAGCTCTATCAAGAGAGGGCAATGGTTCGGGGGGGAAAAAAGAGAGAGAGAGGGCAATGGTTCGGATACTCCAAAGTGATGGCTAATGGACTAGGGAACACAAGAAGAGGAGCGGTAGCACTCCACAACCTTGATCATGCCAGCAGTATGGCCTTATATCTCTGTTTTAAAAATTAAAGGAACTAGTGCAGCAAGCTGGTCATAAGAAATCAAGTTCATCCATTCATAAACATACACAATGAAAACCAGTTGACCAAGGAAGGGCTTTTGGAATGCTCTAGGTTGGCATGGCTCATCAGCAGCCTTGCCAGGGGATGAATCAACTTCTAGACAGGGGTGTGCATCAAATCTATTTGCTCAACAGCAGCTGCCTTGTTAAAGAGTGTCAAAAGACACCAGAAACAAACCACAGGAAAGGATGAAGAGCAGCATTAACCTAGCACCTGGCGTTTGGACAAGATATGACATGCTTCCATGAGATGCTAAATGAACAGAAGAGTTGGTGTGGGTTTTTAATTCTTTATTTTATTTTTTTGCATTTTGCAAAGCGTTCTCTCGCCCCTCTTGGCCTGCATTTTTGCCTGCTAGGAAAGACAAACCTAGGGTCAGAGGGCTCAAAAGTAGTGACTTGGATTCAGTTCTGGGATTTGCAGCAACTTACTTGGACCTTCCAGAGGCTAAGGCTTCCTTTGTCTGCTAAAGTAATGCAATATATATATGAGACAGTGGAAAATGATGTATCTGGGTCAAATCTTACCCAGAGCTATGAACCTTCGTAGGTGGCCTTAGCCAAACTGCTGTTCTCTACACCCCAGAACCCGCATCTGAGAGAAATAATAATGCAGAGATAATACTGTACTCAATACAATGAGCACTGTTGTTGCTGTGTGCCTTCAAGTCAGAACTGACTTACAGCAACTCTAATGGGGTTTTCAAGGTACGCAAGATATTTATGGAGTGGTTTTACCAGTTCCACACCCCGGGTGAGTTTCCACAGTTGAGTGAGGATTCAAAATTAGTCCTAGACCTTCACTCTATCCACTAAACCACACTGGGTATCCCATTACTGAGTATATGGAGCATTATCACAGCATTATCATTATTATTCCTCTCTTTCCGGTGAAGGAGCTAAGTGTAGAAAGTATTACTATTCAGTAATACTACAAAATTGCCACCAAGGATTGCTAAAACCATGAATGTAGAACACTTTGAGCACAGATTGGTAGTACCCTTGTGAAGATGCAAGGGCGCTTTTCAGGAAAAGCTTCTCTCTGAATGCTGGGATGGGGATAGAGCGGAATAGGCTCTTCATAACATTCATTCTCAAAATTCCTCCCTGTAGGAAAGGATTGCTATACCCATTCTACAGATCATTCTGGCCTGATTTGGGTTAAAAGTCACTCAAGTAGACATAGAAGTGCATCTGAACCCAAAGTGAAACGAAGCTGTCTGGTGGATTTAAAAAGGAATGGGCTCCTCAGGCACTCCAAAGGCCGGTGACTTCGCCTCGTTTTGGATGGGTTCCTCCTGCCTTGGGCTGCCCAGGGACTCCTTCCTTGAGGGAGTCTTGAGGCGAGCGCTTCGCCAGCCGCCCACGCTGCAGCGTCGGTAGGCTCTGCAGAGCGACCAGCCAAACGCCCTTCTCTGCAGGGACACAAGGCTCGGCACTCTTTCTTGTCCTCCGGCTCCCTCCAGGAGGGCCGAGAAAAGAAAAGCGGGAAGAGGAGGAAGAGAAAGGGCTGCTTCTGCGTTGCTGGCGGCGGGGGAGGGGGAGGGATAAGGAGCCGGGATCCCAGTCGGGTCGCGAGTCGGGCTGGCGAGGAATAAATCCTCAAGCCTCCAAACGAGCCCTTTAGGTGCAGTGCGTGTTCCCAGGGAAAAAAAGGAGGAGGGAAGGAAATACCGCCGAGCTCGCTTCCTGGGGGGGGGGGGAAGAGGAGCGGGCGACGAGACTGCTAAAAGGAGGGAGGCTGGAGGACAGCCCTCGGTTGGTTCCTCTCCCTTCTCCAGCGGCTTCAAAACTCCGCATCTCTTTCCCCACCCCACCCCACCCCGTGTGTGTGTGAGAGAGAGACCAACCCAGAAACACACACACACACCCAGAGGCCATGACGGACTGTGCTTGTGGCACGACACTGCTGCAAGGTGCGGGCGGACGAGCAAGCCCGCAAGGAGAGAGCGGGAGGAGGAGAGAGAAAAGACAGACAGATGGTTTTGCCTTGGGTGAGGCTGCCCCGCCTCTCGCCCAGCTGCTGGGACCCAGCCGCCCCTTTTCCCCTTCAGCTCACAGCGGCGGCCGCCGGGCCCAGCACAGCAGCCAGCCAGCCAGCCAGCCTGCCTGCCTCTCCCCCTCCCTCCTTCCCTCTACAAGGCCTTCCGCCAAAACGATCCCCCTTCTCCGCCTGCTTCTGAGTCACGCACGCCGCGAGGGCTGAGGAGACGGCGAGCCCAAGTGCCTGCCCCCGCCACCAGTGAAGATAGTCCGGTTAAATTAGCCCTTGCAGCGTGCAATACATTAAAAAATGAGCTATTTTGAAGTTCGGGTCAATCTGTTCGGAATCATGACTCCTTATAGTGAGCGGGAGTCAAATCCCTCTAGAAGAGCACAGAGAAGGGGTGGGGGTGGGGAAGGAGGGTCGTTTAGTGCCCTCCATTGGTGTCCTCCTGTGAGAGGGTTTGAGGCAACAACTCTTTATAGCCTTTCTTTCCTTCAAGGAGCTCGAGGTTATACCGAGTTAAACGTGATGGTCCTCTCCATTTCTTGCCCTTGCCTGTGAAGTAGGTCACGCTGGGGTGGGGGGGTTGGGAAAGGGAGGCCCAAGGTCAGCCAAGGCTTAGTGGGGATTTGACCCAGTCTCGTCCCACTCCTAGTCCACTATGGGTAACCACGATACCACACTGGCAATCTGACACTCGTTCACATGGGATTAAGTCACACTCAGGAGGTAAACTGTAAATCTTAAGAGCCCTCATTTGTCTTTAGGCACTATCAGTTAATGGTGATCTTAATAGGGTTTTTGAGATGGTCAAGGAGCAATTTACCACAGTCTCCCCGTGAGCTTCCCAAGCAGGGTTTTGAACCCAGGTCTCATGAGTCCTAAATTCAGCACCCTATCCACTACAACACACTAGTTCAGTTGTGTTCACAGATTTACCTGGATGCTCACACATTTGCATAGGAGCAGGGCCACATTAAGTCATGCCCCAGTCTTCAGCTATGCAAATTTTAAGAGGCCTCAACATATCAAAAAACAACAACAACAAAATACATTTTTGCTTTTTGGACTTCTCGTAATCTGAGGTGCCATCTACATTGCTTGCATGCAAATGTCACATAGTCTGGGAGTAAGCACAGCTAAACACAGTGGGACTGCTCTTCCAATTAAATCAAGACCTCAGAAACATTATACTGTACTGTAGTACTTTTTTGTGGCTACAACTCTCTGGATCCACCAACCAGTATGGTGACGTTTCTCGGCTCTGATAAAAATGCATAGTGTTGGACTAACATAGTAAAAGCTACTGATGTTAAATGGTATGGCAGGAAGGAATAGTGCGACTTTCCTTCCATTGCTACCACAGCCACAAACCCATAAGGATCTCTCTGCGTGCATGTGCGCACACACACACACACACACACACACACACACACACACACACACAGACAGAGACAGAGACAGAGAGAAATTGAGTGGTAGAATTCAAATGGCAAGCAAAAAAATTGAACTTGGAGCAGGATTTGCTCCAAGACTAAGCTCTTGAACAAATTTCATGAAACAGTTCCTTCGCTCCACCCCACCCTATTTCTGGCCTTTGAAAATTACTAATGTCTCCACCTTCCCTCTGAGAAAGATAACAGCATATATATTCATTGGACTCAAGCTCTTTTCCTGTTACTTCATCTCCAAGCCTAGCTTCCAAACTCCCTTAATCTCTCCCTACCCACCTTCTCCTCTAGCAAATTCCTACACACTTTCTCTCTTTATGCCACTTCTTTATCAGGCCCAGATCAGGTAGTCCTAGCTATAAAGTAAACATCGTGCTGTGAGTAGATCCAGCGGGTGGCACCTCGCCCTTTGAAAAGCTGTACATTTATAGGCATCGTTGGAACACATGTCATTGGAACATCAGCACTTGTTGCAACTTTGTTGGGGCACAACACACAAATCATATACTCCAACTTCTCAGTTACTCAAAAAGCATTGGTTTAAAAATCAGTAGCATATATGTTGATTTGGGATAAACTTAATTTCTGTTATAATAAACATATTAATCTTTATAGTGCCACAAGACACTGTTTTTGTTTGAAGATTATTAATATTAAATGGTGGTTTATGGAATTTTGGTGCAATGCTACTAGACTGGCATTTATTCAGACAGAACAATGCTCACCCATCATTTCAGCATACTTGCAGAAATACACCTACATCTTTTTCTACATAACATGCTATACATCTGAACATGGGAGCTGTTGCACAATTATTTGTGTAATGCAGAATGCAGTTTACTTGCACATAAACCTGCATAGGATGAATAGGATGAGGATAAGATACTTAGACCAATAAGCAGGGCTTGAAAAATGCACTCATCTACTTGTCTATGACAAGTGAAAAATACTGCTGGACGAGTCACAGCTCCCTCCCTGCCTGCCTCCTTCCCCTCTGCCTGTCTCTCTATCTCTAATCCTGCAGTCCTCCCCTCCCCCCTCCCATTGCAAAAGGAAAACTGCCCTCTTCTCGCAAGAAGAGAATTCGAGCAGTACATAGAGATATAGCTCTGCAGGAGAATGTAGTGTAGTCCCATCCTGGAGAAAATGGAGATTCCCTGCTCCCAATTTCAACTGAATGACCTGGCTCCTTAAGAGGCCGGGCTCTTCTGTTTTCAGTTTTATTTTTGCTGGACACATTCAAAAGAAAGGCATTCAAAATACAAGCTTCATGACCCCACAGGCATGCAGGTAATAAAGCAACCCAAGTCTGAAGGTATAAATCAGTGATTCCCAATCCCAATAAATTGCAAGGCTATAGTCTGTTCATGCTGACTGGTGAAATTTTTGACTGACTGGTGAAACATTCTAAAATTCTTCAAGCCCTGCCAAGAAATATTTCTCACATGGCTCTTCCATAGAGATGCAGAGAATCTCCAATACATTCAGCTTAAAGGCCTGCTTTTCCACTTTGACTCAGCCCAGGCCAAGTCATGGTTCATACCATCACTGAGCTAGTTAAGACCTGGCACTCTATCCGTGGTTTGGCTGGAAGGCTTGTGTGTTTTTCCACTCCAATTTCTTCACAGCCTCAGAGAGAATCAAATCATGATGTGAAGTTATATACAATCCACTGCACTGTTTTGAAGAGAAATAATGGTCTGAACTTCCAACTGTGCAGGCAGATAATCAAATAGATCTATTTCCCAACATGCATTTTCCACCCATTCCCAAATGTTCTTTGGGGGTGAAAATGTAATGTTGGCCAGAATCCTACTAAATATTTATACATGAGTAAAAGCATGTTTTTTTTTTTTTGCTACACCTCACTGATGAGTCTCATGCCAGTTTTGTACCTAACTGCACATCTGGCAAGCACCTGGCACTTTCTGAAGTCCCCCAATTGATCTTGTTATTAGGGGATATCAAGCTGGAACAGATTTATAATGACTCTAATAGGGCTTTCAAGGTAAGTGAGATATTCAAGGTGCTTTGGGGATCTTCTGCCTCAGGGGACAAGATGACTTGATACCTTGGGTATTTTGCTTCATGGCATGGCTGGGATGCCATTTGCTATGGGTATCCTATACAAGAATGTTGGTTATACAGATGACATAAGCTGCATCTGATGAGTAGCAACCTAACTGTGAACTTGGAGATGTTCAGCTTTGAGAGTTCAGGGAAGCTTGTGGCGTAGTTATGAGGGACATAGGAACAAGTCCTATTTTTTTAAAGGCAGTTTAAAAAGTTCGCAAAGTGGAGCAGTTGCTAGGACCCAAGATAGAAAAGGGGCTCACTGCCATGGCCATTTGTACTAAGAATCGCAGAGTTGTCCCATTATGTTTTGCTGCCTGAAACAAAGGACAGGATAAGTGTTCCATACCACCCTGTCCCAGAAATAAACTGAAGCAGTAGCTCGATTTCACTTCAACATGGTTAACGGGACTTTGTCCAGCATTTGAAAACAGGAGGCTAGTGGAGAAGGTATAGAACAGGCTATATGGCGCACAGACAGCTCTGGAGAAAGGGGATTTGGGAGCTGCTGCCTAACGGCTGCTTCAAGTGGTTGTGTCCCATTGTGTAATGAGAGGGCAAGTGAAATGACATGAATGACACATCCAGGAAGAGGCTGAAAGAGTCCTCTCATATAATCCCACCTTTTCCAGGCTATAGGAGGTCACTGAAGGGGACTTACAGGAAGGCGGTTAAAATCCTGGAGCTGAAAGGCTTACTCATTCATTAATGAATTGTGCAAACGCATTTGCTCAAGCATTGATGGCATAATAATAACTGTGTGCCATCAAAGTCTGTTCTGACTCATAGCAACCATTTTCAAGGGTTTCTAGGTAGAGAGTATTCAGAAGCAGTTTTCCATTGCCTTCTTCTAGGGGTCATCCTGGGACTGGCAGCTTGACCCCCAAGGCCACACAGGACGGCCCTTCTGGGATGAAAGGTGGAGAACTGAACTCCCAATATCTGGCTCTAACGCACTGAGCTATCCAGCCAGCATGGCATGGGTGGGGGGGAAATATTTCAGCTTGTGTTTACTTGCAGTGGAAGTTAAAATGGAAAAGGGGAAGCAGCAAGATAGAAAGTCAGAATACAGTCTCATGAAACTGATCAACATACACCTTTTAGCATGAGTTAAAGACTTGACAATAGACACCCTGGCACCCCAACTCACCACCATTAATCCATCACCCCCCAACTCACTGGGAGCCCCAATATTTAGGGTTCCCTTCCAGACCCACAGAAGGGTCAGCTTCTAGTTCTCATACCAGCGCTGCTTCCTTATTAACAGATGATGAAACTCTGGTTCAGATTTCTAAAGGGCTGTGGATGGCATATTAAAAAAAAACAGTAAAAAGAGGTGCCCACCAAATTAGGCACCAAGCGAACAACTATTGTCTTTTTAGCCGCAACATCTGTCTTTCCCTGTTCTAACTGCTAGGTAACATCTGTTCTCCAGAAGCATTTTCTACCTCAAGGAAGTGGGGGACCCAGAGATACCAAACAGCGTTTTCTTACCCACTAAAGCAGCACGATTCTAAACTGGCTTTCGAAATTAAATCAAATTTATTGTTTCTAGTCAAGTGCGTTGCTAATTGGGATCCAGGAAACCAGCCCTTACTTTTTTACAAGGAGCAACTTTCAAGCTTGAAGCCCTCGCTTCCGTAAAGCGGAGAGGAAAAACGGGTTCCCCCGCTTCACGTCACCGGATCTGTCTCCTTTAAAGAGTGTCATAGAAGGCCGAAAACTACCTACAGCACAACAACAAAAACCCTTCTGCCTTTGGGACCCGGGAGGCTCCGAAGGGCAGCAGCTGCAGGCAGAGGAAAGGGAGACAGAAAGAGAAAGAGAGAAGGTGGGGGAGCGCGCAGCCTTCCGAGGGGGAAAGCAAGGGACTCCCGGCCTCCGCCTGGGTCGGATCCGCTGCGCCCTCTGGGGAGGATCCTCTGGGGTTCCCTCATCCCCAGCGCCCGTGTGATCTCTACCCCCTTACCTGGCGGCCGGGGAGGGTCTTCTTCCGAGGGGTGGAGGGTGGGGGTGGGGCGAAGGGGAGCCGGACTGCAAAAAGGGGAAGGGCGCCTCTTTTTTTCGCTCCCGCTCCCCTTTCCGTGGCTCTGTGGCTGCGGGGAGCAGGTGGCTGCCGAAGCCCTGGTGCTGATGTCACCAGAGTCGGGCGGCGGCGGCGGCGGCGGCTGATCCTGCCGCCGCCGCTTCTTCTGTTGCTGTCTCCTCCCCAGCCCCATGCAGGAGGCGGCCGAGGCCAAGAGAGAACGATGAATTATTTAAAGATGCAGGAGCCATTTGCAGCCACACGCAAGCAGCCAGGGAGATGGCAACGCAACGAAAAAAAAAAAAAAAACAGGAAAGGGGACGGCGGAGGGGGGGGGGGGAGAGAGCGCGGGAGGGCAGCCGTGACCTTCAGCCGCCTGCCCCATTTTCCCCGTCTGTTGGCGAAAAGGGGACCTAGAAGGATCCACTCTGCCAAATAAGGGAGATATTGGGGGGGGGGGGGAGACAGAGAGACGTATTCATCAATAGGAAACTTCCATCATCTCCCCCGCCCCCGGCCTCTGTCCCTTAAGAATCTATCTCACGCGTTATTAAGACGGATGCCTCCTCGTGGGTAGTGGGGAGGGTGAGGTGGGGGGGGGTACCTCGAAGCGCGGAGTCGAAAGAGCGACAACATCTCGCCAAAAGCTGATCCGATCTGAAAGGCAGGATTCCCGTCTGACCCGCCCCAGATATCTGGGAAACGCAGGCTGCAAACGCTACTCACGCTTACCTTGCCTGGAAGTAAATCCCTCTGAATATAAGAGAGAAACGTGCGTAGGAGCTGGGCGGCATAAATGAAAGAGATGTAGTTTGGGGCTGGCCGAAAGACCCAGTCTTCAAACGTCGGATGTGTAACATTTATCCTGAAAGGCCAGAAGCCAACTCTCAACTGATGGGTCAAGACTGGGTGGCCCCAAAAACCACACCAACAAATAAAACCTTGCTTAGATACCCCAGAAGCCCCAACCGGGATGACCAACAGCAAGGCACTGTTGGAACTGGACGCCAAGCCAAAACATCTATCTTTCTTTCTTTCTTTCTTTCTTTCTTTCTTTCTTTCTTTCTTTCTTTCTTTCTTTCTTTCTTTCTTTCTTTCTTTCTTTCTTTCTTTCTTTCTTTCTTTCTTTCTTTCTTTCTTTCTTTCTTTCTTTCTTTCCTTCCTTCCTTCCTTCCTTCCTTCCTTCCTTCCTTCCTTCCTTCCAGATCTGTTTCCCCCAAGGAGCTTAAGATTGGCATACAAAGTCATCATTCCTTTTATCCTCACAAAGCCAAGTGTACTGTTTATATATACTGCCCCTTAGCACTTAAAAGAACACTCTCTGGAGGGTTTTCTTATTTAACTATGCAGGCTACACCTTGGAAACCAGCTATTGGTGAAGTAGGGCTTAGACCAGATAGGCGGGATAGAAATAGAATAAATAAAAAAATAAAAATAATTGTCCGAAGTTCATGAATTATATGACCAATGGGGTATTGAACTCTGGTTTTCCCAGACCAAGTCTAATTCCCTAAATATTACATAGTGCCCCTTCAATTTAGTGGAACCTATGGCTGAGCAAATATGTATGATAATTCTTTAACTGGGCAATGAGAGCAAAACTCAACAAGGGTCCTTTTTCTTGCAGTTAGGAAAGAAATATGTAATAATTAAAATTCCTGTATAGATTTTTTTATTAAAGTATTTTCATTTTCTTTGCAGCTTTTAAACAAAGATATTAATGCATAACAATGTCTCTCAGCTCTGGCTTAACTTTGCAGTCTTTCTAAGCAACTGGCGAAGACGTAAAATAGCTGCATGAAAGGGACGGCGGGACTCTTGTACCTTTAAGAATTGGGTACAAGACGAAACTTCAGCAGATGCAGTTTGCATTATAAACTACACTTGCTGACCTTTACACAGGTATCAAAGCTGTAGGAGTTCTGTCTTTTTCATTGGCCTCTCTGGAGGCTGTTTATTCCCCTCTAATTAGGAGGGCCCTGGAACAGTATCGGATCAAGGATTGGAAACTGGGAAATAAATTCCAAAACTCCAAGCAGGGCTACTAAGCAGTAGAGGAAGATAGGAAATCAATTCCTGTCAGGACCAAAACAGGGGAACCCGTGGTTAGTTTGCTCAAAGATACTCCCACCATCCAGCCTCAGGACTTTTAAGGCCTCCAAGCATTTTCAGCAGCAAAACAACACTTACAGGATCTGCTGCAAATTCAGTCTCCATAACCATCGTATGAACTGTAACTCGCATATATACAAATAATATGCCAAGTTTATGCAGTAAACCACTAAGGAGGCCACTGTAGGTCTACAAACTGGGGGATCACTATAACATTAGCTTCCATTTTCGGATTCCAGTGGTACCATTTCTGTTTCTGGTGACCAGAGTATTTCTTACACAGAACAACTGTTCGTGAGGGTAGCTTCCTTTGCAGCTGGCAGGAAGGAGAAAGATCTCATGAGGGCCAAGTCAAGGCAACCATGCCCCAAAACAGGCCCTGTTATACTGACAGGGTAGGACTAGAGAATGTGCGGGCTTGTAGCCTGATGTCAGACTGCAGCTCTCATTATCTTGCTTTATCTCCTCTTGCTGCTAATGGACAAGATGATAGGAGCTGGAGGAGGCATAGGACGCATAGTCAGACTGGAAGGCCACACATGTCTCAGAGTTGCAAGGAGCTCAAGAGAGATAACCAAGGAAAGTGAAGAAAAAACAGGGGCAAGGCAAGACAAATGTAATTATTTAACTTACTCATACTTTGGTCTAATAAAGTACGATGAAGACAGGGAGTAAGCACCAGTAAGCAGTATGTTCTATAGATCCCTCCCCTCATATCTGACAGAGAGAATCTGTTTTGGATACCTCCCTTCTCCTGCAGTTACCAGCAAAATCTTTGAGGGAGGACAGATTGATTCTTTTCTGTGGCAATTTCCCATCTTGTGGGATGAGCTTCTTTCTGACAGACTCACCTTGAAGTCTGTCTTCCAACTATCACAGGCTTCTCATGCCTTTCTTCCAAGAAGATGCTGGACCAACTATATCCCAGGTCTCACTCCGGAAACACCTGCCCAATACTTAGATTATATTCCATACTTTGAAGAAAATTCTTTTAATGAGTATATGATAAAAGCTGGGAGAAATTTGATCTCGACTCTTGCTGAAACAAAAGGAGCTCGCTGGATGGGCCGTATACCAGAGCTTGGCATGGCAAGAAACGGGCAGAAAGCTTGGAGTCTACTGAAAAGACTTGAGCAAGGATCCAAATAAAAGGGCACTTTATGTAAATATAAGCCCCAACCAAACAGCCCATGGACTGTTCCTGGCAGGGAAGATGAACCAATGCATAATAAAAATAAAACATCAAAGGAATATTCAGAATGAGTCCAATGACTTCATATCGGCAGAACTAGAGGGAGTCATAAGAAGATGTAGGAATGGCAGAGCAGCAGCAGGACTTGGTGATATCTGGATTGAGGAAATTAAAAATTTCAGGCAAAACAGAAAGGATTGGCTCCTTCAGCTCTTTCACAACTGCTGGAGAAGTCAACAGATTCCAAAAAGATGGCAGAAGACGAAAATAATTGCTAGGCTGAAACTAGGCAAAGAACCACGAGATCCCAAAAGCTACAGGCCAATCTCCCGCTATGCCACCTATACAAAGTGTTTGAATTAATGATTGAATTGTCTAAAATTTAACTTCTAATTCCAGAACAGGCAGGCTTAAGACTTGGCAAGAGCTGTACAGCTCAAGACTTAAATCTTAAATCTAACCCAACGTACTGTATGGAAGATGATTTTGAAACACATAAAGTAAGTGGAGGAGTATTTGTCAAGCTTACAGCAGCATGTAATAATGTCCGTCATCAATTGCTGCTAAAAAGGCTCTGACTCCTTATAAAAACTGGCAGAAATAAGATACTTAGGAAATTGGCACATGCCAAACAAAAAGATGTACCACTTAATCAATCATGCAGGATTATTAAAGCAAAGCAAAAGGCGTGCTGCTTATATACCGCCTCATAGTGCTTCAAGCACTCTCTGGGCAGTTTACAAGTTAATTATGCAGGCTACACATTGCCTCCCCAGCAAGCTGGGTACTTGCTGCCTGAAACCTATCCCCACTGGAAAAGTCTATTATTTGTCCGGCATGGCCACTCCAGAAGTACACTAAGAGGTCCTAGCCAATAACAACCAAAATACAGCACCAGGCTCATTCACTTCATGGACACCAGCCCCACTCCCCAGACAACTGGTAAAATTGAGAAAAAGTTTTCTGTACATATCTCAACCTCTATGCATGGCAGGAGAGAAAGCTGAACATGTTCCGTATGCATTGCCTCCGACGCATTTTTGGTATCACCTGGCAGGACAAAGTTCCAAATAGAGTAGTCCTAGATCGAGTTGGAATTTGTAGCATGTATACATTACTGAAACAGCGACGTCTACGTTGGCTCGGGCATGTTGTAAGAATGGCTGATGGTCTGATTCCGAAGGATCTCCTGTATGGAGAATTAGTGCAGGGAAATCGCCCCAGAGGGAGACCACAGCTGTGATACAAGGATATCTGCAAGCGGGATCTGAAGGCCTTGGAAATGGATCTCAACAGATGGGAAACCCTGACATCTGAGCACTCAGCCTGGAGGCATGCGGTGCATCACGGCCTCTCCCAATTTGAAGAGACCCTTGTCCAGCAGGCCAAGGCAAAGAGGCAGTCCCAAAAGCAGCAAAATCAGGGAGCTGGACGGGGTACAGACTGTATTTGTCCTCAGTGTGGAAGGGATTGTCACTCTCAAATTGGCCTTCTCAGCTGTTCCAAGTCCTCCATGCAGAGCACGATACCATAGTCTCTCAAGACTGAAGGATGCCTATGATGATGAAATGTGAAACCAGAAGAGGCTAGGCTAAACCTATGAAGAGCAAAAACAACACACCTTGTCGAATGGATAAGTGTTGACAAGTGACTCCCACCAGGACAAGACTCTGGCTCGATCATCTGGAAGTCACTTAATAGACTTCAAAGCAAAGTACAGTGGACCCTTGACTTACAGACGGCTTGACTTACAGACTTTTTGAGTTACAGACTTCTCTGGCCGCAAAATTTAGGTTTGACTTGCAGACTGAGATTTGACTTACCAGAAAAAAACCAAAATGGAACAAAAACGGCCTGTTACGGGATTAATCGGTTTTCAATGCACTGTAGGTCAATGGAGACTTGACTTACAGACTTTTTGACTTGAGAACCGCCTTCCAATACAGATTAAGTTCTCAAGTCAAGACCCCACTGTAGGAAGATCAAAGAATAAGTAAAATGGGGCTACTTGGATAGAGAGCATTTCTTTTGTAACTGTGGAGAAATTCAGTCAATGGAGCACTTATGTGCATGAAATGTATGTCCTACCATGTGTGCTAAAGAAGATGTAGTAAATGGCTAAGATAACATGATTGAAGTAGCTCATTTCTGTTCAAAAATAGTCTAATCGTTTTAACATTTTAAATTTGTTTGAACTTTAGCTATATTTGTATGTCCGTAATTTGAAAGTGTTGGCCGGCCGGCAGGCAGGCAGAGGCTGTTCCAGAGAGTTTTGGGTGGGAAGAGAAAAGTTTTATTTGAAATGCTAGTTAGTCCTATTGCTTTGTGTCTTCAATTGATGGGATGCCCTGTGGAATACAATGGGCTAACTTCTGTGCAAGCACCCACAGAATGTGCCTTGTTTCTATTGTGATCAGTTACTGTAAATTATTTTAACTGTAAGTTATCCCCTTTGCTTTTGGTTTTGTGTTATCACTTCATATACTGCTTTTAGTAGAAGACTGCAGTGCATAAATACTAAAGATAAAACACACACTTTGAAAAATATTTGAATTCTGTGTTCTTTTGCCATTCCTAAATATTACTAAAACTCACTTGAATGAACCAACTTAATTTACACCTGGAATTCATTTGCTACTTTAGCCCATGTAAGCTATCTTCATAAAGAATATAAATTATAAAGCGTAATGAAGCCTGCAATATTAAACTATGATAAATTAATCAGTGTGTCATAAACAAATTTAACACATCGATTGTCAACTAATACCTGTCTGTTTTGACTGTCAATGAATTAGGCATGAAATAATTTCATTTGATGATATTTCTATATACTAATATTTGCATATCTAAATATCTTTCCAACACAGAATTAAGCGTACTTAAAGGTAAGGTAAAGGTTCCCCATGACATTTAGTCCATTCGTGCCCAATTCTAGGGCACAGTGCTCATTCCCGTTTCCAAGCCAGAGCCAGTGTTTGTCTGGACAGTTTCTGTGGTCACATGGCCAGCGCGACTACCAAGGTGGTACCTATTTATCTACTAGTATTTTTTTTACATGCTTTCGAACTGCTAGATTGGCAGGAGTTGGAACAAGCGACGGGAGCTCACTCCATTGTGTGGATTCAATCTTACGACTGCAGGTCTTCCGACCTTGCAGCACAGAGGCTTCTGTGGTTTAACCTGCAGCGCCACCACATCCTCCCTAAGAGTACTTAAGCTAAGTTAAATAAATTGGTTTAAGTACATCATGTTCTAATCCAGTAGTGAGTTGTGGCTCTAATGTTTGTAACTGCCTCTTTTCCTTCCATTTTAATGCAGGAACAGAACTTTTATGGGGAAGTTCCTGTTTTCTCAGCCTCAGTATTCCATAGCTGCAAAATGGACGAAGGGCATTTGGGTTTATGCTCATGACCTATCAGATGTAAATTCACTGAATCCAACGGAGGTTTATCTTTCGCCTTCAGCTGTAATAGTCAGCTTGGATAATTATCCAGATAAATGCATCCAAGCAAAACAGTTTTCCTTATGAACAGTCTGAGAACAAAAAGCAGCTCTATTTCAATGCTAATTGTGCCCTTTCATCTTCTATGTCTGACTCCAGAGGAGGCTGCATTTCATTGATGGATGACTGTTGTTTGTAACAGTGTGTGTCTTCTGCATAAAGCCAGAGTTAAAGCAGGTCAGTGAAATTAAAAGGAGAGTTTCAGGAGCTCAACCCTGTGCCAGCAAGACTTATTCTAGTACCCATTGAATGCAAGCAGACTGTAATTACTCAGTGACGGTGAGGAGAGAAAAACCTATGGCACTATCCATGCTCAGATATCCCCCTTTCCTGTATAATTATTTCACTTATTCTAGAAATGAACTGTAGGATTGAAACACTAAATACTGGTTTATATTAAGCCTCTTTCCTTTTGGAATCAAGGCTACGTTGGAGGTTTCTCTTGGGGTGATATACAGCTCTCCAGGGCTAGACAATTAGGTGCTTGGTGAGCATATAATATCATATGCTAATAGAGATTGAAGCTGCCAGTTTCAGCAAAAATGGCAAGGAGGCCCTAAGCCCTAGGGGAGGTGAGACTGGGTAGTGAGGGCAAAATTGTAAAAAAAATGTCATTCTGATTGCTACAGGGCAGGCTGTAAAAGCACTTGGGTGTGTTCTTGCAAAGTCATTGCACAACCCAGGTGTGTTATATTTTATTGCTAGAGAGCGCTGTCTAGCTTTTCCTAAATGGAAAAAAAATGATAAACAACAACAACCACCCTGATATTTCCTAGTCTCCACCCCTAAAGGTTGCTTCAGGTTTTTAAGAAAGATGATGGGCCTCATGTCCATCTAGAAGTCACCCCCTTCCAGCTCTAATATAATGACGGTTATTGTCGTCGTCATCATCAATATGCAAGAAACATCTGTGTTTCTGAAAGATGCTCATGCGACACAGAGATAGGAAACATTATTTTCAGGACTACAGCTGCTAGGAGTTGCTGGGGTCCTAACAGCAGAAGCCTGAAAGTCAACATTCCCATATCTGAATTGTTTTGGGCAAGGCTTCAGAGGGAAGGAGTGTCAACGCTGTCATGAGAATGTCATTCAAGGGTTATGTGTGTGTGTGAGAGAAAAAGCCCCAAGATTCTCTGTTAACTTTAATGGAGACATTCACCCACCAGCTGGCCTTTTGGCAGGTTATACTAGGACAGGAACATGGTATGTGTGACCCTATTGGTGTGGTTGGAATACTGGTGAGGGCTAATGGGAGCTTCAGTCTAAGAACATCTCAGGGCCTCACATTCCTCAACCTACTGCAGAAAAGTATAGAAGTATGACTCGCTGGAGAACAACCCCCTGAAGCCCCCACAATGTTGTCAGAAAACACCACTGGGATAAATGTGTCACTAACAGTGTTGCTATGGTGATGAGGAATGGAAAAAGGGACATGTCAGGGAAATATTGGAAGAAACCTCGAATCCAGCAGATTCAGAGCCTCATGAGGGTTAAAATCAGTGTGTAGAGGCTGATGATGTTTTCCTTCCCATTAGTGTCAACTGGATTTGTTTTTTTTTTAAAGTCTCAGAGATGCAGGGTGAGAAAATTTCCACCACAAACACAAATACTGTGTTGCATGGCACTAGCAAAGAAGCTTTAGGGAGTGATAATTCCTCCGCCATGGAGGTCCTGCCTAGAGAGGAGCACATACCTCTAGGGAGGGACTAATCCCAGCACCACAGCTCAAATGCCTGTCCTGCATATTGGCACACCATATTTTACATAGGCAAAGAGTGCACCAAGAGGTATCTCTAAGAAAAAGCATAATGGGCAGACAGGGATCAACTGAGCGAAACTGGTCATTGGAGAAGAAAAAAATTGGATTTTTTCCCCTTTTAGTATGTTTTCCATGATTGCCCTCTCCCCCCCAAGCCATGATGGCCCAGTTGGCAAGCTTTGCTTTGACTTCTCTGGGACCCACACCATTCAGCATCTTAAAATTCTAAACTTTTAATGGAGCCTGGAAACAGGTCAAGAGCTTATGTAATCAATGTCATTCTGGAATGTGCACAGTAACATTCCTGGAATAAGTGTGTTTCATCTTGAATTTCTCATCCAAGTATACACATTCAGAAGTGGTTCCCCCTTGCCTTCCATTGCACAGCACGAGGAATAAGTAGCTTTAGTGTTACTTCTATAGGCTATTAAAGATCATCCACCAGTGTCACCTTCCACCTTGCCAGTAGGTGTTCTACAAGAATTTCTCCACTGCCATCACTACCGCAACTATACGTAAATTCTTTTATGCTGACATGGCCATGAAATCCTAAAGAGGATGATGGTCATCGGGTGTCTCAATTCTTTCAGCTTGGGTGACCCTGGTGGAAATCCAGACTTGTATCAGAGTCTAACCACTTGATATTACTATTCTCAGCTTCCTTAGCATACTCAAATTCCCTGTCCCACAAGTGTGCATCCAAAAGGCAGTTCAATCTATATATGCAGGACATACCATGCAAAAGCTGGGTTATATTCAGAGGAAGGAGTTGTTAAAACCGGTGGAAGGGGCATCAATAATGTAAGAGATGCAGATAACATCATAGTACCTTCGGTAAATAGCTAGGACTTGAAACTGCTTCTGATGTAGGTAAAAGAAAAAAAGTACAAAAGTAGGATTACAGGTGAAGATGAAAAAGACAAAAGCAATGAACAATGAAGACAGTGAAACATTTTTCAGTTTTTCTGGTCCATTCATCAATCCAAATGGAGACTGCAGCCAAGAAATCAGAAGGCTGGGGTCGAGAAGGGCAATTATGAACCAGAAGATATCTTCAACATCAAAAGATGTTTTGTTGAAACCTGAGGACAAAATAAACCATTCTTTGGTATTCCCAATTACTAAATACAGATGTGAAAGCAGGACACTGAAGAATGCTGACAGGGCAAAAATCATTCAAAATTTGGTTTTGGAAGAGAGCTTTACTGATACAGTGGGGTTAAGTAAGCAGGTTGGATAACTCAGTGATTTGGGTAGCTGTCTGCAGAGTCAGATGCTGGGAGTTTGCTTCCCCCACTTTGCCCCTGGGAGAAGTACCAGCCTGTGTAGCCTTTGGGGCAAGTTGCACAGTCCCGGGTTGCCCTGAGAAGAAGGGAATGGTAAACCACTTCTAATATTCTAAAACTAGCAAGCTCTGAAAAGGGTTGCCATAAATTGGAATGAACTTGACAGCACATAATTACTAGTATTAATAAATCAAATGAAGTCTTAACAACAGTAGGTGTGAAACGGAGATCCTGGTAAATACACAGACCTTGGAAGCAGGGCCACTAGGTGCAATTCCACTCTCTTTGTAGATGGACGTCTCCATGCAGAAGGAACCTGAGATTTAGCCTCTTACTCATTAGGACTTTATAAGTGAAATAGGGAAAAGAAATTCTGGAACAGCCTCACACTGGAATCATATTTCTTCCCTGCATGAAAAAAAGAGGGTGAAGAGTGAAGCAGGATTCACTAAAGTGCCTTATGGACAAACCTCACTTCCTTGTGCTTCAACCAAGGACCTGGCGGTACGGGGGTGGGTGGGAGAATTTATATTATTTGGGCTACAAAGAGAGGAGTCTATTGACCCACCTAGCTATGGTTCTTTGCTCTTGAATTACAGAATACAGGTATAGGGTCAAACTACTCATGGTGGAAAAATTATAGCTGACTCTGTATTCTTCTTGTCCATATGCAAAAGTAAGCACTGGAAACCTGATTAGAACACAACCGGAGATGGGGCTTTAAACAACCTTCCCCACTCCCACTGCAGACCTGATTCAGATGAGGGGCAATATTACAACTGTACAGTGCAACAAAACAAAACATTTCCAGTCTGTTGAGAAGCTAGGCAAAAGTGCTTACGAGGAGAAGAGCAACAGGACTCTCCAGATGCCAACCAAAATCAGAACTTAGTCTAGCATCAACTTTTATCAGCTTCAGGAAGGATGAGAGCCCTGTTATCATTGTCAACTCCTCCTCCTCCTGTATTGTAGAGGCTGTAATAAAATGCTTCCCAGTCTTGGGTCCCCAGGTGTTCTGGGACTACATGTCCCAGAAATCCTGGCCAGCACAGCTAGTGCTGAAGGCTTCTGGGAGATTTAGTCCATCTGAGGACCCAAGGTTGGGAACCACTGCTATAATGGATTTTATAAGCTGGATGGTGGCCAGAATTCTGACAGGTGCTTGAGACATCTTTCTGATTTCTTGATCAAAACCTGGCTTGCCTCTCTCCTATGCAGATCTGCTAATTTGACTTGGGTGAGGCCACAGATCTCTTTTGTAAGTCTGGAACAGAAAAAAAAATGAAGAATCAGGGCTTCAGTGTTTACACAAGCCAAACAGGAGAACAATCTTGAGCAACAGTCTGCACAGGCTAATGCATAACTGATACTATACACAGGAGACCAATTTGACATTGAAGTATTTGGACTGTGTGTTTTGTGTGTTGGCTGTTTGTTTATTCCGAAAGTAACATAGGAGAAAAGTCACAATTCAGCCTATTCTCAGCATCATCTCAACCTGTAGCAAATGGAGGCTACAGAAACAAGGAGAAGAAAACAGAGCTGGAACATACATACATACCCAAGCCAATTATGGTAACAATAGCAAATGTATAGTATAGTACAGAAATAGAAATCTAAAAGTCAACACAAGGTCCAGAGGTATCGTAGCATACATTGTATTATTTTTTCTAAAATATATTCATCTTCAAGTTTCTAAGGTTGCTGATAAGCTGGATTCTACATCAGCTTCTGATATTGCATGCTTCTTTCTTCCCTGTATAGGATGAAGAGTGATGAAGGACTCTAGGCCAACATTTGCAGGCCCCAGTGTGAGAGAGGAGGTGACGTGTTCATGGCTACTGCTTGCCAAGGCTGTTTGAAAGCAATATGTTTTGCATGCAGTGACCTCTCCAAACTTAGAAGGAAGAGAAGCAGATGGAGGAAGCAACTATGCTACCTTATTTGATCAGTGACTGGAGTTATCAGTGGGGTTTCCTCCTCTCCTATCTGCATGCAGGCAAAGAAGATTATTTTGGGGCTGGGCAACAGTTTGGACAATAAACTGGACAATAAATTGGACAATAAACTGCAAACAAAATGGGTTTCTGAGTTATCTGGAACTCTTCATCAGGCAAATACAACATAAGGCTTGGGGTTAAGGTAAATAGTTCACAAACTGAGGCCAGAGTGGATACCCATGGCTCATGAAGCCAGATTGTCAACAAAAAGTGGGGCTTTAGATTCCATATGTATGAAATTGCCTCTCTCCTATGCAGATCTGCTAATTTGACTTGGGTGAGGCCACAGACCTCTTTTGTAAGTTTGGAAAAGAAAAAAATGAAGAATCAGGGTTTCGGTGTTTACACAAGCCAAACAGGAGAACAATCTGTTTTCACAGTAGGTTGAAAAGTAAATTACAGCCAATTCAGTAGTCATCTGTACTTAGTGGTCTGGAGCAGAGAGAATCCTCCCTGAAGTTCGGTCTCATGGAAAAGCCTTTTTGTACAGCAGAATTCCTCCCAGGTGGCTGATGGTAATCTTTCCCGCAGCAAATACAAGAAGTAGCCATGCATCCACAGAAACAAGGTTCTGGATTGGGAAATATCTTAACGGCCTCATTTTATCAAGCCTCATGAAGAGTTATGGAGAACTTAAAAGCTTGTCTTACTTTCAACTTACTAGTGATGCAAGTAAGGCTATTGCCTCACCTAGAACTTTGCTTCTGCCCCATGGACACATGGGGACTTTTTGTAGTCTTGGCGGTCTTCATGGGGTCGGGTAGGCCCATGACATGGTGTCAGAAGCTAAGTTGTTTTAAACCATCATGATGAAAAGGGTACCATTCCTTTCCACAAAAGGAAAGGTTTCAGCTTTGTTGCTGAAGAAAAAGGAGGTGTTTGTCTCTCTTTCAAGCTGAGGTCGTGAAGGCTTTGTCATAAATGAACAGAGTTCTATGTTCTTTCTTCGGGTTTATGAGGAAATCCCTCCTACATAGAGGGCACAGTCTCCATCCTGCCCTTGTGGTAATCCTTTCCTTCCACCAAGCTGGTAATGGGGAGGAAAAAGGGGGCTGCAACCAAAGGGATGTCTTAAAAACCGCAGTGTTCTCGCCTGGCCTATAACAGGGGAGTGTGCGCAGGAGACAGCATCGATTTTAACCTCCAGCAAAGAGTTTAGCTTGAACTGTGTGTAGCAGCCAAGAATGTGTTGCCTTTACTGCCGACAGCCTCCTTCCTTTCTCCACCTCTGCACCGCCCCCCCAAGTAACAAGGAGGAGAGATTAATTAGTAGAAGGCACGTTCTTTTTCCCCCCATCTCCTCTTTGCACTCAGCAGATGAGACTTCAGAAGCTGGGGCGAGAAAAAGAGAAGAGCAGAAGAGATGTTAGCTTTTTCTGTTCTGCTGCACTGGAGACAGAGTACTCTGACCTCTTCCCATTGATCGGCACAAGGCAGGCCTCATCATCTTGCTAATTAAAGGGGAGTGGAGGCGTCCTGGAAGAACCACGTGGCCGGGTTCTCTTGCTGGAAGAGAGAGCAGATATTTCTCATGACGGAGCGAGGCTGTAGATTCAGTATTCCTGACTTCCCCAGCCAAGCTAGCAGCTTCCCATGGAGGCAGCAGGCAGGGGAAGAGCTGTGTAAGCTTTCCAATGGTTTGTTGTTGTTTTGAAACAGCAGGGAAAGTGCCTGCCTGCATTGTCATCCACCCTTCTGCCTCTTGCATCTGCATCACCAGCTATTGCCCCTGGGTCCCTCAGTGCTGCCCCAGGCAAGAAACAGCTGACAGGGCCAGCCCTACCAGGAGACAGGGAAACAGCCACAGGCTGCAGATGCAGATGCGCAGGGGGTGGGGCGTAGATTGGAAGCATTGGAATTGCATGTGCCTTAAGGAGGCCAGTTGAAAAAAAGAGGGCAGGGCTCCAGAATGGTTGGGGGAAAGAGGGAATTTTAGCAGGGGTGCCACACAAGGAACGCCTCCTGAAATTCCCATTTACACAGAACTGTTACAGTCACAAGACCAGAGAATCCCTTTTCATATGGCCACCCCATATGTCCTCAGGTGTAAAGGACAATCCTGCCTCTCCTGACATATTCTTTTTTTTTATGCCCTTCTCCTACTGGAAGTTGGCCACTTTGACTTTGGAGGTGGCAAATCTCCACAGCGGGATTGTGTTGCATCCAAACCAACCTTCCATGTTTTTCAACATTATTTTCTGACACTAAGGGAGTATCTAGATGAACATTTGTCTCACACCTTGTGCCATGTTTCCAATTGTTGCTTTCTATGATTATTTCATTGATCATAGAATCACAGAAAAGTGAAATTGGAAGGGGCCTACAAGGCCATCAAGTCCAACCCCCTGCTCAACACAGGAATACAAACAAAGCATATCTGCCAGGTGATTATCTAAGTTTTTCTTGAATGCCTCCAGTGTTGGAACACTCACCAGCTCCCGAGGTAACTGGTTCCACTGTTGTACTGCTCTAACAGTTAGGAAGTTTTTCCAGATATTCAACTGAAATCTGGCTTCCTTTAACTTGAGCCCATTGTTGCGTGTCCTGCACTCTGGGATGATCGAGAACAAATCTTGCCCCTCCTCTGTACGAATATTTTCAAATATTTGAGAAGTGCTATCATATCACCCCTCAGCCTTCTTTTCTCAAGGCTAAACATGCCCAGTTCTTTCAGCCTTTCCTCATAGGGCTTGGTTTCCAGAGCCCTGATCATCCTTGTGACCCTCCTCTGAACTTGTTCCAATTTGTTAGCATCCTTCTTGAAGTGTGGTGTTGAGAACTGGACATAATACTGAAAGATGAGGCCTAACCAGTGCTGAATAGAGGGGGACTAGCACCTCATGGAATTTGGAAACTATACTTCTACTAATGCAGCCTAAAATAGCATTTGCCTTTTTTTGTAGCCACATCACACTGTTGGCTCATATTTAGCTTGTGATCTACAACAATTCCAAGATCCTTCTCGCTCATAGTTTTGCTGAGTCAGGTATCCTCCATATTGTAACTGTGCAATTGGTTTCTTTTCCCCAGGTGCAGTACTTTGCACTTATCCCTGTTGATGACTTGGCATTAGCACTAATCATGAGGAGATCCAAATTTTTGGCATAAGTTGCCATATAGTTTCTTAACCTACAGGGCCTGTGGTGGTTTTTTTTTTTTTTTTTGGTAGCATCTCCAGTTACATGATTTTATCTTGCTTTGGCTTGTGTTAGCACCCATGTCTGTCCTTTAGGGCTGTTGTTAGGCATGTCTAGATGACCTTACTTAGGATGCACAACTCCACAGTAATAGAGTGGACTGTTGGTCCAGATAGGCGGGATAAAAATCAAATAAATAAATAAATAAATAAATAAATAAATAAATAAATAAATAAATAAATAAATAAATAAATAAATAAATAAATAAATAAATAAATAAATAAAGTCTGGGACTGAATTCTACTCTTTTTACTTGTCTTCTCATCATAGTGGTAAGGCCTACTACAACAAGGTAATGTGTAAATTATATTTTTAAAATGTGTTTTCTTTTAATTTAGCACAATAGCACTACATGGATACAGGACTAATTCAAATGCTTACCATATCTTGCCAATTAAGTGCAATTTCCCTTGCTAAACATTTAAAAAAGAGAACAGATATGAATGCTGAAGAAAGGGGTAAGTAAAGAGAGTGGTGATAATGGCAGAGAAGGGTGAGGGAGAAGAGAGGCTATGTCATGGGTAAACATTTGAATGCACCCCACTGGGCTCATTAAACATTTTCTGTGTGAACAGTGCCAGGCTCTGATACAGAGAAGTTGGCATCAACCTTGAACAACTGTCTGTGATGTCAGGACCTAATTTTGAAATAAAGTTCAGCTGCAAGTCTGATCCGTTGTTGTGTGTGGAATGGGGGAGTTGCCTTTTTGCCCTTTGTCTCAAGGTGCAAAAGGTTTGGAGTTGGCTCTGATATAGCGATCACAGCGGCACGAATTCTCATACAGTCGTGTGTGTTTGTATATGCAGAGGATTAAAAGCACTTTATTAAAATAATCAGATGATCTGCAAATATGGGACAATTTCAAAAAAAAAAAAAAAGGGCACCATCACAAGCTAATCTTTTGTAAAGAAAGGCTACGTTATTGTGGGGAATTGTAAATCTTAATCTCATGTAAACTGCCCAGTGTAGTAATGGGGCAGGATAAATAAAGTAAAGGCAGCACATAAGAAGCTACCTTATACCAGGGTCAGACTGTTTCTTTCTCTAGGATAATATTTCTGTGTTATTTTCTTTATGGCAATAATTGTTCAGGATTGCTATCTTTACCTGGTGTATTATCTAATTCTTTTAGCTAGATATACAAGATCAATAGATAGATAGATAGATAGATAGATAGATAGATAGATAGATAGATAGATAGATAGATAGATAGATAGATAGATAGATAGATAGATAGATAGATAGATAGATAGATAGATAGATAGATAGATAGATAGATAGATAGATATACATATCAAACACTGGATGGACTTGTAGGCAAAGTGAGGAATGATTCCTTCCCTCCACACACTTGGAAATAAAACTGTATGTGAGGCAGAGGGAGGACAGAGCGTTTATAAAACTATGAACAGGGGATTTATCGGATTTTATTTCCTTTCCTCCTTCATAAAACCAGAGCTCAGGGTCATCCAATCAAGTTGATTTGTGGTAGGCTCTGAAGAGAGGAAAGGAAGGAGCGATTCTTCACAGGCTGCATAATTAACTTGTGGAATTCATTATTGTGCAGTTGTGGCGATAATGGTCATTAATTTAGAAGGCTTTGAAAAATGATTAGACAAATTGAGGAAAGATAGGGCTATCAACAATTATGAGCCATGATAGTTAAGTGGAACTACCACATTCATACCGTGTACAGCCGATGCTGGAGGGCTACTGCCTCAGAGGCAGAGCCTAGAAACACCCTCATAAAAGGTAATTAATCACAGTGATAGCTCTGAGGAGTCCTCCAAAATAGTCAGTTACTCTTATCATATTTAAACATTACTGATTCTCTGATTCAACAGTAATTAAAATAGTACCTGAGAAAGAATGAATGGTACAAGCTGCTGGCCACGTCGTATAAAACACCCCTCCTACACTCTATCATCACCTTGACGCCCAGGACACAGCAGGAGCACAAGCGAGCACTGGAACCTTGTGACAGTCATCTTTCACCATTTAGTGAGCCCACGCCATTGTAACTGTTGAAAGTGCTACACATTGCGCCACAAAAGGAGTGACATTATCCCTTCTTGAGTTTGAGTTGTAGCATAACATGGTTATGCCTTAATTACAGAAAAAAGGAATTTACTTACAACTTGTTGGAGGTGACTGGGTGCAACTCCTCTAAATCTGAAGAAGATCAATTATCTTTATAGATAAGAGAAGGACCTCCTTGGGTTTCCTAGACTGTCATTAATCTGCTCTGACCTTCCCTAACCTTCCTTCAATTTAGACTGATATTTTTAAGCAGTGTTTCCCAATCTGGGGAATACCCCCACGGGGGTCACAAAGTTTTATCTCTATGTGTGTGTGTTATGGATTGCCTTATATGTATTCCAGCCCTTGTTAAATAATGTATCCCTTAAGCTTTCGGAGTGGGATGTTAAAAGTTAGCATAGATGTGTATCTATGAGAAAAAGGCCCTTTGGGGGAGAAAGACGACTCTACGTTCTGAGAAGGGATGACTTGTTCTGAGAAGGGATGACTTTACCCCATTAAAAAGCAAACATGGCAAGGGAGGTTGCAGGTTACCTGGCTATTATAAAATATGATTGCGACTCGAACAAGGTTGGGAACCACTGTTATTAGGGCTTACTGCTCTCACCTTCTTCCCTTCTCACACTTTTGTCTCTTGACTTTCCTTGAGAGAAGGCAGAGGAGACATCTTTCCTAAAGGATAGGGATCAAACAGCCCATGCAGATAGGCAAGAGCGAAGGAGCAGAGACATGCTGCGGTGGATAACGGCCATGTCTTCCACTGGCTTTGTCATATATGAACACTGTATCTGAATGGGAGAGTTCTGAACTCAGTGCTTCACAAATGACATGGGCAAGGCAGACACTCATTCTTTCCTGTTGGTGAAGGCCTCGGGTGGCCACGGCCAGGCACCCCATGCCACCGATACTTACAAGTGCTAGGCAAACACAAGCCTGCTTTAGAAGAACATGCTCTCCCGCCCTTCCTCTTTCACAGCCGCCACCTGCCCTGTTTCTCTCTTAGAGCTCAGAAGTAATTAGATACAAGTAATTTCATTAACTGGAACTAGTTGCTTTTTGGTACTGAGGGTGACCTTTAAAAGTTAAGCAAAACTTTTTAATTGTTGTGGGTTTTTTAGGCTCTTTGCTCGTCTCAAGCCAAGTACACCAGAGCACAGAGTGCTGTCCTCTGAAGATGCCGGCCACAGAGACTGGTGAAACGTTAGGAAGAACAAACCTTCAGAACACGGCCAAAGAGCCCGAAAAACCCACAACAACCATTAGATCCCGGCCGCGAAAGCCTTCGTGAATATACAAAACTTTTAGTTGGTTTCAAACCTTACTTTTGAAGAACATCAGAAGGCATTTTGAAACGAATTGTTCAAATGTTAAGCCAAGCTCTTACCAGCCCTAAGTGGCAAAGAAAGTTTCTTCTTCTGTAGCTTTGTGTTCAAGGTGCAGAATCTGAACTGGTCACTGAAGATAATTAAAGAATGTTTCCCTGTACTGACAATGTTGTGTGTTAACAATATGCAACACTCAGGATGAGTTGTGTACGTAGCTGCAGCAATGATAATGAACTACCACCTGGCTTCCTTAAGAGTGGTTTTTAAAAAACGTTATGTGCCATCAACTTTTCTGATGTATAGTTGTCTTATACATTAATTACCTTTTTTAAAAAATCCAGGTATTAACCACTCTGCTTAGGTGGCACCAACTTGAGACCATGGTTCCTTTACTGAATCAATCCATCTCATATTTCATTTTCCTGATGCCTTTAACTTTTCCTAGCATTATTGTCTTTTGCAGAAAGTTTTGCTTTCTCATTATTTCTTCAAAGTACAACAACCTCAGTTTGGGTTCTAATGATAATTCAGGCTTGATTTGCTTTAAAAGCTGCTTGCTTGTCTTTCTAGAGAGCCACAATGTCCATAAAGCTCTTATCAAGCACTGTACTTCAAATTAACCTCCCCCCCCCCCAATCTGCTTTCTTGTGTGTTCAGCTTTCACACCCATACATAGTAATTGGGAATAGAGTACAGATGATATTGTTAAGGGTCTTCAGCAACACATGTTACACTTAAGGATAATGTTTATTCCTCCATCTTCTCAAGAATCCAGCTTGTTTTTTGCTCACAAAGGGAGACACGGGCTGGTAGGGAGAGAAGTAGCTGCTCTGGGAGTCCTGCCAGCTACTCTCCTGGGCAGTGTGTGCCCCTCCTGAGGAGCAGCACAAAATTTGCCACCTCTCCTGCTCTGCCACCTAAGTGGGATTCACCTCACTTGTGTAGGTTGCCTCTTCTTAACCCAGCTCTGGGGAGGAGAGCAAACTTTCACCACACAGTATTATACAATAGCCCCCAAGATTGAAGTACGCTAACCATCCCTGTTATCTTTGTCTTTTCCTTACTGCTGGGAGTCTGAGATATGGATATTCAGGTGCAGATTCTCCCTCCTTTTCCCTCCCCCAGGAGCAAATATCTACTGTATCTGTGAATTCACAGACTGTATTTTCTTCTTGCTTTCTCCCTGTCTCCTTAATTCCTTGATCCTCCATGAATCATGGCAGGAGTGGCAAATAAGGTCCTTACAGCTGTTTCTCCTCCAGGCAGCACTATGTGCCCTTGTAAGCTTCATGGTGTGGCATGATGATATAAGAAGCACAGTGCCTGCTACCTGGTATCTGTAGAGGCTGCATGCAAGACATAGAAGAGTTATTTGAAGGACTGGTCTGCAATCCTACAGGTCAGGAGTAGGCAGGTTTGTGGCATCTAAGAGTCAACACCCCTGCCCAAGAACTACCAGAGGCCACACTGACTTCTCCCAATGGACCATAATAAAAACCGAAAACAAAAACAGAAGCAGAAGAATAAGCGTATCAAACCGCATAAAGAGATGTTTTCAAGGAGGTAGCTGAGTTAATCAGTTGCAGAAAAACAACAACAAAGAGCCCAGTGGCACCTTAGGACTAACAACTTTTGTTTGGCATGAACTCTGACTTCTTCAGATACAACATTCTTTAGATGCAAATATAAAAAGGAATGCCACCAATGTCATCATGGGGTAAAAAAGACTGGCACATATATAATCAAGCACTCTATTTTTGCAAAAAAAAAACAAAAAACAAAAACCCATTGATGTTAACCTTTAAAAGGGGTGTGTGTGTGTGTGTGTTTGTGTGTGTGTGTAGGTGTAGGGGTGTGTGTGTGTGTGTGTGTAGGTGTGTGGAAATGCATTCAGCTTCATAAGATTCCTGGAGAAAGTTATTTTTTAAAAAACAAAAACAAAACCTCTATTTTTCTTGAGAGAGAAGTGATGGCCTGAAGCTGTCAAAATAACAACAAAACTAATTTAAAAAACCCTAAACAAAATCAAAAGCCAAACACCTTTTTTTTTTTTTTTTACATCCTTGCCATTGGCTTTGTATCTTTCCCACTGAGGATTTATTCCAGCCTGGATGCAATTCAACAAGAATATTGACTTGGCAACATGAGCTGCTCTTTTCGGCCTCAACTGGCTTTTGAAAGGAACGTGGGTGGCAGGGGTGAGGGTGGGGGTAGGATGGGGGAACAGGCAAGAGTGCTGAATGACCCTGGCTTCCATCCGTACAAGCCGTTTCCTACTACATGTGAGGCAGTGACTTCTGCTAGATGAACACGTGAGGCAGAGGTTGTTGTGATTATTGGACAGAGAGAATGCTGGGAGTGAAGTGTGGCTTTTTTTGGGGGGGGGGGCTGGGGATGCTTCCTGACAGGACCAGCCTATGAGGCAATATAAAGTGTGCCACAGGCATGGTCATGGGGGGGGGGGGAAAGGGGCCAAACACAGGTCAGAGCATTTTCTGTATTCAAACCAAGATAATCCCAGGCAAAAAAAGGGCAAGTTTTGTTCTAACAGACCAGGTTTCCTCCTTCCTCTTGCCCACTTATTGACTTGGTGTCTGTTAAGGCTGAGATTAGGGTAGGAAGAAAACACATGCTTATGTGTGTGACTGCTGTGTCCGAAGGACTAAGGCTGCCCTCTCAGCCTTCCACTGTAGAGTTTGAGTCCCTGGAGCTAACTTCTTTTACCCCCAAATGACTTTTGACAACTGCACAATGAAAGATGGAATGACACGTTGTCTGCATTCCTGTGGTTAGGCCAGTCTGTTTCCTGCTTCCAAACACAAAACTCTCCAGTGCTTTGTTTGTAACCATTTCTGAGTGCTTTTGGAAGTGTGTTTCGGGTCATTGTCCTGCTGGAAGACCCATGACCTCTGGAAATGCAGCTGACACTGGCCACTACGTTGCACCCCAAAATTCTTTGGTAATCATCAGATTTCATGATACCGTTCACACAGTCAAAGGCATCCAGTGCCAGAAGCAGCAAAGCAACCCCAAAACATCTTTGAACCTCCACCATGTTTGACTGTAGGGACTGTGTTACTTTCTTTGAATGCCTCATTTCTTTTTTTGTAAACAGTGCCATGATGTCCTTCACCAAAAAGCTCTACTTTTGTCTCATCTGTCCACAGTACATTTTCCCAAGAGTGTGGTTTTGTCACATACGTTTTGGCATACTCCTTGCTTTTTTATACTTTTGTGTCAGCTGTGGTGTCCTCCTGGGTCTCCTACCACAGCGCCCCTTTTCATTCAGATGGCGACGAATAGTGTGAGCTGACACTGTTGTACCCTGTGTATGCAGATCAGCTTGAATTTGTTTGGAAGTTAATCTGGGTTCTGTATCCACCATTTGAACAACCCTTTGTTGTAAATTTTCAGTCATTTTTCTCTTCCGTCCACGTCCAGGGTGGTTAGCTACAGTGCTATGGGCTGTAAACCTCTTGATGATATTGCACAGAGTGGACACAGGAACATAAGTTATCTGGAGATGGATTTGAGACTGTCGATGTTTTTCCACAATTTATTATCTCAAATCCAGAGACAACTCTTTACACATCATTCTTTTCTCCATGTTCAGTGTCACACACATGACAAAGGTTGAGTCAACTTCTCTCTATCTTAACTAGTTGCAAGTGTGATTACTATATCACCCACACCTCTTACTTGCAACAGGTGTGTCTAACTACAAATTAAAGGAGCATCACATGCTTGAAAAGCAATTATTTCTTACAATAATTTTTGCCAGTGCATTTTTGGGTTTCTGTGTGGGATTGTATCTTTTTCTTCTGTTTTTATGTCTTGTTCCAACACAAACCAAAGAGATGAACATGTGAGTACAAAAACATTTGCAACTTCAACAATTTTCTGAGAGAAGGGTTGCATTTTCTGACAGAATTGCAAGGGTGCCAATATTTTTGGCCACGACTGTACCAAGTTTGAGAAAACCATGCAGATCTGCAAGTAATAAAAGTAATAAGAAAATCCTGGTTTAACCTACTCTTAAGGAACTACTTTCCCTGCATCAATACACTTAGAAAGTCTTAAGCATGTTTATTTTGAAGCACAAATACTTGCTGCTCAAGTACACACAAACTTAATAGCCTCATATAATCTGTGACTTTGTACCAGAAGGGGCAAGCGACTGAATTGGTATGATGATGACCATTTCTATAAGCTTAAAGGGAAATCTTGAAATAGGTTTATTCAAAAAGCCCATTTTACTGTGGAACCAGTGCTGAACAGGTACTTTCAGTCAAGTTAAACCACTGTTTCTGAAATGGTGTTGGAAGAACTCAAAACCTGGCACTCCACTTCCCCACCTTGATCAAAATGAAATATGAAACTTGAAAAACTGATACTGTAGTCGCCATCAGTCTTGATGGCTTCCGCTAAATGACTAACTCCTTACTTGTACTTTCTAGCTTCCAGAGTGGGCGTAGATTGCTTTCTCCAATAAAAAAGATAACTAGTGATTGTTATCCTCTTGAGATTAGCTTTGTGGCGACAAACTTGTGCTAATAGGATATAGTTTTTCCAACTTTCTTCTTAAGAGAAAGATCAATCTATTTGGAGGACATCTCTTTAAAAAACAGAGAAGCATGGCTGAGATGTTAATAACCCTAAAAGGCTAGAGAATGGTAACAGATGTGATCAACTGACTATTTAGAAATTATCATTCAAGAATTCTTGCTGGTGATTTTGTTACCAGGACAAATTGAAGAACAAATTTCTACCGAAGACATTCTGCCACCGGAAGTAAATGCCTAAAAGGCCCACCCTCAATCCTGCTGTAACAGAAAGATTGGGCAAATCCAGTTGCATAACTTTCTACTGTAGTGACCAAGATCAGATGCCGGAAACATATAATTTAAGCTCATAGAGTTTCCTGCTGACCCACCCATCCGTTTTAGATTCCATGGCTCCCTAGGCTTCTTTTTTTGCCCAAGGAAGGCTTTGGGAGCCTCGGGATGGGGAAGACATCTGAAGAGTTTTTTAAAAAAGAAACCCTTGTCCTCAAATATCCCCTCCACCTTCCCCACAGTGCCACCTGAAGCAGGATTTTTCCTTTACCTACATGGCAAAAACAGGCCACAATTTTCCAGCTCCTCATGCAAGCACTGTGGACAACCCCTGCCATTTATTTAGTCACAGAATGTGGCAGCACATCCCAGATGATGACGAAAACATCCCAGAACTCTTTTAGGAATGAACCTTCAAACATCACAGCCAGAGCTTCTTATAGAGTATACAGAAGGTGCTGTTTTTTATTTGGCCCATCTCAACTGAGGGCCAGCACGCAAATGTCTGAATACCAAGAATATGCATAGCAGAAATATTGGTGATTGTTTCATTTCAGTCTTTTTTTTTGGTAATGTGTGTATGTTTCTTTTTCATTTTTATGTCTTGTGCGCACCAGTCTTTTCGACTCACAGGAAGGGACTAACTATTCTAGTTTTTTTCATTTTGTATTTCTGTTCTCTCTGGCATTCGTCCAAAAAAGCCCTTCAGAACCTGAAAAAAACCCTACTGCTCATTTTTAAAATATGATTTTAAGAGTGCTGGAACAGAAAAGCACTTCAGACTCTTACATGGGTAGTCAGCATGATAAAAGAGGGAAGGAATTGAAAGCATAAGACAGAAGCTGTTCCACTCCTAAATCCTTCTCTTTGCTCCCCGAAGTTTTCACCCTGCATACCCCTAGCGTGCTGCACAAATTGCCATACTGTGAACAACTGGAAGCAAAGAAAGAGCAGCACTACTCCTTGCTGGGGTCCAAACAAGCCAGTCCTTTTACTTATTAAAAATTCCCTCCCCCTGACATTCTGACTAGCTGCTGAGAGCAGGTCTCAACAAGGCTATGGTACTGCCTTAAGAATTTCCCAGGCAGTTTTACAGAGAAGGGGTGAAGTTTTAACTAATGAGAGAAACATGGGATTTTTAAAATATATACGCCTCTTTCTTTTAAACAAATCCTTCATGTTTAAAATGTTCTCTTTTGGTAATTGATGAGAGAACCTGAAAGAAAAGGTAACAGCCTCCTCCCCCCCCCCCCAATTTTTAAAACAGAAGTCTCATCTCTACTGAATACATTATTTTTAGGTTATAATTGTCTGTGAAACACCGCATGCGTGACACACAAGAGACTCCCCTACTGTCTTAAAATAACTCCTTGCAAACTAAGACTACACAAGGGGATTTCCTGGACCATTCACCACAAGAACATGAACTTCTAGAGGATTGTCTGGCTTGCAGGCCAGTAATTTCACAAGCAAGGGCTGTCATTTATCCCATTTGGAAAGGGAGTAACAAGCAGTTAAGAGAAAAGTAGCAGGAATTTCTAAAAGTGACTTTCTACACTGCATGGCAGCAGCGAGGTAGTCCTTCAGGTAATGCTGAACTGCAACTCCCTTTAGCTCTAGCCTCCATAGTCCATTGCAAGGAATGCTGGGAGTTACAATCCAATATCATCTGAAAAGAGAGCTGTACTAGAAATCTGCTTTTCTCTCTGCAGGGCTAAATTCAAACCACACTGGAACTAACAGCACAGCACTGTGTTCTCTAGCCAACAACTCCCTATTCTTAGAATTCAGTCAGGCAAGCAAAGAAAATAAACTACACCAGACTATCACAGATGCGTGGCTCCTCCTTACCCACAGTAAGAGATGAACCACTCCAATGGTTTCACCAGACATTTTATTGGAAACGTTTAAATATCTTGTAGACATGTTGCACAACGTCCCATGTGAGAACATGGGTCAACCAGTGGAACTTTGACAGCCAACCAATTTTGACACCAGAAGGCTCAAGAATGTTCCTCAGCCAGTTTCTCAGCCTTTGCCACTGCCTCTTCAATAGGTCCAACCATGTAGAAGGCCTGCTCTGGAAGATGGTCGTACTCTCCTATAAATAAGAATACAAAACGTCAGACAGTGGAATTATTGGCAATTATTCAGAAAAAGCAGCACTTTTGCCAGGGATGAAAGTGTGACTATGTCTGGAAAAAACAACAACACAGAAATTTAAGAACACCCTACTGGATCTAGGAGTCACTAGCAGTTATCAGAAAATGTTGAACACAGCATCCCAGAGATAAATAGTGGGCTACTGGGAGCTTTCCAAGTAGTCTCTTACCTGACAGGATCGCTTTGAAGCCTTTGATCGTTTCTTTCAGAGGTACAAGCTTCCCTGCATGGCCAGTGAAGACTTCAGCTACTTGGAAGGGCTGGGACAGAAATCTCTGAATCTTACGGGCACGAGCCACTGTCAGTTTATCCTCTTCAGACAGCTCATCCATACCCAAAATAGCAATGATATCTTGGAGAGATTTGTAGTCCTAGAAACAGGAAACAAGCACATGTATGGAGACAACACTGGCACTCCAGAGGAGGGCAAACTATACACCAACTGTCCATAACTCTGCCAATCAAGCAATCAGACTTACTACTAAGGAAACTCAAGACAGAAATACTTTCTTAGTATACATCTGTACTGTTTCACGCATACTCTAAGAAGCAGTTTCTCCATGGACCAAATTAACTTATATGCTGTTCTGTTCCTCACCCAGTCTCTTTCTCACCTGCAAAATCTTTTGCACCCCACGGGCCACATCATAATGCTCCAGTCCCACAATATTAGGATCCATGATACGTGAGGTTGAGTCCAGAGGGTCCACAGCTGGATAAATACCCAGCTCAGCAATAGCACGAGACAGTACAGTAGTGGCATCCAAGTGAGCAAATGTGGTAGCAGGGGCTGGATCAGTCAAATCATCAGCTGGCACATAGATGGCCTGGGAGAAGATACAGCGGGAGAAAGAGAACAAATGACAGACATGTACTAAATAAATAAGCAGTTTAAATGTTGCTCATCAATAGTTCTGAAAAACACTTTTTCAAGAAAGGGAAATAGCTATGTTGGATTGTGGCAAGAAGTACAGAAGGATTAAGCCAGCTATCTTTGTTCCCTCCCTCACACTACAAACCACCCCCCAGTAAAGAGTCATCAACAAAGTACATTTGCAACTTTATGAGCACTTCAACTCTTTGGATTGACATTTTTCTAAAACATGTTTACCTGCACGGAGGTAATAGAGCCCTTTTGAGTTGTTGTGATCCTCTCTTGCATGGTACCCATATCAGTTGCCAGAGTAGGCTGGTACCCCACAGCTGAAGGGATTCTGCCCAGCAAGGCTGACACCTGGAAGAGAAGGAATTATTTCTGTAGCCTTTCTTCCTTCGCACACCTAGCAAATATACAATCCCCTCTGCATACTATTTTGCAAAGCTACAATCTTAGCAATTGTACTGTTGGGATTGATTTACAGCAACCAGAACCAGTTGTTGTTTGACATGCTTCTACTGGACCTTAACATCCATCACCCTACACCTTAATAACTGTTCTGTGCAAACAGCCTTGGGTAAATCAGATTCCGATTAGAAACTGCTGGTTCATATTCTCAGAGCCATGGCAAGAAGTGGCCCACAACATTTAGACTGGTCAGTCGGTTGAAGTCTGTGAGCAGCACCAACCCATCACAGCCAAACATACCTCAGACCCAGCCTGTGTGAAACGGAAAATGTTGTCAATGAAAAGCAATACATCCTGCCCCTCTTGGTCTCTGAAATATTCTGCCACAGTCAATCCAGTTAAAGCAACCCTGGCCCGGGCACCTGGTGGCTCATTCATCTGTCCATAAACAAGTGCAACCTGAGGAATAAAAGGAAATTTGAAGTAGGACAGTATTCATTCCTTGCATATCATTAACTATGTCACTAGATTTCCAGCCTCGTTACAATAAATAAGTACAGAACTAAATACACATAGCAATAATTCTATCTATTCATTACAACCCATAAACACTATAGCTTCTTTATAAAGAACAACCCATCAGACCTGTCACTGAACTAATCCACCATCTTCCCCAAATATTAATATAAATCCATGAATCTGCCACTGTATAGAAGTATTTCTTTCAAAAGGAGACTCTTAATTGGACTGCTAGAAATGCTAACCAAAAAGCCTCTTTAATCTCTTTAGTCTAATAACTGTGCTACTCACTGTATTTGTTATCAAGACTGGAAATTTGGAACTCCACGTCCTCAAGTCTGAGACACAGTGAGTGACCAATGTCTGGGGCAATTTATAATGTATCAAGGTGGTATCTAACCAAAACAATGCAGACTTTAGGGGTCTGAAACAATAAACCAAACTGAGATGGTCATGTTTAGAAGATATTTAATAAAATAAACTTACGATAACCACATCCAATATGTCCCGTTGATTTCTATGGGTCTGTTCTAAACATGACTTACACCCAACCCTGTTCTTCTCCTCTGGTTAGCCTGATCCTCCTCCTCACCTTGGATGTGGTATCCTTCAAGTTGATGACTCCGGATTCAATCATTTCATGGTACAAGTCATTTCCTTCACGAGTTCTTTCTCCAACACCAGCAAACACTGAATAGCCACCATGGGCTTTAGCAACATTGTTAATCAGCTCCATGATCAATACCGTCTTCCCTACACCAGCACCACCAAACAGGCCTGGGAAAGAAAATCCTCTTAATGTATTTAGTTGCCATTATATCTTTTAATTCCCTGATATACTCCCCATATCATGCCTGTTTGCCTTCTCAGAAAGAGAATTGCTTCAGTAATCTCAGAAGAACGAAAGTCATGGATATACTCATCATTGAAGGCAAAAAGGCTAACGTGAAGTCAGTGGCGCAGACAGGGCGGACTGTTAATGAAAAAGAAGCCAAGCTGGCTGTAAGGGAGAGCTTCAGGTACCCAAAACATAAATGCCGGTCTCTAAGACAGGACCCTTCTAATATAGATATTCTTGAATAACTTACCAATTTTGCCACCTTTGGCATAGGGTGCAAGAAGATCCACAACCTTAATGCCAGTGACAAGAATTTCCTGTTCAACACTCATTTCAACAAATTCTGGTGCTTCAGCATGAATAGCAGCAAACCTGCAAAACATTGTTATCATATGCTAAGTATCCCATGTCTCATCCTGGACATTTTGCACAGTACAGACAACAGAGTCCGTCCACTGTTTCAGACCCCTAAAGGATGAGTAGCCAGATGCTTTGCATTTTTTATTGCTAGAATTCTAGTTTTTAATTTTAAAGTATTAACACATCATGCATACACAAATAAGTTTTAATGTGTAATACGGTATCCAAAGTGCTAATTAGTTTTACCGCACTTAACATCTGGAACAGGAATAAAGAGATTCTCGATCTATTTACTAAGTTCCTTGAACCAAAATGGAATGTCTAACCACGCATATTAACAGAATATTCTGACATTACAAGAAGTTGGCTTCTGTATAGAGGTACTAAACTTTGACAATACCACCATATATCAGAGTCTCTGAATTACATAGAGTGCATCCATTAACTGCAACTTCTGTACAGAAATCAATTTAACATACTAATATTGATAATTTAAGTTCAGCATTTAGTATTGCATTCCTTTAGAATTTAATAATAAGTGATCTCTTGAACTCAGAAAAAAATTATATTAAGAGATGTAACTGACAACATCCAATTGTTATTCTGTTGATAGAAAGCTTTTTGTTTTAGCAAATTACTGATTATTTTTGTCAGAATAGAAAGGGAGAAGATTGGGCAATCCTCACTCCTTTCAGCCCCCTCCAAATCTATTCCACATAGCTTGAGAACTATTTGATCCAGTACAGGAGATGGTAGAGGAAGAAGGAACAGCTAAAATCAGCTTGTTGTATCAAAGAGCCTTTTAATATGAGCCTCCTGGCGCAGTGGTTAAACTACAGTACTGCAGTCAAAAACTGCTCACAATCTGAGTTCAATCTAGATGGAGTTCAATCTATGATCAGATAGGCGGGATAGAAATAAAATAAATAAATAAATAAATAAATAGATGGGCTCAGGTAGCTAGCTCAGGGTTGATTCAGCCTTCCAAGGTCATTAAACTGAGTATCCAGCTTGCTGGGTGGGTAGGGGGCAAGGTGCAGCCTGCAGAATTTTAAAAACTGCAATTGCCCAGAGAGTGCTTTAACTGCTATGGAGTGGTATATAAGCAGGACACTTCTATTAGCAGACGGAAACCAACTGGATGCAAACTACTCAGAGCACAGTTGAAAGTCTTCTCTGTCAAATGATTCTTCACATCTGTTACAGAAGAACTCTGGTATATAAATATTGCAGGTCGACATTAGATTAAAAACAAGCAAACAAACAAAAAGGGTTACCTAAAAGCAAAAATTAAACAATGACCATGCTTCTGCTATCAAGATATGAATACTAGCTGCCTTTAGTATCCCATGTTCACACTTACTGTTTCGTTGTTATTGGGCCTCTTTCATCAATTGGCTCTCCAATCACATTCATGATTCTGCCAAGCGTCTCCGGTCCTACAGGAATTCTGATGGGTGCTCCAGAGTCCAACACCTTCTGGCCTCTCACCAAGCCTTCAGTGCCATCCATAGCAATGGTACGAACAGTATTCTCACCTGCAATGAAACAGAAATGTTACAAAAATCCTGCTCCTACTCCCTGGTTTTTCTAATTTGAGGTTAGAAAAGGGGGGTGTCGTCTTATACATTGGGTTGTCTTATAAATGGAAAAATAGGGTACTCTTCTCACTAAACCAGTACAGGCACCTTCCTTTGTTTAAACAAATTATTTCTTCAACAGTGTGCTGATCTGCAATTGTAAAGTGTTAAAGCAAGGCTAGGGAAGGCACAGCCTTCCAGATGCTGCTGGAGCACACCTATCATCATCCTCCACTACTAGCAAGGACTGATGAGAGATGCAGCCAAATTTTCCCCACCTGGCATTAAAGCAAACAGGACTTTAAATCAATAGGTGAACAATGAGTTAAAATCTCAGAAGAAATGTACCTTTTATCTTCTAACATGAACAAAGAATAGGGAATAAGAATTATTATCCCACAAGTCTTAATCAGCTGTTCTGTCACTGAAAAAACAGCATGTCAGCAAAAGCACAGGGAAGAACTATTAGCATCCCATGATCTTAGATCTGAAAAATATAAAGGCATCATACACTGTCTCTAGTCAAAGAACTACTAGGTAATGAATGTTAGTGTCCCACATCTGTTGCACTTCCTGAAATTTAAACTGACCTACTGGACAGCCCACATGATCTCACACCCAGCTATCTTTTGGTTATTGGAGAACTTCAGTTTCCTTCTCAGATCATAAATATGGCTTCAGCAAACTCAGAAGAACGAAAGTCATAATGTATTGATCATCAAGGAAGGAAAAAAATCGTACATGACTAAAAGAGAGAGGCCAAATATATTACCAATGCTTACCTAAGTGCTGTGCTACCTCCAGGACAAGGCGTGTATCTCTGCCTTGCACCTCAAGGGCATTAAGGATTGGTGGCAGGGCCTCATCAAACTGGACATCCACCACAGCACCAATGACTGCAACAATGCGTCCAGTAGCAGCCCCTGCTTTGGCTGCAGGAGCTGTCTGGGCAGCATAATTCCGGCCTACAGGATGACAAGGGGGGGAAAGAGGTAGTCAATTTAGATCCTACACACAAGGCATCTTCACCAATACCCAACAAGAATCAAGCTTTAAACACTCTCCCTAGATCAGAGGTCCCCAACCACTGGTCTGCGGCTTGATGCTGGTCCGTGGCCTGAGCTGGACCGGGCCACGGAGACAGACCTCCTGCCCCACCCCACCCAGCTGATTTGCGCACGTGTGTGCGCTCAAGTGCACCCATGTGAGCGCTGCACCACCATTTGTGTATGGGCACAAGCCCACATGCACAAGTGCCATGCTGCCATTCGTGCATGCACACAAGCATAGGGGTGCCCCGCCTTCCCCAGCTGTGCGTGGGGTGAAAAAGGTCCGGGACACCTGCCCTAGATGACGTGAAAGTAGTTTTAACTGCCAGATTGCTCAGTGATGTTGGTATCTGGCTCCAGAGCCAGAGATTAGGAGTTCAATTCCCCACTGCTGCTTCCTTTACAAGGGTTGGACTCAATGATCCATAGGGTTCCTTCCAGCTCTACAACTCTAAAATTATTTATTTAGATTGGAACCTTCATTCCCAGCACCTTGAGACCCAAAAGACACTGCAAACAAAATGGTTTAGCGGTGCCATTGTACAGGGTTCATGTTGTAGCATCAAGGCCACATCACTGCAAAGCACAGAACATGTATCATCCGCTTCACAATATGAACTTAATGGGTCTTCTTATGTATGTTGGAAGTGAGCCTTTCCATGTTCAGTACACAAAGTTTCCAGACCTCCAATGCTTAAGTTTTCTGTATCAGTTCTTACATTACACACACTTGTATGCTTTACACAGTGTTCTGGAGAATATTCATGGTACATCAAGGTCACTTAGCCTGGCACTGAATGCCTCCATTTCAGCGGACCATTCAGAGAAAAAGTGATGCTGGATAGGCAATATTTTAAAGAATGCTATGCCACAATGAACTACCAATAGCGACAGTGAATTGCCAATAAGCGGCCCAGCTACTCCTACCGCAATATAAAGAGATAAGGTAGTCCTACCCCAGTTTCCACCATCCTTGCTAAATTTACAGTAAATCCAGTCTCCCATTAATCCCAGCCAGCTTGGCCGCCGGCGGTTAGGAATTTGCTGGGAGTTAAGAGTCTGGTTAGGAAAAAGCTGCCTTATCTCAGATACTGCCTCGTGCTCGGTTCACTATGTGCTCTCGAGAGCGGCTCCAGCCACGGGACGTCCACCGCGAATTATCAAGAGGCAAGTGAATAATAACCGCGACTGGGGTGTTAGGCCAGGCACCCGGGGGGGGGGTCTTCCTTGTCCGCCTTTGCTTCTCTAACGCCCCGCAGAGCCACCAGGAAGGCACCAGCGCGCCGTCCCCGTGATCCTTCCGGCGCCCTTCAAGGGCAAAGGCCCTCTCCGCGTCGACCCTCGCCCGCTCCGGACACAGCCTGCCCGCCAAGGCCCGGCCCGGCCTCTTCTGGCGAGGCCCGTCATTCATCCCGCCGCCAAGAAGGGAGCGAGGCTCTCGTCTCCTGCCTCTGCAGGGGCCCAACGTCGCCTCGCTCGGGGCGCTGCCGCTCTTCCACGCTGCGGGAGGGCTCCCGGGCGGCCTTCTCCTTCCTTCCCTCCCTCCCTCCCTGCCCCTGGTGGAAGGAGGCTAACTGGTAGCGAGTCTGCAGAAACGCCGAGGCCCACACGCCGGCCTTTCTTGCGCCCCCTCCGCCCGGAGGCCTGACCTTCAGACGCCCCAGAGAAAGGTGCCGGAGCCTGACGGACCGACTCAAGGGGCGGCGATCTCCTCGGAAGAGGCGCCACGCGAAGGGGCGGAGGTCGGCTCTGCTCGCTCCCGCCACTAGGCCCCAAGGTGACCCCCCTCCGCCCTCGGGATCCCCTCCCTTCTCCGCCCCTTCACTTACGGGCCCCGGTGGCAGCTGCAGCAACGGCAGCACCCCGAAGCTGCAGCAGGTCCTGGAGCGGACTGGGCGGGCTCCGCACCCCGCGCAGCAGGGAGGCGGCCGAAGAGGCGCAGCGCCGACCCGCAAGCCCCAACATGGCTGCCACCGGCCGAGTGAAAGAGCCCAGCCGCTATGAGAGCCGCGATCGACTCCGACCGGAAGGGGCGAGGCTAAATAGCACCAGGCTCTGCTATTGGCCGGGAGCTTTTCGCTTTCTCACGCCCACTGGGCTGTCGCCGTCGTCACTCATCTGCTAGACTCTCCTACCTAGAGGACCTGCTGGTTGGGCAAAAAGACTCAACGTCGCTGGGGCGGGGCTACGAGACGCAGGGCTGTTGCCGTATTAAAGCAGTCGTCTAAAGCCAAGGTTGAAAACCAGGCATCTGCTTTTTATTTCTGAAGTCTTAAGGTAGTGGCCATGCTGCGTGTCTTTCAAGGAAAGCCCGCTTGCTAATTGGCCAGCATGGACGCCCCGCTTTGGATGGTAATGATTGGTCATAAACAAGGAAAAGAGGCGGGCATAATGTTTAAGGATGCTGTGCGTATCAGAGAAGGAATGAGCACGTGTCATTAGTTTGTCCTTGTAGCAAACGGGTGCTCTTACTGCAGAAGTCAGGAGGGCCTGGCGTGCTCTGGTCCATGGGGTCACGAAGAGTCGGACACGACTAAACGACGACGCCCACTGTATCTTTGGCTGTCATAGATTGCTGCCCTCAGCAAGGACAGGCAGGAGTTTGCGCTGAGAATGCCAATCCCAGATTTCACACGGATAAAAAGCTTGGATTGAATGCCTGCTTATTTGCAAGAAAGGTTTTGATCCTATACGTAGAGTTAGCATATATTTTTTTGTTAAGAAGTTCGTGTATTAGCATTTTTAGAGTACAACTTCCAGAATTCCCCACAGACCAGGGTCAGTGAGGGCTCAGCCAAGGAACAGCAGCAATGTACAGTATGTCTGCAATAATGCAGGGGAGAAAGTAATCTGCTTAGGGTCAAGGTGTTGCCTGGTGGTGGTGTTTTTAGTTTTGTTTTGTGTTGCACATTTCTATATATACCAGGAAACCCTATATGTATTAAAAACTGTTTCTTACCTAAATTAGATCAAAGCTCATTTCACTTTTAGGTTTGAATGCATACTGTTTATTACACAGCTTTTTAGAACAGGGATATTTAAAACAGCAAGGTAGGTTAATTAATAAGTGGTGTTTACAAAAGGGCAGTTTAAATCTTGTCAACAAATTTATTTATCTAAGTGCATTTCTTAGCTCATTCTCACAACTACTCCCAAGGTGCTTTTGTTTTTAAAAATAAGGGCTTGATTTGTTTGACTACCGGTGTTAGTCAAGGGGTAACATGACATTACGCTTAATCTTAACCAATAGAGCCATGTAGCCCTAGGCAACAAAAATTGCTCTCCTGTGGTGCTAAAATTTTCATAGCAAAATTGCACAAACTTTTCTTTGTATTGATATTAGGTCAGCATCATTGTAAAAGTTTATAAGTCTATATGACATTATGAAATATATGCTGGGCCTTTCTCTCTGGCAATGGATAGTACAAGTTGATTGCACAATTGGTCATGTGACTGAACAATGCGCTGGTGGAAGTCTTTTGAAAATAGCCCTTCCACTTTGGCAAAATTGTGGCTCACATGGGCATAATACTGAGGTATGACCATGTGCCGTATTTTTCTGTGTATACGACCCCCCCCCAATGTATAATACAACCCCTTAATTTTGACTCTCGATGGATGTGGAGGAGCAGTTAATGGACTACTGCTCCTCCATCTCCACATCCTGCTGCTGCCTCTCCCGCCTGATCACCTCCTTCAGTGCGACTGCTGGGGCTCACCTCCAGCTCATGTCATCGCTGCCGTGTCCTCTGCCTGAAGGGAGCGCTGGAGGAGGCGATGCAGGAGCAGCAGCAACAGGTGCCAGAGCACACGCGAGTGCTCCTTTGCCTTCGCCTCCTGCTGCTGCCGAGAGGACAAGGCTGGGGTAAGCTGGGGCACTGGAGAAGGCAATTGGATGGCGGCAGCAGCAGTAAGAGGTGCCTGAGCATGTGCGAGTGCTCCTTTGCCTCCACCTCCTGCCACCGCCAGAGGGGACAAGGTGGAGGGAACAAGGTGAGGACGTGAGCTGGAGCTGAGTGGTGTTGGAGGGTGGCAGAGGCAGCAACAAGAAGCACCTGAGCGCGCGAGAGTGATCCTTTGCCTTTGCCTCCTTCCGTGCATAAAACAACCCTCAATTTTTTATCTAATTACTTTAGGAAAAATGTTGTTTTATACACAGAAAAATACAGTACTTATTCAACAGGATAACGTGAAGAAAGTGCATACAGAGAACATATTTTCCTCTCACAATTAGAGATGTGGATATTCATATTCATTTACGAATACCCTGGTCCCAGCTGCAATTAATGCATGTCTGGCCCCTGGAACTGGCCCGTCCACTCACACACCACTGTGCCACCAGCATCCCACTCTACCCACCAATCACGGAAATGGCTCCTCTGTCTCCCTGCTCAGCGGGCCGCTTGACTCATCATCCTGCCCCTTGCCTAGAATGGCCAGCTGAGCAGGAGACGGAGGAGCTACTTTCATGATTGGTGGGAAGAGGGAGATGCTGGTGGCGTGGTGACATGTGAGTGGATGGGCCATTTCTGGGAGCTGGACCCACATTAGTAGCTAGGACCGGGGAATATTCCCATCTGTTCCCTACTCATAATCCTAGAACCCAAGGATAACCAACTGAAGCCAAATGATGAAAACAGAACAAGAAAAGTATTAATTCATACAACACATAGTTCACCTGTGAAATCAGCTGCTACAAGGTATAGCGATAGCTTCCACCTTGGGCAGCTTTAAAAGGGCACTGAACACATTCATGAAGGATAGGCCATCAGTGGCTTCTAGTCATAATGGATAGATATTCCATATAGTATCAGAGGGAAAATTCCTCTCTCTGCAGTTGCTAAGGAGCATGACCAGGTGCTCTGGCCTTCATGTTACACCTGTGGGCTTCCCAAAAGTATTTAGTTGGCTGCTGTGTGAACAGAATGTTGGACGAGGTGACCCATGGGCCTGATCCAGTCTGGCTCTTGTGTTCTAAATTTGCAAAGACCTGAAACCAGGTTAACCAGACAATGTATGCGAAACTAATTTAAGCACAAATAAAACACTAATAGAACTGAACTACTTGGACATATTTGAAGCTTTCACCATGCCCTACTTTTATAATATTGCAATAGAAGACAGATTTCTTTTGAGTTTACATTTTTAATTTGCAGACTATTATTTTTATATACATACCACTGCATTTGAAAACTTAAATGAGAGAAGGTAAATCTTTTATCTTTTCTAGAAATGCAGGCTCCTGACTTTGACACTCTACCAAGAGGTAAGAATCATGGGTTTGAAGAGGGGCGGAATGGCCACACCAAACTAAAGACCCACTGAGTCAATTGGACTAAAGTAATTTATTTATTTATTTGATTTATACCCTGCTCATCTGGTCAAATCGACCACTCTGAGTAAGTACTGACTTAACTATTTACCAGTTAATTCAATGGGCCTATTCTAGTTGGAAATTACAATTAATTTCAAGCCAATGTTTTAAAGAAAAACTTGGGCTGTAAAGCCCTGGAAATTATGCTCAGAAGGACAGAAGTCTTTTAATTTGATTCAATTGTCTTAAAGCCAGAAGTGTATCTGAGAAGGACCACCGTGATTTCCTGTTTTCAGGAAAAAAGGCACGTATTTTGCCAAGAAATCTCACCTTGGCAGCTTTCCATTTCTAAAAGAGCCCAAAATTAAGAAATAAAGGCATCTGATTTAAATAAGTTTTGAAGCTCATGAAGAGCACCACCCCTGGAAATATGGAAATGCTCATGAAACATGTACCACATTTTCTCTTACAAGGAGAAAATTGTAAGTTCTCTGTATATATTACAGTTCATTTAATGGAACTAAATTAATGAAAAAAAAGTTAAAGAGGGGAAGTTGGGATCTAGTAAGCTAGTGTACAGGGCTAGTGCCACCCATTTCCTGAAGTGGTTTAGGAATAAAAGAACATGGCATCCAGATGTTAAGATTCCTGGATAGTCAACTTTGGGACTTAGTGAGAGCGGAATGTCAGTTGCGCATGTCATCTCCCTGCTAGATCAGAGTGTCCGGAGTCTCATGGACATCAGAGTGCCAAAGTGTCCTTGATGAGGCGTCGCATGGTGGTAGTGACAGACGTCCCAAGTGAGTCAGTGATCTGGTAAGAAATCTTGTAGAGGTAGGGCTGGACATCTCGCAGCCCTGTATCAAAGACATTGTCCACTTCAGACTGAGTAGGCATCTTCGGCAGGTATTCATGTCGGTTCATCACTTCCACAATATTAATAATTTTTTCACAGAGCTTCTCACCCACCTTCTCCCGACAGATCTGCCGCTCCTGTTCGTTGGCAAGGTTCACCACATTCACTTTGACAGTCCACACTTCCCAAGGGATGCATTCATCTGAGAAGGGCCACCGGGATTTCTTCTTCTGGTAGAACTCCAGAGAGATTTGGCCCATCCCATCATTGCCTGAGCTCCGCAGGGCATCCTGACAAAAGAGAAAAACAGTAACAGCTCAATCTTCAAGTTCTCTTATTTGCTGCTCCTTGCACCAAGAATTTGCTGGACAACAGTTATGGTGGCTAGATAGTTCTATGGCCAGAATCATATATAAAATGACATACCATTCTAATCCATCTGAAAATAAACCTCACTGAAAGCAATGGACCTTATTTCTGAGTAGACATATCTTTCACATCACTGAAATAGGTTTTCAAAGAGAAGGCATGGTTTGTGCAGACATGGTCTGCATCTTCCAAAGACCTTTGCAATGTACAAGCACTTTTTCTAGATATAGCCCATCCCTCATATTAATGGACACTTCAAAATATTAGTGATTTATTATAATAAATCAATTATATCCCAACAAACTGAAGGATACTCAGTTAATCAAATTAAACTGTATAATAAACAAATAAAGCATAAATATTTAAGTAGCAAACCATTAGTAATTTGTACCATCATAAAGGAGGAAACAGTTAATTAAAAACACACCAACTAACATTGTACCCAGAACTTGCTGATATGGTCAGATTTAACCTCCTTGGTTTGGATGTTCCGCAATTAAGAATGTCATCTTTTTCACACCTACACCATGCACTTCAAACAATAAAGAGAAGACGAATTGATTTCTTGGATAGGCTTATATGTATGTCAAGGTCAGAGTCCTTGTGAGAGGGTTATTACAGATTCATTTTATTTATTTATTTATTTATTTGATTTATACCCCCCCCATCTGGTCTACTCAATCACTCTCGGCGGCTTCCAGTATAGGATAAAACAATAAAACACAAGAACATTACATAATCATTTGATACAGTTACAATAAAATAGAGTGAGAATAAAATAAGGAATAGAAAAGAAATCAGGTATTGAGTGGAGGGAAGGTCTGGATGTACAACCATGTTTTTAATTTACCCTAGTCCTAGACAGTTTAAGGCTTTTCAAGGTTGCACCTTGAACCACCTGGTAACAGCCAGTCTCCTGACTTCAGAGAAAACTTTTGTAGCTAAATTGTGGATCATTCGAACTTTCTGAGCCACCTTTGTAGAGAAATCCACAAAGTGATAAACTGGTCAGAAAATAATAATAGAAAAAACAAACTTTACCTTGAATTCCCCAACAGCTTTTCTCAACGCCCTGTCAAGTTCCTCAGAAGAGACTCTGACATAGGTGAAATCAATGAAGTCACAATCAACATCTTGTGTGCCAACTGTTCCAATGGAATAGGTCCCTTCCTTCTTGTAATGGAATTTCCCTGTGCTGCGATGCAGCAGTATGGTGTGCAGAACAGCCAGCATGGCTTCTTCAATTTGACGACCCTCAACTGAGATCTCTAACACCTCTGAACGGCAGTTCATCTTTGCTTTTGGGAAGGCTAATGAATAAGGTGTCCTCTAACAAAAAAAAGAGAGTGTGTCAATAGAACATAATGATGATTTCCGTGGAGAGCAGGAATATCCAATACCAAAGTCTTACTCTATTGCATAAAATTACACCAGTGGACTGACTAGAGCAGACCTGGGCAAAGTGCGGCCCACGGGCCACATACAGCCCACAAGCCACTCCTGTCCAGCCCACCCTTCGCCGCTGAGTGAGCCGGAGCGCCGGCTCCAGTCACCCAGCACAGCAGTAAGGAAAACTTGCGAGATCTGATGCTGGGATCTCGCAAGTTTTGACTGTTACTCTTGAGCCACAGACTGTGGAGCCTGTGGCTCAAGAGGCTGGAAATGATCCTTGCGCAGGTGACGTGATGACGCATCACGTTGCCTGCGGGGGATAGAAGACAGTAGGAGAGGAAGGCTACGGGGGAACGGAGGACAAGCAATTTAGCTCAGTGTTGGGGTTTTTTCTCTCTCCCCTCCCTCTGCGGTGAATGAATTACAACACTCACAAAATTAACTCCCTAAAACATCACTATTTCATTTTATTTTTAAGTAAAGTTGGTTCAGCCCCCAAACACTGTTCAGATTTTTCATGTGGCCCCCTATAGAAATTAATTGCCACCCCTGGACTAGAGTGATGAGAACTCAAGAGAACAGGGTTCAAATTCCATCTTGACCATTCAACTCCCTGGGTGACCTTGGCCAATCACATACTCTTCATTTGATCTATCCCACAGGGTTACAGGCAGGAGAAAAGCCATGTACACTGCCATGAATTCACTGGAGGAATGATTAGACATGAAAGAAACAAATGATTTTCTGATTTTGCAAGTGAAGTTCAGTAGAGTGATGGTTCAAAAGTGGTCCTTTTGCAAGTGTAGTTTGATTTAAACAAGATGTGTGCTCCCACTGTGCACTTTAATATGTGCCTTTGCTGCACATTCCTGGTGAGGATTAAGGAGTATTCCTCAAGAGTAAGAAAGCAGTAACAATCAGGAACAGCAATTTTCTGTTTAAGAATTAGTAGTATTTCCCTAAAATTGGAGCAATTTCATAGCTTACAAGATAGGTTTTTCTTGTAAGAGTCTGTCTGGCAAAGAAACATAAGAACATATTGCTTTAAAAAAATCAGAGAGATTGAATGAATATTGTGGCAGATTTGCCATTTGGGACATAAGTAAAACATAATATTTTTAGTCTTTTCCAGAGAAATGTGTGTTCTTAATTTGCATATGAGCCTGGTATGAATTCTAGGGATGTTGGCGGGTGCTATTTGGTTTTATTTTAGATAAAAGTGGGATTGAAAATATCTAGTTAATGAATGTGCATGGGTACCTACTTCTCCAGTACATAAGAATAATCATGATGCAAACCTTTGGTTCCAATGTAAATGTGGATAACTAACACAACACAATAAACTCATTAAAGGTGGAAAGTATGTTTGTAGTAGGTTCTGTTATGAGGAAATAGCATCCTGTAAATATGTACACTATTTACATTTTTAATCTCTTCACATTTTTTGTTACTATATCTTGATATAACCTCTGTTCTAAAGGCCCCTAAAGGAGAAATTGTACATCCTAAACATGTTGGATGTGATAAGTAATTTTGAGAATTGTTCATCAATTGCTATTATTCTTCCTTTTGAATATTAAATTCCTTTTTTTTGTTGTTGGTAACATAGCAATCTGAGGAATAATACCAATGCCTCAGAGCAACAATTTTTGGTGAAATCGGAATTAATGGATATGAGCCAATGTGGTGTAACGGCTAAAATGTTAGTAGATGGCCTTGGAAGACAAGCAGATTGCAGGTTAGTCCTGGCCTGATTGTTACCTCTCAGCCTTGCCATAAGATTGTTGGGAGCAAAATTAAAATGGAGGTGGAAACTATCTGTGCTTGCTTGAAGCTTAAGAGGTAAACATAATAAATAATAAAATGCGAGGTTTTAAAAGTAGCATTTGAATTAGTTGTTGCTCCTTAGCAACTTACACAATTAAACCAAATGACTTGGCGAAGCCCACCCTGAGATTCTAAGACAGTGGCTGCATTTGAACCCAGTACCAGGAAGAGCTGGCTGTTTTTTAGCCAAATCTAGGATAGGAAGCCACGAAGGGGGTGGGTGGGTGCTAATCTTCTCCTGTTCTCTAACGCCACACAGACCAGTCTGCCTGAAGAGGTGACCAAGCAAAGGAACGCCATCAGTAACCATGGCAACCAACAGACTAGTCCGCGCACCACTGGTGGGGGGAGGGGGAGGGAAGGGTCCAAAAAAGGGAAGCCCCCCCCCCACTTGGGAATACGAAAAGAACTCACCTGTCCCGATGCTGCTTTTCAGGACGCACGACTCAGCCTTCGGATCAGTCCAATTAAGACTGAACGGGAGGGGAAACTATTAAAGAAAACATCTATTCCTTTCGAGCAAGTCAGTCCTCTTCTTTCTGGCGCATCCCTTTCTTAGAACCCTACAGTCCCTTCCGTAAACGCTGCACTTTATATACGTATGGACTGTCTCTGTTTCTAGGCTTTAAAAAAATACATGCTCCCCCCCCCATTCCCCTCGTTAACTTTAGTACGTTCCAGCAAAACAAACCGCAGCGCACAGGCGGAAGGAAGCTTCCTGGCACGGCAACATCCGGGCTCTGTGAGGCGATTTAGCTCTTTGCTCCCACCTGCAGGCTGTAAACGGGATCGGCGGAGTGTCCTCGTCTGGAAACTGCGGTTTTCATATTATGAAATGCCTAACATTATCTTCTAATCTAGACACTTGCTCAGTTCCAATATTAATATGCCCTGTAGCATCGCCTCTTGTTATTTATACAGTGTGTGCGTTTTGTGCTGTCAAGTCAAAACCAACTCATAGCGACTCTAATAGGGATTTCAAAGTAAGTGAGATACTTAAGGATTCATTTTACCAGTTCTGCTCCCCCAGTGATCTTCCATGGTTGAGGGGGAATCCGAACCCTGATCTCCAGAGTCCTAATCTGTCACTCTATCCACTACACACCACACTGGGAATTAGATGTACAGTAGGATACTACTGTATTATATAAACAAGATGCGATGCCGTCTTTTTCCAAGGAAAAGAGAAAGCGGTTCATTTTACGTTCAGTAAACGACAGCATAGCCAATAAGCGTTCTTTTCCTTTTGGTTAAAGACAACGGAAGCAAAAGAGATCTGTGGTCTCCAAAACTCTACTACCTTCCCAGAAAGAGGAATCCTAGCCTGGGCTACTTGGGATGCAGAGGTGAGAAAAGCTACACCCGGTACAATCCTCTCTTTTGCAATAACACAGCCCATGGCCTTTGCTCACCAATATGCTGGCCAAATTTAGAAGAAAGTCACGTTGAGATCAAATTTGCTTACTCCTTGATGGAAAGCATCGCCACTTCCGTTATAGCATTTGCCCGCCGTCAAATGCTACAGGCTTTACGCCTTCGGCAGAATGCTCAACGTCACCCTGTCACCGCCGCTACGCATGCGTATTACCCGTCCTGGAGCAAGTCGCGTTCTTCATACGTCATTGATATGCGCTAAAAACTTTTTGTCATCTCCGGAAGAGTCGACGAAGAAAGCGGAAAATGAAAGACGTGACTCTGGGCGCCAATTCTGAACAGGAAATAGGTAGCAGCCTTTCTGAGACAGGAGAGAGTCGCGCACCTTGATTTTTGTTTTTCCTTTTTGGGGAAGCTAAATTTGTCATCTGGGACAATGTCAAGTCAGTTAACAAGATGGTTCAGGATATTAGGAGGTCTTTGGAACATTTTGCTTCCCTTTTTGTTGTCTGCTTTCTGGCTTTTGCTGACACAGTAGATAAATACTAAACCTAGTTGACTCTCTGTTTTTGCAGGAAACAACTAGATTTTATCTTCTAAAGAGATTTTTGTGATTCGACTTGCTTTCTTCAGTTCGATAATGCTGGATGATAAAATTGTTACGTGCGGTCAAGTCGCCCCCAACTTATGTCAACTTTATAAATGAGCGATCTCCAGCATGTCCTGACCTCAACAGCCTTTTTGAGCTCTTTGAGACTCAAGCCTTTAGGGAGTCAATCCATCTGGTATTTGTTCTTCCTCTTTTCCTGATGCCTTCCACCTTTCCCAGCGTTATTGTCTTCATCACAAAATCCTGCTTTCTAGTGATATGCCTAAAGTAGAACAACAATAGTTTCAATATTTTTGCCTCCAGATATTTGCTCTAATACCCACCTGTTTGTCTTTCTGGCAGTTCAGGGTCTCTGCAAAGCTCTCCTGCACTACATCTCAAACTTTTTTTTCCTGTCAGCTTTCATTACTGTCCAGCTTTCATACCTATACATGATGATCAGGAATACAAGAGTGTGGATGGTTTTGGTCTCTAATGTCACATCCTTACCCTTCTATGTTCTTTTTTAATTCCTTTATTGCTGTCCTTCCAAGTCCCAGTCTTCTTCAGATTTCTTGGCTGCAGTATCCCATTCGATTGCTAATTTAACCAAGTTGTGCAAAATCTTTCATTATTTCAACATTGTCAGTGTTGTGTGGTTTTTCTGTAGTCATGATTTTTATCTTAATGTTCAAATGCAGTCTTGCTTTGGTACTTTATTTCACTTTCACAAAAAGTTGGTTTAAGTCATTGCTGCTTTCTGCCAGTAAAAATGGTGTTATCGATATGTTCTGCGTGCAGACTAAACAGATAAGGGGATAAAATGCACCCTTGTCTGACATCATTGCCTATAGGAAACCTTGTGTCTCAGTATTCTGTCTTAACAGTAGCTTCTTGTCCCCAATACAAGTTACGCACCAGGACTTTAAATTCATCAGGAATGTTGTTTAAATTATATTTTGGCTCTATGATTGTTTTTAGAGTTCATTTTCAGTTTTAATGTTGGCTGTTAACAGTTACTGAACTGTAGCACAATCTGTTCCTGGTCTTGTTTTGACAGGAAGCATACAGCTTCTCCATTTCCTTCTTCCAATTACAGTGGTGCCTCACTTGGTGAGGATAATCCGTTCCAGCAAAATTGCTGTAGAACGAAATCGTTGTCAATTGAAAGTAAAAATCCCGTTGAAATGCATTGAAAACCAGTTCAATGTGTTCCAATGGGCGAAATACCTCAGCGTCCAGCAAAGATCCTCCATAGGGCAGCCATTTTCTGGTGCCTGTAAAGCGAGGAATCCATCCTAAAGCACAGCGGGTGGCCATTTTGAAAGCCCAGTGATCAGCTGTTTTGATCATTGTTAAGCGAAAAATCGGTTCCTGAAGCAGGAAACCAATCATTGTGAAGCGATTTTTCCCTATTAAAACATCGTTTTGCGATCGCAAAAGCAATCGCAAAAACTTCATCGTTAAGCTATTTCCTCGTCTTACATGAAAAATTCAGTTTTATCATTCTTGACGTTAAACAGCCTCACTACTAGTGACACTCCAACTGTGGTTAGATCTTGGAGCAGATTAGTTTCAGACAAATAAGAGGTGGATCCACAGCTACAAATACTCAACAATCCCCCACACTACACCAGAACACAGACAGGGTTCTAACTCCTGTCCTCTGAAGATGCTGGCCACAGAGACTGGCAAAATGTTAAGAAGAAAAATCTCTAGAACACAGCCAAAAAGCCCCAAAAGCCCACAACAACCATCGGATGCTGGCCATGAAAGCCTTCGAGAACACAGAAGTGGATTGTCCACCATTTCATAACCCACCAAGTAGAGCTGCAGATGCAGTCGATGTGATATGCACCAGGCAATATTAATAATTGTTCTAAGTGCTCACTCCATTAAAAGATGATAGAACTCTATTCAGTCTAAATCCTGGCTCTTTATTTAATACCTTTGCTATATTCATTCCTTTTGTAGTTCTGAGAAAGTGTAACTAAGTACAGTACAGTATATGAGTTTCATAGTCCTTTTTACTTTCATGGATTGCTGCCTTGTCTTGGTGAAGGGACTTGAGTAATTCGGAGAAGCTATAGGCTATGCTGTGCAGGGAAACCCAAGATGGACAGGTCGTAGTGTTCTGACTAAACGCGATCCACCTGGAGCAGGAACTGGCAAGCCACTACAGTATCTTTGCCAAGAAAACTCCATGGACAGAAACAAAACGAGGCAGGGCAAAGGTTAATAGAGTTTTGTCAAGAGATCAAGCTGGTCATCAGAAACACTCTTTTCCAACAACACAAGAGGCAACTCTACACATGGACATCACCAGACGGGCAATGCCGAAATCAGATTGATTATGTTATCTGCAGCCAAAGGTGGAGATGCTCTATACACTTGGCAAAAACAAGACCTAGAGCTGATTGTGGCTCTAATCATCAGCTTCAAAACTGAGGAAAGCAGGAAAAACCACTGGGCCAGTCAGGTATAATCTAAACCAAATCCCTTATAAATACATAGTGGAAGTGAAGAACAGATTTAAGGAACTAGATTTGGTGGACAGAGTGCCTGAAGAACTATGGATGGAGACTCGTAACATTGTACAGGAGGCAGCAACAAAAACCATCTGAAAGAAGAGGAAATGCAAGAAAGCAAAGTGGCTGTCCAGCAAGGTCTTACAAATAGCAGAGAAGAGAAAGGAAACAAAATGCAAGGGAGGTAGGGGAAGTTACAGAAAATGGAATGCAGACTTCAAAAGAATAGCAAGGAGAGACAAGATGGCCTTCTTAAATGAACAGTGCAAAGAAATAGAGGAAAATAATAGAAAGGGAAAAACCAGAGATCTGTTCAAGAAAAATGGAGATATTAAAGGAACATTTTGTGCAAATATGGACATGATAAAGGACAAAAATGGCAGGGACCTCACAGAAGCAGAAGACATCAAGAAGAGGTGGCAAGAATACGCAGCAGAATTATACCAGAAAGATTTGGATGTCTCAAAAGATTTATGCTGTTAAGGTGCTACACTCAGTGTGCCAGTAAGTTTGGAAAGCTCAGCAGTGGCCAGAGGACTGGAAAAGATCAGTCTACATTCCAATCCCAAAGAAGGGCAGTGCCAAAGAATGCTCCAACTACCTTAAAATTGCACTCATTTCACACGCTAGCAAGGTTATGCTGAAAAACCTACAAGGTAGACTTCAGCAGTAAGTGGACCATGAACTCCAAGAAGTACAAGCTGAATTTCAAAGGGGCAGAGGAACTACAGACCAAATTGCTAACATGCGCTGGATTATGGAGAAAGCCAGAGAGTTCCCGAAAAACATCTACTTCTGCTTCATTGACTACGCAAAAGCCTTTGACTGTGTGGACCACAGCAAACTATGGCAAGTTCTTCAAGAAATGGGAGCGCCTGACCACTTTATCCATCTCCTGAGAAATCTATATATGGGACAGGAAGCAACAGTTAGAACTGGATATGGAACAACTGATATATTGTCTCCCTGCTTATTTAACTTATATGCAGAATACATCATGCGAAAAGCATGACTGGGTGAATCCCATGCTGTAATTAAGATTGCCGGAAGAAATATTAACAACCTCTGATATGCAGATGATACCACTCTGATGGCAGAAAGTGAGGAGGACTGAAAGAACCTTTTAATGAGGGTGAAAGAGGAGAGCACAAAAATGGTTTGAAGCTCAACATCAAAAAAACTAAGATCATGGCCACTGGTCCCATCACCTCCTGGCAAATAGAAGGGGAAGATATGGGGACAGTGACAGATTTTACCTTGCCGACAAAGGTCCGCATAGTCAAAGTTATGGTTTTTCTAATAGTGATGTATGGAAGTGAGAGCTGGGCCATAAAGAAGGCTGACTGCTGAAGAATTGATGCTTTTGAATTGTGGTGCTGGAGGAGACTCTTGAGAGTCCCCTGGACTGCAAGGAGAACAAACCTATCCATTTTGAAGAAAATCAACCCTGAGTGCTCACTGAAAGGACAGATCTTGAAGCTGAGGCTCCAATACTTTGGCCATCTCATGAAAAGAGAAGACTCCCTGGAAAAGAACCTGATGTTGGGAAAGTGTGAAGGCAAGAGGAGAAGGGGACAACAGAGGACGAGATGGCTGGACAGTGTCATCGAAGCAACCAACATGAATTTGACCCAACTCCGGGAGGCAGTGGAAGACAGGAGGACCTGGCGTGCTCTGGTCCATGGGGTCACTAAGAGTTGGACACAACTTAATGACTAAACAACAACAAATCCTCCTTTTATTTATTTGAGATTAAACTGTTTTTAAAATAAAAAATTGAAAGACTGAAAGCCAGGTATCAAAGTAGCTTCTTCCAGTCTTTTATTCAGGAATAGATCTAGGAGCAAGGGGGCACCTTCATCAGTATTGAGAGTGCTAAAGAATCTCTCTTTCTTGCTTGTCTTTCTTTAGTGCTGGCATACTGACACAAAGGATTGCATCATGAATACTAGTTCAAACACCAAAGGCTCTGGTCCATGGGGTCACGAAGAGTCGGACACGACTGAACAACAACGACGAATTCCGATATTTCAGAAGCCTTTAGCTGCCAGTCAGCCTTCAAAAACTGACTAGCACACTTCAAGCAAAAGTTATGTTGTGAATTTAATCTTTGATTTTGTACTAACAAGAATTTAGGAAAAAAAACTTTGTATTCATTTCTCATTTTAAAATGTACTTCTCATAACATTACTGTACATCAAAACATGATGTACAGCATCAATTTAAAAATAAATTTCCTATTATAAAGGAGTGTGTATATGATAAGATCTTAGTGGTTTAACAAAAAATACTAAACTGTCTAGACAAATGTGCTATTGTCTGTGAAAGCTTATGCCGTAGAAAATCCATTAATGTTGAAGGTGTCACAAGACTGTTTTTGTTGTTGCAGACAGTAATACATTTTCTGTTACCAAAGATCTTAAGTGCTGAAACTACAAGAATATCCAAGTGGATCCTTGTGATTTGCATCATTTTAGCTTAGCCTCATAGTTCGTTCAGCTGGCTGAATTGGGTTTTATTTATTTAAAATATTTTTACCATGCCTTTCTCCTTAAAAGGGACCCAAGGTAGCTTAGTGAGTTAGCACACCTGGGTATGGAGACAAGGGTCACAAGTACAGTGACCCACTGTGCCTCCTAGAAGAAGAGCCAGCCTGTGTAGCACTGGTCAGAACTGTACTTTTGAGCTGCTTTTGAGAATTTTATACCAAGGAAGAGTTGCTGTAAGTCAGAATGGACTTGTTGGCACATGGTGATAATTAATAAGCTACTCACATGTTCAGTTTTTTACCATAATATGCCAGTACGTAATTCTATACCATTTTTGATGCCTCCAACAGTGCCATGTTTTCAATGTACCTACTCTTGTTCTTTTAAATAACAGCATATGTTGCAGAAATTTAGTCTTAACATTGCACAATGAGAAGATTCATCTCCTGCTCTTCAGATAATTTTGTTTGTTGTTGGATTGTGGGTATTTCTGGCCCGCTTATTTTAGGCAGTGATCTATACACCTTTCTTTTTCAAAGTCCTCTGCCTTTTGAACCAACTACTGTATGCTGGATCCATCAAAGACCTCTTGTGGATGGAAGGTCTTCTGCCAGCCTTCTATCAACACCAGAGCTTTCCTGTTACCTGGGTGGGGTAGGAAGGGTCTTTCTGTTGATTCCTGACTCTCGTTATAATCCTTTCTGTCTCCTATAAATCTGCTCTTGAAAGTTTGGAGCCTTTCTGGATCTGTGGGAAAGTCATAGAGCACTGTGGATGGATAAATCAGCAGAAGCAGCTGTCTCATGCTTTTCACCAGTAGGAATATTCTGAGCATAACTAGTCTGGATCTAGAAAGAAACTTGTCTTTATATGCACGACGAAACTGGTTTCTAGGTTTAAGAAAGCTGAAACCTAAAGTGATGAAGTGTAGTAGACAATGGAGCTGAGCATCTCTTTTCCTTATTGGTTAGCTGTAGCTGGCCACATATGCTACTGACACAATGGTTGAGGTCACATGAGTATTTTTGACTAGTTCTGATTTTAGAAATGGGTTCTTGCCTAATTTTTTTAAAAAAATTCTGAGAACTTAGTTATATGGATGTCAGTGCTCCCAGGTTTAAGCTAAAACTATTACCATTTATTGTTATTGCTTGAGTCTAGAACAGAGGTGAGCAATCCTTGGTCCTCCAGATGTTCTGGCCTATAATTATCACAGCCTCTTACCACTGGACATAATGCTGGGACTGAAAGGAATTGTTGACCAAAGCATCTGGAGGGCCAAATGTTCTTGACACCTGGTCTAGAATGCCATCAACCCAGTTTCTTGGATTCAGAACAATGAATGTATTTATGAATTAGTACCCAGTGTGGTGTAATGGATAGAGTAGCAGACTGGAACTCAAAAGGCTTGTGTTCAGACTCTTGCTCAGCCATGGAAACTCATAGGGAGTGGCAATGATAAAATCACTCCTTAGATACCTTGAAAACTATTAAGATTACTATAAGTCAGATGTGACATGGTGCATAACACCCTCCTCAAAAAACCCCTCAAATCTTAGGGTTTTTGATGAGTCACAATTAAATATGTTAATGTAAAAGTCTAGAATTAGTGAAGTATCACTTTACCTCAGCATCGCATAACTTAATTTGTAGCAGTTTTTTTATCATGGGAATGATGTTAGCAGGTATAATATTGCAGCATTCTTGATGTGACCAGGTGGCCTCGATTTGGGTCAGCAACTTCGAACTTCCTTTCTGAATCAATATTCCTGAATTAGACTGCATGACACCAGACATTTTGGAAGTATGCATCTGAAGCAAAGCTGCCCCTTGGCATCAACTCAAAAGTCCAACTCAGCTTCTGGCCTCAACCAAAGGAGGAATTGATTTATTGTTGTTTCTCAAGAAGTCAATTAGGAAATAGTCCCTTACATAACCATGTACAGTACTGCATACTTCCTGATTAGTCTGCATTAGGCCCAAGGCTGAACAGAAGATTTAGGAATGACTGGGGAAATACTGTACAGAGAGTACTGAGTATTCTTTCTTCTAAATGTGCTTAAACTAAATGATGCCAAAAACACTGCTGTTGTTTATTTTTTAAAAGCATGTATTTCATTTATATTCTGCTTCTCTCTCAATGCAGATCCTGAAGTGGGTTATAGATTAAAACAGAAATAGCTAAAAAATCCTGTCATATTTCAAAATGAGTTTAAGTCACCAATTAAAAACAACTACTGAATTAACACACGCACACATGCACACACGTGCGCACACCCTGACCTCATTGAAAGATCTGTTCTCAACAACAGTTAATAGCCAAAGGCCTCTCTCTATAAAAGAGCATTTGCCTGCTGACAGGAGGAAGACCAAGAGGGGTCTGGCCTAGCTTTCATGGGAAGAATGATTCATAGCCAGAGAACAGCCACTCAGAAGCCCCTCTCTTGCGTTTTCCCGAAAGATGCCTGTGTTGGTGGCGGCGCTGAGCAAAAGGCTTCCCCTGAAGAACTCAAGACTCAGGCGGGTACTTGGAACTAGTTATGGCCATAAATGAGAAAATGAAAGGACAAGGTGAAAAGCAATTCTTATGTCCAGATAGGGGTGCTTGTGTTGCCAGAGAGGGACAGAGAAGCAGATCAAAGTCGAACTATTTTGTGAGCCTGGCGCTTTGAACACAATCAAGCAACCAAAGTTTATCAAGATCTTTAGGGCTTGGTAGATTTTGAAGTTCCCTTACTATAAATGGCTAAATTATCACTATGCTTCCGGATGATGTGAGACTACAGCTATCATTTATCCCAGGCAGGCTAGAGAAGGATGGGGGTTGGTAGGAGTAGCTATTCAACAAAATCTGTGGTCAGAGGGGAGTGGACATCATCCATAACTTCACAGGAAACATAGATGTTGGGCCCTATCTCATTTTAGAATTAAAGTTTTCAGATAGCTTTAACTGTATTGGCTTTCCCCATAGTCTTCGATGCTATGATTTGGTGAAGGTGCAAAAAAAAAAATCCTGCTAAGATACTCCTATCCCAAGTCACAAAACTACAACTTCCAGAGTTCCCTGGGAAGAAGGAATGAGAGTTAAGCTGGTTGATAGTGTCATTGCATGTTTACTTAATTGTTCATGCCAAAAATTCTTCCTTTTTATCTCCCTGGATGACTGATTTTTCTGATGTGAGGAAGTTCATCATCTCTCCTCTCCAGCCCTCTGCATCTCTCCGGTTTTAAATAACTCATAAACTTTTAGGAGTGTGGTCCCATTATGAAAGCTCACCGATTCCTCTCTGCTTTCTCAATCTCCTTCTCCATTTGAGACAATGAGGCTGCCATTCTATACATAGTTACTTGGGAGAATGTGCCATTAAACGTGGTAGAGCTTATTTCTGAACAGGCATAAGTTTGCATAGTTGATAATGTCTCGGTTACATAAACTGACAAACCTTTGGTCTCCCCCTCCCTGCTTCCCTGAAGATGAAGTGGTGGATCATGTGTTACCTGTTTACCCACAGTCATGTGCACACATGCCTCCTTCCCAGTTACAGCCTGAACTTACCGAGAGTTCAGAGAGGGGCGTGTTAACGGTGAGGGAAGTCGCTGCTTCTCATGTGTCTTGTCTGTGGTCCAAAATGACTTTGTGTCTGGACATTTATGGTATGGGTTACTCGCCCGTTCTTTTTACAGTCAAGGGCACGGCTAAATCCAGATCCCGTTATTATTCCGCTGGCCTGGCGTGTCTGCCAAGTCCTTTCCCAAGAAATCTCCAGCAGGGAGAAGGGTCACTGCTCTCTGAATGCCTTTCCTGTTATGCTTTGCTTCTTTCAGATGGGGCTTTTCCATGGAGCTGTTCTTACTCTGAAGCGGGTGACTTGCCACATGGTGGAGGCCCTTGAGGGTCAGGGATTAGAAAATAAAATAGACCACCATTGGCATGAGGTGGCAGGAGTCCAACTGTGTGCTGCTAATTGCCCATCCTTTCCCTCCTGTCAGCAGTGCTGGGAGAAAGCATAGACACAAATTTGGCCCCAGAAGGACGTTTTAAGGGTTTCCAGTCAGCAGAAATACTATCTCAGGAAACTTACACTACTAATGCATGGGAAGATTTGGAGCTGAAAGATCAAGAAGAAGCTTGTCAGAGATTTAAAAACCCATTTTATTTCCTTGGAATAGGCACTTAGGAAAATAAAGTGAAAAATCCTGATCCGTAAGCTTTCTCAAATCTCTTCATAGTAGGTATCCTTTTATTCCTTACATACATGATCCCCAATGTGTGTGATTATAGTTATAATCCTATACATACTTATCTGGGAATAAGCCTCAATGTGTAGGGACGTGGTGGCGCTGCGGGCTAAACCAGAGAAGCCTGTGCTTGCAGGGTCAGAAGACCAGCAGTTGTAAGATCGAATCCACGCGACGGAGTGAGCTCCCGTCGCTTTGTCCCAGCTCCTCCCCAACCTAGCAGTTTGAAAGCATGTAAATGTGAGTAGATAAATAGGGACCACCTTGGTGGGAAGGTAAAACGGCGTTCCCTAGTCACACGCCACGTGACAACGGAAACTGTCTTCGGACAGGCGCTGGCTCTATGGCTTGAAAAGCAGGATGAGCGCTGCCCCCTAAAGTTGGACACGACTGGACTGAAAATGTAAAGGGGAACCTTTACCTTTACCTTTAAGCCCCAATGACTGTGGGAAGATCTAGGGTTCTTCCAGACAAAGGGCTTCCAGGATAAATTATTGTACAATTACTCTAGTTTTCACTCCTTAACTGACTTTCGGTGGTGAGAAAAAGAGTAGAAGGAATGGCAAGAAAACATGGATAATTACAAATGCATGCCTGAACCCCTTGTAAAACATTGTGAAGGTGGCAGGATATTTGCTCAATAAAAACCTCATCCAGAAGCACAAACAAAACTCTTTGTTCTAAGGCAAACCTGTTGGATTGTGTTATTGTGGTAAGTCTGTAGCAGGGAAGATCTACTCTGCATACGTGCAAGAATAGATCTTGACACTGGAAATTTTCGGTCCACAGCTATAGCTGCAGTTGAGGTCTCTTTTTTCTCACCTTTCCCTGAGATCTGAATTTCATGCCCCATTCTATTTCTTTCTCTGAATCAACTTACCTGTCAGGTTTTATTTAGGTGCATATTATGGCATTTCTTAATCTTAACTATTTAATCCTTTTGTAGTTATTGGAGGATTATGCTATTAGATTCACAGTTACAGTACATTTTACAGAAGGCAACTAAATTTCCCATGTATTCCTATGAAATTTCAACCGACATTTCAACACAAATCCCAGTAGGCTCCAGTGCCCTCTTGTGCAACTGAACGAATAGTTCACTCGCTCTCTGTAAATGTAGTGACAGCAGTACTGCTTTAGCCACTTTAGATAGGCACTGTTTCAAGAGTGTATGGGAACATCTGTATTTAACAGGATCTCTCTCTTTTATAGTTTGTATTAGCCTTGCTGTTTGGTTCCTTTTTCCAAAGGAAAGTTTGGTGTTCTCCTTTTCCAAGGATGCCACCTTTCTTACATGCTTCCTATCTGTTCTTTGAGCAGCAGCCTGATGCATAGGAAATCCTTTCCTGTGTGTATGGGGAAAGCCTCACTCGCTGAATGCTGATGGGGAAAACACCACAGGAGCAATGGCTACTTAGAAAGATGGCAGCCCTGACGCTAATAAACTGCTGTACTCTACCAATATGAGGGTATCATGCCAATCACTGTGACAGCAGAGACGTGTGTGTTGTGATGTTTCTGTGCAGCTGGGCTCTGGGCCAGAACTGTGCCCAAGGAATGTCCCTGTCTCATGCACACAAAAATTGCCTCTGGCTCCCCAGCTCACATAACATGTAATTACTGATAAATATAGGTGCGTTGTCAAGGAGTGGTATATATGTGTGCATCTCCTGAGCAGGATGTGATTGCTAGTCTCACATGTGGCAACCAGCCCTATGATTGCTCTAGCTTTAGCTCCCAAATTTGTCTCGGGCTATGCCTTAATTGCAAAACAATCCCTTGAGGTCAAATAGAGGAGAAGGGGAAGGTGGAGATGAGAACCTGTTTAAGAGAACCTGAAGTTGCCCACAGTCTTAATATACAGTACACTGTATAAGATAAGTACAGTAGACTTTCTGTGTTCCTAATGGAAGAAGAACTTTTTTTGAACAATGTTGCAGCAGATTACTATGGAGGGTCATTACAGGGGCAATTGAATAGGAGATGAGGTTGGCAAAATATTTACATTGGGTTTTCAATACCTGGGGACCAAGAAAAAGAATAATCTCCTACAGGTTTTGATTTTCTAACCCTGTCCATCTACCTCTGAAGATGTTTACTGAACACTGTAGTCCATCTTCAGTTGCACTATTAATGTAACAGAAGTTAACTACTTAGTTCCTGGGTAGACTTTCACACTTGCACCTCTGGTTTTGCTAACTACTCACTTCACTCTGCATTTCTTGTCAGAGATTTGAAAATAGAACCTTGTTCTCCTCTGCACATCCTAGGCTGACTGTGGGGAGGGTCCTGAAGCACTGTTAAACCTAAAACGTTGGAAAGGGATACTTGACAGCCTTCTAGTTACTGTTGTGTTATAAATCCCAGCAGCCTTGACCATGATGGCTAGGGCTCAAAGGAGTTGGAATCCACTACCCATGTGGAGATTTTCTCCATGCAGCTCCCCTTACAGCAAGACTTAGTTATCTGCTCCCTTTCACCATTGACAAGCGGTCATTCCACTGTTAAAAATTCCATCAGAAGTATAGTGGGCTAAACCCTTTTTATTTCAGCAGAGTTTATTGTACAATTTCTGCTGCTGTTTTAAATTGAGTAAATGTCTTGGCGACCTCTGGATTGTCTTCTGGATTATATTGTGTTTCTTTTGAATTACTCTGTAGAATGTAATCTGCTTCTCTGGATGCTCTACAAACAAAAGAGTAGAAATTGCATAACAACAAACTAGTGGTGCCACCCAATTAATTTTTGGGCATCCACTGCCAAATATAAGATTGGGGAACACACACACACACACACACACACACACACACACACACACACACACACACACACACACACACACACACACACACACACACACACACACACACACACACACACACACACACACACACACACACACACACACACACACACACACATTTTTGCTCCACTCTGCTCCATTAATGCTGTGCCAATTGGCATGTCCCTGTCGTTATTTTACCTCTCTGCTGAGCAGGTAGGCAAATTTTGGTATTACAAAAATGCACTGAAGCATTTCAAAAACAACATAGCACTTGTTCCTTTACAGAGCTAGAAGGCAGAAGAATAAATATATCATGAAGGCAAAAAGCGTCTTTTCATATTTCCATTTAATATACAAGTGTGCTTGTTTCTGTGATTGATCAGAATGTGGGTCAGTTGCTGACAGGAATCTGAACTGCTAACCTGAATAGCTTCATCCTTTAGTTCTCCACAGAAAGCTGAAACATATTTTCTACGAGGATTTGCTAGAAAGTGCCTGAACAGCCACACTTTGAATAACCACCTGGCAAGAGGTTCCTTGATCAGATAGGGCTTTCTGTCTTTACCCATGTGTCAGTGAAAGCCATCTCAAGGATCTCCTTGCTGAGGAAAGGTTATGATAACCAAAAGTCCTATTGGTTTAGAAAAAAAAAGCGAGTGGAGGGACACCTGATAGAATGTAGTAGAGAGAAGTTGGATTCAGAGTAGTTTTCCTGATCTCATAATATTGGGACTTGGGGGTCCTTCTTAGAATCTGGAAATATGGAACAAGTAAAAAGAAATTCTTTACACAGCATGCAATTAAACCATGAAATTTGCTACCACAGGAAGTGGAGACACCCACCAATACGGATTATTTAAAAAGAGGATTAGAGAAATTTATGGCTATCAGTGGTTGCCAGTCATGACAGCTCTCTGTTACCTCTGGGTTTATAGGTAGTCTGTCTCTGAATGTCAGTGGCCGGAAAGCATGAGCAAGAGGGCTCTGTTACACTTAGTCCTCCTTGTGTGCCTTCCAGAAGTGCTTCCCTGGCCACTGCATGAATAAAGTGCTGGACTAGCTATGACTTTGGTCTGCTTTTACCTGTCTTTTTATGTCTTTGATCCAATTTTAAACACTCTATAGTGCAATTTCTAAAGGCACAGAAGAATCTTAAGGCCAGAAGATGGCATCCCTGTTCCTTCATGACTTATCTACAGGTGGCATAGGCACAGAGGCTGTATCCTCATTGGTTGCTGAGCTCCTGTGCCTCCTCATGAAAAGATTTTCTGCCACTGTAGAGACATAAATTAGCTCCAGGGAGGCCCAATTTCTCTTTTCACCTAGGAGACAACTGTGTTGCTTAGTTACCACCCAGACTTCTCTGGGATACAGCGTTGTATCCTGCAGGCCTCTAGTTCTGCCGAAGAGAATCCGGATTCCATGATTGCATAGCATACATGGAAAAACGTCTGATAAATCTATTTACTACTTCAGGAAGTAGGCATTAATTTGTCGGAGAATGTTGATCCCAAAATGCTGATCAGCCATGCAATTGATCCTGTGTCTGTCTTCTCAGAAGTAAGTTCTGTTGAGTTCAGAAGGATTTACAGTGGTGCCTTGCAAGACAAATGCCTCACAGGACAAAAAACTCGCAAGACAAATGGTTTTGGCAATGCGGTTGATAACTTGCAAGACAAATGTTCCTATGGCTGTGCTTCGCAAGGAGAATGTTTTCCGTTTTTTTCCCAGCCTCATGTTTGCTGATTTTTACATGTTTTTCTATGATGTTTGAAAAGTTAAAGTTTTTTAATTGAAATTTTTGAAATCATCTGCACAATATGTATGGCTTTAAAGAGCACTTAATAAACCCTTTGTAAACCAAATTTGACCTTGTTCTGACTTTTTTTGCCCATAGGAACACATTAATTAAATTTCAATGCATTCCCATGGGAAAACGCGTTTCGCAAGACGACATTAACCGTGGAATGAATTAAATTTGTCTTGTGAGGCACCACTGTACTGCTAAGTAATTTTTATCATTTCCTCTCTTGTATTCCTGGTCACCATGTATGGGTGGACAGTAAAGAAAGCTGAGAGGCAAAAATTTGATTTGTTTGAAATAGGGTGCCGAGGAGAGCTTTGTGGATATCCTGGACTGCCAGAAAGATGAACAAATGGGTCCCAGAGCAAATCAACCCTGAACTTTCTCTGTAGGCCAAAATGATGAAACTGAGACTGTTCTAATTTGAGGACATAATGAAAAAGCAAGATTCTCTGGAAAAGACAGTAATGCTGGGGAAGATGAAAGGCAGAAGGGAAAAAAGACTAAATACGGGATTGAGTTACTCCCTAAAGAAACTCACAAGCTTCGGTTTGCAGAGCTGAACAGGACTGTTGAGGAAATAACTGTAGCTCTCCCATTCATGGGTTACCACAAGTCAAAAGTGTCTTGACATAAAACAGGGTAGTCCCCCATATGGCAACAGGTTTACATAAGATTGTGTGATTTATAAGCTTCCTTCCTTAAGAGTTCCTACAGCGTGTATTAAAAAAACATCCTTAATTTTATAGATACCAAGAAAATTAATTAGCAAATTATTAAGAGCAATAATACGACTCTAGTAACGATTTCAAGCCTAGAAAATCAGTGGACTACAAATAATCACTTACAATTTTACCTTCCTTAATTCAGGAACTTTCTGTAATAAAAATGCCCCATATGATTATAACATAATTACAATTCATCCTAATTAATACCTCCATATATTTGATGAGATTCTGGTGGATGACATGTCTCCTTGTTTGGTTTTGTGTAAGTTATAAACCTGTGTTGTGTTTCATAAAAGCCTCCTTTAAGTTTTTGTTCATAGGTTGCTTTATCAATTTTCCATAAGAGCAATTGTCCAAATCCCATTTTGTCAATGTGCTGTTGAGATTTTTGGTCCCCGCCCCCAGTTCTGAGAGATACCTGCAACCCGCTGAAGGATTTCTGTTATCTCAAGGTTTATTGAAAAATAAAGCAGTTTTGAAATCTAGTTCAAAATCCAGATACTGATACCAAAACAAATAGTTCAATCTCCAGAGCTTCTTTCTCCTCTTCTCAGTTGTTTCAGACGTATACTTGGCCAGACTCTCAAATGTGAAAATCCTTTACAATTTGAAGCACTTTTTCTAGTCACTGTAGTAATACTCCCATATGGGAGACTATCCTGTTTCCCCAAAAATAAGCCCTAGTTAAGTGAAATCCCGCCTTCCACCATTGTGCAGAACCAAAAGAAGATAACATGACTGTATTTGAATAAATGTAGATTGTTGTACATGAAAAAAAATAAAACATCCCCTGAAAATAAGCTGTAATGTGTTTTTTGGAGCAAAAATTAATATAAGACCCTGTCTTATTTTCGGGGAAACACGGCACTAGGCTTATATGTTTTGGGACTAATGGAAGAAGCCATCTAGTGGCTGAAATCCAGTAGTAAGCTACAACTCCAGAAGGCATGCTGAATCAATGGAACGTACAGAGGAGTTGACTCACCAAATCCCTGCTAATTCAATGGGCCTGCTCTAATTGCAACCTATGACTGGATTTCAGCCAGCTTCTACTTTATTTTAATTCTGCTCTTTGTATAAGGTCACTGGGAGAGGCCCTGTTCATTCATATGAAGAGGAAATGATCTGTTGGTCTACTAACTTTATACTCACCTATTGACATAATAATACTAATAGAAATGTAACTTTGAAATTGTTTTGTATGCAGACTGTACATATCTGCTATTTGATTGCAAATTCTGAGATTCAGTTGATATTCTGTAAAGCTGATGCAGGGAATGATTGTTTTATAAATAATATTGCAATACGGTGTATTCTTATGGGCTTCTTCAGGCTCTTATGATCCATTGTGTTGTTGTTTTTTTGGTACAATAAAGTTTGATGATTTGATGAACTCTACAGGCCAGTGCAGCAAGAAAGCAGTTGAATTTGAAGTCAGAATGGGACTGTCATGTTATCGCCTGCAAGAATTTCCAAATGTTCTTGCAGAAAACCCAGAGCAAAACAAAAAACAAATACAGGTAAAGCCCTCATCTGCCCACCCCACATCTTATGTTGACATCTAAATTCAGACATAGATTGTTGTTCGTACAAGGAAATAGATGCATGTTTAACAATTGTGTATGGCAAACATTTTGATAACAAGGGGAAGCATTTTACTCCTTTGCATCATTATGACAGGGTAAGCTAACTTTTGCTTAAAAACTTTGCACTATTATAGAGAGGCCCTATACTCTCTTATATCTGATTACCTAGTCCACATACATCTACACTGAGGCAGACTCATCGTGCGTGTGCCTCTCATCACAGCTAGCATCTGACCAACAGGGGGAGCCATCACTTCAGTGTTTTTATGTGTTCTCCTCTGTTGGCAGGCTAAGGAGAAAACCATCTGAATTGACAAGTGTTATCTGATTACAGGGTCCTGGTTCACTTATTTTAGGGAATCTTGTAATGGAGGATGGCTGTATTCTGCTTTGCCAGCCAAGTAGCATTTGTTTCAGATCACTCATTAGAAGCCCCACAGTGAGTCTGTTGGCAAGTGATGAAAAAACTTCAGATGATCAGGCAAGCTGCTCCTATATCTTTTGATAGCTGAGAGGTGCATGCCATGCTGTTCACAGTATCATCATAACCAGAAGTACCACAGAACTGTTCCAGGCTCTCACATGCATGCACTTTGTGTAAATGCTGAGATCTGTAGCTTGGCAACAGTCACCATGTGAAGTGTTAAGTAAACCAATGGTTAGGTGCTGTCTGAATAGGCCATCACAGTGTCCATGGAACTGGAAACTTTATTGCATAGTCACAAAGGTCATCTGTCGAAGCACCCATAGCCCTCTGGGCCAGAACCCTGTTGCTAGTCCTGACTACAGCAGATCCATTGAATCAACCGTTAAATGGGATGTCAACAATTGCATAAAACTCTGATTTCATAGGTCTACTCCAGTTATAATCCAGCCTCTTGTGCTTTATAAAGCACATCAGTGGAGCTAGAAATTAAAAAAAAGGGTAGAGAGCAGAGTGTGTAGTAGTTCCATACCATATATGACTTTTGAGAATACTTATATATTCCCAGTGCAGTTGGTAGCACTGGGTGAAGTGACAGGTTGCTCTAGAACTCTGGTTCCCAGCCTTGGGTCCCCAGATGTTCTTGGACTAAAACTCACAAAACCTTCATCACTAGCTATGATGACCAAGATTTCTGGGAGTTGTAGTCCAAGAACATCTGGGGACCCAAGGTTGGGAACCACTGTTCTAGAACAATCACATTCATTGAATCCACGCATGGTCATGTTTCAGACTTCTTGATTCTCCCTTGTACTCGGAAAGTAGACATTCACCTGTAGTCAAGACGTGGAGTGGAGAAGAACAGGTTGTGATCCTGTAACGTTCATGTGAACTAAACAATGCAGGAGTGAATGTGTTACAGTGGGGTCTTGACTTGAGAACTTAATCCGTATTGGAAGGCGGTTCTCAAGTCAAAATGTTCTCAGGTCAAATCTGCATTTCCCATAGGAATGCATTGAAAACCATTTGATCCGTATCTGCTCTTTTCCGTCCATAGAAACTAATGGGAAGCTGCTATTCTGCCTTCGACCACTAGAGGGGGATATTTTGTTTCTATTTTTCTTAGGCCAAGAAAGGTTCAGGGAAGGCAGGGAAAAGACAGTCCAGGCAGTATCAGGCAGTCTGAAGACTGTCTCCCAATCCACTCTCTAAACGCTGGGAGGAGTGAGGAAGCAGACAGGCACCCTTTTCACTGGCCAACAGTTAACTGAAAGTTCACATTTTGCACTTTCACTGCCTCCCACATGGGTTTTTTTAGTTCTTAACTCAAATCTAAGTATGTAAGTCAAGTCAATATTTTCCTATGAGAGCGGTTCTTAAGTCAAAATGTTCTTAACTCAAGCCGTTCTTAAGTCAAGACCCCACTGTATTTCTCTTTAAGAAGGCCCCAGTTGTATCTTCCTTATCGACACACTGTGTGTTTTGTGCCATCAATTCAGAACTGACTCATAACAACCCTGATGAGAATTTCACGATAAATGAGATATTTAAGGAGTAGCTTTATTGGTTCTAGCCTGACCCCCATCCCCGCTGGCTGTTCAGTGATTCAGATCCAGACCTCCTGAGTCCCAGTCTGTTTTTCTGTCCTCTACAACCTGATTATATCTTAGTAGATACCAAATATGCGCAATGCATAGGTTTTTATCAGTCGTTGTGTTTTTGAGGTGGACAGAAAGTGGGAGAGAGTATTATCTAGTTTAGGAAAAGTTTCATAGAAAAATGTAGATGCTTCCTTTTTGGTTAACTAATATTCTGGATCAGGAGTGAATTTTAAGACAAGGCTGAGTATTAATCTTTCATGTCTGAAATCAAACAAGTCCCAAAAGTTCATTAGTCCCTGCTGCCATTTTTTGGGCACAAGTTGTGGCAGGAGAAGCAAAAATATGTATTTCCTTAAGAATAGGAGTGAACATTTCTGCTGTGAAATGTAACAACCTCAGAAAACATTTAGTTGATAAATTTATATGCAAATAAGCTTTTCTTAATTTAAGAACTCAAGTTTGATTAGAGTGATGTTCCAGCAGGAGTTTGTTATCAAACTATGTTAAAGTTTCTGGATGTTTTAATGGTCCTGAAGTTCTCTGAAACAATCACCAGCATTTTGAATTAAAAACATGTGTTACATTATTTATTTGCTGGGAGAATCATGTATTTGGTCAGGAAGGGAAAGAGTATGCTAAATTACCTCTGTATATAGCATACAAAGCCTGTTTTCATGTCACTCCAGGAAAATGGATCATTTTAAACAGTTACCTCCTAGTTCAGGCAAACTAATTCTCAATCTGCCCCTACATTACATTCTGTAAATCTCCTGAGCCCTCTGCACATGCTTAAAATCACTTCTTAATACAGTATGCAATGACATTCAGGGGTTTCCCACATTTACCACCCACCTCAGACTTCAAAATATTAAAAAATTACAGCTGTTGCCTCCTGCATCCTTAGGAACCATATTATTTGGACTGAATTATATGATATGATATTCATTGTTGTGGTTAATCAAAATTCACTACGAACTTGGATGGTTGTGTGTAATAGGGATGGAATCCCTGACCTGTTTAGTAGCATCAACACCAAGAATTTGTGCAGATGAAGCTATTGTGCAAACTAAGTTTCATATTACAAAGTCCAGATTATGCATATCGAACTGGCAACCAGTATCATTTCTATGATGACCAACAACATAATCAATTCCTGACTGGCTTAGGTGAGAACCAGCTTTACCCATACCATGTCTTCCCCAGTTGTGGAGGGTACACCATGGACAAACCCATGCCCAAGCTGCGTGGCTCAAGGAATACAGAGCACTCCCTGAGATGTGTGATTCCACCAGGAACTGGCCTTGCCCAAACAACAAATTTCCTACTGAGGAGGGTGTGGTTTGGGTGAAGCCCTGACTGAAACACACAGCTTGCAAAGCTGTCCTCAAGCCACACAACTCAGTCAGGAGACAGCTTTTCTCCCTCTCAATTGCACGTTTCCCAACTGGGAAAGACCAGGACAGAAGCAAAGTGGGACTGCAAATCCTCTGTTATTGCTGATCACTGATTGGAAAGAACGATGGGATCATCCAACAGCCCACCCAATTCAGAAGCTGCACTGTGTATGGTCAGTGAGGAATCTTCTAATATGAAGTGCCGGGGCTTTGCAAGAAGGGCCCTGTACAAGTCAGACTGGAGATCTCCAGAGGCCAGGGTAGGTTATGGAGTGGTGGAAGGTGAGCTGGAGATTGCCCCAGGCTGAAGAACATATTTTGCTCCTTTTTCAAAATTATATATACATTATTTGATTCATTGGGAGATGGGTATGTAAACAGATAGGTCTGAAAGTGGAAGAGGCTAGTTTGACGCTCCCTATGAGCATATCACGCTATGAATAGCCATGGAAGACTCGGTGTGAAATCTAGATTTTAAACATGTGCCAAGGGATGGGTTTCACTTGCTTCGTGCCAAAGAAAGAGTGAGAAAAATGTGGCTGGGGCTGGCGCCTGGCTTCTGCAAGAACAGAAGTGCTCAAACTTTGAAGTTAAAGAAGGTCCAAAAACAACACTTTCCCTTTATTCGCCACTCTTTCCACCTGACTTGGAAGTCTTCCTAATCATGCCCTAGATCTTTTCTGCAGACCAGACCACCATCTCTTGGAACATTTTCCTCACCTTTTGTCACAGAAGAGTGGCTGAAGCCCAGCCCTTAATATGGGTCTGAAATCTGGGTTTCACTCCTAGATTCACTGCCATAGCTATTTATAATACACAGTGTCCAGAGTTCACTGATGGCAGGAGATGTAGAGGTGAGACAAATGTCTGATTAGGTACAGCAGGACATCTTGTCCAAGCCCTATTCCTTCTTCTCATCCAAATGATTTTGAAACATCTATTGGAATGTTTAAAATGCAAATTTCAAACTGTGGGTGAGATTTGATTTTCATTGCTTGAGTTTTCAAAGATCTGATAAAGATTTCTCAAAGAGGTAGCAGAGGGTTTAGTCTGTTTCAGTAGATGTATATGAAAAAGAAAACATGACAAAGTAAGAAGCAGAAGTGTAGTGGCCTCTTTCTATTACCATCCCTTCGCCTACTTAATATCTTCAGATGGTTTTATCCCAGGGCTACAGAGAAAATGTACCATTCCAACCAGTGGAAGGCAGCCTTTCTCTCCCATTGGTAAGGTCTGGGCACTGTCCCTCGCTATGCATATTGTACAAGGAGTGGAAGAAGGGTTTCTGAAGTGCAATGGCACTTGTACAGAAATCGCTACACAGACTATGAGCTTCAGCCAATACTAGGAATGTGGCTGTTTCTGCCTTCATGCACAGTAGGTCCACTTCTCCTGACAACAGGGTTCCCAGTGGAATCCTGTTGAGGCATCTTTGCTTAAAACAAACATGTTAACAAGTATCATTGCTCCTTGCAGCAAACTATTGTTCCATTACTGAGGGACAATGTTATTTCTTGTGTGGTGCAATACAAAGCTATTTCGTTGCAGTACAAATAAATAAGGTAATGTATCATTAGTTGTTTGGGGGGGGGCAGGGGAACTCTTGCGGATGGCTGTAACTGTGCAAAGTGTTTCCCAGGCTCCCTCCCTCTTTCTTCTTCTTTTTTTAAAATTTGGAGACAGGGTTCCACAGATCTTGCACCACACAGAGAAATGCAGGACCATGTCTGCTGCTCTCCATTTCATTCAAGATCAGGGTAGGGTAGAGTGATGAGATACTCTGTCTACCCACTCCAGAAAGTGTCGCTGGCAGCCTCTGATACTTCCTGGAGTGGCTTAGAACACCACATCAGTCTGCTCTGATTCTGAGTGATGTCATCAGCACGAGATGCAGCCCTTTGCTGCTCTTAGCAATGCTGGTTTGCTAGTAAAGCAGAGAAACAGAGAGAGAAAAACCCTGGCTATCTTATATAGTTGAAGTAATCATCAATACTTCTCCCTTTCTTCCCCACAGTGGCCAGCTTTCTCTTTTCAAACGGCTCTGAAGTGGTATCATCAACAGGTTATCTAGCCTCTCAGTCTTACAAGCAACAGAACAGACTGTATTTTAAAAATAATTTTCCAAGCTCTGATCCTAGCAAGAGATGTTTTCCTTAGATTCTGCTGACTCAGGTGGGCTTGGCTTTACATCTGACGGTATAGTTTTCACAGATAAAACATTGGATTATAGCTGTTAGCACCTCTCTGCATAGTTTGGCATGTTGCCTGGCAAAGTAAAGCAACACTATGATTGATTAATATGTCGGGCCCAAAATACTGATCTGCTGATTGCATCATTTTTGGGTATGAGATGCTTCTGTTATGCCTTCCTTTGGAGGTCACCTTCAGTTGTGGGGCTGGGAGCCAAAGGGAACAAAGCAAATCTTGGGATTTATACCAGGGGCAGCTTGCATGCACATATCTCTGTTTCTGCAACTACCACTGAATCCACTGCTGTGCCACCAGATTTTGGAAGTGTGGTGGGGGTACCAGTGGTTTTTAGAAAAGATTTTCACACTTCTGATAGATGGCTGGATAGCTCAGTAGTTTAGGTATCTGGTCACAGAGCCAGAAGTTGGGAATTCAATTCCCCACTGTGCCTCCTGTGAGTAGAGCCAGCCTGTGTGGCCTTGGGCCAGCTGCGCAGTCCCAGGGTGCCATAAAAAGAAGGGAATGCTAAAACATTTCTGAGTACTCCATATCTCAAAAACCCTGAAAAGCACCACGATAAATCAGAATTGACTTGATAACACATGATGATCATCATCATCATCATTAAACTGCAGCCCAGTTAATATTCACTGCCTGAGTTTGCTATTAGAAAAGGAAGAGACAAGTGGAATTCATAACCAAATGTAGCAGGATACATCATCAATCCACAAAGTAGTCCTATGGAGGTGTATGTCCCTGAGAAATATTGCTTTAACTGAGCAACATCCCTCAGAGATAGCTCTCACTTTGACCTCACAAATCCTCTGAAAGCTTTTTAGTGGAGTATTGACTTCGATTGCAAGAGCAGGTGGAGTGGATGATGTTGTTCCTTGATTTGAACAGCCATAAGAGACGCCAAGTGAATCACGTGCTGCTGTCCCTTTTGGTGTTTACTTGCTTACAGGAGGTATGCAGCAAGTCTCTGTGTTTGATTTTTCAGTCTGGGAGCTGGAGCAGTAAAAAAAAATAATCCCCACACATTTTGGTTAACACACCTATATGCAAGATATAACAAGGGAAACATTTAGGGACTAATCAGGCCCCAGCAAAGTGCCTGTTCTTACGACTAGTTTGGTTCTCAATATATGACAACTATTTGTTCTCTCTAAAGTTATGGGGGGATGTAGACTTTGGATACTAGGGTGGCCAAATCTTCAGTCCATCATTGTAGCTATGCTTTTTCCCCCTCCCTCTTTTTCTTCACACCTACTGCAATCTACAATTTAGAGCACCTTCCAGTCTTTTCTCTATGCTCAGGCTCTCTTCATAACAATGAAAACACCTTACCTGATGCAGAAGAATTCAGTGTAGACTCAATGCAAAGTGCTTTTAAAAATGGTGTTTGAGTAAACTGTATTACAACTATATTGAAGAAGCTTCAGGCACAAAGCAAAATGATTAAACAATTCAACTGCAAAACAAAACAGAACAAAAAACCCACAACTCTGCCAGCACTCCAAAATTCATAGATGCATCTAACCCCCCTCCCACCTTCTCGTTATTCACCTACAAAAATGTCCTTCCTAAAATTAAGGTTATTTCTGACTTTGCATATGTCTAGCCTTGACATATGGCCCAGCTGAGCCACCGATGTCTGGTGGCTCTTGCATAGATAGTATATTTGGTGGCTCTTGCAAAGAAAGTATATTTTTAAACCTGATGGAGAGTTCAGACAGGTCTCCAGGTCATTTGAGTACCCCAACAGCAGCAAACTCCTCCGCCTGGACTTCTCTCACTCACCCAGTCACTCACTCACTCACTCACTCACTCACTCACTCTCTCTCTCTCTCTCTCTCTCTCTCTCTCTCTCACACACACACACACACACAGAGAGAGAGAGAGAGAGAGAGTTATGTATCTTCAGAGTGTTACATGATTGTAGGTAAACCAGGATTTCCACAGACGCCAAGTTTGGTTGGGTGCTTGTAGGCAAATTATTGGCATGTTCCTGTTGCAAAAGTATCAGGGACCATGATGGCCTATACACAACTCATTGTGCTTTTGACTGTTTGAAAGAGAAATTCCTTTTCTGAAGACAGTGAGTATCCCACACTGGATTCTCCAAGGACAAGGTCTGCCATTTCCTCAGCCAACTGAAATTGAAAGAGGAGATACAAAAGAAGAAAGAAGAAAAAGACCAACCGGAGAGGACTTTTATATGTGTATTTGTTTAGATAAGAACATTCAGGCAGGAACAGCTTCTAACCCAGGGGTGGAAAAATCCTGAAAAAATTCTCTTCTACAGAACTAATAGAACATCATGCCCCCCAATGATCCTGGCCACTCAAGAGTTTAAGGATATAGATGGCTGGGCCATTTCCACCATTAGATTGAACAAGGTAGCAACCTGAGGCAGCTATTTTGTGGGTGCCGGGTGGCCAGCGTTGTGGCCCTTAAGCCAAGCTGTTGTTCTACTGGGTGGTGAGGGCCCTGTCCCATCTCCAGTATTGAAATAAGATTCATCTGCTAGTCTAGCTGGCTTTTGCACATGGAATAGATCCCTTAATTGGGAGAAATGTGGAAAACAAAACAAAATAAAGGAGAAGTGGTCATCTTGTTTGTTGCCTGAGTCAGCAGCATATATTGAAGTAATCCTTGGAAATGGTAGTGCTAGCTTTTCCCTCTTACCTCCCCAGTTTACATGTTGATGGAATTGGGAAAAAGTGTATCAAAAGGTAAACTGAGGTTGGTTGAGTTTCAGCCTGTTACATTGGAGGAAGTATCCAGGGCACTGGTATGCTGGAGACCCTCCACCTAAGTGCTCGACCCATGCCCATCATGGCTTTTGAAAGCTGCTGATTCGGCTGCAAATACTATAAATGTTTCACTCTGGGAGGGCTACCTTCCTTCTTGTGTGAAGGAAACCATCATATGGACCATCCTTACACAGTCAAATTTAACAATGCATAACCTAGAGAGCTAAATAACTAAGTTAGGAAATAATAAATTACCAGGGGTACACAGATGGAATACCGGTAGATCTGTTTCAAGCCACTGAGAATGAATCTGTCAACATCCTACAAATAGGTCAGCAAATATGGAAAACAAAACAATGGCCCACAGACTGGACACGCTCAATATCTATTCCAATCCCTTAAAAAGGAGATGCCAAGGACTGCAGTTAACAATATAGTACAGTCAACCCTCGACTTACAAACGGCTCGAGTTACAAACATTTCAACTTACAAACCACTCTGATAGAAAAATATTGACTCGACTTGCACACTTAGATTCGAGTTACAAACCAAAAAAAATGTGTTTGAGGTGGGGAAAGCATGAAGTTTGAACTTTCAGTTAACCGTTGGCCAGTGAAGAGGGTGCTTATCTGCTTCCTCGCTCTTCCCAGCGTTTTGAGAGTGGATTTGGAGACAGTCTTCAGACTGCCTGGTACTGCCTGGTACTGCTGGTATTGCCTGGTACAGTGCGGTACGGACTGTATTTTTATATTTTGGCGCTTTTTTAATTTTTGATTTTTGGATTTTTAAAAGGTGTTCCCTCCCTCCTTTGCTGCCCCCCCTTTCCCCAAAAGGTGCTAGTATTGGCTTGTCTTGATTTAAAAGGTGCTTTTCAAGGTGATCTGTTGTCTGAAAGGTGCTTGGTTTTTTCCAGAAGGTACTTGTCTTGGCTGAAAATGTGCTTTTCAGAGTGTTCTGTTGAAAAGGTGTCTGTTCCCTCCTTCTCTCCCTCATTTCTTTCCTTTTTTTAAACCTAAGTCATCTTAGGTTAAAAGGAAGGAAAGAAAGAAATTCTGCCCCTAGTGGTAGGAACGGATTAACCGGCTTTGCCTTAGTTCCTATGGGAAAAGCCCCTCAACCTAAGAACCAAAAACAGCCGGAACAGATTAATTGGTTTTCAGTGCATTCCTATGGGAAATGCTGATTTGACTTACAAACTTTTCGACTTACAAACTGCCTTCCAATACGGATTAAGTTTGTAAGTCGAGACCCCACTGTATGCCCATTGCTTTAATTTTCCATATAAGGAAAAGTGATACTCAAGGTGTGGCAACAAAGGCTTTTACCTTGTATGGAGCAAGAAATGCTTGATGTCCAAGCTGGATTTTGAAAAGGAAGGGGTATTCAAGATCAGTTTGCAAATATCAGCAGTGCAGAGAAGGGATTCATTGCAGTGCAGTTAACTGCAGTGCAGCAGGAGGACTCCTTAGCGTGTATATGTGTGAGACAGTGAGTGTGTATGTATGAGCCATGTGAGAATGAATGGGGTGTAGACAATCTGGGGCAACAGTCCAACAGCAGGGTGACGTACAGGTGTAGTCTGAACCACTACTGGCGTGCAGCTCTCAAGATGGTTTGTCCAGAGCCAGCTTGGCCCCAAAAGATTTCCCATCTCATGAATTACTCCTTGTACCTATGCTACAAATACATATCCGTCTTGTGCCAGTTTCACTGCCCTGGCTCCGGCCAGAGAATCCTAGGAACTCCAGTTAATTGAGGGTGCTGACAATTCTCCGGTATTTGTTGATTATAGTACCTACCCAGGTAAGTTTGCCAACCTTTTTTTAAAAACACTGACTATTCCTGAGCCACATTCATCCCAAGTCAGGAACGAATAATGAGTCTTATCTCTCCAGCTGAGAAAAAAACAAAACAAATAAAATGTTCTACATGCTACCCATAAAGCTGCTGTTAAAGACACTACAGCAGACCATGCCATATCCTCTCCCCTGCTCACCTAGCAACCAGGGTCACCCTAAGTTTCCCAGCATTCTCTGGGGAGAGGTGGTGGTCAAGTGCTAAGACACTCAGGCCTGTAGTGCAAACATGCTCATCATGCTCAATGGCAAGAGACCAGCCGCCCAGAGTGGTAGAATATACCAGATGGGCGGGATATCAATCAATCAATCAATCAATCAATCAATCCATCCATCCATCCATCCATCCATCCATCCATCCATCCATCCATCCATCCATCCATCCATCAAATAAATAAATAAATAAATAAATAAATAAATAAATAAATAAATAAATAAATAAATAAATAAATAAATAAATAAATAAATAAATAAATAAATAAATAAAATATTTTGAGCCTTACAATTTGGGGATGTGCTCCCACCAAAGTTCCACACTTATTGCAATCCTGATCTATGGATGTTTATTCATTGTGTGAGTTGACAAGCATGACTTCAGATTTGGCCCAGGTTTTGCTGAAAGTGTAATTTTGCTCAAGAGGGGGAAAGAACAAAGACTCCCAGCAGGAGTAACAGCAAAGGGGAACTTAAAGTGGATTGCATGGCCTGTAAGGGAAGGTTGAATAGCCCTCCTCCAGCAACATTTCCCTGAGGAAATTTCATGTGATGGTTCTAAATTAAACAAGGAAATGAAAATGAGATCACAATCCTAGATCTCCTACCTTACATCGACTTTGACCCTAAGTTCAGGACACCGTGTCCCCAGATGGACTTCTGCATAGCCACGGTATCTCTCTCTCTCTCTCTCTCTCTCTCTCTCTCTCCCCATCTTTCTAATCTCCTGTGGCACTGTTATGAATGAATTGCAAGCAGGCTCCCATCCAGATTACTGCTCAGGACCACATCTGCTTAGCTCTAATAATTCAGTAATACCTTTCACCTCCAGATGATTCAGATCTTATCTTTAAGTTCTCTGTTGAAGTAAACTCCAGTCTGTCAATATAGAAGGATGGTATTTATTCATTTATTGGATTTAAATCCCGCACCATCTGGCAACCAGGCCACTTTGGGTGGCTAACAACAGTATCAGCAACAATATTAAAACGCGATAAAAAAAAATAAATTAATACATAACCAAATAGGGTAAATTAAAATAGATGGTAATGAAGGTGGTAAGAAGGGGTGATGAAGAGGATGGCAAAAAGGATGGTAAAAGGGAGGCCAAGATCTTAATGATCTGGAAAAGCCTGGCGGAAGATCGAGGTCTTCGGTGCTCTTTTGAACCCATCCAGCAAGGGTGCCAGGTGGTTCACAACAGGCAGGCTATTCCATAGGCGGGGGCCACTGCTGAGAAGGCCCTGTTTCTTGTTCTTTCCCTCTGGGCCTCCTTTGAGGTCAAGGCCCTCAACCACCCTGTCTGCGAAGAATGGGTATTACGGACAGATCTGGCCGGGAGCAGGCATTCTGATAGGTGCCCTAAACTGTTTAGGACTTTGAAAGGTATCATCATAACCTTGAATTCAATGTGGAAACGAACTGGTAGCCAATGAAGGGCAGCCGGAGTGGGGGAGATTTTCTTGGAACCTGGAATTTCTTCACCCCAGTTATTAATCTGGACGTCAAATTCTGGACCAGTTGAAGGCTCCGCATCAACCTCAAGTGTAGTCCCACGCAGAAAGCACTGCAGTAATCTATTCTTGAGATTATGAGGGCAAGAATCAGCATCGTGAGTGCCCTCATGTCTAGATAGAGACGCAGCTGGGCAATCCTCCGAAGATGGAAATGGGCTGCCCGGACCACAGATGCCACCTGGGTTTCCGTGGTGAGATTGGGGTCCAGGCAGATGCCCAAGCTGTGAACCTCACTCTTCGTGGGAACAGTCACACCCTCAAAGGAGAGGGAGTTTCCCAACCCACTGATGCCAGGGCCGCCCATACACAAGATTTTTGTCTTGTCCGGATTCAGCCTCAGTCCATTTGCCCTTGTAGCGAACAGCCCTGCCCTCACCTGTCCGTCACAGTGGAACAGTGAAGAAAGAGCCAATGAGTGGATGGAAGGTGGAGCCAAGGGGGGGCGGGGGCTGGATATAAAGACTGGTGTATGGAGCCTGAGGGAGATTCTGGTAGTGAGAGACAGTGCAAAACTTAAAACTGTACTAAGAGTGAGTTAGAGATCGGTAAGAATGCTGAATGGAACAGAGAGTTAATAGAGTTTTAAAGTTAAAGCCACCTAGAGTGGTCTTAATTGACTAGATAGGCGGGATATAAATAGAATAAATAAATAAATAATAAATAAAATTGATTTAAATACAAGTGATTAGCAACCTGTGATTTACCTATTGAATATTAATCAGATGTTAACTTCCCTGATCTAATAAATGACTTAAGTTTTAAAAGCACACGTCTCCATGATTAAATGGTATTAAGGCAGTAATACCTGGTGGCAGCGAAGAAAGAAGAAGGGCGAGAACCTCGTGAAGACCTGAGGGGATAGGGGTTTCAGAGGGGATCGCCACAGCCCTCATCCACTCCAGAACGGTCCCCAAGCAGCCTTCAAGGGTAGGAACAGCTTCCACTCCAGTAGGAGAAAAGGAGAGGTAGAGCTGGGTGTCATCAGCGTACTGATGACACAAGGCCCCACAACTCCGGATGACCTCAACCAGCGGCTTCATATAGCTATTAAACAGCATTGGTGAGATGATCGACCCCTGCGGAACCCCACCGTTGAGGATCTATGGAGTGGAAGTCATCTGACCAACCTGCACTCTCTGGGGACGGTCCTCCAAGAAGGAACAGAGCCAAAGTGAGGCCACCGATTCCCAATTCAGAGAGCCGCCCCAGGAGGATACCGTGTTCAACGGTATCAAAGGCCGCTGAGATATCAAGGAGGACCAACAATGACATATTAGCCCTGTTGGCATCCCTCAAGAGGTCATCCTGCAAGGTGGCCAATGTTCCTGCAGGGCGTACCATGCCGCAGCCTGAAGCAATGACAGCTTTAGTACCAGCTCCCCATTGCAGCTTCCCTTGCAGCAATGGTGGCAGCGGCAGCAGCTGCTACAGCTACAGGAACTTCCCAAGGCCAGTGTTCATCTGAGTTGCAACTTCCCCTGAGGTAAAGAAGCCAGCTAAGGCTCCTCACCAAGGTTACTTACCAATGTCATCATTGCTGCTCTGATAAATTTAGCCTTGACTTTGCTTATAAATTAATATAAGCTGCAGCTGTAGGACGGGGAATGTCTTGGAGGCTGGCTTCTCCAGAGTGTAAGAAGAGGAATACGTGCCCTTTCCTCAGCACATTCTGTCCTCGTGAAAATTGCTACTCCCAGCTGCTTTCCGACCCTCGCCAAAAAGGCTGGAGTTACAGACTCTCTGCAAGGAGTTTTGATCAAGATCACATATATATGAGGTTTATCGTCTCTCTCCTGCCCCAAAGAACACCCTATAGCGACAGGACAGAAGAGATACCTTTTGGGTGCAGCAAACATCTTCTTTTCCAGTTCTTTGAGACAGCATCTCTATCTCTTTCTCTCTCCTTAAGGAAGATACCTTGCAAAAATATTATTAGTATGCTTTGTCATTTGAATTGAATTGTGGTGCTGGAGGAGACTCTTGAGAGTCCCCTGCACTGCAAGGAGAACAAACCTATCCATTCTGAAGGAAATCAACCCTGAGTGCTCACTGGAAGGACAGATCCTGAAGCTGAGGCTCCAATACTTTGGCCATCTCATGAGAAGAGAAGACTCCCTGGAAAAACCTCTGATGTTGGGAAAGTGTGACGGCAAGAGGAGAAGGGGATGACAGAGGACGAGATGGTTGGACAGTGTCACCGAAGCTAAGAACATGAATTTGACCAGACTCTGGGAGGCGGTGGAAGACAGGAGGGCCTGGTGTGCTCTGATCCATGGGGTCACAAAGAGTTGGACACGACTTAACGACTAAACAACAACAACTGATTTGTCAGCACTGCCATTTTGAAGAGGTCAATTCCCTTCCCATTTTTTGATGTTGTTATTATGTGCCATCAGGTCACCTCTGACTCATGGTGACCCTATGAATGAGCACTCTCTGAAATGTTCTGTCCTTCAACCACACTGCTGAGACTCAAGCCCGTGGAGTCAATGCATCTTGTATTTGGTTTTTCTCTTTTCCTGCTGCCTTCCATATTTCCCAGCATTGTTGTGTTTTCCAGGGAATCCTATCTTCACATGATGTGCCCAAAATAGGACAGCTTCAGTTTCAACATTTTTGTCTCCAAAGATAGTTCAGGCTTGATTTGATCTAGGACCCACTTGTTTGTTTTTCTGGCAATCTAGGGGATCCACAAACCTCTACACCAGCACCATATTTCAAATGTTTCCCCCCCTCCCAATTGGCTTTCTTAACTGTCCAGCTTTCACACCCATACATGGTGATTGGAAAGACAATTGTGGATAATTATGGTCTTGATCTCTAGTGACAGGTCCTTACACTTGATCTTTTACAATTCCTTCATTGCTGCCATTTCTAGTCCCAGACTTCTATTTTCTTGGCTGAAGTCTCCCTTTGGATTGATGATTGAACCAAGGTATTCAAAATCTCTAACTATTTCATTTTCTTCATTGGCAATGTTAAAGTTGTGTTGCTCTTCTGTAGTAATGAGTTTTGTCTTCTTAGCATTCAACTGTAATCCTGCTCTGGCACTTTCTTCTTTCACTTTCCCTAACAGTAATTTCAACTCTTTGCCTCTTTCTGCCGGTAAAATGGTGTCATCTGCATATTTTAGCCATAACCTCAGCTTAGACTTAGGCTAGGACCCACTTGTTTGTCTTTCTGGCAGTCCAGTGTATCACAAGACTCTCCTCTAGCACTACATTTCAAACAAGTCAACTCTTCTACCTGTCAGCTTCCTTCATTGTCCAACTTTTACATCCATACATAGCAATTGGAAATACCATAGTATGTGTGATTTTGCCCTGGGTCTCCAGTGATACTTCATTACATTTGAGGATCTCTTCTAATTTTTTTCATTGCTGCCCTTCTGTGACTCAGTCTTCTACTGATTTCTTGGCTGCAGGCTCCATTTGGCTTGATGATTCCTCCAAGGTATCTTCAACTATTTCAGTCTCATAACTGTCAATATTAAAAGTTATATAATTCTTCTGTAGTCATTATTTTTGTCTTCTTAATATTCAACTTAATCCTGCTTTTTTACTTTCTTCTTTAATCCTCCTGAAGAGTTGTTTTGTGTCACTCCTCTTTTTTCCCTTCAATAAGTTATCATCTGCACATCTTAAATTAATGATGTTTCTTCTCTCAGTTTTAACTTCTTCATCTGTATCTTATCTAGTTTTACATGTAATATGCTATGCGTACAGATTGAACAGATGGAGACATAAGATACACCCTTGTGTGACACATTTGCCAATGGAAAGCCATCCTGTTTCTCCATATTTTGTCCTAATAGTAGTCTTACCCATTTCTGATAGAATGATCCATAGCTTTTCATGGTCACACAGACATAAAGCTGGTGGCTGGACAGTGTGCTGATAAAGAGACATCAAGATGGTGAGCTTTCTCTACCTGGCTTTCTCCTCACCACCTGGAAGCTTGAAAAAGCTGCTGAATGGGGACAGTAGTGAACGAATGCTGGTGGAGAGCATGACAATATTTTTGATCTGGGTTGCTTCACCCCAGCCCAACTGTGGGGAAAATCCCCAGGGAACCCTGCTTGGAAGCCAGCCAAGCAGCAGTTGCATGAAAACCAGGGAGAGATCTCTGATAAATGAAGACACTGCAGACTTTATCTTGTTAGTATTCAGGTACCGGTAGAGAAGAAGAAGAAGATTAAGAAGATGGCTACCTTCTTCCCCCCAGACGTTTTTATTAAGCACGCAAAACAAGCAAAATTAGCATAAGATAAGAATTTGGCCATAGAGGCGTCGTGTGGTTATCTTTTCTACACATTCCACACATGCGCAGAGAGAGAATCATATAACAATGGGATGATTATAAGGAGAATCACAGGAGAATGCATGATTGTACTAAAATAATGATTATGTTAAACATCACTGATGTATCCCTTAATAGCCACAAGATGGAACTTTAGACTACAAAATCCCCACACCCAACCACCGTTTTTCAGGCACACTAATATATTCGAGTAAGTACAGGGCTTGAAGGAGGATCCTGCTAATCTTTACTTGCCCAGGTGAGAAAAGAGGAAGGAAGTGAGTGAGGAGCTCCATGTAAGTGCTGGGAGGAAAGCTGCCATAAGTGAGAGGGGTAACTGCTAACGAGAAGTGTGTAGACTGACATCCCAATATTGCCTTTTGAGTGGAATAGTGCTCTGTATGGTCTTGTCTCTAGTGCTGGACATGTTCTTATGTATTTATCCACTGATGTAATGGTCATTTGTAAGTGTTTCTGTTGTTTTGAATAGTTGTGCTTCTTTCTGATATGTCGTGAGGCACTTTGGGTATTAATCATGGGAAAGTGGGGTACAAAGAAATAGATGAATGAATGAAGAATTTCTGGTGATTGGCCATCTTAGCCAATGAGATAATGGTCATTATCATGACAGTGTTTTAGAACATAATATCATAGTTGTGTGCTGTCAAGTCAATTCTGACCTATGGTGACTCTTTCCAGGGTTTTCTAGGTAGAGAGCACTCAGAAGTAGTTTCCCATTCTCTTCTGTTGGGGGCATCCTGGGAATGTGCAGCTTGACCCCAAGGCCACACAGGATGGCTCTTCTCTTGGGAAACACAGTGGGAAATTCAATTCCTAATCTCTGGCTCTATAGCCAGATATGTAACTCGCTGAACAATCTAGCCGCCTTAAGTGTTTTAGATAGAGGAACCAAATGTTTCTAACTTTCTGGCTCTCAATGAGTCTATGGTCTTACCTGTGGTGAAATCCAACACCATTGTTGCTTCATACCCATTTCTTTGTACTCTTAAATGCTTGTGCCTTTGCACCTTTGTGTGTATCTGTGCATGCTTTTAAAGAGGGATTTACTGTACCTCAGTATGGATTCTGAAGTTTGTTTTGCGCTAACAACGGCTATCGCTGCTTTTGTATGGATTTTCAGGTGGACTTTATTTAAAAATAAAATAACAACAGATTAAAATGGTAAAGCAATGGAACAAAATGCCCTGATAGCTGAAACAGTGAGAAACTGAACAGAACTAGTGTTATTCTCGATGAGGCACTTAGATTGTACATTCAACATGACTGGAAAATGCCAGTCATGAACGGGCATTCAAGTAAGATGATTACTCTTCACCTCTGATTTGGGATTTTGTTTTGTTTTGTCTGCAGTTCCAGGCCAGCAGGATGTTTATCTGGCTTTTTGTGGCCCACTACAGAGGGCTGCTTTCCCATCGAGAGGGTCCTTCTGGCAGTTGGCATGCTCTCTATTGGCATTCTTGCTAAGCACATGACGACCAAAGTATGACAGAGTGGGCCTGTGCTAGGAAGTGACTTCGTATGTAACAGGAGTCTTGCTGGTAAGACAAAGGGAGGAGGAAAAATGTCCAGCTCTTGTTGTAGGAGAGCCAGATATAGCCGACGTTTGAAAAAGGGAGCCTCAACAGGTGCATCCTTTCTTACCCCTCTACTGTATCATCTTGAAAATGACAAGCGTTGCCTGCTAGAATTCCATCTGCACAACTCTTATAATACAGCTAGGAGAATGCTGCTCTCCTTTGCATCTTGAATATTGCCAGATTAAAATCTCAAAACAAGAAGTGGGTCATTGAACAAACGGAAATACATTACGTTCAAAAGGCTCACCATTCTTAGTCTTGGATGATTTGCTAAATGGGAGATTTCACGAGGGGTTTTTGTTTTTTTATTTTCATTTTTTAATGTTGTTTTTATAGTCTTCTTATCTTTTTGAAGCCACCCAGAGTACTGGCTTGTCCACTAAATGGGTGGGGTATAAGTCCAAACAAACAAACAAATAAAAGGCATGTGAATTTCTGGTGAGCCCATTGCAAGAACACATCTGTTCCTATTCATTGTATTCCGTGCCTTTTCTCAATTCTTTGTCTTCTGTGTCTCCTCTGGGAAAGTGTCAGTGGTTTTATTTATTTATTTATTTATTTATTTATTTATTTATTTATTTATTTATTTATTTATTTATATCCTGCCTATCTGGTATTGCGACCACTCTAGGTGGCTAGAAAAAGAGTGCTGGTGATGAGGCAGGAAAAAGAACAGGTTAGAAAAGTAGCCCATAATATGGGGTGGATTTGTATTACTGTATATTTTTTAAATGATTTATTTTTTATTCATCTCTGTTGAACAATTAAATCTCTTCTTGACATGATTCCTGTTCTAAGAGAAATGCATTAGCATTAGTTTTTTTCTTTTCTCATTACTTTTTTTAAAAAAATTCCCCAAAATACAAACATTACCCTCAAACCCAATCTTCAAAGTATTTTAGGAATGTATTCGCGAAGGCTTTCACAGCTGGGATCTAATGGTTGTTGTGGGTTTTTTGGGCTCTTTGGCCGTGTTCTGAAGGTTGTTCTTCCTAACGTTTTGCCAGCCTCTGTGGCCGGCATCTTCAGAGGACAGCACTCTGTGCTCTGGTGTAGTTTGCTTGGGAGTGGAGTGCTACTCCTGTCCTCTGAAGATGCTGGCCAGAGAAACTGGTGAAACGTTAGGAAGAACAACCTTCAGAACATGGCCAAAGAGCCCAAAAAAACTCACAACAACAACTATTTTAGGAATACTTACAGTATGCCAAAAGGTAGCAGTGTTACTTGACACTGTTATTTTGCAAAAAATAATTTGAATATTAGCAAAAATTGTTTCAGCATGACCACACAATTTGTCTGTTAAGAAGCCATCAGTAATCAATATGGTTGCTCAGAGAGGGACCTCTATGGCCTTAAACAGACCCATAGTCAGGGAGAGGAAAGGAATGGCCTGCCAAAATCCAAGAGAAGGAAGAAATGGCCTGTGGATTCTCAACAAATTGCTCACCACTAAACTGCAGGGAATAATAGCAAGAATGATGAAGATAGTGGAAGCAAAGTGTGACATTTGGTAGAACAAAACTTTGTGAGAACATGTGCTTGTAGCTCAGTGAAGTGCAGTGCTCTCAAATCATGTTCATAGGATTGCAGTGTAGAAATCCCATGTTAAGATCATTGAAATTTAATTTAATATATACCCCACTTTTCTCTGAGCAGAGGGAACCAAATTGGCTTGCAAAAAAGCAAATTAGACCCAAGTATAAAGACAATTCAAAAGCAGTTCGAAAGCATGTAAAATGTGAGTAGATAAATAGGTACCACTTCAGTGGGAAGGTGACGGCGTTCCCTGTCTAGTCATGCTGGCCACGTGACCATGGAAGCTGTCTATGGACAAACGGTGGCTCCATGACCAGGAAACAGGGATGAGCACCGCCCCCTAGAATAGGACACAACTAACAATCATCAAGGGGAACTTTTACCTTTACCTATAAAGACAATCAAAATATAATGGCCAACATCTTGTTGTGTAACTATGTGTGTACAACTGGAGGCTACAATCCCCAAAGCACTTCTGCCAGCACCTTGTGCAATTGGTGGTGCTGGTGACATGCAACCCTTTACACAATTATATGGCACAATCCCTTCTTTCTGGGTGTAACAGGAAGGGGATAGAGGTCCTCAAATTACAATGTTAGAAAACAATGAAGCATTTCTCATTGAGTGACATCCCAAAACTAATGGAGACAAAGGGCTTTATTTATGAATAGTAAAATGATTCAAAATTGAGAATTTATGTGACATTTTGACAGAATTTTTTACTGATGTTCAAGGTAATTGAAAATACACTGGGACCCCTGTATCTATGGGATCGCTATTTGCAAATTATCACAGCCCTGTATGCAACATACAAGGGGAGGGAATTTGTGACTTTTGTTCTACCTCCTTGTATGTTGTATATAGGTTTTGCTACTATCAATGATTTCAGGCATTTGCAGTCAATGAGAGAACAGATCTCCCATGGATATCGGGCTCCTACTGTATAGGGTTGTTTTTTTAAACAAATTATACCATATACTTGGGAAGGCTTAATGTCATACATGTTTCTCCTGTTTTTGGTACCCCCGTGGCACACCTGCTGCGTATTTAAGGGCTGAATTAGGATTAACCCCAATTGAAACATTGCTCTGGCCATGTGTTGGTTGAAATTTGCCTGCATGAGCAACTCTCGCTACAAAGAGGTGCTACAAAGAACAACCCCATGGTCCTTCTCAAATGTCCTGGGTAAACTCAGTTAGACCCATTTTACAGAGCTATGGAATCAACATGGAGTCCTTGCCCACTTTTGCCCTAATAGAGCCAAACATCTGGTTAAAGAAAAAATCAGTCTTCACTCTAAGTGGCTAGATTTGGGTAAAAGTAAAGGTAAAGGTTCCCCTTGACAATTTTTGTCCAGTCGTGTTCGACTCTAGGGGGCGGTGCTCATCCCCGTTTTCAAGCCACAGAGCCAGCGTTTTTGTCCGAAGACAATCTTCCGTGGTCACATGGCCAGTGCGACTTAGACACGGAACGCTGTTACCTTCCCACCAAGGTGGTCCCTATTTATCTACTCCCATTTGCATGCTTTCGAACCGCTAGGTTGGCAGGAGCTGGGACAAGCGACGGGCGCTCACTCCGTCACGTGGATTCGATCTTATGACTGCTTGGTCTTCTGACCCTGCAGCACAGGCTTCTGCGGTTTAGCCCGCAGCGCCACCACGTCCCCACCCCTAGATTTGGGTGCCATCTCACAAATGGCCTATTCTGGTTGGTTCACTCTGTACAAAACATCATTTAGTTTTGAGAATTATTTTGTTTATCTAACCTCAGCCCCTTTAAGCAAAGCATCCACAGCTTTAAATTTTCAGTGTATGTCATCAGCCATTTTGGAGGGAGATATGATAATGTCCCATTTCATCAAAGATTCTGTATCTGTGGCTCAGGAGATGTCAAAGATGCTTTCCATGGTTTATTCAGTTGCCCTTTATATGAGCACCCCAGAAGCCAACCTCTTGCTGGCATTCTTAGACTCTTGTGTGATAGACCCCCCGCCTTGGTTCAACTTTGCACCCTGCTAGTGGGTAGGGATGCAAATACTACCTATCAAGAAGCAAAATTTGCTTTGGCAGCAAATACATGCCAACCTTCAACAGTCTTAAGAAAGAAGGGAAGTTATGTCATCTTGGGGTCAGTGCAGTTTGCGTTGATGTTGATACTGTGGTGACCTTCGGTTTCAAACAATAAAGCTTGTTCTGTTCTGTTTTTGATATAAAGTTCAGCTCTTTGAAGTTCAGTAATGTCTACTGAGGCATGGTGCATTTCTGAAAGGATCTAATTCTCAAATGTAGAAAAAAATGCTCCAATTTATTGTAATTCTACATATTATAAAGTAGTGTGTCTCACTGCATTCAGTAGGATGAGTGTGTGTTAAGCTTCTCCCCCACTCCCTCCCTTCCCAGTGGGTGTAAAAGAGAAAGATAGAAACATACAAATAGCCATGAAATAGCTTTGTCTGTGATAAATCTGTCTAAAGCGAAGTGGCCATTCACCAATTGGTGTAGCTTTCTTATGTTAATTAACCTCTATGGCGGCATAGGAAAGCATGGCCATTAGATACTGAGGGCAGTTAATACCATCCCTAAAACCTCATTGAAATCACAACTCTAAAAAACACAAACAGAAAATAAAATAAAGTACAATAACATTGTAAAATAAAACAATCTACAGTACATGTAAATGTGCTGCACACACTCCATGTCCAAGAACGTCTGGGGACTCAAGGTTAGAAACCACTGCGCTAGAATACTAGGGAGATTTGGCGAATCACCATCTTTGTAAATTCAATTGATTCAAATGGTTTTACTCTAGTTGTGACTTACTATGCTAGGCAACAGGATTTCAGCCAATGAACAAAGGATTGATGGAGATGGAGTCAGACTAGGCAAAGAGATTGTGAAAACATATGTATTAATATATGTTTATGGTTTTTTTGAAGGAAGTAACTTTCAAAGAAGAAGCTGTTTCAACCATTGCAAGCATATTCAGACAAGAATGGAAACAAACAACAACAACAGAAACCCAGAAGAATAGAAAACAAGAACTTTGTGTGTGGCACTCTAAAGATTAACTTATATTGCAGTGTAAGCCTTAGTAATACATCCAATTATTCAGGTGTCTGGGGTTTTTTTTTTTAATTTTTGTGTGGTTATTTTTGAGGAAAAAAACCCACATGATTAAATAGTCTTTTGGGTTAGCGATTTAAATAGTTACCTAAATTAATTTGATTTACACTACATCCACCTTGCAGCAGTATGAGCACATCTGATATGTTGTTGTTGTTGTTGTTTAGTCATCAAGTCATGTCCGACTCTTCATGACCCCATGGACCAGAGCACGCCAGGCCTTCCTGTCTTCCACTGCCTCCCCGAGTTGGGTCAAATTCATGTTGGTAGCTTTGATGACACTGTCCAACCGTCTCGTCCTCGGTCGTCCCCTTCTCCTCTTGCCTTCACACTTTCCCAACATCAGGGTCTTTTCCAGGGAGTCTTCTCTTCTCATGAGATGGCCAAAGTATTGGAGCCTCAGCTTCAGGATCTGTCCTTCCAGTGAGCACTCAGGCTTGATTTCCTTCAGAATGGATAGGTTTGTTCTCCTTGCAGTGCAGGGGACTCTCAAGAGTCTCCTCCAGCACCACATTTGAAAAGCATCAATTCTTCAGCAGTCAGCCTTCTTTATGATCCAGCTCTCACTTCCATACATCACTACTGGAAAAACCATAGCTTTGACTATGTGGACCTTTGTCGACAAGGTGATGTCTCTGCTTTGTAAGATGCTGTCTAGGTTTGTCATCACTTTCCTCCCAAGAACCAGGCATCTTTTAATTTTGTGGCTGCTTTAACTTTAACCATCTACAGTGATCATGGAGCCCAAGAAAGTAAAATCTGTCACTGCCTCCATATCTTCCCCTTCTATTTGCCAGGAGGGGATGGGACCAGTGGCCATGATCTTTGTTTTTGTGATATTGAGCTTCAGACTATTTTTTTGCACTCTCCTCTTTCAGCCTCATTAAGAGGTTATTTAATTCCTCTTCACTTTCTGCCATCAGAGTGGTATCATCTGCATATCTGAGGCTGTTGATATTTCTTCCGGCAATCTTAATTCCATCTTGGGTTTCATCCAGTCCAGCCAGTCGCATGATGTACTGTATTCTGCATATGTTAAATAAGCAGGGGGACAATATACAGTCTTGTCATACTCCTTTCCCAATTTTGAACCAATCAGTTGTTCCATATCCAGTTTTAACTGTTGCTTTCTGTCCCACATATCGATTTCTCAGGAGACGGATAAAGTGCTCAGGCACTCCCATTTCTTTAAGAACTTGCCATAGTTTGCTGTGGTCCACACAGTCAAAGGCTTTTGCATAGTCTATGAAGTAGAAATAGATATTTTCTGGAACTCTCTGGCTTTCTCCATAAAACAGCATATGTTAGCAATTTGGTCTCTAGTCCCTCTGTCCGTTTGAAATTCAGCTTGTACTTCTGGGAGTTCTCGGTCCACTTACTGCTGAAGCCTACCTTGGAGAATTTTGAGCATAACCGTGCTAGCGTGTGAAGTGAGTGCAATTGTAAGGTAGTTGGAGCATTCTTTGGCACTGCCCTTCTTTGGGATTGGGATGTAGACTGATCTTTTTCAATCCTCTGGCCACTGCTGAGTTTTCCAAACTTGCTGGCATATTGAGTGTAGCACCTTAACAGCGTCATCTTTTAAGATTTTAAATAGTTCAACTAGAATGCCCTCACCTCCACTGGCCTTGTTGTTAGCCATGCTTTCTAAGGCCCACTTGACTTCACTCTCCAGGATGTCTGGCTCAGGGTCAGCAACCACACTATCTGGGTTGTCCAGGACATCCAGATCTTTCTGGTATATTTCCTCTGTGTATTCTTGCCACCTCTTCTTGGTGTCTTCTGCTTCTGTGAGGTCCCTACCATTTTTGTCCTTTATGATGTCCATCTTTGGTCCATGTGGTTCCTTTAATATCTCCAATTTAATTCTGTATGATCTTTACAGAGAGAAAAAACCCTCTGTGTGATCTTTACAGAATATCAGAAAAGGGAGAGGAGAATGCCTAACTTGTCACAGCTAATGGTGTCAAATTTATAAGGTGGTGGGACACATCTGGGTTGTGTGCCTGGTCACAGACTCAACTGCAGCCCGCACCATGTCAATTACTGCATGTTACACCTTATGAAAGCACCAGTAGGATTCTGGCCATTTTTTAAACATTTCCGAGACTTCTTAATGAGTGAGGAATACTGTGCGTTTCACTTCTGCCATAGTTAATCAAGCATCTGGCTGCCATTCTACAGATTTTCAGCTGTATTTCTGTGGGCCTCGCTAGTCAAGATGCTGTTTGTATATGCAGATAGCTCACTGTACTTTTGTTTAGTAACTGGTCAGATGGGAAAAAGCCTAGATATTTTTATATCTGATACCTCAACATGTAGCACGGAAAATTTTGTGTGCTAGTCTTATAAGAGGAAGAAACCAGCCTATACCTTATTATGTGATCTGACTCTTAGAGATGCCTTTCTTTACATGTGGTTTTGTTTTGTACTTTTTATAGAGAAGTTTTTGTACTGAAAAATAACGAGGAAATCTATTTTGCAAGCAGTGTGTCTAATTTGAAGCTGCAGTTTTTTTCACATGAGGAGACTGTGAAGCATTGTGCTAAATCATATGTTGTGGTAAAGTCCACATCTTCATTTTGCATGCATTTTTCTTGTGCACAGATAGAATATCTAGGGCTTGGAATCTTCTTTAATTGTCTCAGTGCTGCAACACACACACAGAGACACGAGCAGGCATACACACTTCTCAACAAAGCAGCCCATGTTCTAGCCCAGCCAGTCGGGGGTGGGTTGTGTAACAAGGCGAAAGCACAAAAAGAGGCTGATGCACTGGGAACTCTGACAGCAGCCTTGCAAGGAGGCCCTTGTCTTCTGAGTGACCAAGGATTTCCTAAACCCACACGGTCAAAAACGTGTGGCATCCAGGCCTGGAAAAAGAACAGCTTGGGATTCCATCCCTGCCTTTACGTCAAGATCCCCTTTTACTATTGTACAGCTTTGGAAATTAGCGATCAATACCAGACAGAAAGGCCCTTGTTCCTGGGAGGGCGGGTAGCCAGCTGTTTATCTCGGGCCATATCAATGCCCCTCTTGTTAGCATAGTTATTACCCTTCCCCACCCCGCCCCCACCTTCGTCTTTGCTCTCAAAAGCCTCTTCACAAGGCAAAAAAACTAAGGGTTGTGAGGCTTCTGCTGGTGAAGAATATTTCCTCTATGGAACCAACCAGCAAATGTCTATAGAAGGCCTATCTGGTTAGCATTAGCAGAGCAACGAGCAACAAAGATTTGGTTTTTGCTGTTTTTAAGAGTAGACCTTTGGTCTAGATGGGCGGGATAAACATCTAATAAATTTAAAAAAAGTGAGCTTGTGGATTCAGCCCTTCAAAAGTGGAATGGTTAGCAAAGTACATCCCCCACCCCCCCTTTCGGAAGGAAATCACATCCACACTTCTTATTCTAACTTAATTTTTTTAAAAGATGGTGTTTATTAGAGGAATATCTTGAGGTAGGAAAGATAAGAGGAATTCTAGATTCCAGCCCATAAGGGTTGAGATGCAGGATGCCAGGGCTGCCCCCTCCCCATCACTCTCTGGAGAACAGGAGGAAGATGTCCCCTTTGCTTCCTTCCAAAGAGGGTCAAGACAGAAAAACTATGAAGGAAAGAAAGGACATCAGCAACCCTAAGAGCATCAGTCTGGCTTGAAGGAGGCCTTGCTATTCGTGGTCTGCGCTACGAATAGCAAGTTGAGGCCTGCATGAGGAGGATCCTGGGTACTGTACTTCCTTGCACAAGCTCTGTTGAAGTACAGTGGGGTCTTGACTTGAGAACTTAATCTGTATTGGAAGGCGGTTCTCAAGTCAAAAAGTTCTCAGGTCAAATCTGCATTTCCCATAGGAATGCATTGAAAACCATTTGATCCGTATCTGCTCTTTTCCGTCCATAGAAACTAATGGGAAGCTGCTATTCTGCCTTCGACCACTAGAGGGGGATATTTTCTTTCTTTTTTTCTTAGGTCAAGAAAGGTTCAGGGAAGGCAGGGAAAATACAGTCCAGGCAGTATCAGGCAGTCTGAAGACTGTCTCCCAATCCACTCTCTAAACGCTGGGAGGAGTGAGGAAGCAGACAGGCACCCTTTTCACTGGCCAACAGTTAACTGAAAGTTCACATTTTGCACTTTCCCTGCCTCCCACGTGGTTTTTTTTTCAGTTCTTAACTCAAATCTAAGTATGTAAGTCAAGTCAATGTTTTCCTATGAGAGCGGTTCTTAAGTCAAAATGTTCTTAACTCAAGCCGTTCTTAAGTCAAGACCCCACTGTAAAGCTGCCCGTCCTCTGGTAACTGAGGGGAAAAAACTGAAGAAGATCCTGGGCTTTCTTACTGAGTTGTAAACCAGTGATTCAAGTATACCTCCTTCTCTCCATCCCTGGAGTTCCAAGGCACTAAAGATACAACATAAAGGTATGTATACCTTTTGAGAGGATAACAGAGAAGCACAGGAAGTTACCTTCTGCCAACCCAAACCTTTCCCCCCATCTAGCCCACTCTTTTCTAGCTCAGAGGCAGCAGCTCTCCAGGGCCCCAAGCCAAAAAGGCCCCACTCCCTGCTTTTATCTTCACTTTCCAATAAAGGGAGTGCAGTGGACTTTTCCATGCTGCTGACCTAGGAGTAGAAGCTCTGAGGCTAGTTCCATATGTCTCCCTTCATCTGTTCTCTTCATCATCTGTGTGGTATCACCCAAGCTCCTTTGACTTCATTAAGAGGTAGCTGCCAGGTTTCTGGAGAGGTCTGATCTGGCCACAGTGACACACGCCTTAGTGATATCCCAGCTGGATTACTGTAACGCATTCACTGTGGGGCTGCCGATAGAAAGTGTCAGGAAATTTCAGAGAGTTCAAAATGCAGCTGCTAGATTGCCAACTGGGACTGGCCACAGGGGTCACATAACCCCCTCGTGTTACAGCAGGTCCACTGGCTGCCTATCCATTTCCAGGCAGAATTCAGAGCACTGGTTCTAATCTATAAAGCCTTAAATGGCTTATGCTCAAGATAAGGACTGCATCTCCCTTTATGAGCCTGCTTGCGTGTTAGGAGAGGCCTTTCTCCCCACCTTCACAGGTGCACTTGGTGAGTATGTGAGAGAGGGCCTTCTCTGTTGCTGCTTGGAAGACTTTGGAACTCCCTCCCACAGGAAGCTAGGCTGGCCCCGTCTCTACTGTCCTTCTGCAAGCAGGCGAAGACCTTTCTCTTCAGGCAAGTTTTCCCTGAGTAGCTGGCTACCTGAGTAGGGTTTTAAATCGATTGTTGTACCTTACTGCTTTGAATGTGTTTTGGTGCTGCTTACGTTTTTTTTAAATATGTTATTTGTTTAATCCTCTTTGTATTTGTATGCTCACTCAGGATTAGCTTTAAAAACAGCCCTTTAATGATGTAAGCCTTCAACCCTTTTTAAGGAGAAAGGCACAGTAAAAATATTTTAAATAAATAGATAAATGGGTTACGGCATTTTATTTTGTTTTGGTGTTTTGGTTGGGGCACCCTCCCTATAAAACGCCTTGGCAGAGGCTGGCCTCCAGCACTCCTCTGCAGCCTTCTGCAAGCTGGTGTTCTCCAGATGTGCCGAACAATACTTTCCATCAAGTCAAGCCAGCATGTCCTAACAGTGCGGCACCCCAGCTGGGGTAAAGAAAAACCTGACCTCACCAGTCTATGGTGGGATCCTAACACATTAGATTACAGAACACTGCTTTGTTGCTTCAGATGATTGATAAAAACAAAACTATTTTTTTGGGGGGGGAGCTCTCAACTGGGACTGTTATCAAGGGCCACATCTGCCCCTCAAGTAGATACGATAAGCACTTTGAATTTTGTGTGTTTTTGTGAATTTTGTGGGCAGCCCCATATGTTTGCCTTTCTCCTGCCTCTTCTTCTCCCTCTTGGATTTCTTCTCAAGGGCAGGTAGTTGCCCTGTGATGTCACTGGCAGGATAGATGTAATGATGATTATCTTACTGGAGCAGGAGCCCATATCTAAAACTCTCAACAACGGATAATAAATGTATGTACCCTGTTCTTCTAGACCAGTGGCTCCCAACCTTGGGTCCCCAGATGTTCTTGGACTACCATTCCCAGAAATCCTGGCCAGCCCAGCTAGTGGTGAAGGATTATGGGTGTTTTAGTCCAAGAACAGCTGAGGACACAAAGTTGAGAACCATGGTCTAGATCAGGGGTCTCCAAACCTTTGACCATAAGGACCACACCGAATATTTTGAGGGCCGAAGGAACAGGAATGTGCACATGTGATTTCACATTGCAACAACAGAAGGCAATGCCACCTCCTATAAGATGGAATTCAAGACTGGGGTTCATCCGATTGTGTTTATGTATTGCAGTTCATCTAAGAGTAAACATACTCTCAGCCAATTAGGATCCAAACCATTCAGGGTAAGCATGGGTCATTTAGCTTGGATAAGGTTCTAGAATCTATTGGCTGCACAGCTATAAGAGACCTCAGCATGCAGTGGCTGAAATCCAGCAGTGCAGCTTAATCCTCCTCCTCATCTTAGAACTGCAGAACTGGAAGGGATCATCAAGTCCAACTCCTGTCAAGGAAGGACAGTGGATAATCTAACTCTCAACCTCTGGCTCCACAGTTGTAGACCTAAAGCACTGAGCTATTAAGCATGTGGCCATCCTAGTGTGTCTATAGGAAGGACTTGAGTGCAGACCTTGCAAAAGTTATTTCTTTTGGATGACAGCTCCTGGACCACCCCCACCCCCATTGAGAATTCTGGGAACTGTTCATCCTGAGAAGTAAATTTGCCAGTCTTCACTGATGACACTCTGCAGATGCAGTGTTGCAAGAGGGAACTAGAAATGCTTGACCACCACCACCAGCAGCTCCACTGGTGCAAAAGTAGGTTCTGACATGACCTCTGATCTGTTGGATTTGCTCCAGTTCTTTCTTGCCACTGTTATTGCAGCTGTCATCTCTCTGGTGTTTCCCTGTGGGCAAGCCCCCTTGCCTCACCTTTAAGTAAATGTGTTAAGTGTCTGAGCTAACCCGCTATTGCGGGCGAGTGACCTGGGCTATCATCAGGTTTGTCTGCACCTTCCCCAGTTGAAAAAATAACAAGAAAAGGATCATTGGAACTCAATTAGATCTATCAACCAGGCAGAGTGGACTATGCTGATGGATTTAACCTTGACTTAGCCAAGAATATTTAACTGTATGCATACCACTGTTAAAGATTTCAGCTAGGTAAACTGCAAATATGTCCTTATATATACTGAAGCCTATAGTCAAATCAGGGTATTAATGGTACACCTAGGGAGCAGCCAAGAACACAGAGCAAGCTAAGGAATGTGCCAAATTGAAATATGTGGGAACTTTAAAAATGATTAAGCTCATGCCAAATGGAATACAATGTGGATGCCAGGTATACCTCTTTAGAGAGGGCACATCATAGCTGCAGCGCCCTCACTCTAAAAGTTCTATGTCATTGCATAGGGCCCTCCTTCTCTGAACAGGAGAAAGTGCTTGGAGAAGAGCCTCAACAGAAGATAGTCAAGGCTGGCAAGATAGTGTGGGATTTAGTTGGATTGACCTACGTATCTTGCTGCTGTAGGTGCAGCAATGTAATTTGCTCCTTGATGTTGTCTAGGTGCTCCCAATGGCCCTGAACTAGACATTAAAATTTAGCCAAGTTTTAAAAATTTGAACATGGTTAAGTTTACATCTGAATATCCAAAGCATAGTTGAGGCTGGCAGTACACCAGAATTTGAAATCATGGTTTGAACTGAGTTTATAAACTATGATTTGCATTAATCGGGATAAACATTATACCTGTGTAAAGAAACTACTGTTAATACAGCTGCCTGGATTCTATATATTTAGGGTGTCAAGTTAGACTTGTCAGTGTCTCCATAAATATGTCCTCCTAGGCTGGGCTTTGCTCAGCAAGTTAAACTGTGGTTTCACTGCATATCTGGGGTCTAAATGAAGCAACAAAGTGTGGTTAGTGCTAAGCATGACGGTTAACTTTGTACCTTACCTGAATATTGTAATTTACTAAAAAGTAATTTGTTACCCTCTAAATTATGTTGTTGGTTTTTTTAAAAAACGACAGTATTAAATATGTCATTATTTTAATGATTATTAATGTCAACAATGTTAACATGTTAAATAAAAATTCAGATTTTTTTTATTACTTGGATTTGTTACTTCTGAGGGTTTATTTTGTGGTGTTGGCAGTTTATGACCATTTTTAATACAGTAGTTTCAATGAATTTTTAAAAAATATAAAGCGAACACATTATGAACAGTGCAATTAATTAATTTTATAACTTGCACTGAAACAGTGGATACCAGCTGATGAATTTTGATATCAATGTTCTAACATTCATTCTAGGATTCTGATCTTTCCACGCGCATTGCGTTCGAAGCTCCGATTTGCATGGCTGGAGCCATTCTGATCATGGAAGAAGTCCCATGGAACTGGACTGAGCTGGCCTCTTCTTCCTCAAAGGTAGCCACATGACAGGACTAGGGAGGGAGAACCAATGTCTGCGCATGCTCCGGAGGGGCGCAGGAATTATTCCACCACACATGGTCTCACTGGGCTCAAGTTTCATCATCCAAGTACAGTATGTACAGTCTAGTCTGTGCTATTCACACCCTCCACGGACAAACAGGCACAGACAAGGGTCATCTCTCATTATCTTCCCGGCTTGAAAAGGAGCCTTCCTCAGTGCCATGGACTGAATTGTGTGGAAATGCATGGATATTTCATGTACTCACTGTGCATGTGACAGAGGAGGGGAGGAATAAGGACTCCACACTCTCCGCTAAAAAAAGAGAGGAAGATAATAAGGTACCATTGTCAGAGTCTACTGAATTTGAACAGTGTAGTGCTGTTGAGAACAACAAACAAATTCTATTTCGGGATGTGTTAAGATACAGGATCGTTATTTCTAAGTCACGGGTTGCAGCAGCACTTCTGCCTGGTATTTCTTGAACTAGGGAGCTGCTTTCAATGGATCCTCCTTGGTCTGGGATGGAAATGAAAGGAAGCGCTGATCCTAACTTAGAGAATGTTTCCCGTAAATGATGCAGTGTTTCTTTGAGGACCTGGATCTTTCCTTTCTATGGGGTTCTCCCATATTTTGGCTCAGATTTGTAGATCTGCAGAATTCTCCATGTGTAAACAAAGGACAGATGCTACCGCCTTGGCTGGTGCATGAACCTGCTTAATCCACAGACGCAGCTTTTCTGGCCCGTATGCTCCAAATTGCTCTCTTCATGCGTCTGGATTTGTGTCCCTTTCCGCCCACGCCTTGTTCCAGCAGGGCCTCAATGCCGCTTCTGTCCAGAGTGCAGATACCCACGACCAGCCGGCCAGTACGCAAAGTGCTTCCCTTTCCTGGCTCGCCTGCTGTGAAATGAGATAGAATGGAACATTCCACACCCACAAAGCCGAACACGCAAAGATTACTCAGGGTCCAGCGTCAGAGACACATTGGAGTCCCGAAAGCACCGATGAGATGAAAATGCACTCTCAACAGCAAAGGAGAGGCAGCTGGGCTTTCATCTTTTCACATGAATCGCTGGCTGCCTTCCTTTTCCCACTGCAAACAGAGCTGATTGGAATCTGCTGTCCATCATCTTATGCAGGAACTGCCCTCCTTCTGATGGTCATGTGTAGGAACACAGGAGGCTGCTGCGTCCATCCATTTTACTGAGTTCATCCATCCCGGTATTGCCAACTCTGATTTTTGGTGGCTTTCTAGGGTGTCAGGCAGGTTTCTCAACCTAGCCCCACTGTGAAGATGAACCAGCGCGAGTGGCTGAAGCTAGAAGTGAGCCATCCCCTCACTTGTCTAAGGTTGAAGGATTCGGCACCATTTTTCCATTATTGCCTTCAATGATCCAGGCCATGGCATTGGGAGGAGAAGGTGGGAAGTTAGGAGAAGAGGGAAGCAGGAAGAACAACCAATAGTGGAGGGTTTCTTGATGACAGAGGAAGAGGGAGACGTGATTGGGTTAGGAGGTATAAAGAGGGAAAAGAGGAGCTGGGGATCAGAGGAGTGGGAAAGTCCCGAGCTGGGAGGTGGAGAAGAAGATAAGCCACTATCGCATGATACCGAGGGGCCCTATGTGTTCTCCTTTCCCCAAAGGGGAGAGGCAAAGGATGACAGAGAGAGGAAGGCTCCAAAGGGAAAGGAAGGTGCAGGAATGGAAATACAGTTGGAGGGAGGTAGAACCTTTGGAATGAACCGTATCAGTTTATCCAAGAGGGAAAGGTCCCTGGAAGAAGGTGGTGTGTCTGGATCCGATCCCCACAGGCTCATCCCGAAGGCGATTGGGCTCGAGACCCTTTGCATGGGCTCTTTGCGCAGTGCAGAGTCAACCCATGTGGAAACCTACTGATCGCAAGAGGTTTGGAATGTCCCCTCGTTAAAGGACTCTTGCGAAATGCCGGGGTTGCACAAGACGTGGCCCGAAGCATCTATGGTTGCTGGACCCGTTGGGCCCACTTAAGATGTTGTTCATACTGCACCGTTAAAAAACATCAAACCGTTGTCTAATGTTGCACTGTCTCTTGGGATGACTTTCTTTAAAGGGGAAGAACCGCCTATCTAAAAACTAGAACCCAATCACAAGTACTAAAAATCCAGTCAAAGCAGTAATGCATAACAATCCATCTAAAAATCTCACACAGCTAGCCAGTTACTGAGGGGAAGGTTGCCTGAAGAAAAATGTCTTCATCTGCTTGCAGAAGGACGGCAAAGATGGAGCCAGACTGGCCTCCTGTGGGAGTTCCGGAGTCTGGGAGCAGCAACAGAGAAGGCCCTCTCCTGTGTCACCATCAGAGACACCTGTGAAGGTGGTGGGACCTATAGGAAGGCCTGTCCTGATAATCTTACCACCGGAACCAGCTTATAATGGGAGATATGGTCTTTGAGATGGCTTGGACCCAGGAACTTTGGGGCTTTATAGGTAAAGACCATCATTTTGAATTGTGCCTGGAAACTGATCACCAGCCAGTGGAGCTACTGTAACAGAGGGGTGATGTGATTCCTGTAACCAGGTCCAGTCAGCAATCTGGCTGCTGGATTTTGGAGCTGTTGAAGTTTCTTGACACTTTCCTTTGGCAGCCCCACATTAGTGCATTATAGAATTCAGCCTGGAAGTAACTAGGGCGTGTATCATAGTGTCCAGATCAGATCTCTCAAGAAATGGACGTTGCTGCTGCACTAGTTTTACTTGTTCGAATGTACTCCTGGCCACTGCCGAGACCTGGACATCCAGGCTCAGAGATGAATCCTGGAGCACCTCCAAGCCGTACACCTGTTTTTTCAATGGGAGTGTAATAGGCTCCCTCCCTATTCCTTGATCTGCCTTTTGACTGACCAGGAGCACCCCTGTCTTGTCTGGATTAAGTTTCAATTTATTCACCCTCATCCAGTCCATTACTGGTACCAAACACTGATCTAGAGTTGAAACAGCTTCCTTAGATGTAGGTGTTAAGGAATTTGTTTCTGAATATGGCACTCATAATTGTTTGGCACATAGGGCTAGGCCTTTATTCTAGATTACGCCAAGCTTGCTTAAATTTAGCAGCATAAATTGGAATCACTTTATTGCAACTACTACTGATCAGAAATCTGAAATCTTTGCAGATCTACAGCAAATCTTGGAGAAACGTAACAGGCCTGCCCTCTGACCAGCCTTGCACAACGTGACATCTTAGCCCCCGTGATACGTGCAGCATGGGAATAGTAAGAATATCTAGTTGTAAGAATGTTCTTGACAGATATGATGAGAATTTAGATTGTGTAAGTGAAGCAAAGCAGGTGGTGCATGTGTCCAGTGCACCAGTTCTTCTGGTTTTATTATTTATTTTTCACTGGTTGAGTTCTGAGGACAGGGATGGATTGCTTGGTTCTGCCCGTTCAACCACTTGGACAATCTTTGCCTGTCTCGGCTGGTCGCAGCCAGTATATATGGCTTCACCCTATGGATACTAGAAATTATCTAATCAGTGCTCCTTGAAGGATGATGAACTGCCAAACTATTTTAAAGAGGCTGCAGTCTGGCCACTCCTGAAGAAGTTCAGGGCTAAGGTTGAGCCCAGTGGCCAACCCTCCATGCTGGAGCAAACTGAAGTGGTGGGTGGTTGCTGACCAACCTCAGGGGTTTTGGATGATAATAATGATATGGAGCTGTATGTTCTAGAGCTCGTTTTGATCCTCATGTGGGATGACAGGTGTTTCTGGAAAGATGGAGGAGTGCACTTGGATGCCTCTCTCTCTCCCTTTCTCCCCTTTTCTTTAAATACAAATGAGGGGGTGGCTATCCCCAACCATTACTCAGACTCAATAATGGGCCAGATTAGGCCAGCAAATGGAGACTCAACCCAGAAACAACAAAGGTGGTTTATTTGTTTGTTTGTTTGTTTATTCCATTTATATCCCGCCTATCTGGTCAATTACAACCACTCTAGGCGGCTAAGTGGCATTCAACCTACTGTAGATGGACCTGTACTCTCTCTTGGGATGTACCCTTGAGATGATTATTGATCCAGCTTTGGCACGAGAGGCCACACAATATCCGTCACCTAGTGTGCCTTTAGTATATTCATGTAATATACCAACCATGCCCCTATTTGGATACTGTACAGACAGCCTAGCTAGCAGCAACCTCCTGCCTCAATGAGTGTAATGTCATATTTCAAGTCTGCCCTGAAGGCAATCCAGAAACTTCTGCTTGTGCAGAACGGAGCAGCGAGATTACTCACCAGGACTGACCACCCCGGTGCAATGTCTATGCCATCACCAGACAGGCCATAGGCTTGATAGCGTCTACCTCAAACGGCACCCGCTACTGAACATTCCTGCCTGATTGCTGAGGTAATCTTCTGAGGGTGCTATCGTTCAGAAAGGTGTGACGAGCGCCTACCAAAGAAAGAGATTTCTCACAAACACGCTCTCCCCATTGGTGGAGTCCTCTCCCAAGACGGATACGCCTGGCATCCTCACTGGCACCCTTCAGATGTCAAGTCTCATCTTCCAGTAGGCATTCACTCTTCAATGTGTCTTTTTGTCTTTGTTTTCATTATTTATTGCTCACTTTTAATATTTGAACACTTTAACACCATTTGGCTGATTGAGTATGTGTTCTAAAGTTTGTCATTGACGCCTTCTGTTTTCCGTGTATTTGTAAAATGCTTTGAGGACATTGCTTGCTGGGCAGTCTCTAAATGTTTTAAACACATACATGACAATATAGGCATGAGACAGAGCTTGGAAAAGTTAGGTTTTGTAGCACAAAAACTCGATTACTCCCCCAGCCAGCACGGCCACCACCAGTAAAGCTTGGTTGTAGCATGACAAAATGGCATCGCACTCCAATAAAAGAAAAAGATTAACTAGATTTGTGTTTGTAGCCCAACACGCCATGCACTTCAATGCATACCCAAATTCAGCTTCAGGTCAAGTCTCTGTAACCGGAGATCTGTTCCCCTTTCTCTTTCTGACTGTTCCTTTTGCTTCAGTAATCCAGGGGTGACACTTAGCCACCCTGTCATGTGCGAAGCAACTTAGTGCAGACTTTGCATGCCAGGAGTTCCAGGTTCAATTCTAGTTCAAGGATCAAGTAGCTGGTGATGGGAAACGCCTCTCCTGCCTGACAGCCTGGAGAGCTGCTGCCAGTCAGAGCAAACAGAAGGGACCCAAAGGAGCCCGTGATCTGCCCTGCCACGAGGCACAAGCTTACACAGAGGTCTTTACTAACAGGGATCCAATAAAAACCTCCAGGAACATAATAGAACAGCACCTAATTTGAAGCAGAAGAAACATTGAAAGTAATAGGCTGCGGACTGGCATGGCCTCTGAGGAGGTGGATCACCTACAATACCTAGTTTCTATCCCAAACTGGAAGCATCCCCTTGTTTCCCCCTCCGGAATTCCTTTTTTCAAAAAGTCCATGTGCAACAGTGACAGAAGCTGGGAAACTCACCCCGTTCTGCCTTCTGCGTGGGATGACAGCACTCACGCAGCAGGCTCAGTCCACAAACTTCAGGCCTTCTCAGAGTGGTTATAGCATCCCTGCTATTACCGCCAGGACACACTGACCCCCATCTTTTCAGGTATGGATCCCAGTCTAGAAGAAGCTGTTAATTCAGGTCATATTCAGGCTGCAGGAAAAACCTGCCTAGGTTGCTTTCTTTTGTCTCCCAAGGGCCAGCGAGCGGGCTGCGATGCCTACTGGCCTGTGGCTGGTGCCATTTAGAGAGGATTAAACATCCTTTGTTACCACACTTAACCTTACTCTCCTTTTCCTCAGTTAACCTAAACACCACCCCACCTTCAAGAGGCTCAGCCACAGGCATTTTGCAGTGTGAGGCAAAGAACAAGATGATACCCCCTCCTCATCTGATGCCATTTACTAATCAGAATAAGAACATTTTTTAAATTCATCACTGATGATGAGACAACCTCCTCCATCTGACCTTAGGCTGCAAGCTAGTTTATGGCTTTTGAGGTAGATTGGCTGGATCAAACACCTGTGCCTGGGTGACTACCTCACGATGCCTAATGGAAGGACTGGCCGTGACATTAAATATGCTCTTGAAGAAACATATGGACATTCTAACCTTAAGACTACCTTCAAATGACAAGTTGCTGTTAACGTTATGATGAGCCAGGAGAAATCTAAAGTTCAGTCAGTCACAAGGTCTGGGAGGAAACTTTTCTCTAGGGACGAGATTAGCTTCCCAGTCCACTGGCTCTCAAGCAGCCAGGCCAGTGACCCACCAGATCTAAGCTGTTCAGTAAATGGACAGCTTATGCAAGACATTTTAGTGCCGTGAAAAGCAGGAATGAGGTGGTACATCCGACAGCAACGTGATCTGCCCCGGGCTTCTCAGTTGATCCTCTATCTCAAAAGTTATGGCATGGAACTAATTGCTCAGTGTAATTACTTTTTGGGCTGATGCCAACACAGAGGAAACGCACATACACACACCCACACACACACCCCTTCAGCACAAATGCCTGCAATGGAGGGAGATCCTTGTCCCTTAGTTAGTGTGTGTGTGTGTGTGTGTGTGTGTGTGTGTGTGAGTGAGTGAGTGAGTGAGTGAGTGAGTGAGTGAGTGAGTGAGCATGCATGTGCCCATAATGACTATGAACAGGTAGACATTCCATAGATGAAGCATTCTGCAACACTGCACCTCCATGCTGAAGTGCTTTTCTTCAAACAGCTCATGGAACAAAAGCTCTAGCGGGGTGGGGTGGGGTGGCAGTGGGGGAGAGAGAGTTTCCTTTTGTCCAGCTGAAAGGAGTTAATATCTCAAAAGGCTCAATAAACTTACATTCATGTCCGGGTGAATGTGGATTTTGACAGTTGTGGTATCTCATTTCTCAACATAGGCAACACTGGCATACTTATAAACCAAACTCTGCTGTGTCTCTTCCTGAAGGTCTCACCTGGAACAGGTGTGGCTAAAGAAGTTTTGCTGCCCAAGGTGGAGGATAAAACCTCCCCCCCACACACACACACAGCATTGCAGATACAGATACAAAGCAGAATGACTGCTAATTTGACTTCATCATTGGTAGCAGGACAGTGTTTTCTACCTACCCCTTAAGTACAGTATGGTTGCAGGACAAGGTGAGTAGCATCCATAGCTGTATACACTTTCTGCTACTCCCCCAGCCACTGCCTCTCGTGGCTGCTACTCTGCCTCACGGTATTAAGCTAGCACTGCATTGGAATTCAAAGCCATCAGAAGTGAGTAGCAGTCCTATAAGCATACTTTCCCTCCTCCTCTCCCTTTCTCTCTCTCACTCCTTCCCTCCCCATAATTTCTGGCAGCGGTGAAGTGTCTTGACTTTTGTACGCTTGTCATCCAGACACATCCGGCCACTCTTTGAGCAGAAAGAACAGCCCTGCCCTCTGGGAATGAGCGAACAAAGGAAGTGGTGTATAAGTGTTGGATCCTGTGGGAAAGGCAGGCTCCTACAAGAAAGTGCAAGAGCAAACAAGGGCACCTCCCGATCCGTGATGTTTGTCCAAAAGTTTCCAAACGGCTTTAATTTCTAGGACTGGAAATCCTTAAATTAAGCGTTTCATTTATGGATTTCCAGTACCAGAATTTGGAAATGTTACTTCTTTTAGAACATTTCTTGGCCTGATGCCAAGGCGGAGGCAACGAATACACACACAGGAAACCTCAGCACAAACGTTTGCAATACAGGGAGATTTTTGTGCCTTGGTTAAAGAAAGAAAGAGAGTGAGAGAGAACACTGATACAGAGATGAGAATCAAACCCTGCTACAAGTCCGTGTGCTAGTTGTGTCCCCACATCTACTCTGGCAGCACAATGATACTGCACAACATCATGGGTATGTTTACTCGTTCCTCTGCTAATGTGATCTATGTCATCCTTTGCCAACGGTGCTCCTCTGCACTCTGTGTAGAACAAACGGGACAATCTCTGTGCTAAACAATGAATGGAGAGAAATCAGGAATGGCAACAAAGAGAAACCTGTTTTAGTCTACCTGGACACACTTTGGATGACTTGAAAGTGGCGGGGTGTGTGTGTGTGTGTGTGTGAGATGCAACAAACAAGACTTGAAAGAGAAACGGTATATATGGATTTTGGAAACCCATTTGAAAAGCCTGAATATCAAGCAAGGATTCGTAAGTCATTTTGCGTGTTCTGTGCCATCAAGTCAGAACCAACTTATAGTGACCTTTATAGGGCTTTCAAGGTAATGATGATAAGCCCTTGCATTTCTGCTTTCAGTACTCCCATAATGGGAGTTCTGAAGAAAGATGGCAGGGTCTGATTAGTGCAAAATCTATGAGCCATTAACAAAGTAACACAAGATATTTCTCCAGTTGTACCCAACCTTTACAAGGGTGCATGAAATGCTATGTTGATTTCTGAGTTTGCCACTTGTGTCAACTATGCTATAGCTATCTTGTTCACTGCTAACTGAAATTATTCATAGCCGGATAGCCTATTCCATTACTAACAAACCATTGCCCATTATCTGTATCCCACCTGATTTGTGGTGGCATGTATAAATATGATGGTCATAATCTCACTCTTATATTATGATGGACTTGATCCATGAAAATTCACAGTAAAATATTGTGGTTAGTCTTTAAGGCACCACAATGTTTGTCTGTTGTGGTTTTGTTTTGTTGTTGTTTTTGTTTCATATACTTATTCTTTTATTACTGAGCATGATGGCTGAGGTTTTCTGGGAATGGTACTCCAAATCAATCAATCAATCAATCAATCAATCAATCAATCAATCAATCAATCAATCAATCAATCAATCAATCATTTCCCCAAGCATTGTGTAATACACTTCTAGCTTTGGCAATGTTCTTCTCATACATCACAGCATACAAGGCAGTCAAATCAGTAGAGAGCATGCATGCATGTACAGAAAGCTAAGAACCAACCTAAGTCTGTCAGTGTCTTCAACACATTTGCTTGAGTGCTATCCTCTTGCATGGCACTGGGTGCTCCCAGTGAGTGCAATCCCTTTTGAAGGCTATTCTCTCTGCCCTGTTGCCCTTCTCCTTGTGGGCAGAAGGCCTTTAGCAACAAAGCTGGGCTGTAGTGGAAAAATTTATGACAAGGGTGAGTCCTAAGGTCATGAGATACCAGGGTACAAGCTAAAGTCTCAAGAAATCACTATGTTTCTATGGGTCTCCAGGTTGAGAGACAAATATAAAGGCAACTGGTGCTAGAGAAGGAAAAAACTTGACTTGAGGAGAGGATGAGATAGCTTTAAAACCTAGGTATCCCTCTCCACCTATTCCCAGGGCACACCGGCTCAGAGAAAATAGCTTTATGTACATCTGAAGATGCCGGCACTGAATATGTTTGATCATCTCTGGTTTTGGAAGCTAAGCAAGTTCAGGCCTGGTTAGGACTTGAATGAGAAAAGTAGGTGTGCTTGGGTTCTAGTTTTTACATAGGCGGTTCCTCCCCTTTAAAGAAAGTCATCACAAGAGACATTAGACAACGATTTGATATCTTTTAACGGCGTAGTATGAACAACAACCTCAGTGCTTCCAGTCTGTTTCTGAACAGAATTCAGAATGACCTAAAAAGTCCTGTACAGCTTGAATCCAGGCTAATTGAAGGATTGTACCACCAGGAATGGATTATTGGAGGAGGGGGAAAAAACTTCTGTACTCTTAATTTGGCCGGGGGGTGGGGGGAGGAGGAGTTCTCACTAAATTATGGGAGTAGAAGTTACTTTTCCCAAAATCTCATATTTATGTATTGCCTGATATGAACTGTGTGGCTTGTGATTTAATCTGGGGAGACTTTTCTCACATTGCTACCAGCTCTACAGGCCCCTTTGCTGGGGCATTGATTGACAGATGGCCTTTTTCGTGGCTGCTCCCAAGTTATGTAATGCATTTCCTAAGGAAGTCAGGTTGTTCCCTTTTTTCTTGTCCTTCGATCAGCAGGCGAGAACCTTCCTTTTTAGACAGGCTTTTAACTGACTTGGATAATTGGGGGCATTAAGGAACACTTTATTTAATGATTTCTGGAGGATATGTCAGTGTTTTTTTGATATCATTATTTGTTTGTTTTTAATGTTATATTTTTACGGTATTTTGGATTTATTTATTATGTTATTTTAATTCACTGTGAGTCACAGTGAGTCCCTTTGGAAGAAACGCGCTGCATCACTACCATTCATTCAATAGCTCTGTCTTCTATTCTGTCTGGCTTTGTCTGGTGGTATCTAATACAGAACAAACAGATCCCACTCTGCACCGAGTAGGTCCATGATAGAAACAAGGTTTGAACCAGAAGCTTCCCTTGCTCATGGTGCAGGCGTTTTTCATTCCCTGCAGGCCACCAGCTTTTTAAAAGCCAGCTGGAGCAGCCAGGAGGGTCGGTGTCAAAACCGACATTGCAAAGAGACACAACAGCAGGCTATCCTAAGAGTTACCTTTGTGTTTGCTTGTGTTATTTTTTTTCAAAATCCCAGCATGAGATTTTCCCTCTCTGGTAGCTGCAAATCACCTTTTGTTTGATGGTTAGTGATCAGGAGAGAAGCATGGGCTTTTTCTGCAAATGGACGTTGTCGGGTGAAAACAGCAGGTTTTGAAGGATGGACCCTTTGGAGCAACATTTGATCACCTTCTAATTCGGAATCTTGTGTCCTGTCAGTTCAGTCCTTAGCAGCAGCAGCCCAGTAAAAGCTGGAATATGTTTAGGGGGGAAATGGAGTGTAGGAATTTTGATGAGAAGATACACAGTCTGAATCCCCCCCCAGCAAAATGTGCAAAGCGGCTCTTTCTCACCAGAGCAGATTTCCATCTCCCCCAGCCCTTGCCAACTGCAAAAGAGCAAGGTGGTGAGTCACATATTCCTCGGGAGAGGGGGACTCTCTATCTCTCTGCTTCCTCTCTGCTTAAACACCATTCTTTCAGCGACCTGACGAAACCCTTAGCCAAGGGGAGAGGGAGGGAGTGCCATGGCAGGCGGGACCCCAGAGAGCCTTTGATTCTGTGCCAGGTAGGGGGAATTATGCCTGCCCGTGGGTGTTGAGGGGAGAGTAGAGCTATCATGATGCCTGGCCTATTTTGGGGAGAACAAATCAACAGTGCAACAGGTGGCCAGCCTCACAGCTGCCGCCTAGGAGATATTACTTACTGTTCAAGGGCATCAGAGTTTCCACAGGGGCTCTCCGTTCGACAGACCCACCCACCTCTTGATCCACTGTGCCCATTGTGGGGCGTGTTTTTGTTGGAGGGGGAGAGGATAGATCAGGCTCTGTTCACACTTAAAAAGAATCCTGGGCAAGACTCAGAAACTGTACAGAAACTGGTAAGCCTTTGCACAGCAGGGCCTACCCTCTCACTTCCAGCCAGTGCTGGATTTACACACAGTCTACAATGCAGTTCAGGGCCCCAGATTGGGCAGAACCAGATTTCAAGTTTTAGATAATTCATATGGAACGGGTGGTGGTGGTGGTGGATAATGCTGTGGACCTCCCTAAATGTGTCATCTTTTAGTGCCTTGGTATATCTTAATCCAGCCTAGCTTTCAGGCCCTAGCAGGACTCCTAGTATTTGGAGCATAATAAGAGTGTCAGGAAAATGCAGACAGCGAGAGGCAGAAGAGATCAGATACAATTTGGCCACCAAAGTTTGATAGAATGGAGGAACCTGTGCTCTTGTATCTTCTGCTTGCCTGTTCAGATCCAAAACGAGCTTGCTTTCTCCTGTTTTGTCTAATAGGACCAAATCCATGAGAATTAGGGGCTCTGTGTGTGTGTGTGTGTGTGTGTGTGTGTGTGTGTGTGTGTGTGTGTGTGTGTGTGTGTGTGTGTGTGTGTGTGTGCGTGCGTGCGTGCGCAAAAAATAAAATAAAAATAAACTGGATATATTTACAATTTTAAAAATGTGTGTGTGTGTGTGTGCGCGTGTGTGTGTGCGTGTGTGTGTGCGCGCGCATGCGTGCGTGCATGGGTGTATGTGCAAAGAGCCCACTATCAAATTCCACATATAGATAGATAGATAGATAGATAGATAGATAGATAGATAGATAGATAGATAGATAGATAGATAGATAGATAGATAGTATCTATCTATCTATCTATCTATCTATCTATCTATCTATCTATCTATCTGGAATTTGATAGTGGGCTCTTTGCACACACACACACACACACACACACACAAATCCTCTTGAGGAACGGGGGACTATAGCTTGTACTAAATTTTTTTCTGTTTATTTTTAAAAAATGTAAATATATCCAGTTTATTTATTTCTTTTAAAATTTAATTAGTTTATATCCTGCTGCACCAGAAGACAAGTATATGTGGTTTTCTTTCTTCTCCCTTTCTTCTCGTAAAAACCCTATGAAGGTGGCTAGAGTAAGAGAGAATGGACCCAAGTCCCCTCAGGGAACCTCTTGGAGGGGATGGAGCTCGTACTCTGAGCCCCCACAGCATATGGGCTCTTAGTATGACATGTACCCCTTCCCCCTCTCCCTTCTCAAAACGAGCTGCCATTTGCAACTTCTGCGAATCACACAAAAGCATCCTTTCTGAATCAGAACCAGTGACCTCTCTAATCTATGCCAGCCTTCGTTCTCCTATAATGACAGAGCCCGATGTCTTGAGGCAGCCCATCACCAAGAGTGGAAGGCAATCGTAGGGATTACCTTGCATGTAGAATCAGGGAGTTCGCGGGGGATAGAGGTGCCTCTGAGGACAAATCACATGGTCTGAGAACTGCAAAGAGGGTGTTCCCCCTTCCCAGCCTCTGTATCGATATACAGTACTGTATATTATTCACAGGGATAAAAACCCAGGATGATACAAACTGCAAGGTCTACACAAGGGACATCCTGCAATTATGTTTTGTGATTTCTGCCAGATGTTAGCAATTAACAGGCATAGCGTAGCATTTCCGTCTTTCTCTTGAATTGATTTTCTGTAATAAAGAAAAGGATGAAGAAAAACAGTGAGAGTATTATGGGTGGCAAAAAAAGGTTTCAAGTCTTTGTAAAGTTTGGTGAGTAAAATTTAGTGAATGACACAGGAGTGAAAGCTCGATAAATATTTTGTGGGAAGTCATTTTTAGTAGGGAAGGAGTGGGGAACACACACCTACTGCAGGTGGCATGTTTCTGACCTCATATTATACAACCATGAGCACGAGACAAGACAAACATGTCAGTATGCACACATCTTCTCTCTCACACACAGAGAGAGAGAGAGAGAGAGAGAGCCAGCGAGACAGCCAGCTAGCTTTCAACAAGGCCATCCATTCTTCATTTTAACCCTATAGTATGAGACATTCAAGTACAACAAAAACCCTTCAAAATCCATATCTCCATCACACCCTTGTACGGAAATGCGTATATTATTAGCTCACATTTATTTATTTATTTATTTATTTATTTATTTATTTATTTATTTATTTATTTATTTATTTATTTATTTATTTATTTATTTATTTATTTATTTATTTATTTATTTATTTATTTATTTATCTTTACCCCACCTTTCTCCTTAAAAGGACCTAAGGCAACTTATATCATTAAAAAAGACAATATTTAAAAGCTAAAAATAAATATTTTTAAAAATTAAACAAATACTATTAAAATTGGCAATTAAATCAAAACTAAAACAACAACACACATTTAAAAGCAACAGAGCACAACTATCCATTTAAGAACCAGACCACTTCTGCCCCTGAGTCAGCCTGTTATTGGCAGCTGCCCTTCCCACGGCGACAACCACCCCATGGATGTCCACAGCCTGAGGCCTCCAGGTAGGGTGGGTTAACAAGATGTTGTGGCGGTCACATCTGTGGCCTGCCAACATTTTCTCTGCAGAGTTGCCTTTTCATCTGGAGTGGTTCAGAGGAACCCAGCCAGCCTCTAGGCCAGGGGTTTTAAACTCAATTTACCTGGGGGCCGCTAGAGGCAGAGTCTGGGTGAGGCTGGGCCGCATCAGATTTTCCGCCAAGCGGAGCAAGAGCCCGAGGAAGCCGCCCAGGAGTTTCCTTAGCCAGCAGACAGGTGGGCCGGCTGGCAGGCTGCAGTTCTGGATGGAGGGTGCAAGAGGTGCTGTCTTGGGAGAGAGCCGGGGAGCGACGAAAGGCTTTTTTTTACTCTTGACAGCAGAGGATGTGTGGGCGCTTTGGGGGGGCCAGGCAAGGCGAGGGCCACAAACTATCATCTGGGGGGGCGCAAATGGCCCCCGGGCTGCATGTCTGAGACCCTGCTCTAGGCCCTGAAGAGCCACGTGAGTACCATCCTCCCATCTCCCTGGGCTCTGGGATGCCCAGAATACTTTGCCAAACCCTATTCCGAGCCACCTGTGTTGCGGATTAAAGAGAGGCTATTTAGGTGGCGTGGAGATAAGCTTGGCATTTGCCAGCTCAACGGGTCCACTGCGGAGGGGGATGGTTTTCTCTTTTCCCCTCTCAGGCCACTGATAGCAAGAGAGATCAGTCACCTGAGAGGCCCCTCCCATAGGAAACACCCATGATTTCACCAGCTGGAATGTACAGTCCACATTAAGATACATGCATACAAATAACTGTTCCAGATCACGGTAATGTAACTGGAAGCAATCAGCTTGTAGCAGTGATCAGTGCTGAGATGCTGCATGCAGAAAGTTTGATCCCTAGTGCAGGAATATCTTTTAAAAATAGCTACTCTCTGTTAATCATATCCTTCTGGCAGATTCAGAGGCTGCCAAATCAGTGTGATGATAGTCTTAAAGATATCCCAGGGCTTTGTTGTTCTTACTATTTATCGTGAAATAAATACTAACAAAAAGAGAGTTTTAAATTTAACTCATGACATAGTATATATGCACAAGAGAAAACAAGCACTTTGTGTTTGTGTGTTAATTGGGTCCCCTTTGTTCAATGTGATTTGTTTGTTTGGATTTTTGCCCCCTTGGGGAAGGGCCAGATATATAAAGGGAAGGAGACAGCCTCCATGGGAGATCTAGCAGTATATTTTTAACTCTTGTGGATTTACTCTATTTATAATATCCAACAATGTTCCCAGGCGACTGCAAGATTAATACAGAAAAGGTAGATATGCAACAGGTCGAGTTCCCCTTGGCAACAGCTTCAGAATGCATTCAGCCCTGGGCCTCCCCCCCCCGCCGTCTCCTTAGATCTCCAGGTGCATGCCTTTTATGATACAGACATTTGTGCAACTGCCATACCCTCTGCGGGCTGCAGCTTTACTGAGAAAGGGCATGCCAAGTTTCAGGTTAAATCCCCCCGCATTCAAAGTTAATGGAAATAATGTGGGTGTGTTTGCAAAGGTCTCCACCCTCTGGGACCCTCTGGCCTGGAGCTCTACCAAGAGACTGCCTGTGATGGAAGGCAATACAAATGGATGGTTATTTGGCTCCCTGTTCTGTCTCCTCCAAACATTATTGTTCCGGCTGGCACGGGTGGATCCCTGTGGCCCTCCATATGTTGTTGGCCTGCACTCCCATCACACCTCACTATTAGTTATGCTGGGAGGAAAAGTAAACAACAACAACAAAAACAACAACAACTGGAGGCCCATGAGTCCACCTCCACCCCATGCAAAATGGATTTACACACAATTAATCCTGTTTGTATATACAGTACTTTTAACCATGCTTGCTGTTTATTTGCCCAAACCCTCATGTTGGCAACACTAATATTCACAGTATATTTTATTCTGTTTTCCCACCTTAATATTGCTTCTTGAGACAACTTGCGTTAGTTAAAAAGAGAGAGAGAGAGAGATGTCAGCTTATAAAGTGAAATGACAAGACACAGGAAGGAAAGAAAGTAGAGGGAGACCAATTTGACAATGGCGTTAGAAACGAACTGGTTAGAAGTAGATCCAGAAGATCTTCCCCTGCTGGAGGTGGGTGGCAAAGACCCTGGAAGCCACTTGCCAGTCCTTCTTCCTCTGGCCAATGAAGCAGCCTTCCCTCTAACTTTGCTATCCTGGGAAAACTCTCTTATTATGTCTGAAGAAGTGTGGTTGTTCCATGAAAGCTTACATTAAAATATAGCTGTTAGTCTTTAAGGTGCCATAATGGCTATTTTTTTGCTTTTGTTTTGTTCTGCTTATCTTGTTCATCTGTTTGCAAAGACTAACACAGCTACAACTTCGAAAACCATTATAGCTGAGTAGGGTTTCCTGAGGGAGCAGAAACAACAAACCCCTTGCAGCTACTTGTAGCCCTCTCCTTTATCTAAGAATTTATAACATGCAGGGATCCCCCACCCCATTTAATATTGGGAGCACATCAAAATTTAAAATTTCCTCACCTGAAGTCTGAAATAGCGGGATTTTACTGTCAGTTGTGTAAGTTACTTTCTTTCTCTAGCTTCTGTTTCTCCAGAAACTGAAAGCAGCTTCAGTTTAATCTGAATTTTCATCCTGTGTTATTTCACTAACTGGTCACAATTTGCTTTCAATATTAAATGTCACCAGAGTTCAGGCTGAAGGCCAAATGATGTGGGCAGGGTGGGGTCTAAACAATCTAAACAAATGCTTGAGATTGGTGTTTGAGATACAAGCCCTCCTGGATTTCAGAAAAGACACAGCACGGCAATATTGAGAGCAATTGGATGCTTAAGCATTAAAGTCATTGTTAAGTAAGAAGCAGAAACAAATGTGTTAACTTTTAATAATAATAATAATAATAATAATAATAATAATAATAATAATAATAATAATAATAATAATAATAATAATTATTATTATAATTATTATTATTATTATTATTATTATTATTATTATTATTATTATTATTATTATTATTATTTTAAAGAAGTGTTCCTCAAAGTTGTCTCCTAAAGCAAAACTTGGAAAGGCTTGTCACCATCTGTTATGTTGCCAAATCTGGGCACCATGAGCTTACTAAAGAATGTGAAGAAAGGGTTTTAATTTATGCCATTATGCTTTGCCACTTAGGTGGAAGGTAAAAGTCCTGCTGGATCAAACGAAAGGACTCTCCAGACCAGCATTTTGTTTTCTGCAGGGAAGGCCAAGCAGATGCCTCTGGGAAGTCCATAAAGAGGACGTGAAGAATCTCCTGCTCGCTATTTCCCAACAAAACCTGTTGAGAGGTGCCCTGCCTCTGATAATGGAGGTTGTTGAGGTCACAGTAGCAACCAGTAGCCTTGTTCCCCACCAATTGCTCTGACCCTTTCCAACCCACATGCATTGGCCTTCAGTCATGTGGAAGTGGACATCTCTGCCTGACATGAACGAAATACTTCTCTTTTTCCTGACTTATCCTCCATCCAGTTTCCATGAATGACAATGAACATTATGGGAGAAGCAGTGTTTCACTCTAAGCATCATCTTCACTTCCTACATAAGTGTAAACATCTCTGTCACGCCCCTCAACCTCAATCACGCTTTTTGTGAGGGGATGCTAAATGGCTTTAACATTGCAAACCATGTCAGGCTACAGTTGGAAGGGGGGAAAGGGAAAGCTGGCTGCCTTCAGCATGAACTGTCATCCCACCCGACACAGGATTTGGGTCAGATGGCAAAGCATACCCTTAACCGTCAAAAGATTCCCGGTTCAGTTCCCAGGCTCTCCAGGTAAAGCTTGGTATGACTCCACTCTGAAATCCTGGGGACACACTGAGAGAGATCAGCCTGATGGCTTAACGTAAAACAGATCCCTATCTTGAAAACCTCACCTGCAATATGACAATGTGCAACAGAAGCGAGGACACATTGTGGAAAGCAAAGTTTCCAGCTTTAGCCACCCCCTACCCCAAAAATATAGTACCTCTTAACCAGCATAACCTTGGCTAGAAAACACAGGAAGAGGTTTGCCCCTTTTCCCTAGAAAGAGAGCTCCCGTTTCAAACAATATATGTGTCACTTGCATATGGACATGAATAAAGACGCAAACACATAGGATTAAAGTTACATCTAATCAGGGTAATTTTTTAATTCAATATATTAAATATATATTAATAATTGGAAAAAGTCACATACTGGAAATTGGAAAGCAGGGATAGACAAATATAAATGTCAAAAAAATTGGTGGACTTTACAATACAAAGTGTCTGTACACAGAAAGGCAGAAGGTTTCCTGCAGGTATCGGGCGATGCGCAACCATCAATAGCTCAAACAAAAGAGCTCCCCCTCTCCTCCCCCACTGCCATTCCTTCATCCCTATTTACAAAGCCAACATGCTGTTCTTTTTATGTACAACTTTTACAAAACAAAACAAAAACGACACACACACACACACCCAACAAAACTAGACTGCCACTGACAAAGCAGCAGGCGGAAGCAAGCTGTCCAAAGGATGCGTGCTTATTTACGGCAGAACTGCCCCGACTCCCATGTCCCCGTTGTGGGATGCAGGACGCTTTGTTGCAAAGGGAGTCAGGAAGGACCAGGTCCCATACCTGGGAACATCCTCACCGCTGTGGCTGATCCAGGGCCCGATGACGATGTGGATAAATAAGAGAAGGCAACTCTCTTTCTTTCTTTCTTTTTTATCCCAAGTCCCTAATTGGCCTTTGACCATATAAAAACAAACAAAAACAGAAAAGCCAACATCTTCCACACATATTATGGAAAGCTGATCTGTGCAACTGTATGGAATTCTAGGTGCCGGGTGGCACGCAGAGTCGTTGGCAGGTCGTAGGAAAGGCAGCATTATTTAGGGATAATTGTGCATGTAACCCTAGAAGGCACACTGGGATTTCCCCCACAAGGTTTTTTTTTTTTTTTTTTTTAAATCCAAGACATTACCGCAAGTTCAGAGAGAATTACATGGTGATTCTCAATGTCCCAGTAATCTCTAAGCTTCAGCACGGGGGGAAAGAGGAGGAGTGTATGGTGCTAGTAGTCTTCCGCATCCAAACACTGGACTGAAAGTTACCCCTTCCTTGTCTCTGGAAATGTTCCTGAAATCTCCCCTCCGGATGGAGGGTCATCAGGGGAATTCCCTCCACCATTTTCTCCCCATCTTGGGGACAGTGAAGGTGGAAAAACCAACCAACCAACCAACCAACCGATGCCCTCTTGGAAGAAAGCACCATAGGTTCCATGGCAGCTTCCCTGTATTTAGTTCCTCAGAAAGGCAAGGTGTCCATGAATATTTTGTCCACAATGGGAGGCGGGGGCACCAGGTCCTCCAGCTTCAGGTAGAAGATGCGCTGCAGGCCCTGAGTGCACAGGGTGCGGAGTTCAGGGAGCTTGCCGAGCAACTTGGACAGGCAGCTTGGATGCACCTGCTCATTGGTGGTGGAAGTCACGTGGTCTTTAAGGCAACTGACAATGCGGTTCTGGAGGTCTTCAACCTTCTTTGGCTCCTTCAGTCCATGGCGGTCTAAGGTGGAGATCAGGAAGAAGGGCAGTAAGGAGAGGAAAGAAGAGAGAAACATTAATATGGAAGATGCCATGAAAGAAAAAAAGCAAAAAAGCACTTATCCTAACACTGGAAGACGTATTGGGATCCCCAGGATTTGATACAGAGCTCCCAGTGATCTTAAAGATAGTACTCAGCTGTAAGGCGTTGCCACAGAACAGTCAAGGCCCACATATACATGAATGGAGCAAATTATTCTCTTGGTGACAGCAAGCTTGGCTTATGTTTAAACATGAAAATCAAATACTACACAAGCACCCTGGAGTCTTGTTCCTATGTAGCAAGTCTGTACTAACAAAGGTGCTCAAGGCCGGGGGTGGATTATCCGTGAGTCTCCAGCTGTTAGTGGATCCCAGCTATCAAGAGGCCCAGCTCACTTGGCCAGTGATCAGGGATGTTGGGGACTGTAGTCCAACAACATCTGGATGGCCACAAGCTCGTCATCTCTGCTCTAAGCTATTCTGCAGAATGGTAAACCAAATGCTATTTACCAATTCAAGGCTGTTGTTTAGCCCCCACTAGTATCTTTTCTCTGAAAGCACCTAGAATTGTTATAGACGCAATAGTAATTTAAGCATATTTTTTCTAGAAGTCTGGAGGTACCATCAATCCAACAGCTCCTGTTTTTTTTTTAAATTGCATTAGCCATAGGTAAAGGTAAAGGTTCCCCTTGACATTTTCAGTCCAGTCGTGTCTGACTTTAGGGGGCGGTGCTCATCCTGTTTTCAAGCCATAGAGCCAGCACTTGTCCAAAGACAGTTTCCGTTGCCACGTGGCCAGCATGACCATAGCAAAATGAATATAGAATTTATGAAGATATGATATCAATATATCAAAATCAAGATAATAAATGCATATACATATGGTATATATGCCTAAATTTAAAAAGTAAATCTAAAAATGATTACTACAACTCCCGATTATAACCTGAGATGGTGCTGTACTCTCAGAAATTTGCCACATTCTGACAAACATTGTTAGCTGTCAAACCTCCTAGACTCTGGCCTCTCATCCTGCGTTGTCCGCTTGAGCATCCAAATCAACCCTGAAGCCCCAGTGACCACCTACCTGTGATTATGACAAGTGCTGCAAGGCAGGAGAAAGAGGGCACATCAATGTTCATGCGGTGGAGGTTCTGGGAGAACTCAATGATGGAGTCGATCCATTCCCCAAAGCCTCGGACGCACTGCATACGATGCAGCACCACCCCGTTGCAGAAGACCAGTTTGCCTTCTTCTGGCTTGGACCTGAAAGAGACGATGGCACAGCAGTGTCAGAGAAGAATGGCTAAGGGTGACCCCTGATAGGAAACTTGTCAGGAACCCATCCCTAAAACATACACTAAATAAAGGCTATTAAAAAGAGACGATGGCAGGAAGGAGGGTGATAAGCTGGGGGTGTGGGGGGAGGAAGAGAAGATTGGCATTGCTCTTTGGGCAGCAAAGTCTTGTCTGAAGAAAGCTGTGACCCCCCCCCCCAATTAGTCGACTTCCCTTCTGCTCTCCTGACTTGTTTTCAGGATCGCCTGCAGCCACTGAAAGGGACATTAGCCGAGAGTGTGGCCTAAGGCAAGAGATCCACCTTTCTGCACCTCCTTTCCCACCACAGCTCACTAGAGCCCCTTGATGTCCACGGCTGGGAGGAACACACTTGACATGAGAGCATCAAGTAGCCAAGAGAATGACTTGAAGCATATGAATGCAGGCCAGGTCTGTGGTGCTCCCTCAAACCATGAACGCAAAATTTGTATGCAGCAGGGCAAAGCCCGGGATGTGTATAAAGCAGGGCTGGGGAACCTTTGGCCCTCCAGAAGTTGATGCTACTCCTACTCCTGTCATGCCAAAGCACTTGGCCAGGCTGGCTACAGCCAGTGAGAAATGGAATATTGCAACATCTGGAGGGTTACTCAGTCCTGGTGTAATGGATTCCATTTTTCTTGCTGTCTTTTCCAGTGTCAAGACGTGTACAGGACTCTAGGGAATGAGGCTGCACCTATCATTTTGGCTTATAATCTGGGGGAGGATACATAGCCCTCCAGATAGCTATTCCCAACTTCCATCAGCCCCCAGCTAGCCTGGCCAACAGTCAGAGATGATGGAAGCTGTAATCCTTGATCACCTGCACGTCTGCAAATTCTCAGTTCTAAGTCTGTGGCTTCTTTCCACCACCCATCCATCTAGATAAGAGACATGCACATACCAAGTGTGAGCCAATATTTAGGCTAGGGGTGGGCCACTACAGTCATCCAGCGGCTGCTGGACTGTAACTTCCATAATGGCTCGCTGATGGGTACACTGACTGTATATTGCTGGAAGTCGTAGGTCAAAAACATCCGGAGGGCTACAATCCCGTGCCCCACTTAGGGGCAAAAAAAGAGAATTGTTTGTCAAAGTCATACTTGTAGACTTGTATCATCTTACCTGTATGCTAGCCGGAGAATGAAGAGCTCCAGAAAAGCAGATTCCAGAAGAAGGTCTTGATCCTCTTTTGGAAGTTCTAGGAAGCCTTGGATCTTTTCTGCCCATTTCCGGATCACATCCATGGAGCCTGTCAGCAGGTCGTAGAACTGCTGCACGTCCACACAGTCCTCCTTCTCAAATTGGTACGAGACGGACTCCTGGAACTGCCAGCACAAACATGAACATGACGTTAAAAGAAGAGACAGAACCAGCACTTCCCTTCCACCTCCCTTTTCTTTTTTCAGAAGACACACAGAAGTACAGACACTAGTACAATGGTGCCTTCCTTATTAAAGGTAAAGGTTCCCCTTGACATTTTTAGTCCAGTCATGTCCGACTTTAGGGGGCGGTGCTCATCCCGCTTTTCAAGCCGTAGAGCCAGCGCCTGTCCAAAGACAGTTTCCGTTGTCACGTGGCCAACGTGACTAGGGAACGCCGTTTTACCTTCCCACCGAGGTGGTACCTATTTATCTTCTCGCATTTACATGCTTTCGAATTGCTAGGTTGGCGAGGAGCTGGGACAAAGCGACGGGAGCTCACTCCGTCGTGTGGATTCGATCTTACGACTGCTGGTCTTCTGACCCTGCAGCACAGGCTTCTGCAGTTTAGCCCACTCATTTTATATAAGGGATATTAACAGCAATATACTCAAGACCCAAATTTGAAAGCCCCAGTTATATTTTATAAATCAAGGCCTGCAGGCTCAGCTGCCACTTTGCTATGCAAGCTGCTGAGTAGAGCTGTGTATTAAACCACACCCAGCACCAGCGAGTTCAGTATTAAGAGTCAGCACCATTGTGAAGCACATTCTCTGGTCTAGGACCAGGCATGTGTGGTGCCCTTCCTATATTTTGGACAACAATGTCCATCAGCCCTATCCAGCTGCTAAACCGCCTTCTGCCACATGCCTATTAAAAGTACACAGAATGCTTTGATGGAGGAGCAGTGAGGGTGGGAAGGTATTTTGCTACCTCTTAGGTCACTCCCTGGGCGCTTTGTGATCACCTACAGAAAGGCACTGTAAAGATGAAGGCCCCACATTATCTGTTGCACCCTAAAAAGATTTGGGTCCAACTCATACAGCGTTCTTTGCTATCCATCAATTTAATATGTTTTCCTCCAACAACAACACTGGTCGCTAGCGCGTCATGATCTCAGAAGGCAGAATTAATACCTTGGAATAGTCCAGCTTGGTAGCACTGGGGATGGAATCTATGTGTGCTCTCACGAGGGAGGAGATGAGGCTGACCGGAGAAGCATCCTGAGCTTGTTTGGGTTTGGAGGGCAGCCGACCACGCCGGCCTTTCAAGCTGTCTGTCCGCACCACTGCAAGAGAAGAGAGGGAGAGAAAACAGACCGAGAGGTGAGAAGAAAATGTCCGAGAAGCAAAAGCTACTGACAGGAGAAGCGTGTGTAGCTGAGGCCTTTTTGAATTAAGGAACAAGATTTTAATCCAAGCCAACGCGCACCAGGCGCTGGAGTCAGGACCACATGCTGACATGTTTCACAAAGAAAGTACGATGATGGGGGATTAGGCACTGGCATGCTGTGGTTTGGAAATGTGGAATGCAATCTTGGGAGTTTGGCTCTCACAGAAAATGATGGGAAAGATTAAGAGCTGCCCTTCTCCCTCCCTCCCTCCCACTCCCCTGGCAGGCCTTTCCTGAAGGGAGATACTGGAGGAAGCCACACATAGATCAGAGCCCCTCTTGCTGTGCCTCTCCTCTCATTGCTTACTCGATGGAACTACAGTATAAACATACCAGTTTCCTACCAACACCAACACTCCTCCATCCCAAAATGATGTAGGTGAAACAAAGCTGGAGAAAGTTACTTTTTGAACTGCATGTGAGAAAATTGGGGGGGATAGTCTCCCCCCCAAAAAAGTAACCTTTCCAAGCTCTGAAAAGAACTCATCCGCTGGAAAAAGGGAATAGCAACTATGCAATTAACTGTGATTAGCCTGATACTCATCCCACTGTGCAGCAAAGGGTGCATAACTTGTTTGGCTCAGCAATCAGTACAATCAGCCTAACTGCCAATACAGCTGATGACTTGGCCATATTGGCAATTCATCCCTGAACTGTGTATTACCTTTCTCTGTTTTAAATAAATGTTTATGGCTGCAGAAAAAGATTTATATTTTAAAAGATTTAAATTTAAATAGCATCTGTGACTCAGTACTGAACCCAGATAGATCAGGTAATAAATGTTAGCTCAAGGGGGGAATGTCACCTTCCTTCCTTCCCTAACTTCCTTTCTTTATACAACCTATTGTCCACCAGCTGACTTGGCCGCTGCTTAGCATGGCCAAGAGGAGAAGATCTAATTCTGGATAAGCTATTGTGGGGGCACAGGCCTCACCTTCTTTGACCATTCCCACTGCAAGGCACTTCTGGAAACGACAGAACTGGCACCGATTCCTCCTCCGCTTGTCCACAGGGCAGTCTTTGTTGGCTAGACAGATGTATTTGGCGTTTTTCTGTACCGTGCGCTAAAAGGAGAATAAAAGAAGGGAGGGGAAACCATGACACTCTGCTGTATAAGAATGGATGGCAGCCTTGGCAACTGAAAGACAAGGGTCTATCTCCCATTAATTTATGTACCACAATGTTCCTTCAACCTTGTGGTCTCTCATTTCATAAGGGCGCCATCCCCAGGGGAACGACAACAATCTCACGATCCACGTGGGTGCACCTTCCAGGCGCAGCTGTGCTGGCACATTTTGGCATGTGGGTAATATTACTGTAACACCGGAGAAATGTGGCGATGAGAGACGGAAATGGCATAGGACAAGTGTGACAGAGAAACCGAAGCATCTCTTCCTGACATGTACAATTGCCTCATTTCAACACATGTTGCTCTTTCCAGTCACATGGCATAAGACCGGGGTAATATGCATGGCTAATCAAAACTTGGAAGTGACTTGTTTGCAATACAAGTCCCAGTTGTCATGGCCAGGCTGGCTCGGGAAAGTATAGTCCGAAAAGTCCAATATTAACTCAATTCCATCCCGATTTTGCAACAGCTACAGAATTGTAGAGAGACAGCGTAGGGGCATGGGATAGAGTGTCAGACAAGGACTCAGCAAAGCTGGGTTCAAATCAGCTATGGAAGCTTATGGGGTGAGGTAGGGGAATGGCCCTAGTTAAAGCACTTATTTAATACCTCACATACTTTGGGAACCCTACCAAGGCACCATAAGTTCAAATCAATGCAGTGGCACACAACACACAGTTGTTGTTGTTTAGTCGTTGTGTCTGACTCTTCTTGACATGTATGCAACATATAGTAACAGGTATGCAATTTGGTTAATGTAAGCATTTTCAGTAAGTAAATTCCCCTAATAATGCAATAATAATTACACACTATCATGTTGATTCTGACCAACGGCAACCCTTTTGAAGGTTTTCTAGGTACAGAATGCTTAGAAGTGTGTTGCCATTCCCTTCTTCTGGGAGTATCTTGGGACTGTGCAGCTTGCCCAAGGCTACACAGGTTGGCACTTCTCTTGGGAGGCACAGTGGAGAACGGCACTCTCAATCTCCGGCTCCACAGACAGATACTTAAGTTACTAAGCTATCTAGTGCTACCCTAATAGTGTGTGTATATGTGCATATGTAGATATTCACTATTGAAATTATATCCACTTTCCCTGTTTGTACACATAGTTTCTGATAAAAGCAAACAACTAAATTCACAGAACTACACATAAAGGATGATAAACGCATGCTAGCGTACATTGTTTTGGGAAGTGCAAGCTAAATAGGTCTGTAGCCACTGTGTCCATTGACCTCCTGTGCTGATATCACATGACCAGATGGGCATACTCAGGAAGCAAATTGTGTGGCTGCAGGTAGACATTCTGGTACTTATGTGCCACATACCCAAGTCACAGCTCATCTTGTATTTATATGCTGTAGATTGAGTTAACTAGGCAATGTGTTGGGTTGTTTTATAATAGTGATGTATCTGAATGAAAAACCACATGACTGCTCCACAACCACACCAGAGTCAACACAGGCAGATCTCCACCATTCCACTTTGGTCATAACTCACTAGACCCAACTCCACATTATGTGAAGTGCACCATTTGCCCTTGAGTGCAAGGTTTTTCCAGTTAAATGCTGTCAGCGTGAATTGGCCCTCCCTTCTCCCCAGGGACCCCAAGTTATGGAGGTTCTGGATTTTCAGAGAAAAATCCTGTGTTATGTCTGCCCCAGCAAAGCCTCTTGAGAAACTTTAAACACTACCACTCTTTCATGACTCCAGGCCTCCATGACTCCAGGAAACTGTAAGCCACGAGGTTAGAGGGAAATTAAGTGCAAAGAATGTAATAGGATGTAGCAATAATATTAAAAGCGTGACTTCAGATGGGTAACTGTATTAAGTCTGTTAAAGCTAAAAATAAAAATAAAAATGAAGAGTTCTGCCCTATCCCCAGCATATTAATACACATGTCATAATATAAATGTCTGGGAAGATGTTTTGATGAAGAGATCCCTTGTTGATATAAGCTTATGCCACAATCAGTATATCAGGTTTCAAGGAGCCATAACACTTTTTTTGTTGTTAAAGCTAAAGCAGGCTGTGTACTTGGGCAATATAAAGTCATTACAGTAAATATGCACAAAACAACACTGATGATAACCTTGCACAAATAAATTACAGTAGTTAGCTAAGGGCCATGTGCTTGATTTTGGAAGTGAGCTTTAAGGAGCCTCTAGCAGAATTTGCAGGATCGCTGCTGGAGACACAAGGAAAGGATTTATGACAACTCTCTTCTCTAATGGTGTAGTGGAGCCAGGACTAGCAGGGTTGATGGCTCCGAACTTTTTGAGTAGCAGGGACTACCTATTACATCAACTATCATTTCCTCTTTATGCTTCCCTGTTGACTGCAAACATCAGAGTAGCTGGGATTGAAATGGATTTTCCCAGGAACAATATATAGTAGTGCCTTGGTTTAGGAATGCCACGGTTAACATAATTTTCAGTTTATGAACAGAAATCCATTGAAAATAATGTCTTGGTTTATGATTTTTTCCACAGTATGAAGCAAGTTTCCCTAAGATGCATTGTGCCTGTAGGTTTATAGCGCCACCCGCATTCCTATGGCAAACCACGTTTCGGTTTACCAATTTTTCACATTATGTAACGTCCCAGAGAACGCATTAAATTCGTAAACCGAGGTATGGCTGTATTGTTTCAAGCTAAATACATGCCAGTCTTCTTTAAAACTCCAACTCCCACAATTCCTCAGGCAAAATTCTGGGAGTTCCAGCCTACAGACCTCTATAATCACCTACATTTTACTCACCTGGACCAGGGTCTACCTCTGAGGCTGCATGGCCTAACTCTGGCCTTGCCTCTTATTTTTAATGCTGTGGGGCTACCTAAGAGTCATAGTTCTTTGAGAGTTAATCTCTACAGAACCAAAAGGGCAGCAAAACTATGACTCCCAGGAGGGCACCATGGTATTTTCTTTTTTGTACTCAGGAAGGAAGGATAGAGCTGAGCCAGGCAACCTCAGACGAGACCACAGTCCACGTGAGCAAAATGGAGGTGCACCTTTAGGTGTCTATAGGCCTGCCTGGGGAGTTCTTGGAGAATTCTGGGAGTCAAAATGTGCAAATGAATAGAGCATCTCTATTGCAAGCTGCCCATGTCACAATGTAAAGGTAGTTTGGTCGTGAATGAGAATTAAAAGCCATTAACTTCACAAGAAATCTGCTCCTCATTTGTTGACATGAGCCAATCCAGCTGCCTGCCTTTTTTAGACTATATAGAATGGTGCTGGCTACTGAAACTGTTAGGATGGGCACCCACTCTTCAACATTGACTACTGCTCTTTGATATGCAGTGGAGGCCCGTTGCTCCTTATTTTCTGCAAATCACAGTGCAAGCGAGACCTCTGGGACAGGGACATGCCGACCTTCTTGCCAAAACCACTTGTCCAGGAAAACTGACTTGCAGATGCCTGGCCTAGTAAGCACACAGGATGTGCTCTGCTACTAGACTGACATAGCGTACTACTGAGAACCCAATCTTATAATTCTAGTCTTCTTCCAAGACAGGAAAGGTGAGAAACTCCTCCACAGACCACGCAAGCCAACAAAACTGCGCAAAAGCCCTCCAGATGTAATAAGAAGTGGCTAGACATTCATTCTCTATTTTGAAAAATTGGTATTGAGAGCGTTGAATAGGGCTGGAAGCTGTTTATACGAGAGGTGAATTCCGAGAGGCTTCAAGGACCTGTAGTTCACCTCCTTAGAAAAAGAAGGGGCCACCGTGATAGTTGTGGAGGGTTACAAGTGGCTCCAGGGTCACCCTATGCCCCCTCCCCCACAAGAGACAGAGACCGGGGGTGAGTTCTATACCGTGGTCAGGAAGCCCCCAATAGTCTGTGTTTCCTAAAGAATATCTTGCAGACTTCTCCTTGGATTTTTTTAGATGCCATTATTTTAAAAGGGAACTAAAAGCTGTCTCTGGTTTTTTACTTGTAGAAGTAAGGACAAGCATGTGAGCCATACAATACTTGATCCTATTTACAAATACTGAATTCATTCTTTGAATGCTGGTCCTTAGGCAGTCTACAACCCATACTCAAGATCAGCAGACATGGGGGAGACCCTAAAGTTTACAATAAATAAAAAATCTTGAGGGGTAAAGAATGACTTCAAGACAGGTCCACAGGCATGTTCAGTGAACACTGACTAACTCGTGGGGGAAAAAATAGAAAACTAGAAGGTTAGAGGAGAGGTAGAGAGGATAGGAACAGAACATCCTTGGAAAGCACACAGCTATTTTGAACCCTTAATAGAAACACTCCTTCCCACGGCACCATTTTATTGCAGTCTCTTTGAGTACATCCTTACTACTTGCTAAGCAGGGACCTAACTAGGCAACATTCAAGGTTTCAGGCCTGCTGTACGCCTTGTTGTGTTTCAGTGACTTCCAGCATCACACCAGCTGTTGTTCTGCATACATCCTTGTTTGTGGCCTTTCCAAGTTTCTATTCCTAGCATGCAGTGGAAGCTCCAACCTCTAGTATACAGTGGTGCCTCGCTTAACGAGTGCACCGTATAGCGATGTTTCCGTATAGCGATCCCTTTTTCGGGATCGCTATATGGAAACATACCCGATCTTCGCAATGGGGAAAACCCGCATTGCGAAGATCGGGTATTGCGGCGGTCATTTTGGAGCCGCCGAACAGCTGATCGGCGGTTCCAAAATGGCCGCCGGAAGCCCGGAAATGGCTGCCGGCAGCCGTTTTCGCACCCTGCCCTCGCTTAGCGAAGGCGCGAAAATGGCTGCCGGCACCTGGAATCCTCGCTGAACGGGTAAGTAACGAAGGTATTGGAACGCATTAAACGAAGTTTAATGCGTTCCAATACCTTTCCCCTACCCGTTTAGCGATGATTCCGTATAGCGAGGGTTAATCCGGAATGGATTAACCTCGCTATACGGGGCACCACTGTATATTTATTCACAACATTTACTGTATGTCTCCTCTTTCCTCTGGTGAATTCAAGGCAGAATATATGGCTTTCCTTCTCTCCCACTTTGTCCTCACAAAAGCCCTGTGAAGTGGGCCCAGCTGACAGAATGGGACTGGCCCAGTGTCACAGTCAGCAACTGTGACCAAGTGGGGACTTGAGCCTAAGCCTTCCAAGTCCAAATTCCAACACAAATATCATTGCGCCACACTGGTTCTCTTACAAGGCAACATGCTTTGAAGACGACTTTTGGGCAAGGTTCTTTTGTTGGTCAACCACAAGGAAACACCCACCCAGCTCCTACGTTTTTGAAATAACATTTCCATTTACTTAAGAGTAAATTCAGAACAGAAAAGGCTTTTATGCCTGCAGAAACAACCAGTTTCTGGTTGCTGAAGGTACAGCTCCCGGGAGCTTGCAGATGAGATGAACGTATTAAGTCTTGGCCTTTGTGAAAGACAGACAGCTTGATAAGACACACACACCCCTCTGGCTGCCATCTCAGTTGCTGAGGTTGGCTGCCATTACAGGCATGTCTCCTTCTATCTCTCACTGTGTGGATTAGTTGTTCTCTATTAAGCCCCAGCCGGTTTCTGATGTTATTCATCTTCTACCTTCTCCACATCTACCCTTGATCAATGATATAATGCAGTATATAGAATGTGCTTAAAAGGGGGGGACCCTCTTGAACACCCAACATTTCCCTGCCACCTACTCGTGTGAAGGGAAGGTTTTTTTTTTTTTTACAAAGGCCGCCTTTCTTCAGAGAGAGGCCAGGCTAAGGTCTGATGACTCATCCTTGTGGCCGTCAACAACAAAGCGTCTCTATCCCCACCGCCAATCCCTTACAAAGGGAGGCCTTGGGGTCCCAGCATCCTCTGCGCTGGCTGAAGCACCAGGGCGCAGAAGCTGGGCGTTTGTTCTCTTCTATGGCACCCAGCCCTGGGAAATAGAAATCCTGGGCCTCAAGGTGGAAAACGTCCCTGTGACCCTTACCTTGAAGAAACCCTTGCAGCCTTCACAGGTCCGGACACCATAGTGCTGGCATGATGCGTTGTCCCCGCACACCGCACACCGCCCCTCGTTGGACCCGGGGCTCCGTGCTTTGCTTGGAGAAAGGGAACTGTCCATCAAGCCGGAGCCGTCCAGGACCGGCGAGGCCTGGCTGAGTGGCAAGGGGGAAAAACTCATGGCTGGGGAGGTCTGTGGGAGTGAGAAGACATCTCCGTCCACCAAGTGTTGCTGACCTGGCGGCTGCATCTTCAGGGGGCTCTGTGGGGGGAGCCCAGGACTGTGCGCTGAGGGGCCAAAGGAGAAATAGGAAGGTTGGGCAGAACTGCTTTTGGGTGGCTCCGTTGTTGTTGCTGCTGCTGCTGTTGGCACCCAGGGCCTCATGCTGTCGTAAGTGTGAGTGGGGGAATAGGCCCCAAAGGAGTTCTCCCAACAGGGCCCCTGGGAAGTCTGGAAGCTTGGCGTGGAAGGAGAAGGGACCGAGCACGGGCTGCCGTAATAGTCCGAGCCGCTTGAAGACATGGTCTCATCCAGTTGGCTGCTGAAAGGGCCGGGGTAACAGCCGTACACTTGGAAATCCTCCAGCTTGAAGGACGTGGTGGTGGGGTTGGCCGCTGGGATCTGGTAGAGGAAAGCGTCAAATTCGCCTGTGTAATTGTCCATGAAGGTGCTGAAGCTGGGCAGAGAGGTGGCAGTGGCTGTGATCTCTGTATTCACTAGGTCCATGGTGGGTTTGCCAAGCTCAGGGGTCAAGAGGTCTGCTGGGTAGCGCTCACAGGGTCCTGCGCTCTGAAGCAAGGTCCCATATTGAGTTTGGATACAGGGCATCTCTAGGAGAAAAAAAAACGGGGAAACAGTTGACAGTCAGTTTGTAGGCTCTTCAATCGTAAAAGGCCTTTCAAGAACAGGCCACAGACTCAGTCTTTAGAAACAGGTGGTTACAGTTTTGGTCTAAAACTCCCTTAATCCCCCAACCAGCATGGATAGTGGCTAGGAGATTCTGGAAGTCATAGTCCAAAAGAGCAACTTTTGCAAAAGGCCATTGACCAAAACACTCTTGGGAAAGGGAATCCAGAAACTGAGCTCAACCCCAACCTGCATCCAAAACTTATCACAGGTTTTTTTCCCCCAAGTAACACCATATAAAAAATCCTTACCGGAAGAGGGTTTGGTTCTAATAACTTATCGGTGTTTTATGTAGGAACCCGCTTTAATATTCATGTGCCGCAAGTCCTAAGAACCCAGATCAGAGTCTGCCTAACCCATGCATAGGCAAAATATGGGTCTTTGACTTTAAGTTCCCTTCAGGCCCAGCCAGTAGGAATAATGAGAGTAGCCAGTCAAGAATAATGAGAGCTGCAGTCCAACTAAATCTGGAGGGCCACTGGTTTACTTCTGCCCCTAGAACAACCAATGTTCTCTTCTATGGCCCATATCCCATCTCTTTGGCCCAGTACCCCAAATGGCACCACAAGCAGGTAAAGTCAGAAGACCAGGGGATGGGGCAAACAAACACCTCTCCAAAGGATGGCTCACATTCTATCGTTTGCCAATGGCCATGCAGGAAAATGGCCATGTCAATGTCTGAAAGATGGTTGGCATCTAAGCTGTGGCACAGGTGAAGTGCAGTATTTCTCTTCATTGATGTATTTTTAGTCTGCTTTTATGGTTTTTATTTGCATTTTACTGTTAGCTCCCTCAAATGCCATGTTTTGACTGAAAGGCAGGATATATCTAATAGATCAATAAACAAATGTCCAACAGTAGGTAAAGGTTCATCAAACTGAAAGAATCACAACTTGCTAAGTTTCACTCCACCTATGTTACAACTTTCACAAGAATCTTGTGAGTTGTCTAATAGGTCCTATGCATTCAGACACATTTGCCTTTTTCTCCCTGTTGCTTTCTTCAATTACAGAGTCTCTCAACCTCTTCTAGAATCTAGTCCCACCAAAATCAGAGGCCTACATGGCGAGAAGGTGAGAGTGCTTTCTCAGAGACTGTTCTGTGGCTCTGGAACTCTCTTCCACATGAAGCTAGGATGCCTCTCTCCCTGGTCATCTTCCACTGGCAATCTTACGCCTTTATATTCAGGCAAGCTTTCAACAACTGGCTTGCTCTTAAGGATTAAGCTTTTAACACGCATTCATTAAATTCATATGCCATCCCATTACTGCAAGCACTACTTTGGGAGGCTTACAAGATTAGAACTTAAAATCTTCAAAACCCCACAATAATAATAAAAAAAAAAACAAAAGAAAACCCCAAAACATAAACAGTATGGTGATACATAGACTGTAATTAAATCATAAACAGCCCTATAAAACCTAGAATTATAAAAAAGAGAGAGATGGGATAGCATCCAGAAGATTCAGCTATTAAAGGCAGCTTTAAATAGTTCTGTCTTTACCAGTTTTCTAACAGAGTTCTGGGCTTTTAAATTATTATTTTAATTTATATGCTTTTAAAACTCTTGAATTCTGTTAAATTTTAATGGTATGATTTGCTTTAACTGCATTTTATTATGACAATAATATTAAATTATTGCAATGATAAAAACTGGTTTTTATTTGCATCTCTCATTTAAGGGGTTTTGTGGGGGCCCCTGGGTTCCAGTTTGGTGGGAAAGGCAGGAATATGAATCAAATCACATAATTAAAGAAATATTGAAAACCAGCATAAGATGCATTTCAAATGCAAAAAAAAAATAAGCAAGATCAACTCTCCAGACATCCAGTAACCCCTATTCCTCTATAACCACAGGGTGATTCAGACCTTATGAGGAACATCTAGTAATGCAGTGATCTTGTGCTTCCTGCACCCTTTGCTGTGTTGTGAGCTGTAGTGGAAGTCGTGCAATCTAGACCAGCAATCTAGACCAGCGGTTCTCAACCTCTGCCCCAGTATTTAGATTTTGACATCCAGAACCCCTTGCCATTGGCCACGGAGGGCAGGGCTTCCCAGAACTCAAATTGAGAACTTCTGGAAGTTCAAAGGATGAGCTTTACTAGGCTAGATGACTCATCAATGCAGGATTTTTAATAGGGAAAAGAAGAGGAAAGAACAAACTGAATAAACAGGAAATTAAGAAAAAGGAAGAATGGAAACAAATGCATTTTTATCTGACCATTTTAAAACTTCTTTATGAAACTTTAAAACATATGCAAGGGTAGTTTAAGTAACATAGGAATTGAAACAGAGAAAAGACCAAAGAGCTTAAGATGCCCAACTCTTTGTTCTTACTTCTAGCTACTACAAAGTCTGCTGAAGTGTAATTCCAGAGCCTTGGCTTGTGTCATCAACTCCATCTGGATTTTTCTCAAAACAAAGATGCATCAAGAACAGCTCAAGCTCTGGAACTTAGCTGAAATGGAGTGCTCTCAAAATTCCAGTTTTTCTCCCAAATTATCTTGCCAGTTTTGAAGTCCCAATTACAACATTTGTCTGACTCTAAAAAAAGGGAAAACTGGAGGATTTTTATTTTTTATTTTTGCCTCCTCTTGTGTCTGCCATACTAATAACAAAAAGGAAAAATTATTTATTGGCACTGACTTGATGTTTCCATCCTGCCTATTCCCCAATTAAGTCATACCTGGACAGATCACTCCTCCTACTGTTTGTTGGACAGCTCAGTAGGTTTTGGTCTCTGACTGCAAAGCCAGGGTTGGGAGTTCAGTTCTCCCACTGTGCCTCCTTGATAGGGACTGGACTCAGTGACCCACAGGATCCTTTCCAACTCTGCAGTTCTAAGATTATTATATTATGATAATTATTATGATTATTATTTACCTTTAGCAAGTCTTTCTTTTGAAGGTCCTGTTCCTGTCTCCTGGGATTCAGCCAGGTGGCAAACTTTAAAATCAATGCCCAAAAGCAGTAAGGCTACAGTCAATGAGAATCATCTGCCTTGCATCAGAGAAGGAGCCTCTCAGGTCTTAAGACAGCGCTGTGAAGGTTTACAGCCAACGGCACCCTCTAAAAGAGGAGATGTAACCGGAGTTTTTGCCCAACAAGATGAAAGTCAAGACAGTAGTAGTAACCCTTGTGGAAAGATGATAATGTCATATGTATCACAGACCTTTACAGGTTAGGTGTGATTGGTGGAGAAGCTGTTGCTTTAATGGGCAGTAAAGGATTCTGGAATGTTGAAGACACAGAGTATTTCAAGGAGACTTTACAGGGTCACACACCACGGGCGCAAGGTGAAAGCACTCCCCTGAGCGACCCACAGTTCTGTTCCCCAGGACAAGGCAGACATGTCTGCTTGGAAAGAAACCCCTCCATCTAGAACATTAACAGAATGACCGTGGATCTGGAATACACAGAGCCTGGCGGTAAGTTCATTTTTAAAGGCCATGTTGTTATGGTGTTCAAAAAGTAATCCGTTGTTATCCGTTCCGGTGTTAAAGTGACCAGCTTCATGCTTTTTCACCATTTTTGTTAGGATTGGGAAAAGAACGTAATAAAACTGGCTAAAAATTCCTCCTAAAATGTTTTAAAACATTTAGAAGGAAGGTACCTCCAGATGCAGGGGAGGGGATATCAGGAGACAGGGATTTAGTTGTCTCTTGAGTTCCCAGAGGCATCTGGTGGGGCCACTGTGAGATACAGGAAGCCGGACTAGATGGGCCCTCGGCCTGATCCAGCAGGGCTCTTATGTTCTTAAAACATAAGCAGAAATTATTATTTGTTCTACCAATAAAGTGACTTCTCTTCCACTCATTATATTACTTTTGAAATGAACGTTCACTACACTCTAGTCGCAAAACACCCACCTACTCTCCAGTAATGTTACAGATCATTAACACTGCTTGTAACTGGTTACAACTAAGGTTTTGGGAATGATGACAGATCTGAGCCACAACTGCCCAGAAAGTGGCCACTTAATCCAGCTATACAGGAAAACCACAATGTAATACTGTAGTTCCAGACTGCGACTCTAGCTAGTTAGGTTCATCTAAACCCTGAGTCTCACCAGGTGATCTTAGGGCAGCTACTCTGTCTCCCTCTTTGCCCACCCCCGTCTCAAAGAGTTGGGGAGATAAAGCAGGGAAGAGATGGGACAGACACACAATTTATAAGTAAATGATTTTTTTTTAAAACCCCAGTTGAACTGTGCAAGTCTGTGTCCTCCAATTTGTTACGAGTCCTGCAAATGCATACATAAGGTGCTGCGTGCACACTTGTGACAGAGAAGAGTCACAAGTGAGCAAGCACCTGGAACAAACAACTAAAAAAGGATGCTTCTACTGTGGCAACAGCAGGTGCCCAAAGCTTGTTGTAGATCACCTGGCACTTCCTTCCAGAAGAGGAAGTGGCAGAAGTGCCAGGACTCCAAACGGCTGGTGGTGGTTCAGTGATCCCTGTAGACCTGCCACAAGAGATGAGGGTTTCTGCTATCCAGTGGGAGAGCCAACTCAAGGTGCTTTTCTAAAGAACCCCACTTTGTATCCAGGAGGACCCCTACAATCCCTATGGCCGGGTAGGCCTGTCATCCTGTGCTTCTAAAACAGAAATATAGGCCGGTAATTATTACAGTCTGTCATGATTTACTGTGTTCAAAGGCAGCAACAGATGCTACCCAGGGGTTTTCATGACACCGTATTTATTAGTTCTTGGCCCCTAGAGGAAGGCCTGATGACTGCAAATGTAAGAGGACCAGCGTCCTGAGGTAATGCCAATCTAGGCAGTTCTATTACACGAGATGGAGACTCAATCACTGGGACTGCTGTTAAGGTGGCAGAGCACAAGGGCAGATGGGAGAACAGGTTTCTAGCCCTTAGGAAGGATCCTTAGGTGGAACATCTGAAACTTTGTGGTCCTTTCTTGCCTGAACTAAGTTATCTTTGTCATGTTGCTAGTCCTTAGCAATCTTAAAAATAACTAAATAGATAAATAGCCAGAACAAGGTCCCTAATCAGAATCGGGGGGAGGGGGGCTTTTTAACCCTGTGCCCTCTGCTGCAGACCTGATCTAGATTTTCCCTTCCAGGTTGCCTGTTTCTTTTCTTTTTTCTTAAAATAGCTTGTATGCCAAAGCTAATCACATGCCAAATGTCATATCTAATCTAAGGAAGGCAGAATGGGGGAGGTCTGCAGTGGCTGCCGCTCAACAGTGGTTGGTAAAACCAGGGACAAAAGTGGGTGTTGAGAAACACTCACATGAATACATAAATACAGAGGCACATACATGCAAACACATTCTCTTATTCATACATGCACAAACCGGCTAGCAGGAGAGCTGAAGGTAGCCGGAGGTCCACTTGCCAGAATGGGCCAAAATCCAAAGAATCTGGAAGACCAAAATTTCACCAATCTTGGTACCCCTGGCTCAGCTTTAACCTCCTTATGAAACTGAACAAGTCTACCTTTCCTGAAGCAGGAATATTTTTGTGTTCATATTTATGTTACACGCGGTACTTGCAACTTCTAGTAATGTCACAGTATGGACATGATGAAGCAGGAAGCACACTGACTCGGCAATAAAGGTGCTAGCTTTTCAACCAGCCATCATAGCTACACCTTTAGAAGCTGATATGCAAACTTTAGAAGGCAAAGCTTGTCCCCTCACTAAGAAGCTTCAATGACTGATTTCTGCAGATCCAGCTACTATTTGAAGTGAAACAACAGATCATACCTGATTTTTCTGGCCTGCTGGTAAACCTTATGGTGGATTATCATTGCCATGCTAGCAGTATTACATCCATCCATCACCTCTCCCCACCTGACTTCTGCTACACTAGCATAATGGTAATTAGCAGAGACAGGAAAATTTATCTTGTTAGACCTAAACGCTCAGAATCTCCCAGTCACCATAGCTACTTTGGGGAATTCTGGAGGTTGAACGCCATAAACTGTAACCTTTCCAGTTTCTACTGATTAGTCACATATTTTAATAGCTGCACCTCCACAGAAGTATATTTCTTCACTGCTTTTGAAACAGGAGAGGATAATGCTGTATCCTCATATGAAAAAATAAATGCCCACTGCTCATTTTTAAAATATTTTATGTATGTGAAGTGTGGACACCTATTTAAGTTCACTTTTTTTATTTTACATTTTTAGGTGTATTTTTTAAGCCATCAGTGTTACAAGCAGCAAGAAATGAGGTGACTAGCAATGGAAAAGAACTGAATTAATACTTTTGTATATATGGTTGTGCAAGCACAGATTCCTGCCCTGCCACTAAGGCATGTGAAGCAGGATCTATATCAACTTCTAAGGGATTTAGTCATGCTTGGCTGCTGAAATCAATGGGGACCATGCTCTTCACATCTAAGCAAAGTCCCATTAATGGATCAGCTCTAAATATGACAACACCTGATTCCCACACTGTATTTCTACTGCTACCAGAAAGCAGGTTTGATCTGCATTCACAGGAAAACCCCTTGCAGGTTCCACAGTCCAGGTTCCCACCTAGGATTCCACCTACCTGTCTCCAGGCTGCATAAAACATGTCTTTTCTGGCATGGAGGACTGCTCTGCAGTAAGGGCCTGACTGGATACAGCCAGAAAGCATGAGGATCTTTCCCCTACTGTAAGAAATACAACCAACACCTCCCATTCTGTTTCTCACCCAGTGTTTCCTGCCACCCAAGATTGGCAACAGTGCAAGCGTTGCTATAACATGTACATCTCCCTCCATGTCAGCAGCCAGCCCTTTTGAGAGAGGTGTTGTTTAAACATACAAATGGACAAGGAACTTGTGGGAGCGATGATCTGCAGAGTGGCCTCTCTCTACCAATTCAATTCCCTGGACACTTCTCTTCCTTTGGATAGTGGGGTCACTTCTTCTTCATTTTGAACCGGGGTGGGGCAATATTTGGCTTTCCAGATTTTTAAAGACAACAATCCTCACAATCAAATTACCACTGACCACACTGGCTGGGGAATTCTGGCAGATGAATTCCAAAGAATTGAGAGGATCAAAAGTCCTTCACTTATTTAAAGGGCTGAGACAAAGACACAGAGCATGCACCCGCTACCCAATGAAAGCAATGCTACTCAGTAATCTCACTAGAGCTTTTCTACAGCCAGTAACTTGGACATCTCTTCCTTTAAAGCAGATGAGATTAGTTGCCCTGGGGCACACACAAGCTGTAACTTAAACCCCAGCAACTTTCCCGGACAGCAGTCACAGGATCCAGACACTATTAACAAGAGTCCATCTCACCCCTGCTGTTTGCATCCAGATTTGCAAGTGCTGCTCACATTAAAAATTGCTCAAGTGCACCCCCTGCTGGACTATGAGAAAGGTGATGGATCAATTTTTCTGTACTGTACTTGGATCATACAGTACTGATGAAGTGATTCTGAACTTCTGTAAGCAAAACCAGTTACTGTGAACCATGTTTTTAAGGAAAAATGGGTGGCAGTTCAGGGAGGGGTGCAATGGGTGAGAAAAATAAACAGAGAGACGGTAGCAATACAGCAATTTCTTTCCCTATTAGAAGCAACAATACCAGCAGAGTCTTGGAGCCCAGGAGATTCAGCGACTTGCAGTCAAAAAATAGATCAGCACATCTCTGGTTCAAGAACAGGTGGAGGCATGCTGGTCTTGTCACAGATGAACAAACAAGTTGGCCCCACTCTATCTCCCCACCACTTGCAATTCTCTTGTGGCTTTGACAGGTATACAATTGTGTAGAAATTCCACTGGTGCAGCCTCCCGCTGCATGTAGATGGCAGTGATAGGGCAAGTTCCACCTGCTAGATGGCAGGTTGATGGCATATAACACATACAACAACATTAACCTTAAAAAATCCCAAGCCGACCAGTTTGGGCCCTTCCCCCCCCATGCAAATTATTATTCATAAAACCTTCCTAAATTACCTTTCTTGCTTTTTTACCTTTCCTAGTGCTTTCTTTTAAAAGGAGACCTTTTGGAGAAGTCTTTCTAAAGGCAAGAAGTTCTCTTCCGTAACCAGTGCTGCAAATCCTATGCAGATTTGCCCGGAAGAGAGATCCCATTTAATTCAGCATGACTTACTTTTACGGAACATGAACATACCATTCTGTGGTATGAAACAATTCACTCTTTGAAAGAGAAGGGCGGACGTTTATCACTAAACATCATGAGGGGCCTTCGCAGTCTCTCTCTTGCACACATGTCCAGCAGAGCAATGATTTGCAATACCTACAAGGATCAAAACTGATCCACCCCACCAAACATTGCGAGGTGGTCAAGATTGCAAGGGGACATGTCCATGATACGTGTTTGCATTAACAACAGCAATAACAACAACAGAAAATGCAACTGCAGCAGACTGGCATTCCCCACCTTTGAAGTCTAGTGCGGTAAACTGGAAACAAGAGGAGCCCTGATAGCTGTGAACGGGGAGGGGAGCGAGCGGGCTGCCAGGTGCTTAAACGCAATGCTGCACCTGTTGCTCAGAACATGCCAGGAACTGCAAACCCCCTGAAGCCACATGAAAGAAGCCAGGGTGGAACCCTTCCTGATTTATGCCCTTCACCATCTGTGCTGGTACCAAGCTACTTTGCAAATCAAAACTACTTGAAAGTAGTCAAGAAAAGCATCTCTTTGGAGAAGGAGGCCTGTCAGCTAGAAAGAGTGCTTCAGCTTTTCCCTCAACTGTGCAGATGATGCACACCTGCCACTGCACAGCCTGGGATGAGATTTCCACTTTCAGCTCCTGATAGGCTGGATCCTGACCATAGCCTGATAAGTGCTTTTTCTGAAGTCCCAGATTCCCCCCAGTCAGCCTTGGAATGGATGGGTGTTGTAGGATCTTTTCCAAGCTTTGTTGTTCACTTACCAATACGTAGAGTGGTCATAACTAGCTTTTCAGGCAAAACCCAAAGGGGGAAAACAGCATCTTAAAGACTTAACTGTTATATATCAACATGAGCTTTGGTGGACAAGTCCACTTCCTCGGACATACTGAGCGCACTAGCCTGAGACCTATTGACTTCAGTGGGTCTCCATACGTTTGGATCCAACCAGTGGCCACAAAGGTTTCCCAGCAATGCTGGTCATGATCAGCAATCCTTTGGGACCTTCTAGGAGGAGGGAGCGTTCCTTTGCAGATAAGAATGTGGCCCCTCCAAGCCTAGCCTTTTTTTTTTTTTTTTTTAATAATTTATATTATTAAAAATAATATATTATTTAATAATATATTATTAAAATTTCAAGCTCTCTCGCTTTGCAGGAAAGGCTGCAAACGATGCAACAGTCTGCAGTACGCAGGATACGTCCCAGTTAATGAAGCAGATTCCGTGTAACCCGAGAGCAGCTCATGTCCAACTCATGAGCAGAGCTTTAAAAAGTTACTTTTTAGTTGACAGCTCCTAGAATCCCAGCCAGTCTGAAGGATTCCAGAAACAGCAGATCCAAGAAGTAACTTTTCCTGCTGCTGCGTGAGAAGCTAACTTAAGAGCATAGGTGATCCTTAGTTTCTCCAGCTCCAAAACACAGGGATAAGGGAGGAAGCATGACCAGTCTTCCCAGTGAAGCCTTGCAGTTGTCTTGATGAGATGTACTGTAGTTTAATCCTATTTCACTGGCAACACACCATCACTTTCCTCCCCACAAGACTAAATACAGACATCATCTCCTGCTAGTCTCCCATTAAGGCACTCCAGCCCCTGCCCTCCAGAACCAGCCCTCCCAGGTTGCTGTCACAATCAAGACTTGAAGAAAAAGGAAAAAAGAAAAGAAAAAAGGGCAACAAATGAATAAATAAGCCACCCAGCTACTTTAACCCTTCACACACTCACACAAACTCTGATTATGGTAAATTGATCCTTTAAAATGCAAAATGCAGATTAAGAAAGCTGCCCCGCCTTTGAAACAAGCCCACCCTCACCCTTATTGTTCCCCTTCCACTCTGAAAAGTTCCTCCTGCACCTGAAGTCTTCAAAGGCCAGAAGAAAACGGAATTACTGCCTTGGCCGCTCCTCTCCCTTGCATGAATTCTGGAGAGAACTGATCCTTAGAAATTACCCTCCTGGGCAACCTGCCTCCTCCAAGTCTCGAAATCTCAGGCTCCGAAAAAGGGCAGCTAAGCACGTCCTGGTCGCTGGCACTGTCCACCTGGCAGAGTTGACCTGCCTACAGTTGCACGCCCGCCCGGACACACCTCCTTGGGAGCCCGTCCTGCGGAAAGCAACCCGAGTTGCCGCGGTCTGAAGGAAGGGAGTAAGCAGAACTCTCCCTTTTTAAAAGAAGCGCCGCCAAGACTTCCGAACTTTTTTTTGAATGAAGGGAGAATGTGGCGCTATGAATTCCGATGAGGATGAGAAGGGGGTCGTGAGAGTTAACTGGACACTCGCCCCCAACTTTTTAGAGTGCGCCGCCGCCAGCGCCAGCCTCAAAGGCCCAAGTGCTGTTTCCACCTTGCGGAGCAGCCCTCTGGCGCGCACATTTTCCCTCTCCCCGGGTCCCGCGCACCGGGGAATAAAGAAAACACAACAAAACGCGCAACCACGTCTCTGCCCTGCCCCGGTTCACCTCTCCCCTTCTCAGAACTTTCTGATGTGCAAGATCGCCCTATTCCCCCCCCCCGAACAACCCGAGGGCTCCGCGGTTCCTCCGGGCCTCCATCGCTGCACGCCCCCCCCTTTTCCGAAACTGCAACCCGCACCTCCCTTGCTCCCCTCCCAGCCCACCCTTTCTTCCCGGAGCGGGCCCATCCGAGTCCGCTCTCCGGCGCGAGGTCCTTCTGCACCTTTCGGAGCAGACAACAGTGACCACCTACAAGCATGTGCAGAGGGAATTCCACGTACCCAAGGGAGCTCAAGCGCGTCCTCCTGCAGCGGTTCCTTCCTTCCACTTTTCCCTTGGAACAAATAAGTAACGACAGCAGCGGGGGGGGGGGGGAAAGCCGGGACGCTCGTAAGAAACCCAACCGTGCAGTCGAGACCGTGCCGAGTCCCGCCGCCGCCGCCGCGCGGAGCCAGCCCGGAGCGAGCGAGCGAGCGGAGAGGGGCGAGCTGCGCACCGCGGTCGCGACGCCGAGTCCGCCACTGGGGCTCTCCAGCCCAGCGCCGGGAGATTCTCTTAAGCTCTCCGTGACGCACAGGCGAAGGGGTGGGCAGGGAAAGAGAGGGGGGGATCCTCTGACGCACGCGCCCGGCTGCAGCCTTCACCATACAAGGCAAAAAGGGGCGGAATGTTCCGGCGCCCGCGGAGCGAGGGGAGGGGTTGGAATGTCTGCGCGGGTGACGCACGCGGGGTTCCATTGACGCACGCCTTGGAATTGTTTGATCTAAAAATAGAACGAGCTGCCCCCGGCTAAAAATAGAGCCTTTCCCTAAGTCGGGCGGAGAAGCGGGGGGGGGGGGGGGGAGGAGCGGAGGGCGGCAATAACGGAGGGGGGGGCAATAGAAAGGGGAAAAAAAAAACCTCTGTCAGAGGAAGAGCCAAAAGTGTGTGAGAGGGGGGCGCACGGGAGAATCCAAGGCACGGAAAGGTGGGGGCGCGGAACGTTCGACGCCCGAGTCAGGCGAGCTCAGCCTTGCAGGGTGCTCGCGGCGGCCGCTCTTTCCGCCGCCCACTGTTCTCCTGCCCCCTCGGCAGCTGCTGAGCACCGGTGGGGCTCCGTCGGACCCACCTCCGCCTGCCCCACGGTGGCGGCGTTCCGAGCCAGCCACCGATCCCGATGGGGCGCCGTTCCCTAAGCCAACCCCCAGCCACGCAGGGCTTCTGTACCGCCAAGCTGTCTCCCTGTGGCCGCCCCAGGTGGCGGCTCCGCCCCTTTCTTGGGAGCAGGGGCCGGTCACAGGCACGCCGAGATTTCTTCTCACAAGGGCCACCAAGAGGGGCAGGGAAAAAAGGTATGTCCCCGATCGGGACAGAGAAAAAGGTATCCGCGGGGGCGGGGCGGAGGCAGGAGATCGCAACCTCCGAGCCTTGACCTCAGCCACGGACAAGCCTCTACAGTATTTTTCGCCAACAAAGATCGAGCACGTGCAATCTCCGAAATAAATAGGGCCTGACAGAAAAAGAATCAAAGTTGCAACAAGCGCTCATTCCCGCCCCCGCCATGGAGATGAGAAGGGGGAAGAAATCTGCTTCATTTCCGTGTGTCCTGCTGCTATTTTAAGTGGTGCAAAAAAAGCCACGCAAGATTATGCAATCCTGCAGATGTAATTTTAGCCAGCTGGCTATTACTTGTTTCTCAACCCCATTTAGCAAGGCGGTGAAGGCTATAAATCATGTAGCAACTCTGGGACATTTTCCAGGGTTTTGCGTTCTCGCAGATCAGTTAACTGACCCTTAGGGCATGATTCAATAAACCAAAAGCCCATGGGGCAGGGTAAGGTCCCGCAATGTGCGCAGACCAGAGACTTCCTGGGAACTTCAACTCTTGTGTTTTCATGTTGGAAAAAGGTACATCACAATGGAAGTATAGCAACATTTAAAGCAGAGGGAGAAGAAGACATGCCTCTTTTAAAAAACCATTAGCATTGGTAGCTGATTACATTGTTCAAAGCATATGCATTTTAGTCAATTTAGTTTATTGGACTAATGGTTTTGCTTGCATTCAAAATAAAACAGTACAGTATTTATGAGCAAGGAGCATAGTGGGAGCTAAATACCCTTGTTACTCCCACCTAGAGAACAACCTTTGAATTAATGGAATCCATTGGTTGTTGTGGGGTTTTTTGGGCTCTTTGGCCATGTTCTGAAGGTTGTTCTTCCTTTGGCCATCTCTGTGGTTGGCATCTTCAGAGAACAGGAGTAGAACTCTGTGCTCTGGTGCAGTTTGTTTGGGAGTTTAGTATTTATAGCTGTGGATCAGCTTTTGTCCTTTTCAGGAGATGGGTGATTATGGTGATCAGTGTGTTTTTGTTGTGGGTGCAAGGAGAAGAGATTATCTGGCACTGTGATTGATGGGTGTCGTTAGTGGGTCTTTTGTGTGTAGTGATCACTGGTCCTTGTGGCTAAGTAGAGTTCATTAACCTTTTGCAGGCTGTATTTTTCAGTGCTGGGAGCCAAGCTTTGTTAGGTTTTAAACTTTCTTCTTTTTTGTTGAAGTTCTGCTGGTGTTTGTGGATTTCAATGGCTTCCCTGTGCAGTCTAATGTAATGATTGCTGGTGTTGTCCAGTATTTTGAAATAGAATTTCATGTCCAGCTTGTTTCAGGGCATGTTCAGCTACTGCCGATTTTTCTGGTTGTTTTAGTCTGCAGTGTCTCTCATGTTCTTTGATTCTGGTGTGGATGATTCGTTTTGTGGTTCCAATATATACCTGGCCACAACTGCATGGTATCCGGTATACTCCTGCAGTGGTGAGGGGGTCCCTTCTGTCCTTTGCTGACCATAACATTTGTTATATTTTTATGGTGGGCTTGAATACTGTTTGTAGGTTGTGTTTTTTCAAAAGTTTCCCCATGCGGTCCAATGGAATCCACTTAAGCCTTGACATGATAAATCCCATTCAATTAATAGGTTTACTGTGTTGAGGAAATAAAGACTGGATTTAGCCCACTGTCTTTAGATGAGGCACAGTCATTCTGTAGCAGGTGCCCTCACTTTCCACATAGAAGAAAGCATGTTTTCCCCCAACATGGTGTTTGCTACAAACCTAAATTTTTCACAAGCAATTATTGTCTTATTTTAATTCAGAATTTGCTGCCCAGCCAAAGGCTATTGCATTTAAAATGTCTGTGTGGTTAAATATTACACAGCCCTAAAAGGATACACAGCCGCCTTGGGTCCTTTTTAAGGAGAAGAATGGGATAAAAATATTTTAAATAAAATAAACTAAATAAATTATTAAATTAAATAATAATTACACAGCCACTAACCCATCATCTACCACCTGTTGGTCTACAGAAGCACATGGGAAGTCCAGAAGGGTGAACAACACAGAGCCACCTTGTTTGTGGAGGATGCTGGCAGAGCCCCAGCCAGCCAAAGAGTGGTTGCTGTAGCAGAGAAATGTTTGTCCTTTCTCAACCATCTCTGGCTGGCCGGCCAGCCGCCCGGCTGGCTCTTTTGGGAAAGAGCCTGGTGGGATCCCCTGCGTGTTTCCTCAACTAAGCGAGGGAAACTAGAGACAAGGGCAATTCAGGAGTCAAAATAACTAGGTCAGCTCTAGCACATGCCTTTTCCCACCTGTTGCTGGCCACATGGCTTTCCTTGCATGTCTCTGCCCACAAAATACATTTTGAGAGGCATGTCCCTGGCTCGCAGAGAGGCTGAGTGCACCTGATAGTCACGCCCCAGCTTCCCTTCCACATGGCTTGGGTTTCGTTGCTTTCCACAGTCACAGTTTTCCTGTCCTTCCACCAGCAGACCTTCTAGGCAGGTTTGAGCATTAGCACCACCTAGTAAAATCCAGCTAGTGTGAGCTGGAGAGAGGCAGAGCTGGAGGACAAATGTAAATGTATCAGAGCATGGCTAGGTTTTTGTGTGTGTACAAGTCCTTGAATCCCCCAGTTGACATAGCCAGCGTTCTTGCTGGCAAAGGAATTCTAGGAGTGACACTCCCATTCCTATGTCTGAAGAAGTGGACTTGTCCATGAAAGCTCACATTAAAATATAGCAGTTAGTCTAGTCTTTGACACAACCTATATCTCTACTTTTTAATTTTTTTTCTTCCATTTTAATAATAAAAAAGTAGCTTTGCCAACCTCCTGGGGTAGGGTGGAGTTTGTATAAATAAATTGTCTAAACAAATACAGTGGTGCCTTGCTTTACGATCGCTTCGTTTAACGATGAAGCCGCATTACGATGAACTTTTTGCGATTGCTTTATGATGTTTCCTATGGGGGAATTTTGCTTTGCGATGATCGGTTCCCTGCTTCGGGAACCGATTCTTCGCAAACGATTATTTTCTAACAGCTGATCGGCGGTTTCAAAATGGCCACCGGGTAAATAAAATGGCGCCCCACTGTTTTCTGGGATGGATTCCTCGCTGCACAGGCAGCGAAAATGACCGCCCTATGGAAGATCTTCGCTGGACGGTGAGTTTCCAGCCCATCGGAACACATTAAACGGGTTTTAATGCATTTCTATGGGCTTTTTAATTTCGCTTTACGGCATTTTCATTCTACAGTGATTTTGCTGGAACGAATTAACGTTGTAATGCGAGGCACCACTTACGAGTGTCCACTTTCCTCTTACTACAACTACATTGCCATTCTAAGTGTGACTCTTTCCTAGGTAGCTGAGCTATTATGATTCTGGCCTCCATCCCATGAAAGCTTATGTTATCATATGTATATTAAGCCTTTAAAGGAACACAAGACTTGGCTGCTTTTGGCTGCAATGGTGTAACATGGCTAGCCCTTGGGAAACTGTTCCATGATGTCACAGTTGTTGAGCCATTCACTAAGAGGAGTCCCCTTGTGTGTGGTAGGTTTTAGCCTACTGTGCTGTAACAAATCATCCAAACTTACAGAGGCCCTTCTGCGGCTATAAGCCTATCACTACATTTTTCATGGCTTGTCATAATCCATTTAATGAAGCGGACTTTACTCTGTGAAAGTGTATGCTATAAGAACATTATATTTGTCTTCTGGGTGCTGGCACACCTCCACGCCACAACCCAGTGACTAGACTGTGTAGAGGCATGATGGCTTCCCTCCAAGGACCCAAAGGGGGAGGGAGAAAGATTGGTTGCTCTAGCAGAGAAAGGGAACCAACAAAGCTTGCTGTTGCTTTTCTTCTAAACTCTAAAGTTCCAAGCTTTTATCAGGCCAGTCATTTATTTTGTCAGCAGCCTCTGGAAGCAGCCCATGATGTCAGGATATTCATTCTGGCTAGTCCCACTCAGGAAGTCACTTGAGCATTTTGAAAGGCAGAGCGTTACTCTGAACACAACAACAGTACAGCTAGAGCTCATGTAGAGTAATATATAGTAGTAATAATGTCAAAAAGAGTCCTGCTGGATGAAATCGAAGACCACCCTAGTCCAACATCCTAGCTCTGACAGTGGTCAGCCCGACACCTATGGGAAACCTACAAACAGGTGGTGGGGACATCAGCATCCTTGGCTCTCTTGTTTCCCCAGCAGCTGCTATTCAGAGGCATATAATTTTCAATGCTGATTGATAGTGGTTACCAGTGACAGGTAGCCACTGAAAAATTCTTATCATATCCTGCACCAGTTGCCTTTTTGTGTTAAAAAGCCCTAGACATCGTAGCTGTACCTTATAGGGAAAGATGCTCAAGGGCACTGATTACAAGACCAGCTCTACAAGATCATTTTTCAGGTATGGTGACCAGAACTGCACATTACAAACGCTTCCCCCACAAGAACTGCCTACTAGTTCAGTGGTTTCATTGAGCCATCTACCACGATCAGCTGTCTTGCCTTGCCTTTCTTTTTTTAAGATTAGAATGTTGATGTGCCACTGATGTCTTTAATTCACCAAGGAAGGAGGCACTTCTCAGATTCATTAATAGCTTTGAGATAACTAATCTGTGTTTTGTGATTCCAAATATTTATGTTTCCTGAAGAAGATTCCTATAATCCAGTGATGTGCACAGAAATACTGAGGGGGGGGGGAGAGAGAAAGAGTAGCGGCTGCTCTCCTACCTTTCCATGTATCAGAGGACCCAGCAAATGACATTCTGGATTGCTTATAATATAAAGAAACATATAAGGAAGATTCCATTTTTTTTGGTCATTTCCATGAAGATCCTTCTTGTTCAAAAGAGATATTCTTGTAAATAGTAGATAGTGGGGAGCAGCAAACAGCGATGGAAGTGTCCACCTAAAAACCTTGTTTATGGGACACAGAACATTGGCAGAGATGCTCCTTGGTCCAGTTCAAGAGGGCTGCAGTTAATTGGCAGAAGGACCAGGGCATGAGTCTCCTGAAGAGAGATGCTGCATTTCAAGACAATCCACACAACGCAAAAACACAATAGGCTTTTATGCTCACAGAAAGGAGAGAGTGAAAAAAGAGTACTGTACATAAAAATATTGATGTCAAGCTTCTAAGGGGGGAAGGAAAAAGGCCAGCTTGTTTCAAACAGCCCCCTCCACCCAACCCCCGCAAACAACACCACCACCATATCCTCCTATGGCCAACATAAGCTTAACATCATTTGTTGATATAAGCTGGACTGAATTCAGTAGGATTTACTTTAGAGTGCAAATGTGCCCAATCTTGTCAAGGCTTTAAGTGCAAGAGTGTCAAAGGGAACAGAGTCTTACACTGTGTTATGTGTCGTCAAGTGACTCCTAGCTTAGAAAGGCCTAATGGGGTTTTTAAGGTATGTGAGATGTTCAAGGGGTGGTTTATCATTGCTACCCAGACCAGGTGAATGATCAAGTGAGGATTTGAACCCAGGTCTTCTGACCCCTAGTCTGCCACTTTTATTATATCACACTTGCTCTCTAGTCTCATAGTAACTATTCCTTAAATATCATTGCCTTGAAGATCATTGTCTAGCCTCCCTCCCCTATTCTCCAAGTTGGTGAGACATGAAGCCTGTACGTTCCAAGTGAAACTTTGTCGGCCATGCATAAAAGACACTGAAAACCCAGCACCTGGAAAGACTGATGTAGTTTCCTATTGTTAAAAAATATTTTTACCTTCTAAAGCCTCCAGGGCTGCTTAAAGGCCTCTCAAGTTTGTAACAACTGCGTAACAAGATGCATTTTTATTGAATGTTTGATCTGAAGCCCTGGCGGGAATCCCAGAACAGCTGGTGTGGAAGAGAATAACATTTCTACTTGGTTCTTTCCAGTACTATCAACATTTTGGCTTTTTAGGGCATACCCTAAAATTCAAGGAATCTGGAATGGAACAAAGATTGTCAACTTGGGGGGGGGGTGGAGAGAGAGAGAAGAAATGTCAGGATTGTAAATATGTCACTAAAGGATAATGGCCGCCGATGTATGGGGCTGTCCAGGAACAGCATGTTTCTCCCATAGGTTGCAAGGCAGGCCTTCAGTTAAAAACAATTACGTTCTGCCACAATCTTTTGCTTTCCAGATGGCCTCAAGTCACCATTCTCATGCTACTTGGAAATCTAAAGATCACCAAGGCAAGTTCCTGTGTCCCAAAGAAAGGCTTCATGTCTTAGCTCTAATCTCAGACTTGACTTCCTAATAATATAATACTGGGATTGTGATGAGTAATGAATAAAACTGCGATTTGGGTGACAGCAAAGTGAGCCCAAAAAGGGTTGTTCTGAGATTTTGGGAAAAGTAATTATTTCATCTATAGTCTTGATGTGGGGATCAAAATGGCATGGCCTCCTTTGAGTGATCTGGAAGAAGGATAGAAGAGCAAAGTGATGGATCAACTGAAAAAAAAATTATTGTGGAGAAATTATTTGTGTGTGTCCACTGCCCAGAGAAATATAACTTGTGGCAGGGAGGAAGTGACTAGACTGGGTGACCACCAGCACCAGGAGAAAGAGAACAGTGGAACAAGAATAGGCAAAAGCAAGTTAATCAACCTCAAAGTAGTGCCACAAAACAGCTTACAGTATTTGGAAGATGTGTACATGCAGTGGCCTAATCCTCAAATGCCTTTGGTGGAAAGTTCCACTGTCCTGAATAAAGGTACTTCAGACTAAGTGGTTGAAGGCTGGTAAGTAATGATGTCTAAGAATGAGGCAAGTCCTTCTCTCCAAGTGTGGCTTACCACAGCAGGGAAGAGGCAGGGGGAAACCCACTCATTTCTCCTCGCCTTTCATGAGCCTTCTCTCCTTCCTCAGACTCAAGAGGAATTGCTAAAATTGTCAGAAGGAGAAACCTGCTGGGTACACATGAATACAGTGCTCTGGTGTCTGCTCTTGGTCAATAAGTTATTACAAAATATTAATATGGTAAAAATGAGCACACACACTATTACGTATGGGCAAACATGAGAACATTAAGATCAAAAAGAGGATTGAATTCAGAAGCCTGTTATAATGTTACAGTCAGACAAATAAGTTAAATCCTCTTAAGAATGGAGTGTCTAAATGTTGGTCCTCAAGATGTTTTGGATTTCAGTTCTTGTAAGCTCCAGCCAGCAAAATCAGTGGTAAGGGAGTGCTGAAGAGGAAAACATATGAACGGCCTAAATTTTTACTCAACCATGATCTAAAAGGACAGCCTGAAATAATCAAATACATTTGGCATAACTACTACAAGATGGAAGCCCAGAAAAATATTTAGGATTCCAGACACTCCATTCTGTTATCCCTTCACTACAGCCAGCCAGCCTTCTGTGCTCACTATGAATACTCACTGGTTTGGTGGAATTAGAGGCTGCATCTCTTTGGGTCTTCTCCCAAGATAGGCAGGGACAGGCAGACAAGCTTCTGGGTAATTGATATTTTCCTTTCTGCCATATAAATGGTGCTGTTTTGGCTACATACAAATCAGTAGCAAAGAATTGGGATCACTATCAGTATATTACTATTAGATGCCTTTAAAAGGGAATTGGACAGATTTTTGGAGGAAAAGTCCATCGCAGGTTACAAGCCATGATGGGGACATATAATCTCCAGGCTTAAAATGGAGGTACCTGAAAATGCCAGATGCAGGGGAGGGGGATCAGGAGACAGGTATCTAGTAGTCTCTTGTGCTCCCAGAGGTATCTGGTGGGGCCACTGTGGGATACAGGAAGCTGGACTCGATGGGGCCTTGGCCTGACCCAGCAGGGCTTTTCTTATATACAAAAAAACAGCAAGGGCTTTGTTTTGCAATAATTTAAAAAGCTTTTGGAAAGAAAAAGGGAGCATTCTTAATGTTTTTCAAAGAGAAGCAATTGATAGGAGACCTATAATTCCTAGATATAAAAGTTGTAAATAATTACAGCTATTTAGAATAGTTTGTTCCAAACTTATGCCACTTATGAACACCTAGGCGCTTTTGCTATGGTTCTGTTAAACTGACAAGACCCCGGTTTGACCAGTCAGCTGAGTCTACTGAACAACCAGCCAATCCTGTCTCTATTGCTGAGATGGACCGATGGTGTTAACAACCATAGCAACACGATGTACTGCCAATCACATCAAAGTTGTATCACAGAAAAGAGCTCCCTGTTCCAGCACAGCCTGGTTCTAAATTTTTAAAAAATAGTTTGCAAGTCTGGTAATCGGGGTATGTTCCTAAGACAACGCTTGATTTCAGAGTGTTCCCAATTTATGATTCAATGTGAGATTTTGGAACTGGGTGACTGGGACAGTATAGAGGGCAAGAAAGCACCTGTTGTGACTAAAAGTGCTTTTGTACCCAATGTCCTTTCCAGGACAGGCCTCTCTTTTTTCTGTTTTCCCCTTGCTTGTCCTCCTCCCCCATTTCTCATACACACCCCATTAAGAATCAATGATGTCTCACTCACGTTACTGTTGTCAAGGAAAGAGCTGATCTGAGCAGGGTCTTTTTAGTAACAGCTCCCATTCCTTACATGAAATTACCTGAGAAGGAGCAACACTATGTATCACGCTCAGCATTTGAGAAGTTACCATATTTTTAAGTGGGCCTTTGGTTGATTAAATGGGTTGCATCAAATATTTGTTAACTGGATTTTTGGGGGGATGTTTATATGCCACGTACTGAGTTTGCTACTGATTGTTAATATTCCAATTCAGCAATGACGTTCATTAGAGGACCACTCTGCATGGCAGCACAAATAAATAGTGTGACATCAGAGAGTAGGTCCTATCTATCCCCTATTCCATCCTGCCACTGACTTGCTGGAGCATTCATCGCACTCCTCTTGAGATTGCCATCATCTGTGCGGGCTAGACAGATAGGTCAGGAGTAGCACAAAACTCTTGCCCACCACTTTTGTTCTGACTGGTGTTGTCTTGAGCATTGTTGGGAGTTTATCTCAGAGCCTTTTCAACTCCAGAGGGTTATGGGGCCACAGCTACACTTCATGTGGCCCACTTGATCCTGACCACCTCCTGCTTTCCTCAAATCCACACAAACATTTTCATTGGCTACAGGATGTGTTCATTCAGTCTCCCAAAGCCTTGGATGCGCCACAGGTGAGGCCAGCACTGACCCCCTACTCTGCTACCTATCTGCAGAACCAAGAGTGACGTTTCCCTCAAGATTTTTGAGTTCTCTTGGTACATCTTATGAGTCTAGGCAGTAGCTCTTATTAAAAGCAGCAATGGAAACCAGATAACCGATTGTGTAAAAATGCCTCTCCTGATCTTTGGAAACCATACATGTTATATTCTTGTCCACTGAAGAGAGCTTCAGGAGAACCTTCAGTTTAAGTCTCAAAAAGAAAGATTTTGCCATCAATATTAGGGTTTAGCCAAATCGGCTGCTTATCCTATGAACACCTTGCATACAACAAGCGTGTAAACCCTTTGAGCTCTGAGAACTCTTTCTCTTTTGGCCACTAGATCTCTTCACATCAAAAGGCTGATGTGAGCTGCAAGGCAGCCCCTAAATTCTAACACACAAAACGTGTTCTTTCCGGAGATGGAATTGAATTAAGTTCCTGCAATGCTGCTTAGATGAGAACCACTTCGCCCACTTGCTCTCCCTCCTGCTCATTGCATCTCACTTTACAGACATCCTGCCTAGGGACAATATGGTATTCATGTGGACCCAGGAGCTGCTGGAACCAAAGGCAACAGCTGAGGGATCAAGGAACTGTGCTTCCTCCCAGCAGCCCAGGTGCAAGTCAGATGAGCAAAATCCTCAAGCCTCCTGCAGGGTGTTCTGGACTGTAATGTACTCTGGTGCTTAGAGTTCCTGGCTGTGAATCTAGTCTACTGATATCCTTTAGAGACGGTACAGAAATGTCCAAGCAGATAAGTCATTCCAAGAGAGGTGATGCCTCACTCTGTTGACATCCCTAAATAAACAAAAGATTAGGGCCTGTATCTCATCAATGCAGCCTTCCCCTCCCTTGAGATTCTAACCGGCTACGTGGGAGTCAGGATTTATATTTATGATGTGGTGTCATAGACACAGGATGAGTCTTGGACTAGGGGATACTAGATGCTGATCCAACTCTTCACAGTCTCGGCCTCAGCAAGAGCTAGGAAGAGTTGGCTTGGGGGGCTCGAACTGCCAGAAGGGTCAACGGCCAGGCGAGCGGAGGCATGCTGGAGGTGGCAGTCCAAGACAGTGAATTTCACAGTAGGTTTCCCTTCCCGTCCCATGTTCGAAAGCCATCTGGACAAGCAGCTGCCTGTTTCTTCCACAATGGCAATCGGAGAGTATCCTTCACCGCACGGAACGGCATCAGGATAGCCCAGAGGGAAAGACGCAGGACAGGATACTACAGGCACCTGAACACCCTGTGACTATCTCCCGGCATCTGCCACATAAACTCTCTGGCCCATGGCAGGACAAGAAACAGAACTGAAGTCAGTTTTCTCTAGTCCTATCCTATAATAGCAGTTTTCCATTTAAAGGAGAGACGCCTCAGAGGGAAAAACAAACAAAACAAAAACGCATTCTGCAAAGGGTATGGGAACAAATGAAAGAGACTTTGCCCTGTTTCCCATCCTGAGACAAAGGGACTTTTCATTGTTCTCTTCCCCCAGGCAATGTACACCTGAGGCTTATGCAGCTCGGAGTCCTGTCAAAACCATTTCAACCGGCAGAGAACCAAGATAACAGGAAAGCATCTTTCCTGGCACAGGCAGAGAGGTAAAGGACGTGGTGTACCAACAGGTTAGCCAGAGCTCTGAACTGAGCAAGCAGCACGTTAAGAGGAAGAGTCCAGAAAAGCACCTTTGTTTTTCCGGCCGTCATCCAGCAGTGGCTGGTCTCTTAATGCAAAAAGAAGTGCTAAACCATCGAGGGCTAGCCCCATCCTGCCTGCCACCATTACAGAGGTGGAGAGCCAGGGCTTGCCTAGGTTCCCCTTCTGCTCATGTGAACATTGATGTGTGATTGCTTGCTTGCTGATGTGTATAAATAGACACTTTTGTCCTTGTCTCTGCCTGCTGGTACTGTGCCTTCCACCCTATCCTCTGCAAGGGCTACTATCTGTCATTGCAGTCATCTGGTCCCTTTAACATAGCTACAATTTCACACAGAAGCAAGTGGTTAAAGTGTTAACCTCTCCCCGTTTATCCAGTATTGGTTCCTGGAAAGACTACCAACCTAATATGTTATATGGACATACAATAAGGTCTTTGTTCTGATGACGGAAGGGCAGCAGGGAGGGGACAGCAGGTGATGAGCCCAGCCTCCCTTAGAAAGGAAGTCCACAGCCTGGGAGCAGCCACAGAGAAGGTCCTTAAAACCATGTTATAACCAATCACCTTTAAAAAAACAAAAATACATCCTTTCCCATACAACCCAAATGTTTTTCCCCTGCAGAAGAACTGAATCCATCATGTAAGAAAAATTATCTCTTCTGCTCAGAATGTTACATAGCTACAGTTGTTTTGAGGTTATTATTATTATGGGGTTTTCTTTCTAAGAAGGAAGAAAATCTTGCTATGTTTCCCCCCCATGACTCTCAGCAACAGAAAGTTCTACAGGACAGCTGCCTCTTGCACAACAGGAGGGTTTCCTTTGATCAGGGTAGAATGTGATGTGCCCTTCCTTGCCTGCTCCCTCCCTTTTGCATACCTGCAGGTGCAGCAAACACCTTGTGCAGGAGCCACCTGACGGCTTGCTGGCGGTGGTGGAAGGCGGGAGCCCACAGCTGGTTCTAATCACCCAGGGGCCGGGCCGGGAATGGCAAGCAAGGTTTGGCAGGGAACACACTCAACGCACGCATGTTTGTGTTTAAGAGGAAACCAAGCCCACAGGGGCGTCAGCGACAGCGTAAGGGGTGTCCCACCCACCGCTGGACGTCAGCAGCTGGAGGGGCCCCCGACTCACGTCAGCAAGGCTCAGAAGTACACACGCCAACATCCATATATGGGCCATGTGGGGAATCCCTTTTGAACTGGGAATCTTCCCCTCCTAGGCCCAAATTTTCAGGCCCAAGCTTGGAAGGCCTGGTCTGACTGATGCCAAAAAAAGAGGGGGGATGTGACCAAGTAAACACTGGCTGCATTCCTTTCATTTTAGCACAGTTATGAAACAGTTTCTTTTGCCAGAACTGGAGGCAAAGCTTGGGAAAGTTAACCAATTTGTACACGTTTCTAGAACTGCAAAAATGTCACTTGCCTTACACTAGCTCATGAGTCATTTATAAAGACTGGATTTCAAGCATGGATGTTTACACCAGCTGCCAAAATGCTTCTGTAATCAGGCCACCTGGTTTCCATGTAAGACCAGCCAACCATGAGGTGAAAATCTCAGCTGGTCATCCAGCAAGGAAATTCTCCTGAACCCAGTGGCTGTCTTTGTTGACGGGAGCAAGAGCATTGTGTGTAGGCATAGATAGACAGATAGTAATAAATTTCTGAATGAAGAAGGGAGGCATTTTAACCATACTACTACCACACTTGCTTTGATCCCACAATTCTATAGTCTCAGATGGATCCAAAACCCATATGCAGAGATGCATACATTTTGTATTAAAGATCTAATTCTCTGTTGAGAGAAATGTTCAGGTTGCAAAACTCAGCTTATGTATTCCATAGTTCAATTTATTTCAGGACTGGCAAACATTTGAACTGAAATGTTCTGTTGGACTACAGTTCCCATCATTCCTTACCTTTGACTATGCTGGCTGATGGGAGTTGCAATCCAACAACATCTGGACGGCCACATATTCCTGGTTTATATCCTAGCTTGAAGCACTAAAATATCCAAGGCAGCTAAACATACTTTAATATGTAGAATGTCACAAATTCAGTCTCCAACATTTCTGGGGAATGGTTGGAAGAACCTCAGCTTGAAATCCAGGACAGTTGCTGATGGTCCTTGTCGACAATACAAAGTTGGGCTAGATAAATCAATTGTCTGACTCAGTATAAGGCAGCTTCCTAAGCTCCTACCATCACAAAGTTAATCATGACACAAAATGTGTGCTTTGTTAAATACTGAAAGTACACTTCCCTATCTCCAAGTCCTACTCAGCTCTCACTTCAGCAGCAGTCTTGAGAACTAGAGACTTTCCTTTAAAAAAAAAAGCAAAGGTACTGTATGAAAGATACATCTCATCCCATGCTGACAAGATCCGAGTGCCAATGTATCTAATTCATACAGTCTATGTAAATCTCCAGCACACTTATTTGTTGGAAAGGAGAACAAGGAAAAGGTCCTTTAAAAACAGATGTCCTTTAAACTGTTGGTAAGACTTCAATAGGTTGTCAGTGAATACTGCTTGGTAATTAGGGCTGAGAACGAGGGTTGCAATAAAGATCTTAAGTGTTTTGTCACTCCAATGACTCTAAAAAGTTTAATTTTAAGAAAATTCTACTCCCCTTGTGCCCTCTAAGGGAGTTGTGGTGGTGGGGATTAAGACTTTCTTCCTTGTTAGCCAAACAAATGAGGCATCTCTTCTAACAAATAGACAGCAACATTCAAGGGCTTCAGATCTCAAGTTATATACTGCAGAGTAAATTCAACAGAATTCAGTGGCACTTACTGTACTTTCCAATAAAAAATAAGATTTCACCAGTGGATCAATTGCTATGCTATTATTTGAGAGCATACATCATTACATTCAATGAGATTTTACTTCTATAGATACAATACACAGAAGAGCAGACTGAAAGCAGTTTCAAGCAAGCCTCCCTTTATTCATCTGCATTCACACCTACCATTTTCTTCTAAGGGTTGACAAAAAAAGGACCCTTAATAAATGGCTGAAATCCTGTAGTGCAGCAATTGCCTCAAGTTAAGAAATGTCTGTAGGCATCAAGTTGCCACTAAAAGTTATGCCTTTTGTGTAATCACACAACAGCCTTTCAGCCAATTATTTAGATAATAATGTGCCATCACCCGGTTTATAAAAGGTCACCGGAGACACAATGTACATGAAAACAGTTAACAAAGATATGGTAGGAAATAGATTTCAAAATGAAGTCATTTTTATGCAGTTATCAACTGTGTTCAGCCCACAAGACCAGAAGGTTCTCACTGGTCAGCGTTTAATAATGTAATTAACACTCTCAGTCCTTTCTTTATCAAAATGCACACACAACCTTGCCATGTGACCTCCACCCTAGGCAACATACATTGCACATAGATTACACTCCCTCCCCCTGAGAAGATGGGTTGTAGCTCATCCTATAATCAATTTTGTTCAGCCTCAAAGGTGCCACAGGTCTGTTTTACCTGCAGTTAATTAATACATCTGCCACTTTGGAAAAGATCCAGATCCTGGTCACCTTGGTTTTTTTTTTTTTTAATTATGCCAAAGTGGGAGCAAAACGAGTACAAGAGCTACAGCTCCGCTGTACCGGAAGACTTCTATTTGCACCCGAGTGACAGGAAAGACATTTCTATTTTTCTATCCAAAACAAACTTTTGTTGTGTTTGGGTTTATTTTATTTTTATCTGATTGCAAAACCTGAAACGGCCTGGGCTTTGCAAGCCCCATGAAGAAAGGACAAAGATCTTAAAATAGACCTTTGCCTTGCAGAACAGAACCCTTCCTTCCCATAAGGTGGGGAAACCCTCAGGCGCCCGGAGAGACAGTTCACTTGTGGGCCAAACCATAACAAAACCAAAAGCCCCAGTAAGGAAGGAATGAAAGTCTTGGGCAAATTCTGCCCTCCTGGAATGCAGGAAGATAAAGAACAGGAACGCTCTGCTCCAATCTACCTACAGGGGCTGGACAGGTAGTCCGCTGAACCTAGAGGAGAGTTGTTGCTGTGATGTGCCATCAAGGGGCCCCTGATTTACAGCGATCCTATGACTAAACGACCTCTCTCGTTAAAAAAAGCCCCGCTCAGCTCTTGCAAACTCAAGCCTGTGGCTTCCTTCATGGAGTCAACCCATCTCATATTTAGCCTCCTCTTTTTCTACTGCCTTCTACGCTCCTGGAACAGTTTACTCCCACACAAATGATTATAGCGCAAGATTTGAGAGGGACGTGGAGAGGGGTCTCCCCAAACCTCCCCCTTGAAACCTTCGTTTCCGGTCCCCGTCGAGGGAGAAAAACCTCGACTATGAAACTCTCAATGGATGAGAGAAAGAAAAGACAGTGCCCCCTCTCATATACTCCAGGACTTCTTCCACTGAACCGGAAAGAGGGGGGGGGGGGAGAGAGGATTATTTTTTTTAAGCCCCGTTTCCAAGGATTCGCGAGCAGCAACGACGACGCCAACAAGCACAGGACGGCGAGTTCAAGGGCCGGCAGGGAAAACAGAGCGGAAGAAAGAGCCCTCCTTCGGGAGCCCCCCCGACCCCCCGGCTCTCACCTGTTCTCTCCCCCGGCGCTCGCGGCGTCCCCTCCCGGGCGAGCCACCCGGCGGCGAAACCCGGGGCGCAGCCTCCCGAGCCATGCTGACCCCGAGGCGAGCGCCGGCTCCCCCACTTCCTCCCGGGCAACAGGATAATCAGCGTGCGCGCTGGCTGCCTCCCTCCCGCTCTCGCTCTCGGCTGCTGGCGGAGGGCTCCTTCTCCGCCTCCTACGCTCCTGCCCCGGCTCACTCGCCCGCCTGCCCGCCCGCCCGCTCCGTCTGCCGCTTTATTTTCTGCAAACCCCGCCTCGGCCAGGAAGGAGCCTCCGTGACGTCAACGCCCGGCTCCATTGACGTCGTCGGAATCCCAGCCATCAATGGGGCTAAAAATAGCCGCCTCCGAAAAAGCCAAAAATACGCGCTCGGCTCTCCCTCTCCGTTCCCACCTTTCGCTTCCCCCCCCCCACCTGCCGCCGCCGCCCGCTTTATTGTACCGCCGGAGCTTTTTCGCAACGCCGTGGTAGCAACCCCGCCGGCCGGGCGGCCTATTTCTGGACGGGGGCGAGCGGCAGCGCCTGGCTGGAGGGGGCGGGAGGGACCCAGATGGGACAAGGCCGGAACCGGGTTGGGGCGCCACGCTCACCTTATGGGGTGAGCGTGGACGAACCTAGGGCTCGGATTACGGAGAGGAAGGTGGGGGGGGCTTTACCAGGACCCTCGCCCATCCTTCGTCCCGATTCTCCTCCCTCACCCCACCGTAGCTGGATCAGGTAAGGGAGCTGAGCTCCCGCGCCCCCCCGTCCTGTTCTCTTATGGAGGTTTTTAAAATAGAGGGAATTTCATGAAGGTTTTTAAAGTAGGGCTTCCTTCGCAGGAAGCACGCAAACGGGAAAGTGCAGTGATGGGTCTTATTCAGCGGTCTTACTTGAGAGGAAGACCATTGGACGTAATGGGGCCCGTTTCCAAGTCAGTGGGTTGGGATCGTGCTGGAAGTCTCGTTCTGAGGTCTACTAAATATAATTCCTTACTGGATTTATTCGTCGGAAGGGTAGGATAAGAGGATTTCGCCGCCCGTTGGAACTTCAGTCGCCGTCTAATTCGAAAAGAAAATTGTGTGGTTTTTATCCTTATTAAAGGCTGACCAGCCAAAGACGGAGTGAAGGACGACAGGCCCTCCTTTCAAAGGTTTTGTCGTTCCTGCTTTGCGACCGTCTCCTTGGTCCCGTGTTCGAATTACAAATGACTGTGCGGTTCCGATTTTACAAGGGTGGCTTTTTGCCCCTGAAGTTCAAAGCGGATTAAATTGCATTAGAAGGAGCATATCTCAAACAGGTTTGTTATCGTTGGCCAGAATGTCTCTTTTCCGGGTTTTGTGCCAGATTAAAAGAGATCAGTTACTCAAACAGAAAACATGTCAGGAGCTCAGAGATCATGTGTGGTAGGCTCTGATCCATATTTACTCACTCAACTGGTGCCATTTCACTCTCTTTAAATGAAAATCGTAATAATAGTAGTTAAGGAATTAATTAGTCATTAACTCTCCTGGTGACATATAACAAGGGGAAGTTAAAATAAACTTTTCTAGGGCTATTTCGGAGGCAGTTCACCTCCCATGGTCACTTAAGAGGAAGTGACCAGGCTGAATCAGCAACTTGGACACTTTTTAGTTATATTCGTAGGGGTTAGGGCAGCCTAGACGATTTTGTATCTCTGGTGAAAATGGAACCTGAATGCCGGCCTGTGAAATCAGTTCTGGCTCCAAACACAGAAATTCCCATATATACTTCTCCCCTCTCTGGTGGTGAAAGCACATCAGTAATAATAAATGAAATAGTTAACAATTTGATTTCATAATGCCTAGAATTAGGTGCCTGAGGAGGCTGCCTCAGCATTGTAAGGCTGACTCTAGTAAACTATCAAAGGACCTTGAACAAGGGGAGTCCCTGCTAAATAATATAGCAGTATAGTAAGTGGTCAAGGTGGTCACCTTTTAAATGGAATCCCACTTCCAGCTGGATGCAAAAAAGGAGCATGTCTGCGTGCCTAAAGCTCTTTGTACAAAAGCAGCCTTCCTTTAGATAAATGGACCTCAGAGTTCAGATTTACCCTGTGCCCACCTGCCAGAGAGAAAGTAAGGTTAAACTCACCAGGATTCATTTCAGGCTAAGTGAATTTAACTTCACATTGTACATAATTCTTCAAAAAGCCCCAAGAAGGAGACAGAGTCATGGCACCTCATTTCTTGGGACCCATCTGTATGGTTCTTTTGTTGCTCATTTAAAAAATGGTTTAAAAGTTATCCTTCACATGTCCCATACATGTAAAAAGATAATAAACAAAGGCCTTGTTTACATGTAACATGTTTACATGCAAAACACACAGGGACTAAAACACAGGAGGAGTCGATTTAAAATAGCAGATGATATCACTGTGTCGGGTTAACTGGAGAGTATGGGTAGGAATCACGTAGAACTGGAGCAGTCGACATTTGGTTTGTGGGCTATGCGTGCCCTCTGGGACACTTTTGTGTGCCTGTACACTGGACCCTCGACTTGCAGATGGATCCACTTACAGACTTTTCGAGTTACAGACTTCTCTGGCCGCAAAATTTAGGTTTGACTTGCAGCCGGAGAATTGACCTACAGACCGGAAAAAAACCCCACAATGGAACAAAAATGGCCGGTTATGGATTAATCAGTTTTCAATGCATTGTAGGTCAATGGAGCCTCGACCTCCAGACTTTTCGACCTGCAGCCACCATTCCAATACGGATTAATTCTGTAAGTCGAGGGTCCACTGTAGCAGCCCTGGCACCCACAAATTCCCATTCCACTAAACATCTTTTATTCTCAATATATATCCCTTTCTCCTCTCTAGGGGCATTGGGGGGTGGATTTAATATGTTTTCAGCACCCCTGGGATTCCTAAGCTCCTTTTAAAAACAATTAACCTTTGGAGAGTGTACAGGCTTTATCCACTGGAAAAAAAAAACCTCATTCTTACAAGGCCCTCGTAAAAGTTATCATTTTTTTCAGTTAAGACATCCACTGCAGCAACCTTCACAGTAGATAACCATGGCATCATATTTAAAATACTGTAATAACAAAATAGATTAATATCAAATAATAACCATGTGCTATCAGGTCTATTCCAACAACTTGGTAACCTTTCCCAGGATTCTCCGGGTAGAGAGTACTCAGAGGTGGTTTACCCTTCCCTTCTTCTGGGGATGCTCTGGGGCAGTGCAGCTTGCCCCCAAGGCCACACAGGCGGACTCTACTCCCAGGAGGCAGAGTGGGGGAAGTGAACTGACTCTGCAGCCAGATTCTTAACTCACTGCGTTATCTAGCCGGCCAACAAAATAAGTTACTTATGCAAATTAGCCTCTTTGGCCTTTTGTCTTAGTAATGCAGCCCTCTGACGACCAGAGGGGTACCCCCAGTCCTACTGAGATCAGCCAGCCTGATGTAGAGCATCTACAAGTACCAGCTAGGTCTGTGACTCTTGTGTATAACTTTGTGGATTGAAATCTCCCGGTGTCATAGCTATATATGCTATGCACAAAAGTATGTTCACATGCCTGTGTCAGGATTGGACATTATGTGGGCTACCTGCAGCTTCCTGGGGCCAAAATGTGGTTCCCCTGCAGTCCAAGATAACCCTTAAAAAAAAAAAATAGACGGGTGTGCGGGTTTTTGCCCAAAGCCTCCTTGTACTCTCTTCAGGGGAATGGGAGATAATTTTGCTGTCTTTTGGGGACAAAAATTTGAGGGTTTTTTGGAGAAATTTTTTTTCTTAAAAAGAGTTTAAATATACATATGCTACACACAAATTCCAACAGAAACTTTATTCACGTAGAATTACGCAGTGCTAGAGGATTCCAGAAGATGAGCACATGATCTGCACTATGATTATTGGGAGAAGACAGAAGCAAGAACAGTTTGGATGTCATTGGAAATCAAGCTCAAAATCATCCAAACTATGTGAAAGCAAAACAGTGAAGAAATACAGGGACAAAAATTATCTTATTTGAAATTTGTTGTTGTTGGAGATCTGCACAGGTATGAAAGACAGACAGAAAAGCAGAAAAGTGGGTGCTGAATCAAGTCAAGTGGGTGCTGAATTTCATCAAACAAGCATGAGTCAACTGAGCCCATCCTACCATGCACATACAGTATAATGGAAATACAGAAGTGACCAGAATAGACAATATTGGTGGGAAAAGTGGGGTGGAGCAGTAGGAAAAGAGGAAGAGTTAACATGAGATTGGTTAACCCTTTAGAGAAAGTCACAGCTGTTATTCCGCAACATCTGAGTGGAACTTAGTTGAAAAGATAGTTTTGCTAGGAAGAGTAGCAGTAGGAAGAGAGAACAACCTAACATAAGATCTGTTAGTTTGCAACATCTGAGTAGAGCTGTTAATAATAGGACATTTTAGAATTCAGTAGCTCATATAGTCACCACACATCAGAAGTAACTTCACAGCACACAGCATCTTTTAAGTCTTTTTCTTCAATATCAAACAATTGTGTAGTGACAAGATTGATGCAACAGGCACCAAATTCTGCTAACACTGAGTAGACCATCCCCAACCAGAAAGCAAAAAACAGTAATTTCACAGCTTAAATGGGTGAGTTTATGAATATGTATTCTTAAATATTTTACGCCAGAAATAGAAACTCTTTTAAATGTCTGATTAACCAGAAATTAGTTTTAAAAAAATCATCCTGAGAGTCATTTAATTTGTTCCTGACTGGTAGGGTCAAAAGTTGTGATCTCCCTTTCTAGACTGTTCATGATGATAACCGATTTGTAAGAAAGCCAGAAAGTCAATGGTTTTTGGTTGTTGTGGGTTTTTCGGGCTCTTTGGCCGTGTTCTGAAGGTTGTTCTTCCTGACGTTTCGCCAGTCTCTGTGGCCGGCATCTTCTTCTGAAGTTCTGTCCTCTGAAGATGCCAGTCACAGAGACTGGCGAAACGTTAGGAAGAACAACCTTCAGAGCACGGCCAAAGAGCCCGAAAAACCCACAACAACCATTAGATCCCGGCCATGAAAGCCTTCGCAAATTCAATGGTTTTTCTCCTTTGAAATAGCTTTTTTTCCCCCAAAGTCAATATTACAGCCCCTGATGCCTGGATTGCTTCCAATTCAAAAAGGAGGCTAGGACTAAGTCTAACTAACCTTTCTCTTTCTCTTTTCAATGTATTTGATCTGTTTTAAATCTGCAGACAGAAAAGGTCAAGGGGCAAAACAGGTTTGCATTTACAAACCCGTAACTTGGAAATAATTTGACCAAACATCTCCAAATTTGGCACAGAGCAAGAGCAGACTGTCTGCTGTGTCTGTGCCAAATTTGGCATATAAGCACAAATTTGGTGTTTATAAGAGGTCCAGTTTCAAAGTAATAATTTGTTGCTTGGTGTAACCTCATTTTTAGAATTGACTTGTAGAAGCTCTGTCACACTTTTGTGCAGCAATTTTGAGAATGAATCACACGGGCCTTGTGTTTGCATGTTTCCCTGCCCCTATTTCCCTTCTCCACAGCTATGTTCAGATCTTCCATTGAGGGTGGAGAATGTGCGGTCCTGCAGATCATATTGGCACCTGGCCACCCCAACCTGTGTTAAGGACAGCTGAAAACTGCAGCCCAACAACAGCTGAAGGGCTATATGTTGTTCACCTTTGTTCTGAATCATAGTTTTTAAAGCATAGAAAGAATAAGCAGCAGCAAATCTTGGGCTTGCACATTCTCCTCTTTTCTCCTGGCGCAGACATGAAAGGAAATTTGGAAATATTTGCTTTGATGTTTTGTTAACTGCAGCTTGCCTTGTAGTCCAAACCCAGAAGAATGGATTTGAGTTCAGTTCCCGACAGACTCATTCCAGTTAATAGTGGCTGAGGTTGGTTTGTGTAAATTAACTGCAGTTGAGATTCAAACAATTCAGATGACATGATTTGCTGTGGTTGATCAACAACTGAAGCAAAGACTTCTGAACTCCTTTTTGGAGCCACACTGAGGAGGCAAAGGTAGATCTATGCATGGGGAGACGAGGCTTACTCTGACTCAACCATATCATGCTAAACTTTGGTATGAATGTGGCCAAATAATGCTTACTATCACTGAGGAATGGCCCCTCCTAAAGGAGGCAACTTCTGATTTTTATGAGGAATCCTGTATGAATATGTGTGGGGGTAAGGGGAGTGTATTATGCGTGTGTATGTGCATATAAGTTGGGAGTTGCATGTGCTTAATTAGGGAAGCTGAAGGGAAATTAGAGCAGGGTTAGAGAGCTTGCAGCTTGGATCAACACAGATCTGGGCTGGCCATTAGAGCTTCTTTCACATGACAGTGTGAGGGACAGTGTCATAAACGAGACATACTGGAAAACAGTAAAAGTTTGAAACAGAGAAAAAGAGGCAAGTAAGGAGAAGTGAGAAATTATAGTTGTTTTTAAAATGGTGATAGACAAATGTGGATGTATAACTAAAGAAATGTGAAGTAAAATATAAAACTGAAAGTGAAAGGAAGATACTGTATCTGAGGTAAAGAATTAAAATTGAGAAAGAGGTTAGAATATATAATTATGCAACCCAGAATGTACATATGTATAGATAAAAATAAATCAGATATATTTGTGTAAAGGAATATATTTAACCAATCAAATTATGTCTAGTGTCAGCCAATGGATGCTTAGGGGGTTCACTCTCAGGTATAATAAAAAGTGACTTTTAGGATGAAGACTGTCCTTGTCTAATAGTTTGCTATTATTTCTGTCAGTACAAAGCTAAGGCTCGAAAGCAATATTTCAAAATGAATAATGTGATGGTTTAGATCTTGGTTTTTTAGTAACTGGGCACAATCATATGGGGTCTTTTGGAGCAGGCTGATAGAGTCTCTTGGAGTTGGGTGGAGGTGCAATATGCCATTTGGTGCAGTCCTCACATCCAAATAACATCATAGCAAGGAAACCTATTTGGTCTGCTCCTTCCAGTTGGAATATTTGGGATCATGAAGTGGCCTAAGAAGTGAGCTACTTCAGGTTATTACCAAATCGGACACTTCCTATGCCATTTGGCAGAGATGCTGAGGAAGTGGGAAAAAAATTTTAGACTGCAGTAAGCTATCACTGATGTGCTACATCACTTATTTAATTTAAAAAATTCTTTACTTTGTCTTAAAGGGCCAGTCAAGAAACTGTCCGCAGCTGAATCCATGGGCTTCACAGTATCAGAAATTCCAGCTCGAAGGAACCTTGATTCCAAGAATGATTGCTTTTGGTCGATTCCCAGCTATCAGACACCATGGGAATGAACCAAACTAGAGCAATCATACCTGCACCAAAAAAGCAGAAGCCCTAACAGGGGTTCAGAAGGTGTGAGGATGATTTGGTTTGCTCCAGTAATTGTGTCAAATGATAACCCAAACCAACCTGTCCCCACAGCAAACCAAACAGTAAGCTAAATGTCTATCTTCACCCTGTATTAGGTAATTGTAATGTTTTGGAATGACAGTTTTTGTTGTTTAATCACACGTCAGTGCTTAGGTTTATGTTCCCTATTATACTATATGTTATTTACTTTCAGATTGTTCTATGATAGATACAATTTAATTTATTTCCCATGTTGTGTGTTGGCTTCACCATTTCAGGAATTCCAAACCGAATCAGTTCTTATCCAGCTGGATTTGTTTGAGGTCTGGATTGAAGCAGAAAGGGCCGGTGGTGACATTCCATGGCAAAGCAAAGGCTAGTTGGATTGACCAAATGATTGAAATATTTGTCAGGTGAGGATGAGGATGTGAATGAGCGATCAGGAGGAGAGTTAGGCTTTGCTCTGTGATAGAAGTTAAAATGCAACCTGAGGCAGGAGTTTTGTGCTTGTCGTTTAGTCATGTCCGACTCTTCGTGACCCCATGGACCAGAGCATGCCAGGCCCTCCTGTCTTCCACTGCCTCCCGGAGTTGGGTTAAATTCATGTCGGTCGCTTCGATGACACTGTCCAACCATCTCATCTTCTGTCGTCCCCTTCTCCACTTGCCTTCACACTTTCCCAAAATCAAGGTCTTTTCCAAGGAGTCTTCTCTTTTCATGAGATGGCCAAAGTATTGGAGCTTCAGCTTCAGGATCTGTCCTTCCAGTGAGCACTCAGGGCTGATTTCCTTCAGAATGGATAGGTTTGTTCTCCTTGCAGTCCAGGGGACTCTCAAGAGTCTCCTCCAGCACCACAATTCAAAAGCATCAATTCTTCGGCGGTCAGCTTTCTTTATGGTCCAGCTCTCACTTCTGTACATCACTACTGGAAAAACCATAGCTTTGACTATGCGAACTTTTGTTGGCAAGGTGATGTCTCTGCTTTTTAAGATGCTGTCAAGATTTGTCACCGCTTTCCTCCCAAGAAGCAGGCGTCTTTTAATTTTGTGGCTGCTGTCTCCATCTGCAGTGATCATGGAGCCCAAGAAAGTAAAATCTGTCACTGCCTCCATAGTTTCCCCTTCTATTTGCCAGGAGGTGATGGGACCAGTGCCCATGATCTTAGGTTTTTTTGATGTTGAGCGTCAGACCGTTTTTTGCACTCTCCTTTTACACCTTCATTACGAGGTTCTTTAATTCCTCCTCACTTTCTGCCATCAGAGTGGTATCATCTGCATATCGGAGGTTGTTGATATTTCTTCTGGCAATCTTAATTCTGGCTTGCGATTCATCCAGTCCTGCCTTTCACATGATGTAAGTAGATATTTTTCTGGAACTCTCTGGCTTTCGCCATAATCCAGCCCATGTTAACAATTTGGTCTCTATTTTCTCTGCCCCTTCGGAATCCAGCTTGTACTTCTGGGAGTTCTCGGTCCACATACTGCTGAGGAGTGCAATTGTATGGTAGTTGGAGCATTCTTTGGCACTGCCCTTCTTGGGGCCTGGGATGTAGACTGATCTTTTCCAGTCCTCTGGTCACTGCTGAGTTTTCCAAACTTGTTGGCATATTGAATGTAGCACCTTAACAGCATCATCTTTTAAGATTTTAAAAAGTTCAACTGGAATGCCATCACCTCCACTGGCTTTGTTGTTAGCCAAGCTTTCTGAGGCCCACTTGACTTGACTCTCCAGGATATCTGGCTGAAGGTCAGCAACCACATTATCTGGGTTGTCCAGAATATCCAAATCTTCCTGGTATAATTTCTCGGTGTATTCTTGCCACCACTTCTTCATGTCTTCTGCTTCTGTTAGGTCCCTCCCATTTTTGTCCTTTATCATGTCCAACTTTGCACAAAATTGGAGATATTTCCTCTAATATCTCCAATTTTCCTTAACAGATCTCTGTTTTTTTCTTCTCTATTATTTTCCTCTATTTCTTTGCATTGTTCATTTAAGAAGGCCCTCTTGTCTCTCCTTGCTATTCTTTGGAAGTCTGCATTCAATTTTCTGTAGCTTTCCCTATTTCCCTTGCATTTTGTTTCCCTTCTCTTCTCTGCTATTTCTAAGGCCTCGTTGGACAGCCACTTTCCTTTTTTGCATTTCCTTTTCTTTGGGATGGCTTTTGTTGCTGCCTCCTGTACGAGCCTCTATCCAAATTCTTCAGGCACTCTGTCCATCAAATCTAGTTCCTTAAATCTGTTCTTCACTTCCATTGTGTATTCATAAGGGATTTGGTTTAGATTATACCTGACTAGCCCAGTGGTTTTTCCTACTCTCTTCAGTTTAAGCTTGAATTTTGCTATGAGAAGCTGATGATCAGAGCCACAATCAGCTCCAGGTCTTGTTTTTGCTGACTGTATAGAGCTTCTCCATCTTTCGCTGCAGAGAATATAATCAACCTGAGTCACCTCTTGTGTTGTTGGAAAAGCATGTTTGTGATGACCAGCTTGTTCTCTTGACAAAATTCTATTAGCCTTTGCCCTGCTTCGTTTTGAACTCCAAGGCCAAACTTCCCTGTTGTTCCTTTTATCTCTTGATTCTCTACTTTAGCATTCCAATCCCCTAGAATGAGAAGAACATCTTTCTTTTGTGTCAATTTTAGAAGGTAGTGTAAATCTTCACTATTGTGCTTGTACAGAACAAATTGGGGGGCCTGCTATGCATACAGTTGAAGTTAGCTGTTGAAATTGTCACATTCATTACCCTCTGTAAGATTTACTGTGTTTCCAAGCTTATTATGTGCCATTAAGTCAGAAGCAACTTATAGCAACCCTAATAGGGCTTTCAAGGTAAATGAGATATTTAAGGAGTGGTTATACCAGCTCCACACCACTCGTGAGCTTCCTTGGCTAAATGGGAATTCACATCCAGGCCTTGTGTATTCTAGTCTGTCATTCTACCCACCACATCACACTGGGGATAGTTAGGTGCCTACATGGGCATCTGAACTGGGGTATATGACAATAAATTAGCAGCAGAACCCACTACAGTAAACAGTTTTTTTCTTTTTTTCATATGTAGAATTTTTCCCTATAAAGCAGTACAACTGATTATAAGACATTGGTAACCAATAGCTGGAGCAAACAAAGACCCCCCCATGCCAGCAATACCTGTTCAGGTGGTGAAATTGCTTGTGTGGTAACTTGTTGTTTATGCTGGAAGTTGCCTTTATCCCCTGCCAACCCTGAAAGAAGGAAAAGAATTGCTGAGCTTTTGAGCCTTTTATGGGAGGATCCTGCACGGGCAGGCCTTTCGACAGATGGCCCTCTGTGTCCCTTCCAACGTTGCTATTTCACGATTCTGTGAATATTTTCATGGCACACTCGCCTACCTTATTTCTGGTGCTGTGCAAAAAAGCAGGAGAACCTCTGGGTGGAGTGGATTCTCTAAACTGATCTGTGGATTTTCAGCCCAAGGGTACCTCCCTTGACCCTTGGGGCCATGGATTCGGGGTTGTTGGAGTGAAATATTGTGGGTCCCAGGTGTTCTGCAGGGACATCAGAAACCAATTTATGCTATCAGAACTACCCGTGGGACAATAGCATCCTTCCAGTGTCTCAGGCAAAATTCTTTTCATAGCCTTTTCTGCAGCTGCCAATTTCATCTGGGGGACTACCTTTTCAAGGAAAGCACACACCCCTCCATTAAGTTACAGGCCCTCCCAGTTTCAGGTGGAGGAGATGCAGGAAAGATGAGGATGGAACCAGAATTAAATAGGCAACCAGGGCAGCAGCCAGAGACTTCTTGCATATGCAGTAGCTAAGCCAAAGGATGGGCACACGGTTCTTGTTTCTGCAAAGTTGTGTTGTGCTGCCCTCGTGTGGTTAAAGCCTTTGTTGTGTTAGGCATTTGGATTTCACTGAAGCAATTCTGAATTATACAGAGGTGCCAGTAGAATATTATTGGGACCAACTAAAAGGTCACAAAGTAATAAGCAACTTTTTAAGTGCCCTTCTTGGTCGTTCTTCTTTATGCTATCGTTGTTACAGGCCATTGCCTCCAACTTAGGGTGACTCTATGAATGGCCTGTCTCCAAAATGTCCTCCACAGCCCTGATCAGCTCTTGCAGACTCAAGCCTGTGGCTTCCCTCAAGGTGTCAACGCATCTTGTATCTGGCCCTTTTCTTTTCCTGTGGCCTTCAGTCTTTCTCAGCATTATCGTCTTTTCCAGGGAATCCTTTCTTCTCATGATGTGCCCAAAGTAGGACAGCCTCAGGTTGATCATTTTTTGCCTCCAGAAATATCCAGGCTTGATTTGATCTAGGACCCATTTGTCCCACTTGTTTCTTCTTTCTAGCAGTCCAAGGTATATCCAAAGCTCTCTCCTCCAGCACCATATTTCAAGTGAACCAAAATGTTTATGTCAGGTTTCTTTACTGTCCAGCTTTCACACCTATACACAGTGATCGGAAATATCAGAGTGTGGATGACCTTGGTCTCCAGTGACACAGCTTTACATTTAATGATCTTTTGCAGATACCCTGGAGATAACAAGATTTTACTGGAAAAACCAATAATGCTAGCAAAAGTTGAGGGCAGCAGGAAAGAAAGACTAAATATGAGATGAATTTGACTCCCTAAAGGGACCCACGGGCTTGACTTTGCAAGACCTGAGCAGGGCTACTGAAGACAGGACATTTCGGAGACTGCTCTTTTAGAGGGTCTTTAAGTTGGAGGTGACTTGATGGCACATAACAACAATTTATTCATCCCTAAAGTGTTAGTGTTAAAGTGTTACAGTATATGGAAGGATTGTATTAATATTTACTTATAAGATATTTAAAAAATTTAACAAGGAGCCATATAAAAGATGTGATAAAGTCACGTGTAATAAGAGACCGGAGTGGCTTCCATGTGGACATTTTGTAAGATGTGAAGTCGTGCCCCTGTAGATGCAGGGCTCCTGGATCAGAATAAAAAGGACTTCCAAGTATTGCCAGTATGCTTACTTTGCCTTTGGGGGATTCTCAATTTCCCAGTGTAGAAAATGTTTTGTGTGCTTGTGCGTATGCACACATATATAGCACAAAAGGTTTTGTGTAGTTCTTCTGTCTTTCTCGCTTTAATTGGTTTTTGTAACGGTGGGGGGGGGGAGAGAAGGAAAGAGCAGTGGAAAAATACAAGTAAATATAGTATCATCCAGATCTTGAGGCAGGACCCCAGCTAACTCTCTGGGAACTCTTCCCAGAATGACAGTTGTATTTGCCCCTTTTGTCCAGCAGATGGAGCCAGAGGGTACCATTTCTGGTGTGTGCTTCTCTTGTATGTACAGTACTAAATTTCATGTTTCTCTCATGGGAGTGATGATAGGTGAATGGCCAGGCGAGCATAAACTATTTTGCTTCTTTAGTAGATCCCCAAGATCTACCTGCTGGGTACAAAAGACATTGCTGGAACCCTATGGGGTTTTTGTGCATTGTAAGCCTTGGAGATGCACAACTGGGTGCACAGGATTGTTCCAGCCACCTGTTACGTGTTCGGACATACCCACATTGCCTCGTTGGCTGTGTGCCCAATCCTATGACAGATGGTCAGAAAATTCCAGTAATATTTATTTATTTATTTATTTATTTATTTATTTATTTATTTATTTGTGTGGTTTACATATAACATAAAAATAAACTGAGGTAAAATCCAAATCGTGTGGCATCTTCTCATGCATAGCATATTTTCCGTGATTCTGGACATACCATTAAAATTAAAGAACTCTGAACCTACACATTTCTTACCAATATGAGATCTGAACTGAGGTTTCAGGCCTTTCTATAAAAATCCACTCCTCTTCCATATAAAAAATCACTGCTTTTTTCCTCCATTGTAGCAGTACCTCTTGGAGCACGGAGATGGTGCAGGAGTCATTTTCTTAAGCATTTGGGATCCCAAATCTTGGAATATAAGACTCCAAACTAATGACAATAGATCCCCCAGTAGATCCAGATCAAGAATGGAGAATGTATGGACTGGGTGTTAGATGTTGGCATGCAGCTCCCACTATCCCTCATCGTTGACCATGCTATCATTGCCTGATGGGAGCTGGAGTCCGAAAGGACCACATTTCTCATTCCATCCCTGCTCTGTATCTTTTTTCTGCCCATTCCTTACTTAAAAGAACACTTGGTGCTGAAGTAAATATTGCCTGGAACAGAAAAAAGAAGTTATTTGTATACAAATATCAGTTCATATCAACATTATTTGCAAATAGGGAGTTTTCTGTTTATAGACACAAGTAACATGAATTATGATGTCTGTATAAGGAGAATATTATGAGAATGTGGAACAATTAAGTGTGTTTTGTAATGATCTAAACAATTATTTGGGTCATTACCAACATTTTCTTGTGTGTTCTAAATACGCTCAGATTTGCTTTGCAAATGTGGGATTTAGAACCTGCCTTGGTGTTAGACAGCCAGATAATTTGTGGTTTTTTTTTTATCAAGGTATTTGTCCCTCATGTTTATGGAGAAAGTTTTTCAAATACAGTTGTGTTCAAAATTATTCAGCCCCCAATGCTGTAAAGGGGTTTAGGGACTATAGTGTACATTTGGAATTGTATTCAGAATCAAATCCTACAAGGACGTTTTAAAGAACCAAATGCAACTAAAATAACATCAATTGTTTATGTAATACAGTAGTAAATGTTTCTTTTGTGGTTTCTTCATTGCCACAATTATTCAACCCCTTAAAGACTACCACTCTGAAGAAGAGAGGTTCATTCAGGTGTTTTCGATCAGGTATTGAAAACACCTGTGGATGTCACCGAGCACCAATCAAGCATAATAAGCACCAATTAGGCAGCTTTAAAATGACTGTGATACTCAGCTCCTTCTAGACATTTACTGGTGTGGTTACAAACATGGTGAAGTCAAGAGAATGGTCCAGGAAGACAAGAGAAGAGGTGATTTGTCTTCACAGGAAGGGCAATGGCTATAAGAAGATTGCAAAGAAGTTAAACATACCAAGAGACACCATAGGAAGCATCATTCGCAAATTCAAGGCAAAGGGCACTGTTGAAATGCTACCTGGTCGTGGAAGAAAGAAGATGCTGACTTCGACTGCTGTGCGCTACCTAAAGCCTAGAGTGGTGAAAAGTCCCCGTATGACTGCTGAGGAACTGAAAAAAGATTTGTCAGATGTGGGTATAGAAGTTTCAGCTCAGACAATAAGGCGCACACTGCGTAATGAAGGTCTCCATGCCAGAACCCCTTGCTGTCTCCCAAGAATAAGAAGAGTCGACTGCAGTATGCCAAAAGTCATGTGGGCAAACCACAAAAGTTGTGGGATAGTGTTCTGTGGACTGATGAAACAAAATTAGAACTGTTTGGGCCCATGGATCAACGCTATGTTTGGAGAAGGAAGAACAAGGCATATGACGAAAAGAACACCTTGCCTACTGTGAAGCATGGCGGAGGGTCAATAATGCTTTGGGGCTGTTTTGCTTCTGCAGGTACAGGGAAGCTTCAGCGTGTACAAGGTACCATGAATTCTCTTCAGTACCAGGAGATATTGGATGAAAATGTGATGCAGTCCGTCACACACCTGAGGCTTGGGAGACGTTGGACCTTTCAACAGGACAATGATCCCAAGCATACCTCCAAGTCCACTAGAGCATGGTTGCAGAGGAAAGGTTGGAACATTTTGGAGTGGCCATCGCAGTCACCAGACTTAAATCCGATTGAGAACCTCTGGTGGGACTTAAAGAAAGCAGTTGCAGTGCGCAAGCCTAAGAATTTGACTGAACTGGAGGCTTTTGCCCATGAAGAATGGGCGAAGATACCCGTAGATCGCTGCAAGACACTTGTGTCAAGCTATGCTTCACGTTTAAAAGCTGTTATAACTGTAAAAGGATGTTGTACTAAGTACTAAGATTGAATGTCACTTGGGGGTTGAATAAAAACTAATAATGATGTGAGCACAGAAAAGACATTTGTGGTTATTTCATTATAAACTTAAGGTTATATTTCTCTGACCTACAAGTGCCTCTTTCATGTAAATGTAAGCAAGATGACTGAATGATCAAAATCAATGTCAAAATGGCCAAAACATTCAATTTCAGTGGGGGCTGAATAATTTTGAACACAACTGTAAATTGGTAGTCTGTCAAAGGCTAAAAAGTGAGTGGGAGTAAGGGAAAGAATGGCCACCATCTGGAGTTTCCACATTCTCAATCCTGGTCCGTTTCTCAGAATCTGACCCTTTGTTCTGTTCTGATCTTTTTGCATTATTTTTCTTCCCCATTCCACTGATATCTTCCCTGTCTCCTGTCTTAGTTCTTTCTAGCAACGTTCAGATTTTGATTATCCACCCCTCCTGTTTGCAGCATTTTAATGAGTCATTGATTAAAGGCCTTCTAAATGGTTTCAGATGTCTTTGATTCATTAGATACTGTTTTAAAAGAGGGATGCTTTTCTCTCCCTAAAACCTCAAATCTGGCACTGCCCATCTACCTCTCTTTTGCCCTGTAACTTTAGCACGCAATATAAGTGACAAGACAAAAGCAAATGAGCTAAAAGTTCTGGCCCTCTAGATGTTTGGACTTAAAATTCCCATTAGGCACAGGCTCCCAGCCCACCATCAGGCCCAATAATAAGGCCTTGCGGGAGTTGTAAAGCCAGTCATCTGGAGGGACACATTCTTGAGAGTAGAAACAGATGTGAATTAGTAGAGGGAGAAAATCCCTGAAGGGATAACTGTTTGAGTTTCACAACAGGGGCTTCTATCACCTACCAGACGTTTTGAATTAGTCTGTTTTGTTTTCTGTGTGATCTTTAGGACATAAGCACCGGAGGCCTTTAAAGCATGTTTTTTCTCCGAGCACAATCCCTTCTCTCTACCACTTGTGTGCTTTCACCTCTAACCATGAGCTATCTATGATGTCTGTTTCTTCCCTGAATCACAGCTCAGATCTCTTATCTTATTATACTAGCACTGAACCTCATCCTGCTTCACTCTTGTGGTAGAGTGGGCTTGTCCAAGGGGAAAAGGACAATTAGTCTGCAAAGGAAGGGCATGGGCTCAGACATAACCAAACAATTTGTAAGATTTTTCATTTCTGTAGACTGAAATCCATGGGGCTCCTGAAAAGCCCACTCCAGAAAGCATGTTCTGCTTCCTTCAGGATCACTGGTTGTATGCCTTTGCAGATTTATACACAAATGTTAATTCACCACAAGCCAGTCTGTCAAGTAAAACTGACAGCCCTGCAAGAATAACAACTCCATTTTCTCTTTAAGCACCTTAAGAACATATGTTATGCGTCATGCGGCATTCCCATAACGAGTGACTTGTTGGCGGCCTGGCCTGGCCTGTCCTGTAACAGAAGCAAGGGGGGGGGGTGAGAGGAAGAGAAGTTGATGTAACACAGCTTTCCTTGTCAAAGCAACACAGAGGGAGAAATCTGCTGGCTTCAAAGTAAAATGAGAGACAAATACTAGAACTAAGAGCTGGCCAGGGAGTGCCTGCAAAAAGACAGAAAGAAAGAGAAAGAGAGAAAGAAAGCATATCTTAACAAACATAGAGGTGGGAGTGGGAAAAGAATAACAGATCCCCATTTGGCTTGAGACGTTCTTTAACAGTTCCTCACTGCCACAGGAAAAGCTGGAGGGTGGGAGTTTCCAAGCAGGAATTTCATAAAATCCCACAGGAAACCAGGCAGGAAAAGAAGCTCTATTGAACCTGGAATGTACCAAGCAAGTCTCAGACACGTGTCTGTTTATATCCTTCAGAATAACTGGCTCAAGATGAGGCCTCTCTGTCCCCTCCCCACCCCATTTCAAGGCAACACATTGTTTGCGCCCTGTTAGATTCCATGCCAAACCATGAGTTAATTAGCTGGGGGCAGGGAGCCGGTACCTAGTGGAAAGAATTAGTCTTGGGTCATGTGACAAATTGGGTTTCAACCCTTGCTCCTGCACTGGTACCACCAGTGTTCAACTGGTGTGAACCACAGCAGTGAACCTGCCTCAGTCAGCAAGGCTCCGATATAACACAGTGCTTCCAAGAAAATGCAAGCCAAGTCTCACAGCCCTGAAGTAAAAAATGAAGCGGAAGAATTACTTGCAACATTCATTGAACCCAACACCTTGTTTATTAGAAATACATATTTCAGGCAACTCAACAGATAAGTGTAGATGTGGACATCATGGAACTGCCAATATAGAAATCAAGTTCTGGATAAGCTCTGTTCTTTCTGCAAAAACTAGACCAGTAATAGATTATGGTACAAATTATGAACTGTTAATATTGGAGGGGGGGAACAGTTAAAATCAAGAAGACCAATAAAACAAAGTCAGTTCCAAAATCCAATGCATTTAAATTATATGACATACTGGAAGACCATGTGAAGAACTAAACTCACAAAGAAATAGAAGACAATAAAAAAAGGGGAAAGGAACTTTCACTAAAAGCTAAAATGATAAACTGGGACAATGATAATATATACTTGGTATATCCTAAGGAGAGACAATTCACTGGAAAAGAGAATGCTAGGAAAAGTGGGAGGGGGTCGGAAAAGAATAATATCAAGCATGAGATTGATTGAAGGCAACCACAGTTTTTAGTTTGCAAGAGCTGAACAGAGTTGTTAATTACAGGTCCTTTTGGAGGTAATTAATTCATAGTGTTGAAATATGTTGAAAAGGACCTGAAAGCACATAACAACAAAGTTCAAATAGCCTGCATAGAACTGTGCTCTAAATAGGTTTACAGTTAGGAAAGCTGTCGCTTGGAAATGTGCTGTGGTTTGGAAGCTGGCAAACTACTTAATCCTGAGTAGGCATGCTTGGGGTGTGTGTGTGTGGGCGGCGGACTGTCTATAAGAATATGAATTGGATCAGGCTTCTTTGCACCTCCTTATCTTTGGTCTGCCCCTATCGAATGAGCTCTGTCCACTGTCAGAATGTGGCTCCCTTGCCCTTCCCTTGAAAAGTCAGATCTGATCCAGTAGCCAGTCCTATGCCTGGAGATACAGGTTTCTGTGGTGTCCAGGAGTTCATCTTCATAGTTCAAACCAGAATGCCAGATGTGCCCATTCACTGTTATGTCTGATCTGGCTACTGTGACGCATGCCTTAGGTATATCTGGCTTGCAACACACTCTACATGGGATTGCCTTTGAAGATTGTCTGGAAACTTCAGCTGGTTCAAATTGTATTTATTTATTTAAAATATTTTTGCCCCATCTTTCTCTTTAAAAAGGGCCCAAAGCAGCTCATTAAAAGGTCTTTGTCTGTTTGCAGAAACCAGACTTGGTACAGTATAACTTACTGAGAGCATACATTATAACTCTGTCATTGCAACAGCTTCACTGGCTACCAGTTTGTCATGTTACATAACAGCACTGATGTTACCTGTCTGTCATGGGTTTGGAGGGAAAGTTCCATCCTATGGGGAGTGGAAGGCGGGACATCAGGAGGAGGGGCTGTACTGTATAAATATGTGATGCCTGTGTGGTGAAGAGGAGATGCTGAGACAGACTGTGAGACACTGGGTTGGGACGAAGCAGCAGCTGGGGAAGAAGAAGCTGTTGTGGGAGTCTGGGTGTCTGACAGGGTACTACTGTGTGTCAGAGTACCAGCCTGAAAGGTTCAGGGGTCTGTTGGTTAGCCAGAACTGATGGGTTCAGGGTCTGTGCTTTAAGTTAAAGGTTCTAGGTGAACCAAACTGTATGCTTGTGTGTGTGAGAATAAGCCACGTTACTTTATTTTATTCACCTGATTGTTTTATTTACCCTGTTTGTATTTAAAATAAACCTTATTCTTTTTGTTGTTTAAAAATCCATCCCTGGTCTGTGTGACTTATTATAGGGAATGGTTGGTGGCAGCTTAGTAACTGTGTGATAGATCCCAGTAGGTCTGGGTTTGTCACATTGATTGGTGTCCAGCGTGTGGGATACGACTGGTCCAGTTGTCCAGTGGTCCAGCAAAGCCTTGGCAGGTGTGCCCAGAGCAAGGGGGGTCTAGTCAGGGACAGTCTGAGGCGCGTAGGTAATCTTCTAGGTGTACCTCACGGGGAGGTGCGCTAGTAGAAGAACGTGCCAACTGGGGAGACTTAGATTAAGGTGCTCTGAGGCAGCCTAGTTTTGGCGGGAAAAGCTGAGGCAAATCTGCGTAGCAACAGTGAGCTAGCTTGCCAGCTGAGAGGCCCAGCAGAGGGGGGTAGGCTCTGACTCGATACTGTTGCAACTTTAGTGCTGAAGAACAGCAGCAATCTCTAGGGAGAGCTGGTTCTGAGGTAAAAGGAAAAAAGTGGTCGTTTTATTTTGAGGCTTGACTTTTTAAAGCAGCCTGTTCTGAGGGGGGGTATGCCCTTGACTCGAAGCCAAGTAGCAGACATGAGTGAGGTGAAAGACCCCCAGATTGACCAAGGTTCTGAGGATGAATTTGGCTCAGTGCAAGGTGACAGCACAGGAGAGCAGGACCCAGAACTCAGAAAAATACTCCTAGCCCAACAGCATGAACTGAGGGTGAGGGAAATGGAGGAAAGATTAGAGAGAGAAAGAAGAGAGGAAAGGGAGAAACAAAGGCAATTTGAATTAGAGAGAGAGAGAGAGAGAATGGAGAGGGAAGAAAGAATGGAGAGAGAGAAAATTGCTCTGGAAAAAGAAAGGATGGCGTATGAGTTAAGAAAACTGGAAATGATGAACCAGAACAATAATAATAATAGGGATTCTGAGGGAGGCCAACTGTCTAAGGCTGACCTGAAGAAATTCCCTGTGTACCACAAGGGAGATTGTCCTGAGGTGTTCTTTTCCTTAGTGGAAAGAGCGTTTGTGGACTTCTCAGTGAGGGAAACTGAGAAGATGACCATCATGCGATCTTTAATCAGTGGTAGCCTGGCTGAGGTTTATGCCGAGATGCCTGAGGAACGGATGAAAGATTTCGCAGAGTTTAAAAAACTGGTGTTTGCAAGACATGGGATAAATGCAGAGCAGCTGAGACAAAGGTTCAGGTCCCTCACCAAGAAGCCAGAACAGACTTTTACCCAAGTGGGGGCCCAATTGGTGAGGCTGCTTGAGAAATGGCTGTCGCAGGAGGGAACAGAGACCTATGAACAGCTTAAAGACTTGATAGCCCTGGAACAGTTCTATTCAGTTCTGCATGGGGAATTGAAATTCCAGGTGAGGGAAAGGAAACCGAAATCTGTGGCAGCAGCCGCAGAAATCGCGGATTTTATCTCCCAAATAAGAAAGCCCTTGGGTGAGGGGAAATCTGTAGGTAAACCCAAAGAAACCTACAGCAAGTACTCTCAGGGACCAGGGAAAAGCCAGCAAGGGGGAGGGGCCCATGGTGAAGGGAAGCCCTCAGGCATGAAACCAAGCCCTCAGAATTTGGAGGGAAAACCAAAACAAGATGAGAGAGAATCAAAATACACCAGAAAATGTTATTTCTGTCAGGGAAAGGGTCATCTAATCTCAGATTGTGAGAAACTAAAGCAGCTAAAAGGAATGGTGCCTCAGAATTCTAGTGGGACCAAGCCAAAAGCTGTGTTCTGTGTCCAGAAAGAGCAAGGCTCAGTGTCACAGAGGGAGCCTGTTGCCATTGCTACTCAGTCTGGAACAGCTACCTCTGCTGATCAGGCTGAGGAAAATGGTCCTCTTATAGAGGTAAAGCGCTGCTTGCTGATAAAAACAGATTCTCAGTTGTTTGAGACAGCCGGGGTGGACGTAGGAATACTTGACCGTCAGTATAGGGGGCTGCGGGACACTTGTTCCCAGGTAACCCTGTGCCATCCCGATATCATTCCCCGGGAGTTTATAATCCCAAATGAGAGCATAAAGGTAGCAGGTATTGAGGGGCAGGTAATCTCTCTGCCAGTAGCAGAGGTACCTGTCAACTTTCAAGGCTGGAGGGGAGATTGGCGGCTAGCGATTTCATCGACTCTGCCAGCAGCCGTGCTCGTGGGAAATGACCTGGCTGAACATGTGAAACGGGTGCTAGTGATTACACGCTCACAAGCCACCACGGGGACAGTTCAGGGGGGTAATGATGAGCCAGAGACGGAAGCAGGGGGGAGTTCAGAAGCTGTGGTGGAAACCTTAACCACAGACAGCAGATTTGGACAGGAGCAAAAGGCAGACGCCACTCTCCAAAAGTGTTTTGAACAGGTGACTGACGCCCAGCTAACACCTGAAACCCCAGTGAGATTTCTGGAGAAAAAGGGGATTTTATATAGAGAAACCCTGAGGAACATCTCAAAAGGGGGAGATGGGATCAGAAGTCAACTGGTGGTACCTGAAAAGTATCGCCCCATGATCTTACAAAGGGGGCACTCTGACATGTTTGCTGCACACTTAGGGGTGAAAGGGCCCCTTGATTTGATCAAACAAATTTGGGAGCAGGTCACCCAGGATGACCCACAAGACGTTGTGACTTACATAGACACCTTGATGAACGACCTAAGGAGAAATCTAGAGCTGGCAGCAGAAAACCTGCAAGCTCAGAAGGTCAGACAGAAAACATGGTATGACCACAAAGCTAGAGAGAGGCACTTTGACCCAGGGGAGGAAGTGCTTTGGCTTAGGCCCTGCAGAGAGAACAAATTGCAGCTCAAATGGGCAGGACCATATCGGGTCATTTCCAAGATGTCAGACCTGAACTACCTTATAGAGCAGGAGGAGAACCAAGCAAGGAGGGTGGTTCATGTGAATGCCCTAAAACCCTACTACAGAGGGGAACAGAGGGTTTTGTTCGCGATAAAAGCAGCTGAGAGTGAGGAAGCTGAATTACCCTTCTGGGAGGGTAGAGGGGAAGTAAAATACAACCCAGAGGAGGTAAAGATCAGTCCTGCACTCACCCAAGACCAGCAGCAAGAACTAAAAATGCTGCTTAGTAAATATCAACAGGTGTTTTCCAACAAGCCGGGGATAGTGAAGGGAGTGATGCATCGGATCCACACAGGGGATGCACCCCCGCAGGCAGTATCCCCATACCGAGTAACGGGACCCTATAGGGACAAGGTGCGGAAGGAGCTGGACGAGATGCTTAGGGAGAACATAATCGTCCCCTCTTCTAGTCCTTGGTCCTCTCCGATAGTCCTTGTGGACAAGCCTGATGGGAGCATTAGGTTTTGTGTCGATTACAGGAAATTAAACCGTGTAACCACTCCTGATGCCTACCCAATGCCCAGGCTAGACAACCTGATTGAAACCATAGGGGGTTGTCGGTTCATCTCATCATTGGACCTGGTAAAGGGATATTGGCAATTAAGAATTGATCCCAGGGATCAAGAAAAAACTGCCTTTTGCAGCCCTTTTGGTCTCTATGAGTTTCGAGTCCTGAGCTTTGGTCTCAGAAATGCACCAGCCACATTCCAAAGGCTGATGGACCAGACCTTGGCAGGGCTCAGTGACTTTACAGTGGCCTACATTGATGACATAGGGATCTTCAGTAATACCTGGGAAGATCACCTGATACACCTGGAGTTAGTGCTGCAGAGGTTAAGTGCAGCAGGGCTAACAGTAAAGGCCAGCAAGTGTCAGCTGGGTAGCCCAGAAATAAAATACTTGGGTCACATGGTAGGGGGAGGAATGATAAAACCCCTGGAGGCCAAAATAGAAGCTGTTCGTGATTGGCCTAGACCCAACACCAAGAAAAAAGTCAAATCATTTCTTGGGTTGGTGGGCTACTACAGAAAGTTCATCCCGAGGTTTAGCGAGATTGCGGCTCCGCTGACCGATCTGACGAGGAAGAAGGCTGATGACCGCATCCCGTGGACCAGCGACTGTGAGGCGGCGTTCCAGAGGTTGAAGGAGGCGTTAATCAACTATCCTGTCCTGCGTGCTCCAGACTTCGACCGGGAGTTCATCATCTACACCGATGCGTCTAACAGCGGGGTGGGAGCAGTTCTGTGCCAGGAGGATGAGAATGGTGACCAGCATCCAGTGTCCTACCTGAGTAGGAAACTTCAAAAAGGACTATGACTTTGAAGTGAAGGTGGTCAGAGGGTCAGTGAACTGTGTTGCTGACGCCTTATCAAGAAGACCTGAAGACTGAAGACGGCGAAAGAACATGGACTATATGTATATAATGAAAACAAAAAGTTAAAATGTACCTGGTTTTAAATTGGTTTGTATTAATAAAGGTAAATTGATGTAATGTATATGGTAAATGTTTAAATGCCTATTTGAAATGTTTAACTTAGAATGTAAGTAAGTATAATATGGTAGGTATAATTGGTGTTGTGTGTTTTATACAGGTTGTTTTTTTGGGAAAAAGCACCTTAGCTTTCCCCCTACAAAACAACTTATAAAGAGGGGAGGTGTTACATAACAGCACTGATGTTACCTGTCTGTCATGGGTTTGGAGGGAAAGTTCCATCCTATGGGGAGTGGAAGGCGGGACATCAGGAGGAGGGGCTGTACTGTATAAATATGTGATGCCTGTGTGGTGAAGAGGAGATGCTGAGACAGACTGTGAGACACTGGGTTGGGACGAAGCAGCAGCTGGGGAAGAAGAAGCTGTTGTGGGAGTCTGGGTGTCTGACAGGGTACTACTGTGTGTCAGAGTACCAGCCTGAAAGGTTCAGGGGTCTGTTGGTTAGCCAGAACTGATGGGTTCAGGGTCTGTGCTTTAAGTTAAAGGTTCTAGGTGAACCAAACTGTATGCTTGTGTGTGTGAGAATAAGCCACGTTACTTTATTTTATTCACCTGATTGTTTTATTTACCCTGTTTGTATTTAAAATAAACCTTATTCTTTTTGTTGTTTAAAAATCCATCCCTGGTCTGTGTGACTTATTATAGGGAATGGTTGGTGGCAGCTTAGTAACTGTGTGATAGATCCCAGTAGGTCTGGGTTTGTCACAGTCACTAAACCCAATTCCAAGTGCTAAAGATGTGATGTTAAAAACCCTTTCTATGTTTGAAGGTTTCTTTCTCCTTGGCTTTCAAGATCTTCTCTTGGTCCTACTGCCCTCACAGGCTCATTTGCTGAAAACGCAAGTGGGGGCCCTTTCAGTGGCTGCTTCCAGATTGTGGACAGCACTCCCCTAGGAAGCCAGGTTAGTCTCCTGCTCCCTCCCTTCTGCTGATTGAGAAAAGTCTTCCTTTTTTTAAGGCAGGCTTTTAATTAGACAAGTAAGTATTATGATGTGGTGCAGTGTATACACATTTCTTTTCCCACTGATCTGAGAGGCATGTATGTTTTAAGTGTTTTGAATGGCAGTTTTTGATGTTACTGTATTTGTTTGATTGCTTTTAAAATGTTGTATTTCATTGTGTTTTTGATTGCCTTGTGTCCCTCTCTTGGGAGAAAGGCAGCACATACACAAAACAAAACAAAACAGTCTCAAATTGGAATTTGGCCTGAATAGAAAAGGGCTCCCCATCCCTGTTGGAGGAGGCATACAAAGTATGTCACAATACTTTAAAACAATGGGCTGCTAGGAATCAGGGATTCTCAGTTGCATCTCTGGTTCTACATGAGAATTATGGTCTCCCAAAATAAAATGAGGAGTCCGGAGAGCAGAGCTTCCTTGTGACGGCCTTCATCTCCTCTCCAGTTCTTCGTCTAAGACCTTTCTGGCTGTCCTCTGTCTGATCCCTAGGCACACCCAGGGTGCTTGGGCGTGGAGCGCTCCCTGGTGCTATATCCAGCTGTCTCCATGCTTTGCATGCCTTTAGAAACCCGCCGAAATGTGGCTTGTTGTTCTGAGCTTACTGGCTTGTCATAATAGGTTTGCATCTCGCAATGGCAGGGCTTGTGTTGGCAAAGCCTGAGCCCCTGGAATGTACATTGTTGTTGGTTTTTTTTTTTTTTCCCCCTTGTCTGGCTGTTTAAACACCAGGTGGGAAATGCGTGCACTGAGACAGATGCTCATTGACTTCTGGCACCCGTTTCCCCAGACAGAGGCATGTGTGAAAGGCATGTCAGTCACAGGCACACACAGAAGAAGCAAGTGGAGCAGCCATGTGTAGAAAAACTGAGGCCCTGTCTATATTAATGAGCTGGAAAACCATCTCCCTCCCTTTCTCTCTTGTGGAGTCTCTGCAAGGATTGTTCTCATCATGCAGTGCCAGAACTTGGAAGTATTACTTTTATGATCTACAACTCCCAGAATCTCCCATGGTCATATTGGCTGGCAGATTCTGGGTTTATAGCCCAAGAAAGTAATATTCTGGCTCTCATAGGTGCTTTGTACTGGCTACTGCCTGTGGCAGAGATGGGAAACCTGCACTCCTCCAGATGTTGACCTGTTCCCATTATGTCTCACCACCGGGAGACTAATAAGAACTGGAGCACTTTCTGCTGCAGGCATAGTGGTCCCCGGCCTTGGGTCTGACCCAGGGAACCATTTCCACTGCCAGATTCCCTGTGAGACACAACAAACCCCACTACAACGTTTATTACTTGACATTTATTATTTTCAAAAGCCTGTTGGTCATACATTTACTCCTGTTATTATTAATAGTGCAGGGGATGCATCTTCTTTTTAGAGGAGAGTTATGATCCCGGGATAATTCAGAAGATGCTATTCTTCTATTCTTTTTAAGGAAAATAATGGAGAAAAGGGCGTCTGGGCTAGCAATGATGGGTCAGGATTCGGACCACTGGTTGAATTGTACTGTATCTCTTTAAGTGTAAATGCCTTGAGTTGAATTCTTAGAGAATGCAGAGATGTCAACCTAACCTCATACAGTTTTGTAGCAGTCTCTTGTGCTCATGTGAAGAAGGAAAGGGACTCTGATGCCTGTGCAGAGCCAACAGACAGTTCTGAGTTGCAGGGAAAGGGATCTGAGGCAGAGACGGCCGTATGGCTTTACCACCAGGCAAGATGAGACGTGATGATCATTCAAGATGCCAAGAGACAGATTGGTCTGAGCTCAGTTATGGGGCGGTGGCGGGGGGGGGGGGAGACAATTCACAGGGATTGTTTTTTGAACAAAGTCCTATTGAAAGGAATGGGAGCTTTTTCAAGAGCAAGGCAGCTAATTTCAATGGGTGTTGCACCTGAGGCCTTCTCTGCTCTGTGATGAACTAACATGTGAGAAATGCTCCCTAGGTTTCCCTGTAGGTCTTGGAAATGGCCTAGTCTGGAAAACAAGGTTGTCCCTGTAGTCCTTGGTCTTTCTATTCGGTAGAGTGAAGCGGCTGCCAAAGGCAAATGAATTTGAATGTCATTAATGGTTCATTCTAAAAATATATTAATTCTTATTGGATATGTTTCACTGCCAGACGATTGTTTATAAGATTTTCTGCCTCAGATGCTAAATGATGTGACTGATCCTGGTTATTACACACTTAAATTAGAGAGGAAGAGAGACACAATGTTCTGTTTTGCCTCAGACAGCAAAATGTTTTGGGCCAGTCACACTTGCCACCTTTTAAAAATCAGTCTGTAGTTTGTTGCTACAGAATAAGAATAGGGCTTGTTTAAAAGGTGGTCAGTGGTTACTGTAAAAAAAGACAGAGAAAATTTGGAAGATATATCTTAGGTTTGAAACGGTAAAGAAACATTTGGGCCAGAGAGCATCAGTGCCAGCACTGTTGGTACTTGTTAGATGAGTGCCAAGTCCTGACCTCCACCTAGTATGGGCGTGGCAGCAGAGAGTGTTAAGCTCATTAAAAGTTTAGCTACTCCAAGGAGACAAGCAGAGCTGGCACTAACACTTGGCATCATTGGGCAGCTGCCAGGCCCTAGCGCCCCAGCAAGGGTCTGTAAACATAACCAGGTAGCTAATAACCCACAAGCTGAAAGCCCCTTGCCATATTTGAGGAGCAAACCTCCCCGCAGCATGTCTTTAAAGCAAGATGGGGAGGGTCTGCTCATCATTCTTCAGACAAACTCTGAAATCTTCTAGGAAGTGTGACGCAGGTTTAAGAAAGAAAGAAAGAAAGAAAGAAAGAAAGAAAGAAAGAAAGAAAGAAAGAAAGAAAGAAAGAAAGAAAAGGTGTGCACTCCCTTAGACTGCTCCATCATCATCTTCTTCTTCGTCTTAGAACTGCAGAACTGGAAGGGACCATATGGATCATCGAATCCAGCTCTTGGCGGAGAGGCAGAGCAGGGAATCGAACTTCCAACCCTGACTCTGCAGCCAGATACCCTAAACCACCTCTTGCTTTAATGTCTGGTGTTTAACTAAAATTCCCACCATCGACAGCAACAGCTGGGTAGAAAAGCCTTGGAGCACAAGAGATGCCCAATCATGAGCTATGTGTTATTTCAGAAGTTAGAAATGGCCTCATAGAACACGTGGCACATGTCGCCCATAGAACATACATAACCGATATTGCATAGCTTTCCTTCAGAGACAACTTCCACTGAAAATCCCTCCAGCGCATCTCCTTTCATGCAACCAGGCTTTTTTTTTAAAATTCCCTAAGGGCAGTTTACTGGGGGCCTGCCAGCCTGGCCGAGGTTACTCCTACCTCTGCACAATTTATTTTTCAAACACCACCCACAAAGCTCCCCTCCTATGTAGTGCAAGATGTACTCAGTCTAGAAGTGACACTCTAAGCCTGTATTGCATTGGGTTTTGTCCAGCGTATCTTTGCTTCCTGCTAGATGTGGAACTATTTGCTTCTTTTCATTACCATAATCCTTAGGGCAGCAAAGAGACCAATGAAGTGGGTGAAACTTTGAGGGAGGGGGAACATGTGTCCTTGAATGTGGGCAGTGGAAGTGGTGTGTGTGTGTGTGTGTGTGTGTGTGTGTGTGTCTGTCTGTCTGTCTGTCTGTCTGTCTGTCTGTCTCTCTCTCTCTCTCTCTCTCTCTCTCTCACACACACACACACACACACGCATGCATGCACACTGCTTTTAGCCATGAGACTATAGCTCATGTCAGAATAATTTCCAGCCCTCACTGGAGTTCCGCATTCACACTGGCGTCATTCTGGTTCTTGCTTCTGTCACCACTTCCTCCCCTGTCAGTACACAGTACTTTTCTGCTCAGTTATGACCCTTATGGTTTTGGTTTGGGGAAGTTTCTGTCTCCTGAGAGACCTGGGTGGTAGATAACAGGATGGCAGGGGTGGGGTGAGTGGAATTCCACCTGGTGTAGCTTTCACCAGAAATAGTGTGTTGTACTGGACAGAGTGTCAGACTAGGAATTAAACAACCTGGGTTCGTCCTGGGCTCTGTCATGGAAATTAATTAGGCTGGGGTTTTGTGTTAGTAAAACCATTCCTTAAGTATTTCACACACCTTGAAAATCCTATTAGGGTTGCCATAAGCTGAATGTGACTTGACGGCACGTAATACACAGAGAGAGAGAGAGAGAGAGAGAGAGAGAGAGAGCTTTCACGCTTCCTGCAGTAGTCTGTAAGGAAAAGTTGTGCTTTGCAAAACTTCTCTCCTCTAAGCAGTGTTCAAAAAGTACATAAGGACACTTGCAAGGTGTGGACATTGCAACCAAAGTAGGGGCCAAGAGTACAGTGGTGGGAGTGGGGGGATAGGTGGGCGAGCCAAAGTGGAGCCTGAGCCGAATGGCACATTTCCCCTGCTAACCCCCTTCTTTGTTAGGGGGAGTACTGTGTGCACAGAGCTTTTCTAACTATATCTGACAGTTCACATTAGTCATTTGGTGCTGGCCACCTACACTCAGTAACGCAGCTCCCCAAAAGCCAAATGACGGAGATTTTCATATTTATCATGCCGGAACTGCCATAAATAAATCTCCATGGAACACTTCTGTTGGTAGGCATGGCTCCTTCTAGATGTTTCCCTTTTTACGTCTGAAGGGGAAGGATTGACATGGTCTGTGAGGAAAATATAGAGAGAACAAGAAGGAAAAACAGACAAAGCGAAAGCCATCTCAATTTCTTTTGCCACCCTGCCGCCCTGCTTTAGAGATGTTAGTCTTAGAAGGCTTGTGCTGAAAACAAGGAGCAATCAAGTGGGGGAATCATCTTCCAGGTTAAGGCCTTGCTACAACAAGAGCACCCAGCCCTACTAGCTGTACCTCTTCTTATGGACACCCATCACTACGCTTTCCTGGAGAGGGCACATGTAGGCACCTCATCCTCATTTCCTCATTAGTTATATAAGCAGGCAACTTGCCAGGTTTGAGATGGCTCAAACCACCCCCTCCCCAAATGTGTTTTAAGAAATGAGAATGTAAAGGCTGGCTGTCATGTCCGTGGGTAAACAAACTTGCAATACATAAAGCAGAAACTGGCTAGATTGCTCACCGAGTCAGGCATCTCGCTGCAGAGCCAGAGGCTGGGAGGGCAGTTCCCCACTGTGCCGCCAGGGAGAAGAGCCAGCCTGGGTATCCTTGGGCAGAGAACACAGCGGTCCCAGAAGGTCCCCAGAAGAAGGAAATGGTAACCCACTGAGCTGAGGCTGAAGACCAGGTTTGCCTGCATGGACATTTTGCTGAGGAGCTTGTTTTTGCTGGGATTTCTTTTGTTTCCCCCACCACCACCACCACCGCATGGCCAAGGAGGTGGGGCTTTCCCTCCTTAAATGAGAGTGTGCCAGGACCACGTGCCTAATGGCGCACAAAATCCCCAAATTCTCTTACTCTATCTCTGACCCTAATATGGTAAAGAGGAAAGCCAATTAGCATTGCATACACCTGGGAGGCAGGAAAGTTTTAAGGGTCGGATCATACTTCCGCACTATTAGAGTGCAGGCCAGGTAGGTGGGGCTCGTCAGCCATGGAAGGCAGCCCATCTAGGAGAAGGAAAACTCCAATTTCAAACCTCCACTGCCTTGTGGCTATATCCACTCATGGAAAAGGCTTCAGGAGTTAACCTCGAGGCAAAATCCGGAGCTGGAGTCCCAAAGGCAGTTCGTGTCGTTCTGTCAACTCCTGCGACGTTGCTGGAACCAGTTGTGTTGGCTCTTGCCTTTCCATTGGACCATTTCAGCAACATGGAGAGGGGGGATTTGCTGCTTGGGTAACAGCCTATCCTCCATACTACTTTACCCAGGCTTCATGCTCTGGAGAGGAGACTTCTTGATACAGAGCATGTTACCATAGTCTCTTGAGACTGAAGGATGCCTATGATTTATTTAATTAATTTAGAGTACTCTATATTTAGAAAACCCTGGAAAAGACTGCCATGAGTTGGAATTTATTTGATGACACATTATCATCATGGTCATCATGTAAAGCAGGAGCAAAAGCCTGATTTCAAGGCTATAGTTTGCAAATGTTACTTTTTGAGATTCTAGTTCCCAAGATCCCATAGCTGGCATGGTCAGTGGTCTGCTCCAAGCTCTGTTGAAGACTAGAACAAAACAGGGTGGTATCTATTTTAAAATTAAATCTATTTTAAACATAAAGAAGACTGAGAGGTTACCTTCCCCGCTAGCTTAGAGGGCTATGGGGCAGGATGGTGTTCCATAGGTGTAATTTAAATTCCCACTATTGAAGCCTTGTCTTCTTTTTCACATGACGGTCCCATATAGGGACTGAGCCACAGAATTACTGTAGTGGGAAACCTGAAAACAAGACAACCATTTGGGTGCTTTGTTCCCTATCAGCAAAAGTCAAAGAAGATTCTTCCTCAAACTGTAAGAATTTCTATGTAATTCTCACCACAAAGGAAAAAGAAGAGGAGAAGCAAAGCAGAAGGTAGAGAGATTGCGTAACGTAATTCTGGTTGCACCAGGAACTCAAGCGGTTTTCTACGCAGGCAAAATTATTTCCAAAGATATTATTGAGGAAGCAGAATGCTGTCCAAGAAATGATCACCATCAGAGAATGCCACAGTGCTGATCATCATGCAGTTCTGCTGCAAGTACAGGTAAGAAGCTTCAGTGAGCATGGAAAAAGCTAACTGCAACTAAAATACAAATGCCAAAGCCACTAAAGCAGTAAGTGGCCGATAGAATTTTCTTTGCCATTCTGCTGTGCTCTGAACTCTGACAGTGAGGCCAGGACTTACACTGGAATTAATAAACTAACAGTTTATTAAATAGTAATGGCAAGAATAAGTGGACAGTAATAATAAACTGGCCTACGGCCATACCACCCTGAACACACCCGATCTCGTCTGATCTTGGAAGCTAAGCAGGATCGGGCCTGGTTAGTACTTGGATGGGAGACCGCCTGGGGATATCGGGTGCTGTAGAGGAGGGTGGCGCTGTGGGCTAAACCGCAGAAGCCTGTGCTGCAGGGTCAGAAAACCAGCAGTCGTAAGATCGAATCCACACGACGGAGTGAGCTCCCGTCGCTTTGTCCCAGCTCCTCGCCAACCTAGCAGTTCGAAAGCATGCAAATGCGAGTAGATAAATAGGTGGGAAGGTAAAAAGGCATTCCCTAGTCACGCTGGCCACGTGGCAACGGAAACTGTCTTCGGACAAGCGCTGGCTCTACGGCTTGAAAACGGGATAAGCACCGCCCCCTAGAGTCAGACACGACTAGACTAAAATGTCAAGGGGAACCTTTACCTTTACCTTTAATAATAAACTGACAGTAATAATAAATAGACAGCTTATTATTAAATACAGAAATACACATTTTCCAGCCAGGGATCCTAATACACGTCTGTACTATACTTTTGTTTATGCTAAAAGACAAGATGGTGCTGGTCTTAATGAGACCAGTACAGAAGAGTTAATTCATTCCATGCCACATCCCCACTGCTAACAGTCCTTCTTCTAAGCTCACTAAAAGAAAAGCTCTTTTCTGCGCATTGTTAGCAATATAGTATATTTTTCAGAAACTCATGTGAAAGGGGATGGTGATGCAAAGACAGTCATAACGGTAAAAACTGTGTTGGGGTGTATTCATACTAGCAATTCATGCAGGGCTGGCCCAAGATACTTTATCACCAGAGCCAGAAAAGCAAATGCCAACCCCTTTCAAGTCAAGTCAAGATGCCATGATTCCAAAAACCAGCCTGTGTGTAGATGTGTTTGGAACACGAGGCAGAAATTCCCTACAAGCACCCCTCCCACTCACTGCCAGTAAAAATGAATTAAATTGAATATCAAACCATTTGCTGTTCTCTCAAGACACCCCAAATCTGCTGCCTGAGGAGGCTGCCTGACTGTGCCTTATGGTAGGGCTTACATGACTCTGAATATGGTACAATAATAGCTGGCTAGATAGCTCAGTGGTTTAGGCAGCTGACTATGGAGCCAGATGGTTTGGAGTTCAATTTTGCTCTGGGCTTCCTTGGGAGAAGAGCCAGCCTGTGTCGCCTTGGGCAAGCTGCACAGTCCCAAGGCATCCCCAACAGAAGGGAACGGTGAACTACTCCTGAGTATTTTCTACTTGGGAAACCCTGAAAAATTTGCCGTAAGTCAGAATTGACATCACATGATTATTATTATAGCGATGGGGGTGTTCCTAATAGTGAGTAAATCAGTGGTAGTTTGTTTCTTTCAGAAGTATTCAATGGAGGCAGTTCAGCAGTTCTTCTGAATGATTGCAACAGAATTGTAAAAGGAGTAATAATACATGGTGTTATAATTATTAGTAAGGGGTAGCAGGTTATCTCCATATGATGTTGAACTCCAACATCCATCAGTCTCAACCAGCATGGCTGCTGGTCAGGGATGATGGGCGCTGTAGTCCAACAAGGTGGGCAACTAATTCCCAGCTTAATTTACCAGCTTAAATGTCAGAAAATAAGGAAAAGCATTTGAATTTTCCAGAATGGTTCAGGCTGGAAGAAGGGGGCAGTGCTGGTAAATGGGACAGAAGGGATTTAGCAAATAAAATGCCAGCTGGAATGTAAATAGAAATGGGTGCACCTGCTTAATTTCTGTCCGTGGCGAAGCTGTTAAGCACAGGAACCCTGGTGCAGTGGTGGAGATGCTGGTAACCTTATGTTTCTTTTGCTTTTTTTTTCACCCTGTCTGCTATTACTTTCATTTCCTTGGCCTTGAGTTGTATGATGTTCTCTCTGCGGTAGGAACATCATTGAATAAAACGGCCAGGTGGCCAGGTGCTATGGTAACCAGGGCCAGGTGAGTATTTAGATATCAGCAGCACCTGCTTTGTTGCCTGTGTATTTATAGACTCAGCCCCCTTCATCTGCAGTGCCTGCCATCACCGACCACAGCTTGCCTGATCTTCATCAACTCCTCCCCCCCCCCGCTCCCCGCTTTCCCGCCCTTAACATAAGCTAGCTCACAAGGAAGCTGCCCCATCCTCCCAGTTGCCTGAGGGAGCAACCGGTGGCTAAAGAGCTCTTTTATGATTAAGCCGTTCTCACCAAACAATAGGCAGCTTGTTCTGGTGGTTGTTTTTCTTCTTCTTTTCCATTCTGTTATTCATGTAGCTAGAAAGAAAAGCCCGGGCAGCTGTGTTGCCTTTCCTCTTCACGTGACCCTGTCATGGCAGGAACGCCGTCCCTGGATTTTCAGGTAACTCGGGACTTTTACCGCCCAGTGATGCATGCTTCGAAGTGTGACTGTCGCCAAGGAAGTGTGCAAACGAGTGAAGGTTTTGCAGAAGGGAGACAACTCCTTGTGACTGTTTCAGGAATCTTTGAGGCCCCCAGGAGAGACTTTACTTTGCACAGAATGCTTGCCAGCCACTTTACTTTCCCGTTCGGCTCTGATCAAGGGCCACTCATCAAGTGAAAAGACACGCACGAATGAACTGGGCTGCTGACAGAACTTGGCAGCTCTAAACCCTTAGCCTTAAGCAATCGTGACTTCCACACACAGCAGCCTGGACATCTTCTGCTGATGATGGCTGCCCCGGAGATTTCTCTTTGAATGCGCCCCCTTTACATTTCCACAGTGCCTCAGGCCCATGCTATACTCGCCTCAGGAGCATTGTTGGAATTTAAGATATGAGGTTCTGCACATGACCACACAGCACCGCTTGGTGTGTTGCCTTTGCTAAGGAAACACACGATGGCTCACTGCAAAAAAGGGGAACTGGAGTGTCTTCAAGGGAGAGTATCACAAATCTCCCCTTCACAGATTGCTGCCTTGTCGTGGTGAAGGGACTTGAGTACAGTAATTCAGAGAAGCTATGGGCTATGCCGTGCAGGGACACCCAAGATGAACAGGTCATAGTGGAGAGTTCGGACTAAACACGAGCCACCTGGAGTAGGAATTGGCAAGCCACTCCAGTATCTTTGCCAAGAAAACTCCATGGTACAAGCCGGATTTCGAAGGGGCAGAGGAACTAGAGATCAGATTGTTAACATGCGCTGGATTATGGAGAAAGCCAGAGAGTTCCAGAAAAAGCATCTACTTCTGCTTCATTGACTATACAAAAGCCTTTGACTATGTGGATCACAGCAAACTATGGCAAGTTCTTAAAGAAATGGGAGTGCCTAATCACCTTATCTATTTCCTGAGAAACCTATACGTGGGACAGGAAGCAACAGTTAGAAATGGATATGGAACAACTGATTGGTTCATAATTGAGAAAGGAGTATGACAAGGCTGTACAGTATATTGTCTCCCTGCTTATTTAACTTATCTGCAGAATACCTCATGTGAAAGGCAGGACTGGATGAATCCCAAACCGGAATTAAGATTGCCAGAAGAAATATCAACAACCTCAGATATGCAGATGATACCACTCTGATCGCAGAAAATGAGGAGGAATTAAAGAACCTCTTAATGAGGCTGAAAGAGGAGAGTGCAAAAAATGGTCTGAAGCCCAACATCAAAAAAACTAAGATCATGACCACTGGCCCCATCACCTCCTGGCAAATAGAAGGGGAAGATATGGAAGCAGTGACAGGTTTTACCTTCTTGAGCTCCATGATCATTGCAGATGGTGACAGCAGACATGAAATTAAAAGACGCCTGCTTCCTGGGAGAAAAGCGATGACAAACCTAGACAACATCTTAAAAAGCAGAGACATCACCTTGCTGAGAAAGGTCCGCATAGTCAAAGCTATGGTTTTTCCAGTAGCGATGTACAGAAGTGAGAGCTGGACCATAAAGAAGGCTAACTGCTGAAGAATTGATGCTTTTGAATTGTGGTGCTGGAGGAGACTTGAAAGTCCCTTGGACTGCAAGGTGAACAAACCTATCTATTTTGAAGGAAATCAACCCTGAGTGTTTACTGGAAGGACAGATACTGAAGCTGAGGCTCCAATACTTTGGCCATCTTATGAGAAGATTCCCTGGAAAAGACCCTGATGTTGGGAAAGCGTGAAGGCAAAAGGAGCAGGGGAGAACAGAGGACGAGATGGTTGGACAATGTCATCGAAGCTACCAACATGAGTGCTGTCCTCTGAAGATGCCGGCCACAGAGACTGGCGAAACGTTAGAAAGACCAACCTTCAGAACATGGCCAAAGAACCCGAAAAAGCCACAGCAACCACTACCACCATGACTTTGACCAAACTCCGGGAGGCAGTGGAAGACAGGAGGGCCTGGCATGCTCTGGTCCCTGGGGTCACGAAGAGTCGGACACCACTTAATGACTAAACAACAACCACAAATCTGGGGTGAGGTTGGGTGGGCTCTAAGAAGAAAGCAGCCCATGATAGCTTTCACAACAAAGATGACAATAGTTTTCACTTGCTACCGTTGTTGGCCTTCATGCTGTTTTCTGCCCATTGAATGGCCACTGAAGGCACAGCTACCCTACTTGAGTTGAAAATTTGGCAACCTTCATTGGAGCTGGAGTGGAAGATGCAATTCCTATTGTCTTCTCCAGCCGACCTTGGAATGTCATGGCTTTAAGGATCTTGGAAACCTGGACTTCCCAGATGTCCAGCAGAGATTTGTTGATGTCATTTTCTTATTTTCTGTCAAGTCCTCTCAAACTCTCTGCTAAGCGTGCATTTCTGGGAATAAACGGTTGGTTCTTAAGATTGCCTGGTGACAGATGGGGATGGGGGAGTTCATTGAAGTAAGCTGCTGCACCCAGGATGAAGCATAAGCTTCCTCAGCTCCCCCACCCCACCCCCACCAAATACAGCCAATTAGTCTGCTGCTCATTAGGTGCTGTTGGTAGAAGATGAGAGTGAAGATAACGGGGCCATGGACAAGATAATGAAGAAAAAGCCAGAGATCTCTGGCTTTGGTATATTGCTTCAAATAAGGCCAGACCAGGTTGTTGTTTTTTTCACTTTACATTTGGCCTTAAAAGAGGCTGTGGAACTTGGGTGGGTGGGTGTAGTTGAGCTGGATAAGGATTAACCCTTCCCTCCCATATGTACTATTGTAGAACACCTCCCACTCCAAACTGCTTTAAATATGCTCACATTGAATCCCAAACTGGACCTAGATCATAAAGAATGACCCAAAAGACATTTGCACAAGAGATGGGACAAAGTCAGGAAGGGGTCAGTGTCCTTCGAGCTACTTGACTATCCTGTCCAAGTGTCAGTCAGATTTATTGGCAGAGGTGGGTTGGTAAACCCACTTTTTCTGAGGAGAGGTATTGCTTATGGAACCTCTTGTGCCATCTCTTGTGCAAATGTCTTTTTGGTCATTCTTTGTGATCTAGGAAGCAATGGAACTCAACATTAATGATGATTTACTAAGTTTGCATTGATTTAATAATTTGCCTTTAGTCCGGAGAATGATTAGATTCAGGGCATGCAGGTTTTCAATCTCTGCATTACAGAGTAAAGCTCTGCTGAATACAGCAGGACTTATTGTAAGACTTACAGGAGAGGTGCTTCTTTGTTGCTGCTCCCAGACTTTGGAACTCCCTCCCACAGGAGGCCAGGCTGGCTCCATCTTTACTGTCTTTCTGCAAGCAGACAAAGGCCTTTCTCTTCAGGCAAGCTTTCCCTCACTGACTGGCTGCCTGAGTGGGATCTTTAAATGGATGGTTGTGCCTTACTGCTTTGACTGTGTTTTTAATATTGCTTGTGTTTACCATTTCTCAGAGTGGTTTCTGTTTGTTTCTTCCTTTCTATTATTTTTAGACTTCTTGTTTTAACTTTAAATATTGTCTCTTAATGATGTGAACTGCCTTTGTATTCTCATATTTGTAGCTTTTAATGCTGTCTTTCAATAATGTAAACCACTTTGGGTCCTTTTAAAGGAGAAAGGTGGGGTAAAATATTTTAAATAAATAACTTCCATGTAAATCTGCAGTGGGGTATGACTATAGATGAATTAAAAAGGATTGCTGGGGAATTGGATATGTACCCCTCCCCATCTGTGTGCAATTTTTGCTCGGGTATTTGATCTTAGACTAAATTGTGTTTCTGAAAAATAGACACTTGAGGCATTCAGTGGATTTAGGCTGACTGATAATATAAATTGCTTTCTCCTTTGACTGCATCCTTTTAAGACTTTGGTTTTAGGCTGCCATACTTTTTTTTCTTTTTTAACATGGAGTTCAACAGCTTTTCTTTTCCATTTATTTTCTCTTGCCCTGTCTAGAGTCAGAGGAACGAATATGACAAAAACAGTCAGGAAGGAAGACCTTGGCTTACATAGCTTTGCTGGGGCCATGCTGGAAGGACTAAGGAGCATTACCTCTCAGTGCTCACTTCTCATCTAGAGTAATCTTCTCACTGCTAAATCTCACCCCTCTTCCTAGAGCTGCAGGATGGCCTTTCCAGGATTATGTCATTTTCTTCTTATAACAGTGTTAGGCAGTCCAGGCTCAGAACTTGGGCCGTGCTCCAGTCCATACGTGTCATCCCGAGCCAGTGATCCGAGACAATGGCAGCTGCAGCCCTCAACCAGAATTAGGGCCAAAGTTTAGGTCATCTTAATATCTTCTTTGAATTGGTCGCACCCAAATGGTGGAAGAGCTTTCAGGAAAAAGGGCAGGCAGTCTTTTCTCTCTCCCTGTCCCCCTTCTGCCTCTGAGCTTTCAGGGGCACTGTAAATATTTTTAAGCAGTTTAAGAACCCTTCAGCTCTAAGTCTGTAAACAAGGTATTGTGAGACCTCCCCTCCTTGGCCTTGTCTCTGAGAGTCGTGGTAAAGTTGAGGAAGCATACACTTAAAAACACTGGAGTCCCAATGGATTCCATTCACTGGTCCAGCACCCAGTGCCCCACAGGGAATAATCACCACACTTCCTGGGAAAAGCTAAAACCAGAAGAGGAGGTTGAGGGCCTTCTTTGCCTGCTGTTTCTCCTCAGCACTTGGTATCTGAGGGCCTTGGAATCGGGAGATGCCTTGAAAACTAGTGCCCGTTGACAGATGGATTTGTCCATCCCATCCTTTTTAAAACCCTTGAAGCAAGCAAGTATCATGTTTTCAGAAAACACGTTTCAGCCATGTTTGTACATCTGAAGAATGGCTTATTTCATGTCAGGCCTACAAAATAGCTGTTTCCTTCCCAAATTAAGCAAAACATGCACTTTATCTTTTCCCTTGTTATACTCATATTCATCTTTGTGAAGCGGGGGGGGCTTACACCCTTTCTAATGGCAAATAAGCTCGTTATTAAGCTTTCATTTCACTGAAGAGGGGTGAATCCATAGCTGTCATCCTGACTCTCAAAGAGAAAATGACTCCATGCAAGAAACACTGCTTTATAAGGAAGATGGTTCTAGCAACCTGATCGTTTTGATTGCCTTTTCCACTTCAGGTAGTTAGGACTGTATGTAGCTCTCCAGCTGAGACAGCACTATATATTTAAAGGCATTATGATATTGGACATTTTGATTCTTTTTTCATAAAGGCTAATATAACAAGAATAGCACAGTACAGTAATTAAGTCAAAACGTGCAGTGTTCTTGATGCAGGGAAATGTTTTGATGTTGCTGTGTGGAAAGGGAAGATGCTCCTTCTAGGAATGATGACTTATTTGGTTCATTGAAAAAAAATATTAAAATATGCATATGTAAGTCCCAAAACTCACACAATTTTTCATGAAAACAACTGAAGGAATCTGGGAGTATAAGGAAACAGAAGGGCAGGGGGAGGGATAAACCTGACAGTCTTGCCTCTAAGGAGAAGGCTTGGCAGGATTAAGTGTTTAGAAAAAAAACCCTGTTTTTAAAATCCCTGTGGATTCAACCATTTGTGGTACTCTCACATCCCCCCACAAGTGCTGCATCTTTCACAACTACAGGTCTCAGAGCTTCAATCTCATCCTTTCCATGGAGGAGGTAACTGTTACCAAGTGTATTTTGTAGTGCAGATGGCTGAGAATTTCATTCAGTTCATTTTCTTAAAATGACTTATCAAAATCCAAGAATATCTGCATATATACAGGACAAGCAATTGATAATTTAAAATTGTTGAATGTGGGAGTGAGCAGAACCTCTAGTTTGTTGTTTAAGTATCCCAGCTGGTACTGCTCCAAGGGACCAACATCCTTTGGGGGGGGGGAATCCCTCCTGACACACAATGCCGTCTTCTCAGATTTAGCTCTGGCCTCTGTTGGTCCCTCTTAAACCTACTGCAGCTGGGAAGACTCAGCAGCAGACACAATCACCAAGCTGCTACAAAGAATAAGCCTGCCCTAATACACAAATTTAGCAGGTGAAGCTTCTGCTGACAGGGATTTAAGCAGCATGGAAAATCTGCAATGCTGGTGTGGTGAGCTGCTATTAAGGGCACAAGAGTAGGCCCAGATTTCAACAAGAAAACGTGGCAATTTTAGTAGTGATCCATACAGGAAGTATCACCCAACAGAGATGAGAAGGCACCTGCTCCTTCCCAAGCTAAATTTAACTGGAGTTGCTTCTAATCTGGGTTATTCTGGGCCATTCGTCAGAGCAGAACGGACCTCTGTGCAATTAAGGGTAACCACAAGAGATGAAGAAACTGACTGTTTGGGAGGTCCCAGCTTTAGAACACAAAACAGACTAGAGGTTGTGGAAAAGCTGAGCTGGAGTACTGAGGAAATGCTGAAGAATCACTGAGCCGTTTGGAGCCTCAGCTCTGCAGCCGCCTGGGCCATTTCAATGCTCTGACAGCAGAAATCCTGGTTCTGTGCAGGAGAAAAGATCCGTCTGCTCTTAACATCCCACTGCACCTAGCTGTGGTCAAAGCTGAAGAGCTCTCCTCTTCCCCATTCAGATTTAGTCACATATTAACTCTTGAGACTTTATTTGCACAAGAAACTACCCGTGAAGCAGAAAAAACCACGAGGTCTAGTAAGGAGCCCTCACACAGCTTCTGGATCCAAAGCACCCTTGTGGTTTTAGAGTTGCTCATCATAACCGATGCAAAAAAGACACGGGCACCACCACCTAAATGCAAAAAAGTTGTATTTATCCAAAACTTAACACCTGATATGTGTGTACAAAAAAACCCCTATTCTCATGAACCTCTTGCTTGGGTCAGTTTTGTGCATGTTATGACCTGAACCAACCAGCCCTGTCACCTCATTCTGTTTTGCTTTCAGTTAAAGTTGTGGGATTTCCTTTCAAGACACAATAATTGTGTAAACCTTGCCGCATTGTCCTCTTTTCTCTATATGGTGTCCCTCCCCTCCTCTCCTCCCTGTAGCTATTTCCTGAGATAAAGTCGAGCTACAGTTGCAAAAATTAAGTACTTTTTTTGGTTGCTATGAGCCATGGTTTTCACCAAAGACCAGACTACACTGAAGAGAAGTAAAGCTTTAAAAAAACAAGCCAGGAACAGTTCTGTCCTTCTGAAGGCTTGACTTAGGCCACAATCACACTAGAGAAATGCCCCCGTTTTCTCACGTCTTCTGCTTTCTGTAGAATTGTGCACTGCAGTCACATGACATACATCCCATGATAGTGGTTCATACATTTAAAAAAAATAATTCCACATTTAAAAATTAAAGTAGATATGGTACATTCGTCTACACTCCTGAAGTGAGTCATAGCCGTTCTTCTTTTTGTGTGTTTCTCAGTTCTGAAAGGGGACAATCAGTTTATCCACCAGATCAACACCACCTTCACAGTTGCAGGAACATCAGCTTTATTACAATTTGGACAGGCCCTGTGGGTCTTATGGCCAGAAAGCCTTCTAAATCGTGCTCTGTGAGTAGTGGTGGGGGAGAACTTGCATCCAACAACAGCTCCTCCCCTCCTTCTCCAAAAGCTGTTCTATAAACGAGAAGGAGGGGGAAAAAGTGTCAGCACATCTGGAGTTTTTTAAGTGCTGGAGAGAGCCTGTGGGGAGACGGAATGTGGCCTCTTGGGGTGGTGAGACAGGCAGGATGTGGCTCATGAAGAGAACTCCTCTGAGCAGATTACAGATAGAGCTTGGCAGCTCAAAAACCACAGCTCCACACACAAACGGGTGGTGGAACGAAAGAAATGGGAGGGGGTTCCCATACGTTGCAGTCTCAATCAGACTCTGATATTAGAAGGTCCTCACAACAGATAATAAAAGGATAGCTGCCATGGAAGCTGGAGCCTCCAAAGTGTGTAGCTGCCTGCTGGCTTAATGTTACGCCCCTCGTAAGTGGCTTGGAAAGAGCCAAGTCAAAGGAGCTACGGCCTGAAAAGAGAAAAGGCTGATCCAGAAAAGCATTAAGGTTTTGCAGGCCTCGTTCTTTGACAGATTCACTGTGAATTAACCAGGTACGGAGATATCTTCACTACTTCACCCCTTATCATCATGGCTTCCTCTTGTACACCCACCCCTGCTCTGTATGTGCTCTACCCTCCCTCCCCCACCAAATCCCACAATTGGACTCTCCCATCCTACCTCTTATTTAAACTTGAAGCTCTAAACATCAAATGCTACTTCATGCCCTAGGTCAGCATGCCAGTTCTGCTAATAGCCCTTTGAATCATAAAACAAAACCCACGATTTTACAATCATAGGTCTTCCAAACATTCTTAATTTTTTTTTAAGTCCCTAGCGGTTTAAAACTGGAAGCAGTTTTCTATTCCCCAGGTTCCACCCTTTTTAGAAGCTACCTAACCCCACCCCAACAGCAAGGAACTTGCCCAGTAGCATCAATACGTTGATTGACTCCAATTCCGGAAAGGCATTGTGCTCCAAAAGTATGGAAGAAAAAGGTGCGATGCCTTGTGCTTTTTTTTGGCCTGACTTTTTGCTACATATCTTTTTGAGGTCCACCCTATTCCAACCCACTGTTTCCTTGAAGAGTCAACTCCCCCCCCCCGCATCCCCACCCCATGCCTATGAGCTACTTTCTGCAAAAGGGAAGCTGCTCAAGCAGTCTCAAGGTCCACGATGTATCCAGCCCAACCTGCATCTCATACAGCAGAAGTTCTACACCTCTGGCTTGCCAGATGTTTTGATCAACAACTGCCAGAAGAACCAGCCAATAAGGCTAATGTTCATGGTGGTTAGTTGGCCAAAAACATTTTGAAGTAAAAGTGGAGAACAGCTGCCAAACGCAGCACAGACTGACTGCTGACATTCATGTCTTCTTGGAAGCGCCAGTCTTTTCAACCACCGTGGTGGATGCCCATATCCTTTTGCTGGTCAAATAAATAAATAAATAAATAGCCAAATTAGAAAAGGAAGGCTCCCATGGTGGCCAGCACCATTTCCCCAGCGCTATACAAGTCTTGTTACAACTGGCTCTCTTCTTCCTCCAGAGAACGGTTCAGTCCAGGGATGAACTTCAGAAGCCTCTTGCGGAAACTTCCATGTTTGCTCTTCCTGGGCCTTGGCGTTGCCAGGGAGTTCTTTGGTTCGCATGATTTGTCCCAGAAACGGGCAACTCCATTGCTGCTGGTGGTGGTGGGACATTTGACACTGGCGCTACGGGTCAGCATTGGCCGGGGGCGAGAGGACTGAGCAGCTGCAGAGACAATGTCCAGGGAATCGGCAGAGTCAAAAAAGCAGGTCTGGTAGACAGAATCCTCGCTCTCGTCAGTGGCCGTGCTGACGCAGCCCACACTACTGTATGTGCTGCTTGCGCCTGGCAAGAGCATCCCAAAAGGCGTAGAGCCTCTGGCCAAGGCAGTGCCGTACAGGCAGGAACGCACAGACTCCAAGGTGTCGTAGATGCTGGGATCCTTAACCACAATCCCTACAGGAAAGAGCAGAAAATTCTTCCTGTGAGCGGAAGGGTGCACATCAGTTTTCAAGAACAGAATACAGTACATAGACCCCAATTCAGGTCCACTCCACCCAATGGGAATTTGCAGTCATCAGCAGCCCCAAATAAGTCATTAATGGAGAAAATCCAAAGATGGCGGGGGAAGGAGGATTCCTGATGAAACAACAAACCCAGAGCTCCCTAGACTTGCTCTGGCAGAGCAAAAATGGGACAGGGTGAGGACAATTGCAACAACTGGGGAACTGATGCACTTTGCATTTGGGAGACATGATCTATGGAGGGGGAAGGCTTCATATCTCCTGGATCCTGATATTCACTCAGCGTAGTGTTTCCTGGTCATAACTGTTGATCTGTGGTTCTTACAACCGTGAAGAGGGTTATGTGATGACGGATCTCTTTTTCTGCCTGTAGACCACGGTTCTCCCCATATATTTACAAACTTTTTGGGACCGCGGACCGGTTGGGGGATGTGGGCTCCGTGCCTGGGGGCTTCCACGCTCGTGGAAGCAAGGACCGCTGCTTTATGGTACACCATCACTGCATTTAAACTGTGTATCAAATTAAATGTTCAAATAAGACACTTTCACCATGCTCATCCCACCCACCCTGCCACTTGGGAGTTTGAACTTCCAGCTCCCAGCATAACTGAACAGTGGCCTTCAGGCCTGTTGAGACTGCCAACCCCTGAAGCAGTTGAACAGAAGAATTTCATAAAAGCAGAGGGCAGTTCAGTGGAGAAGGGGCTTTTATTTTCCTGTTTTAAAGGACTTAATCAGCACTTCTAAGTTTGGCTACATTGCAGAGCACCCAGTCACTAGCCCCAAGAGATGAAATTAGAAAACAGTTTTAAAATGCTAATCCAAGGACTGGCAGAGGCAAGCCCATATTCGTTGCCCACAAAATTTGGGTACACAACTGCACAACACTCACTATTTTTGCTGACGTGATCAAACAGAGGCTGATTTCCAAGCCACAAAATAATGCTTACCCACCTTTGGTTTCATTTTAGGATGGGTTTCTGAGGGACAGCAGAGTCCAAGAAGCATAAAACTGCCCCCTGCCTGTGTTATCCATCCAATGTATTCATATTATTCATACAAAGATGTTTGTTACCTTTTTCCTGGCACTTACCATGGACCAAGCGCTGTTCCTGAACCATTAGCGACCGATACTCCCCCCATTTCTCGTAGAGTGTTTGCTGCAACAGAAATAAAGAAATTAAGCAAACAGCTTCCCATCTTGTCACTCATGTCAGTTTCCTCCTCCCATGTCTCTTCTGCAGGCCAATACTGAATTTACATATAGACACAGGCTGGATAGCTTGGTTTTTTAAAGACCAGGTTCTCAAAGAATCTGGAAGACTTTGGAGAAATACTAGAAGAAGGGAAAAAGCATGTTGGCTAAAGTAAGTTAGAACCAGAGTAAGCTCATTTGAACTAATGAACTAACTCAGCAATTCCCCACTGATTCAATAGGCCTGCTTTATTTGCAACTTATTAAGCTAAAAATAGGATTTCAGCCTTGGTCTCTAAACCAGAGCTTAGAAAAGGCAATTTGGGACGCCAGCTCTCAGAAACTGTTCTGGAGTTTTAGGAAACTGTAGTCCCCAAAATAACTCTTCCACAAACTCTGGTCTAAATGCATAAAGAAATTCTCAGAATTAGCAACTTGTCTGGCAAATTTTGGCCAAAAAGGCCATAACTTAGGAGAAGAATACGTTTTTATTCTATCATTTCTGCTCTTTTCTTAGTGACTTGTTTCTGACTTCTGGTAATGATTCATAAACATTAGAAGGGTAACATAAGAGATGGGAAAAGTTAATGTTTTGGACTGCACTTCCCAGAACTCCATGGCCAACTTAGTCACTGCCCATTCTGATGGTCAGAGTTTAGCAAATGTAGTCTAAAAAGGGAGCTTCTCTCACCTCTAGACAAAACATAATTTTCTCTCTAAATATGTAGAAACTACCCTGGGGGTTGCTTTCTTCATTTCACTGCATGTCCCCTTGCTGAAACATCACTCACCTTGAGATACTGCAAACGGGCCTCCAACTCCGCTCTCCGAATTGATGTGCCATACAAGGTCTCCAGCCTGGAGAGATTAAAAGTCTGGTTGGAGATCTCTGTACTGCCCCTGAGGAAGGCAAGTGGGTGCAGGTTCTCCCCAATATAACCAGTCTCTCTATTACCTGAGCACATTTCCAGATGCCTTGATGATCTCCACAATCTCACGGTGCCGGATCCCCTCCACATTCAGCCCATTCACACCAATGATGGTATCTCCTATGGGGCAGAGATGAACAAGAAAATGCTGGCACCTTTTTCATAGCATAAAAAGGCAGAATGAGGATATGTCATTTCCTCTGGTATGAGAAAGAGGATCTGGTGTGTTCTTATGTACCAAATTTTGCTGTAGTCAAAATGAAACTCTATGACTTCTACAGTGTACGAGTCATAGTATGTAAATTAATGAAACCACTTTGCTCAATTTATTTTGAGTGCCATAGTCTACTCATGAGATTTTCCTATTTCTTGGACTGTAGTTCCCAGTATTTGACAGGAAACCTCCTATCCAGAATTCCAAGGGCTTGAGCCAAGAAAGCAAAGTCTACATAGGAGGTTTCAGTTACATGCAGATGGAAAATGAAGCCTCTGTCAGCCATTTTGTTCCAGTGAAGACAGAGGACATAGGTGGAAAAGGCTATGTTCCATAGGAGCTGTGAATGATTAGAGGACTGGTAGTCTTTCTGCCCATTAGTTCTGTACTGGGTGCCTCTCAAAATCTATCAAATCCTTAATCCCTCTCATAGTCCATAGCTATTCACCTTGTCTTCTTTACTAGAGCAAAATGGCTGGGAAGCTTCATTCCTCACCTACGGATAACTGAAAACTACTGAGATTACTTTGATTTCTTGGCTAAAGCCCCAAAATTCTGGCAGGGAGAATTCCTGGTGAATTCTTAGAGTCCAAGAAATTTGAAGCCCTGATGCCTATACTTCAGTCAAGTGCCAAAGACACAGCAGACAAAAAGCCCAGCCAGGATTCAAGCAATTCCTCTGGTTCTTAGATTCACAGTTTGGAATTTGTGTTTTTGGATTACAAATTCAAGAATCCCCCCAAATCTAAAATGAACATTAAGAAGCTCTGCTCAGGCCTAATCAGGCAATGGCCGTACCCTTTCAAGTACAGCTCTGTATTCTTAAGAACCAGGAAAGTTAAAATAACCCCCCCCCCCCCCAAAAAAAAAACAGATCCTATAATCCTACTGCTGATTCATGCTTCCACAAGGAAAAGCAACACAAATCTTGGTGGCAAATTGCTGATCATTAATAAGCAGCACCTCATTAACAATTTGCCACCAAATTATGAAATTTCCCTTATGCAAACCTGAACTGATCATAGGATTGTGGTCATTGATCCTCAATTTGCAGCTGAACTCACATTTGCAGCTCTTCTATAGAGTAGTGCTATACACCGAGGTCTGGATGGGTGTGCCTTTCAAATCAGCTGAAGTTTACTGAGGAGGGGAAAGGGCTCTTTGGACTAACTAGGAGGAAGAAAGGCAGCAAATGCTGCAAAGCTCAGCACAGCCAAGCACCTGGACCCCTGTTCTGCCTCTCCGAAGCAGCTCTGGGACGGCTTGCTTTCACCATGTGACCCAATGAGAAAGTAAGGATGCAAACCTCAGTTCTCCTGGGAACAGAGCACTGGCATGCAGGGTGGAAAGGAGTCATACTGCCTTTCTCTCAGTTACCTCCAGCCTTCTTTGTGGCATGCTTGCTCTACTGAGCCATCACTTCACACGAATTAGCGCATCTTCACCAAGTACACACATGAAGAGTACTGGAGGGAAGATTCCAACACTGTGTGGGGGGGCCAAAAGGACACACCGTTCCTACTTTATTACTTCCCAGGGTTGTTATCAGAATAGGGAACTCCTGTTGGTATGGAGTAGGTGGACATATTCTCCTCTTTGAATCAGCAAATCTCTCTCTCTCGTTCTCTCTGAGAGCTGGCCATGCTGTGAGGCTAATCGCAAGCAGCTGATTTTGGGTGTTCTGGAAGTGTTCTTTATATATTGTTAGGAGCACTTAAAAACAAGTACTGTGGAAGTGAATACTGAGATTTCCTATCCCTGCCCTAGTCCATGTGTCCTACTTACAAGCATCCTACTTACAGCTCAAAAAGGCAGTAAAACCCTTTTCCTCTCACAGACCAGGAAATATGGGATTTTCAGATTTTCTGAACTATAAATACTGTAATCCTCCATTCTGGAAGTTCTGCTTGCAGGCACCTCACCAACACCTGAATGTGATGCACCTTGGAGGAAGGCCCATATTAGAAGGTTTTGAGGTTTAGCTAGGCCTAGCTCTGCCAAGCTTCTGGCTCAAGAAGAAAGCTCCCAGCTAGCACTGGGATTGGAACAGAAAGGTTGGGCAAAACAAGGCCTAGCTAGGCCTCAAGGCCTTCTTATTGAAGCCTTTCTCCCAGGTGGGTCACATTCAGGTGTTTGTAAAGTGCTTGTAAGGTAGGCAGAACTTCCAAAATGAAGAATTATGGTATTTGTAGTTTGGAAAATCCAAAAATTTCATTCCTACAGACCAGGCTGTTCTATATTATATTTACTCATTTTTCCCAGTGTGCTGCATCTCAAAGCAACGTGTGTGACAAGGTGAAACCTAAGCAACTTCTTTTGGTTCCAAACAGTAAATCATTGTAATCTCTTACCAGGTTTAAGGCCTGCCATCTGGGCTGGACTATTCTCATGTATGCGGCATACAAAGGTGAACATCTCCACACTTTTCGTGTCCTGGTGGTGTAATCCATAGGTCTAAAGGAGGAAAGAAAGTGGTGTGGAGGGAAGGTTATGAAATCGGCCTATAGCCACTCTGCAACATGCAAACTCTATTGTAGCTTGAGCATTTCCCAACATGTTAAATCAAGGAACAACTGCTTCCCAGCAACACAAAGATCCAGAAAATGAAACTCAGTGACCAAGAATTAGAAAACCAGGAACCTGTAACTCAACAGTTTTCAATAATAAGATTAAAGTATTGAAGAACAGACTGCAGTGACATGTGATACTGGTCTGATTTCCAATGCTATCACTCCAGTACCAAGTCTAATGCTAGCATTGAAAAGCTCCGAGTTTTCAAGATTAAACAAAAAACAAAAAACATCCCCTCTCTCAAATTTACATATTCCAAAAGTGTAATGTTCACAAGTATGCTCATGTATCCTTTTGGCCTGATCCTTACTACACTCTGATTGTCACTCACAGCACATGCTCATCCCTGCTGGATATTAAATAAAGAGGACTTTTCTATGCACACTGACTCACCTGGATCTCAAAGCCAAAAGCTTGAGTCTCTTCCTTCTCCAGTGTCACCACTTTCCTGAAAATGAGGAGGAAGGAAGTAAATACAAAGAGAGTATGAAGGCACATGCACATCAAGTATCTAAAGTCTTATTGGTAATGTGGCCCACCTTCAGTTTCTTGGTTGCATGTAGTGAACCCTGACCCTTATATCCCAGCACTACTGTACTATATGCCAAGATTAAGCTGCAATCACCTCTTGCTTGCAGCTCAGCAATTACCCTTCTACTCAGCCTTCCTCATCTGTCTTTGTAAAAGTGGAAAGAGAAAACTACATCATCAGATGGAAACTTCAAAGACTTTGTAATGGCATTGCTGGCTAGATCTCCTTGTTTCCTTACAGCTTTGCCTCTGTCCTCACCAGGTCAACAGATCCGTCAGACATAAGCAGACCGACCTTCCACAGGATCTGCCCTTTACGTACTAACACAGGTAGGAGCTCAGAGTTGGCAAACTGATCCTGAGTAGACACAGATACAAAGGCAAAGCCAGAAGGAATAAAACCGACATCCAATTAAAGAAAAGAAAACAGCAAACCAATTTTTAAAAGAGCCAAATAGGCTTAGCAGCAATTGATTAAAGGTAAAGGTTCCCCTTGACATTTAGTCCAGTCATGTCCGACTCTAGGGCGCAGTGCTCATCCCTGTCTCGAAGCCATAGAGCCAGTGTTTGTCTGTAGACAGTTTCCGTGGTCAGCGCAACTAGACACGGAACGCTGTCACCTTCCCACTGAGGTGGTACCTGTTTATCTACTCGCATTTTTACATGTTTTCAAACTGCTAGGGTGGCAGGAGGTGGGACAAGCGACGGGCACTCACTCTGACGTGTGGATTCGATCTTACGACGGCTGGTCTTCCAACCTCGCAGAACAGAGGCTTCTGCAGTTTAACCCACAGCGCCACCATGTCCCAAGCAACTGATTACTAAATCTTTAAACAATACTTAGTTTTAAAACACCTGGAGGAAAATGTAGGATCCTCAATAGAAAACAATAAATTTGAAATAAGCTAGGATGCTTCCACAAGTGGCATCAATGGATTTCCACAATCTACAGGAAAGCTGTTAGACATGAAGAAACATCTTCAGTATTATTCAGGATAACATTTTCAGCCAAGAAAGCAAAACTCTTTAGTCTGTTCTAGGCTTCCAGTTTTCATCCAAACACAAGACAGTGCATGAATGATGGACTAACTCATCTCACAGCTTTCACTCCACAGAATCTCCTGCCCCTCCTGTTAAGCTGCCTCCAGCATTCTTCCATCCCATCCACAACAGACAAAGAATCTTCTTCCTGACAAGGAGGTTTAATGAGAAGTACTGAGCTGATTACAAGACAGCTGGACCCAGTGATCCTACACCTAATGGCCAGGTTTCATAACTTGACATTCCTTTCCCCTTCATTAACAAATTAAGTCACACCCAAGCGATCCTAAATGAACTAACCCTTCTCTTTTCTTAAAAAGTTGCTATTTTATGGCAAATTAAAAAGGGGACACCAAATCATTTTGAAATTCACATATGAAGCAGAGCTATATATATATATATATATATATATATATATATATATATATATATATATATATATATATATATATATATATATATATATATATATATATATATATATATATATATATCCTTTCTCAAAGTAGGACTCTATTGAATTCATATACAGTGGCGCCCCACCTGATGATTACCTCGTTAGACGAGGAAATCGCTTTATGATGAAGTTTTTGCGATCGCTTTTGCGATCGCAAAACGATGTTTTAATAGGGAAAAAATACTTTACGATGATCGGTTCCCTGCTTCAGGAACCGATTTTTTGCTTAATGATGATCTTTACAGCTGATCGTTGGGTCTTCAAAATGGCCGCCCGCTGTGCAAAATGGCTCCCCACTGTGTTTTAGGATGGATTCCTCACATTACAGGCGCCGGAAAATGGCCGCCCTATGGAGGATCTTCGCTGGACACTGAGGTATTTCGCCCATTGGAACGTATTGAACTGGTTTTCAATGCATTTCAATGGGATTTTTACTTTCACTTAACAATGATTTCATTCTACAGCAATTTTGCTGGAACGGATTATCCTAGTCAAGCGAGGCACTACTGTAATGTTCATGCTTTGAAGCACGATTGTAAAATAGTTGTTTCCCATCTTAGGTGTCCAGGTTGTCCGCAGACTTCAAATCTCTGAATCCCCTACTGGTATGACTAACAGCCAGGCATTCAGGGAACTGAAATCCAATATCTAGAGACCCTCACAAGTTGGGAGCCTTTGGTCTTTCAGACGTTTGAGTCTATAGCTTCCACAATCCTCACTATTTATGGTTCTGGTTAGAGCTTATGGGAATTGTAAGCCAAAATAGTTAGTGGGCCAAAGTTGCCCAGGAAGCTACCTATCCTCATAGCCCTTATTCACTGTTTTCTAAATATTCTTCCCCAGTCTAGACTTATCAGATTGTTCAAAATATTTAACTTTGTGCTTCCTTTAAAATACTTCTCAAATAATTCTCATAGACAAAGAACATGCATATTTTATTTTAAAAAAAAACCCAAGTTTGGTTGGAAAACAAAAATAAAATCATGCAACAAAACTCCAGTAAATAATTAACAGAGACCAGATGGTCTTCAAATCCAGCTGCATTGTGGAAAGCAATGCATTAATGGATTGCTGTATTGGAGAGATCACCATCTGATCAAACCATGAATGAACTGCCATATTGGAGAGATCACCCTTGACCAAAATTCACTAGCAGCTGCAGAACTGTGTGCTGTGCAAAGAACCAACACAGGAGCACTGGAACAAACCACAGTGGGGCTTTTCCAATGCCTTTTGCTACCTGAAGTGAAAAACAAGAGGCCTCCTTGCCACATACACCAATTTTTAGGGGGTGGAGGTGGGAACTCTGTTTGGTCTTTCTGTGATCGCAAAGCAACATGCCCAGCCTGACATATAGAGAGAAGAGTAAGAGGCAGAATCTGCTTAGCAATCAGAAGCACAGAGCATCTGATTCTGTTCAGCACTCCTCTCTAGCAAAAAGGAATAAAGGTGCTTACCTGTGCTGCTCAGGCGACTGGCTGAGGGAGCGCCATTTGAATCCAGAGCCCTGGGGAAACAATGGCAACGGCAAAAGAAAAACAACACCAGTTAGTCAAAAACAAGAAATGAGATACAATATGGCTCAAAAGCGGGGGGGGGGGAAACACACATTTTCTCTGTGTGTGTGTCATAGTCAGACTCTGGCATGAAGGGATTGGGGTAGGGGGACTACTTCACAGTTCTAAACTCACAGAAATGCCACAGAGGAAGCCGTTCCGAAGGCTGCCTCACATGTGTGTGCAGGTATTCCCTTGCAAGCATACTCCCTCAGCCACTATTTGAATAGAGGGGGACTAACACCTCGCGGGAATTGGAAACTATACATTGGACTGGGAGATCAAGGTTCTGGTCTTTGCTGAGCCATGAAACTCACTGGGTGATCTTGAACTCCTCATTCTTGTCTCTGCAAAACCGACCTCACATAATGGTTGTTTGGTTAAAATTGGGATGAAGATTGCTTATGCTACTCTGAACTTTTCAGAATAAAGACACAATATAAATGCAACTACTGTAGTAATAATACACAAATAATGAACAGAGAACTCTATTCCCGAGTTTAGTACAAACCAGAACTTTTGTGGTGATTTCCCTTGGAACTCTCCCAAGCCTTGTCAAATGTTTTAGACACTGAAGCTACAAATTAAGTGGGGGGGGGAGAGGGTCTTGTACCCACCATCAGTTCTGATGTCACACATGTAAGCCTAAAGTCACATTTTGAACACTGCAGGCTTTTTAAGCCATATGGCTTGATGCCATGGGGAAATGAGAAAGCTCAGGGAGAGAAAGCCTGTTGTATCCTAAAACTCAATTTTTAAATAAAATTATCCCTCCAGTCCACCCTAGACAAACCCGCTCATTGTTGAATTTTTCAGTAAACTGGCACACCCAGTGGATGGTGGGAGCCAGGGCGAAGAGGACCGATTAGGCAGATATATTATCATAAATATATCCAACCACCCTCTGGAGGTGGGTGGTGGCCCCACATTCATTCCAGTTCACATTTAGCATTAAGAATGCCAGACATTTTGGCATGAGTTACAGATGGCCCAACAGTCAGTTAACGACAATGTTCCGTTTTTGAGTCCGTTTTCCACATTGCAGAAGCGTGCATGCGTATGTGCCTCTTTGGTCTCTGGTTGAACTCCACATCTCCCCCCCCCCCCTTTTCTTCTTCTTCTTCTTTACAAGGAGCAGCCAAGAAACAAGGCAGCAGGTTTTTATTAGCGAACCACACGTGCAAGTGGAATTAGGTTTGAAAGCAAACATCTGTTTTTTTGCACGGATGTGAATGCTCAAGCCTGACAACCAGGTCCTGTGTGTGCCTGAGCACAAAGCCCTTCCCTTGCCTGCGTTGTCATGAGCCAAAAACGGCCTCAAGGCTGGCTCAGTGTTCTACTTCTCACGGAGATGCTTCTGTTCTTTAGCCTTTGAAAGCCACGTTCACCAAGTCAGGGCCTACAGTGTGATTTTCAGAGGGGTCTGCTGAAGGGGGGTGGGTAGGATTCAGACAAGGATTTTCAGTGGATCCAAGGATTCTGTTAGTTCAGCAGGCTGGAAAACATAGATAGAGGATATCTTCAACTACAACTCCCACAATCCCTTGACATTACCCAAGCTGACATTATCCAAGTTATGTGGATTCCGTTTGGAGGACAAAGGTTTACCCACTTGTGCTTCTAAGCTCAGAGGAACTCTTTTGTCTCTTAAGATACACAACGGGGAGGCACCTTGCCTAAAAATTCTGAGGTAAGACCCTGCCTTATCCGGATTACAAACTGCTTAAGTTTGGTAATATAGACTGCACTTCACAGGATTTAAGCATGCACTTAAAATAAAAACCCAACAATGATGCTGACAATTAGGCCCAGTTGAGTTTTGAGGTCTCCTTGCTATCTGGGTTGGACATACCTCAACCTGATACAGTACCCTCTGGGCCTGTTGGGCTGCAACCCTTTATCATCTTCCCTCAGTCTGGCCAATGACCATGTTGCCTAGGGGGTGGGGTGGATTATAGTCCCAAGGACTGTAGAGGCTGCTCTGGGGCCTAGTTCCAACTGCAAACCAGCCCTCTTTGAATATGGAGGCAAATAAAATTCCCTCCCAGAAGTGGGAACTGTGTGGCCCTTCAGAAATTATTGGAACGCAGCTTCCATCAGTCCTAGCCAACATTGCCAATGATGAGGGGCCATGAGACCAAGGTCGCCTATTGCCCATCTGTCCCGTTATGTGTCACTAACATTGCGACTGAATTACAGCAATCTTAACAGGGCTTTCCAGGTAAGTGAGATTTTTAAGAAATGCCTTTATCAGTCCCATCTCCCCCACTCCAACATACATACCAGTGAGTTTTCATGGCCAAGTGGGGATTCAAACCCAGGCCTTTCAAGTCCTAGTAGGTCACTCTGTTCATTACACCACACTGGGAATCCCATCTGTCTCCCCATATAGCCCATATCCCTGCCTTGTGTCTACTGACTTATTCACTGCCAAGCACCTTTACAGCATGGAGGGGAAACATACATTCAAGATTCAGATGAAGGTGGTGTGAACATTGGTGGAAGAAACATCAATAATTTAAGATATACAGAAGTCACTGTCTTACTTGCTGATAGCAGCAATGACTTGAAATGACTTTTAGGGAAAGTGAAAGGAGAAAGTACCAAAGCACGATTGTAGCTGAATGTTAAGAAAACCAAACTCATGACTTCAGAAGAACTACAAAACTTTAATGTCAACAATGAAAAAAGGATATATCACTGGAGACCAAAACCATTTACACTCCTATACTGTATGTCCAATCATTAGGTACAGGTGTGAAAAGCTAGACAATAAAGAAAGCAAACAGGAAAACAATTAATTCGTTTGAAATATTATTCTGGAGGAGAGCTTTACAGATACTCCGGACTACCAGAAAGATGAACAAGTGGGTCCTAGAGCAAATCAAGCCTGAAGTCTCTTTAGAGGCAAAAATGCTGAAACTGAGGCTGTCCTCCATGAGGCACATCACGAGAAGGGAGGATTCCACCATAAGTTGGGAGATGACTTATCACCATATAAGAACAACAAATCCTGTAACAAAAGCATACACTTTTATCCTGGCACTACACTATTTGCTATTTTCTTCTCTTCCTTTTTGTGCAGCCAGTCAAGTACATGAGTGCGTCCTTGAAGGGAACCCTAACTGAGTCAGCTGACTGCAATCTCCAAGTGAGGGGGTTGCTGGTTAGATGGACCTGTGTGCATGTGTGTGTTTGTACAGAAGAGGTGTGCAAATAGGAAACCTCTTTGCTGTTCAGAGACTGGAGCCAACTGATCAAACAACACTGGGTGAACAGAGCCTTTATTACGTGGAGCCATCAGAAAAAGAAAAAACTCAGGAAGATAGGCAAGCATATGCAGCTTTCCTAATGGGCCTTCCTGAAAGCCCCAGAAATTCAAAAGCAAGAACAGAAGCTGCTCTAAATGGCAGCCAGCTCATGGAGGAAGATGCTGGGATTTTAGAGGACTTCCATTCTTCCCCCTGCTCTTTGGTCCCTAAATCCACAGACGAAGGCTGTCTCCACCGGTAATTAAACACAGACTGAGGTCCAAACATGTGCTTGCATTAGTAAGTTGGAGGCCACAGCAGTGGTGGAGAGAGGGAGACACCCTTCAGGGTGGGGACGCTGGGTGTGCCCAGCTGCTGGCGTTGCACAGCTGAAGATATGGAAAGCAGAGTGAGGGGCTGGTGGTATCACTCAGAAGCGACTGGGCAGACAACTCACGCAGGCTTGTGAAAGCCTTCCCAGGTTTTCCCCTCCCTTCTGGCAGAATCCAGGATGAACAAGGCAGAAGAGACCAGATGCAAATAACCCAGTGCTGCAGTTTTGAATGAAATGAGCCCCTGCTACATCAGCCACCCCACCCCACCCCTGCCTCCACACAAAAGGCTCACGGTTCCATAAACACACAGGGCTTTTCATCTCCCGGCTGAGAGCGAGCGCCTGTTTCCTGCTGCAGGGTAGGAGAACTTTGCCAGTGGCCCAGTTTTACAGAGATCACAGGCAACAGATCAAAGACAGCTCAAGAACAAGGCCAGTGAATTAGTGTCAGCCCAGGACATTTTGCCGCCATGAGCTGAGGTGGAATAACACACACACACACCAAGCCCCTCTTGGAGCCACTGGAGGACGAACGCTTCACTTGGTGGAATGACAGCCCTGCAAATAACCTTTCAGGCGTATCTGGTTCACTCGTACATCGTGTTTTGATCGGCATTACAAAGCAGAGAATCTTTGGGGAGCTGAGGGGGATGCAAAGGATAATTTTTTTTAAACAGAAATCCCATCAACATTGAGTGATGCAACACTTAACTAGTTAAGCACAAGTAACAAGCAACATGAATGAGTAATATCTTACTTGAAAAACAAAGAAAGGACAAACAGGTGAGGCATTACTTTTTAAAATTAGTGTTTCCAAGCTCCAGGCACCTTATCCTTATCTGCTTGCGGACTGCCTTTTCCTAAAGGGGAAAAGCTGCATTTGAAACACATAAACATTCATTCCTGACATCAAGAATGTGTGTGCACTGGGCATCCTATATCTGTATCAGAAGAACTTGATACGTTTACTTTCTTCCCAAGAACGAAAAATCCCACAAGCATGAGCCTTTCCCATCTTCTGCTCAAAGGCACAAAGTCCTCTTCCAGACACAACAGAAGCTAGCACTTCCAGTCTTGACACCCTTTTTGCCTATAGGCTTCACTTTGCTCCACAGTCCATCATGTCAAAAGATTACTGTCTCCCCACCCCCATAAGTACCCAGTGTTACCTTATTAAAACAACAAGGTGAGAACAACCGTTTTAGATTCAATCTGCATCGGCAAGCACTACTTCCAATGTTTCTGGCCTGTATTTTAAGTTATTATTCCACACAGTAGAAGAAAACATATGGCTTTCCAGATGTTGAGACTACAACTCCCAGAATGCCTCCCTATTTCCTATTCTGGCTAATGATGATGGGAAATGTTGGCCAACAGCAACTAGAGAAACACACATTCCTGCCTTTACTTTAAAAATGACTTGTCCTTCTTGCTGTTAATTCTGGTGGCAGTGTGGCTCAACCACTGGGAGTCCCTCTAAGACAGGGGTGGGCAATTAATTTCTATAAGGGGGCCATATGAAAAATCTGAACTGTGTTCGGTGGCTGAATCAACTTCACTTAAAAATAAAATGAAACAGTGATGTTATTATTGTTTTTATTTTAAACTTGTTAATCTTCACAAATACTAAAGAGGTTTTTTTGCAGTATGTTAAAGATAAGCTACTGATCAACTTTAGACAAAAAGCTATAAATGGTTTTGATGTTCAAAACTGTCCGCAGGCTGGACAGGAGCGGCTCGCGGGCCATATGTGGCCCTCGGGCCGCACTTTGCCCAGGTCTGCTCTAAGAGATGCCAATATTAAGGGATGCCACAGAGAGGACACTCAAATTCACCACCAGGATACAATCAGTGGCAATTTTACTCCAGGAGTATAGTCCTAAGGATTCTTTTTAATTTTGCCATAGGAGTGCAATCCTCAGGAGAACCAACAGTCTGAAAATGGTCATTGCAAAAACAAAAACTGTCCAAGAATTCCTGCTTTGGTCTTAAAACAATGTCGTGCTAATGGAAGAGAGTAAAGGAAGCAACACTTCAGCTCCTGACCTCAAACGGTTTCTGAAACCAGCTGAGAAGACTTTGCAAAGGAGGCTAATTAGCTACCCCCCCCAGGAGCTCATTTTCCTCCCTCGCTCACACAACTGTTCTCCTCCTTTATGCTTATGTCACTTCTGTTCTGAACCACAGTGATGTCACGGTAGCCAAGGTGCTCTGACACAGACGTCATCCTGCCCTCCCCTGGCAGCCCGCTCCTCATTCCCCACCCCACCCCACCCCAGGGTCTTCCTCCTCCCTCGCCTTCTCTGTGAACACTATGCCATTCTATAACCTGGTACAAGGAACTGGCTTCTCCCCAGTTGTTGGCACTCAGCCGCTCGCTGGAGGTCACACAGCATACAAAGTTCCTTTCAACAGCTGTTATCTCTGTGTGCAGTAGCAAGCTGCCCCAGCCACAGGATGCTATTATGGGATGTGGAGAGCGGAACAGGAAATGAGTCCTTATTTCCCCCAACTGTTTGCCTCAAATGCAGCTAGATTTATAAAGTTACTTCCAGTGAACTCTAGAAACTGCACCGTCCCTGACTATGGAAGGAAAATCACTAGAGATGAGTCTTCTTGGGATGCTCCTAAGAAGCAACCTATCCTCTTGTTTTTAAGAAGTCCCAGTAAAAGAAATGCCACGGTTTTCTTCCTTCCATTAAGCCAAGGCACCCAGGTCAGAAGCAAGCAATGCAATCTTTATTGTACGGTCACATACGCAGTAACAGAAGCAAGCAACTTGTGGTGCTCTGGAGGTTGTTGGACTACAACTCCCATCATCCCTTCCCATTGGCTACAGCGGCTATGAGTGGTGCACACTGTAGTCAACAATTTGGAGAGCTGCAAGTAGTTCAGCTTTTATTTAGATGGGGGAAATAAAGAGAATTATTCCATAGTCCCAGGGAACATCCAGAGCTTGCAAAAGAAAGTCCTTCTCATGAGACGTTAGGGAAGGAGAGGTAGCAGATGTACCCAAGAAGCAATTGGACATTGTTGAAAATGTGTGCAAGTACAGAGAGGGACCAGGATGGCTTAGCAAAGGCCTTATACTATGGATGTCACCAATTGTGAGGGGAACACCGATTGCCATTATTAAAAAATACACAGGAGCAGTGAGAAGGAGACACACTGGACCCCAACCCTCGCAATATGAAAAATAAAAAGAGAAAATGGATACATGCCCTTTTTGTAAGTACTGTACGCAATATGGTATGTGCACATGTGGGTGCCCACTCCTGAAGAGATGCACTGCCATGGAAACTTCCAGAGGAGTCGCTGTGTGATTCTAGAATCTGTTGCAGCGAAAACAACAGAGAGGTTCTGTGCCACTCTGGAGTTTTATTTAGCATCAGCATTTGTAGAAGGCAAATACTGCATCTGAAATGGCCTACAATCCACAAAGCTTTATTCTCCCCCCCCCCCCCAGTAAAACACTGACTTGTTGGTCTTTAAGATGTCCTGAGCCCCTTTGCTGTGTTTGCTGCCACTGCAGTAGCATTAAAGCAAGGGGAAGAAACACAAGTGTGGGTTTTGAAGAATGACTTAAAGTAAATAAGACAAAGTGGCATCACACAGACGTTTTCCAGGGAGGTAGTTTCAAACCTCCTGGGAAAGCGAGGGAGAGAGAGAGCGGAGCCCAAAGGGAAGCCAAGCAGCCTTTGGTGGAGGAGCTGAAGAAGCGATGGTGACAGAACTGGCTAGATCAGGATGGAGGAGCAGAGAGGCTTTGCACTCATGCAACCATGATACTGAACACAGCACTTGGAGTGGCCCTACGTAGCGTGCGGACCACCCAGACCACCCCTGTGGGCAAAGGGAAATGCAAGGGCTTGATGATGATGATGAGGGTCAACACGATTGGTGCCTTCTGGTAGCCCAGGATTCTTCACCAGCCATGTTCCTGTGGCACAAGAAAAAACCTATGTAAATCTAGTGAAAACCCCATTCTTTCCCCAGTAGTAAAGTGCCTCAAATACAGTAAGTTCTCAAGTTTTCTTATGTTTTTGACTTTATGATCTGTAAATCGCATCTTAGGGAGTTCTCTCCTTTCTTCAAAAAGCTGATGGCTAAAGAAATTAAGAACACTGAGACTTCTTAGAAAAGATGTATTTACGGAAAAGCATAAGCCACAGGCAACAAACATAAGTAGCACTCTCAAGTTCTCCTTTTCCTTCACTTTGTCTGAATGCTCTGAGGCAGCCTTCCTCAACCTAATGGTGAGCTACAGCTCCCACCATCCCCACCATGGGGGATTTGTAGTTCAGCACAGCTGAAAGATGCAAGCTTGGGGAAGGCTGGTCCTGGAATAAAAATATTCATAGAAACTCTGAATATATTTTGTATACAAAACCAAGGGTTTTCTTACCCTTCACAGGATTGAGTTCTGTTACCACTTTTGCCAAATGGCCCTCCATGTGGGTCTCTCCCTTCTGTTAATTTTTCCCCATGCTCATCTCCAGAATAAGATACACTTTTAAATATCAACTTAGCTCTGGCTCATAACAGCTCAGATGCCAAAGGGTTCGCCCAAGAACCAAGAAATAGCTATGCCCAAAGCAGCAGGAGGCACTGTACCAAGAAACTGAAGACCTGCCAGAACTATGGGACGTGTATTTTCCCAACACAACCTGTTTAAAATCCAGATGAACGGTGCTCCATTGGGAAGCCAAAGAACAAGACAATTCCAAAAAATCAGACACTTCTGCCCTTGGAGGCAATCATGACATATCGGCTGATAAAGTAGTGTAACTTAATTGCTTGGGTGCCAGGCAACTGGTACAGCAGCAGTTGGCCAGGAACAGGTGGTACATTTTAAAAAATGACATCTGGAGCAGCCAGGGTGCAAAACATGCATCTCTCTCCCTGATAGGGCTGGTGGTAGATGCACTGGGCACCGAGCAACACACAAGGGCAGGATACAGGTGGGCCACACAGCTTATAACATTCAGGAGGCTCTAAGGGACATGCTGTAGCAGTGGAGTCTAGCTCCAGAAAAGCAAGGCCTGTTTGTCAGACAATGGGCCAAACATGGTGGCAGCACAGCAGGCTGGGAAGATGAAAAGGGTGCGGTGTATGGGCCACACTCTCAACCTCAGGGTACTTTGCAGGGTAGAGAATACACGTGCATACTTCATATATCATTGAATGGGCCAGAAAGGTGGCAGGGCATTTTCACCACAGTGTCCAAGGCAGTGAGCCGGTGGAACAGAGGCAATAATTGGGATTGCTGCAGCAGCACCTAATCCAGGATGTGGCAACTGGATGGAACCCCACTTTCTGCCTGCTTGGAAGAGTGCCGGAGCAGCAAAGGGCACTCCATGATTGGACACCGGAGACCTTCCTTGGTGTGGCTGCTCCTCTCGGCAGAGTCGAGTGGGGCGTTATGGGTCAAGTGGTCTGTGTCCTCTGAAGCTTTGAGAGTACGACACAGGTCCTCAGCAGGGAGACAGTCCTCCTTAGCCAGGAGGGCCCAATGTTCCAGGGCTTGGTTGGCAGGCTGGAGGGCATAAGGAGGGAAATATCTAAGTGGATGGGGGTTCCATAGAGGGACGTTTTTCTGGCCTGGCCAGCAAGCTAAAGGACTTCCTCCACTACAGGTTTGGCTCCTTTTGGGAGAAGGAGGAGTATGCTCTAGCAACCCTCTTTGGCCCCCAAATCACACAGTGGGCAATGGAAATTAAGCAGCAGCAGCAGCAGCAGCAATGGGGGGCGGCGGCAACACCAATCAATTTTCCATCACATGCAGCAGTAGTTGCTGAAGAAGGTCTGGCTAGCACTGAGGGGGTGACACAGAACCGGGGGGGGGGGAGAGAATAGCCATGTTCATAGCACTCCAAGCAGCAGTACTAGCAGCTGTATTCTAGAGCCCAATTCCCTCGCCTCTGCAACAACAGGGCAAGCTTTCTGGGATAGTATCTTGGCAAGCATGCCAAGGACCTGCATTCCAGCCCAAGGAAAGTCATGGCAGAGGTAGAGGTGTTCATGCAGTAGCCTTGCAAGCCAAAAGAGACCAATCCTTTGTCTTCCTCGGTTGAGAAAGAGTCTGCCTGGAGAGGTCTGGCCAAGGTGGCCGTGGGACTGCTGTCTTGCCCACCAACTAGCATTCCTAGTGAGAGTGTTATCTCAGGCAGGGGGCATTGTCCACACTGCTCATACCTGAAACCTGGATCTGTAGAAAAACTTATTTTCCTTAAGTTCGACCTACTGTAGTTGGGCTTTCTTGGGGTCCCCTTCAAGTAAGAGAGAACGGCACACTCTGCTGACGGTACTAGGCATGTCTTGCTTCAGTCTTCTGCCCCCCCCCCTCCTTCTGCCTCTCCTTCCAACTGCTACTCCAAGATTGTGCTCACTCCCTCAACTGTGCTGGGCCCCATGCTGTTGGCACAGTTCCCACCCACCCCGGGCTATCTGCTGCTCCATTCTGCCTGCCAGTGTTGCCCAGGGTATTATCTGCCCACCTCCCACAATCAAAAGTGAATGCTGTTGGCAGACCACTTCCAGGTAAACTTCATTCAAGTAATTTGCTGCAAACCCATCACTGCTAGAGGTTCCAGATGTGGGGAAATGACATATTCTTGTCCCCCTTTTTTTCCTGAGGGAGACGCATGTAGCTCTGGAGCCCCACTCTGCCCTCCCTAGGGCTTGCAAGAGTAAACAGAAAGCAGGCAGATCACATTCTGGATAAAAGGTCATGCTGATGACACGGAAAAAAACCAGAATCTATTGCCTAAGATACTTCTATTGTGCCGTTTTTTTGTCCTGTTACACATACATCCAGAGGCCCACAATGCCCAAGTCAGCCACACAAATTTAGTTCTGCAATTCAGCGTCAAAACTGGGCTTTGTCGTCTTCTTGTGTCCGACAACAGTCACAAGCCTGAGGTATGGTGCACAACTACGATAATGAAAAAGCAGTTACGTGGGAGGAAAGAAGTTTCCAAAGACTGACACTCCAATGGTAGCTTCATTTAATAAGAGTTCAAGTCCTCAAAGCTACATACTTCCAAGGAAGCTCATTTGGGGTTACTGATGCCTCACAAACGAGGGCAGGAAGGGGAATGTCACCCTCCAGCTTCTAGCTACCATCTTAGTACATTCTCTCTCCCCAAGGAGTTTCTTATCACTTTTCGTTTCTTAGAAGAACTAAAGTTATACAGAAATAAGTTTAGCTACAACTCATATCATAGTTACAACAAGCTACTCCTCTCCCTACAAACAACCAGGGATGGATCCAAGAACACTGCTCTGCCCCCAGGATTTTCAGAGGGCCGTGTGAACAACAATAAATAGGAGGAAAAAATAAATAGAAAGATGAGACTACAAGTGGTCAGAAGTTTAATCCTGGTTTGGGAAAAATGGATTTGTTTGGTTAAAATTGGTAGGGTGGGGAAAGTAAATTAATTAAAAGACCTTCCTGGAGGAAAGTTTTTTTTTTTTTTTTTTGTCTTGGGAGAGATGTTTCTTAATAGTGGGCAAGGAGTCTGAGGGGGCACTTGTTGTGTACATTTGTGGGCACATCCCTCTACCAAAAACAGTCTTGGGAAGGGTCACACGTGACCTCAAGACACACTTTGCAAATCCTCCAGAACCAGTACAGGAACTGCAGCACATTAAGGGGAGAATCTGGTGAACATTTATTTATTCACTCTATTATACATGACTCGTTAAGCTATCCAGCCAACCTTCACTGTATTGTACTTTTCCCACAACAGGTCATGCAAGCACAGCACTGACCATTTTAACCCACAGTTCTGTGTCTTACGCTAAAACCCTATCTATGCCAATCCTATCTATGCTTACTTTACAGTAAATCCCACAGAAAATGGAACAACACAGCAGCCTTAATGATGCGGAGCATCTGTAAACTCTTGTGTCAGATGGAGATTCTGTACTCTCTTCGTGCCTCTCACCAGAACAGCCTGTTGAACCCCTTGTGAAAACCTGAATGCTGCCTGTGAGACCTGAAAGCCATTTAAAAATAAATGGCCATTCCCACCAAGGCTTTAGTGTTCAAGTTACATTAAATTGCACCTTAAAGAAGTGACCTGCAGAGTTGCTTTGGCTGTATCCCAGGTCACAATAGATTTAAATCACAAAGCTTGAGTTTTGGCAGTACAGTATTTGGATCTCTTAAAAGTTACAAATAAGATGAACTTTTGAATTTTCCAGAACGAAGGCAAAGATGATGCAGAACTTTGGCTTGGGAGAAACAGGTCAAAGACTGGGCCATATCTGTTGCAAACAGAAAACAAGGTACCTGTAAAGTGGCCCTTATACATTTACACAGAAAGAGCGAGAGAGAGTAAAACTGCACAAAAAGGTCCCTTCTCTCCTGCTGTCTCCTGGGGAAACTGCCAGAGGCCCTATGAATAACTGCTACACCAGCAGCTCCCAAGGCCAGCCTCTGCTTCTAAAGTTAGCATCTGGTCTTCTCAGAGCCACCAACTGCAACAGTTGGGACTCCTCACCCACGGACTTCTACTTCCAACCTCCACCGGCAAGAAGAACGTGTCTGGAGAGCAATCGATACAACTGGAGAAGGTGCACTTCAGAACAGCAACAACGCCCAGCCCCACACTAACGCATACCAGGCACCCCACAGCCCGATGCCTTTCTGATGTGCCGGGACTACAACTCCCATCGTCTCTACCTGTCGCCGTAAATTCTATCCGGCAGTCTTTGCCTATCCAAAGAGACAGACACCGCTCCTCACAAAGAGAGAAGTCAGGAGAAGAAAGCCAGCAAGTCCAACGCCAGAGGCACGCTTGACAATTAACTGCCCCTCCATCATCCTTAGCTTCCCGGCTCGGTAAAGCGGACGGTTCTGGGTGGAGAAAGATCGAGCGGGACGGGGGGGCGCAGGCATGGGCTAGTGCCGCGACACTCTCACCTGCCCCACGACCCCTCTCTTCTCCTCCACCCCCGCTCCATTCCCCCACCACGACCTGAAGACACACCATCACCACCTACCTACCTACCTACCGCCCGATCCAGCTCTGATGGCGCCCATCGGCGGTGCCGAGAGGGATGCTCAGGCGAAACTCACCTCTCCGGCACGCCCGGTGGGACGAGGGTGGCCGTGAGGAAGGGGAAGGGAAGGGGAGCGAGGGACCGGGGGGGGGGGGAAGAGAAAAGAGAAAGGGACACGGGTGGGGGGAAGGGGAGCGGAGATCTGGCCGGGGGACAGGCGTCGAGAGGCACGGAGCGCCAACGTGCCCCCCACCCGGATCCCCCTCCTTACGCCCGTGGGGCGCGGGAAAGCCCCGGCGGGGTCTCATGCATCGATGCCTGGGGGTGGAGAGCACGAGGGACGGGGACGGGGGGGGGAGAGAGGGAGAGACACCCCGGCAGCGCACGGCGGCGGGGGGGGTGGTAGAAAGAGAGAGAACCGCGTGCGCCAGGAGAAAAGGCATTTGCTGAAGGGTCTCGAGCGATGGGGGGGGGGGACGCCCCGGGCAGGGAAGAACGATGCCGGGCAAGGCGAGGAGGGCCAGGATTGCCGCGCCTGCACTTGCCCTCGGTCCCGGTCCCGGTCGCAGCCACTCACCCTCCTGGCTCGAGGCAAGGTGCCCCCCGAGGCCGCCAGCGCCTTTTCCAGCTCCAGCTCGGACGCCCGGCTCCCGAAAACGCCCGCCGCCCTCGCCACGCTGGCTGCCCCTGCCGCCGCCGCCGCCCCGGTCGCTTCTTGCTCCGGCTGCCCGGACCGGAGCCTCCGGAGCCTCCGCAGGGTCATGGCCGGGCCGCGAGGAAACGGGCAGGGGAAGGGGGGGAGAAGGAAAAAGGGGGCGGGTGTCCGACACTGAGCTATAAGGGTTCCTAGAAGGGCTGGAGGGGGCGGGGGCACCGCGGAAAGCCCCGCCCTTCTCCCCCGCGAGCCCCGCCCCTTCACTTTCTCCCTTCTTCTTCGGGCCCCGCCTCCGCCAGCAAAGGCGCCGCTCCTTTCAGGAACGGGGGAAACCGCGCCCTCCCCGATAGGCCACGCCCCCCGGCCGCGGTGGACCCCGCCCACAGCCAGGAAAACCCACCGCCTTGCTTTCCAGAAGGCAGGTGCTTAGGAAGGAGGAGGAAGCGGGGGGGGGGGGGTAGGCCATGGGAAAGGGCCGTTCTCGGCTCCTGGACGGTTAATTAATCATTTAATTAATGGGGCTGTCCATATATGTCGCTTTCTTGGACTTCTTTCCAGGGGGATTCCTATTCTTTTCCGAATACTTTCGAGGCTCTCGTTGGAGGTCAGCCACCGTTCACCGAAACGCCGCCTCCTCCTGCCCGCCTTTCCCCCCCGCCCCCTTTCACACGCCACCCGAAGACACGCGTATGGCCCCGCCGGCGTCCGGGCTCCGTGGTTGCGAGGGTGTGGGGGCTCGCCGCAAGGGACGAGAGGCGACAGGTTTGCGCGGCTCAGGTCGCGCTGGGTCTCCGCGGAAGGGTGGCCAGAGCTTGGCCTGCCGCCTGCCTTGCCTTCTTCGGCGGCGAGAGCGCTCCTTGGGGGACACCACGGCGACGCTCCTGCTACGAAAGGGGACACTCCGGGAAAGTCTCCCAGGGATCCCCCGCCACCCTCGCGCTCTCTCGCTTTGGACAAGACCCCCCCGGGACAGACCAGGAGAATAAGCTCTCGGAAGGGTCTCCCTTCCCTTTTTCCATGACAACATCCCTCCGCCACCGCCGCTTTTTTTCTGGATACATATACTGTATAATGTCTAGCGAACGGTCTATACTCTATATAACTAAAATAAAGAATAAAATTAAGGACGAGTTTATTTATTGTAAGACATATTTATTGTCTGTACGTAGACAGAATGAGATCACAACGTGAATCGTGACTGCAAGCCAATTAATGTGTGTGTAATACACAGACGTAAGACGCACACATTTGCACGCGCGTATGTATTTTTTAATTTTAATCCAGTATTTCTTTTGCGATTTAAAAAGTAAAGGCAATACGCGGTGGTTTAGCGCCCTCTGCTGACAATCAGACTCAATTTCAGGAGACGAGCGTGGCTGATATCTTGATTGTGTGTTACGTGCTGTCAAGTCTGAACCGGCTTGTAAAGATCCTAACAGGACTTTCAAGTTAAGGAGTGTTTCCAGCCCCCCCTCCCACCAAGTTTCGGGAGTTTCCGTGGCCGACTGCGCATTCAAACGCAGATGTTCTTAGTCCCTCACTGTTTCCACTGCACCACTCTAGATAATTCAATACAGTGTCTTCATTAGACTACTAGCAACATAAACTAGCTTTTGAGTCGACTCTTGTAGGTAGCTGTCTTCACCAGGCTGAGCATTACAGAGCTGGAGCTGGTGCAGAAGAAACATTAAAATTCCAAAATCCATAGCCAGATGTGCAGGTCAAGCTTCCTTGTTTAATTCTACTTCCAAAATGGGGGTCCAGCTTAGGCAGTGCTGGAACCACCAAAGGGAACTCATTCTGCTCTACATCTGAAACCTACCACGTCCAGGTTGATTCTCTGCCTCTGATTTTGGAACTAAATTCAAATGACAAAACCTGGCCTGAACATCTGGCCATGGATTTTGGAACATTATTGTTACTTCCACACCACACCAGGTCTGTAATACCCAGAAGGGGGAAAATCCCTGCAGAGTACAAAACTAGATTCTGTTTGTAGTATTTTAGTAATAAAATTAAAATATCACCCACTACAGTGGACCCTCGACTTACAGACGGCTCGACTTACAGACTTTTTGAGTTACAGACTTCTCTGGCAGCAAAATTTAGATTTGACTTGCAGCCGGAGAATCGACTTACAGAACAGAAAAAACCAAAATGGAACAAAAATAGAATAAAAACTGCCAATTATGGGATTAATCGGTTTTCAATGCATTGTAGGTCAATGGAGATTCGACCTACAGACTTTTCGACTTGCAGCCACCGTTCCAATACAGATTAATTCCGTAAGTAGAGGGTCCACTGTATTGTCTTTGGGTTTTATACAAATGGCATGCAGCCTTATGTTTTCTTGTCAGTTACAAGCGAAACCTTGTTTTACTACAAAAACTAATTGCAGTGCAATCCAGACTCAAAGATATTGTCAATCAGAATTGACAATACAGGACTGAATGGCTCAATGATTTTGCTTTAGGATGAAGTAGCCCTCCGATGTTCCCATGATATCCTATGCTTGGGCAGTACCAGGGATCAAAGCTGAAAGGATGGAAACCTGTTACCCATTCTTGGTCATCAGCTGGGCTGCTGGAGGATGGGAACGGTAGTGTTTCCCCACCCTCACCATTATGTGCTTGTGTACTGTACTGGCTCTAATGTTGGAGCTATATTATAATAAGCCAGTGATAGGGAACATGGGTCTTTAATGTTGCTGGACTGCAATCCACATCATCCATCACCACTGACAATGCTGAGTAGGGCTGGTGGGAGTTGTAATCCACACACCTCTGGATCGGCCACATGTTGTCCCCACCATGTGAAAGATACTCTTCTAGATGTGTGACTGTATGATTTGGGATACCCCAATGCTTATTCTACGGTGCACCATTTCATTTCCTTAGTCCTTTCTAGGTTGTTGGCTACAATTGACCCGAACATGTAAGATAGACAGTAGCTTGCATCCAAATAAAAGTGTTGGAATGACACAGTGGAAATCTTTCTTTCTTTCTCCCCCTTCTATTCCTCCTAACTTGGGGGGGGCACTACTCTGGGTGGTCATTACAATATATTATAACCCCTGACTGCCCATCCACCATTCCCCAGACAATAAAGCCCAAACTCCTAAAACAAAGTAAACATATAGGTCCCAAACTCATAAAACAAATGAAGATATTGGTTGTTGTGGGTTTTTCGGGCTCTTTGGCCTTGTTCTGAAGGTTGTTCTTCCTGACATTTCACCAGTATCTGTGGCCGGCATCTTCAGAGAACAGCACTCTGTGTTGTCAGAGTGCTGTCCTCTGAAGATGCCGGCCACAGAGATTGCCAAAACATTAGGAAGAACAACCTTCAGAACACAGCCAAAGAGCCCGAAAAAACCACAACAACCATTAGATCCCGGCCGTAAAAGCCTTTGCGAATATGAAGATATTATTCTCAACACAGGTTGTGTGATCTGGGAAAGTTGAAAGTTTATTATGCAACCCACATGCAATTTTGTTCTTGTTGAAGAAACAAATTTTGGTTAGCATAGGTATGATGGTGGTGTACTTTACGGTGTCCTGTGTCCAAATTGATCATTACACTGGATATGATTTCAGTGCCACCTAGTAGAGATGTAGAGGGGTAAGTGTATGACATCATAGAACTGTAGCTGAAGGGACTTGCAAGGGCCCAGAAACTCAGGTTTCTCACCCTTGACCATCCAAATTAAAGATTTCAAATGAAAGTCTCCTCTACCTTCCAAGACAGGCCATTTCACAAAGAACAGTTCTTTCCATCAGGAAATTCTAATGATGAGGTGGAATCTCCTCTCTTGTAACTTGAATCCATAGGTCCAGGTCCTACCTTCTAGAGTGAAACAAAACAAGTTTGCCAAGAGGTCTTTAAACAGCTGGCTATTACTATTGTGTCACCTCCCTCTAACCTGTTTTTCAGAGAGGTTGGTTTCCATTACCTTTACCAACTTGATTGTTTTCCTCTGGATTTGTTCCATGTTTTCAATACTGTACCCTGCTTAAAAACTGGACTATTCCAATGTGATTATTTGTTGTTGTTTAGTCGTTGTGTCTGACTCTTCATGACCCCATGGAAGAGAGCACGCCAGGCCCTCCTGTCTTCCACTGCCTTCCGGATTTGGGTCAAATTCATGTTGGTAGCTTCAATAACACTGCCCAACCATCTCATCCTCTGTCGTCCCCTTCTCCTCTTGCCGTCACACTTTCCCAACATCAGGGGCTTTTCCAGGGAGTCTTCTCTTCTCATCAGATGGCACTCAGGATTGATTTCCTTTAGAATTGATAGGTTTGTTCTCTTTGCAGTCCAGGGGGGCTCACAAGAGTGTGATTATACTACCTCTGTATTAGCACTATACTGATTGTAATTAAAGGCTTATTTCCAGGAATTAAAGATATATGAATGGGACTCATCTAATCCCAAAAATATTGTGTGATTAGCATTATGATGGATCTAATGCAACATTATAATTTGTAGCTTTTTATTTTAATGTCATAATCCTACAATCAGTGATGCCCATGTTAAATGCAATTATGTACTGTAAATTCCAGAAGTAAATTGCTGCTACAAGTCACTGCTTGTTTGACTAGCAGCAATTTACTTCTGCAGATGGCCAGAAATACTGTAATTTTAATGACTTATGGCATTTAAAAAAACTTAATTATAAACAGCCTTAGACTGTAATTCTGAAACAAAGGTAAGCATATTAAAAAGTTCAATAACTAGTCCATGAAAACCCATGGGCTGAGGGTGAAGGCCAGGTATGCTTGCATGGATATTTTGCTGAGTTTTTTTCCTGGTATTTCTTTTTGTCTCCCCCACCACATGGCCTGGAGGTGGGGCCTAGGGGGTGGGGATTTCTGCTTTAAATGAGCATGTTCCAGGACGCTGGACCCTTTTCCCTAGGAAGCTGGGCTGAGGGTGAAAGCCAGGTATGCTTGCATGGATATTTTGCTGAGTTTTTTTCCTGGTATTTCATTTTGTCTCCCCCACCACATGGCCTGGAGGTGGGGCCTAGGGGGTGGAGCTTTCTGATTCTGTCTCTGGCCCTAGTATGGTAAATAGGAAAGCCAATTAGATTTGCACACACCTGGGAGACAAGAAAGTTCTAAGGGTTGGATCATACTTCCGCACTATTAAAGAGCAGACCGGGTACGTGGGGCTCGTCAGCCATGGAAGGCAGCCCATCTAGGAGAAGGAAAACTCCAATTTCAAACCTCCACTGCCTTGTGGCTATATCCAATCATGGAAAAGGCTTCAGGAGTTAACCTTGAGGCAAAATCCGGAGCTGGAGTCCCGGAGGCAGTTTGTGTCCTTCTGACAACTCCTGCAACGTTGCTGGAATCAGTTGTGTTGGCTCTTGCCTTTCCATTGGACCATTTCAGCAATGTGGAGAGGGGGGAATTTGCTGCTTGGGTAACAGCCAATCCTCCATATTACTTTACCCAGGCTTCATGCTCTGGAGAGGACACTCTTCGATTCAGAGCATGTTACCATAGTCTCTGGAGACTGAAGGATCCCTATGATGAAAACCCATACCGAGCTAAATCTGCTCGTCTTGAATGGACCATGATATTTTATGTTTCATTTTTGTTTTGTGACATATAGGAGACAGACTGGTATATACCCAGTGTGGTGTAGCAGATTGAGTGACAGACTAGAACTCTGGAGACCAGGGTTCAAATCCCTACTCAGCCATGGAAACTCACTGGGAGAGTGCAACACATAAACCCATGCCTTAAATACTTACCTTGAAAGTGTCATTGGTGTCGCTATAAATCAGGTCAGATTTGCTGGCACATAATAAAACAACACAGAGACTGACAGGGCTACCTTTTTGAAAATGGTTACATCATTAAAAGGCATCGATCATCTGTATTTTGTGAATCTTGTGCACACCAAAGATTTAGCATTTCTAGGTAAATATTCATAAGATTGTGCTGTACCTCTTTGAAAAAGGAGCTGATGCCAGTAGCAATCACTTCATCATAGCACAATCAATTGCATGGGTTATTCTGTATGAAACTGAGAAATCTTTTCTCTTGTCTGCTATGAACCAACCACTGTCAAGTCTGCACTTCTGGTTCTAGTATTCTGGGAGTGAAGATTTTACCTCTGTTGCTTGTTGTATAAACGTTTGCCATACCATCCTTATCCAGGTCTTTGCTGGGAATCTAGTTCCTACTCATGTGATGCTTACTAACAGTTACAAAAAACAAACCACCAAGTTTTTTGTTCTCCCACAGAGAAATTAGAAAGGATGCACAGTCGTTTCCAACATTGAACTCTCAAGTTTGCTTTTAGTGGTCTATTTGCAAATGGAATTGTTCCTAGTTTTAGTGAGTTCAGATGCAAGTCCAAAAATACTAAAAGTGCTCCAGTAAACACTAGAAAGTCCAGCCCTCAGAATGGATTCATATCATTTGATTGCCAAGGAACAGATAAGTGCAGGAACAAGGTGTAGCATGGCCTCCTAGAACAAAAATAACTAAATTCTGGTTGTGAGACAGCTCAGTCCAAGGCAAGAGGAATTGATGGTGATGTTAGTATGTTAAGAGAGAACAGAGACTTGCAAGACCCAGACTCACATCTCCATAGCCATAAAATTCATAGGTGACTTCAGACCAGCCAGTCTCAGTGTGACTTACCCCCCCCCCCAAAAAAAGTTAGGATAAGGAACAGAACCACATCTGGTGCCGTGTGCTTACTGGAGAATATACATGTTACATGTAAATTAGTGATATACTTACAAAGATTCTCAATGGTTATCTTCGTCCAATGCCGTATTCCTAAAGAGGATTTTACTGTAATTATGTGCTGTCAAGACTCCAATCAAGTGCCGAGGCCTACCCATTTCTTTCAGGAAAAAACAGTTTCTTATGGTCCACAGAATCAACGGCTTTGCTGCAGTCTGTAAAGCATCAACTGGTCTTCTTAAATTTTTTTCCCCAAAAAAGAATTTTATTAATTAATAATCTCTAACATACAAGCAGCCATAAAACACTAAAAGAAAAAAAAAGGCAAATAAAAAAAAGACAAAAGCGGAGAGACAAGAAGAAGAAGAAAAAACCATACTACATATATAGGAAAGAAAAACCTAACTAACCCCTCTATTTGAAGTGCCCCCACCCCCCTTTGGAATCAAAGATTCCAGCCTCATTAGCCCCTCTATTCTCCCTATATCCATTTACAGTATATATTAAATTAATTCATACATATATCATAGATTTCACCCTAAACTCCTGTCTTCTTCTGGACCCAAGAATATATTAGCCCCCAGCTTTGTTTAACATAGTCTCTTGGCTGTTCCCGTAGTGCTTCTGATAGAGTGTCCAGCTCTGCCATGTCCCATAGCTTCTTTAGCAGCTCTTCCATCGTCGGAACCTCTTCTGTTTTCCATTTCTGGGCCCAGAGTAATCTAGCTGCTGTGAGTATATACATAAGACAATGCTTCAATTTATTATCATTTACTCCTGAAATGACATTCAATAATGCCATTTCAGGTTTTAGCTCTAACTTCTGCTGTGTAATTTCTTTTGCTAGATCCCATACCTGTGTCCAATAAATTTTGACCTTTTCACATGTCCACCACATATGATAGTAAGTTCCTACATTTTTTCTGCATTTCCAACATATGTTACTGTTACCCTCTGACATTTTTGCTAATCTTAGAGGTGTATAGTGCCATCGGTAAAACATTTTGAGTATGTTTTCTCTTAGATTTGCTGGTTTCAAAATCTTATAGCTTTCTTTCCACATCTTAGTCCAGTTATCAAGGTCTACATTGTACCCGAATTTTTTTGCCCATTTTATCATTGTTTCTTTCACCCTCTCATCCTCTAATTCATATTCTAGTAAATAGGTATACATTTTCTTAATCATTGCTTCATCCGTATACAACTACAATCGGTCTACCTGGACTTTGCCCTTGAAAAAACCCACAGCCCTATCTTTTTTATATCTTGATTCTAATTTTGCCATTGACCACCAGTCCACCGCTATACCCATTTTTTCGAGCTCTTGTTTATCCCTTATCTCCAACTCTTTTGTTAACAGATTTTCATATGTGGTTAACCTTCCTTTCTGGTTCAGGGTTTTTAATGAAAATGCTTCTATTGGTGCTACCCACATTGGAATTTTCTCGTAGGTTTGTGCTTGAAATTTCTGCCATACCATCCCTAAAGCCTTTCTAATAATATGCTCTTCAAACTGAGAGTGTTCTTTGAGTTTTCCATACCATACATATGCATGCCATCCCATCTTTAAGTCGTGTCCTTCTAATTTCAACAGTCTCTGATTTTCTAGAGTTATCCATTCTTTAATCCAAGTCATTGCACAAGCCTTGTAATATAGTAACCAGTTCGGCACGCCCACTCCCCCTCTTTCTTTCAAATCTTGCAACAGTTTAAGCTTTATTCTTGACCTCTTGTGATTCCAAAGGAAGTTTGCTGTTAGTCTGTCCAAGTCCTTGAAATATTTAAAGTTCAGTAATATTGGGAGATTTGAAAATAGAAATAAAAGTTTAGGTAGGATCATCATTTTTATTGTTGATACTCTTCCCATAAATGAGATTTGTAGTTTGCTCCATTCCTCCAGATTTTTCTGAATTTCTTTCTGAATTGCCAAGTAGTTTTCTTTCATTAAATTGCTTGGTTTTCTGGTGATGATCACCCCTAAATATTTGATTTTTTTCACTGCCTCAAAATTGGAGTTCTGTGCTAATTTCTCCACATCTTCTTGCTTTATATTTTTTGTCATAAATTTTGTTTTTTGATAGTTTATTTTAAAGCCTGCCACCTGCCCGAACTCTCCTATAACTTCCATCAATGCTTCAAGATTTTCCATAGGATTCTCTAATATTATCACTAAGTCGTCCGCATATGCTTGTAACTTGAATTCTTCTCCCTCAATTTTAATTCCTTTAATAGTTTCATTATTCCTGATTTGTCTGTTGAGTATTTCCAATATTAAGATGAATAATAGGGGAGATAATGGGCAGCCCTGCCTTGTTTCTTGTTCGATCTGTATATTTCCAGTTAAGTTACCGTTCAATTTTATCTTGGCTGTTTGTTTGGTGTATATTGCCTTGATCATTTTCAGGTATGTTCCTTGTATGCCCATTCTCTCCAGTAATGAAAACATAAAGTCCCAGTTGACATTATCAAAGGCTTTTTCCGCATCCAGGAAGATTAGCATCATCTGTTTTCCTGGGTGCAATTCATAATATTCCAATGTGTCTATTATTGTCCTTATATTTGAGGATAGTTTCCTTTTAGATAGGAAGCCTGTTTGGTCTTTATGTATTATTGTTTGAAGTACAGTGGACCCTTGACTTACAGACGGCTTGACTTACAGACTTTTTGAGTTACAGACTTCTCTGGCCGCAAAATTTAGGTTTGACTTGCAGACTGAGATTTGACTTACAGACCAGAAAAAAACCAAAATGGAACAAAAACGGCCTGTTACGGGATTAATCGGTTTTCAATGCACTGTAGGTCAATGGAGACTTGACTTACAGACTTTTTGACTTGAGAACTGCCTTCCAATACGGATTAAGTTCTCAAGTCAAGACTCCACTGTATCTCCTTTAGTCTTATGGCTAGGATAGTTGTGAAGATCTTATAATCAACATTTAATAGAGAAATTGGCCTATAATTCTTGACTGATCTTTTATCCGTGCCCTCTTTATGTATTAGGGAGATATGTGCTTCTTTCCATGAGTCTGGAATTTTTCCTTTAGTCTGTATATCTTCAATTAATTTCTTGAAGTGTGGGCTTAAGATTTCTTCAAATGTCTTATAATATTCTGCTGGAAGTCCATCCGGGCCAGGCGATTTACCGTTTTTTTGCTTCTTCCATGCTTCACTAATCTCTTCTTTTGTAATTGATTTATTCATTTTTTCCAATTGTTGGGGATTCAGTTTCCATTCTGGAATATTATTCCAATAATTTCCAATCCTCTGTTCTTCTCCTTCTCTTTTCTTATATAGTTCATTGAAGAATCCACAGATCTCCTCCTCAATTTCCTTTGCTTTGTATATTTCTTTCCTTTGCTTGTTAAGCAATGTTGTTATCATCGTTTTCTCTTCTTAAATTTTTTTGAGAGCTCCAGTAGTGATGGAATACTTACAATATGATCTTGAAAGCCGCTTCCTTTGCAGAATCCAACTTGAATATCAGGCATTTCTCACTCCGTATAAAGTAAAAAGCCTCTGTTGCAACAACTTGAGAATCATTTTGCTTGCATGGGAAATTAGAGCAATGGTCCGATATTTACTGTACTCCTTGACATCTCCTTTTTGAGGTTTGGAATGTATATCAAACATGTCCAGTCTGTTGGCCATTGTTTTCCATATTCATTAGGACTTTTGTTAGAATTTTGAAATTCAGTCCCTGTGGCTTGAAATAGTTCTATTGGCATTCCATCCATCCCTGATGATTTATTTCTTCTTTGTTCTTTCAGAGTAGCTTTCATTTCACTTTCTAGAACTGCAGATTCACCATTATAGGGTTCCTCTTCAAAAGAATCTGATGTGCTCTGGTCCATGGGGTCACGAAGAGTCGGACACGACTAAACGATGAGAGAAAAGCAGAACCAAATCCATTCACTTCTAGTAGAACAAGGCACCCAGATGCAAACCTAGAAGTAGTGTGCTTAAAACATAATGGCCAAAAGCCTATTGTGAAATACCATGCATGTAACAGCATGGTTTTCGCAATTGCCCACTGCAGTCATATACCCAAAGCACAAATGGTCATATACTTCATTGTATAACCAAAGAATTATAAGGCATGTGACAGACAGACAGTGAATTGTCTCCTACTGCTTGCACAATTGTTATTTTGTGATTGCATAATTCAATATGATTACGGACAATATGTCAATAACACTGGTGTACATAGCGCTGGCTAAGGTACTTTTGACACAAGCTAATCTTGATTTTTCCCTAGCTCTCTGAATCACTGTGGAGCTATTGTCATAAAACTGGGATGATCAACAGATCTTCAAGAATGACCTGGCTCAGCACTATAAGAGATACATGTACAGTAGGTGCCAAATATACCAGGCCAGGGGCAGCTTCAGGGAAGGGGATTTCTCATTCCAGAGACTGTGGCTCTTTTCCTTCTCCACTCTGTTGCAACAGGCTCACCTACCCTTTTCAAGTGTGTGAGCAGTAGGTCAGAGCAGCAGCAGTGCCCCTTTATGATAACTTTTTCTCTTAGGCAGTAAAGCAGATTGGGTCTAGTGGGGAAACACGAGGACATAGCCAATTATTACAGCAGACAGAGATGGATCAGTCTGGAAGGCACACCCATTTACCCAAGACAATTCTAAAATCCAGAGGCAAAACTGCCACTAACCATTGTTTGCCAATTGAATACTTACAGAGACATCTTTTGTGTCTGTAGCTGCTGAGATAAAGCTACATTTTGAAGAATTCAGTTAAGGATTTATTTTTATACAAAACCATGGCTGAAAATGTTTCTTGGATTACTACAATATCATAACATATACGCTTTCAATTCCTGCAGGATTCTTCATCAGGCTGGTTATATATTTTAAAGATCTCCTCAAAAAGAATTCTGATGTCTGGATTCTATTTTTAGCTCTTGACATTAATGTACAGTATATATAACTTTGCAAAATATCTATTGACAGGAGCAGCAATTTTACCAGTTTGTAAAATCTCACCGGAACTCTTTTAAGTTCTATTTTAATTACTTCAAACTCTTTTGCTAGAGTGCATGTTTAAGTTGTTTAACTGCAAACTGTCTCAGCCTGTTGGAGAGGCAGAGTACAAATATTCTGAAGAAATAAATAACTATAAACAAAATCAAGAGCTCTTCCACGTCTATATTTTTGTTTATAGTTATTTATTTCTTCAGAATACTTGTACTCTGCCTTTCCAACAGGTTGAGACAGTTTGCAATTAAACTTAAAACATGCACGCTGGCAAAAGTTTGTTGGAAGTGTAAAAAAAAAATCCAGGGACTTACTATCATATGTGGTGGTCATGTGAAAAAGAAAAAAAATGGATACAGGTTTGGGAAATGGCAAAAGACATTGTTCAACAAAATTTAGATTTTAAACCTGAAATGTTATTATTGAATATAATGCCAGAAATGATTGAAAAGAAAATTAAATATAGTCTACTGTATATATTCAGAGCAGCTAAGTTTCTGGGCCCAAAAATGGAAGAATGTAGAGACACCAATGATGAATGAGCTATTAACTAGACATGCTGTAAGAGGCACTACGGCAGATCTGGGCAAAGTGCAGCCCGAGGGCCACATACGGCCCGCGAGCAGTTCCTATCTGGCTCGCGGACAGTTCTGAACATCAAAACCATTTATAGCTTTTTGTCTAAAGTTGATCAGTTGCTTATCTTTAAGATACCACAAAAAATCTCTTTAGTATTTGTGAAGATTAACAAGTTTAAAATAAAAACAACCATAACTTCAGTGTTTCATTTTATTTTTAAGTAAAGTTGGTTCAGCCCCCGAACACAGTTCAGATTTTTCATGTGGCCCTCTTATAGAAATTAATTGCCCACCCCTGCACTACGGGATCAACCAAGAGACTTTATAAGGCAAAGCTGGAGGCTGATACATAATTGGGCCCAGAAAAAGAAAGGAGCTTGGGGAAAACTTAAGCTTATAGCGAACTCAGTGCTCACTGAAATCCTCTTGAAGACATCTGAGGTCCAGACAACGCTGAATTCTCCGATCCATAGGGGAGGAAGGATGGTTAGTTGGTAGTTTTCTTTTTTGTCTGTTTCGTTAATTATGTTAGATTGTTAATGTTTTTAAGTTTGTAAATAATAATAATAATAATAATAATAATAATAATAATCATAATCATAATCATAATCATAATAATCATAATAATAATCATAAATAAATAAATAAATAAATAAATAAATAAATAAATAAAGAGCTCTTCCACTTCTACATGAGTTCCGAGTATCTGCTTTTGACTACATGCACATTGAAGTACTTTTATTTTTGTGACATATTGACCTCCCAGAAGGTTCAAGTTGGCTAAGAAATAAATAATTATATATATCTGCTGAACTTAATGATTCTTGGGATCCCTTCCGGCTCTACAATTCCATGATTCTGCAAACAAATGCAATCAAAGAGCTGAATTTCAAAGGTACAGATAAAGTCTTCTTCCACCCAGTGTTGCTGAATTTTCCACCTATGTAAACTGGGCATTTGACAGTTTCACAAAACACATTCTCCTTTTGGGTGGCTTGGGCTCTCAGCAGCTGGTCTTAATTTTTAGCTACAAATGGACTCAGCACTGGCTGCCAAATATTTCAGTTAGGAATCAACAAAAGAACTGGGTGTCTGGGGACAGCTGGCTAGCAGCTGTAGGAAGATTGCACAAAGATTTATTTATTTCATTTTGGAAGCAGCCCCTGGAATGACGTGAGTTATGCACGGTTGCGTCTTCTGCGTTTGTTCTTTGGAACATCCATCCTTTGGAAGATATTCCGAGGAATCCCCTTCTCATCCTACGCAGTATTAAAAAGGAAATAACTAGGATTCCTTATGCCTAGTTATAGTGGTGCCTCCATTTATGACCATAATCCATTCCAGAAGATGGATGTAACTGAAATGGTAGTAAGTTGAAGCTCCATTTCCAATAGCTACAAAGAAGCAGCCTCATTGCCTCCTACAGTTAGCAATTTGAATTTCCTGCCTTTCCCCCCTGCTTTTTTCTGTTTGTAAGTGGAAGCTCCGGTTGCAAGTAGAAGCAAAATTTTGCAGCAGGAGCTGGTCGTAACTCGAAATGGTCGTACATAGGGGCATTCGTAAGTCGAGGCACCACTGTATTTGAGTTAGTATGATGCACAAACTTTATGGTCAAAAAACTTTCATCAAGCCGACTGAGCTGCAACAGAGAAGTTGGAAAGAATTCTAACTTTTATTGAAAAGCTTTTTGAGGTACCAGAGAAGGTAATATCTACCATGTTTTCCCGAAAATAGGGCAGGTTCTTATATTAATTTTTGTTCCAAAAATGCATTAGGGCTTATTTTCAGGGGATGTTTTATTTTTTTCATGCACAACTATCTACATTTATTCAAATACACTCATGTCATCTTCTTCTGGTTGCTGGAGGGCAGGGTTTCACTTAACTAGGGTTTATTTTGGGGATAGGGCTTATATTACAAGCATCCTGAAAAATCATACAAGGGCTTATTTTCAGGTTAGGTCTTATTTTCAGAGAAACACGGTATTTAAGAGGTCCCAATAGTTAATCCCCATGTATGTCTACAAGGCCTGGAATAATGTGTAAGAACTTGTCAGAACATCTAGAAATGCCAAATGTGTTAAACTGCCATACCTCAGGTGAGCCTGCTGGTTCCTATCACCCAGTAAGGCCAATCCTGATTGGCAGCAGGTCTCCAGGCATTCTCTCTTCTAGTCCTGCTTCGGGACCCCTGGAGGTCTCCAATGTAAGCACTGATCACACCTAATCCTTCTTCGCTTTTGAAGTCAGAAAAGATGTATGGGGTCTTAGGGTTGGTAGAATGATCTAATGAAAATTAAAAAAGAAGTAGAAACTACTGCTGGTTCATGTTCTGTACCATATGTGTATAAAAAACATATAGAGTACACTTCCTAAATCTATTGTGCCTACATTTTTTCATTTGGGGGCAAAACTATCTCTGGGTTAAAATTAGACAATTCAAACAACTCTCAAATAACAAACTCCTTAAAAATCCTCTTCAGCTGCTTGTCCTCAAACAACATAAGCTTATACTATTTGAGAACAAGTTTGCTAGTATATGAAAATAGGAGGGGAAATACCAAGTCTGAATGTATTATTTTATTGTAATACCTTGATTCCGTATGATACAATATTATCTCTGTAGTGCACCTCCACGTAAGATCTTTGTTTTTGAAGCAATGCCATTGAGTTGTGCTGACATTCTATCTGTCTCAAATGCCTATCAAAATTAAAGGAGAAGGGTGCCTTTGAAATGCAAAATTGAGGAGCAGATGGCAAGCTCCCATCTCACACCCAAATTAACCCCCTAATTGCATTTGGCTGATACTTAAGGGTAGGTAAGGCACCATAATGTTGTTAAGGGATAAAGGGGGAGCAGGGAACATACTCTCACAACATGCTCTGCTCATGTGGTGAGATTTTTAATCACAGAAAATAGGATGAACAGTTAACCTTCTCTTATGCAAAGAGCCGCTTAAATGGGGAAAATATATTCTCTTAAACTAATGGAAGATGGGAGTGGGAGGATGGGATCCTTAACTTTTGTTACATATATCCAATAGACTTCAAGCTGAATAAGCTTGTTACTGGCACTGAAAATCCTCTAGCAGAAATGTAAGATGACATTTTCACAAGAGTAAAAGATTTAGCTTTTATCCTCCTCTCCTTCTTATGCTCCACATCTGTCTATTCTGGATGCTTACCATCTGAATGCTATACATGGAAGAGAAATATAGGGCAGACTGGACTTAGGCTGTAAATGTTTTGGCTTGGGAGCAAAGGATAAGGAACCATGGGGTTGACCTCTACTCCACACTTAACCTAGTGTTTCCCCAACTCTTAAAAGATTTAGAGTACTCTTTTTTCCCCCTCCAGGTTCTCTTTGCTTAAAGCAATCTATGCATATTCCCAATGAAATGTGCCCAGTAGAAGAACCTTCTCTTACTTTGTGTCCTATACAGATACACTTACTCCTGCTATTATTTATTATTAGAGATATTTATTGATTTTATTGTCTACCAAGGCCCCCAAACTGATGCATAATTAAACAGAAAACATTATTTAAAAAGCTTTAGAAACACTTAACAGCTAATGTTAAAAACCTATTTTTTAAAAGCCAAAGGCTACATAGAATAATCCTGACTACCTACTGAAAACGTAGGAAGTATATAGCAATCTGATTTCCCTTGGGAGGAAGTTTTCAATCAAAGTGCTGCTATAGAGAAAGCCTAGCCTCTTATAGACAACAATCAAACCTCCCGGACTGGTGGGACAAACAAGAGGGCCTTAATGAAATATTTCAAATTCCAGGCAGGATCATGCAGGATGCTGTGCCTCCTGTTTTTACATGTGTCATATTATAATCCTGATAATACGTGGCTTCCTCTCTTCCTTAAGACTGCCACTGTCTCAAGGCCTGCATAAATCCAAAAGGACAGGCTTCGGGATGCAGCTGTGTAGCTTTTCTTCTTCTTCTTGTTTAGTCATTAAGTTGTGTCTGACTCTTCGTGACCCCATGGACCAGAGCACGTCAAGCCCCCCTGTCTTCCACTGCCTCCCAGGGTTGGGTCAAATTCATGTTGGTAACTTCAATGACACTGTCCAACCCATCCTGTCGTCCCCTTCTCCTCCTGCCTTCACACTTCCCCAACAACAGAGTCTTTTCCAGGGAGGTAGCTTTTCATAGTGGAAGGTAAAATATTAGCCATAGGCATGGCCCTTATTGTCACTGCCTTCATATTTACATATTCTAGTGAACGGGTTCCCAACCTAGGGGTTGAGATCCCCAAGGGGATCACAAAGTGTTTTCTGGGGATAGGTGGAGAGTTGCCACCATTATTTTTATTTGCAATTACAGTAGGGCCTCCATATCCACTGGGGATTGTTTTCAAGCCTCCTGCAGATTAAAAAAGTGGATAATAATGAATTCTATACATGTATATATATTGCAGGGTAAAGGGGAAAAAGCCCCAGAAAAAATATATTCAATGCATTACCAGATGTGAAAGAGAGTTGATGGAAAGGAGAGCGTCATCTCCTCCAGAGAACAAAAATGTTGTGATCAGAAAAGAAGGGGAGAAAGAAGTGGAGGAACAGTGAATCAAATAGAAGAGGGTTAAAACAGAAGTCTGCCTAGTGGAAGGGAAAGGAGGAGTTAAAGATTGTGTGGGAAGAGGAGATAAAAGGGGCGACAGGAGAGCGGAAGTTTTGGATTTCAACAGGGGAGAAAAAGGAGGATGAAAGGAGCTGCAAGTGAGTGAGTGAATTATTGAAAAACTTCCCTAATCTCAGAGTGGGAGGCCTGCTACTTCACCCACTTCCTGGGGGAGGAGAGGTGATGATCACCGAGATATTGGAATAGATGGTGGTCGTCTTCCTGAGAGGACGGGGTCGCTCGAAGAAGGTGGTACGTCCCGACCCTACCTACAACAAGCCACCTCCGGAGGGGGATTAGGCTCGCCACCCGTACTGTGGCACAATCTGTGCGGTCCAGAGTGCCTCAATGAGGAATCCTACAGACAAAGAGCGTTTTTGTCCAGCTCCCCAATAGTAAGAGGGAACACCTATTATGGAGACCACACAATGTTTGAAGGACAGTTGTTAGACTTGAATCATGTTTACCCTACTGAAGTTGTCGTTGACACCCCTGAACACAAGTTAAATAAATCTGTTAACAGTTTACAAGAGCCCGTGCTTTATTTTTCCGTGCCAAATTTGGAACTGTCAAGGAATTACAGTACAAAGAACCCAATCACACCAGACCTGGCCATTAGAGGGTGCCAGAGACCATGTTATGTATTATTCATTAACAAGTATTCATAGTGTGCTCTCTGGCCCCCTCTTCTGGCCAGTTCTATTAATACATGTGAAAATATTTTTTTTCTGGATCTTTTCTTTTATTATCAATATTTTTCGACCGTGAATAAGTGAATACGGATCCCGTACATAAGGTGGTCCTACTGTACTTTATATATTTATTACATTAAATATGGTATACACAATGCTGTTTTATCTTAATCCTTTTGTTCCACAGATAATTTTAATCTGAACTGGAATTGCTGGCAACCAAGAGTTTTTAGTTATTTCTATACCCCTTTGAGTGGATTTGCCTCTTATGCATGCACATTGCTCCTGCTTCCTCTGAAAGAGCCACTCTTGCTTCTCTTTGCTTCTCCACATCCACCTTTAGTGGACTGATGTCAAGCTTTTGGACCTGAGTGAGCTCAGCTCAGAGAGGCGTGCTGACACACAAGATGGTGACAGAATTTAAAGTTTTTGCCATCTTTGCCAGTGGTGCCTTTTGCTTCACCTGAGTATCTGGCTTTTCCAGGCGCAACCGTGGCAGTGCAGTGAAGGGAGAGTGGATCTGGGGCAGAGAAATGCCTCCAGAGCCTGCTGGAGGAAGGCAAGAGAAGAAAAAAAAAGTGAGGAAAGAGAGCCATTCCTTTTAAAGATAATTGGCAGAAGGGAATAGTGATCACAACTGCTGCTTTTGTTTCACTGTCTGTGAAAAGGGTAAAACACTGGAATAAAAAGTGCTTAAAGAAATGTTAAAAGGAACAATACAAAAGCAACATGAGCCAACAATAAAGTGTGGAATGCCTTTGGCTGTCTAGCCACAAATTTATCCATCATCCTCAAATTCTGACTAAAGGGATAAGAAAATGGGAGAGTAAAGTGCCAGAAGGCTATATGAATTGTGCAATCCCCCAGTTGTAAAAAAGGCCCTTCTAACCTAACTTCTGTTCTGGAACCTTATCAAAAAGCAACTTCCACCATATTGAAAGCGTTACACGTCTATTTGTCTTAAGTGCCCATTTCTACATACATTTTAATGGGAGTGAAACTCTTGTAAACCCAGTGGGGTTTATTTTCAAGTAAACACAAATAAGATTTGCACATTACACAAAAACAGAAAGAACAATACAGTAAATACAAGTTGTGTGGATTTTCCCATCCTTTCACATAATTTGCACATGGGAAATGTGCAAACTATCTCTTTAAGGAACAGGAAATGCTGCATATTAGCATTCTGACTAAAATCCTACTGCTTGCCTTTTTCTTACAACAAAGCCTGATTCTCCTCAATAAAAAGCACTTCCTACAGGCATCATTAACATAACCACTGCACATAGGACTAGCATACTGAAGTTCTTTCTGTATCATCCCTGTGCTATCTAGTTTTGTACTTCAATAGTGAACCCTGTGGAGAATTGACAGTCTTTGCTATCTGCTTATTCTGTTCCGTTCCCTCAATTGATATTGGCTGAAATCCTGCTGGCATAGATATTCCTGTGGAAAGATGGTAACATCATGAGCAGGGAGAGATTTTCAGTAATGGAAGACTTCTTCCTTCAATGCCATCCATGGCTTTTCTGACTTGGGAGTTATCTCTTTAATTGAGTAGAAGTTGTGGGAGCCATGGGATGGGAGAAGGAAGTCTTTAATCACCAAATATTGGACTATGTTGCCAAGAAGAGGCAAATTTTCAGTAATAAAAAGACTTTCACCTACCACCCAATTGCTTTCATTCAATTTTGAAGTCAGAAAAGCCACAGGAGAGCAAAGTTTTTCATTACTGAATATGTCCCCCTGCTAGTGACAATATCACCCTTAGCTATGCCAACAGGACTTCAGCCATTAAAATACAAGTACTGTATACATATTGCTGCAGTACATTCAAAACAGAATTAATCACAACAGAAAAGATCAGAGAGGTTACGTGAATAAAAACAAACTTTTAATATAATGTACAACAGAAAATTGGACAGCTTCATTTTTATATTAAAACAAAAGATTTCTTTCCTATATTACATTTATTTACATTTGCATACTGAGGAGGTAAAGTGTCTAAGTGGCTATTTTACAGTCTTTTCCTAGTAAAACATAGAAAACCTGAAACAAATATAAAGGTCAAGTAGGATCCAAGGACAAGAGGACAAAAAGAAGGGGAAATGGGAGGCAGAGAAAAGACAATTGTACCAACAATTATCTTATTCTGAAGCCAGTCTGCTACCTGCCAAAAGTTTAACAGCCAAGAACCCATACATTCCATTTTTTAGATATGAAAGAAATGATTAAGGGCACTGCAAATGAATGTCTCCATTCAGAGGTTAATACCACCACTCTTTGATTTGATGCCAAGGTGAACCTTGCTGGTTGTTACCTAGCAGGAAAAAATAACTTGAAATCTGTTGCATGAAGTTGGGTTACTGAGATCACTGAAGTAGACATATTAACAGAGATCGTGTTATGGCTACTGCTTTCCACCATTCTCTTAGATAACCTTGGTTAATATTATAAAGAATTTTGGCTGATCACTGAAAAGTTTTTATATTTTCTGCCAACTTTTTCATTTTAATCATGGAAGGGGGATCAGGAATAAAATTCTGTGAAACCAATAGGTTTCCTATCCAAACACATTTTTGGTGCAGATGAATAGTAAAAGCAGAAAAAAAATTCCCTTTCCACCTCTTGAAATTTGTACCTACTGTCAACTCTTACCTTTATAACAGAAAAAATCCAAATAAGCATCTGGCATACCCTGCTAAAACGTTTATTTTAATGCTCTTTGGTGAATACCTTTCTGCTCTTCTCCTATGGCTGCAGATTTGAATTAAACAAATTTCTGCTGAAAATTTGCAAAGCTCTGTGGATAAAGAATGATGAAAAACTGATACAAACAGAGACCTAATTTCAAGCACATGAATGAGTCATGTATGGAAACATGCACAGCATGATCAGCAGGAAAGATAAAAATAAATGATTTTTAAAAATCAAATTGATTTAAACCATGATTTTAATAAAAAACCAATTTTTATATAAATGTCACAAAAATCTTTTGATTTAAATCATAATTCAAATTAATTTGATTTAAATCAAATCCACCCTGAGATTAGTAATTGTGATACAACCTGCTGTCTTTTAAATACAAGACAACAGAGTTGTACAAGGTGTAGTTACCAGGTGCCTACATTAACTCCCTAAATATAGTGTAAGAGAAAGGAAAAGAGAATGAAAGAGAGGAACAAATTACTGTAACACATTAATTAGGTAAATAGCACTCCAATTCAAATTGCCTTTATAAGAAACATAATCTGCTGATCTGAATAGAATCTACCTCTAGGTTTGGCAACTAGGATTGCAAAATCACAGAAGTGAAATACTGTATGTATTAGAAGTGATCTGCAAAAATTCTTGCAATGTGCCTATCAGAAGAACGAGTCTTTCAAATTAATTTCTTATACCCAACAAAAGTTCATCCTACAGTCCACACCACAGAATTTCAAAGGACAATTGAAGCTCCAAAGAGTCTTTTGTTTTAAATCAAGGAGGATTCACACAATGGAACTGTTGCATATGCAACATACATGTGTACCATCCAGAATCTTTGTGATCTTCAGCCTCCAGTGCCAACAACCAAGTACAACCTTTTTCTTATTTACAGGAATGGACAATCTATATAAACATCAAGGTATCTTTCATCTTAGATCTGAGATGAGATGATTTTTGTGAGCTGTTTCCCTCTTCTGGAAATGTGTGGTAGCCTCTGGTTCAGAAATGATCAAGATGAATTTACAGAAAAAGACAAGTTTTACAATCAGAAGTACAAATTCCACATCTCCTTCTGTGAATAACAGTGCCTGAGATTTCAAAACACAAGTAGCTTGTTTCAAACCCAAAGGAGAACATTAAAACTGATTCCAAAGCACAACACAACAGTTCATCAACTTTACACACTACACAATTAAGGACAAGGGAAGGGGAAGAAGGGAGAGACAGACACACACAATGTACGCTAACAACCACCCACCCACACAGACAGCAAATACATAATGTTTTACAGTCTTAAAAAACACCCAGTCTCAGAGTGGAGACACCTCCCCTCAGATATCAGGGCTCAAGATTTGAATACAAATAGTTCCAGTGTAAAATTGAGCTCTGTGCATTTTTTCAGGTTTTTTTGCAGTGATTTCTTTAAAAACAGAACGAGAGGTAATTATCAATTTTACTTCTCTTACAAAGAATAGTAAAAAAAGTTAAAATCCAGACCCACCCATTAAAATAAGAATTAAACAAAATTAATCAAACCACTCCAGTTAAAAGTTATGGCTTCAGGAGTTATCTACCACAAACACCCAACCCCCACACAATGGAGTTTTAATGAATTATTTGTACCATAATACAATCTCAGGCTGTACCAACACAAAAATGACAGCCAAACCAGTTTTACTAAACCTTGATCATTTAAATGAAACAAAATGCATGCAGTTAATCCACTCCCAACCCTCCCCCACCACCCGCCTCGTGACTGACAGAAACTTCTAGAATATGGGGGACCATATGTGTATATATATCTATATATATATATACATATCTATATTTATTTACACACACACACACACACACACACACACACACACACACACACACACACACACACACACACACACACACACACACACACACACACACACACACACACTTAAAAAGAAACACAAACAGACTTGTTTTATAGTATTCATTCCTCAGTGGACAAATCTTGCCAGGAAGTCTCTGAATGCATATCTCCCCATATTTGAGAAATTCAAAATATTTTGTTGTGCCAAAGGCACCTTGAGAAATGGAAGGACAATTATCTTATAGAGTCAGCCTGTTTCTCCAGCCCTTCTTTTACCTTGCTCCCTTTAAATCAGGACCAGCACCAATTTCAGCTGAAGTTAAACTGTCTGTAAATTTCTCTCTTTGCTAGGCAGGTGTTGCTACCCAGCATTACAGGGGACTCCTGAAAACAAGCAACAGCAGTATCTATTCCTTGCTTTAAAAGAGGGGAAGGATGGCAGTGAGACAATTGGTGAAGTGCCCTGGTTGGTAGGTCTAACAACTGGCACAGCAGACCCTCTACCCCTCCCTAGTGAAAAGACAAGATAGCTATCGTTCAACTAGTGGACAAAGAGGGCACTCGCACCTGCACTTCACAAGGGGACACTCTATATTTTGACATGCACAAGAGCACAAGCGGGTACAATACATACCTGGGGCACAGGGACACGTACCTTTGCACATGCACACTTCTTAAACACCAATGGTTGTACTGGCTTCAGATCTGTCAAGCCAGAAAAGGGTGAAGACGTTCATGTGGCCAGACAGAGAAGCACACAAGACCTGTGTTTGTACCTATCGGTCCTTAAGAACTTCCCACCCCACGCAACTTGCAGTACACAAGAAATCTTTTCCTCTCCAAAGCCACAAGATTTCCCTAAGCAACATGTCATGAGAATTTACAGGGATTTCCGTCAGAGAAACAAGGGTGACAGCTGCAGAGAACATCTCTCCATACAATCCTCTCTTCATAGTCTTAAGAAGGGATCTGTAAAAAGATGCATTTCACTCCTGAACCAGGAAGGGAGCTAAGTCTATGAACTCCAGCTTCCTCACCGAACCACCTGCAGGCCATGTTGTCCAGCTGATAGCAGCAGGCTTTGTAGAAATACGAGGTAGGCCTTCTTCATCACTTATCAGTTCTAGCATGGCAGCTTTTGTGCAGGTTCTTCCGGATAGCACTTGCAGACTAAACTTTCACATCTTCCTGGACACTCAGCTGAGAGAGAGTTTTCTTAATGCGCAAGGCGGTGAGACGTGCTGCCCCATTAGCATACCAGCACTCTCGCATCATTTTCCCCATTACTCGCAAAGCCTAGAACACAGGAGAAGACAAGTCATCAGACATTTCTCTGCGGTGTATCGAATCTAGGGGTCTGTTTCACCCACCAAATTTTGGTCTGCAACCCCTGGACTTCCCAAGGCACTGCCCCAGGACCAGACTGCAACTCAGTTTTCTCCAAAGAATCCCTCTGAGAGCTGCAGTCCAAAAGTACAAATCTGAGCATCTCAAACCTGTTCCAGCCACAAAAATGGTGATTTTTACTCCCTTCTCTGTGATTTCCTCATAAATCCAAGACCCCAAACAACTTCCAATTCTTCCCTTCCCACTACAAAATAACAAAAAATCATCAAGATAACTTTATCTTGATTTTTTTTCTGCAACTTTCACCACACCACCTGAACACCTCAGCTGGAAAGAAATATCATAGGGCACGGCTCGACTCTCTCTGAGCACAAGTTGATCTCACCCATGTCACCTCTTTCATGCCGTCATTTCTGTTTTTAGATAGTGAGCGCAATACATCTGGAATAGAAATGGCAAGGCAAAGCCAGTGCAGGCCACTTATCTTCCCCTAACTACCGCCTCCCTCCCCCCAACAAGGCCCAGCCCAGCAAAACTGCTGGTGAGCTCCTTCCACTTCACCGCTTGCCTCACACTGGCTCTGCCTTGCCATTTCCAATCTGGAGCCAGTCCACACAGAATAGCACACCCCAAATCCAATTCAATGGTCCTTTGAGACATCACATAGGTAACTGTTTTTCTGTGAGATGGTACATTCTGCTCATTAGCAGAATTTAAATAAAAAACCTTCTCGCACTTTGAGACTCCATCTTTACTGCAAAACAGCCCACTATATTTCAAAGAAATAAACACACCAAGTTTGAATATCAATCAACTATTTTTTTCTGATCAGGTTGCTAAAGGCAAGAACTGTAATGCACTTGACTTACTAAAAATGTGCCACATAAATGTTCAATATATGCATTGTCCTACAAATTACAATAAGAAACCTGCATATGTCTTGTTTATGGATCTTTATGGGCAGTATTTCTATGCCCAGGATGATGAAAAGAAAAATTATTTACTTCAAGAATGAGCTGGTAAATAGGCTTCTTGTATAACAAATGTAGCTGTATACTTATTTAATGCCAGTCACACACTAAAGCTTCCCTCTGTGTCTTAAATCAATATGATTGATTGTATTAAAAGTACAATTTTTAGCTGCTACATGTTCTTTATATGATGGAATTTCTGGTCAATTTTCTGACTTCAGGATCTGCCTAAGTCTTGAATAAAAACCTGTGATTCTGCAAAACTAGACCATTCAAATGCAAAAAAAACCCAATCTGGATTTGGAAAAATGGCCCTAGATTTTCTGTTAGAACAGAGAGGGATGTACAGTGGTGCCTCGCAAGATGAAAGTAATTCGTTCCACGAGTACCGCCATCTTGCGAAAAGCGGTTTCCCATAGGAATGCACTACAATGCATTCCTATGGGAAACCTCGCAAAACGACTGAATTATTTTTGTCTTGCGAGGCATCGGTCTTGTGGGAAAAAAATCGTCTTGTGAAGTACGACCATAGAAGAAGCCATCTTGCGAGTCACCAACACGATCGCAAAAACCATTCGTCTTGTGGGTTTTTCATCCGGTGAGGCGTTCGTCTTGTGAGGCACCACTGTACCTTGTTGTTGCTGGAGACTTTGAAAAGAAACAATTCTCATTTGGTCCAAAAATCTTCAGAAGAGGTACTGCAAGGAACCAGCAAGTGGCATGATTTCCCTCTCGCAATGTTCCCTCTAAGCTGTGTGTATACACGTGCATGCACAAAACACCATCGGGCTGAGAACCAACAGCCAGTGTTGACAACCGTTTAGTTCTAGTTTTGGATTAAACCACCATCCCTGCATGCATGGGGTGGGACTCCCACGCAATGGGGAGAATTAAAGGGAACGTTGACCCCTCCCCAATAATTATTTTAGTAATAAATTTAAATTATACCTCATAACTGTGCCACCAGTTGGGAATGTTGGGACGCAGCTTTTGGTCACACACAACCTTTCTCATTTCTTCAATGGAAGGGTCGGAGGGCACAAGATCATAGTACGGAAGTTGATACTCCTCATGGATACCTTTAAGGGAGGAAAAGGAGACGACAAACTCCAATGTAGCCCTGCCCTGCCAACCTATGTTCCTTCCTCCAAAAAGAAAGAGGGACCAGGCTGGTAGCAGACCAAAGCTACAGATATAGAATGCAGTAGTAGTGCACTGGTGGACATCTGCTGTTTCCACACTATGTCCAAGTGCAGATGGAATGAGAAAATCCACTGTGCAGGAATGAGAGGAAGTACTTTACAAAGGGGGAGAGAGCAAAGAGAAGATGCTTGGAGGCACTGTGGGGAGCAGCATGAAGAGGCTGTTGAGATTACCAAGGTCTCTTCTGCAGACTCTAGGGTGCTCCATCTGAGTCACCCATTTGCAGAATTTTTGTTTATGAAGTCTGAATGGAATAAGGGAACAGCAGTAAAAGGACCCAGCTGGACAGGCTCCCCCAAAAGGTTGATATCCCCTGGTGACCTGGGAGGGTAACATCCTTGGCCACATACCTTCCTGCTAAAGAATCCTTCCACATCAAACAAAAGATCTCACTGGTTGCCACACAGGGGTGGGATCCTTCGTTGTTGTGCCAATCTGGGAAGGAGGCTGGCTGGTACTTGCCCACCTCACTGTGCAGACAACCAATCCAGTAAGGAGGCAGGGCAGGGAGTCTCCCCACTCAGCTGATGAGTAGTTGGCTGCAGGTGGGGAAGCGCCAGACGGGCTCCTTCCTAGATTGGCGGACTGACAATGACCAAAGGGTCCCAGCCTTGTGTGGCAACCAGTGAGTGGACCGGGCAGTTCTAGAGGAAGGGAATGGACCTCTGTGGCACCTATAATGCGGCTATTTGTATTCATATTTGTATTCCCAGGGATACAAATATGAATAGTCTATGTCTAGGGACAACTATCCAGAAAAGCTCATCCAGAACCATGACTCCACAATCAGAACAAATATCCAGAATTCCAACCAAAACCTTTCAATACAATCTAATTAGAATGCAGATTCAATTGAAACAAAATGATCCCCTGAATTAGGAAGATTATGTCCTTCCCCAAGCAGGACAAGCAGCAGTAACTTCCCACTCCTTCTATTACTATGAAGAACTTTTTTCTGAAGTTTTTATGCACTTATTATCATGTGGTTGTAACTCCAGCATTTAAAGCCAACAATACCCTTCTTATCTTCTATGCGACAATAAGAGAAAAAACAACAACAACTGATTACCTCCTGAGTTGCATCTGCGAGCAATTTCCCAATAAACAAGGCCCAGGGCGTAGATATCAGCACATTTAAATGAATCAAAATGCTTCATGTTTATAGTTTCATCAAGAACCTCAGGAGCCATGTAACTGAAGCAAAAATAAGAACTAGATTAATTGCTATATTGTTTACTGGGGATTCTCTCTAGATACAGATCTCTACAAGTCTACACTACTTTTATGTGGGTAATTATTACTATTATCATAGTTAAGCACATTACAGAAACATCCTTGCGTAAATATGGCTCAGTAACACTGTCACAAAAATTGTAATTCATTGCACAAAATGGATCATTTCAGAGAAGTTTCAAAATTTTAAATGAATACATTACTTGACTTCCTGTTAAAAACACTTAACCATGCCCAGTAATTTCAAACCATCTCAATACATTGTGAATTGCAAACAAAAATATAATGACGAAATAACAGTCCTGCAGCCATTGAGGCAAGCCTACCAAATTAGCAAAGCACCACTGGCCTCCTCCAAACACAAGCAGCCATCTGGAGAAAAAGGACACAACCTTGAACTGCCTATGACTCCATTTTGCTAAGTGGTCTGGTTCAGTTGCTAGTCCTAACTCGGAAACATACAGTGGATCAACTGGGAGTAAACATTTACGCAAGTCTCGGTGATTCAATGGGACTATCAAATTTAACCCAATGAAATCTAGCTGTTTGCTCTATAATGCTCTTGTGAGTAACAAAAGCTCTAACTACTGCAATAACTATTGAAAAGAACTAAGTGTACAAATTAAGGTAAAATACATGAAACAGTACTATAGACTTTAAATTACACTCAGAACCAGCCAGGATAATCTACTTAGAAGTAGTTCCTCTGCAAGGGCGGGAAAGATTAAATGTAAATTGTTTTTTTATTCATGCAGACTTAATAATGCAGATGTTGAGTTCTTGTATCAGATATTCAGCTCCTGTAAAAGCCAGGTAAAGTGTTGGTACTGTTTACATTGTATTACAATGTGTTTTTTTTAAGTTTCACAATAGTTAACTATACTGTTTTTTGTCTAATACTGTATTAATCTGAAAATCTGCCTACAATTATAATGTTAGTTTGTTGTTCTAGAAAAGTTACTGCTTTACTATACTGTCATTTGTTCAAATGATTTTTTTGCTGTTCAAAAACCCAACTCTCATAATGCAACTGGACAAAGTTAACTAGAGTTAGGGGATGGAAAGTGTCTGACAATAGGCAGAACTGAACACTAAACAACTAAAGGGCAAGGAAGAAAAGGGGACAGCATAAAAGAAACATTTATAACAACTTATACCTTTGTCTTTGTCCACCCAAATGCAAAGCTAACACCCAGGTCATGTCATTCACTATTGCCTTACCGTTTTGTCCCAACCCTCTGATTAGGTGCAATGTCAATAGTATCAGTAACAGAGTCATGGCGAACAGCTAACCCCAGGTCAGCAATGGCACAAGTCCCATTTTTCTTCACTAGTATATTCTTGGATTTCAAGTCCCGATGTGCAATGCCTGGTTTTCCTAACAAAGCAGAAGGAGAATGAATTTTTGCCCTTCTTGGAATCAATCAATAACAATTTGCCATGAATAAAGCAAAAAGCAGGAGGGCAACACAAAGCTGCCATTAAACCCAGCGGGATGTAATCTACACAGTGTCCAACTCATAATCCTGGGGAAACAAACACAGTCTCTTTCATCTGATTTCTTACACCTGTTTTAGCAGCAATGCAAGCTGAATAGCTTTTTCATTGTTAACTTGTTCTTGTTAAGACAGCAGTTCCAAACATACGGTACTTCCTGACCTGTTAAGCCATGGTTTAGCAGCACTGAGTAGACACTGCAACTGTTCTCTTTCCTTACCTCCTTGACATGCCAGTTCCAGTTAGCTCAAACTAGAGGTTCCCAATATTTGAATAAAGGGAAAAGAAGGCTTCATATCAGTTTATGAGCTTGGTTCTTAAGCCATGTAGTTCCGGAGCCTGTTTTTGGCTGCTTAAATATAGTTTAACAAGCTGGAAAACTGGGCCACTGTTTTACATATACTGTATGTCAATTTACAGCTAGCCTTTCAAGTCTTCTCAACAAATCAGTTTTGGCCTGCATTCTATCAGTTTTATTACCATCCTCCACACTACCTCATTCTGTTTTCACCTTAAAAATAGGTTTTTTTTGTTCAAGTCTTTCAATAATTGCAGAAGCATCTCTCTTTCATTCTTATTAAAAATAAATCTGTTTCTTACCTTGGGTTCCCACAATTTCCATATGCAGATGTGCCAATCCACTGGCAGCAGACAAAGCCAATTTAATCATCCCCTCAATAGTTACAGTGTACCGGTTGAGGTAATCAAACAGAGATCCATGCTCATGGTAGTCAGAGACCAACCACAACTGAGTCCAAGTCCCATTATCTATTGGAAAGACAAATATAGGAGGATATATAAATATGGGACAGGTAATTGTAGCCCTATGTTTGTTCTAGAATCCATTTAAGGACAGCAGGGATTATTAGTTGCAATGATAGTATAGCTGTGAAAGATCTTCACAACTATATTTAGGGTAATATACAGTGGTGCCTCACAAGACAATTGCCTCGTGGGATGATTAATCAGCAAGACCATTGTTTTTTGTAATCGCTGTTGTGCTTCGCAAGACGATGTTTTCTATGGATGATTTTCGCAAGACGATTTTTCTCCGTTGGAACACACTAAATAGATTTCAATGCATTCCAATGGGGAACCGCGTTCCGCAAGACAATGTTTTCTATGGAAGATTTTTGCAAGACAGTGATTTTTCCATTGGAACGCATTAAATAGATTTCAATTCATTCCAATGGGGAACCACATTTTGCAAGACGATGTTTTCCTTGCGAGGCACCACTGTATACCCTAAATATATTAGTTCAGCTGTGTACCGTGGCATTTACTATAAGGAATGCTCCTCCTTCAGAATCATTTTGTTCCCCCAGTTTATTACTACAGATGTTTAAGCAGCCTCAATCATATATAGAGGTTTGCAGAGGTCTGTACTGGCAATGGCTCTCCCGATTCAGAGCCTGGAAGTAACAAATTACAAGTAACTTAGTAAACTGCCACCTCTGATCGTCTGTGACCTGGCTGCCAAGGTATAGCAGTATATGGTGGTGGAGCAGAGGGATTTAATACTTAGAAATAGCAATAATTTCCCGCAGTGTAAACAGTTACAGAGTCAAGTCCTTTACTGCTGTATTACGAGGGGGTGCTGATAGGTATTCAGCCTTTCCCAGAAAAAATTGAGCTAGGAAGCTATAAATTGCAGGGTGTATTGGCCAATTTGTCTGTATTCAATGGTGCAAAAATCAACTACCTATGATTTTAACTTATCTTTCATTTTCAGCTCCAAAGTGAACATGGCAGCACCTCTAGAAAAGTTCAATGTGGAAAAGCATAGGACCATAATCAAGTTCCTGTTTCTCCAAGGGAAAGGTACAAAGCAGATCCATGATGATATGTCACAAACTATGGGTGACAGTGGCCCTTCATATGCAACAGTTAAACATTGGGTTGTCAATTTTAAAACTGGCCATTTTGGTGTTGAAAATGAGAAACCCAGTGAAAGGCCTGTTTCTGTCTCTATGCCTGCAAATGTGAAAGCCATCCATGACATGATCATGGAGGACTGCCGAATATCAGCCAAAGGTACTGCTATATATCTGAGAATACCACATGAAAGAGTTGGTGCCATTATCCACAACGAGTTGGAAATGAGAAAGCTGGCAGCAAAGTGGATCCCCAAACTTTTGACAACCAAACAAAAGAGGAAACGGTGGAGTCATTGGTGGCTGTTTTGGAACATTTTGCAAGAAATGAGTCAGATTTCCTGGGCAAACTGGTAAGTGGTGATGAGACATGGAGTTACTGTTATGATCCTGAGACAAAGGAACAGTGTAAGGAATGGAGGCACAGTAGTTCCCCCAGGCCAAAGAAGTTCCCAGTGCAAAGGTCGGTGCAGAAGCAAATGGTAACAGTTTTTTGGGGGTAAGAAAGGAGTTCTGCTGGTGGACTACCTCCAACAGGGTTCAACCATCAATGCAAAATATTACTGTGCTTTATTGATGAAGCTGAGGCAAAACATCAAGGAAAAATGTTGAGGAAAGCTCTCCAAAGGTGTCATCCTGTTGCATGACAACACCTCGTCACACACTGCAGGTGAAACAATGGCAAAACTAACCTCCTTAGGCTTTCAAGCGATGCCCCATCCACCCTATTCTCTTGACCTGGCTCCTTCTGACTATTATCTGTTTCCCAAATTCATAAAACACCTAAAGGGACAACGATTTGGGAGTGTTCTGGAGGCAACTAATACTGCAAATGAGTGGTTACACCAGCAGTTGAAAGAATTTTATTTTCAGGGACTTAAGAAGCTGCAGGACAGATGTTGCAAGTGCATTGACTTCCTGGGGGAATATGTAGAATAGTGTGGCAGTTCCAGCTTCCTAGCTCAATTTTTTCTGGGAAGGCTCAATACTTATCAGCACCCCCTCGTACTATGTGGAAAGAAAAGTACTCTTGTCCCTCAGAGCCAAAGACAAACACTTTACATTGCACACATTTGCATGCAATTAGGCTGTCAAGATATTTTCATGCTGGTCAGGCAAGATGAATACTTTAATTGGCATTAACAGTGATTCCTCGTAACAATATCAATTTCATAAGAGGTATACAAGATCTGGTCTATAATAAAGGAATTATTTTTTCAATACTAGAACAGCTAAACTTTTAAAATGATTTCTCTGATGTAACAACCATGTGCTATATTTAAGTGACTTTTATAAGAGCAGAAACTCCACTCTTTAGGGGCTGGGTTAAGTTGCAGATCTAGAAATTTAACAGCTTAACTGAAATGGAAGCCAAATGACCTTGACGTGAATGAAGTCCTATGGCTTAATGCAACACAAAGTGATCCTAAGAAAGGTTTTGCTTAACACTCCACTCTGACATGAAAGGAAATAAAAGAGTGAAATTCCTGCTAAAATTCAAAAGGGGGGAGTCTCCAAAGTTTTAGAAAGGTTAGTTTTTAATGAAAGCCCACGAGGAGCAATATGTATGCTGGTCTGTAACTGGTATTGCGAAGGAAATTACCTGAACTGCCCAAGTGAAATGTGCTGAGTTCAACGAAAAGCACACCAAATTCACATACTGAACTGCTCACACTCTGCCACAGGACTAATGTGATTCATTCCTCTTGCTTACAAGAGTTGCTAACTAAAGGTGACTGCAACAGTCCATTGTAAAGAGGAAAGTGAAGCACGTCTGTGGTTCCCTTTTGCTTCTCTCACTGGTTTTAGTTGTGACAGCCACTGTATTGTTGCAAAGGGAAAGCTGCCCCTGCAGCTTTGTCTTTGGAGCAGGACAGATCAAAAGCCCACTCCTAAGAGGGTCTTCAATCTCCAAAAATCACCAGCGGCAAACCAGTAGCAATTTTGGTCATGACTCTTCCAGGGCAAAAGGGAGACAGAGGGAGCTTCAGAACCTAGGAAGCTTCTATTTAAGTTAAATTTTACCAGTACCAGCTGGTAAAATTCTGTTGGTATAAATCTACATCAACAGGATTTTGCCCGCTGTCTGTAAAAAGATTATGTTGCCACTTTCAGTCACTGAATATATAAAATGCACATTAACACTTCCAGATACCACATCAGGGCAAACAACAGCCATCAGAGACTTCATCAATACTAACCATCATGCTATAAACTAGATTACAAACAAGCCTTTTACAGAAAATATTAAAAATGTTGTCAATTTTAGCCATGTCAATCTCTCACTGTGCACATTTCATATCTATCTTAAGCTTCAAAAATTCCTGCAACTCTTGTTGGTTTAGTGGAACATTTAAGCAGCAAGGTACCTTTGTTGTCTGCAGCAATAAACCCCAGAATGTTCTCATGCCGCAACATGACGGTCTGGTAGATCTCGGCTTCCCTGAACCAGGATCGTTCTTCTCGTGAAGAGAAGATTTTCACCGCTACATCACCCCCTCGCCACCGACCACGCCAGACTTCCCCAAAACGGCCTTTGCCAATTATTTCTTGAAGGACAATTGTTCGAGCCACAGTACGCTGGACAAAAAGTGGCAAACCTGCCAGACAAAGATGCAGATTAAGAATAAAATAAGACATTCAGAAAACATTCAGGAGTCCAACTTAAAAATCTTCCTAATATTAAGTACCAACGTGTCAAAACCCAAACTACAGGTGACCTGAACAACAGAGTAGCCATGGCACTGAAGCAGGTGCTCAAAGCCGGCAGTTTGATGTACACGGAAGGCCTTTAGAGGCTGCCAATGCTTAGCTCCATACTCAGATCAAGCATAAAGGGGCATGCAGTAATATAGGAAAATTCTTCAGAGGATTCCATAGGAAGGAATGACATGGCAGCATGGAATCCAACATGCACAGCCAACACTTGGTCTTATTGGTTGTTGTGGGTTTTCCGGGCTGTTTGTCCTTTTCAGGAGATTGGGTGATTATGGTGATCAGCATGTTTTTGTTGTGGGTGTTGTAGCAGAATCCCACGTCATGTCTGTCCATCATGGGAAGCTCAAAGGCAGGAGCCTATGAGAGGACAGGAGGGACGGAACCAGAAGGGCAGTTGAAGAGTTAGTTAGACAGACAGTTAGGGAAGAGAGTTGGAGAAAAGAGGCAGTAGATAGGGAATTGAAGAGAGAGAGAGTTAGGAGATTGAATTGAGATAGTTACGACAGCGATTGGAAAGCTGGAAAGCTAGAAAGAATAGGAAATTCAAATGCCATAGAGAATAAGTAGATAGTCAAAAGAATACAGTGGTGCCTCGTTTAACGATCGCTCCGTTGAGCGATGAAATCTCTTAGCGATGGGGTTTGGCCATCGCCAGAGCGATCGCTTAGCGATGGCCCCTATGGGGAAAAATCGCTTTGCGATGATCGCGGGGAAGCGATCATGGCAAAGCGACCCTTTTTGCACAGCTGATCGGCGGTTCCATAATGGCCGCCAGAAAAACAAAATGGCCGCCCACTGTTTTGCCTCGCTTTAGAGGCACCGAAAATGGCCGCCCCTATGGAGGATCTTCGCATAAGGTCAGTTTTTTAAGCCCATAGGAACGTATTAAACACGTTTTAATGCGTTTCTATGGGTTTTTAAAAATCGCTTAACGATTAAATCGCTTAGCAACGTTTTTCCTGGAACGGATTAACGTCGCTAAGCGAGGCATCACTGTATTATAAAAGTAAATAAGAACACATATAAACCCAAGTGAAAGCAAATTATATTTAATGAATTATTCCAAACATCTGTGATTTCTCCTGTGATTTGCATAACATCTATAAAATCAATAAATCTTGATTTAGCAGCACGTGTCTTAGATTTCTCTATTTGGTATTGAGGGAATAATACCTGGTGGCAGCGTGAAGTGAGGACAAGCATCCAGAGGGTGGACTTGTGTTTCAGGGAAAATAAACAAAGGACACAGGGTGCACGTCACAGGTGTATACAACAATACACCCACAAAAAAACATGCTGATCACCATAATCACCCAATCTCCTGAAAAGGACAAAAGCTGTTCCCACAGCTATAAATACTCAACTATTCAACAAACTGCAACAGAGCACAGACAGAGTTCTGACTCCTGTCCTCTAAAGATGCCGGCCACAGAGACTAACGAAACATTAGGAAGAAAAACCTTAAGAACATGGCCAAACAGCCTGGAAAAACCACAACAACCATCGGATCCTGGCTGTGAAAGCCTTTGAGAATACATTCAGTCTTATTACTGAAGACAGGTAGGTTCCCATATCTGCAGCACTGGTATCCACGGTTTCACTTTCTCATGGTTTACCACACCCTATATACAACATATAAGGGTGCCCTCCTGTGGCCTTTGCCCTGCCACCTTGTATGTTACATATATATAGGGTTCCTATATCCATGGTTTCAGGCATCCATGGTAGAGTGTGAAACTGATCCCTTGTGGATATGGGGGTCCTATGGTATATGCTTGTGGGCACTCTTGGCTCATTCTGGAGCTAACTGTTGGAAATTGTGGAACCTTTGAATCAAATCTGACTTCAAACATATACACATGATATTACAGTACATATATACATTACATCTACAGTATATTATTATTATATTATAATAATATCTAGGGGTGGGAAACCTTAGCAGTGCCAATTACCAAATACCATTTTTCAGATTTGCCAGCAGTTCAAGGATCTGGATCTCATACATATGTACATAGGACTTGAGGTTTTGTTTGTATATTTAAGCACTGTAACTTTTAAACACATTAAATGCTATTGTTACGTTCTGTACAATTACTATGGATTTTGTTAACTATAAAATGTGTTTACCTTTAAAAAAAATAATTGGTAAAAACATCTCATCCCTCTAACAATAAAAATATATTCAGTTAAAATGGGGGGGGGGATATATAAAGGGACTCTAGTCACAAAGGGACTTTGACATGTAAAGTTACTGCGACGGGTAGAATCACTGCTACAATAAAAATCTATACTACCTATGGACACCCTTACGACAAGCCTGTCTTTATTTACATTTTGCACTGGGGAAGTGATGCCTAGGTGAGCAACGAATGCATACTCTATGGAACAGAAGATGAGTAAACACTTCCACTCCTGTTTTCTTTTGAGCAAAAAAGGCTACTGTTGTTTGATTTGTGGAAGAGAGAATTCTTTTGATATGCCTACTCTTGGGTGGGCCATCTGGATGCAAACAATTAAGAAGAGAAGAAGGGTAATCTTGGTGGTAGCTTTAAGCCAACCACCTGACTGCGAATGCTTAGAAGGGGGAATGATTGCAGAGTCTGGAAACTTTACAGGAGTTGGCTTAACAGAAGCATACCATATTTTTACACATTAAATTTTAAAACCAATCACATAATCTGGCAGCATGAAAAGAAACAGCTTTATGTTTTATTTATTGTTTTCAAGTATATGCATAACAATCAATGTGTCTGTACCTGACCCAGAGCCAGAGGTAGACAAATCATATACTAGATCTTGCAGGGTTTTGTCCTTGGATAAGCACATCTCACAAGATGGATCTTCCACGTCTAGTCTTTGACGATTATGATATACTCGTTGATGGTGATGAAACACAGAAACAACTATAATCATGATGATAAACACAAGAAAGACTGGTCCTGCAATAACAGCTACCAACTCCACAGGCCCCCAACCTGAAGGAGTTTCATCTTTTTGATGTCCTGCAGGGGAGGAAAAGGATCAATGTTTCAGAATTATTTTCAAAACCAATACATACCCCGTATTGTTGATGGGTTTTTTTAGCAGTGAGCGAGCGAGCGAGCGAGCGAGCGAGAGAGAGAGAGAGAGAGAGAAAATCTGGCAGGAATTTGCATCGGCTATATAAATGACCTCCGGGCCCCTGTGTTTCCCCCTGCACTGCTGTGATGGACAAAAAGGCACTGTGGTACAACATGCACACCATAGGGAAGAGCAGGTTCCTGCCAAAAGCCTCAGCTCCTGACAGTTCCAAACTGCTCTGAACAGATGGCAAACAGTCCCATGTGTGACACTGAGGCAACAAAGAAGTGGCATTCGTGTCTGTTTTCACCTAAAGCATGCCTGTCACTTCATCTCAGTCTGGACTAACTGTGGGTAGTTGCAAATGGAAGCTGATCTCTTTGTTTTTCTCCTTGCAGATAAGTTAGAGGGAAGGTAATAGTTCACTAAATGCTAAACAATGATTTAGAATTATATCCCTAATCAGGTCATTACAATAACAAAGTACTGTAAATTAAAGTGACTCTTGTTTTCAAATCTCATTCCTAAAGTCTTCACCCATGCTGACAACTGATTACAAATGGAATATTGATGCAGATTAAGACAAGCAACTGTTTTAGTTAAGGTAAGTTTCATCACCATCTCCTATGCTCAAGAGTTCTCTATTGTTCTACCAATTTCAAAAGTATTTTTATTTTTGGTTTTTTTGTAGCTGAGCCCCAAAGTTATGGTCAATCATGTTAATAGTAACATCAATCATACTTTATAATCTTAGAATAATAACCATAGAACTGCAGAAAGGGAAAGGGCCCTATGGATCATTGAGTCCAGTCCATCAAGGAGACACAGTGGGGAATTCAACTCTGAACCTCTGGCTCTTCAGCCAGATACCTAAACCACTTGACAAACTATGTGGCAGGGAAAACACTTGTCAGCTCTTGCTGCTTGCTTGCTGATGCAATGCTTTCTGGAAGATAGGAACTAATCCATAAGCAAAACATTTATTTCAATGTGAAGCAATCATCTCCTCAACACGATGGTGCATTTACGTTAGATGTGGGATACTCACTTCCACAGCTAAAAAGTCAATTTTCACTCTTGCTAATTGACTTGGTCAAAATTTAGTCAAATATTTCCCTTAAGCACACACTTAATCATGTTTCAGTATTGTAAAGAACTGGTAATCCTACTCTAAGAACTGTCAGGTCAACAGGCTAGTAGTGTTTTTCTTTTTTAACTTGGCTGCAATGAAACTTACACCCACAAGAGGGACCCAACACAATTCCCTGCTTAGCATGGCAGCACTCAAGGAATCATGAACACAATTCTAAAAGCCTGAGTGACAGCAAATGTGTGAAAGGGAGGAAATCAGCATTTAATAGCAAATCTTGCAAGGTTTCTGTATACAAACATTCTATCCAATCTCTGTGTTCACGATTAAACATGGAAGCTTCCTATTCATATCCTGGGGGATATGAACAGGAAGCTCAGCACCGCAGGTGCCACAACGGTCCATTCTCATCCCCCAGAACCAGCCTGGTCCACTCACCAGGCCCTTGCAGAATGTGTGTCCAACAGTGGCAACATTGCACCAATTGTGGACATAGTCCCCTGCCCCGGCACTGCCCTGCCTTTCCCCTCAGCTGACTGCTTAGCAGCTGAGCAGGGAGACTCTTCTTCCAGCTTCTTTGCCAGAGTGGTTGGTTGCAGGGAAAGGTAGGGCACTGCTGGCAGGACTATGTCCATGACATGGTGCAATGTTGCTGCCGTCAGACATGCAGTGCTGCAAAAAACCTAGTGAGTGAACAAGGCGGGGGGGGGGAAGCATGGGCCGCCGTGGCACCTAGCGTTGTATTCGTATTCCCCAAGATACAAACACGAAGCTCCCATGTCTATTCACAATACCATCAACTGTGCTTACTCATTCTAATGCTTTGGCTTGTATTTTCTCATTTTCTAGTCAAAACAATATTCTCAGTGTTGTGTTAGTGGGGCAGTGGATTGAGTGACGAAGTAGGACTTTGGAGAACATAGTTCAATTCCCTGCTTCAGCCATGGAAGCTCACTGGGGGAGTAGAACTGGTAAAACCACTCCTTTAAAAATCTCACTTACCTTTAAAGCCCTATTTGGGCTGCTACAAGTTGGTTCTGACTCGATGGCACAGAACAAACACAGTCAAAACAAAATAGTTTAGTTATATGGACGTAATTCAACTGCAGATACACTTTAAATAACATTCCAATAAAATGGTCATCAATGAAAAAAAGGTAAAGCTTCTGCTATGTAGCTAGAAGTATACTATTTTGAAGGACCTTTGGTCTCCAAGATTTTTTAAAAAATTTAAACTAGTTTTTAGAAGAATGTTTGAATTTTTATGAATTTTTAAAATCATTTTTAAATGTTTTAATTTCTTTTAATTAATTTCAATCTATTATAAAGTGCTTTGGAAGCTCTACTAGTGGAAAGGTAACAGATGCTTTCAATAATTTTTTAAAAAATATGTGTCCAGAACCAGAAATACAGATGAGATAATTCCTCTCACTAAGCTACACCAAGCATCCAGAGGATGCAGTTATAAAAATAAAGTGTCCTTCTTTTGAAATGAACACATAAAGCCTTAAAAAACCCAACAAACTACTGATCTGAAATGGACATCCACAACAATGTTTTCAGGTATTTTTGGACTGCATCCCCAAATATTCACCAGGAATTATCCAGCCAAAATTCTGGAAGCCACAGCCCAAATACCCAAATCCATAGTTTCTGAACTTTTTATTACCAGTAAGCTCAGAGCCACAATCATTTGCCTCTGAAAAAAGAAATGGGAGCCATGAAGGATTAGGGGGCTAGCAACTTTTTGACCTGAGAGATGGTGGTTCCCAGAATTTCAGGTAGAATTTTTGGAAAATTCTGGGTGCTGCATCCCAAAAAATGTGGAAGTATCATGCCTATCCACAACTCTGACTAATAAATCTGTGCTGGGGCTAAAATGTCAAATATCAGTGATCTTAATCTCCTGAGAGTTTCTGCTGAAAATCAGACAAAATCTAGGTAGTCAAACCATGTTAATAAAGCCTCATTCGTGCCAAATAATTTGAATTTCCCTATTCAAGCTATAATTATAAAGATTAAGAACAAAGTATCTCAAAATGTTTATTAGAAACCCAAGACCAAGATTATAAAAGACAAGTTGCTTTTATTCTGGTTTCTAGACAGTGCCAACCTACTTCTTAATGTAGATGATGCTCTGCTTGCTTGTTTGCCTGCCCGCCTGCCTAAAGGCTGTGTTCTGTTGTTGGGGGCAATTACACTTTCTCACAGGTCACACTCCCAACATTTTGTCCCTACAAGAATACTGGCTTTCCAAAAAGAGTATTTATTGCTTTTGGCTTTGCTAAATGGATTGCGATTGTGCAAGGGGAGTCGCCATGCACTGGCAATTAATCTCTAATATTATAGCGAAACTATTCACCCCCTATTTACTAATTTTTTTTACTGCTCCACTCCCATATTGCAGAAGTAGACTTGTCCACAAAAGTTCATATTAAAATATAGCAGTTAGTCTTTAAGGTGGCATGTTTTTTGTGTTCTTTATTTTTCTTTTGTTTTTGCTGAATACGCCTTTTACTGGCCAAAATCTGGGTATATAGGCCTGCAAATGTAATGTAAATGGCATAACTTTTGGTATTCAATTACTTCAAGTTAAGAAATCATTGTAGACATTATCTGTTGTGTACTCACATGTGTGACACAGCATACAACAGATAATGTCCATACTGACTTCTTGCCTGAAGCAATTTGCCTCCAAAGGTTATGCCGTTTGCATTACAATAGTGTAAAATCACAGCAGAATGCTGGCTATTGTGTACTTTTAAGAAGTGATGGCCTTTGATGGTTAGACCTCCCCTCCCAGTTCCAAAGAAGAGAAAAGTTACTCCCTTCACCCACAGCTCACCATTTAAGAATGAAGAATGCTTATTCGCCCCACCAATGAATAAATTCCAAATAGCATTATTACTTTTATTTCTAAATATGAACTGAATATTGTGCCAAAGCTCTGAGAACCATTGCTGAAGCATAATAGATAAATATAAGTAACACACAAATACAATGTGAATAAAGAGAAATTGACCTTCCTCTTCAGGCAAGCCTCTAAGCCCTAAGTTAACTCAGGAATGCTGTTTTTTAACTTTCTAACTTACAGATTTTTAAATGCTCTTCAATTATTTCCATACTTGATTTTTAAATCTGAATGTATGTTTAAATGGTTTTTAAAAATGTGATATTTATATAGCGTTTTTAATTTTTTAATTTATCTCCTGTGTCCCCTATGGGGCGAAAGGTGGTATATAAATAATTTAAATAAATAAATAAATAAATAAATAAATAAATAAATAAATAAATAAATAAATAAATAAACAAACAAACAAACAAACAAACAAACAAACAAACAAACACACACCCATGCCATGTTTTTTTAAAGTTGGAGGTATAATTTTTTTTAAATGGTGCTGGATGAAGACTAATGAAAACATAGCCATAAGAACTAAAGTAGAGGGTTGTTGTGTTTGCTTGTTTTTGGGGAGGAATGCACTCTTTTCTTCAACTTACCCCTGGGTACCATAAGATCAATTTTATTACAGTAGTCCTTGTAGCAGCAGTATGTGTTGCGTACATCCTCTGAACTGAGGCAGAAGAAGGGTTTTCCAGCAGGAATCAGCTCTCCTTTAGGGATACAGGTCCGGACATGATGCTGCATCCCATTCACGTTTGTTATGGAGACTATGCAGGCACCATCTGTTTCACATGTGGCGTTGGCTTGGTTACATTCAGAACACAAGCACAATAAAGCTGAAGAGGCAAAGAACAGAAATGAAATCTTTGTGAAAAACTTTTCCAGAAACACAACTGTGGTCCCACTGCCCCTAAAACAAGGGTCTATTTTGTCCCAAATCTGTACTGGGATGGAACTGGTCCTAAAATTAAACCAGTAATATTTGTCCATCTCTTTCACTCATAACTATCCTTTATAGAAAGCACACCCTTACTTAAGAGGTGTTCTGTCAATTCCTCTTGGAAAAAGGGATCTCTAACGGAAACACTTTTATAGTGGAGGTACAGCATGCTGGAGATATATGTTGCATCTTAACTTCTGTAATAATTCACCTGTAGGAGAAACTCCTTCCAAGTGTTAATTTTGAACAAATGGAAGTTGCCTGTCTCATGCAATGCAATGGAATACTATGGATGTAATCACCCTGGATCAGTGGTTTCCAATCTTTTTTTTACTTGTGTACCCCTTGGCAGCCTATTTCCATAAATTTTACCCTTCATATCAGGGGGGCAGGGCTAGTCTTCAGGCTGCTTCCTCATCGCCTCTGGTGGTGTGCACAAGCATGCCAGCAAAGGGGTTAACATCTGTAAGGCATTTTGTCCTGTACAAATCGCTGTTGATAGGAAAGGAGCAGGTAGCACAAGCCCCTGGGTTAGTGATAGGACAAGAATGGACACTGCCTCAGAGTGAAAGCGAATTGGCTGGGCTCTCACGTGGTGAGTGGGGAAAGAAGGAAGAAGTCAAGAGATTTCTCACTTCTCAGGGTGCAAATAAGCAGCTTATATTGTTGTTGTATGGACCTTTTCCCACCAGTATTCATATTTTTGAGTACCCCTAAGTGTTCTGGTTTGTATCCTGGGGGTACACATACCCCAGGTTTAAAATCACTGGACTAGAATAATGATCAACAGGGCATGCTTCAACAAATCTTATTAAAAGTTGGGAGCACTTTATCTGCAGAGAAGTAGCACCATTTCTGGCAGGAGTGAGAATTTCAGCTAGGGTTAGGGAGATCCATCTACTGTAATTCACATTCAGAACACTTAAAGTGCTTCAGTACTAACTCCTGAAAAGACAGGCACATCTCTTGAAAAACAGTAAACCGCTGACTGGGTTAAATAACAGTTAACAAACTGTGATTAGACTGCATATCTGAAGTGAAAGGCTCAGTTCCCTGACTGTACAGTAATTCCGAAACTTAGATACTGTACCAGCAATATGCTTTAGTACAGTATATCATTACCAATAAGTTATTTGAAGTAGGATTCTGTTCATTAGAAAAAGCTCTTTAAAAAAAAAAACAGCTGTGTTCCTCCATAGCAATGGCAGCGGAGTTCAGACAAATTAAGAACTTCAGTCAAGGACAAATGGCACAAAAACAATGAACCCCAGTAACATCAGGTCTGACTTTAAATTTGCTGATAGATACATGGCTGATAGATACATGGCTGCCTGCATGAATTTAGTAGCTGTAACTGATCTTGAAAACCCCTGTCAATACTTTAATTCCTTGATTAAAGCCTCCAGAAGTCTGGTTGGGGGAATTACTGCAGACTTCTGAGAGTTGTAGTCCACACATTCAGAAAATCACATGCCTAATAGGTGAAGAAGCTCTGTCTTGCAGAGCAGGTGATGTCTGCCTTCTACTACAATCCTACTGAGACATTCATTCCATTTTTAAAATTACATCTTTGCAAGAGTCAATGCAACCTGATTCATTCAACAATATGGCTTTGGAGGAGAGTTTAACAGCTATGGTGGCCTGCCAGAAAGAGAGTTTACAACAGAGGAAGGGAAGAGATGTTTTGGCAAAAAGAAAAATATATTATTCATTCCTACAAACTCTATCTTTAACTTTGCCTTTACTCATAACCTGCTGTTTACTCTTATACCTTTTTTCTCTGGGTTAAGAGCCCAGAGGAAATTAGTTTCCTATCCTCACCTTAGAATGTTCCCTCTGTCATACATTCAGTAAGTGGCCTGGGACAAGTTCTCACATCATCATACTTCCAAAAAATGTATTATACACCAATGCCCCTTACAACTGTAATAAGGAAGTCATATGAGCTCACAATTGAATTCAAATGATCCCTCAAACACCTGTTTTGCTGATGAGAAATATGCCATTCTTACACTCTGCCCTTCTCATACACCCAATTCATACCTCAATTATAGAGTTCCTTCATCATCTGAACTGGGAAAACTATTAGTGATAATTTCCAATCCATAGTGTATGCGTGCATTTTACACCACTGCTGACCTTTGCCTGACTGAAGAAGACAGGATACAAAAACTCCACAGAATATTAACCCCAATTCTCCCTCATAATGCTAATTTAAAGCAGTAGCTGCTTGAACTTTCCTCTTCCCAGTTCTCCTCTGTACATTCCTTCCCTCTCCCTTCTAACAGGCTCAAATGCAAAAAGTATGCTTGACTAGGGTTAAAAAGAATAAAGCAGCAGCAGAAGGATTTGTGGGTGCTATGCGCCATCAAGTCAGAACTAGGGTAGATAAAAACATCAATGATTTTTTAAAAATTGAAATAATTTAAAATATGATATTTTATTTAATTTTTCAAAAATTCTATTTTTAAAATTTAAAATGATTTAAATCAAATCTACTTTAAAGTAATTTAAATCAAATCCACTCTGGTCAGAATCAACTTAGAGAGACTCTCTAGTAGGACTTTCAAGGTAAGTGGGATATCCAAAGAACGGTTTTATCAGAACTGCCCCCACCCCCTTCTATGGCTAAAAAGGATTCAAAATCTGGTCTCCCAAGTCCTAATCACTGAGTAAGGAGGGGTAATTCATATGCACAGCAGCAACTAACACTTCCCCCTCATGCTCCCTTAAGATAATTCCCAGGTCTCAGATCTAAGAACATATATTCGCCTACACTGAATACTAGTCCATCCTGCGCAAGGCCACAGATATGTGCTACAGCATAGGATAAAAAACTGTATTCTATTTGTCACTTGAAGCACAAAACAGATGTCAAAAGTTCACATCTCAAGCCTCCAAGCGGAATCTGTTCTTCTCTCAAGGTGCTTAGACAAAAGTGTAGCCAAATCTCAAAGCAGCAAGGATACATTTAATAATGTCAAGGAGAAGGGTGGGTGAACTTAATAAGCATACCATACTTTCTTCACCAGTCATCAGATCCTATTTTCCCAGAGGGGATAGAAAGCATGTCTGCACTTGCTGCAGAGAGTATCATGCAAAAAGTTAGATGCAGTTTAAGACATGTACAATATTTTCAATGGATTACATGCAACACCTCACAAAAAATTATCAAAATCTTATTGAAAAGGCATCATAATATCAAGTCAATTCACAATTGCCTCTCATTCCAAGTTCAATTCTATTTGTTGTGGCTATACCAGTTTTCCTTCCTCTACTATGAAATCAGGTCATGATTAGAATTTAGCTCTACAAGAGCTACAGTATTTTTCACTCTATAAGACTGCCCCCCCAAAAGTGGGGGGGAGTCTGTGCATCTTATGGAGCGAAGCTGACGATTTCGACCCCACTGGCCCTGTGGGGGGATGGAGAGCCTCCCAAGGGTCCGAGTCTGCCTTCCAGGACCCTTGGGAGGCTCCCCCCACCCCCCACGGTGCCAGTGGGAGGCAAAATCGCCAGCTTCCAGGACCCTTTTGAGGCTTGGAAAGCCTCAAAAGAATCCCGGAAGGTGACAATTTCACCCCCACTGGCCTCGTGGGGGGTGGAGGAAGCCTCCCAAGGGTCTGAGTCTCCCTTCTAGGACCCTTGGGAGGCTCCCACCACCACCCCCCATGGGGCCAGCGGCAGCGAAATCGCCACCTTCTGGGACTCTTTTGAGGCTTGGGAAGCTTCAGAAGAGTCCCTGAAGATGGTGATTTCACCCCCTTTGGCCTCCAGGGAGCAGGATGAGCCTCCAAGGGGTCCTGGAACACACTCTAGGACCCTTTGGAGGCTCACCCTGCCCCCCGCAGGGCCAGTGGGGGCAAAATCGCCACCTTCTGGGACTTTTCTGAGGCTTGGGAAGCTTCAGAAGAGTCCCTGAAAGTGGCAATTTCACCCCCTCTGGCCCCCGGGAGGGCTGGCCGAGCCTCCAAAGGGTCCTAGGGTGTGTTCCATAAGACGGACCTCTCCATAAGGCTCACCAAATGTTTAGGAGAAGAAAACAGATTATTTTTTCCTGTTTTCTTCTCCTAAAAATTTGGTGTGTCTTATGGAGAGGTGCGTCTTATGGAGCGAAAAATACGGTATACTTTATTTGTTTAGGGACACACACCTGCCTTTCACAATTTGCTTTTCCATATTAAGAAAGAACAAAGATATAGCCCTCGCTGTGATGCAGTTTTCTGACTGCAACCTTTACACTTTCTTTCTGCAGAATGAACAAAGGAAAAAATATGTAAGAGCAACTCAGAGCACTGTTATAGGCAAAAAGCTCATCTTGCATGCTAAGCAGGTCAGGTCCAGGTCAGGCATTTACATGACAGTTGCAAGGAAATATCCAAGATACTGCAGGACATCATGATGTATAGTTAAAACACTCCTCTATATCAGCATGGAAGCAAAAGTTCTAGCACAGTGCTGGGCTGGCAGGCAATAGAAACATGGTCTTCGTGAACTGAGTGACTCTCAAGGGAACTGGATAAACATCAGAGTAATTATATTAAAATCTCCTATATACACATTTCAGTTGGAACTTGGTACAGTTTTCCTCAGCTTTCTCTTCAAATTGCTGCAGTAAGTTGCAAGATAGAAGTTCCATCATGATATAATAAAAAATGTTACTGGATATATATTTTGTCTGGGTGTCATATAAGGTAAGATGTTTTAAAAGCCTGTTAGAAACTAGTTCTTTTCTCAAGAAGAGTTTTCTTCTCAAGAGTAGTTCACAAGAGATAAACACAGATTAGTACTTCAACCTTGCTGTCTGGCACAAGGAGATATCCTGTCTATTTTGGGACAGGGAGGGGGGATCAAAAACAAAAAGACTCAGCTGTTTCAAGATGGAAAAGGATACTATGCATGCAAATTATAGTGACTGGGAAAACCTACTTTATTATGAATGTATTATTAAAAACTACTTAAAGGTTACATTGTAAAGGCCATTGAGTTAATCAGTTTTTTGCAGTTTGGCTGCCAAAAAACCTCACTGAGAATATGACAGGACTAAATATGGCAAAGTAAGCACTGTGAAGTTTAAGTAATACATGAAGTATATTTTTGAGTGTCCTCCCTTTACTATTAAGCCTTTAAGTGGTTGTGATTATGTGTGGAAGATAATTTCAGTTAATTATGGTGTTAATTAAATTGAAGACAAGATCAATTTGAAGTTGTAAGAGATAAAAGTTATATCTTTTAGTTCACTCTTCCTGGACTTTTAAGTGAGTGCAAACGTAATGTAAAAAACTTTCAAGTGTTAAGTAGCAGGGAAGGGCGCAGAGAAAAGTAACATCATGAAGACAATGTCATTTGATTTAAGCATTCTTTAAAACATTAAATTAAGAAACTCTTCAACTGATTCTATGTCATTTCTATTAAATAGTTAACAAAACTTCCAGAGACCAGGAGATGCACGGAAAAAGAAAAGTTTTAAAGCCCCATGATTCTGGATTGCCAGTAATAGGGATTGCTATTTAAGCATGGTCATAGGGAGCCTATTTTTGTTTTATCCTTTTTTCATCCATGCAAAACATTAAGTTTTGCCAGAGGTGGCAAATGCTGGGTGGGAAAAGGTTTACCATACGTTGATTAGATACATGAATATTTAGAAACAACTGTCCATGCCAGATTGATACTGAAGCTTTTAATCTTTTACAGCATGTATGTGGTACTACTTTCCCTCTAAATGCCCTTTAGTTTAAAGGCTTCTAATAGTGGACCTCAATCACACTGTCCTCATCAACTATATACGGTACTAGAAATCTGTACCAATTTAACAGGAAGAAAACTTTAGAGTTGGATGGATTTCTTGCTATCTAATGATCAAGGGCAGAAAATAGCAATGAAGCAACTATCCACCCACCAGACAGAAGCACACAATAATAAAACCAACAAAAGAATCCCAGAGGCAATGGCAAACAAAATTCAGATTCAAATCCAAGGATCTGAGAGAGTATCAAAAGTAGAGGATGTTCCTGAAGGCCTTTTGTAAAAGCTAAGATTTCACACCTTTCCTGAAGATTAGAAGAGATGAAGTCTGGCAAATACGTATCAACAGGCAAAGTGTTCCACAGTGTTGCAGCCACTAGTGAGAAAGCCCAGTTTCTGGTCGTAGTTTTCTTGACCTCTCTAGGAGTGACCACCTTCAAGTCTGGATATACCAGGTGGCCCAAGCAGACAATCTTAAGGAGAGACACTCCCAACAGGAAACCGTTAAGAACCTTCTAAGTTAGCACTAGCACTTTAAATGTAGCATGGAAGAAAATGGGAAGGCAATATAGGCTAGTCAGGATCAGGGGAAATGTAATTGTACCTACATACTAACCTAGCCGCTGCATTTTGCACCTGCTCTAGTTTTCATGTCGCCTTCAAAGGCAGTCACACATAGATAGCATTACAGTAGTCAACCCTAAAGATTATCAATGAATGGACCAGTGTGGTTCTGGAATTCCTGTCCAGAAAGGGCCACAATGTGCAATCTTCTGAAAAGAGGGGGGGAGGCAGACCCCATCCAAACCAGGCAAGATACCTCCTAACAGGGCAGGCTCCCCTCCCAACAACATGATCTCTGTCTTGTCCGGATTCACTTTCAACCCATTAGCCTTTGTCCAATCCATAACCAAGGGCAAGCACCCCTACAGAGTCCACACAGCTTCCACTGCTGATGACAAAATGGACAGATGACCTCCCCAACATTTTTGATGTTGAGCTTCAGACCATTTTGGCGCTCATTAAGAAGTTCTATAATTTCTCCTCATTTTCTGCCATCAGAGTGGTATCATCTGCATATCAGAGGTTGTTGATATTTCTTCCGGCAATCTTAATTCCATCTTGGGATTCCTCCAGTCCGGCCTTTTACATGATGTATTCTGCATATAAGTTAAATAAGCCGGGGAACAATATACAACCTTGCTGTACTGCTTTCCTAATTTTGAACCAATCAGCTGTTCCATATCCAGCTCAAACTGTTGCATCCTGTCCCACGTATAGATTTCTCAGGAGATATGTGAGGTGGTCAGGCATTCCCATTTCTTTAAGGACTTGCCATTGTTTGCTGTGGTCCACACAGTCAAAGGCCTTTGCATAATCAATGAAGCAGAAGTAGACATTTTTCTGGAACTCTCTGGCTTTCTCCATAATCCAGTGCATGTTAGCAATTTGGTCTTTGGTTCCTCTGTCCCTTCAGAATCCAGCTTTTACTTCTGGGAGTTCTCGGTCCACATACTGCTGAAGCCTACCTTGGAGGATTTTGAGCATAACCTTGCTAGTGTCTGAAATGAGTGCAATTGTACAGTAGTTGGCGCATTCTTTGGCACTGCCCTTCTTTGGGATTGGGATGTAGACTGATCTTTTCCAATCCTCTGGCCACTGCTGAGTTTTCCAAACTTCCTGGCATATGGAGTGTAGCACCTTAACAGTGTCATCTTTTAAGATTTTAAATAGTTCAACTGGAATGCCATCACTTCCACTGGCCTTGTTGTTTGCCATGCTTTCTAAGACCCACTTGACTTCACTCTCCAGGATGTTTGACTCAAGGTCAGCAAGTACAGTATCTGTGTTATCCAAATCTTTTTGGTATACTTCCTCTGTGTATTCTTGACATTCTTGATGTCTTCTGCTTCTGTTAGGTCCCTCCCATTTTTGTCTTTTATCATGTCCATCTTTGCATAAAATGTTCCTTTAATATCTCCAAGTTTCTTGAACAGATCTCTTGTTTTTCCTTTTCTATTATTATCCTGTTTCTTTGCACTGTTCATTTAAGAAGGCCCTCTTGTCTCTCTTTGCTATTCTTTGGACGTCTGCGTTCAATTTTCTGTAACTTTCCCTATCTCCCTTTCATTTTGTTTCCCTTCTCTGCTATTTGTAAGGCTTCAATTAGAATAAAGTAATTATCAGCATAGGTACTGATATACACCTGTACCATGCATGTCCACTGCACAGTGCATCTGATGCTAAATAGAGGAAGGCATGTTTTAAAGTACAGTATTACTACTTCTACCTTTTGTATTCTGCTGCTCCAAAGTGCCAGCAACAACCTGTACTGGCAACTTGGAAGGAGCTATAATAAAACTGCAGCCCTACTTGCCAGGGCTGGTGCTTGTTATATGAAAACAGGTATGTCAGTCTGAACCCCTCGAGGGAAGAATTAAGCTTATGATTGGGCAGCCAAAAAGAAAATTTGGTGGGGGGTTAAAGCAACATCTGCAGTTCTAGCACTTCAAGTTCTGACTAGTGACAGCTTTCTGCATCAATAAAGCCAAAAGTGAGTAATTTCACCTTATTCATAAACTAGCAGGCACTTAAGGGGCAAATACAAGTTCTTTTCACAAAGCCATTTGAAACACAGCTGGGAATGTTTAGGTAAGACTTTTTTTTTTGAACCTTAACAAAAGCAAAATTCAAATCAGACTTTTCAGCAGTTAAATGGTGCTGAAGAAGAGGGAGGAGGAGGAGACACCTCTTATTAAGTAAAGTATGAAGTTCTTTTAAGCAAAACAAGATTCCTGGATTTGACATGATAATGAGAGTTCCTGTGTTTAAGATCTTTATCTACCCTCTAATAAAGTGTCTAAAGAAGCATTAAAAGAAAGGTGCAACATAAGCTTATTGTGCATTATATTTACAGTATATCTTTTTGGCAGGTTTTTGTCTGACATTTTTCTCCAAGACAGACCCAACTCCAAAAGAAGCTATTTAAACAAGCCTAACATTAAACTTCACAGCCTCAAAATGAAAGCTGTGTTCTTGCTCAAGATCAGGGGTGCATTTGATGAAGTGAACTGACACTGTGATTTCATCAGAGACAGAACACAGATTTGCTCCGACATAAATCTGACTAATGGAGTGAAGGTGTCCCCTTTTGTTTCTCCTTCCCCACTTCCAACTGTACACTATTTTCCAACACTGCCGTAAGGCAAAATATAGGACAAATAAAGTTAACTCCTCCAATTAATTAATACGGAGCTTTTGAAAATCAAGATATTTTATTATCTGATAAATTTATATGCCATTCTTCCATCTAAAATTCTCACAGCAATATACATTTTTAAAAAGTCACACAGAAATCAATGAAATGCAGTATAAAAGCTCAAGGATGTGCAGCCACAACAAATCAAAGAAACTATAAAATGGCTAAAATCAGTTACAAAGCATGTTGTAACTCTCTCTCCCTCTCTAATTCTCTCTCTCTCTCGTTCATTAATTAGATACCTAAGTCCCAAGACTGTAACATTGTCAACAAGTGTGCTGCATCTGTTTCCAAATCTAGACCGTCATTCCTTGTGTTAAAACGATTGCTAGTAGTGAAGGGTCAATATAGCTTTACATTAGTACTGCTTGGGGAGAAGGAAATGGAAGCAAGAACATTCCAGATTTTGCGAATGAATTTTCAAATTCCTGGAGAGTTTTTTATTTTCCCAGCATTTTTAAAAAGTGTCTGGACAAATATCTGAAGTAGACTGCAGACTTAACACTATTTCTGTTTCTTGAAAATCTTATTAGCAGGAGTCATACTAGTTTTCCAGGCAATAGGCCATACTAATCAAGTGATTAGGATCAAATATTCCATGAAGCCATTTCTCAGTGCAATAAGACCTCTTTATGTGTGGAATACCTTTTCTTGCAATTTGGTGTCATTCAGCAACAGGAGAAATTTCTGAGTTGTAGTAGGTATGTAAAGACAGGTATAATATATTGTGCTTTCTAATATAGGATTGCAACCATGGGAGATTCCGCTTTGAGCCTTGGACAAGTCATATTAAACAGAAATACACATTTCACTTAGGAATAAGTAATATTCCTGAGCCACTTTCTCTATAAACCTCCATCCTCCAACCCATCACTTTTAATTAGCCATATGCAACTGCAAAGGAACCAGTCTGGTGTATTGTATCAGTATACTGTATGTTGTTATTTGAATAATTATGTTGTAAACTGCCCAGAGAATGCTCTAAGAACTATGGGGCGACATATAAGTCAAAATAACAACATCAACATATGTGCTACAACTGCTGGGATTTCCAATAACAGTGTTTTTCAGATTTATGTAATTTATTTACAATCAAATATTAGTTTGTTTCAAGTTTATTTATTTATTTATTTTTAAAATTATGCTTTGAAGAGGTAATAATTCTATCTTGAATACTGTATTTGCTTATTAGTATTTAAGTGACCTTCTAATCAATCATATACCCTCACTCTAATGGGCAACTTGTATTTATTTTCTTAGACTGTGCTGTTAAGGAGAGAGGAGAATCTGTGCATTTCTAGCTGTTTAATTACTCTTTCATCAGATCTGACAAAGATACGTCTTGCTTCCAATTCCTTCTCTATAGTACTAACACGAAGCTATCTTGTCCCTTCACTCTTTTCCATTCTGCTAATACAAGAAATGGTTGCCTGAATTTGGAAAGAAACAAATATGGCACACCTATTGACACAAATCTGTTGTACTTCACTAAGGCTAGTGCATTAGTGGATTGCTGTGGAAGTCTGAGGGTGTGATTAGATAGCACTTGTCTCATAGTTTGATCTGCTATGGGGAGAGGCTGGTTCAGTCCTACTGCAGACAATTAGACAACGTAATTACAGGAGCGAATTAGCCCATCCCCGGAGCATTCTTACACGCATCTTTTTGGGTCCCTTTCAGGGGTTACTTTTCTTTGGTGCAGGTAGGATCACTTCATTTTGGTTCATTTCCAACATGTGTACTCTCTGGGATCAAACCAAAGCAGAGCTTGTACCTTCCAATTTGCCTTCCACTTTCAATTTTCCAATATCATTAAGTGGCTTAAAAAACAGCTAAGCCACTTCATGATATTGGGAATTAAATACTACTACTGCTTTTCTGCAGAAGAGGGAAGTAAAAAATTTAAAGCCTATTAGACAATTCTGATGAGCTACATCACTTAGAAAAAATTTTTAAAAATGAAAACTTCCTCCCAGATAGAGGAAGAGAGAGGAGGCAGCAAGGAGGGGTTGTTTTTGCTGTCTTCATAAGGGAGTAGGATCAGATAGTGTTCCTTAAGTTATTTGTTCCATCTGGATGCAAGAATCATGCTGAAAAGCACACCAGACATCTACCCAACCTTGAGCAACCCTATTTAGCCTGATCCAACCTACTTCAATTGAACCTGTGTAAAGTCCTTAGTGCTGGACTATGATTTGGGAAGTGTGGGTCCTAATCCCCTCTGTGCAATGAAGCTCACTGGATGACTATGGGCCACTCCCTCTCAACCTGACTTGCCTCACAGGGTTCTTGAGAGGAACTGCTAGATAGCTCAGTGGTTTAGATAACTGGCTACAGAGCCAGAGGCTGGGAGTTCAGTTCCCTTTTGTGCCTCCTTGAAAATTCAATGAGCCATATGGCCTGTAGTTCTAAGATGATGATGATGATGATGATGATAAAGTGGGGAAAGTAAGATCAGTGTAGACTACCTTAAGCTCACTGGAGGAAATATAAAGATAACAGGGAACAAATTAGTGAATTTCCATCAACCCTGAGTGCTGGCCATGCTGCTTGGGACACATGAAGAATTGGGTTACGAAAACATCTGGAAGACTAGATTCCTTACCTCTAATATAAAAACTCAGAAACAAGCACTAAATACAATCTATCTAGCATTTGTACTATAGCACCAAATCACTCTGTATAGAAGATGAAATTAACCAACACTTGTTAATTCCCACATCCTGGTATGTCAAACTATCATGGTGGAAACTAAGCAATGAAAATCACATTGGTGTTTTTTCTGGGTGGCAGCATCAGCTTTACAGAATGGCAAGCTTGGGAATTTGTCAATCTAGTACTACCATTTCCATTTTGCCACATGTATGCAAGAATATAAAATGCAATACATAGGTTACATGCCTTACCTCTTCCAAGCTACAGAACCAACGGAGAGTTCCATACCTGAGGAACCTGGAGTCAGCACTTCTGCACTGTACAATTATTTTAAAATTCAAGATGGATTTCTGGATTTTAATAGATTGTGAATGAATGCGATTACTTGGATATCTTTTCTTTCCCTTAAAGTAAGTTTTAAAGGAACTAGCTCTCCTCTGCAATAAGACAATGGCTGAAATCCCATTGCTCAGCATAGTAAGTTGCAGCCAGAGTAGGCCCATTAAATCAGTAGGAATTTAATGCGTTATCTCCTCCATAAGTTCCACTGATTTAATAGGCCTACTCTAGTTGCAACTTACTGTGCTAAGCAAGAGGATTTCAGCCCATTAGTTCAATGTAGAAGTATGAACTAAACATGTCATATTTCATGTATGAAATACCATCATAATTTCCTTACAATTCATAAACTTTATCAGGCCTTGATTCTCCTCAGATTGATTGATTGATTGATTGATTGATTGATTGATTGATTATCCTGCCTATCTAGCCACTTAAGGCCACTCTAGGTGGCTTACAACAAGTGCAGTTACAATAAAATTAAGACAATTTTAAATATGGGGAAAACTTAAGATGAAAAGGGACAAAGGCGAAGGGAGAGGAGAAAGAGGAAAGATAAGGGAATGGCTGAAGGGAAGGCCTGCCGAAACATCAGTGTTTTTGATTGATTTTTATTCTCTTTTAAATAAAAGTTATTAACTTTTATTCTCTTTTAAATAAAAGTTAGTGGAATTTAGTACTGCAAGACACAATCAGAAAACCAGATTCCAGTTGAATATCAGGATAAAAAAATTCCTAACCATTAGAGCAGTACAACAATGGAACCAATTCCCTCAGGAGCATTAGCACTTAGCACATTAGCATTAGCATTTCCAAGGCTAGAAGCATTCAAGTGAAAATCAGACAACCATCTGTCAAATCTACTTTGATTTTGATTCCTGCACTGAGCAGGAGGTTGAACTTGATGGCCTTAAAGGCCCCCTTCCAACTCTATTACTCTATGAATCTATCATTTGCAATGCTAGGGAAAACACATCCTGTAATCACAAAGTTCCATACAACATTCTCCTCACCTAATTACTATTGAAAAGCAGCTATTAGAGTTTGAAATAATGAGATGAGGAAAAAGAGGAGGTCCCTGTATCTATTCTATATGGAATCATTTTGAAATTTGGAGGCCTATCTCTCTAACCTCTTCTTACAATAACATATTCCAAAATCTTTCTCTTTTTATTTAAATGGTAAAACGTTATAGAGAACTGCAGGTTAAGTGTTGCTTGGCCTCATTATTTTACCTACAATGTTATTTTGCCATTACTTCTGCATGTTCTCCTGGTAAATGCCATAACATTTCAACTTTGTTTCAAAAGTTCTAATGAATTTAAACAAACACACACAGAAGCATAGTATCCCACGCTTGTTCACAAAGTCAATACATTAGTAACAGGTATGATTATGCAGCATAAACCTCAACCAGGTTTATCTATAACAGAAATTTAGAAGACAGGTTCTGAAAGCAGTAAATTCCCAATTTTCTACTGACCAGCAGATAAATATGGAGATGCTTGGAGATTTATTTTCACCAACTGAGATTTATGCTGCCTTCTATTTAGTGAAATCTCACTTCAGGGAAATCTATCTCTTCACTGTCTGTTCTCCTCAATTGCAAAAGTTCAGTACCACTTTAGATAATAAACTCAGTCCTTGTGGGGGGGGGGGAGAAAGTAGTCTTATTAACTGACTGACACCCTCTGAACCTTTGTCTACCACAGTACCAATGTTTCATTTGATGCCATGTACAATTGCAGACGCCACCACAGCATTCACAAGGGAACATACAGCCGCACTACCATTTCTTTTTGTGTGTTTGGGTGGGGTGGGGTATTATATGTGTCCAGCAAAGAAGTGACTTATTATTGTTTCCCATAAAAGTTCAAGAATATCTTTCTGGACAGTGCATTAAATTCCCGGTAAAGCGGTATATTTCTTGGAAAGTAGTAAACTATAAATTGTGTTCCATGCAGAATTAATCTAAGCTGAATAAACCCTGGTTTTAAGAAGATATCAGCAGCAGAATCCAGCATTTTAGAAGATAATATTGTAACTCTTTTTTCTTTCAGTAACAACCAGGTTTTTAGCTATCAGGTTTTTTGATCACACAAGGCAATTCATACTAAAAAACACACAAAACCCTATAGAAACATCAGTTTAGGTTTTCATACAGCAGAAGTAGTCCAATTATTTGAAATGTACACAAAAATATCCATAGCAGTACAACAAAAAGCTACTGAAAACTCATCTTGATAGCAAGTCACAAGAAAGAAACATGCTATGGTTACTTACCAATAAGAACAGTTAAGCTTCACAAACTTCAAACACTTTTCTTGTGGTCTAGCAAAACTAGTTCCTTGCTTGCACCCATTTACAAACCACAGACTTCACCAGCACACCTCTATATGCATATTCAACTGTACTACACTAACCCTTTACCAAAGAGTGCCAATAAAACATATTTGTTGGAAACAGTAGTTAATTGGTAAAACAAAGCCACCAAAAACCATGCGAGTCAATTTCCCCATTTATTTTTTTAACACATTGCCATTTTAAGGAAACTAGTCTGACCTTTTCAGAACAATCTGAAGCATGACACTGATGGCCAAACTCAGGTTTTGAAGTACTTCATATACATATACTGTACACAACTTTAATAAACCCATATTTAATTATTAGAAAAAAGCCACTAGAGTTTTGAAACCCACTTTTATTTCCTTCTGCTGGTAATTTAAAACTTTCTTTAAACTCTAAAGTCCCCAAACTGGAAAAACTATTTGAAGGCATATTGAAATGAACTGAATGAATGCCTTAGTTCAGTTCTCACTGCAAAGCTAACTAGATTGCATCAACTGTCAGCTAAGAACATCCTTGCAGGTGACAACAGAAGGGAGAGGATTAAAAAGGTCAAAAGAGCACATCAACTGTTTTCTCTTCAACCTAAGAAGTGAGATTATTACTGCCAAGTCTACTGGCTGAGTAACACTGTTGTGCCACAATATTCAAGCATTCACACTGCACATGTTTTCATAACTGTACACTTTTCTTATGAGCAACACTCTCAGCTACCTAAGTCCTCAAGAAAAATAGAGCAGATGTATAGTGTAATTTTCTGCATATTTATTCAGAATGAGTTCGCTATAGCAGCCACCCATTTTAACTGTGCATTATGGTGAAATCCTTAACACAATTTTTATCCATTGATTTACTGATTGCTGGAGGTTTCTTCCTGTTTTTCTGCTATTAATTTAAAATTATATGCTTTTTTAAAAAAAATATATGTAACATTCTGAAGTTCTAAGATGGTGATGACAATTCATTAGAAGTAGGTCATATTGAAGTAGAAATTACTTTCAATGAAACATATTCAAAACTGGGCCATTAAATTGCAATCGTAAATTTGTTCAGGTAGTGGAGTATATTTCTTCTTCATCCTTTTAAAAAGGTATTAGTTAATAATGGATGTTCTCATGATGGATGGGTGGGTTCCTTGTAGTAATCAACAATATGAATTTGTTTGGGGGGGGGCTTTTAGAATTGTCACTTAAGGAGAAGAATTTTTTAGAATCATTAATACTTTTGTTTTTCAAAGAAACAGATAAAAAAGAAAGCTTTAAATAAATCTGATGGGAACTCCTGGTAGAAGAATCCTTTCAAATCTATGCTCTTTTTAATAGTAAACAATCAGCCTTCAGAAACTAAAAAAAATCTAAAACAGATTATGCACCCAACTTTGGATACCATTACTCAGGAAAATGGTGAGGTCTTTTCCCCATCTTTCCAAACATGTATTTCAGAGGCAGAAATTGCTACACAACACTACTATCTCTGATCATTCCTGCACTCTCCTCCTTCAGAACTATTTTATAGTGTCACCTATAAAAGAAAAAAACCAGTTCTCTAAATGCCCTGGTGAAACATGTTATCATAATCTCTTCCAATTAACTGAATTACGGCATTGTCAATATCATTTGTCTTAAAAGAATGTTGATTTTTTTTCATATAACATGAGTGGGAGACTTGTGACCCTCAAGGTACTGCTGACTGTAACTCCACCAGCCCAAGCTAGCACTGCCAGTATGATGGAACTATAGTCAAATGCAAGGGCACAGGTTGCCCATCCCTGCTTGATAGAATCTATATCATGTCACTTTTGTAGCATGTGATATCATATGGATTCATGTGTCTCCTTATTCCTAATAGAATGTGCACAAATACAATAACAATATTTTTGGTCACAGCCACTAGGATAACATAATAAGTAGAGCGGTGTAGGATAAGAGCCTATGCAGTCCACTACTCTGTTCCAACAGTAGCTAAGCAGATGCCTATGGAAGATTCCCAAACAGGACATCCATGCAGTAACTTTCTCTCTTGTGTTCCTAACAAAGTGACATTCAGGAGCTTCTCCACTGATAGCAGCTGCTGATGGCTTTATCCTTTATAACTTTGTCCAGTTCTTTCTTTAAAGCTGTACAACCATCTCTATATCTTGTAGTAGCAATTCCATAGTTTAATTCAATGCTGAGTGAACAAATGGTTTAGGTTTTTATATCCTGAATCTCCCATTATTCACCTTCATTGGATGGCTGGATATTACAGATCAATGGACTCTAATATATAAGGGAAGCAAGCTTCTCCAGATACAATTTCTGTATACTATGCATAAGATAAGCTGACTCTCACCACTGACTGATTAGTTTGGTACAAATATTATATTCACATCTTGCCTTTTTATCTATAATGGAACACCAGAAAGCACAAACAACAATCCAAGATCATCTCCCATCACAGCACTAATCAAATGCAGGCTTAGTTACTTTGGGAAGCTAATAATCTACTGCTAAATCATGACCTGGTTACTCAGGTAGAAAAGTGGGGTGAGGAAAAAATGGGGGGAAATGTGGAAAAAAGTTTCGAGTTCCCCTTCAAAAACGAAAAATGTTGGATTATGAAATATTTCATTCTGATTAAAATATTTAAAGTGAGGTGCTCCTATATTGGACAACAGAAATTGTTGATAGTGGTTATCTCAGAAAATGAGGCTGACTGCAAAAGTTTAATGAAGCAAAAATAAAATTTCAAAAACTGTTACATTTTTACAGTATATCCAGATTACAAGGGAGGTCCATACTGAGGGATACTTGAGAAGGAACTGATTGGTGACCTAGCCAGAATGTCAAACCATCAGTTTACCATGTGGCAGAAATCACACAGATAAAATTCAGTCCAGATTACAAGACATTAAAATAGGACTGCCTTTTGAAACAAGCTTTTTGATTGCCTAGAGAAACATCACAAATTGACTTTTTTTGTGGTAAAACAGACAACCCTGCCTGAACAAAAGCTCTGCCCATATACAATATGTTCCCAAGAGTGATGCCCAGCCCTCCTTTGAACAGGTCTGCAAAAACAGAACTAGTTTTTGAGTGGTTCCTGACTTAATAGTGTCTTTGCTGAGACATCAAGAGGGAATCTGGAGTCACCAGGCTTGTCAGTGTTGTGATGAAACAAAACATCAGTCAGAACCAGGCTATTTGGGGTGAACAGAGGCTTTATGAGGGCTTGTATCTAGTTTTAAATGTTTCAACTTGGCCTTCTCTTCAAAGCTAAAATTAATTCAGAGTTTTACACACACACACAGTAGCGACTGTAACGTTATTCCATCGATTAAAAGAGGATTTTGAAATCCTCAGCCACTAGGTCTGATCTGCAGACGATCACAGAAACAACGAACCTTCCTTGCTTGAGTCTACATATGACCTCCATCACGCCCCTGATCCTAGCAAGCCACAGAATAATTTTTAAAGAAGACCCTTCCCCTCTTTCAGAACAAGGAAGACCGTGATTTAGCTCTCTGTCACCTCCCTCAATTAATTAATCCCTTATTTCCGCGACAGCCATTGCTTCCAAGATGTCCCCCTCCCCAAAGCAATTCCTGATCTCTTTCTCCCCGCTCCCCACAATCCCATATCCGCCATACCTCCCCCCTCCTGGCAGACACCTCGCACCATGCAACTGCTGTAGACTTCTCCGAAATAAGACCCCGCGCGGTCCATGGGGCCGCAATCCCTGCGAGGAGGGAAGGATCAAGGCCGTGAAGGAGCGAACCCAACAGCTCCTCATCATCTGGCTGAGAAGAGAGCTCGATCTCTCCGGCAGCCTCCTCACCACCCCAGGTGACGGTGGTGCTGATGGTGCCGCTGCAGTCGCCTTTTCCCACAGCCAGTCCCCCTCCCCACCCACGGCGCACTCACAGCCCCGAGAAAGGCTCCCCTATTTCCCCTTTCGGGGGAGGCTCCCCAATACCAACCGCCCCACCCCGAGCCGAAGCAACCGCCGCCATGTTGGAGGAGGTTGTTTCTTTCTCACCTACCCCGCCCGCCGGCCCGTCCTCCGCCTCACTCACCTTGGGCTCCCCGGTGGCCCCCAAGCACCAGCGCCAGCCCCAGGAACGCCAGTCCAACGGCCGGCGGGAGGGGGCGGCGAGCAGCGCAAGCCGAGCCACCCGCCATGGTAACGGCCGAGCGGCGGCGGCGGCGGCAGCGGCAACGGACGCCTTGCTTTCCCCCTGCCTGACTCGGGCGAGACGGTTAACGACGGCGGCGGCAGCGGCCGCGCGAGACAAATCAGACACAAGAGGAGCGAGCAGGCGAGCGCGACGAGGGGGGAAGAGCCAGCCGGACTTAAAGGGGAGGTGGCTCTGGGGCTTAAAGCAGAGGAAGGTAGGCGGACGGGAAGAGAACGAGCCCGGAGGAACCGCCAGTTGTACGCCGACAGCAAATCAGAGTCGGCTGACAAAGGGGAGAGCGCGTGCGAGCGGCACGAGGAAGGAAGGCGCGCGCGCGCGATTGTTTGGGATGCGGGAAGGCGTGGGAGCCCCTCGCTTGGCAGGCAGGGCACGGCGGGGGCGGGGCCCGGGCGAGCCGAGGGGAGTCTATGCTTCCCTGAGCGCGTGCGGATGTATGTAAGGAGGTGTAGGGTGGCGGGTTGAGAGGGCGCGCCTGCGCAGGTGCCCTCTACGGCCGCACGGATTTGCAGGCGGGGAACGCAGGGTCGCGACACAGTTTCACGTGGCTGGTGCTGAGAAAAACCCTTTCCTCTGGCAGGAAGAAGATAAACAGGAGGCCGTGTCTTTGGTCCTATTCGCACACGCGTGTTCCTCCTTTGCAACTGCGGGAGGCCCATTGCCCGAGCGGGGGAGGGGTTGGGCGGTATGCCTCGGCTGAATGTGTGAATACCGCTCCTGCAACTCGTAACGCCAGCAGTGGAATAATCATTCTGCCTCATAGTGCTTTTTTCATTGGGGCCTGTTCTCACGTTCAGTTGCCGAGGGCGCGCGACTTCTGCAGAATCCTTTCATTTAAACTGGTCACTGCACGTATCGGCCAATTTTAATGAAAAGCTTTGCGGTGTTTGCAGTGATAGGCGAACATGCTGTTTGTGGTTGTTAAAGCTGGAATGACCTATTTAAAAGCGAGAGCCGCTGTTTGGGATGAGCAACCCAGAGGGGCGCTAAGTGGCCACAAGGGAAGAGCCGTGCATTCAGGATAGAAGCAGGTGTGAATCGGGCCCTTTTGATTAGCTACCAAGTGTTCATATTTCTCATGTTCTAATATTTGCCATGGGACATAATTCTACTAGTTGGATGGTGCTGTCTTTCGCATGTTGGTGGGATGGGGAGCAGAAATACATTTTCTGCACACCTCTCAAACTCTAAATGTTAAACCAGAAAAGGCTAGGCTAAAATCTATGGAAAGCAAAAACAACACACCTTGCCAAATGGATGAATGTTGAAGAGCGTCTCCCACCAGGACAAGACTAGGTGGACCTTCTCGAGGTCACTTAATAGGCTTTGAAGGGAAATAGGCTGATTAAAGAATAACCAAATAAAATGGGGTTACTTGGACACAGGAAAAATTAACTGCAATTGTGAAGAAATTCAGTTAATACAGCATTTATGTGTATGAAATTTATGTCTCATCAGTTGTACAAAAGATCTAGCAAATGACTGAGCTAACACTATTGTAGTAATAACTAGAAGCCAACACAGATTTGTCAAGAACAAATCCTGCCAGACTAACCTCTCTGATAGAAGGAATGCTATAGACATATCTTGACTTAAGCAATGCTTTTGACAAAGTACCCCATATTCTGATTAGCAAGCTAACTGGGTGTGGGCTGGATAAAATAACTGTCATACCCAGTTAGCTACAGAATCCTACTCAGAGGGTGATGATTACAGTGGGGTCTCTACTTAAGAACTTAATCTGTATTGGAAGGCGGTTCTCAAGTCGAAAAGTTCTTATGTCGAATCTGCATTTCCCATAGGAATGCATTGAAAACCATTTAATCCATATCTGCTCTTTTCCGTCCATAGAAACTACAGTGGAACCTCTACTTAAGAACTTGATCCGTATTGGAATGGTGTTCTTAAGTTGAAACGTTCTTAAGTTGAAGCAAAATTTCCCATAGGAATGCATTGAAAACAGATTAATCCGTTCCGGCTGTTTTTTGTCCTTATGTACAGGCACGTTTGTACACTGAAGCATTAATTCCCATAGGAACTAATGCAAAGCCGGTTAATCCGTACTCTACCACTAGGGGGAGATTTTTTTTTTAATCTAAGAGATCTGCCTAAAATGACCTAAGGTTAAAAAAAGGGCAGGAAAGTTTTTTTTCCCCATTCTTATCTTGGAGCTCCATTCTCAAGTAGAAGCAAAATTTAGTGAACGGAGCTGTTCTTAAGTTGGATTGTTCTTAAGTAGGGACGTTCTTAAGTAGAGGTTCCACTGTAATGGGTCCTTCTCCAACTGGGTGGAGGTAACAAGTGGGGTACTTCAGGGCTCAGTCCTGAGCTGTGTGCTCCTCAAAAATTTTATTAATGACCTGGATTATTACATACAGGGAATGCCAATCAAATTTGCAGATGACATAAAATTGGGTGCAATAGCTAACACCCTGGAAGACAGAAAGAAAATTCTAAATGATCTAGATAGGCTTGAGCACTGGGCTGAAAACAACAGAATGAAATTCAACACAGATACTGTAAGTACAAAGTACTGCACCTAGGAAAAAGAAACCAAACACACAGTCACAAGATGGGGTATACTCGGCTCAGCACTACTATGAGCGAGAAGGATATTGAAATTGTAGATAACAAGATGAATATGAGCCAACAGTGTGAGGCAGCTACAAAAGAAGCAAATGCTATTTTAGGTCTCATTAACAAATATATAGTTTCCAAATCCTGCAAGATACTTGTTCCCCTCTATTCAGACTGGTTAGTGCTCATTTTGGAGTACCTTGTTCAGTTCTGGACACCACAATTCAAGAAGGATGCTGACAAACTGGAACAAGTTCAGAGGAGGGCAATAAGGATCATCAGAGGGCTGGAAACCAAACCTTATGAGGAAAGGCTGAAATAACTGGCCATATTTAGCTTTGAGAAAATAAGACTGAGGGAAGATATGATAGCGCTTTTCAGATAGGCTGCCATACAGAGGAGCGGCAGGATCTGTTCTTGATCATCCCAGAGTGCAGGACACGCAAAAATAGACTCAAGTTACAGGAAACCAGATTTAAACTGAATATCAGGGAAAAACATCTTAACATTTAGAGCAGTACAACAGTGGAACCAATTATCTTGTGAAGTTGTGAGTGCTCCAACACTGAAGACATTCAAGAGAAACTTGGACAACCACCAGGCGGATATCCTTTGATTTGTATTCCTGCATCGAGCAGGAGGTTGGACTTGATGGCCTTATAGGCTGCTTCCAACTTCATTATGATATGATTCTATGAAGCAGCCCACTTCTGGTCAAAAATAGTCTAATTATCTTAATATGTTTAACAGTTGTACCTATATTTCATATCTGTCCATAATTTTAAATTGTGCAATGCTCTGATACAAAGAAAGAAAGACTTATGGAAAGATGATACAAGATTTGGCAAGTGATGGGGACCACTATGGGAATGTCTTCTGTGGCTCTAGGCAGCTTACTGTTTGTCATAAACTGTCTGTGGCAGCTACACACCATGGTAATAGATAGACCTTAACTGCATTCTCTCTTCTCATAGTAGCTCTGTATTGGCATAAATATGTTTCTGTTTCTCTTTGGCTTGCATGATGGTCACCTATGGAACAATTGCAGACAGGGTGCTGTGCTTTGTTCTACACTGATAGTGCCAGTGTTTTTATCATGCTTCTTGCAATGCCTGCTCTGTAGGAAATGAAGACATGGCGACACAGGATACCCTTCCATCTGAAGAGCTATTTTCAGACCCCACTATTTAAATTAGACATGAGTTCTATCTAAATGTGGGAGAGCAGACTAGTTCAGACCCCTTACTGAGCCCTCTTTCAGACGGTGATGCTGGTAGCTCCCTAGCGGTGCATCAGAGATCTGTGGGGGAGGCCAATTAAAATGTATCTGGTTGAAATGGAAAGCCTGAGTTTCATTTCTGCTTTCTGCTGTGGCGCACATGCGCTGCTGTAGTGGCCCCTTGGGGAACATGTGTGCTGTTGGAGTTGTTGCATTCCAGACTTACAAGGAAATCTCCATCTGAAATTCTTTCTGGAGGTTCAGCTCATGATTCACTTATGGAATTTCTCTCGTCTGCATAGATGTGTGTGTGCGGTTGGGCAGAGATAAACACCAGACCTGCAAAGTACAAGACAGAGAGCATGTCCAGCTGTGAGGCTCTTGCCAAGCAAGAAGGGTAGAGGGACTGCAAATAAGAGATGACTGGGAAAGAGGACATATTTCTGGGAAGAAGGAAGACATTTCCAGAGAACATTTTTGATATTTCATCCAAATGAATTGGTTCTGTCCTTGGTTGTTATGAAGACATTTATCCGTATGCATAAGAGTCTGTGGTAAATGTGGCAATTGGCAGAGGAGGCCACAATGTCTCTGCAATCCTTTCCAACATTTTGTTATCCCAGACTGTGATGGCAAATGAATGAAGTTATTCCTCCTCCTCCTGTTTTTTCTTAAGGTGCAGGGAAGAATCCTGTTGACTATTCACACCAACGTAATTGCAGTGGCATAAATCACAGTAGGGAATTGCCACCAATTAATGAATCGCTGCTCGTATTTCTTGTTGCAAAACAATTGTGTGGCTTGATGGGAGATGAGGAATACAAACAGCATCTTGTTAAGTATCGTAGTAGCAGTTTGCTACTGCAGTTTAAATTGTTGCACTTATGCTGGCTTGAATAACCAATAGGCTTCTGGTCAACATTTCTACAGTATATTCTACACAAAGGTCCTACAGTACTGCCTCGAGTGGAGGAACACTAATCATGCTAGATTCTATCAAACTGATAGGACTTCAAGTATGACTTTGGATGGATTTTGTGTGCCTGCCATCCAGGGTTCACCCTTTGGAGAGAGAGGCTTATTCCCATAAAGCTATTCACCAGATGATGAACTAACCAAAGCAACTCTTGACATGACAGCATTAGTGGCAGGATCGTCCACATAGATGAAATCAGAGGTTTTCAATGGATTTCTGTGCGTGTAGCACTTTGTGGAATCATGTAATCAGGCAGATCTTTGTTTTGGGAGACTTTCTAAACATTCTGGATGCATTGAAAAGGAATTTAAACCACCTCATCCCTTTTTTTTTTGTTGGTCTTGAGGAGCCTGATTATGACAACCCTGGAAGCCCTTTGCCACGTGCTGGATGGAAACAGTAGCTGAATATCAAACCATGAAGGGTTCACTCAGGAAGGAAAGGCAGAGCACTTCTGCAGAATAATCTAAAAAACGGTGAAAATCAGGGTCTTCCTTACAAGTGAAATATTGAGAAGATTTATTTCTTTCCTCATGAGGCTAGAACCTTTCTGTGTAGAAAATTTCCCAGCCAGACCTGGTTTATAGTGTATCCTGGACCCTTTAGTTGCAGGGAACAAAATACTCTTAATAGATCGCAGATCAATGGCCCATCCTTTTCAGGCAGGATTTTCTATAATTAAAGCAGGATCTTGGCTTTGTTCTAGAGAAGTTTGCTGCAACCACCAGGAAGCAGGTGGAGATGGGAAGAAAAGTTAAAATAGTGAAGTTGAAGGTGCTGCAAGGGAGGATAATCACACCCGCAGCAAAACCAAGAAGGAGCAAGAAGGGAGCTATTATGGGAGGTAGCAGGTAGCATTGTGATGCAATTGGACCCTGATAAGATCTATTCTGTGATGATGATGATGATGATGATGATGATGATGATGATGATGATGATGATGATGATGATTTATTTGATTTATATACTGCCCATCTGGCAGCCAGGGCCATTCTCAACCTTGGGCAACTCAGGTGATCTTGGACTGTAATTCCCAGAAGCCGTCACCACTGGCTGTGCTACCCAGGGTTTCTGGGAGTTGCAATCTAAAAACATCTGGGTTACTCAAGGTTAGGAATCACTAATCTATGCTATTATTTTGGGAAAGCATCACACGTCCTTCTACTTCATTGGAGGAAGAAGACTTTGGAAAACATTTATTAATTAATTCCCTTTATTTTTTATATTTTTGTGTCTCACCTTTTTTCCCCACTGAGTTCAAGGCAGTTTCTGCTGCTCTCCTTTTTATTACTTCTTTATAGCAACAACCCTGTGAAATCAGCCGGGCTGCAAGAGAGTGAGTGGCCAGAGGTTATCCAGGGAGCCTTCCGATTAAGTCCCAGTCTGGTCATCTCGACTGCCATACCACACTGCCTTTTGTTTTTGACAACTGTAGATATCTGCAACTGCACTATTGTTCACAAATAATTCGTCAAAGGCTTATTGGCTACAATTCTAGGCCCCATTTCCTGGAAAGAAGTTGGGTTGAACTCATTGGGATTGATTTCTGAAGACACATGGTTAAGGTTGGATTGACCATCATCTCTAATCTCAGTATAACTTTATTAAGCAAATTCTCTATCCTAACTGGAAGCTCTCCTGTATTTTCTAGTCCCCATTTCTTCGGCAAGAGAGCATCCTTTTCTCCAAAGTACAGGCATCGTTTTCTTGCTCTTAGTATAACAGGAGCCTATAATAATAATAATAATAACAACTGTGTGCTGTCAAGTCAATTCTGAGTTATGATTACCCTTTTCAGGATTTTTGAGGTAGAGAGTGCACAGAAGTGGTATATTATTCACTTCTTTTGGCGGTGCCCTGGGCCTTTTCCCTTTTCCCTGGGCACCCAGGCTGGCTGTTCTTCCAGGAGGCATAGGGGACAATCCAACTCCCAACCTCTGATGCCTAATTTGCTGAGCTGTCCAGCCAGCATCAGGATCCTATGGAGCCAGCCTATATATTTTGTAGCCCAAATATTTTTTTTAAACCCCAAATACTAAAACAACCATATGTCCTTTAGCTTTAACTGCTGGTTTCACAACCCAAGAGGCTTATAAGTAGGCTGAGATAGATGTTGAGTAGTTAACTAGTAGCTAGTTTATTTTCCCCTGCCCCAAGTTACAAAGTTAGGAAGAGAAAATGTTTTCCAGATTGCTCAATTTATTTAACTTTTGATTCAGCTGGTCTCTTGGTCTCTTTGCTTATCACAGCTGTTCTCTTTTAAAAAGTGAAAGGGGAGATTTTCAATTATTTTGTCACCAGGATGGCCCTAAAATGGCCAAACCCCCTCCACCCTCAAACGCCCTCCCCCTACTCTGGCAGCCAGTGTTCTGTGTTAGGCACAGAGCTTTTTAGACTACTGGTTATCTAATAGTTCATTCCCTTTTTGAGTTCTTTATAATGTTTTGCAACATTACTGGAATCAGTGATGGGGTGTGAAATCACAAATTCCAGGAACTGTCATTGCGCCATCCAGATTTTTTTTATCAGAGAATCAAACTTAGAGTCATTTCGTGAAAATCTTTGGCCTATGTACTTCCTTTTTGCCTTTTTTTTTGGTGGGGCCATGTGGAGTGGAGACATCCATCACATTTGCTGGCTTGCGTCTGTTTGCTTCTGCTATCAGCAGGAAACGATGATATTCTAGCTGGATTTGGCTGATAAGGGCTTGGCTGATGCATGAAGAGCATATGAGTCCTCCTTGGTGTGTTTTCTTTATGCAATGGATTTGAGAATACTGTAATTTCCAGCAGCTGCTAATGTGACTTGTTCAGTGAAAATCTCCAAACAAAGTTGTGTGACTCCTCTTGTACTTTGAAATATATCAACCGCAATGCTGCATTAGAAAAGCCCTATTCTTCACCCTTTCTCTGTTATATGAATCCACCACTTTTCCTGGATGACATTCTTTATTTTTCTCAAAAAGGCCTGAGGGGGATCTTCAAATGCTTTTGGTTGCTACAGCATCTACAGTCTCTTACAAATGGGACTGATGGGGGTTGTAGTAGGCCTACAGACTCCCCAGAGATTGAAGCCTAGTCTCCCGGTGGCTGAAAGGTCTTCTTTGTTCAGATTGTCACTCTGCTTTTTGTCTGGTGGTACGAATATGTTTATTTGAACAGCCATTAACAGTTGAATTTGCCACTGTCTCATTCTGCTAAAAAGAAAAAAATGAAGCTAGCACTGCCTAACGAATTCCTTATGTGTGATATGACACGTGCAGAGGTGCTCTGTGTGCAATGTACAATATGGGTGGGAACTTCCCGCCATCATTTGTGAGTGTTGTGCCCGGCCTGGCTCTGTATTGCTCCCCATTGCTGGGGAACTTAATAAGATGGAGAATGCAATTTGCACTCATGCCAAATGATTGCCCCCCCCCCCACCAGACAGAATGTTGGGATAAAGAGGCCCTTGATCTGAACCAGCAGGACCTTCTTTCTGCAGTTAAAGAATGGGATCAGTATGAGAAAATGTGTAGTGCATTCTCTCTTGTGAGAGCAGAAAATGGAAATGTTATTTATTCCCAGAATCCCCCAGGAAGCATGGCTAATGTTTGTTTGTGCTGCTGAGTTTTAAACAGACACTGAACAGGTAGGTCTTGGGGTTCTTCTGCCTCTGGATTTCCTACATTGAGGCAGAGGCTGCCTCAACAACGTTTCCTGTGACGTTGTGATTCTTTGAAGACTGCTTCTTGTGTCTGGAAATGATACTGGAAAAACAGTAGGAACTCATTTGTGCCTTACAGCACAATGTCAGATGTCTGAACTTGAATAACCAGTCTGAAAGCCAGAACTTCACGCATCTCTGAAATTACTAGCAGCACACTGAGATTTACGCACTAAGGCTCAGTCACACTTTATGTGAGAATCTTTAACTGTGAAGACAGTGTCAGCAGCTGCATGCTGTAACATGTAAAGCAGAGAATACAAAGTGCAAACTCCTAAAAGATCACATGTGCTAAACTTCTCACCCATTGTATACACTAGGTATACTCATGGACTTACTTACTTTATATGACAGCAAGCTCTAAGAGGGGCAAAGGGTTATATAATAGGCCCAAACAAACCACAACAAAAATGTTCTTTGGAAGGGGCTAAAACAAACTCAAGAAGTGGTTGGTTTGATATGAGATCTGAACCTGGTAGAAACCAGAACAAGCTAGAACTCTGGTTACTACCAGGTTTAGAACTCATATCAAACCAGGGAACCCACCCAGGAAAGAAGTGTGGATTCTTTATCAGGCTTCCTGACAGAGAAATAAGCCACATAGTTAGCTCCTGCCATGTTTACACAGCATGCCAAATAAACCACAGACCAAGGATTTGTGGGTTATTTAGTCACTCATGCTGCAAAGTGGGAGCTAGCAGCCACCATGCATCAGCCCAGCATGCTAGCCGAGCCAGGCTTCTTCAAAATACCAGCTTGCTGTGATGTCAGAACACGCCCCCAGCATGTTCCGACATGCAGACCTGCCAATGTGATGCAGATGCTCCCCAAGATACAAGCAAGAAAATACATACATTCTTCAAGATTTCACACTGCAGGACAGATAGGACAAACGCAATGGTTATGCTCCATTGGAGCAGCCACCATATTCCACCTAGATTTCCTGAAGAGAAGCTTGTATTGGCACTAGTGGCTATGGAGACCAGAGGGTTTCTACCATTTCCGTATTTAGCTTCATCTGAAGCTTATCCCTGAATTTACACATTGCACAGAAGGGACTTCTTCCAGCACAGAGAACGATTTATGTTTACTTTTCCTTAATCAGAGTTGTTTTGGGTATACAAAGTTATTAGATACATATGTTACTGATTTGCATCTGCAAGCTTCTCATGAAAATAAATACACAGCAGGGCTTCTGTGCCAGTGCAGGGGTATGGGATGGAGTACAACTTTGGTAGCAAATGGTGTGTATGTGGGGGGGGGGGTAAAGGTTTGGAGGAGCAGACGCACCTTGGTGTGTCATCCAAGTTTTCCTGGCTTATCAGCATGTTCTCCTTGTGGCTCAGTCCAGCATCCACTTTTCGAGCTGGAAAACTGATTGGAGCATTAATGCATAAATATTTGTTCACCCCCAGCTTGATAAAACACTCAGCCAGAGCCACAAAGAACTCCAAGAGCTTCCTCTGCTATTAAAAACAAAACATGGAGCCAGTTGTAATATTTTGGACACATTTGTATGTCTCTAATAGACAACTGCGAACCGACAGCTATAAAACCATACAGTTACCAAGCTCTTGGAAACATAGGCAGGAATCCAGTGACCCATTAGCAGGGGTCTGTTACTGGGGCAGTCCTTTCCTGCCCTCCCCAATTGAACCAGGCATGCCACTCTGTGTTTTCTTAGCCCTCTAGAGCAGCATTGAAAAGCAGAACAAGAATTGGTCTCCCTCCTGATTCTGCTGATGGAAGCATCTCAGTCAGTGGGAGGTCCTCCTTCAGATCCTATCACGGGTCTATCTCATTCAGCATCCTATAGCTACTTGAAGGGCAGGCAACTGTTCTTCCACAGAGGTATCCCACCTGTATATCCTGTCAGCACTGGCCAGCATAGCCGAAGAGTGATGGATTATGGGAGTTGTAGTCTATAAACAAAATTTAGAGTGCCACATATCATCTCCCTGATCTACACCAACCAGCAGCAGTTTCCCGGAGCTTCCGTCTTTGACAGCATTATGTGGAGATGCTACTAAGCCTGAGACCTTTTGCATCCCAACTGTAGACTCTGTACCCATGCTGTGGGTTCTCCTCCACATCCTTTGCTTGGAATTCCCTCCCATCTCCAAAGAGAACTAAGCAGAGAGCACATCTGAACTACCACTCAAAAAGCAGCTTGCATTCCAATCTTGCGCTCCTGTCTGCATAACAGAGCAGCGAGTCTGGATGTACAGTAGTGCAAAAAGGATGCGAGTCAGGGGGTCCTCAGCCCATCTCAGTTCCTTGATTAGTGTATCTGTATGATACACCTGTGTGCAAAAACCTAACATATTAACACTTGTGTGTTCTAGGTGTGTGTGTAGCACACATGTAGCTCTAGAAATGACACAAATGAAGTAGGCTATAATTATTTGAAACTGATGAGACTTAATTGGCATGCCCTTTTGAATGGGAATTTTTACAATATCTGCTAGCAAAACTGAAATATCAAAAACATTTTGGAAAGCCTATATTTGATATTGGCAGGAATCCGAAGTTCAAATTTTAATTCAGGTGTCATTTCGCTTTAGGCATGTCTCTATCCCTCAGCAAATAAATCTGCAAATTCGGCTACCCCACAACTTGGTTATAGTAGTCTATCCACTTAAGCATTCTTTTTAGTCACATGCAGCTTAAAAGAAAATTGTTACAAGGTTTCTCTAAGAAATTTGTTCACTGTTTTAGGTTAATAGCTATTTATGAGGCAGTGGTTAAGGTGCTTCATTCCTTTTTGCCTTAATGGGATTTATGCATCCTGTGAAGAAAGTTGCTGACCCTTTTTTTCCTTGCTTCAGGTTTTCATTCTTTCTTTATGCACCTTTTATCCTTTCTCCTTCCATTGTGCCTTCCCTGTTTCCATTATGGAATCAGTCCCCCCCCCCCCGTCCCCACCTCTACACAAAACAAAATAATGTAAGTTCTATCCGATAAAACCCCAGACAGAAATATGTACAGGAAAATATTTCTGCAGTGTTGTGCATGGAAAACACTATGATATTGCAGGAGACATTTTTATGCATATTTAATAAATATAAAATAATTTCTGTGCAAAATAATGACACTTCAAAATCAACTTGAGTCTTCTTCGTGAAACATCATTACAAGTCTTTCACTTAGGTTCACTCAGTTGTCCTTGTCATGGATATAGTATGTGCAAGTATAAATGTGTCTAATGGATACCAGCAGCACATGATCCAGAACTATCTCACTATGTCAGGATGAGACCCCTTCTTTTGCTTTGGCCATGGGCAGCCTTTACGAAGAAATGCAAGGTGTGTGGGTGATAATTCCTTGGAGGCACACACTTGCAGGTATTTTGGTGAACTGCCACAGAATCTCAACAGAATCTGCTTGTATCTTCATGTTTTATAGTTTAAAGATTTGAGGTCCAGCCTTGAGGGTGATTAGAATGCTGTAACCCTACTGCTGCCAACAATCTTTTTAAAATGATACCCTTCCATGCACAGGGCCAAATAAATGTTTGTGGACTCATGCACATGGCGTGCTTGGCTTGTATATGTTGCACACCGGGTATGTAATGCTCCTATGCATGAGTGCAATGTTTGATCCAAATGGTTTTTTAGACCGTAATCCCCCTCCAACCCTTTGGTCACATTGTCAAAATATAAATGTCTCACAGTGGTTTAGCCTTTTGCTTTCTGCCGAATTTGGCATTCAGGTTTTCCTAACATCTTGCTCAGAGCTGACTATGCAAAAGTAGTCACTGGATGCTGGTTGTCAAATACTATTCCAGGTTTCCTTAAACATTTAGGGACAGATAAGATCTGCTCTTTAAATAACAGCATGGCTGCATTTTGGTGAACCCCAGCTGATCTCCAATATATAGTGAATCGGTTGGGCTCAGTCCTTGTGGTCAGGATGGTGGGAAACAATGGGCAAAATCCACTGTGTAAGGGTATCTGTAACACAATGTTCTTCTCCCGTGTCTTCCTACTAGTGCCCCTTGCAGCAGTTAGAAAGTAGGTAAACATCCCAGCTCCAGACAGGAACTGGGTTTGGGGATGCAGGAGGGAACAACAGCAAGGTCAGGTCCTCTGTGTGTGTGTGTGTGTGTGTGCACGTGCATACACACACACACACACACACGTACGTGCAAACAGTGGTGATGTCTGCATTCTGCTCACAAATTCTCCTGCACGAACCACTCCTATCCATGTGCATGTGAATCTGGTCCTCTTTTGGCAAGGAAATACCTCTGAGTAGGCTTTCTCGCTCTCTTCCATATCCCACATGCTCTGTGCAATACGAAACTCACACAAGCAGATCCTCCAGACCCAATCTAAAAACTAGCTTATGAATGGCCCTTAATTGGTGTTTCCACAGCAGCACCCCTTTAGGCAGAGCAGCTGCGCTGTTTCCAAGCACGATCCCTCCCTCTTTTTTTTTTTCCAGGCATATGTGGCGAGACGAACTGGCGTCAGGTTACGGATCCAGGGGGTATTTCTATTAATGTATGTTCTGGGAGAGAGGTGGGTGTTGTCCCCTCCCTTTTGTTGCTAGAGAAAACAAATTAAGGAGGCCCAAAGCCGTCATCTGTTCCGTGAAATTTCCTTGCAAAGGATCAATCCCAGTCATGGGGGCTCTAGTCCAAATCCCCTTGGCTAGATTTCAAACAAGGTTTGCAGCAGCAACCACTGACAGAGGCCAGGAGGACCAGAGAGAGGCTGCAAATGCGGGGTGGTGGTGGGGAGGTGACCTTGAACTTTCTTGCTCAGCCAACAAATCAGACATTTGATCTCTGGTCCCTGGGCTGGTCTCGCTGTAAGGAAGGCTGTTTGGGTTTATCAAAGGAGGTGCTGAGCTTTTTCAGTGTCTTTTTAATCCTCAAAGCTGTAAGTCTGGCTGAGGGGCTCTGGAACCAGCATTCTTTCATGATCTTAGTCAGGGCAGACAAAGTCTGGGAGGGGGAGGATGAGGGGGAGAAGATTGGGAGGGAGGGAGGGTGAGAGAGAGAGAGAGAGAAAGAGAGGTTATCATCACCATCATAATCAGTACTGTCATGAAGGAACAGAGTTTACATTTTCAACCTGTAACATATAAATAGAATTATGTGTACATATTAGTCTGTGCATCAGACACTAGAACACTATTGCTTTCCCTCGGTCTCCTTTGAGTCTTTTCTCCCCAGCGAGAGCCTCCAAATTTATCTCAGAATCTCATCTGAAAACCAGAGTCTGCAACAATTCCAGTCCCCACTTGGCTTTTGGCCAACATGTGGAAAATGTCATTAACCATGGATTTCCAGTACAGAACCCAGAGTTTGTGAGAGGCAGATCATGCAGGTATATACTGTCTGGAAAGCTGTCTTGTGAATGCCTCTGAAGCAAAACCTGAACAGCAACGTGTACTGAAATTTTCAATGGAGGTTGCTTATATTTTTAAGGGTGCACGAACAGCTTCAACTCAAAGAAATGCGGGCAGGAGAGTCATGGGGGAAAATAGTATTAGGCAACCACCAAAATGACTGTTCAATATTTATTCCCCTCACTCCATTCACCCAGGACTCAAGAGTCTTCTTCTTCATTCATGACATATGTATTCCAATGCTGCTTGGTGGGAGAGTTTTACCTGTGCTACCTAAGATATAACCTCAGTTTATCAAATGTGGGTAGAATTTCTTTCTGTGAGAATAAAAAAGAGCTTAGGGCAGTTTTGCTTTGGGACACATTTCCCAGAAACCCCATTGTGACTTGTTTCTTGTCTGTTTCTTGGTTTGGTTGTTTTTTGGAGTGGGGGCAGGACCTGCCATTAAAAAAAAAAAAGTAAAACTAACATTTCCCAGCTCTGGAATAAGCAGAAGACTTGCTGTCATGTCTGATGATTGAGGCACTTGTACACATATAGCTAATATTGGCCAAAGGAAAGCTGCTTAGAAGCTTTCAAAGGGTTTGATTGTGGCGGATGAAACATGCACAGAGGGCCCGAAAGGAAGATGCCATGCCAGTTGATACACTAGAAAGTCAAAACAGGGCCTGTAGGTGTAGGCATGTTTGGCATGTAGGGCATGGGTCAGGAACCTTTGGCCTTGCAAGTGATTTGGGCCACAGCTCTCACAGTGGACTCCTTGAGCGGAAAGATATTTTAGGCCCCAGCATCTGGAAAGCCAAAGGATCCTCACTTTTGGTCGGTGTACACAAGCAGTTCCCAATCTTGGGTAACCCAGGTGTTCTTGGACTGCAATTCCCAGAACCCCTGGGCAGCACAGCTGGTGGTGAAGGCTTCTGGGAACTGCAGTCTAAGAACACCTGAGTTACCCAAGGTTGGGAACCATTGTTGTACACTATCAAAAGGCACATTTTACAGGCTTCGCCACAGTATGGCAAGTGTCCTTTATACATACTGTTGTCCATGCATAAGCTTTACTTTGACCTTTGGCAGAATGCACATGGAACAGAGTAGTGATGGTGGTAGTTGCATCCAAAAGAATTGGCTTAGGGGAGTGGTAAAAAGACGAGGGCTCCCACTGTCCTCCATTATACAGACTCAAAAGATGGACTGAAAAGAGCTAAGGATGGGGGGAGTGTAGCAAGGTTACCTGGTAGGTGAGAAGAGTAGTAACCATGGCACCATAAGTACAGCAGCAGGAGGAGGAATATCAGAAAGCTGGAGAGAAGCTTTAATACTAGGGTGCATTAAAAAATCATGACAATCTGGAGTTCCTGGGAAACGTCAGCAATTGCTTCCACTTGGAGCAGGAAGCCATTGCTGACAGTCTGCAGTTGCTTCACTATCAGAACTTAGCAGGAGCCAGTGCTCTGTCTTTCTTTTCCCTCCCAACAAGCCAGAGAAGAACCTCTGTTTTGTTATTCAGTTGTTTTTCTGGTTTGTTGGAGGATGCCACACCAAACCAACCACAGGCAGAAGGTCCAAGATTTGTTTGCTGTTTGACAGTGCTCACTAGTGCATTGTGGTTGAATGTTGAACCCTGATTGTCTCAGAATTTTGGCTTGTTGTGATGTGCAAACATGGTCACACAGTCCCCACCACAACTTAGTATCTCTTTCCGCAGCTTGCCAGCCAGGAACCAACTGGTATGTCTTGCATTATTTTTGTGAACTACCTTGGGCATGATCTAAATAAAAGTTGTGGGGGTGGAAATCTTTAAAACACATTAAACAATAATAAAAAGCTGAAGTTCTAATGGTAACATTTAGTGACTTGTTTGCAATCTACAGTTACCCAACTCTTATAACAATAGTTGGATGTAAACATGGCTGTCAAGTTGGGCCAAGACATTGAATAGAATATGCATTGTGTCCTTGTTCCTTCGTGGATTATGCAGATTCAGATGGGTGTGATGGTGGAAAATATGTTTGGAACCAGTTTTATATTGTTGTCCTTTCATATTCATGAAATACATTTTATTTGTTTTTCTTTTCATTCCAGATTTATGGACCCACTAATAAGACTAGAGTGTTTCTGCTTGTTGATGGATGTTAATATGGTCAGAATTAGTTAAATGAAAAGAAATTTCTTTCTATTAAACCTGGAATCAGTATGTATTGCCCTTAGGCAGCTGCAAAGGCCCTTCATTCCCTGGAAAGGCCCACTTACAGATGCTCAGGACTCTCATACATCTGGCAAATAGCCATTTTGTTTTCCATCATCCCACTCCTACCCTGATCAGCATAGGTAGCCACCAGTACCACATGGGCAGCAAACCTGCCTTCCAGTGTGTGGTACCGATGCAGTGTGCGACCGTGCACCCGCACAGCTTAGAGGGAACATTGCAGAAGACACAGACAATGTTATTGGCCCTCCACTTAGTCCTTGTACAATTAAAAATGGCCTTTTTTTCTTTTCTGAATGACAAAAAAGAAAACAACAACAAAAAAAATGCAGTGGCACAAATAAGTTACAGAAAGGGACTATAACTTTCTGCATTGGCTTATTTTTCATGCATCATTTCTTCTGGTTTTGTGAAGCAGTGCGCCCTTCCATGTGGAAGCCCTATCATCTGACCACCCAAAGTCTTGGCCAGCCTCCCTCTGGCTCCTGAGATACTAGCAGGCACAGCCCACACATGCTCAGGCTCTTATCTTCCCGGTCTTCTCTCTCCCTGGTAATGCTTTTTACAAGAGGCGTGGAATTATGATGGGAATCTTCCAGGGAAGCAAAATGTTGCACCTAATGCCAAATTCTACACTCTTTCTGTGATTGCAGATATGGAAAATATACACCTCTATCCCTAACAACAACAGCAATGTGTTGTTAAATCAATTCTGACTTAGGGCAATCCTGCCAAAGTATATGTTACTTAGAAGTGGCTGGCCCGCCCTTCCTTTGGGTTGCTACAGCTTGCCCAAGCCCATAGATGGAAGGGCACATAATCCTCACCAGCGATGTGCTGTGGGCAACTTTGGGTGGCCCCTATTCTGAGAGGCACGGCAGGGATTTGAACTGGGGCTGAAGCTCTGCAACCAGAGGCTCCAACCTGTTGAGCAGAATGGCTGCTCTATTACTACAAAAACTCAACCACTGGGTCCTGAATCTGGCAATCCAGAGCTCTGCTCAAACCTTTACAAAAATGGCTTAAGTGGGAGGCTTGGCAGCTGCAGCTTTTCCTGTCCAATTTTCTCCCTTCTCCCTTTCCTTCATTTATTGAACGTATTGTTTGCTACAGAAAGGGGTGCCCAAAGGTAGAGGACATTGCCTCAAGGCGACTCTGTTTCCCTGCAAAGCTGACCTGCCCTGCAAGCCTCCATTTCCCAACCTAGTCCTCCTCACTGCTATGAAACGCTCTTTCCCTCTGGATACAGAAGGTGTCACGCAATGGCATCCCCCACCCCCACCCCCTCAGGCCAAGTGCAAGAATGTTGACTTGGAAGTTCAATTTATGTGTGGAATGTGCTCTTTGTTTCCTCCCAAGAAAAGAGAACCAAGTCACAAAGCCCTCAATGGAGTCCCCTAAGAATAAAACTGTTCTTTCCCAGAGATATACTTTCCTGGACTGCAAACCCTCCCCCCCCCGTGTGCCCCCAGCCGGATGTTCTGAGCCCCACGGCTGCCTCACTCACTGGATCCGAGTAGAGCCGGTTTGGGATGGTGGGAGTCTGCTGGTCAATGCAAACCACCTTCTTCATATCTTCAAAGCTGGGATCGGAGGGCACCAGGTCAAAGAAGGGAGGCCGGTAATCTTCTACAACCCCTGGGAAAGGGAAAGGGGAAGGCAGGGGAGACAAGAACGTTGAGGCACGGGGCTGCAAAAGCTCCACACAACCAGCTTTCCATCTTGTGCTCTAGATTGACTCTGAATTTTCCTGCAGCGCTTACCACACATACCACCGCAGGTTAATCAGCCATCTCTCCTACACAGGCTTATCTGTATTACCACCCAGCTTTTGTTTGTTTTCTGAAGGTTGTTTGGCCATTTTTATCTACTTGTGATTTCTTCCATTCCTGTTATCTTCTCATTTCACTGCTCCATCCGCTGGTTATATCTAGAAATGGGGTGGGCAAAGGGTAGCCCCAGACCCACAGGCAGGCCCCTGATGTGCTCTTTGCAGCTTCCCCCCCCAACACACACGCACATGCCATTTTCTAGCAAGAAATTTAAAAAGGAAGAGTACTGATGTTCCTGGAAGCCTGCAGGAGTGCCAGTTTACTTTTTTAAATAGGTCATAGCATCCCTTCTCCACTGCACTATTTAACAACTTCAAATACTGATTTTTTAAAATTGGAAGTGGTCCTTCAGACACTTGCCGCTTCATTTTTTTTTTTTTTTGCAGGTTTAGGCATTTTTGGATAGAAAAATTCATCCCTGCACCAAAATGTGCTGCTTCCATCCACAGGCTGCACTCTCGTTTATACTTGGTTTGAACAGTAAAGTTTACTTCACTGCAAAGGTTTTTCTCTGCTTATCTGTACTGCACATTTCTGTTGCATTTTACATCCTTCCCACCTCACTTCACTCCACCCACCCACATTTGTCTGCCTTCTGAGGCAACATTGAAAGAATATTGAGAGGCAATAGGATGGAATGGTTAAGAGTGCTAGACTGGGATCTGGAGGCTCCATTTCTCCCCTGGCAGTGAAATTCAGTGGGTGTCCTTAGGCAGCCTGATCAGCCCAACCTGACCATCTTATTAGGAGCGGAAGTATGCTGTGTTGCTCTTGCTGAAGAAAAGGCAGGATGCAACTACAGTGGTGCCTCACTAGACGATGATGATCCGTTCCACTGAAATCGCTGTTTAGCGAAACCATTGTCTAGCGAAAAGCATTTCCCCATTGGAATGCATTGAAACCTGTTTAATGCATTCCAATGGGGAAGAATCGTCGTTGTCTAGCGAAGATCGGTCATAGGAAAGCCGCTTTGCGAACCGTCAATCATCTGTTTAAATCACTTGCGAACCTTAGGTCCCAAAAACACCAGTTTTGTGAGCGCGGAGGGAGCTGTCAAAATTGTCGTCTAGCGAAAATCAGTTTGCGAAGCAGGGACCAAACATTGTCCAGCAAAATTCCCCTATAGGAATCACTGTTTTGCAAATCACTATAGATATCGCAAAAAGTCAATGTCTAGCGAAAAAACTGTCATGCAGGGTAACTGTCTAGCGAGGCACCACTGTATCACAAATAAATAAACAAAATTCCATATGACAAAAACGGTGGCAGTCCATCAAAGCTTAGGTCCAATAAAAATCCCTAGACCTAAGGATGTCGCGAGACCCTTGGCTATCTAATCATCCCATAATCCAGAACTAAGGAACCCACAATGGCCAACCAGATGGAGTCCAGTTCTAAATTATCCCATCCAGCCTGAAAAATGATGAAGGATCATAGGAAAGGATCATGAACACCTGGGGGTAGGGGAGTGGGGGGAACCCTTAGGTTTCCCAACCCTGTTTTAGGATCCCCATCACAAGTCCTGCTGTTCTAATATACCTGCATACATGACTAAATGGGCTGTAATCGGGAGGTGAAACTGAGAAGAAGCTAATCCTGCCCACTATCTAAGACAATTTCAGTAGGAAGCCCAAGAGCATCTGGTCTCCTTTTTCCAGTGGTGGCACCCCCAATAAGTTCTTCACATTCTTCCGTGGCTTTCCTTTATGCTAGTGGAGGAGATAAGAACACTGCACTTGCAGACCCTGATTCTTAATTTTTTATTCATTCATTCCATTAAATCCTTTCTATCTTCCAGTCAGCTCAAAAGTCACATATCTAGCTCTCCTTTCCTCTATTTATCTGCATAGCAACTGTATTTGATGGATCAGGCTTCAAAGGAATGAAAGTTAACGAGCCCAAAGGCATCTAATGGGTTTCCACAGCACTGAATCCATTCAGTAGGGGCTTGAAGGAGGATCTTCCAAATCCCAACACCATACTCCAAACTGCTACACCATACTCATTTCCCTATCATGAAGACCAAGCCTTACTCCCATTTCTGATACTCGCTGGCCCAGCTGCCACAAACAAGAAGCCAGCCATTGCTACCAACTCCTGCATCGTGTAGTCAGATGAACGCATGCAGAGCACCATCAAGGCAAGCTGACTGCAAGGAGATGAGGCGCAGAAATTAATTTATTCCAGTGCTTCCCCACCCCTGCTTCAGGACTGTGAGAATCTACCCAGGGCACTGTCAGTCCTGTAAGAAATGCTCTTCAAAGTACAGATGAATTACATAAATGGTTTCCTTGGTGTCCTTAATCAGTCTAATTGTTTTGCTCCAATTTGCCAGCATTTAACCTGAAGCATTTAATTTTGTTTAGTCGTTCTGTTAAAGCAGCAACTGTCTGGCTTCAGTCCTCCAGATATTTTGGACGTCATGCCCGAGGAACCCTAGTCAGCATGGTCAGCGGCAAAGGATTCTGGAAGCTGAAGTCCAGCATCTCTGGCGAGGCAAAGGTTGAAGAGAACTATATGAGACAAATGTCCACAACCTGGCACCCTACCAGGCATGAGATACTAGAACTCCCATAGCTCCCATTCACATGACATGGGTTTCCTTGACTGGAGTGGATGGGAACTGTAGTCCAACCCATTTGGCAGTTGCTAAGTTAGGGAAGGCTATATTAGGGATGGTGAGAAGCAGGCGAAAGTCAGGAATTATCCCCATTTCTTCTTCACGGTTATGCAGGATGATCCTTAAATAGCTGATGCATAAGAAACAAGGCACGAGCCTTCAAGTGAAGTTGCTTTCTATTACTATCTGTGGCAGATACATGATTTCACTAACACAGCAGTGTTTGCTTTAGGAACAATGATTGCCTACAAGGAACCATCAAGAAGGATCCTGACAATAGCCCAGCACCTTGTAGGTCATTCCACTGTTCCCAGGTACATCGAGGCCAACAGGGTTCATGGCTTTTAAGGTTGTCAGAGCAGCACTTACAGAGTTTTGCAGGTCAAAACAGAGTGATTGTCTAGGTCTGGTTGGCCAGGGCTGATGGACAGGGGAGTTTATATGCCCACCAGCCCTTCACGAAAGCTTCTGATACTGGGATGTCAAGAGATCTCAAAGTCATGAGCAACACACAGCCCTGTTGGCTCTCTTGTAATCCATTCTCTTTGCCTCTATTAAGTGGGAGTCTGGTTCCAGAGATCTTTTCTTGTCCGTCATTAAAACCTTTCCCCAGGCTGCCAATCTATTTCCAGGCATAATTCACAGCGTTTACCTTTATAGCCCTTTAATGATTTGGTACCCAGGTAGCTAAAAGAGTGGCTTCCTCTGCCTCATCTTTGAATTGTGGCTGGAAATAGATCAGCAGCCAGGGAAATGGCTTAATTGCTACCAGGACAGGATCCCAGGGACCAATTCCATTTAAGAGACCCGAACTTGCCTAAATCTTACCCGAACTTGCCTAAATCTTACGTTTGTTGTTAAAAGCCTTTGTTCAAGTCTTCCCACCCTCTGACACCAGGTTAGTGAAAGGACTGAAGGATGATGGCCAGAGAGCTGCAGCACCTCTGTTTGGGGACAACCTTCCAAGTGGGTTCCACCCAACGCTCCTTCTCATGACTGTAGGAAGAAGTTAAGATTTCTTATTTCCTGCATCTGTTTCAGCATTTCTAGCATTACCAGTTAACTGGTTTTAATCTACAGGCTTCTATTGTTTTCCCTGTTTACGTCCATAACGAGGTATTGCTGTGTATGTTGCCAACATCATTATTTGTGCATCTGACAGAGCAACCCTGTGTGTGTTTGTGCGTGCGTGCATTCAGCTGGCGAGGCATGAGAGCAGATAACAAAATTGTATTTTTAAAAATATGAATTAAAAATATATCTGTCTGTCTAGGATGGGAAACTTGCGGCACTGTACAAAGTGTATGTTGCAAAAGCATTATGGGCTATAGAACCTAGAGGACAAAAGGGTAGGACAAAGGGCAGGCAGGATCTTTTCCCTGGTTCTTCTCGGCAAAGTACTGCTTACCCGTCCAGAAACCAATCGTGAGAATGACTTCCAGGTCAAGGGCATCCAGAGTTCTACGAGAGCTGGTGGGATTTCTCCACATGGAAATGGCTTTAGACTGAAATGTACATTCATATGTCCCAGTGGTGACTGATAACCCTATTTTCCATATCGTGCGGAAGACATTTTGATGCAGTCAGCCACAGCGACAATTTGTGATGGTTAATCAAGTGAGACACCACCGACGAAGGATATAAAATCATAGGCTGTTTGCATCCACTTCAGCCGGGTTTCATGCCACTAGTGGCTTGTTTGGTAACAGTCAATCAGCAAAGATCGCTTTTTCTGGATCCCAGGCAAATGCCAGCGCTGAAGACATGGCTCACCGTGCGTTCCAAATTTCCTGGCATCTTTATATGGAGGAAATCCAAATGCATGCAACCTGAATATATGCCATGATATGATCTTTAATTAAAGAAAGGAACAAGCCTGAGGCATGAACTGAACGGCAGATTTCCCACCCAAAAATGCTGCATCCTGTCCCAGTGTAGGCGGTAAGAGTATAACGTTTCTGATAGTACGGCTTGTGATTCTCCTGCCTGAGGGTGAAGAAGCGTGAAGGGAGACCTCCAGGCAGTAATAACTGATTACGAGTCCTTCATCAGAAAGAATACTAAACAGTCTGCTGTATCTTCGTCCGAAAGAATGCTAAATACAATCTGCCGTATCTTATTGCCAACAAATCCTGCAGTATCAGGGGCCTGGGCTACTGCTATAGAAAAGACTGTTCCACCATTCAGGCTAACAGTGTTTAATGCAAGGGGGCTAAATATGAATGGCATTTTGCTGAAAGGTAGGAGATGATAGACCTATTCTGGTGCCACTGCATCCAGCTTTGTCACTATGTTAAGAAGAGCGTGCCAACCCGACCCCCACCCCCACCCCGCTGCCTCCCTCCTTGCTTTCTCCAGGGAGTTGGAAAGAGGAGAGGTTGGCTGCTCACGTCTAGGCCATCCTGGAAAGGTGAGATTGATGCCTACAATCTGGCACCTGCAAGGAAAGCAGGAATTTAGGGGGCTCTTCAGACTGGCCGCTGATTGTCTGCAGAAAGTGATGAGGGTCCTTCTGACAACACCGGGGACCATAATGCCTGCACAGTGCTTCCATTGAGAATTTTATGAAGATATAATATGAATTTTCCAGGGGCAGCTGAATACATTGATTGCACTTCTGTGCTACTTTCCTCTTGGCCTTTCTGCTGCTTTGTCTCCCTGATACATTCTCTCCCCACCCCCCACCCCGCCCCAAACACACACCCTGATACCAAACATACAAGAGTAACAAACTAACACACCCACTCAAAGGCAAACACTCGACAACAGCCATCTTCCGGTGCTTGGTGCTTTTATAACCTCCGGAATGTGCTGCCCCAGGCAAACACCTCACATTGCCTAATGGTAAAGCCAGCCCCAGGAATCTCCTATCTCTGGACTTTCAAAGTAATGTAAATCTAAATGTATCTTTGTCAGAAAGGGTTGGGTTGCAGATCTTAATAGGTGTTTTCTCTCTCTAGATCTCGAGCATATGGTTGGGAAAAGTTCCTTTTTGGACTACAATCAGTTGCCACGCTGGCTGGGGTATTCCAGAATTCTCTACATCTTTAGATTTACAAGCCTTTGCAATGGAAATTAGCACGAACCCAGATTTCTCTTAACGTTACTCCCAGCACTTTACGCCTCTGGTGCCACCTGGTGGCCAGAATTTCTGCTCGCCTAGAATCTCTGGCAGCTGGACTTTGTTTACTCGCTCTTTACTACATACTGTAGCTCTATATGTTTTTCTCCTGCCCTGATGACTTTAACCCACTTGGGCCTCACAATGTTTTTGGATGCTTGTTGTTCTAATGCTGCATTAAGTGCACCTCCATTCCTTGCTCCTTCTAAAAGAAAACAATAACACAGTGGCTAATCAATCATATCTGGCTATCACTAAGCAAAATGAGCAAGTGTTTTCTTAAATGTTTGGGGTTCCAGCCTGACTAAAGTTTAATTAGTGCAGACCCAGTGGAATCAATGAGTCCAATAAGTCTGCTCGGAATATGACTATGACTGGATCGAATTCATTGTGTAAGATCCTATATTGGACTGAGTCTGGGAGAGGTATGCACGCACAAACACACATTTAAAGCAAAATGAGCATGTTATATCTGGACTGCAGCTCCCCTCTTCAGATACATCTGTGCCTTACAGCTCAGTGAGTCCTGCATCTGGAGGCAAAGGCAGAGGTCAGGAGCTTGATTCCTTACTATGTCTCAAACAAGAATCGTTTTGCTATTATCACCCACATTTGTTTAGAAGCTTACCTAGCAGTAAGTTTTCCATCTCTCTTCCCTGGGGCCAAACCTTGTTTCTTCTTACACCTGGGGTTGACAAAAGCTATTCATCACCCTACAGGTGTTAATCTGCTTATCTCTCTATTAGGATGTCTTTGTCACATCTCAATGACCTTGTTAAATGGCCAGACCCCTATTAAGATCAAAATATGGCAGTAATGTTTCTGCATATCCATTCTCCAAAAGCCCATCAAAACCCCAAATGTTTATAAGTATCTGCCAACCCAGATAAGTGGCAGCCCATGTCTGTCAATCAAAACCTCTTACTGCTTTAAGGTGTCAGGAGTCCCTCGTCTCTCCTGACCAACCAAATAACACCCTGCTCCCAGTCTGAAAAATGTTATGGCATTTAAACAGTTAACAGACATCCACTTAAAGGTCATGAACTGTGTATATAATAGGCTTATTAATTGGCAATGTTTCTTCTGAAGGACAGATAGGATTAGCCTGGTCAATCTGTGCACTTGATTAGGAGATTCTTTTGTTTTTCAATTAATGACTATTTTCTTTTAAGCCTCTCATTTCTGTGGCCAGGAGGTTGGCAGGAATGAGAACTGGGGAGGGGTGGGTGGAAAAGCAGGTCTCTTTTCCCTTTAAGCTCCGTCCACAGGAAGGGCAAAACATGGTGGACAACGTTATGATTTTGGGGGTGCTCCAGGATTAGGTTTTTTATTCTGCAGTTGTCGGGCAACATCTGCAAAACTTTATCAGACGATAACTGGCTTTCACTTGTATCATCATCATCATCATCACCACCCCCTTGTTCTTCTACTGCTGCCTCTACCTTTTTTCCTGCCCATGAAAATCTGTGAGGATTCGAAGGACAGGACAGGTTCACTATCTTCTGATGATTATAGATAAAAAAACCCTCCGTTGTCCAGAATTACCTTGGGGGAACTGGAGGAGAAGCTAGATCCAGCAATGTTTGGGTTAAAATACTACCTGGCAATGAAACTCCCAGGGTGATCTTGGACAAGCCTGTCTCTCTCAACCTGTCCCATCCTCTAGATGCTTTGTGTGGAGAAAGCAAGAAGAAACTTGATTTTATAGTATCTGGAGAAACAGCAGGACTCAAGGCCTGTCTTGACCCAGAAGGGGAGATCTCTCTCTCTCTCTCTCTCTCTCTCTCAGGCAAAGCATGCCAAGGTTCCGTTAAAGGAGGAGATGGGCAAGAAGACAAAACGGAGGCACCAAAGCAAGGCGGTGGTCAATTGTGAAGTATAGATGTTCACAGTGGCAGCCCCTTCGGCCACGTCTATCTTAGCAAGAATCCAAAAAATGTAGGCAGCTGCATTGATCCATGTCAGCAAACGAAACCTAGCAATTTTTGCCTCACTGAGAAAGCTAATCCTGGCTTTATTCAGTTGTCCAATCAAGACCGAGCCACGTCCCCAAATATTTCAAATATTTCGCATTATATTTTCCATTGCAATCGGGATAGCTCAGAAGCAGAGGTTGCTGGGAAAGTCCATTTCCTTTCCAGCTATGAGGAAGGAAGGGGAAAGCAGGATATAGCAGTTATGCCCAAAGGAAAAGAGGAATCAGAGGGGAGGGCGACGCAGATGACATCTCTGTCATTGCTAATCAGAAGGTCTGGAGACTTTTGCCCTGCAGGCCCTGGCTCTCTTGCAGGGGAGACTAGGGACAAGCCTTGTCCATTTTCAAGAACTTTCAACTGGGCTCTGAGAATTTTCATTTTTGAGAAATGGGATATTTGTCCTGAAATTGCCACCTTTTAAAAAATACTGTAGGAATTTCTTTGAAAAACTGATAAAAATGCAGCCCGCATATTTAGTCATTTAAACTTATATTTGTTGTTGTTACATGCTATCAAGTCATTTCTGATTTATGGTAATCCTAAAAGGAGTTTTCAAGGTGTGTGAGATATTCAAGAAGTGCTCTCTGAATAATAATAATAATGGGCTGTCAAGTCAATTCTGAGTTATCAGGACCCTTACCATTGCTATCCTGCCAGGCATTTGCATGGCCCATGGGAAATTTGAACCGGGATCTCTTAAAATCTTGTCACAAGTCTATATTTGTCCCTACTTAGAAACATACAGCCGGCTAGATAGCTCAGTGGTTTAGGTATCTGGCTGCAGAGCCAGAGGTTAGGAGTTCAGTTCCCTCCTGTGCCTCCTGGGAAATACAGCCGGCTTGTGTGGCCTTGGGGTCAAGCTGCACAGTCCCAGGGTGCCCCCCCAGAAGAAAGGAATGGAAAACTACTTCTAAGTATTCTCTACCTAGGAAACTCTGAAAAGGGTCATGATAAGCAAGAATTGACTTGACAACCCATCATCATCATCACCACCACCACCACCACCACCATCATCATCTGTGGGGGTACCTACACTACAACACAGGTGTTGTAGTGTAGAGAAAACTCTCCTAGCATCCTGTGGCTGCTTCTGAGGGGAGGAGCTGCCACCATTCCTCCTCTTGCTCATTATCATAGAGAGCTTGGCATAGAGGCCTTTCCTTAGGCCAATCAAAGGGCTTGATTAATTGCCTTTCCCCAGACCAACCCTAATAACATGATGTAACCATTGTCCTATCTGAACCCTGTTCACTATTTGTAATGCTGTCACTACCTGTGACCTTGTAATGTTAATAAAAGGACAGTCTCTTGGGGGCAGGGCAGAGAGAGAGAGACCGAGACGGACAGAGAGATAGAACGGAGAAGACTTCTCATTCTGCTTCCTTGCTGAGTTGCCCACCAGGAGTACTGCTGGCAGACATCCATCTGTGTGTGCGGCTGACTTCTTTAATCTATTGCTAAGAGACTCTTTGCTATGCATTATCTGGTGATCACCACAAAGCCCATCAGCCTGCTCATTGCCTGAACCCAACAATCATCATCATCATCATCATCATTAGTAGTAGTAGTATTCAAAAACACTAGGTACAGTCAATATATAAAATCATTGACTGGTATTATATAACAGATACAAGTTTAAACCAAAAAAACCTAAATATCTGTTAAATATTGGTGCAGTATGTATGCTGTTCCTGATATTGCCGATTTTTGTAGCTCTGATGGTGCGATTTATGAAATCTACAACTGCTTATTGTGTGAAATGTCTTGATATTGTTCCCGAAGCCTGAACAACTACAGGGACCACTGAAGTGTGTTTCTTCCAAAGGCAAGATGTTTCGATTGCCAGGTCTCTGTACTTTGTTCATTTTCCCAATTCTTTATTTTCAGCTCTGGCATCCCCTGGAATTAAAATGTCAATGATCTGGACATTTCTTCAATTTATTACTACTATGTCTGATGTGTTACGTTCAAGATGTCTATCTGTTTGGATCTGGAAATCCCACAAGATCTTGACTTCCTCATTTTCTGACACCTTCTCTATTTGGTGTTCCTATGAGTTTTTGGAGGCTGTCAAGTTATATTTTTTGCATAATGACCAGTGTACTAACTTTGCGACTTTATCATGTCTAACTTTGTAATCTGTTTGTTCAGTCTTTGGACATTCACAGATGAGGTGTGACACAGTTTCATCTTTTTCTTGGAGAAGTCGACATTTGCTGTTAGCACTAATTCCTTGGATCTTAGCTTTCATCACATTGGTGTGGAGTGCTTGTTCTTGTGCAGCAAAAAGCAAGCCTTTGGTTTCTTTCTTAAGGGTCAGCAGTTTTAGTTATGTCCATGTTGAATTATGATCATGTTTTCCATCAATATTTCTCTGGTGTTGTCCGTGTAGTGGTTTATTTTTCCAGCTGTTTTATTTATGTTCAAATTGTTATTTCTTATATTGAGCCATTGTTTCTGTTGTTTTCAAAATATTCTCCATTTTCACCACCTTAAGTAATTTTTCTCTGCTTGTACAGTGGTGCCTTGACTTACGACCATCCCTACTTATGACCATTTCGAGTTACGACCAGCTCCGGCCACAAAATTTTGCTTCAATTTCCGGCCAGAGCTTTGAGTAACAACCAAAAAAAGGCAGGGGAAAAAGGCAGGAAATTCAAACCGTTGGTGGCGAAGAGGCTGCTTCTTTGTAGCTCTTTCGCCCCAACGGTTAGGGAAAGGGATGCAGCGGCGGGGGCATCCCTTGGTGCTCCTCGCTGCCCACCGTGGGGCCGATGCTGCTGCTGCTGGGTCCCTGAGCAACAGGTGGCTCGCCCGCCGGGGCTGCCCGCCAGCGCCTTCCACTCCAGCACCGGGACCAGCTCCAGCAGCTGCCGAGCACCACCGGTGGGCGAGCCACCTGCTGCTCAGGGACCCAGCAGCAGCAGCGGTATCGGCCCTGCAGAAGGCAGTGAGGAGCGCCAAGGCCTGATGTGGCTGCCCCAGCGAGCAGTCGCTGGAGCCGGTGCTGGAGGTGGCATTGGGTACCCCCGGCGGGTGAGCCACCTGCTGCTCAGGGACCCAGCAGCAGTGGCGGCAGCATCAGCATTCCTCGCTGCCCTCCGCAGTGCCTAAGGAAACCTGACAAGGAAAGATGCCACTTTTTTTGTTTTTTAAAAACTGTTCTGGTTGGGTTTTGCAGGGTGGTCTTGGACGGGGGGTTATGTTTCTGTGCTGTGTTGTTTCTTTTAGTTGATTTTTTTTTTTTGCAGTCCCAGTGTTGGACTTACTCTGTTTATTTTTGAGTTTTGTGTGTGTGTTTTTGTGTGCTTGGTGTTTTTTTTTTGTTTTTGCAGCCCCAGCACGTTCCTATGGGGCTTGCAGTGTTTTATTTTTATTTTGTTTGGGTTTGGGTTTTTTTGCCGGAACGGATTAATCGCGTTCCCATGCATTCCTATGGGAATGCATGCTTCCACTTACAACCATTTTGAGTTACGTCCATCTTCTGGACGTAATATGCCATTCTGGAAGTTCTATCCAATAATATTCCATTCTGGAAGTTCTATCCAATAATATTCCATTCTGGAAGTTCTATCTGGCAGACAGATATGTTACAGACACCTAAATACAAGAATAAAACAATTAGCTATCTGTAAAGCATCTCTCTGAAGACTATGGGGCTTAGCTAGGCCCTGCCCAGTGTTAGATAGAAGTTTTTTTTCCTAAACAGAAAGCTAGGTGGAACTATCTTTAGATAAACCTCAAAGCCTTCCAATTGAGGCCTTTCTCCTAGGTGAGCCACATTTAAGTGTCTGTAAAGTTTTTGTCAGGTAGAATACCGATAATGCAGAATTATGGCAGTTGTGGTAGCAATTTTTTTAAAAAAACAACCCCATCCCTTGTAATTAAAGACTTCTTCCTTCTGTCCTTTGACTCCCATGGCTTCCACACAATGAAAGAGATTACACAGGTGGAAAGAGATTATAGTTGGAAAAACCACAGAGCAGGAGGAGGAAGTTTTTAATTTCTGAAAATAGCCCTCACCCATAACAGCATCATCTTTCCACAAGCGTAAGTGATACAATAGGATTTCTGCCACTGTTGTTTTGAAAGTAAATGCTGAATGCAAGAGGTGTGGGAGATGGACTAGCAATATCACTGGTATTCAGCCAATCAAAGCCATGCACAGTCAGTGGAAAAATGCATTGCTGGAGTTAGATCCAGAAGGCATGGTGGTATGTTCGACTGACGTGTAAGTGTTCTTCAGCTGTTGCCTGCCTACTAACTGATGTATACACATAAAAATCCTTTCCAACACATTTTGTTAGGATCTTGGTCTTCCTGAGAATTAAAAATCACAAGATAGTGAATGTTGTATCCACCACTTCTTTTGCAACCATGGGGTACAGACAGAGATTAGCTGCCCACATTCTGAATTGGCAGCTTCTCCTGTAAGAGTGGAATTATGATGTGTGACATTTTATCCTACTGTTCTCTCCTGAGCTCTGAATTTCCTCTTGCTTTGTCCACACAAAGAATCTAGAGGATGGGACAGGTTGAAAGAGACAGGTTTGTCCAAGATAATTCTGGGAGTTTCATTGCCAGGTAGGTATTTTAACCCAAACATTGCTGGATCTAGCTTTCTTCCTGCCCATGAAAATCTGTGAGGATAGAAATACAGAATAGGTTCACTGTCTTCTGATGATTAGAGATAGAAGCTCTCTTCTGTCTGGAATTACCTTGGGAGAACTGGAGGAGAAGACACCAAACAGCGGAAGCTGAATTTTATGGTATCTAACCATGACACAACACTGGCTCTCATTTAGCATGCATGCCATAAGGTCTTGCAAGAATGAAGTAGATAATGAAGTAGATAAGACACTTTTCATCCCCAAATACATTTGTGCATGCGTACATTGTGTGTGTGTGTGTGTGTGTGTGTGTTTGCGCACCATGTTAGTCTCTTGCCTGCTGCAATATGAACAAAGCTCTCTGTGGTATCTCAAAGCTTCACAGGTTTTACTTGGTTCACGAACAGCAGCCTGCTTGCTGTTCACAATGGGCAAATAAAACTTGTGAAGCTTTTAGGTGGCACAAGTCTGTTGGTTGTTTCTAATCCTGAGAAACATACGATGCACATGGAACTCTTCACTATTTTGCCCGCAGGTTGTCTCTGCCCGAGTGCTAATTCCCCATCCTGAAGAGCATCAGATCTGCTTAGCTTGCAGCGAACCCCAAATTGCAGACTTGCATGATACATTAACACACTACCTGGTAGGGGTCTTAATTCTCAGGGCTCTTCCCTAAATGGATAATAAGCAAAGGCCACTACAGAAAAATAAAAGCAAGAAGCAGCCATATGGAGGCCTGGACATTTTAAGGACGAGCCCCCAGGGGCGGCTTTGCTGCTCTTTCCTTGCTGGATGGGCCGGAGGAGGAGGAAGCAACCAGGAGTTCCTCTGCTGTGGCTTGATGCCAGACCGAGCTGTGATGCTGCTTGTTTCCTAATCAGAGCTGAACAAACAAAGTGCTGATTGAGCCTAATGGTCCCTTTAATCAGTGAGCTGGGCGCTGACACTAGATTACAGTGTTTATAATTTGCAGCTAATCATGTGTGTGGAAAAGGGGGGAAAAGTGCAAAGAAAACAGCATCCTACAAGACCAGTCAAAAACCTTCACATTAACAGGCCTGTTTAGTGATTATTTCTGAGCCAGGAGCCAAGCAAGGGCGCAGGAGCGGCCGAGTAGGCCAGGCCCCAGCTTCAGTCTCTGGACGCAGCTGCTATTGTGAATCTGAAACAGCAGGCTTCTGCAGCTGCTGTGTTTGATCTGACAGGCTCCCTTTCCAAACAGGGGTGAAACACCTGCGGCCCTCCAGATGTTGCTGGAGCCCAGTTCCCACCATACCTGACCACTGCTGGCCACACTGGTGTGGCTAATGAGGAGTGGAGCTCCGCCCCTTCAGGCCCGAGTCCAAGACTTCTTCAAGGCAACCGATTCAGGGTCTCTTGTATGACTGTCAAAGCACCCCGACAGTCTCCGTTGCATTTGAATCTGCAGTAACACCCCAGCTGTTCGCTACAGCACATGCAGGTGGTCCGTCCCTACTATTCGGCAAAGCAAGAAGGCTGCCGTGGGTGGCAGATGCTGGAAAACAGTGGCAAGGTGTTGGAGGAGAGGGCTGTGTCGCACATGGGCTGCCCCATAGCCCATCCTCATCATCCCCATCTTAGAGCTGCATGGCTGGAAGAGACCCTCAGGATCATTGAGTCCGGCCCCTGTCAGGGAGGCCCAGTGGAGAACTGAACTCCCAACCTCTGGCCCCACAGCCAGAGGCCTAAATCCCTGTGCTATCCAGCAGTTCTGCCCTTAAGGGCACGGGGAGCATGCTCTCCTATTCCCAGTTGCGGGGCCACTCGCCTTTTCAGCATAGAATAGCCATGCTCTTTGCCTCAGGCAGCAAAATGTCTCAGGCCAGACTTGGTGTACAGATTTTATTTTCTAGCTGGCGACTGCAAATATTGCTCTTCCCATGGCTGTGCCAAAAGGTCACTCCTGCAAGGAGTGGGAAATACAGAGTCTGTCCCACCTTGCTACGGGATGGAGACCGTGACAGACACGTTTTCTTGCAGCCCTCAGACACCCAGGTGATTATGTAAACAGCCTGCCTCTGTGGCAAAGCTGGAAGATGAAGAACGGGCCTGCCTGATTTCTGTAACATCGTGCTTGACAGAAAGCTCGGCAGATCTCAAAATCTTGCATTTTTTTTTGTCAACTTTGGAGATGCTCAAACAGTACAGTAGGACCCTTATACCTGTGGCATCAGTATCTGCATTTTCACTTACCTGTGGCTTGAAAATATTAAAAATATTTTTTTAAAACCCTAAAAATAGGTAATTCAAAATGTACAGTATTTATCAGAACTGGCTACTAGAGAAAGCCAGAGACCATGCTATGTATTCCTGTTGTTAGCCCCCCCAGTGGCCAGTTCTGGTAAATACATATGAAAATAGTTTTTCTGAATTTTTTAAATTTTACCATGCTATGTATAGAATCCCCTGGACTGCAAGGAGAACAAACCTATCCATTCTAAAAGAAATCAACCTTGAATGCTCCCTGGAAAGACAGATCCTGAAGCTGAGGCTCCAATACTTTGGCCATCTCATGAGAAGAGAAGACTCATTGGAAAAGACATTGATGTTAGGAAAGTGTGACGGCAAGAGGAGAAGGGGACGATAGAGGACGAGATGGTTGGATAGTGTCTTAGAAGTGAACAACATGAATTTGGCACAACTCTGGGAGGCAGTGGAGGAGAAGAGGTCCTGGTGTGCTCTGGTCCATGGGGTCACAAAGAGTCGGACACAACTTAATGACTAAACAACAACAACAAGAAAAGCTACACAGATGACAATTTTATGAAGCCTGTCCTTTTGAATTTATGCAGGCCTTGAGACAGTGGCAGTCTTAAGGAAGAGAGGAAACCACGTATTATCATCAGGATTATAATATGACACATGTAGAAACCAAGGAGGCGCAGCATCCTGCATGATCCTGCCTGGGATTTGAAATATTTCATTAAGGCCCTCTTGTTTGTCCCACCAGTCCGGAATGTTAGGAAAGTGGGAAGGAAAAAGGAGAAGGGGATGACAGAGGACAAAATGGTTGGACAGTGTCACGGAAGCTACCAACATGACTTTGACCCAACTCCGGGAGGCAGTAGAAGACAGGAGGGCCTGGCGTGCTGTGGTCTGTGGGGTCACAAAGAGTCGGACACGACTTAATGACTACACAACAAATGTATAGTGTTCGCTATTATCCAGTTTTCAGCAACCAACGGGGAGGGGGCTTAAAATCAATCCCCTGTGGACACCGGGGTTGGACTGTACTACTCTTGATATGGAGTTTAGAAATTAATATCCTTTACAGCCAAAGGGACCCACCACATGCACAGGCCAAATACCTTTGAGAAAGAAGGGGTGAACCATGCTAGTGGTCATAATTGACCAGATAGGCGGGATATAAATTAAATAAATAAATAAAATAAGTGGGTGGTTGTCCTCTCCTGTTCTGCCTGTTGTCATCCCTAGTGAACTCCTGGACCAGATGGACTTTCAGGCAGATGCAATAAAACAAGGATATTCTTGCTTGCTCTTGAACAATGGATGTTGCTCTGGGAATTTTTTCTGGCCGAAATGGGACCCAAACTTGCTTAATGGAAATAAATCCGTACAGAAAGCTTGGGCGATGGAGGGGGATGTGACCTAGGGCACTGGAGAACAAGCTGTAGCCCTCCAGAAGCTTTTAAGACTATAACTCCCACATCCCTCACCAGTAGGTAAACTGGCAAGATATGATGGGAACTGAAGGGTTAACAACAACTGGAGTGCCATAGGTTTCTCCTCTGGCCCAGGATGTCAGAAGTAAAGATGGGCATGAACCTCAGTTTGGAGATTTGTGCCGGTTTGTACGTGTGTGACCACAGGTGCTGTACGTTCCCTTCCTCTGTGTTCCCGGTCAATGCCCCACTCACCAGCCAGAGCGCGCTCCTCTTCTCTTCTGCCTTAGCTGTTTGACCAATCTTCGGCAGAAGCATGGCTTTACCTGTCCTGCTTCTTTACCTGAGTGGGCAGCCAGCCAAAGACAGGGGCAGGGAAGCCCATGTTCCTGCCAAAGACTGGTTGAACAGCCGAAGAGGTGGAGGAGAGGCGTGAGCACTGACTGGTGAGTGGGGGATCCAGCTGGGGAGGCGGAGGAATTGAACACATAGCACCTGTAGTGCTGTGAGTGCAAACTGGCATGAACCTCCGAAATGAGATTCGTGCCTATCTCTAGTCAGCAATCAACAAACAAAACAAATTCTTGCAGTGATTGAAACAAACAAACAACAGACAAATGCCTGATTACATTCAGAGTGGAGAGACTACCTAAATGTATGATCTCTGGACATGGGAGATCTCTTCTGGCTGTGATTTTGTAGAGCTATCCTTTCCTGCCAAGGTACGTGCATTTCCCCCAGATGCTCCCCCTTACTGTTTACGACTGTTCTCCGGGCGATCTCCCAGAGGACGAGGCCATAGGCCCAGATGTCAGTCCGTTTGAAGGATTCAAAGCAGTCCATGCGAATCTGTTCATCTAAGACCTCCGGTGCCATGTAGCGCTTGGTGCCCACCCGTGGGTTGTTCCCAATGTCCAAGAGGTCACTATGCTGGGAATGCATGACGGCCAGGCCTGAATCAGGAACAAAACGGGTGGTTAGAAGAAAGTGGCTCATCAGGGACCACAGATATCACGAAGGTGGATCCCTGATAATGAGTGCAGCCTTCAAAGTGAGGCCAAGCACATGTGATCTGGGACAAACAATGTGGCCTTAGGCTAGAGCTTTTCCATGAGGTGGACATTGGGGCTCTCCTGGACCAGAGGAGAAAATTTTGGACAGGTTGTAAATTACTGGAGAGGGAGGGAGGAAGAGAACAAGGTGTATATAGAAAGCCAAATCCTTAGGATGCGGAAAAGAACCTGTCATCTTTCAAATGCTCTTCTTACATCAACTCTGATTTAAGCCATACTGGCTGGGACTGATAGGAATCAAAACCCAGCAGCATATGCTACTCAAATTACTTGCCGGAGGAGGATGGCCCTGACATTTGTTCACACCATGGCTTTTCCAAAGGGTTTAGTAAGGGCATTAGTCTATTACAGCAAAAAGAAGGTAAACTAAAAAGTTTTATTTAGGCATCAGATTTGGTGTACTGCACCCCCCATTTCACCAGGTGCACCTACTCTATTGGACGAAGTGAGCTGCAGTCCCTAAATGCTTTTTGCCAACTGAATTAACAAGTTTTATTTGGCATAAGGATTTATGGCCCTTCTGGTACCACAAGGCTTGTCTTCCTGTGACTGAGGAAGTCGAGGCTACAAACCTGGCCGGAGGTGAGGGGAAGATGGCGGTATTACTTGGCCGAAGGATCGGAAAGGGCTTGGATGTATACCCAGGCACATGATTCCATGTGCAGTTCAGCTTCAGCTCTGTCCTTCCATTTTCTTTTGTCTAAGGCTACGAAGATCAACATGGGTGGTAGCAAAAGACAACAGGGAGTGGGGACCAGTTCTTTCAAGGGCTTCCTCTGTCTTTTCCACCTGAGTGCAATGGTGGGTCCCCAAATGTTATCCTTCTTGCAGCGCTGATCCAGTTGTGAGAGGATAGGTACACTTGCCATGTTTTTTAAAAGTGCTAATTACGTGAATGGCATTACCCTTAGTTGAGCCTTTGGGTTGAAGGAGAGAGCAGATCCACTTGCTGTGGGACAATGAAAGGGGTTGGGAAGCACTGGATCAGCTCAAATGTTCTGTTTGACACAAAATTAATTAGAGGGAGAAAAGCCACCCAAAAATTCTTGTGAACTTTCAAAGGAGGTAGGTTTCGCTTGTGGTTTTTAATTTTTTAAAAAACATAAACCTACAAAACCTAAAGGGAAAAAAAAGCCTAATAACACAAAACAGAAAGGCAACGATACAGAACGTGCCCCTCCTTGGGGACCATTTGGTGATGTAACCAATTTTAACTCCCTTTAAGGAGCTCCCTTCCCGTTCCAAAATAGTATCAACTCTTGCAAATGTACAAAATCAATACCCCCCATATCTGTAAAACTATTCTTAATAAGCAATCCCTTATTTTCCTTGATATTGCATGTTAACTTATCCTCAATCACTATGTTCCAAACCTTTTATTGCCATTCCTTTAACTGAGCATCATAATTTATTTTCCAATTCCTAGCTAGCATTGCATTTCCAAGATCCGACTGACATCTGTATTTGATGTCAGGAACTTTCCCCTGCTATCCCTAGAGAGATTTATTTGTGACCTGAATGTTATTTTTGCCTTGTGTAAGAGGCCTGGGCTGGTTGTAGACCTTGCCTAAACCAAACACAGAGTAAGTAGTGTACATATCTGCTCTTTCCTTAACACAAATGCCAAATGAGCTGCCATGTCATTCACCTAATTAGTGATAACTATGTGATTAATTACAAGAAAAAAAGATGGTACAGATGTGTTCTCCCCCCCACCATAACAGGATCAGGACTACAAGAGGAAGCAAACAGCTCATGTCCCCATCCTCTTATTGGGATATCTGACTTAATAACATTATTTACTTGTGACAAGTTTGTTTGTTTTTTGAGGTTTGTGTGTTAGATAACAGGACTGGAATAGCATCACATTTCAGAAATGATATAATGAGTGGGAACCATGTCATTGGGGTTTGGAGCACCAAATTTCTAGTTACTTTTTAAAGGTAATTTTTAGGAGCATCGTAACCCAACGTTTTTCAGTTGTATGCCATTCTCCACTCAGTCCTGATTTGATTTTTTCTAAGGAGCAAGAAAGTAAACCAATGGCTAGTGAAATGTTGTAACAGTAACATGTTGCTGATTGAAGCCATGAAACTGGTTACACAATGAACGTATTTTTAAAAATTTGTTATTCATTTTTAAGTTCTGATACTGACTTGGGTGACCTGCGGGCCAGAAATAAGGAACCTGTTTAGATTTCATATCTCAAAAATCTTCCTCGTTTCTGAAGCACCTGATAGCTACTCACCCAGATCAGCAATGCAGCATTGTTTGTTGTTTTTCACCAAGATGTTCCTGCTTTTCAGGTCACGGTGAGCAATGGCTGGCTTGCCCTGGGTACCAAAAATCTCCACGTGCAGGTGAACAAGCCCGCAGATGACAGAGGCAGCCAACTGCAAGCAAGTTTCTACATCCAGTGAGGTGCACTGCAGGTAGTCATAGAGGGAGCCATGCTCATGGTAGTGGGTGATCAGCCACAGCTGGGTGCTGGAGTTCCTGGATGTCATGTCAGAAGCAATGAATCCTGTAGGTGGAAAAATTTGCAAAGGGCTCAGAGGAGCAGGCTGCACACAGTGGTCTGTGGTGACCAGAGAAAGAAATACAAAATGGCCGCCCATACTGACTGCTGGAAACTGCAGAAATTTCCTGTGTCAGTAAGTAATCTCCTGTGTCACTGCCACTTTTTTTTGTTCTTTATAAAGAGCTGGAACTAGTATTGTGAAACTTGGATAGAACTGGTTCTGTACAGATCCAGGCAGAGGTGATTTTTTTTTCCGGAGAAATCCAGTTACAAATGGAGATTGAGGGGGAACAAATTAAATGTGTTACATCCATAAATTCCAAAGTGCATCGACAGGCACAAATACAGACCAAGGCTTTTGGCTTACTATGTGTTTGGCCTGTGCACTGTTTGGGACGTGTATGTAAAAATGAAACAAATCAGGGTTATTTGTTCATTTCTGAAGGTACTATGAAGTGGATCTAAGAGGCCAGAAGCATTAAATGGGTTTGACATAACTAACAACCATCATCGTCGTCGTTTAGTCATATCCGACTCTTCGTGACCCCATGGACCAGAGCACGCCAGGCCCTCCTGTCTTCCACTGCCTCCCAGAATTTGGTCAAATTCATGTTGGTCGCTTCGACGACACTGTCCAACCATCTCATCCTCTGTCGTCCCCTTCTCCTCTTGCCTTCACACTTTCCACAATAAGGGTCTTTTCCAGGGAGTCTTCTCATGAGAACTAACAACCGTAACTTATTATAAATACAAGGGTTATGTGACTGATCAGGCCAAATCCAGAACTGATTTGGATGAACTCTGAATTACTTGGGATCACTACAACAGTTTGGACACTGCAAGAAAGCCAGACCATGTGTCTCCAAAATGCTGTAGAATGGCGCTATATGAGGAAAGTGCCAGGGTGGAGCAATGAGGAGGCGGACAGAGAGCTGGACTTTGCTCACTGACCTCTCTAGACTGCTCTCTCAGACCAGAATTTGACTTAACACTTTCCAATTACAGTACTTGTGGAAAGGGATTATACGATGTCACAGAGATTATACATTTAGTATGTTCAGGTTGTAACTTTTAATATTGTAAACTACCTGGTACTGTATAGTGCTTGCACTAACTCAAATAAATGAATGGGTGGAAGAGCACATCCACACACACACATGTCGCGTAGAGTTCCGTGTTTAAGCATGATGATTAGAAATGGGGGAAAAAGAGAGGGAACCCCAGGAAAAAAGAAAGGGGAATATGCTCTTTACCTGACAAATTAACCTTCCTTGCCTTTCCTGATTCAAAGTCACTGACTGATCCTGAAAGCTTTGGGCTGCTAATATAAAATACAAGGAAGAGGAAATGCAGGGACAGAGGCAATGGAACAAAAACAGACTAGAGAAGGCTAGGTTTCCTGTATTGCCCTTTTAAGAATGACTTTATAAAAATGAGCATGCCTGTTTTAAAAGTCTCCTACTCATTCCCTTCCCAGTAGCTGCTTTATGAAGCTCCTGGGGGCTTTCTCCTGAAAGGTGGGGGGAAAAGAAGAAAAATAAAACAGAGAGCCCAGCTCTGCTGATGCTCTGAAGAAGAGTCCTTCCATTTTGGCTGCACCATTGAATCAATGGCCTGGCCTTGCCATTTGCATTCCCTCATTTGCAGGAAGAGTCTCTTACAAATACCCAAAAATGCACCTATACTATCATAAGTTCCAAGGCAGATTGGATCAGTTTCCAAAAGGTCATAGGGTGGGTCAACATTTGATCAGACATAGAAGTCAGGTGGCTTCTGTCCCTCCCTACAGATATTAACAATCTAAAGTGCACAGTGGTTTAGGTCTCTGGCTGTGGACTCCATGGTTGGGAGTTCAATTCCCCACTGTGTCCCCTGGGAAAAGAGCCAGCTTGTGTGGCCTTGGGGGCTAGCTGCAAAGTGCCCAGGGCAACCCCAGAAGAAGGGAATAGTCAGACACTTCTGAGTATTCTCTACCTGGAAAACCATAGAAAGAGTTCACCTTAAGTAAAAAATTGACTTGATGACCCACAACTGCTAATATTGTCCTTAAACTCTGGTATATAGTCAAATATTATTTCCTTTGCCAAAGCTCTAACCTTCGAAGCAGGAATTGACTCAGAAATAATAAGACACTTCGTCAAAGAAAACTTGTACTTCAAAGACACTTGTATGCTTATCTGGCAGAGAATTTACATTAGTTAATCACTCCACTCCAGTGTTTATATAATCAGCACTTTGGGAGTTTATTATCTTTCAAGTAATCCTACTGTTCATTATGTGGGCCTGTATCCCGTTTCATTTGGCCCCATTCATGCAACCATGTCCACTACACACATAAGGTAAAGGTAAAGGTTCCCCTTGACATTTAGTCCAGCCGTGTCCGACTCTAGGGGGCGGTGCTCATCTCCGTTTCCAAGCCACAGAGCCAGCGTTTGGTCCGAAGACAGTTTCCGTGGTCACATGGTACACACATAAACCTGTGGTTAAATGTTGCACTCCCTGTGTCTGAGGAAGCGGGTTGTAATAATGAATACACACACTGAAATAAATCTGCTTGTCTTTTAGAGGCTACAGCGCTTTTGTTTCGCTTATGTTTTTGTTATACATGCTGAAACAGATATCTCTTGTGAGAACTTTCTTTCCCAGACGGCCTCAACAGGATCCAAAATAATACCAAAGACTGACATGAAACAGGACCTGTTTCACACCAGTCTTTGCTATTCCCAAACCAGAAGTCAGACAACATTGCTCCAATTAACAACAAAACAGGAGGAAAATAGACACACAGCAACTATTTTTTTTTAATTAAAAATTGGAACAGATCTAATATAGGTGACATGCCCTCTGGATTTTTTCCCCTCAAGATTGTAAATTTTTAAAAACGTATTTTTCTTTTATTATCTATTGCTGAAATCCTGTTGCTTAGTGTAGTAAGTCAGACTACAATAGGCCCACTGAATCAGTGGGGATTTGGTGAGTTGCCTCTTCCATCAGTTCCACTGATTCAAATGGGCCTATTCCGGTTGTGACATATTTTGGGCAGAATCCCACAGCCAGCATGACCACCAGCTATAGTTTAAAGCAGTCATTTTCCACTTGGGATCATCCGTGCCCCAACGTATCTAGACTGATGTTTCTGAAAAGCCAACACTGTTTCCCCTCACCTAAGATGTTGTCATGCCTCAGCAGCACTGTATTGTAGATCTCTGTCTCACGGAACCAAGACTGTTCATCCCGGGAAGAGAAGATCTTGACAGCCACGTTCTCTCCATGCCATGTACCACGCCAAACTTCCCCGTAGCGTCCTTTGCCTGTTGGGATGACAGTCTTCATGCATGGTTTTTCTTACAACTTGAAAGTTCTCCTCCATGAGCTGATGCACGTAGTCCACAAAACATGCCCTTGTGTGTGTCAATGTATATCCTCACTGCATCACAGGCACCAAGTACAGAAACCAAGGGCCCACTTCTGCCAAATAGGATATGGTAAATGCCAACCTGCTGTTGTATCGTTGACCGAAAGCAGCATACGTTTGGGAATGCATTGTGGGTACTAAACAGGGGGTATCACAACTACACAAAGGTCTCCCGGTTAATTGCTCTGGGTCTCGTTCTTGCCAGAAAGACAACATATTAATTTCATAAACTCATCAAATTGTAACTCAGCATGCCTGATAGTGATATGCAAAACTGGCCTCCTTTCTCTGTGCCAGGCAGTCCATTCAAAGAATCCCTTCCAGCCCAGATCAAGGTATTGATCACATCACTTGCCCTAACTAGCCGAAGGGTTGAATGAGAGATTTTGTGGTCTGATCTGAAAAGGGAGAGTGTCATTTACTGCAAAACTGAAGGTGAAGATAGAACATCTATTACATTTAATGCACATGTGTGTTCTCCTTTTCTAAGATGAGTCCTGAAAAACTGGCTCTGCCAGTTTTGTCACTTTGAACAGGGAAAAAGTCATTAGTGGAGGGTGTTAATTGGCTAGCAGCTGTGATATCACCAACACACCTTGGCCTTGAATAGTTTTTCAAACAAAACATCCCTGGATTGATGGATGTTTTCAGAATGTCTGCAGATTTAACACACTGAACACATTATTAAAAATGTAAGCTAATGAGATTTACAAGGTTAAGTAAAGGTAAAGGTTTTCCTTGACACTTAGTCCAGTTATGTCCGACTCTAGGGCACAGTGCTCATCCCCGTTTCCAAGCCACAGAGCCAGTGTTTGTTCGTAGACAGTTTCCATGGTCACGTGGCCAGCGCGACTAGACACAGAACGCCATTAGCTTCCCACCGAGGTGGTACCTATTTAGCTACTTGCATTTGCATGCTTTCGAACTGCTAGGTTGGCAAGACCTGGAACAAGCAATGGGAGCTCACTCCATCATGTGGATTCAATTTTATGACTGCTGGTCTTCTGACCTTGCAGCACAGAGGCTTCTGCAGTTTAACCCACAGCTACTCGCCACCACGTCCCTTTTTACAAGGTTACCCCCTTAAAAAAGACAGATATCTAAAATCTGAGGTGAAGAACAAGACTGAACTAGTATTTGAGGGTTTCATCAGATAATAACCTGATCTTCAATGGACAGGTAGCGTGCCCTTCAGAAGAAAACACTGTTTATACTAACAGAAGTTCACCTCAAACCACATTCAATAATTTAGCTTGACTCTGTTTTGTAATTATGGGGTCTTAGGGATAACATTGTATGCAGAAGAAACAAGCATTTGTCTCTATGTGTGACCTGACCCTGAGCTGTAGGTATATTTATCATACAAACTGCACAAAATATATGAAGCATCTGCAGTGAGTGTTCTTTAGATGCGAAAGCTGTATGTTCTCTAAGCATTTTTATTGTCTATAATACATATGTAACAGATCTGTGTTTGGACTTGATCTCTGTGCCACTTTCTGTCTGGACTCCATGTCTGCATTAAGGGCAGGAAACATATTCTCCTGCTGATGTGTTATTGGACTACGTCCCATCAGTCCTAGTCAACACAGCTAACAGTGAGGGTCCATGGGGGAGGCAGTCCCATGAAAACCTGTGATGGAATGAACAGAGTTTCAGAATATGATTCAGGAGACTGTGGTTCCTATCTCTGCCTAGCCATGGAAATTCAGTCGGGGATTGTATTGGTTAAACCCCATTCCTTGAACATCTTACATACCTCGAAAACCTTGTCAAAGTTATCATTAGTTCAGACTGAGTTGGCAGCACAGAATACACAGAATCCATCAACATCTGAAGGGCCATACATTCTACATAATTGATATAAGAAGTTACCTCTGTTGCAGTGCCTTAGATTTAGACCTGAGCAACATGATTAGCAAGCTTACATGATGCCTCTGTTGATGAACTGGACCTTGCTGGAGAGGAATCAAATCTTTCTCACTCTGTTTACAAACATTCCTCCACATAGAAGCAGTCTGAGTGATTCAGTCCAGAAACAGGTCACATCAGAAAAACTCTGCCTTGTCATTTTATAACCCAGATGCTGATACACCTGTAATTCTCAGCAATGCTGAGCTAAGAGAAGAGGAGTCTTGAGTTCATCAGAGAGCTGGGAATTCTGTTCCCATTTTCTACCAGTTAACAATTCTCCACTTGGGCTGATTTACATGACATTCTCTTACCAACACACTCAACCAAGGTGATCTGCCGAGCCACAGTTCTTTGGACAAGGAAGGGCAGCCCAGAGCCACTCCCGGTGGTGCAGTCATCATCCAACAAGTCCTGGATGCAATTAGAAACAAGCAATGATATAGGCCTCCCTTTCTTATCTGCCACCCCCATCTTAGATAATCCCCATCTACAAATTCCAATATCAGAGCCAGGTTTAGAGTCAGGTTTACTTGGATCTTAGAAGTTCCTTCCTAGAGGAAAAGGACAAAGGCACTAAAGACATCCCATGGTGAGACATATAATAGGCCAGAGGGAGCAATCTTGTCTGTGGCCTCCAGATATTTAGTCTAGCCAGCACATCTAATGGTAGTGGGAACTGGGAGTGACAGTCTTATCACCTCTGAAGAGCCACAAGTTGCCATAGGCAGGTACTGTTGCTTTATTGTCATAGGACAAAACCAATACATGAAATGGATTGCTGGAGAAGCTAAGGAAAGACAAGCAGAGAAAGACAAACCTGACAGCACCTGAGGGAAGAAAGAGTAAGGCAAAGGCAACCCGTACAAGTGCCTATAGCCATGTCTGAGACTCAGCCAGGGCATCTTAACTTGGGAGCTGCTAACCATCCTGCCAGCAGCCTCTTCTGCTGGGAAGGTGGACATAAAGGAAGCAAGGAGACTTGAGTGGCCTGGAAGGAGTTTGATCATGGAGGCAGGAGTAGGACTGAGGTGCTGTTCTTGACATCTACTTACTTCTAAGGTACTGTCACCAGTCATGGATGCCTTCAGGATGAAGTCCATATCTCCCAGTTCATTGTGACCAAACTGGATTTGTCTCTTCCGGCTTTTCCATAAAAAGAGTCCCACCAACACACCAAGGAGAACAATAACAAATAACGGAACCAGGATCATCAGGAGAAGATTCTTAAGGGGCAGGCCTGGCTCTTCTTTATCTGATTGGATCAGGAGAAAAATGAACCAATTTGGTTACAGTTGCCTTTCTTGCAGGATGCTTGAGGAGTCCTACAAGGCCAGTCATATGTTATTAGATTCATGTCCAAAGCAGAATATACCTACAATATACCTATTGTATCTCTGGACCATAAAAGGTCATCATCCGACACCATCACTGCTTCTACAGTGGCCAGTATTTCTCTTGTTTTATTTTCTCCAGAAAATGTGTAGTTATGTGTGTGTGTGTGTTTATAGAGGTGTTTTATAACCCTTATTCACCTTTTGTCAAAGCTAAATAGTTCTGAACCATTATTTTTTAAATAGAGAAGATGCTCCAGCTCTTGGTTTCTTCTGGTTCCCATTTTCTGCACCTTTCCCAGCTCTACAGTGGTGCCCCGCAAGACGATCTTAATCTGTTCCATTGAAATCGCTGTTTAGAGAAAACATCCTTGCAAAAAGCGTTTCCCCATTGGAATGCATTGAAATCCATTTAATACATTCCAATGGGGAAAATAGTTGTTGTTGTGCGAAAATAGCCCATAGGGAAGCCATTTTGCGAAGTGCCGATCAGCTGTTAGAATCGCTGTCTTGTGAAGCATTGGTCCCGAAAACGCCCAATTTGCGAAGATCGCCCATAGGGAAGCCATTTTGAGAAGCCGCTGATCAGCTATTAAAACTGTCGTCTTGCGAAGCATTGGTTTCCCCCCCCCCCAAAAAAAAACACCATCTAGCGAAGCATGGACCAAAACATCATCCAGCAAAAATCGCCCATAGGAAACACTGTTTTGCGAAGCGCAATGGCGATTGCAAAACCTCGTCGTCATGCAGATTCGTCATTTTGCGGGGTAATCGTCTTGCGTTTATACAATGTATCTTTTCAAGTGGGATGACCAGAAGAACTGTACACAGTCTTCCCGGTGCTATCAAACCATTGAGTTGAATAATGGCAGTATGAATGTGACAATTTTAATTACAATCCCCTTTCTTACTAAGTGCAGCATATAATTTGCCTTGTTTTTCAGTAGCTGCATGCTGGGTGGGATAACAGTTTTCCTCACTCTAAGCATGCAGAATCCCAATCCAGGGTGTTTATGTGTAGACAATGTTTAAATCTTCCCATTTGTTTTCTGTCTACAAATTCTCACATATACCGTTTTTCTTCTTCTTCTTCTTCTTTTAAAAAAAAACCCGAACCTCAAAATCCGAACCACCACTCAACTGGCATTAATGGAGATATTCTAACAGTTAAATAACTCTAGGGTAAGGGGTTAGCACATTTTTAGATAAAAGTCAGCATGCATGCCAGTCTGAATCCTAATCAATATTGCACTTGTTTACTTTAAAGCACTGGTTCTCAGTTTTGTGTAACCCATGTTTTGGACTGCAATTCCCAGAAGACTTCACCACCAGTTCTGCTGGCCAGGGTTTCTGGGAGTGGTAGTCCAAGGACACCTAGGTTATCCAAGACTGGGAACTACTACTTTTGAGTAAACAGAAGGATCTTCCATTTTGCTTTCCCTAACACAGGACTTTCTCCCCTTGAAACAGAAGAATTATCATGGTTTCCTGCTTGGAACTCGGAAGTCAAGATGTTCCAGAGAAAACAGAAGATACTTCATTTCTTTCCTCCCTCCTTGTGTATTTTATTTATTTATTTATTTATTTATTTATTTATTTATTTATTTATTTATTTATTTATTTATTTATTTATTCATTCATTCACTCACTCACTCATTCATTCATTCATTCCATTTATATCCTGCCCATCTTGACTGCATCTACTCTGGGTGGCTTACAATAAAATATCATAAAGACAGTTAAAACAACAATTTAAATAAATAAATAAATAAATAATATTAGTATTCATTCAAGATGGAGAAAGTATAGAGCGAAATTAAAATAGAAAAATGAAGATCAAGTATTTACAGGAGGGAAGGCCTGCCTAAAGAGCCATGACAGTCACTGCAGGAGAAGGTGTGTGAACCTACCTTTCAGCATGATGGAAAGATTAAAATTGCACATATTGGAACCGCAGCACTTCATGCCATAGTTTTCTTGGATGGAGCCTTTGCATAGCTCATACTCAGTTGCCAGGCATCCTTTCCTTAGGATAGTTTCCCCATCCTGCTGATGCTTGCTTACAAAACAGAGCATCCCGGAACAAGTAAGGTTTTCTTCACAGTAGGGTGCTGTCTCATCACAAACACACATCAACTCACCTGCAAGAACATGAAGGGGGACCGCGCATGTCACAGAGGCTGCACCCTTTGCTCTTTTTTGCAACCTAACGATTGCACAGCCATGCATTGTGCAGCACTGAAAGTTGCACGTGTTAAGAGGCAGAAATAGTGAAAGCACTACCTAAAGGGATACTTCTGGAGAAAAGGCTTTTTTGGGGGGCATCTGCCCTGCCTCATTCATGGGATTTTATGTGACCCATGATGGTACCATCTTCCACTTTTGTTTCTTCCCACTGCTTTTCCTTCTTTTTTCTGACCCACAAAATATCAGAAGAACAGACAGAATAGCTGCACAATACCTTAGGGTCAGCTGTGCTAGGAGGAGCTCTCTACCTGGTAGCCAGGCACCCAAGGACCAAATTGTACATCTTAGACAACCCATCATAGAAAAGCTGACCTCCTGCTTCATTAGGATTGGATTTTTATGAATGTGGGGGGGTCCCTGAATAGCTTGAAAATTCTATGGCCAAAAATCCTACTGCGCAATTATGCAAACAACATAGGGTTTAGTGGCAAATGGTTGGAAGTTAAAAAATCTCTGCAGGTATTATTTGCTCCACACTGAGTCATGTGATTTAGTATACAACAGATAGTGCCTATGGAGATTTCTTAATGTATGGCAATTTACTGCTAAATGTTATGTCTTTTGCATAGCAGTATAACAGGATTCCAGTAACTGATGTTAAGAGGGAACTCCATAAGTGCTGAAAGATACATGCTTGTCAGTACAGGAACATCTTTAAACCATGGGAGCTGTTCTCAGGCTGCATCCCCTGTAGTTTGCAAATAGTCTCACTTTGTTTATGACTGGCTTTGCCTAATGGTTGGGCTGTCCCTATCGCTAATAAAAGAAATTTGATCAGCAGCTACACAACTGCTTAGGATTAAGGTGTCAATTTTTAATTCCCTCATAGAGGCCCCCACTTCTCCCCAACCCCTTTTCCAGAAATGACTTATGTGAGTTTTCTATATCCCATTCCCCTTCTTTTTCCAATGCATCTCCCCTCTGCCCTCTCTAGAATAATACCACGTTTTCCCGAAAATAAGACAGGGTCTTATATTAATTTTTGCTCCAAAAAACGCATTAGGGCTGATTTTCAGGGTGAGTTTCCCCCCCCCCATGTACAACCATCTACATATATTCAAATACAGTCATGTCATCTTCTGGTTGCAGCACAATGGTGGAGTGTGGGGTTTCACTTAACTGGGGCTTATTTGGGGGGAAAGGCTTATATTACGAGCATCCTGAAAAACCATACTAGGGCTTATTTTCAGGTTAGGTCTTATTTTCGGGGAAACAGGGTAGTTACATGCCATCAAGAAAATTCCAATTTCTAGCTGCACTTTCCAGGGTTTCCCAAGTACAGAAAAATCAGCACTGGTTTACCAATCCCTTCTCCTGGGTGTGTGTTCTGGGACTGTGCAGCTTGCCCAAGGTTATGCAGGCTGGCTCTTCTTCTGGGAGGCACACTGGGGAACCAGACTCCCCAAATCCCAACCTCTGGCTCCACAGTCAGGTACCCAACTCCCTGAGCCAGCCAGCCAGCCCTGCCCTGCCCTCTGTAGCTTGCTTGAATATGTTTTAATCAGAGGACATAATGTTCCCCATTGTTTTGGGAGGCAGGCAGGATATTTAATAAATACAGTAAATGAATGACGCTTGAGGGAGACGTTTTGGCCACATAGGGTGACAGAGCCAAGCAGTCAAATGGCAATCCCTATGTCATATATGCTTGCTCCTGGGTAGACATGTAGACAATTAACTTGTGCTTTGTATTCATAGCAAGGAAAATGTCCACACTGGAAAGAATTACCACTGGCACGGACTGTTTTGTTCTGACTGCGCCCACGGTATTCTTGGGCCCACACATTCCGCCCCCCCACCCCCCGGCAGCTCCTCTAGTTCTCCAAGCCTTCCCTTCCCACTGTTGGACAGCAGCCCCAAACACCCATTCCAGGTGAAGCAATGTCCCTTGACCCCGTCTGTTGTCTGCTGCAAATATTTCTTACCAGAGACAACGCTTGTCAGGAGACTCACGCTTGCCAACAAAAGGCCCACAGAAGCGTCTTGCAGCATTTTGCCTGAAGAACAAAAACAAAACAAATAACCCAGAATGAGTTATTAATAAGAATCCTAATATGAATTTTCCCCATTTATCCTAAAATACCACTTGTCTCACTAAAGATCTATGGTATCAACATTTTGACACTCATATCTACACACAGCTTTTTTAAATAAAAGAAGACTCTGTAAAGTTGGGTGGTTGATACAACAACAACAACAACAGTATAATTATGATGTTAATTATGACAATGATAATAACACTGATAGGAAATTGTCACAGAATGTCTAGGATAAGGATTTCTACAAACAAATACAATTACACTTGCAAAGACTCAGGGTGTATTCATCTGGGGAAACAAATTGCATTTTGGATCCCTTGTGTTGTTATCTGGTGCAGTCAGCTTCACGGTGATTAGAGGATGCACAGGAAAATGCACTCTGGCCCAATCCTGATCTGTGCTCAAGCTGGACCTTTTTGTAGTAGCTGTCCAGCCACTTCTTTTGGGGGCGGGGCTGGAATGATTCCCAGCGGATGGAAGGGTTTGCTTTAAGGGAAATCGCTCCCTGCTAAGTAACCCTTTTCCAGTGTGATGGGACGTGTACCGTTTCAGCCACCTGATCACACCCTCAGGTGCCTGGGTCATCGAGGGATATCTCACCAAATGAACAATATGGAAATGATCATGGGACCACAGCTTAGAAAAGGTACTTACCCAAGTAAGAATAGTCACCTTGGCTGGGGTACACTGGCAGCTGTAACCCCCCCAAAGTAGCTTTTCTTAAGCTCTGCACTGGCCCTTGGCATGAAGCTCTCAGCCAAAAGTCATAGCCATCTTCGTTTTAATCTTCCAATAGTTCTGCTACCTCCCCACAACCACAGGACAGGGAATGTTTTAGGAATACAACCAGAGCGCGACAAAGATTCAGTGCCCTCGCAAGAGCAGGGTAGAAAAGGGAATGTTTTGGAAACCTTTTCTGGTAGAAGATGCTGGCATCTGTGAAGATGGCAACAAGGTCAGTATAATATTTAGTGCTGCCACGGCCTCACAGACAACGTCGGCAGGACAGCCTAACAGCACATCCACACCGCAGCCTAACAGGAAGATTTCCTGCGCATGTAAGTGTACACGTAGCTCTCACAAACATACGCCAGTGGACAGCAACAAATAGACGAGGGCTCAGGAGACCATTCTGCCAACCCCATGCCCATGAAACTCATGTGTGATATTGGGCGGACTCTATTCTCTTAGTCTGGCCTACCTCACAGGGTCATTATGATGATATAGTGGGGATGAGGAGAGCCACACAGGCCAGCATCACTGCACTGAGGGAAAGGAAGGATATAAAAGCTGTGAACTAAACAACGATGTCTCCACTGGCCCTCAGAGCCATCTCCATGCCCTTTTTGCCACATCAGCCAGAGCAGAAAATGCCTTCCCTGCCCTTTCTCAAACAGAAGGGGAAATCTATCGATTTCATTTCCTTCCATATTTAGGTCTACAAGACCCCCCCCCCTCCAAAAAGAAAGGTGATGATAGGGGTTTAGCTGTGCAAAATACACCACCTGTGTGACTGTTCTCCCGCCCTGCCCCATCGGTAACTAGCAACAAGTGGGCACTCAGTTCCTGTTCTATATTACAGTCATGACCCTCAGAGGGAAAGAAGTGGCTTAAATTCTAGCTCATGACAGCTGAACATAACTCACTCCAAAAGTAACTCATTAAAAACAAGTTACTTCTGGGATGAAAATGTTGAAACTGAAGCTGTCTGACTTTGGGCACATCATGAAAAGGCAGGATTCTCTGGAAAAAGACAATAATGTTGGGAAAGGTTGAAGGCAGTAGAAAGACCACATATGAGATAGAATGACTCTCTAAAGCAGTATTTCCCAACCTGTGGGTTCCCCCCAGGGGAGGTTGCAAAATGTTTTCTTGGGGGTGTGTGTTGGTTATGTGTTGTTGCCCTTGTCAAATAATTTCTTCCTTGATCTTCAGAGCGGGATATTAAAGTTCATGTATATATCTATGTATTTAGTTATTCATTTAAAATGTTTTTACCTCACATTTCTCCTTGAAAAGGACCAAGGTGGTTTACAATATTGAAATACAATATTTAAAGTTTAAAAAAATCAGTATAAAGAGGCAGAATATATCATTAGAAGGCAATATTAAAGCTTATAACAATAAATATACATACAAATGTATATGAGCAAATACCACTCCAAGAGTGGAAAACACAAAAAGTACTAAAAATCGCAGTAATGCATAACAATCCACCTACAATCACACATAGGTAGCTAGTTACTGAGGGAAGGCTTGTGTGAAAAGAAAGGTCTTCGCCTGCTTGTGGAAGGACAGCAAAGATGGGGCCAGTCTGACCTCCTGTGGGAGGGAGTTCCAAAGTCTGAGAGCAGCAACAGAGAAGGCACCATGAGATGAGCCTGTGAAGGTGACGGGACTGAGAGAACAGCCTCTCCTGTTATCTTAATACCCAAGCGGGCTCATAATGGAAGATACAGTCTTGTATCTTGGGCCCAGGCCATTTAGGGCTTTATAGGTTAAAATCAACATTTTGTGTTGTGCCCAGAAGCTGATTGGCAACCAGTGGAGCTACTGTAATAGAAGGGGTATGTGATCCCTGTAACCAGCCCCAGTCAGCAACCTGGCTGCTGCATTTTGGACCTGCTGAAGTTTCCTGACACATTCCATTGGCAGCCCCACATAGAGTGTACTACAGTAATCCAGCCAGGAAGTAACTAGGGCATGTATCACAATGTCCAGATCAGATCTCTCAACAAAGTGGGCATAGCTGGTGCACTAGTTTTAACTGTGCAAAGGCGCTCCTGGCCACCGCTGAGACCAGAGCATCCAGGCTAGGAATGAATTCAGGAGCACCCCCAAGCTGTGCACCTGTTTTTGGGAGAGAAAGAAGCCTCTAACTTATGAGAAAAGATGACGGGGACTATTTTTTTTACAATATGACACATCAGTTCTGGATAACCTAAAGAAGGGGGAGATCTACAGTGGGTGCAAGGAAAGCCTTGTGCTTGTTTCTGAGGGGGATCCCTTCTGCACGAAGGTTTTGCCCCCTCCGTGGGTACTAGAATTTCCTTCTGCCCCCTGGTCCATCTTTGAAGTCCTTTGCCTTCTCTGCTCCCGACCTTTAACCTCCCATAGCCTGTTCCATCCCCAGTTTTGATAAGGCAGCCATTGATTCAGTGGCAGGAGCAGTGGGAGGGTGAGCAGCATCAGCCTCAGTGCCGCCATGCAGGGGAAACAGTTCCTTTTTATACAAACCCAGGTGGTCACAGGCTATTTGGCTATTACAAAAGGGGATCATCATGACTTGAAAGGAGGTAGGGAACCTCTTCTGTAAAGGAAGCCTCAGGCTTGAGTTTACAAGAGCTGAACAGGGCAATTGAGGACAGGGCGTTTTGGAGAATTGCTCATTCATTGGGTTGTCATAGGTTGGAGACAACTTGGTGGCATATAAACAGCAACTTCCTAGTTCTGGTTGAAAATAATCTTATCCATTCATATCGCTGTTTTTCTTTTTAATCAGCACAATTGAGGCATTTCGTAGTGAAACACAATCACAGCGAAAAGGATTCCATGCTTTCCACAGGTCAAGATGACAACAAAGGTTGGGAAAATCATTTTCTTGCACTCGAACTCCTGAATCCTTTGGCCAGGATAACCCTGGATTCCCCCACCCCTATTGCATTTGGAAGGTGATGTGAGAGTCCCTCATACTTCAAACACCATGGCTTGTTAAAAAAAAAAACCCAACACACCAAAACCTTGAGGAAAAAATCCTATCAAATGGCCTCTAAAATATCTCAAGATGGCATTTTAAATATATGTTACTCATTGCATGAAAATGGCTCCTGCCATTGCCACTTGCCACTTTCCTTTAGGAAATATAATACTGTTATACCTTTGTTATCTAAAATGGGCACACATTTTAGGCAACAGTGTTACTTGAATTATTTCCCATCTCTAATCCAAAACACCATCGTGCCTTACCCCACTCTACCCAGTATACTCTTTCTCAAGATACAGAGCAAGAGGGAGCACTTGAAGATCCTAGTCATGACATGGGGACTGTTCTGAGCCTGCTCACAATTCCAGCTGTAGTACTGGGGGGCCAGGGGAGCTGATTATTTTCCCTCCCTCTTTTGTCCCCCTTAAGCGATGGATTTCCAGTTTGGTTTGCTGTCAGAGGCAATTTGTTTAAGGTACTTTGTTTGGACTACAAGTCCCAGAATCCTTAGCCAGGAAGGGTAGGAGAATCCAGGAGCTGTAGCTCCAGTATGTATTATTTCCAAGGTTTTGTTATTGTCAGGATCTGGCTTTAAAGGGTGCAGAGTCTGCCTTGCTTTGGTGCTGAATCCTCTTCTGCTCTGCCTTCTCTTGGCGTTGTTCCAACCCGTGCTTTACTATCTCCAGGAGTTGAGGCCCAATAAGATGATTGCAGAGACCCTAGGGTTTTATATCAGGCTTATCAATGATATAAAAATACTCTTTGCAACAATCTAAAAATGTTCCAGCTGTTCCACCAAGGAGACAGGAATGGGAAGGTTTTTGTGTTTTGTTTTGTTTTTTTGAGGGGGGACACGGCTTGTTTGCTCATTTAACTTCTTGTGAAACAGAAAATCTTGCCAAGCTAAACTCAGTGAAGTCTTGACCTCACCACTCATTCTCTTACAACCCTCCCCTTTGGAAATGCACAAAATGTGAGCCTCGAGGCTCCAGGACCTTTTTGTCCTGTGTTGCCTGCAGATCCCGAGCACAAATAAAGCGTATCTCCGTTTCCTGCTATTCACAAATTCCAGCCTGTAGCCAGGGCGTTGCTGCCTGGACAGGAATCAAGATTGTTTAGATTCTGCCCTTGATGGAGAGGGGGAAACAGAGGCCCGTAAACAGAGATCTGCAGGCCGGCAAAGATCTGTCACAGATCCTAAGCAGCATGGCTCCAGTCATGAGGCTGTCTAGTGGGGCCACAATAGTGTCTCCACACCAGAAACAGGTTGTTGTTGCTGCTTCTAAAGAGGAAACACAGGCTAGACATTAGACATCACTGGCCTGTAAATAGCGAGGCCAGAAAGGACCACTGATATAAACAAAGTCCAGTATGGAGGAAAGATTAGCTCCAGACAAATCAAAGGCCAAAAGCAGTTGCTCCTCTCTCTTCTCTGGCACAAATCCCCTCTTCTTTCACTGTGAACTTTAACCATGGTTTAGCACAGGGGTGAGTGACTGTGGCCATCCGGATGTTGTTGGGTTGCAACTCCCACAATTTCTCACTGGGTATGCTTGCTAAAGCTCATGGGAATTGCTGTGCAGAGATATCTGGAGGGCTGCAACTTTGTCCAGTCAAGCTCAGAGTTACATCTGCACTACCTCAAACCACAGAGAATGGGAACCAGGGTTCCTCCTTAGCCTAGATTGAAAACAGGCTATGAAATTGGCTTGTGGACCCTAGATAAAGTGGAAGCCTGGTTATCACTAACTATAGTTAGCATGGAGCAGATGATGAACACTGCATCAGTGGGGAAAGGAACGGGGATTTGTCAGGGAGGGAAAGTGCATTCTCAAGGCAGATGTGTGATGGGCAGATCTTACGCAGAGGGAATCAATCTTCTATCTGCATTACTCCTAGTTTGTGGGCAACAAGAGCTGAGCTACATCCTCAGGCCCTGTCCAATGTCAAAAAGGGGCATTCATCAGAGTCCATGAGACAAGCTGAAAACTCTGGTACAAGGGATTCCTCAAATGCAAGGAGCAGGCAGCTACATATTGTCTGATAGTTCAAGTTGTAAATGGTTCCTGAGGGTCTTCCTGGGCATGACCAAGAGGTAGTGTAATCAGTTGTATTTCCCAAGCCAGCTGTCTGAGCCTACAAAATTTAAAGCTCTCAAAATGTCTCTTTAAGGGCGGGTAGCTGTTTCCCATGTGGTTATCAAGGGATTTTGACATGTTGCCACTGCTTTTGCTTCAACCTTTCGAGTCTTCTCCTTTCTCTTGGGCACATGAGTCTCACATCTACCAGGCTCTCCACACTGACTGATGTCTTGTTGGTGGCACTGGCAGAGGCCTCCCTTCCCAAGGACTCCCTGAGAGTAGACCACTGGTGGACCTTCAGGCCTCAGGTGGACCTCTTTTTCACTGACCTCCTTTGGTTGCAAGATATCTTCCTCTTCTGAAGATGACTCAGCAAGAGGAGGCATGACAATTAGACTGGAGAGGTACAATCCCTCTGTAATAAGAGTCTAAAGCCATATTGAGATGTCACAGTCCGAAAGTGAGTAGGGCTTGACCCATCGTGTGTTTGGGGGTGTGCGTGAAAGTTCCACTCACCACCCAATGTGTCCACCTTCTGTCTTATCACAGAGCCAAGGCAGAATGTGAGCATCTGGCTATAAACAAAGGTTGTACAACCGCTTGTATGTTAATAGCCTCATTCTCTGGAGGTGAAACATTTGGGCTGTATATCTGGAGAGGATGAGAGTCACAAGTATTCCTGGGTGAAGCCAAAGCCAAAAACAGATGGGACCAGAGGCCAAAGCAGGCAGGGCAAGCCCCACTGCATGGTCTCCATACTTGTACCCTCTTTTAAAAAAATGTATATATTTTCTCCATAATAGTTCACCATTTAGTCAATGTCTTCCCTATTGTACCCATCCTCCCCATTTTTGGTGGCTTATAGTTAATTCCCCCCTAGCTTTTCTACAACAGTTCAAGTCCTTTAAAATGCTGCCTTACATTTCTAGTGACATTTCCCACAAGGTGATGCATTGACTAACATCTGGAAATGACAGCAAGAAACAGACATATCACTTATGATTTTTATTTATTTATTTATTTGCTAGGACCAAGCAACAGGACGGAAGATGAATCATAGTACTGTATATGAGATGGCACATGTAGCCTACAGAAAAAATAGCAAAAAAATGTACCAACTGAATTGACAGCCATGTGAATGGGCCCTGTGGTATATATACCACATGACTATACATACAAATATATTTATATAAAAAAGGAGGAAAAAGAAACAATTCAAATGATGCATGTGATTATGCCCTTAGTTCACTGTTTTATCCTATGAGTTAAATTGCATTGTTGTACTGTATTTTATTGTGCTCTATTATTGTAAATTTCCCTGATGCTATTTTATGGTTATTTATTTAATTTAATTAATTAATTTGATTTATATACTGCCTGTCTAGCCACTGGTTACTCTGGGTGGTTTACCAACCATCACAAGACATGAAGACAACATAATCAAAAGACATTAAATTAATTAAACAAATTGTCATAGAGAAGCTGGAACAAGATCACATCAGGCCCCATTTACCTATTAGCTCCTATCACATGCAGCATTTATACTGCACTTCAGAATAGAAATGAAAGCAAATTACTATACTTCTCCCAGCCTAATGTTTTTCCTATCACTCTGTTGTTGATTTCTGCTTTCTTTCCTCCTCTTGGACAGCCCAGCAGCTACTTCAACTCTCCCTTTGCTCCAGCTGATTCCCAGAACTCTCCTTCATGAGAAACCCTGTGACCTCCTTATTTTCCATTTGGCCTGAACCCAGCGCTCATCATAGACACTGTCAGCATTGGAGTCTTTAAAGGGTGGCCCAAGAGGTGCCTTTGTGTGTCTAATGCTTTCCGGACCCTCCTTACACAAGACCTTGGGACTTCAAGTCCTTCTATAAATGTGTTTCAGAAAATGGGAAGAGGTTATACAATCATATCTCACACAGAAAGAAGCAGAAAATTGAAAAGAGCAAGTGAATGTAAGCTGAATTTGAAAGAGGTAATTTTAGAATATAGTACAGTAGTTCCCAGAACTCCCCAGCCAGTGGGTGTTAGCGACTTAATATTTAGCATTTTAAAAAAAAATTTGGGACTACAAACTTCATAATTCTCCATTCTGGGAGTTCTACCTTACTGACAAACTTCTAAATGTGGCTCACCGGAGAGAAAGGCCTAAGCTGGAAGGCTTTCTGCCCTAGCTCAGCCTAGCTTCCTATTCCGAAAGGAAACTCCTAGCAAACACAGGGGCAGCTTCCTTTCTGAAAAGGAAGCTTGGATGGAGATAGGCCTAGTTAGGTCACAAAGCCTTCCAGGTAAGCAACATTTAAGTGTCTGTCTGTTGGAACTCCCAGAATGGAGAATTAATGGGGTTTGTAGTCCAAAACATCCAAATGGCACATCCCCAGTAGCCATACTAGCTGAGGCATTCCGGAAGCGAAGTACAAACATTGTCCACTTCTGAATATGTGGGTGAAGTGCACATTCTGATCCTAAGGAAAAAACTGCCTCAAGCATGGTTGGCAACAGGTACTGGTAACTTCCTGAACCTGAAAATAAACAGGTTCATGCAATTATTCTATCTTTCTTAAACTGCCCCATATTGATATGCCAGGTTTCAGTATAAAATCAAAAGAAACCTAGACTTTTACTTCCTAGTCCTGATTACATGTTTCTTAATTATATTTAGACCCCCTCCTGTATCTTAGCTCCCATTTCATTTAAGCATATGACATTATCTCCACACTTTCATTCCTCAAGGAAGGAAAAACCTCTTTTTACCCAGGACTATGTCCATTACACACCCTGAGATTTCATTTTCCCTCATACAGATCAACCACACACACTGGACAAGAGTGTGTTAGTTAACTCAGGATAGGACTCTTACGGGCAGACCAGCTGTTTGTAGATCTGGGAGTTTGAGCGGGCTTGTCCTTTCAAATAATACCTTTTTCAAATTCTGCTTACATTCCCTCAGTCTCTTTACGATTCCTCTCCTTTCTGGTCGGGATATGGTTACCTAACCATTTTCCAGTTTCTGGAACGCATTTATAGAAGGGCTTGATTTTAAGTCCAAGGTCTTACGTAAAGGGTCTGCGAAGCAGGAGACAAGAGAAGGCGCCTCTTCAATACACTGCTGGACCAGACAGAGTCTAGGAGGAGCAGGACTCAGGCCAACTGGAAAATAATCAGGTCACGGGGTTCCTCTTCAGTGACAGAGATGTCTGGGAAGCAACTGGAGAAAAGGGACAAGCCCGTGTCAACGTCTGTGTTTCATCTTATCAGTTCCAAGGTACTGTTTCCACCTATATCAAATATTTATTCAGGTTTATTTATGCCTGCTTGCCAGAAAACTACATCAAAGTTTTGTTGAGACCCAAATTCTATCTGGATCAACCCCCAGGGTGGCCATGTGCCCTATTTTACACCACACAATCTTCTGTTTAAAGGTAGTCAAGGCCAAGCCTGATCTAAAGATAAAGAACTTTAAAGGAGAAAAGCAGGGATCCTGCAGTTATGCATGCACAGGGAGCACTTGGTCAGCCGATGGAGTGGGCACAGAGGTGAGAGTTACAGTCTGTAGTGTACCTTATTTCTGTTCAGCTGATAATAATCATTTATTTTTCCCCGCCTTATCCACATATACATGCAAACATTTGTCATTTTTATGGAAATTTGTACCCTCACTTGCCCTCTTTCTTGGTGAGGAATAAATGGTAGGTTTCCCAGGGGCGACTGGTTGACTATTGTGGGAACCAGGATGCTGAACTTGATCAAGTTTTGATCTGATTCAGCAGATTAATTTTTTTAAATTCTTAAACCTTAAATGACATGGAGCTGAGCAGGAAGTGGAACCAATGCACCAAGATAGAACTTGCTTTTGAGTGCAAGATTTAGTTGTTGGGTGGAGTGGCTGCTTGTAACATTTGGCTGAATGAACATTTTCAGGGCACACACAAGCACATACTGTATAACGTTGCTAGAGTGATGAGATAGTAAATGTGGTTTATGAGCTGGCCACATGGTGAAACAAACACCATTGTTTTGTTACAGGAAGACTTCTTCACAGGACCACTCAAACCACATTTTGAGCATGCAACTTACTAACATATTTTGGCTGTAATATTTACATTAATTGAGTGTTCCTTATTCATTAAGAACATACCCTGTTTCCCCGAAAATAAGCCCTAACCTGAAAATAAGCCCTAATATGATTTTTTCAGGATGCCTGTAATATAAGCCATACCCCAAGAATAAGCCCTAGTTCAGTGAAACCCTGCCCTCCACCACTGTGCAGCAACTAGAAGAAGATGACATGACTGTATTTCAGTAAATGTTGACTGTTGTACATGAAAAAAATAAAACATCCCCTGGAAATAAGCCCTAATGCATTTTTGGAGCAAAAATTAATATAAGACCCTGTCTTATTTTCGGGGAAACACGGTAGGACGTTGACTTAAATCACGTTCATTTAGTGCAGTGTTGTCGAATTGAATGGGTAGGAACTCTTCAGAATCTTAGATAGGGAAAAGTTTTCTCTTCACATCATTTACTTATTAAGTTAATTTCATTTCTATGACACCTTTTCCTCACAAAGGGGCTTACCGTCACTTTCTAACCAGATATTCCCCCACTTTGAACTTCAGCTGTCTGTAGGGTGGTCACATACATAAGAAAACAGGGCTTCTGCTTTTGAAATAGTTATGTGGAACAGGGGATTTCAGCAGATAGAGCTTTTTTTGGAGAGACGCTTGCTGAAATTGTGTCTTCCACACAACTGTTTAATATACAGGAACCCCGCCCTCTATTTCATGTGGCTGTCCTAGCCTTCTTCATGAAGAGCACATACTGCATTGTAGTTTTGTTTCAGCCGTTTGGATTTAGCTAGATTTGAAACATTGGCCATGTGCTCTTAATTCTTATTGATCACACTGGTAAAAACCAGTAGGGCATGGTGAGGGATAGTGAAAATTGTACTCTAACAACATTTGGAAATACACAGCCTCCATTCTGCACTCTGCAGCTGTGGTTTTCTGCACTCTCTTAGGGCTGCGGTTTTATAGTGCTCAAGATCAGTTAAGTACAGTCTCTGGCTTTCAACTCACCAAGAAGGCGAGTCAATCCCTGAGCCTAACTAAGCTGTAAAATGACTTGATTATAATAATATAGGCTTAGTTTATAAGCCAATCTTGAAAAAAAATTGCTTTTGAAAACTTGATTTCTCCAGTTCCCCCAGGCAGTATAGCTTCTGTGGGATACTGGAAATTGTTACTAGAGAAAAGTACTTTTTTCAAACCATGTTGTGCGTTTATAGCACTGGTTTCTGAGAAGATTCTGAGAAACACAGAGAGGCATTAGAAAAGCCCCATGCAAATGCTAAGCATAATTCTGTGATTGAAAGTCTCAAAACCTCAAACATGTTTACCAGTTCTGCTTTTTAATGCCAAGATAACACTCATGACTTGGTTTCTTTTTTCTTTTTTCCCCAAAAAGGCACATAGATTCCCAGGGTATGTGACTTTTTGAGACGATTTTTGGCCTTGTTTCAAGGCATGTGGCTGGAGAAATTCCCATAGCTGCAATTGTTCACCCTGTGACCAGTGCTATGTTTAAATCTGCCATGATACCCAGGGCTAATGACATTAATTTTCATTGTTTTCATATCAATATCTATAGGGGTTATACTAACACATTATTGGTTTGGGGGCAATGAATAATAGTATTTGTTACTTTACATAAGTTTTTTTTAACATTAGGAAACAGGTTGATTATTTCTGGTCTTTTTCCTATTTTTGAAGGGATTGAGTAACAAGAACAACAATTAATAAATGAGAGATGTTAGGATTAATAAGAATTTAAAAGTAACAATAAACATTAATATGTTGATTCAATCAGAAAAGGAAATACTAGCTTCCATTTTGGACTGCTTGTGGCACGGTCCAGTGCTAGTTATTTCCCAGTGATCACATGATATACGGGCTCCAGCCTATCACTGATCTGTGCCCAAGCTGGACTTTTTGGTCCAGTGGTAGAACTACTCTTTTTGTGTGTGTGTGTGTGTGGCTGGGCTGGAGCAATTCCTGGATGGACTGAAAGGTTGCGTGAAGGGAGATTGCTCCTGGTAAAGTGACCCTTCCCAGTGCCATCCTATGCTATCCTTTCTTGCTTTCTGATTGTACCCTTAGTCATTTTAGAGTATATTTTCAAGGTCTGGCATTCATTGCAACAAGCAGTGTTGATAGCCACTAGCTTTGATGGCTTTAAAGGGAGTTTAACAAATTCACAATGTAACATTTAGCTACAAGGGATCCCAAGTACAGTGGTGCCTGGCAAGACAAATGCCTCACAGGACAAAAAACTTGCAAGACAAATGGTTTTGGCAATGGGGTTGATGACTTGCAAGACAAATATTCCTATGGCCGTGCTTCGCAAGAAGAATGTTTTCGTTTTTTGTTCCTGCCTCATGTTTGCTGATTTTAAAATGTTTTTCTATGATGTTTAAAAAGTTAAAGTTTTTAAATTGAATTTTAAAAAATCATCTGCACAATATGTATGGCTTTAAAGAGCACTTAATAAAACCTTTGTAAACCAAATTTGACTTTGTTCTGACTTTGTTTTAGGAACGCATTATTAATTAGATTTCAATGCATTCCTATGGGAAAACGCACTTCGCAAGACAAATTTTTCGCAAGACAACATTGGCCGCAGAACAAATTAAATTCGTCTTGCGAGGCACCACTGTACTGTAACGAGAATGCATAGTGGAGAAGGCCTGGAGGAGGCTTACACATTCTTCTTGTTTGCTTTGCAGAGGTTAATGTTGAGACACAGCAACACTGCAAGGCAGGATGAAAGAGCCCCACTCAGGCAACCGCTGCAGAAGAATTAGGAATGGTGGGGATGTGTAGGTGAGACAGACACTAATGTGCCAGAAATCCTGCCCCTTTGCTCCTAAACTGGCAGTGAAAGCAAGGTCTCTTTGCCATGGCTCAGGGCTGACGTAACTACCTGCCCAGCCCTGCCCAGTTTGCTTCCACATTTTGAATGTGTCTTTCACTTTAGGCAGCAAAATGACTTGGGACTAACATGGCAGACAAGATAGATTTTTTTTTATTTCTGTCATGTCTCTTCCACCTTATACCATTCTCCATTTAGAGTAGCAGAATGGGCCTTTCTGTTAGGCCAACGGCTCAGCCATATTTATTCTGTCAAGTTTTTGGTAGATTTTAATCTTGTCTATTACTCTGTTAGATATTTTAGGCCATATGTTAGGACAGAGTTTGCACAACAAAATATAAATATATTTTTAAAAACTGGTTTAATGTATTCCTGCAAATTTGTGTTCACTGCAACTTGCTTCCAGGCTAAATAAATACGAACAAGAATTGTGAACTTAGTTTTTGGCTGTGCTGCGTCGTCAGAGCACATAAGTGATCATTTAAGCATCAACAAAAAAGCAAACAAAGTGCTGCAGATTTGCGTGGGCTAATTTACAGATAAAGATACAAATCTAGAAACATTTACTGTAAATAAAATGGAGATATAATGTATATCACCATGGTGGGGAAACTATGGCTTTTGGCTTGCCTGCAAATGCTGATCATTCATGGCCCTTATTCTCCTTCTTTATAAACAAGGCTTGGACTTGACAGCCCATCAAGTAGAGCAGTGGTTCTTAACCTTTGTTACTCAAATGTTTTAGAACTGCAACTCCCAGAAACCCCAGCCAGCACAGTTGGGTGGTGAAGGCTTCTGGGAGTTGCAGTCCAAAACTCCTGAGTAACCCAAGGTTAAGAACCAGTGAAGTAGAGGATGATCCCCCCTGTGAAGCAGATCCCAAATCCCCCACTTCACAGACACCACAAAATTGTTCTCTGTGGGCCTATAGGGAAGTCAAAGTAGAAGATGAGCAATTTTAAAACAGATACTCTTTCTTCATTCTATGGAGGGGTAAAATAAAATGTCTAGTAGAAGTTTGAACCTAGGAATCTGGGCCTTTACCACTACAAAGCAATAGGCATGATTTGCAGTGAAGAGGAAAAACGTAGGTAGAAGTAGATTAATCTTTCTCCCATGTACTGCTTTCTCCCTTGAAAACCACCTCATGTAGCTGCTTTTTCCTTCTATACAACAAGGATGTATCCAGAAGTACACAGATTACAAGGACTATAGATGTAGAAAATAGATGATGGAGGCCCACCCCCAGATCTCTTCCAATGTTACTTCTCTGCTAACCCATCATCCTCTCCCCATTGTCTGATACAAAGCAGATTCACAGAGCCATTTCTCCATCAAATGTATAGCTATAGCTAAGAAAGGAACAAACAGAAATCCAACAGGTAGAACACACAGATTTGTCAAGTCAAGGTACTGTATGTGAATCCCAACATGTTTTGAACTTATGGACATGACTAAACAACTAAACAATAAAAGGTAAGGTATATTTTACAAGGGCGGAATATTACATTCCATATCGGCCTAATCATCCAAATTGATTGTAACACTGTACTGAAGTTCTTTATTAAAATTTACTCCTACTAGCTCTCTATTCTATTAAGATACTCCAAAGTATTTCAGGGTGGATAGGAATGGCAGTTTCATAGCATCAGAGGGAGTTATCAATGGGCCCCTTCCACCTGTTTGGGTTTCTGTTTGTTACTTTCTGGGGCTGTCATCCTTTTTGCGGCAAGTTCTCACCTAAGTACGGTCACCTGGAAAATAGTTACAATTAATAAATACATGGGCCAGGCTGATACATTCTAGACACACAGATATAATCTCCACTTCCGTCTTCAATTTGCACTGGGCTCAGCTGCCACCCTTAATTGCCCCATAAGCTATCCAGAGACTTTCGTGATCCATCCTCAGGCAGAGCCTGGAAATGCTAATTTTCAGGGGCTACATCTCCCAGAATCCCCCCCAGCCAGCAAGGCCCTCAGCCATACTTTCAGAGAGATCATAGGCAATTTAATACCAAAACCCTTTTGCCTCACCTGGAAAGTGTCATATTCAGTCACTTGGTTAAGAGAAAGGGGTGGAGTTATAAATAAAATGAATGAACCAACATGTTTAGAGCTTCTTTGAGAGTACTGATACCTAATGTCCCTCTTACAATAAGTGCTGGTTATCTGTTGCCCCCTTACAAAGTTTTGTCCTCATTATTTCAGAGAAATCCCCAGGTCTGGCCTGGGCTCTATAAAGCTCAAAGCAATGGCCAGCTGGTTTAGCAAAGGATCAAATGGGCTGTAACCTAGCTTTTATCTGACAGATGCTCTGGGAGCCTAGAAAAATCCAAGATACGACTTTACCCATGCTTGTATATACAGTATGTGATGCCAGTCCCTATAGGTTATAAAAGGCCTGATGGCTAAAGGTTTGATTTCTGCCGTTTGAAACTTTCCCCCTCTTTTGCCCAGCAGAAGTCCCCTCCTGCCCAAGGAGACGTGGAAAGGTTAAAGGAGAGAAACATTCATTCCAACTTACCCAAGGGGTCTTTGTAGGTGGAACGAAGCAGATCTTGGCCGCCTGCTATATCCTGGGAATATCCTACTCTCAGCAGGCCTTGGCGAACACTTCCTCGGATGGGGGATCTTTCTTTGAAACCAAAGTCGGAAGTGGGTTTTTTGGGCAGTTCCTCATGGGATTCAGAGGCTTCGCCTGAGATGGATTCATGGGTCTCTTTTCCGGCCACAGCGTAACACAACCCCACACCCCTCCGATTTTCCAGATGACTCGGAAGAGAGTTTCCCCAGATTGAGTCTGAGATGTAGCCTTAGTTGAAGCCTCCCTCAAGGAGGCCGGTGCGTGTTGAAAGCAGCAGGCAGTGGGGGTGGGTGCGTTGTGGGGACAGGATCCTCTTTCCAGCCCCCTCTGCTCTTTTCCTCTTGCCTGAAAGCAGTGGTTTGGCAGCTCTGATGTGGGAGAAGTTAAAAATGTTACTTATTACTGCCTCTTCCTGCCTGGCTTTTCTCCACCACTCCCAGCTAATAAAGCATTTCCTATTGTGGAGCACAGATCTACACACACACATATACACACACACACACTCTCTCTTCCTCCAAAAGACAGCGGAGGCCTGCTGCACAATTGTTCTCTATGATCGTCTTATCCTTCTGTGGGCAATATGAAAAATCCTATGGCCCTTGCCTTCCTGGATTTCCTTCCTCCCATCACCCCCTATTGCTCTCCCTATGTTCAGACCTGAATTGACTAATTTGCTCCTGTGTCCCTGTTTCATTTCTCTAAACTGTACAATCTAGAACTTGGAAAAGTTACTATTTTGGACTACAGATCCCAGACCCAGTACCCCCCAATATGATTGCTGGCCAGCATGGCCATATTACAAACATTTTTGCAAAGAGCCTGGATGTCCTGGGGCCAGTCAGGAGTAGGGAAGGGATGGATACTCAGGGCTTAATGCTGCCACACATAGTAAGATCAGACTTCTTCAGTACCACTTGCCCTGAGATTTGTTTTCACGCCTTGAGAAATGTATCAGTTCCTGACATTCTGAATATCTAGCAAGTGTGGTCTCAGATTGCTCTACATTCCATTCTAATTAGAAGCTTAATGAGGGATTCAGATGTAATGTTTCCCTTCATGCCATCACTGAGAGTGGGAAAGGATCTTTTTTAAGGCTTTGAAATGATAATAGGCTTTTCTTCTACGTATTATGCACCTTTTATGTCCTTTGTTTTGTGACTATTGTTTGTGTTCACAGTCCCAAGAAAACTTTTCTTGCAAGTTTTCTGGATTGCTCATTCATCTGAAAAGCAGACAGGACAGAATTTGAAAAGAGGCAGGATTACAGTTTGATGTAGAATTTGGAAGTAGGTGTATATGTTAATAGCTATTATTTTGGGGAGAAAGCGCTTTATTTATTTATTTATTTATTTATTTATTTATTTATTTATTTATTTATTTATTTATTTATTGATTGATTGATTGATTGATTGCCTATCTGGCAGCCAAGGCCACTCTGGGCGGTTTACAACAAATAACAAAAACAACAGAGTAACAAAATAGCAAATCAAAAATCATAAATTGACGTGAAGATAAAATTATAATACAATAAATACAATTAAAAGCAAAGAAAAATAAAAACATGGGACCATGGCAGTATGACAGAAGTTATATTTTTGGACACTATTGTATCAAAGTATAGTTTGTTCAGGGAAGGCCTGTCTTAAGAGCCAGGTTTTTACTAGCTTCTTGAATGTGCCCAGTGAAGGGGTCAGACGGACATCAGGCAGAAAAGAGTTCCATAATTGTGGTGCTGCCGCTGCCGAAAAGGCCTAATTTCTAGTGGTTGTTTTCCGGGCCTCTCTCGGGGTCAGAAATCTCAGTAACCCTGCCTGCGACTGTCTTATAGGACAGGTAGACCTAACAGGAAGGAGGTGCTCAGCTGGATATTGAGGTCCCAAACTGTTTAGGGCCTTATAGGTTGCGTAAGCGAACAGGTAGCCAAAGTAAGGAGGCCAGGGTGGGGGAGATATGTTGGTATTTTCTAACCCCACTCAGAAATCTGGCCACCGCATTCTGGACCCGTTGCAGTCTTCATAGCAGTCCCAAGGGCAACCCCAGGTAGAGGGCATTACAGTAGTCTAATCTCGAGATTACCAGCAGATGGACCAGCGTGGTGAGGGACCCGGTGTCAAGGTAGGGACGTAGCAGGGTGATCCACTTTAGGTGGAAATAAGCGGATTGAACCACAGATGCTAAGATGTCATTGATAGCGATAGGTCCAAAACCATGCCCAAGCTACGAACCTCATCCTTCAAGGAAAGAGTGCCTCCCCCAAAAAGATAGGGAGGCACCCAGACCACAGACACTAGGGGGCCCCACCCACAGAATTTCCATCTTGTCCGGGTTCAGCCTCAGTCTGTTGTTCTTTATCCATCCCAGCACCACATCCAGGCAGTGTTCAAGGGACGAGACAGCATCCACTGCAGAAGGAGAGATACCGCTGAGTGTCATCCGTGTATTGATAATACAAAGCTCCAAAACTCCTGATGATCTCTCCCAGTGGCCTCATATAGATATTAAATAGCATTGGGGAGATCATTGACCCCTGTGGGACTCCACAATTGAGAGTTCACAGAGCAGACAACATCTCCCCAAGCTGAACTCTCTGAGGATGGTCTTCCAGGAAGGACCAGAGCCAGGCCAAAGCCTGACCACTGATCCTCAACCCCAAAGCCTCCCCAGGAGGATACTATGGTTGACGGTATAAAAGGCCGCTGAGAGGTCAAGGAGGACCAGCAACGACATTTTGCCCCTGTTGGCCTCCCTCAAGAGCTAATCTTGCAGGGTGACCAATGCTATCTCCGTGTCATGATGCGGCCTGCACCTGGACTGGAATGGATCGAGGGCATTGGTCTCCTCCAGGAGAGCCTGAAGCTGATTGGCCACCACTCTCTCCACCGGTTTGGCAATAAAGAGATATTAGCGATTGGAAAACAGTTGTTAATATAATCAGCTGCCAGATTTTTTTTTCATATAAGCCTAATGAGTGTCTCCTTGAGGGCAAGGGGGACCCTGCCCTCAAGGAAAGACCCATTAATAATAGCCTCCGCCCACTCAGTTCTTATTGGCTTGACCAGTTGAGAATACCAGGTCTAATGTGTGACCTGCCACGTGAGTGGGACTGTTGACAAATTGGGACATGTCCAAGGAAGCCATGGTTTCCAAGAACTCAAGAGCTGAGCCTGTGGCCCCAACCTCAGCATGGACATTGAAGTCACCCAGGACAATTAGTCTAGGGGATCTCAGTGCCACTGCCAAGATGAAGTCCACCAGTACCAGAAAGGAGAGTGCTGGATTGCAGGGAGCACTGGAAACCAGCACCATCCCAAATCCATCCCTGGTCCCCACTGACAGGTGAAGGGACTCAAGGCCTGGGATGCTCAAAGCAGAGAGCCTAAGAACCTCTAAGGTGTTTTTATAAATAATGGCAACCCGCACTCCCCAACCCTCCAGTCTACCTTGGTGCTGGATGGAATATCCGGGTGGGCAAATTAATGAGAGGGCTACACTGTCCTCTGCGCCCACTCAGGTTTCAGTAATACAGGCCAGATCTGCTATTTCATCCAAGATCAAGTCTTGGATTAGTTGGGCCTTATTTAAAGCACATCTGGCATTTAACAGCATCAAGGATAAAGTGGAAGGTTGCCTGAGCAAGTTACCTTGATTCTGGTCGCTGGCAACAGAGCTAGAACGCGGGACAGCCTTCAACCATCTGGCCCCTATTCTTTTGGGTTTAACTCGCTCTCCATTATTATAATAATACTTTGGTGGCTTATTTATGGGCATGCTTATTTATCTATTTGTCACCTTTCTTGGCATATGGGACTCAATGTGGCTCACAACAATTAGTAGTGTACAATAACAACAGTTTAAAATGCCACAAAAATCTATATACTAAAAACCAATTAAACATTAATCAGTAATTGGATTACAAGCAATTTGAAAATATTACAATATATGCACAAATAGAGCATTCTCTGGACACTTAACACTTAAAACCTTGCCTGAAAATGAAGTCTCTGCCCAACAAGGGAAGGATAAGAGGGAGGAGGTCAATCCTAAAGTCATGTGTCACTGGCAGTATCATTGCTTTTAATACTGTATGTTACTTCCAAACTCTGATTCAGTGGGGAAACATTCCTTACCCCAAACTATTGACTGCACCAATGTCATCAGAACAACCCTGTTTCCTGATAAGCTTTCTAGATCAACCCTACATGTAGCCTTTGGTACAATGGAAATGTTAAAAATTGGAATTTGGAATATATCTGGAAATTCCAGGTACACTTGCCATCTTATTATCTGGAAAGGCTTCTATGCATTTGACAGGTGCATGGCAGAAATGCAAAAGCAAGCACGTCCCCTTATGGCTTTCTCTCCCTGCTGGAAAATACAGCTGTTGTCAGCACAACGAGGGAGTGCATATCTGCCCCCAAAGTATAGTAAAATTGCTCCCTCTACCAAACTACAGCACCTCAAGATGTGCCTCTTCCTCACACTCCCTTTCTTCATGTTCAGTGTCTGGAGTACTTGGACATTTTAAGTATTCCACTCAGTATTCATCTTGCAAGTTCCAAAAACAATGTATTTCCTACACCTGAATGTGTCCTAGCTCTACGTATGTTTATATTCAGTTCTCAAATAATCTGTTGGTTCACTTAATTAAAGGTCCCCAGTGGGCGGTGGATGGAGTGGCAGACTAGGACTCAGGGTTTGAATCTTCACTTGGCCATGGAGATTTACTGGAGGAGTGAAACTGGCAAAAATACTCCTTAAATACAGTATCTCATTTACCTTGAAAGCCCTATAAGTTGGTTCCAAATTGACAGCAGACAACTAACTAACAAAGTTAGTTAATGCACCACATGCCAGATAACTTAACAAAGGAAGAAAATTCAAAATAAGCAGTGATGCATTAATAGGCCTTTTTTGTGATAAGTAATTAAAAACTGTTAGAGCGGTACAACAATGGAACCAATTACCTCAGGAAGTCATGAGCACTCCAATACTGTACTGGAGTCCTCTCTTGTTTCAGAATTCAGACAAACCCTTTCCCACAAAGAGACCAGTCCCTGAATTTGTCACCCAAAGTCTTGTAAGCAAAGTTACCAATATTATGAAGACGCACACTCTCTAACTGCTGGGGCGAAAGAGCTACAAAGAAGCAGCCTTGTCTCTTCCTACAGTTAGCAATTTGAATTTCTTGCCTTTTCCCACAGCCTTTTTCTGTTCCTAAGTGGAAGCTCTGGTCTCAAGTAGAAGAACAATTTTGCGGCCGGAGCTGGTTGTAACTCGAAATTGTCGTAAGTAGGGATGTTCATAAGTCGAGGCACCACTGTATGAAGAATACTTAATGCAAAAGGCTGGACTGGATGAATCCCACACCAGAATTAAGATTGCCGGAATAAATATCAACAACCTCAGATATGCAGATGATACCACTCTGACGGCAGAAAGGCTCCATGATCACTGCAGATGGTGACAGCAGCCACAAAATAAAAAGACGCCTGCTTCTTGGGAGGAAAGCAATGACAAACCCAGACAGCATCTTAAAAAGCAGAGACATCACCTTGCCAAGAAAGGTCCGCATAGTCAAAGCTATGGTTTTCTAGTAGTGATGTATAGAAGTGAGAGCTGGACCATAAAGAGGGCTGACTGCTGAAGAATTGATGCTTTTGAATTGTGGTGCTGGAGGAGACTCTTGAGAGTCCCCTGGACTGCAAGGAGAACAAACCTATCCATTCTAAAGGAAATCAACTCTGAGTGCTCACTGGAAGGACAGATCCTGAAGCTGAGGCTCCAGTACTTTGGCCATCTCATGAGAAGAGAAAACTCCCTGGAAAAGACCCTGATGTTGTGTGAGGGCAAGAGGAAAATGGGACGACAGAGGACAAGATGGCTGGACAGTGTCACTGAAGCTACCAACGTGAATTTGACCAAACTCTGGGAGGCAGTGAAAGACAGGAGGGCCCAACATGCTCTGGTCCATGGGGTCATGAAGACTCAGACACAACTTAATGACTAAACAACAGCAAAGTTGTTTGTCATGTTCAGTTGCTGTTTTCTGTAGACCAGGGGTCTCCAAACTTTTCAGTATGAGGGCCACATCATATATTTTACACATTTTTGAGGGCCGAAGGAACACACACACATACACAGGTGTGTACACACATGCCCACACACACTGAAGGGAATGGACCTTTGCCTGCAGCATTCGCCAGGCTGGATAAAAAGGCAAAGTGGGCCAGATGTGGTCCGCAGGCTGTTGTTTCGAGACCCCTGCTGTAGACAAAAAACCCAGCTGGGACAATAATTTTCTCAGCAAATCTGCTGCTTTTTTACACAAAAGGTTTGTATGTGTCTCACAGCTAATGTAATATATAAAGCCCCATACTATTCTTCATCAAACCATGATGTCAAGAAACAGAAGAGACACGTTTGAGCCCCATTCTCATTATCACTAGTTTGGCCCCATTTGGGATTTGGCAGGGCGGCGGTGGTGAGATTGATGAACTACCAGAGATGTGCCTGTAACCCAAACCCTAACCACACTGCTAACTCCACGAAGTGATAAAAAAATACCCCAGCACTCACACAGGGCACGTCCTCGCCTTTAAATCTAAGTCATAAAGGTTAGAGTAGAAATAGAGCTGAAACTGAGTGGGAATAGCACTAAATAATGATTAATGGGAAAAGGTCAAGGTTGCTAGAACAACAGTACACTACCTGCAAGAGAATTTCCACCCACCCACTTCCACTCCTCTAATGATATTCTGCCATTTGAATTAGCTTTTTTTTTCAGCACAAAGACGAATATGATTTATGAGGGCTACTTGTATTCTGTCAGTATATCTGATACTAAATATTATATTTTATTACTATTTATATTTTCTGCCATTGGTAATGGTGGCTTGACAGTGGTGTGTATTTATGTGTGCAGAAATCAAATGTTTTACACTTGTTTTCAAGTGCTATTTTTTAAAAGTCTAAATATCATCTTACAGTGTGGGAAATAGTCCAAAAGTCATTTTATATAAGCTGCTAATAACATGACAGGAACGGGGAGGCATTCAGTTGAAATTCAGTGTCACCCTCAGAATTTCCTGCTCTGAAAAGCTGTGGAACCAGCCCCTTTTCTGGCATTGCAAGAATGACTTTAGGATATCTTGTTAAGCTGTTTTCCATTTCCAAATGTGTGAGCCATTATATATTATCTGAATTTATCAGAACAGTTAAGTTTTTAAGGGTCATTTCTTATCTTAACTAGTGGGTGATTTCAGGCTCTTGGATGGGAAAGAAAAGAACTCTGTTTGAGTCTCTGTATCCCTTGAATTGGAAATAAACAGCTTTGATCTGATAACAGCAAGTCCTGCTGCCATGGAGGCAGGAAAAGGAAGTCTCCTCCTTGCAGGAAATGTGTCTTGGAATACCTTTCCCTAATCATGTTAACCATCTTTCTTCCTACTTGAAAAATCTTAGCTGCCCATTCACCCATCACGGAGGGCAGCGTCTATTTTTGAAACAATTGTTCACCCCTGCTTTGTGGAAATAGGTTTTTCACTGTGAGCATGTGACGTTTGCAGTTTCTGTTTTCTTTAGAAGTATCCTGTTGTTGCAGAAGGTTTCTCTTTATTAACTCCAGTGTAACCATCAGTACTCCAAAACTACTGTACAAGAAGGTTGGCACTGATCTCTGTGCCCCTCCGGGTGAGCCCTTTGTCAGCAGCATCACAAGCAGCAGGTCTTCAGTCTGACCAGAAATTTAAGGTGAAACAAAGTTTTATTTATTAAATTTCAGCCCCTACAGCAGGTGTGGCAACTTGGCCCAGTAAAAACATAGAAACCTCTAACATTGTCCAGATGGATGCTGTATGTATTTGGATTGTTGTTGGTATGGTTCGGTTCTAACCAAATGATGGCATCCTAAGTAGATGGTGTTTCTACTTACATTGACCCATCCTTGTCCTTTTAAGAGCTGTCACACACCTTTCTGGCAGAGGGCTAGGGCATGTATTCTTTTTTGTCACAGTTCAGCTGTGACAATTCAGGGGCGGATCTACTATGGAACTAATGACAACTAAGCTTCAGGGCCCCTAATCCCAGAGGGCCCTCAGAAGTGACTTGAGTCCACATTTAAAAATAAATTGTGGTGATCTGTCACAGAGCAACCCCATTGAAGAATATAATAATAGTTACTCAGACCTTGTTGCTGGATGCAACAAGTTTAAGCTTCAGGGCCCCAAAAATGTAGGTTTGCCACTGCCCTAATTAGCTCATTGTATAGCCTGTGTGGATGGTTAGCTCACATCCCAGTGCTGTTATCGTGTGGCATAGTGGACAGAGGGCTGAACTAGGACTTGGGAGACATGGATTCAAACCCCTGGGGTTGGTGGAGGTTGGTGAAGACTGAAAAGGATAAGGATATCAGTTAAAAATTCAAGAGGGGCAAAGGGGGAAAAAGAGGCATATATAAGTGTAAAAGAAGATAGCAGAAGAACCACAGGTATTAATATAGGGAATATAAACAGTTTTTACTTTTGAGCCTTGTGATGAAAGATGGGCCTGGTAATTGTGAAGAAAGTAACAGTAGACAACAGCATAAGTATTACATTTGGTAATGACTTAAGAAACCTAGGCTTATATATGATCCATTTGTGTGGGTGTCCATTATGTATACGAATTTTATCTCAGCTGTTTCCCTCTGTATTCTTGATTTGTAATTCTTCTGTTCTAAAACAGCAACTCTGATCTTCTACAGAGTGTCCATTATACTGAAATGGTTAGAGATAGGTTTCTATGTACTGGGGTTTTTGATGTCCGATTTGTGTTCACTGATCTGTTTCCGTAGAGATTATCCTTTTTGTCGTATGTAGTGTGTGGAGTGACATTATTGGCAAAGAGTGTTCTTGTCAAGGATGGGCTTGAGATCACTTAAGATGTTTGTGAGTGGTCTCAGTCGTGGACTGAGCTCATGTTGAAAAAACACAGGGTCAAAGTAGATATTAAAAGGAAAATTCTCTGTGTATTCTTGCATATTCTCATATGATTTCTTCATAGATGTGTGCCTTAGCAATCAGACTTGCAAAGCAAGTTCATGTTTATCTTGCAGTGACCAATTACAAGACAAATAACCAGTTAGAAGATGAAGCAAGACTAAATGCAAGATATGGAAGTGTGCCATGTGTTATGATAATTAGACTTCTTTCAGTTCTTGAGTGAGCCCTGTTTTGAAATATGTTCTAAGCATACCACTTAATTGGGCCCACGAAGGCCAAGACCACAAGGTAGAATTACCACAAAGTAATTTTGGCCAAGGCGGTAGCCACTGATGGATAATACTTCGCTATATTTAATATCCTGTGTGATCACAGAATATTCTGTGTTTAATTCTACTTCTCACTAATTATGGAAAAGCAATACCTAAGAGCAGTACTGAAGCTCCCTAATAGGAAAGCAACTCAAGGGTAGCTTTTCCTTTTCACAGGGGTCCAGTGATGAGGCAAGCTATAGCTAATGAATTTCTCTCTTCTGTGTAACACTTGAAAGAACATATGCCCTTGAGTATTCAGTGAGAAAACTGTCTGTGGGTTGTTACAACCAGTCAAAATTTTTTTTCCCATTCAGCAGCCAAAATGTTGCAGCCGAACCAACTCCTACACACAAGCTCTTGAGGAGAAACATCATGTCACTCAGACATTACGAAAGGATTGAAAGGAAGAAGGATTTGGGATGAGGAATGGAGGATTATCTCACATTTTCCAGAAGAATAATATTTAATTTCCAAAAAGATGTTTTCTCCAAGTGTTCAATTTGTCGCCTGCCACCATCAAAGACTACCCCCCCCCCTTATGTTGTTTGGGGTGGGATTGTGAAATTCTGGCACAGCAAACCCACCAACAGTGAGAAACAGACAGCTTCAGCCTTTTAACTAAAACAAAGACACATCTTGTTGTTGACTCTGGGATAGAGGATGAAGAGGAAGAGAGCAAGAACATGATATGTTTCAATAGAAGGAGGCAAAACATAGCCCCACAGATGGTGACTTGCAAAGGGTAGTAACGCTGGTTGCCAAGGAAGAAGACAGTCTCCTATAAGAGGCTCTGATGGGTCGACCATACGCTTGTCATAGAATGATGTTGTGGAATGTGGAAGTGGTAGACAGGGTGGCACCACTTGACAGCCATATTTTTAATGTCCTCTACATTTAAAAGCTCCCTGCAAATAGTACGAGATATGTCTTAGTTCTGTCATGCTTTAGTTTGCTATCTGCCAAGAGATGTTTATTGTATGGAAACTTATTCTGGTCTTCCACCCCTGAACTAGAAACATCTGTTCTGCCACTTCGGAGTCCTCCATGTCCTTTCCATCTAATTCTTCTTCGTGGCCTCTGTGAATGCACACAAATGAGTTGTTCTGTGCCTGCGCTGAACGTCTCGGATGGTTCTAGAGCTTAAAGACACATAATTAGTGGGATGTTCCCCCGTGGAGTGCATGCTCTGCCCATCCTTGATCCCCTTAGTTCCTTTTCCCCGCCGTGTTGTTTAGACCTGTTTCGGAAGAATAGAGCAATTTGTCAGTTTGATCATCCAGATATATCGTATTTCAAATTTAACTTCCTTACTTCCAATCATACAATTGACGTTCCCTGTAAGTTCGTTATATTTTAATCTACCCACGTTTTTGCTCCCCCCCTTCTCAAGTCATTTTTCCTTCCTTTCCCCCCGCTCTTTATGGCCTTGCCTTGCCCTCTTAAGGGATGCATTGTTTGTACCAACAAAATACCTTTAACCGACGGGCAGGACCACTGTTTGTTTTGCCTGGGTGAACAACACCCCACCCACTCTTGTGCGGGGTGAAAAGATTAACAAAGCCGGCCCTCAAACGTCGACTCCAGAGATTGAGGTCCTTCCTTTGGGAGAAGTCTCTCAACCCTCCCGCAGCTTCTATGGAGACCACACAGTTCCCAGAACCTCAAATAGAGTGGCAAATTCCATCACAGCCGGCTTCCGGTTCAGTGACTCCTTCTCTGCACCCCAAGGAGAAATCTGATAAGCCGAAAGCAGCATCAAGGTCAATGTCGATGTCGAAGACTTCGACCCAAGCCCCGGACTCTTCTAAAAATAAGCCATGCTGTCAATGCAGACCACAATCATCAGACAAAACATTTCAAGGTCCTTCACTTCCGGTATCGTCTTCTTTTCGGAATCAACAACAACAACAGCACCACCAACCCTTTCGTCAGCCTCAGAAAAAGGGTAAGCAATACCCAAAAGCTCCAATTACCACTCTACCATTCTTGAGCTTAACACATGGCGAGCTATAACTAATGATCACTGGGTCCTTTCTATAATCAAGTATGGTTATTTTATGGAGTTTAAATCTCCTCCACGAATTGGAAGAGTCAAAAACACCCCAAACTCTACAGTTCTTCAAGAAGAAGTCTCTCTTCTTCTCCACAAAGAAGCTATAACCGTAGTTCCTTCATCTGACCTGCATGATGGTTTTTACTCAAGATACTTTACAGTTCCCCAAAAAGATGGAGAACTCTGTCCCATTCTCGATCTCAGACAGCTCAACAAATTTATTCAACCCCGACATTTCAGAACGCTGACGTTAGACACTATCGTCCCTCTACTTTCACAGGGAGACTGGTTTGTCACGATCAATCTCCAAGATGCCTACTTCCACATATAATCACATCCATATAATCACATCCATATAATCACAAATTTCTTCGGTTCGACAACACTACATACCAATTCTGCACCCTCCCTTTCGATCTCTCCACAGCACCAAGGACCTTCACGAAAGGTATGGCACCAGTTGCTGCACATCTTCGGCTTCAAGGTATCAACATTCCTTATATAGACGACTGGCTAATAGTCACGATGTCCTGTCACGATGCCATCAGAGCCACCAATCTTATGCTTGACACTCTTCGGGATGTCGGACTCAAGGTGAATTTTGCAAAATCCCACCTCGAACCTTCCCAAAGGGTCACTTACATTGGAGCCCTTTTCAATTTTTTACAGGCCAGAGCCTTTCTTCCAAGAGAGAATCCTCAAAAAAATGCTGTTCAGCCTTTTCGACCACTAGCCTCGGTATCAGCCCATCACATCCAACATCTTCTCAGACTCATGGCATCGACAACCTCGGTCATACAACATGCCCAACTCAAAATGAGATTGCTCCAGTCGTGGTATGTGGCTTTACTCAATCCTATGACAGACTACCCATCTTTGCGGCTAAGGGTAGCACCTGAATTAGCCTGTCAACTTACCTGGTAGACATTTCTCCCGAAACTGCTCATCAGATGACCTTTTGTGCCCCTCCAACCAATGGTATAAGTTACCACCGATGCCAGCCTGTTGGGCTGGGGAGCACAGTGCCTCCATCACAAGATTCACGGCCTATGGACGAATCAAGAAAAATTGTTACATATCAATCATCTCAAGCTTCTAGCAATTATCAGAGCTTTTCACGCTTTCCTGCCACTCATCGCAGGGCGTGTGGTTCAACTCGCAATGGACAATACTACTGCCCTTTATTACGTGAACAAGCAAGGAGGTACTCACCCTTTATCCCTCCTGTACCTCACCCTCGAGCTATGGGAATGGTGTTACCTGCATCACATCTTCCCGATAGCAGTACATATCACCACGAAAGAAAACTACATTGAAGACTACCTCAGCTGTCTGACATCGAGAACACATGGCTAGTCTCTGGACGATACCATCTTCAATTCTCTCTGCCACAGGTAGGGCACTCCGATCATTGACGTCTTTGCCTCCAGAGCAAATGCCAAGTGCCACATTTATTGCTCTTGATCCAGAGTCGACAAGAATTGCATCGGAGACGTGTTCATGATAGAATGGGACAAAGGTCTACTATACCTCTTCCCACCAATACCACTCATACAAAGAATGATCATTCGACTTCGATACTTTCAGTCCAACGCGATCCTCCTAGTTCCTTGGTGGCCGAGGCAACTGTGGTTAACTCACCTCAGGTTGATGTCGATGGACTCATTCCGGCTCCTGCTGATTCCCAACCTTCTCACAGAGGACAATGGGATGATCTACTATCCAGACATACCATCTCTGAATCTGACAGCCTGGAGGATACTCCCACCCTAAAAGATGTCCTTGATTGAGCCCGGAAGCCCTTGACCCAGTTCCTATATCAAAAATAAGTGGAAGGCATTCCTCTCCTTTGCTGATTCAAACAACTTACCTACAACACCAGTTTCCTTGAAAACTTTACTTACCTTTCTGCTCCATCTGTTTAATTTTGGACTATCCTACTCCACGTTAAAGGTCTATATTTCAGCCATCATGGCTCATCAACCTGCTAATTCTAAATCAGCTAAACTTTTATCTCACCTGACTGTAAAGAAGTCTCTCAAGGGGCTCAATAATATTCATCCACCACACTAACATATCGTCCCTCAATGGTCCCTACAACTTGTCCTCAATGCTCTTATGCGCCCACCAGTTGAACCAATGATTTCTTCCAATCTCAAATTATTATAACTGAAAAACTCCTTTCTCGTAGCAATAACATCCACTAAACGGCTTGGGCCCTGGATACCTGAAGGGCCGCCTCCTTCCATATGAACCTACCCGGCAGTTAAGATCTAGCCACCGGGGCCTTTTGAAAGAACCATCCCTCAAGGAGGTAAGAGGGACGGCTTGTAGACAAAGGGCCTTTTCGGCAGCTGTCCCCAGACTATGGAATGCCCTCCCGACTGAGATACGTCTGGGGATCTAGGATGGGCGGAGCATGCGCTTCACACGAGAATGTCTCACTAATCATGTGTCTTTAACCTCTAGAAACTTCTGAGATGTTCAGCACAGACGCAGGACAACCCATTTGTGTGGATTCAAAGAGGACCATTTGAAGAACTATGGTTATAGGTAGGTAACCTCCTTTTCTGTTGCATGTGACTGAAGACCAGCTCAGATTGTGAAAAACCCAAAGGTACACTAAAGGCACTGTTTACACAGGTTTTATAGAAAACGAATTGGAGGCTGGCCCCAAATTCATATAGAGCATAAGGCAGAGGTAGAACACTCTCACTTGAAGAGGCAAGTCCAGAAGGCCTCAGTACTAGCAGGCTTTGGAGGCAAAAAGAAGGGAATGCTTTTAACTAGATGGAAGAACAGTTGAGGCCTGTACCACCCCAGAATCTTGGACAATTTAGGACCTATTTGTGACTGTTCCAGCAACTGAGGAACTTCGTATCAGCTGCTGTTCTGCATTCAGTTAAGTTTTAATAAATACTGTTTGGCAGAGTCTTCTGTGTCTAGTGCAGTTCCTCACATTCAACATGTATTATCTTAGAAAACATATGGATAGGGAGTTATTTTCTGACCTTGGAGTAAACCTGTTTACAAATGTCCACCCCATTCCCACTATTCCTGCCTCTCAGGGTCCTTTGAACATGATAGCTCTCTAAAAGCTTAATTCTAGCTACATAGAGCTGACCTAATATGAATGGGAAGAAATGACTTGGATTAGATAATTTAGAATTTTAGGCCAACAAATCTTCACCTTATTCTCTAACTCCTACTTTCTGAAGGGTTGCTAGGTCTCTGGATGCTGGCTGAAGTCTCAGGGAATCACTATGCTTCTCCCAGGCAGGGAGAGAAATCTCAGGGCAAGCTCTTTTAAGAGGATGGGAGAAAAAATAGATCTTGTTTTCTCTGATGGTTTTCATAAATAAGGTCCTATCAAATCCCTTCTTCCAAATGGTACTGAGTTTGCTGGTTCAGCCTGAATGGGTTATAAGTGTGCTGTGCACATTGTGTGTGTCTGGGAGGTAGTACAGTGGTGCCTTGACTTACGAATTTAATTGGTTCCGGAATGCTGGTTGTAACTCAAAATGATCATAAGCCAAAGCACCATTTCCCATAGGAATGCACTGAAATGCAATTAATCTGTTCCGGCCGAAGAAAAATTCATCAAAAACAAAAAACACTGCAAGACTCATCAGAAACGCGATTAATCTGTTCCGGCCGAAGGAAAGAAAAAAACAGAAAAGCAAACAAACATTGCAAGTCCCATCAGAAATGCAAACAAAAAAACCCAAAAAGCAAACAGAGAGTGCAAGACCCATCAAAAATGGGAAAAAACACACAAACAAACAAACCCCACAAGACCCATCAGAAATGGGGGAAACCCCCCAAAAAACACAAACAAACCCTGCAAGACCCATCACAGCACAGAAACATAACCCCCAGCCTAAAATCACACTCCAAACCCCACACAGAACAGTTTTTAAAATGTTCCATTTACTAACAGAAAAAGGCAAGGAAAAAAGGCGGGGAATTCAAATTGCTAACTGTTGGTGGCAGAGGCTGCTTCTTTGTAGCTCTTTCGCCCCAGCAGCTAGAGAGTGTGCAATCGGAGGAGGCTTCGGACTGCCTGGTAAGGTGCACTGGAAGCTCCGGTCGCAAGTAGAAGCAAGATTTTGCAGCCGGAACTGGTCGTAATTCGAAATGGTCATATGTTGGGATGTTCGTAAGTCGAGTTACCACAAAAACAATATTGTCTCATGTGAACACATTTTGCCATTTTTACAACAGCCTGTTTCTGTTATCTCACCAGGGTGTTTCCCCCTTTTTAAAGGTTCTGGTCCTGAAATCTCAGGGACTGGAAATCATTTGACATGGCATCTTGGTTGAACCAAATGTGTTAGGACTGTAATCCATCTGTCACTCATTTTCACAAGTGAAATGGAGAGTTTTATCTTGCGTGTCAGACTTTGTCAGTAAAAGTACACACAGGGTACACCCTCTTATCTCCCTTCAGTTCATTGTACCAATTTTTCCGTGTTGTTCTGGCTCACTCCTGCTATTGAAGCTGGGAGGGAAGAAAGATATCTCAAGCAAGCACAGGTAGAGCTGTCAGCACTGAGGTCTTTGTCTGCCAGTCTCAAGGAAGATTTGTTGGCCTAAACCGCTTCTCCTGTTTAGCAGGACTAGTTGAGAAGACACATCTCAAAGGGGAACAGCAACAGAGGAAGAGAATTTTGATTTGTGTGTGTGTGTGTGTGTGTGTGTGTGTGTGTGTGTGTGTGTGTGTGTTTGTTTGTGTGTGTGTGTGTGTGTGTGTGTGTGTGTGTGTCGGGTTGGTTAAAAGCCAGAGCACCATCTCTCTCCATTCCCAGATAATGCTAGGGCTCACCGACCCAGTGCAAAAGTGTTTGTGTGAGTGTTGCTCTAACTGACACAATGGACCCAAGTGCTGCTGGATCCATCCTACCGTTTGAAAGCAGAAAGTAGAAAACCAGTGTCATGACTCAGTAGCATTCTGGTGGCACAAAGCATCGCAGAAGTGCTGCCAAGTCAGCAGGGAAAAAGCAAACAAAGCCAAAAAAGAAAAAGAAAAAAAAAGCAACAACAAACCTCTCCCCTCCCCTTTCAACCCTTACTTGCACTGCATCTGTGATATCACAAGGGTGCACCCCCCAGTCTCAGATTTTGGCTCTGAAATCTCAGGGAACAGGACCTAGTACTGTACAGGATATACTAATACAAGACTTACAGGACTTCCTGAACTTAGTAGCCCTTTGGCACAGGAGGGAGAGAAGACTGAACATCTCTCTCTGTTTTGCTTTTTTTGGTCTGTTGAAGTCAGGTTCTTGCCTGCCCTTTTATCTATGAACAGCTCAGATCCATGAGTCTCATTGCCATGACATCTAGTTTGTCGTCCCCCCCCGCAACACTGACATAATGACAGTTTCTTTTATCTCCCCAATAATCCTTTCCCTCAGCTTCCCCCTTCCCTAGCAGACGCTGAAGACGAACTAGGACAGCGTGTACAGACTGAGTAGATATTTCCCGCATCCGTGTGCTGCACGCCCCCATCCCATATGCAAGCTGTGCTGGAGGAGTTAGATAAGGAAGAAAACATCTCAGAACATAAGAGATGAAATAGAAGGAGGGCAGAAGGGTTGCCTCGAGAAGAGGGCTTTTGCCCTCGATGCTTCTGCAGCTACTCTGCAGATTATCTAACACACAGTGAATGTAACCAGACTGGTGAAACAATGGGAAGGGAAAGGTGACTTCTCTGTCTTTTAAGAACAATGTTAGAATGTTCACGTCTCAATTCATCACAGACACAAAAATTGTTTTTGATGGTACGTTACTTTATTTGGATTTTTGGATGCCAGTACTGAAGGACTGTGGTATTCTGGGGATCAGTTCCAAGCCCCCTCCTATGGATTAAAAAAAAAAAGAAGAAGAAGAAGTATTGAGCGCTATACATTGCATGGTCTGTGGCTTCCTCTAGTGGGCAGTTCTGGTATTAATGCCCTGGGAATTCTTAAAAATGCATGTTTCGGGGGGATTTAATATTTTTAGGCAGTGGATAAGTGAATCAGCAGATACTGATCCCATGGATAGGGGTTCCTACTGTATTCACAACTTGAATTGTGGTTGCACTTCTGCTTCGCTTCAGTTCCCCTTTCTTGCACTCCCCACTATTCTGCACCAGGCAGCCATGCCACACCCACAGTCATGTCCTATGTTTCCATTTGTTCCTGCCCCTCGATTATACATGACTCAAAAATACTTTTCCATCAGAACCATAGAATAGAATCATAGAATCATGAAGTTGGAAGGGGCCTGTAAGGCCATCAAGTCCAACCCCCTGCTCGATGCAAGAAATCAAATCAAAAGGATATCCGCCTGGTGGTTGTCTAAGTTTTTCTTGAATGCCTCCAGTGTTGGAGCACTCACCACCTCTCAAGGTCACTGGTTCCGTTGCTGTACTGCTCTAACAGTCAGGACGTTTTTCATGATATTCAGCTGAAATCTGGCTTCCTGGAACTGAGTACAGTATATGAATCAGGTAAAACCAGCTGTTTGACTTTCACTGTACAACATTTATATTTAATATATTTTGAGGTTAAATCTCAACAGTTATATTCAGCTCGCACCTAGTTAACTTGCCAATCAGAATATAATGACGCATTTTGTCAAAAGATTTGCTGAAGTCAAGATATACTATGTCTACAGTATTTCCTCTGTCTATCGGGGAGGTTTCCCAATTAAAAAAAAAAAGAGATCAGATTAGTCTGGCAGGATTTGTTCTTGACAAATCTGCGTTGGCTTCTAGTTATTACTGTTTTTGCCCATGCATGCCTGCATGCCATCGGTACTAGGGGCTCCTCCCACTCAAAAGCATATACTCAGGAGTGTTTCTAAAGATTTTAGATGGCTCTGCTTTCCAAGAGTGTGGCTGATCTTGGCAAACACAAACCTACCTGCAGTGTCAAACACGGTGTTTCCAGATGTGTGCCCTGCTAGTCCCAAGTAAGTATAGATTGCAATCAAGGTACACTGAAGAATCAAACTCCCAACCTCTGGCTCTGCAGCCAGATACTCAACTCACTCATTCTGGAAGCTTTCCCAGGGGAAAAAAAGGACTCTATTTTTTAAGATTACAGTAGGGTTGAAAGACTAATTAGCTTCCAATGGGATTCAAGCATGCTTTCACATGAAAGAGATGGGTGCCTCCAGATGTTTTCACACTAGGGACCTTTTGGGCCACTGAAGCAACGTAGCAGGCAGCTGCAAGTGGGATTTAAACTGTGGGTTCATCATTCCGCACCACACTTGATAGAAGGCTCTAACCTTCACTGCCTTCATTGCAATCTTTTACTTTCCATCCCCACAGTAAAGGCAAGGCTGGGCGGACCTGATTCACCTAGTGCCGCAATCTGAAAGCAAGATCCCAAATGATTTCCTTCCACCTCGGTAGCACTTAGCACTTAGAAACATAAGAGAAATGGAAGGGGAGGGATAATTTATAGCAGAAATAATATACAGTGTGTGGGGGTGGGTGGGAGAGATTTGTCATAGAAGGAACTGTAGCTCTGATTTGAACTGAGGCAAATATTTCCCTATTCAGTGCTAATTACCTTTGCTTTTGATAAAAATCATGTTCATAGGAATACACAGTATACCAATGGAAAAACATAGTAATGCCAAGGAAGAACTTTTATGTTAGATGTGGACTATTATGGTACAATAATAAATAATAATTATGTGTCTTCAAGTCAATTCTGACTTGGGGTAACCTTTTCCAGGGTTTTCTGGGTAAAAAGTTCTCAAAACTTGTTTACCACTTGTTATTAGGCTTGTGTTACAGAGCAGAAACATTCTGGGGCAGCAAAATACCGAATTGCAAAGGTTTCCTTGTGACCACTGAGTGAATGTGTTTTGTTAATGGTGCATAAAAGGGCTAGTGCGCAAACATGGTTGCTAGAGTGTTCCCTGTGGAAGATAAACATTCCAGGACTCTGACCTGCCCTTGTCCAATTCTTCTATAAGGTTTGAAAAAGATAAAATTGGTTCCTGTGGGTTGTTCTGGTCTTGACAAATTACAATTCTCAGAATGCTTTGGGATAAATGATAATTATTCCCTTGGTGTCAAATGAATATAATTGTGTATAGCATAAAACCTACGCATTGTTCAAACATGCCTAGAGATATGTTAGACACAGCTATTTTACTAGCACAATTGTTTCTAAAAGGAAAGAAAGAATTCTGGACCTGTATTTGCAACATATTTCTTTTGGTTTAAGCTGCTTGTGGGTAGAGGACTAGTGCTATAAACTTTTTGTGTGGATGCAAAGAAGTGTGACAATTGCTTTGTTTGTTCCCACTAGAGCTCTTGTGGCTGTTTTCATACCTCTGTTAACAGTTGCTTGGAGATACTATGGAAATGCTGGGCTTAAAAAAAAATAGACTGCAGCTTGGCACATATTATAGGTTTAGGAATTTGCGTTTAGTTGCCATTTCAGCACATTGTGTAACATTGCTACAGAATGTTCTCGCTGAGCTGTGTTTTAGGAGCAGTGACGAGGTGCGGGAAAATGGAGCCTAGAGTTAGTTCGGATCTGGTAAATAATCGCTTGTGAAACCTTGTGGAAGTAAGACATGATTCTACATTTTCTACAGAAAAAAAGTTTTATTGATTTATAATATTTTTTCATGGAAATTATTTCATTATTGCTGCAATGAGATAATATCACTCGGGGGGGGGGAAGTAGAGGAAAACGTTCTTGTTCATTAAACATTTTAAAGCCGTCTTCTAGTGTGTAGAGAAAATCGTATTTGCCCACCAAATATGTACCAGTTCACCTCCCAAGTAGGAGGGGCAGCTGTCTGCTGATGGGTTGGGGAGGTGGCTCGACTTTACCAATGTGGTTGCATGTCCCAACTGAAGTGGTTAGACAGAGACACACTCCCACAAGGCCCAACTATAGATTTAATGTACAGTAATACATGGCTTGGCTTCCTAATTTGCTGATTTTTTCCCCTGGTTGTGTGCTTACATTTTAGAACAGCAGCCATAGTTTTCAGTCAAGAGCTTGATATGGATCAAGCATCCGGGGAGTTTTTTCTTTTTTAAGGTTTAACCTCTTTTCTTTGCATCACAGGCCGGAGGGACGATTCTTCTCCCCTTGTGGCAGTTTCCTGTAGGTGGGTGGCTACACACCCAGGCAGTCTCACGCTCTGCTGCATCAGGTTCTTCTGCCAGGGCTTCAGGTTTCCTTGCTGTGTCTCTGTCATGCTCATGCATTTTCAGGTATTTTTATAATGGAAAGGTGAGACAAATATTTTAGTAAATCTATAATAAACACTCCCTATTATCCTTGTGAATGAGGAGAATCCACAAAAGCCAGTAATCCTCATTCGTGATAAACTTTATTGATAAAAGCACATGTAGCAGCCAGTGTCAGTTTTTATTTAAGGCAGGTAACGTCAGGAGTTCGATTCTCCACTCTGCCTCCTGCAAGGAGAGCAGCCTATGTGGCCTTGGGTGAAGTTGCTATGTTCCAGCGTTACCCCTAGAAGAAGGGATCGGTAGACCACTTCAGAGTTCTCTGGACCTTGGAAAACTTGGGAAAAAATTGCCATAAATTGGAATTGACTTGATGACACATTATTATTATAATGGGGAGCAGGAGTGAGCCAAGTGACAAGCAGAGGGTTGTATATCATCCACCATGTCTGGTCCCTTTATAATGCATACACAAGAGCCAATGTAATAAATTATTATTATTATTATTATTATTATTATTATTATTATTATTATTATTATTATTATTATTATTATTATTATTATTATTATTATTATTATTATTATTATTATTATTATTATTACAACAGTAGTAGTAGTAGTAGTAGTAGTAGTAGTAATAATAATAATAATAATAATAATAATAATAATAATAATAATAATAATAATAATAATAATAATAATAATAATAATAATAATAATAATAATAATTTATTACATTGGCTCTTGTGTACGCATTATAAAGGGACCAGACATGGTGGATGACATACAACCCTCTGCTTGTCACTTGGCTCACTCCTGCTCCCCAAGTTATCTAGTCATTGAATCCTAGTACAGTATTAGGCAAAGTGAGGTGCGACTCTCCCGCAGCCATCGGAGGAGGAAAGCTCTCAGGATTATAACACTGACGCCATGCCATGCACTGTCCTCCTCTGACGGCTGCGGAGGGTCACGCTCCTGCTGCTGCCCATGAGGAGAAGGAAAGAAGAAGACAGAAGAGAAGGGAGAACAGCAGGTATGTGTGTTTAGGGGAGAAGAGGGGGCCCTCACCTTCCTGCAGCTGTGTGACTCTGCAATGCAGAGTCTGCAAGGGGGGGAATGTCCACTGTTGCGCCACTGCCTCATTGACCTCTGCCCCCCGCTGAATGCCTTCTTTCTGTTGCCAAAGATATGTGTTCAGAGAAGGCTGATTTATTTAGTACAGTGAGTCTTTCAGGACCTATAATTGCATGAAGGATTGAAGAAATGGGGGACAACTTGCATCAGCATTTGCAAAACTCCTCAAAAAAAACTTTGCTATTTTTCGTTTTTGGTTTATGTATAAATAGGCTTTCCTCTATTTCGCACACAATTCCATCACCGCCCAGCTGAATAGGATTTTCTAGCCAATATCCATTTGTGTGTTTCTTTATTCTTGGGTGAATGCTTTTAAGTGTTGGCTGTTAAACAGATATATCAGCAAAAGTTGTACTAATATTCTCTTCATTGAATTACCAGAACAGGATTTCAAGTTAGGCCAATTTTGGAAACTAGTAGAAACAAATTTCTTTGTGTTGAATTTGTGATGTAATATCTACTACTTTATTATCGCATCCAAAATCAAGCCTTTGTATACCTCTTAAAAATTTAATGTATTGCAATTTTAGACAGCAAAAAAGGTAGTACATTCTTATTTTTTAAACCCACTTTTGCCATCAAAATAAAATTCCATCCTCCATTTAATCACTTATTAACATTATAATCATTAATAACTTTCCATGTAAGAATTTCCCCCCACCCCTATAAAGATAACAAAAAAGGACCCGCGTCCTCTTTTTAAAACTTGATCCATCTGTTCATATTTTGTTTCAAACTATAGTCTCCCTCCCCCAACAGTCTGAGGGACAATGAACTGGGCCCCAGTTTAAAAAGTTTGAGAACCCCTGATCTAAAGCCTTGGCTTCTTTAAACCTGTGTCCCTGGGCATTCAAAAGTTCCTTCCTACCTGAGGTACTAAAACAATTCTCGTCAACCAGGCTGGTTATTGGTTGTCCTTCACAGGAAGAGCTAGAATGGTTTCCTCTTCCATGCTGGGCAATGGTTATCTTCATTGTCTTTGAGATGTTCATTCTTTTCTCCTGATTTCTCTCTGACAAGTGCCTACAGCTCAACTGTGACAATCTGTGTGCATAATGGGGGCAAAGCTAGGGCTAGGATCGGCTTCCCTGTACCGATCACCCCAGTATATGACACCATGATTGGGTTTTCCTCTTCCACCTTTTTGAAGTGAAATTCAGACACTTCCTATTTGGCTCTAAAAGCACCATACCACAAGCAGGGGAAATTCCCGGGCATGTGTAACCTTAGAATGGAAGGAAGAACCCATCAGTGTTTGCAAGACCTCCTCCTGACAATTAAAGCTATCGCTGGTTGCGGTACAGCTGTTCCCTGGAGTTGTTGTGTTCAGAAATCAGTGTTTCCTCTTACAGCAAAGCCGGGATTTCTCAGCAGTTTTTCTTGATTAAGCAAAAATAAACCAAAACCAAGAATGACTGTGTAAAGATGTTGGTCCTGACACTGCAGTTGTGCAATATGGGTATCTTTGAAGTTGTATAAGCCGCTCAGAGACCTTTGGGTAGTGTGGGCGGCATATAAATAAATAAATAAATAAATAAATAAATAAATAAATAAATAAATAAATAAATAAATAAATAAATAAATAAATAAATAAATAAATAAATAAATAAACTACATGTTTTGTGGAGACAAAAGCAGGTTCAAGGTGGTAGAAATTTTAAAGGGGATTGGTTTTTTTTTGGGGGGGTAGATGTTTAAAAGCTTAGAATTTCTATAGAGATGGGGGGGGTATCTTCATGATGGTACAGTTGGTAGCCATAGTCTACCGTCTTTCTCCTCTCGTCAGACCTTGAAACAGAATGGTAAGCACCACCGTTTGTACTGGGTGTCGTAAGGGCACTTCCAAGCCATTTGCTTCATAAATGTGACATCTGTCTTCACTCTTATAGAAGTGGCTGCAGAAACCACAGGTTGAGATAGAAAGTTCTGGAAGTGTAACTACATGGTACATGGTAATGTGTGCAGAGTGTGGAATGCTAAGTTTAAATATTAATTTGTTGTTAACTGTTAGGAACTGGAAAATGAACTTGTTGCTGTTAGTGTTAAAAAAGTTGAACCACTTAACTCACTGGATTAGCAGTATTAACTTGTTACTGAAATGGTTACTTCTGAAATAGATACACTACTGGCATGTACAGGGTTCCTTCTGAGCCAGAATTGTACCTTTGCCACTGAATCCCTCAGAAATGCTATTTTTTGTGATTGCAAAATTGCTGTCCCCAATCTGGCACTCTCCATTCTCCCAGATCCCATAGCACAAGAGTAGCCACGGATGGTGGTTCATAGAAATACAGATTACTGGAGTTGGAAGGGGCCTATAAACAGAACAGAGCCACTGAGTCCAACTCTCTGCTCAAGGCAGGAATCCAGGTCGAAGCAGATCTGACAGATGGTCGTCCAGTAAGGCTTAGTAAGGTTGAGGATATGTGCCCTCGCTCAGGATCTCATCTTCCTACTAGCATAGGAAGCTCCACTTACACGGAAAAAATTAGCTTGATACTTTCTAATGCACTTCAGCAGAACACAATGGCAACATGCCCTCTAATTTTCAGCGCTCCGCCTTTCTTGCACGTGACTTCAACCCTATGTGTGCATGCGACTCCGCCCCACCCCCCCACGTGCAGGGTTCTGTTGCGACCGGAACCAAAGGGGCTGAATGCGATTGTTGCGCAGAGGAGGAAGAAAGCTGCACAGCGGGAGGTGGAGTTCCACGAATGTGTGCACGCACATAGCTTACAGAGAATCTTGACAGCTCAGGCTAAAAGTGTGGTCTTATCAAAAGGCTGCACTGCTTCCCACAGCCTTGCTGCCCCCTAGGCTATACAGCTCATAAGGACCAACTTCTGTTCCCAACTATGGAAGTCCTGATCTTGTTGGTAAAGTTCTGCCCATTCATCGGCTAGGCATTGGGCTTCTGGGAGTTGTAGTTCATAAACATCCAAAATGCCAAATGTAGGATTGACTTGAATACTGTTAATTTCCATGGAGAAGCGTATGGGTGTCCTCATTCTTGATGAGGAAGGCAGAGTGTGGACCCACAGATGTAGCTCAAATAACCATTTTAATGAATAGAACATGTGATAGCATATTTTTTAAAGCACTAGATGAATTGATACCCTTTCCCTTGATTTTGTGTGGAAATGTTGAATTAAATGCTAATGGATCAGCACATTATTGCCAAGCTCCGAGTGCAAGAGATTGTGTTCTGACTCTGTTTTAGATCACACCACACTGGGAGGGAGGGATCTGGAGCTGAGAAGTTAAAGACAGGACTTTAGCTCTTTTCCACCTTGTCATTTTCCATCTCCCATTGGCTGATCCTGTCGCCAAGGCTTAGAACACATTTATGAGGGCATACTCCTATTTGGAAGCTGTAGGGCACGAAGTTGGCAAAGTGACACATTCAGAACAGAAAAGCTGCAGGCAGGGAAGAGGTCAGGACCACAAGGAATGCCTTCTATCCTGTGTCCTTCTAGCTGACTCTGACTGCTGATTCTGACTGGCAGCACCTCCCCAGGCAGGATGCTTTCCTAGCCTGAGTGGTCTCCCTTCCGACCCTGCTTAGCTTCCACTATCAGACAGAATTAGGAGAGTTTGGTATGGGGGATGGTAACCAGAGCATGGAAGAGTTACTTTGGGCCCCTGCTGGCTAGAGGATTCTGGGAACTGTCCTTCAAAAAAGTAATTTTTCTCTTTTTCGAGTTAAACACTTCTCCCTCCCCTCAGCCACTTCTCTGTTTGTGTTTCCTCTTCCTGAACCATGAGGGACCTGTTTCCCGTTTTAGGATTTAACATCCCATACAGTTGTTTCTGCTCCCCCCCCCCCGATCAAGAGCTGAAGAAGAATTATATAGGGTAATAATAATAATAAGAAGAATATCTTATATATCTTTGGGCCAGATGTTGACTTCAGTGCCATTGCTTCTTCCCACGGCACCCCCACTGTTTCCCCGCATGCCCAAATGTCAAGACTTCTTCCCTTTCCCTTTCCCTTTGCTCTTCTTCCCTTTCCCAGCCTCTTCCGCCGCCTTCTTTTTCTCTTCCTTGAGCTGCTTGTACCGCCACTGAGGCAGCTCTAGCGTGTTCTTGTTCTTGTCCTTGGAGCGCCGCGGCTTCTCCTTGGGCGCCGACTGGTGAGGTGACTTGGTCAGTTCAATTTTAGGGATTCCTGCGGGGAAGACGCTGTTGCGGCGCATACGCAGTGGAAGGGAGAGAAACTTCACGAGGGTGCTGGGCGGCTGGTATGGCACCAGAACCCGGGTCGGTGTCATGAGCTGGCTGTTGCAGGAGGAGGCACTGGCCATGGATTTGGCATCAGAATCCGGTGTATATTCATTGAGGATCTCTGGCACCGAGAGTCTCGGCTTGCCCACTTCCGGAGGGCTGTCAGGACAGACTGTTTGGCAAGCAGTGGTCACAAATGGACTGGCCAAGCAGGTGGTCATGCGCACCATGTGATCCATCACACCGTCTGGTTCTGGGTCATGTGGGAAATTGATGGTGAAGGTGGAGCAGATTTTGGTGGAGATGCGTTGGACTCTGGAGGCACCTAATGTTTGGGCCACCAGTTCAGGCAAAGCGGGCCATTCGGGCAAGTACTTGGTCGAGAACTGTTCAGCGCGCGGGCGCTCCAGGAGGGTCCGGATCCGGACGATGGTCTCAAAGCGCCCTGTCAGGGCTGCCCATTCTCGTGCGGTCTTTCCTTTTACTGGGTCCACAGCAGTCAGGTCAGCTCCTAAGAGAAACATCAAGTTATTCAAAGCCCAGCCTTGTATGCCATTCATTTGGTTTAAAAATAGCAGCCACAGATGTGACAGCCTGGTTCGCCCTTAATAAGCCCAGGTTCTTTTTTTTTAACCTCATTTTGAAATTTGCCCAATGGTGGTTGGGTTGACAGCAGCATTTTGGAAGGACATCAAAACATGGCCAAAGCAGCTGGCAGATTCTTAGGGTGAATCAGTTTGTGCTGTTTTAGGGAAGGGAGGATGGAGAGGAAGGGGCATTTGAGGGTAGCAAGATTTTATCTTCCCTTCATTTCAATTTTACAGTTTAAAAATCAGTGGCAATTCCGGTGTGCCACAATCAGCAGGAACTCAAAAGATTGCAGCACCTACATGCTGTGGTGGGTAATGTGCTCAAGTTCCAGGTTCAAGTCCCCAGTAAGCCCTGAAAATTTTTTGGACAACATTGGGTCAGTCATGCTCTCTCTATCACACAAACATAAACTCTGCCTGACCTACCATTGCTTTTTTAAAAGGGCTGTCTTTAACGGATTGGTGGTTGTTTTGAAGCTGAGAAGTCGAGAGCCATTGCCACCACCTTGCACTTACTGCACAAAAGATGGGGAAGAAGTGTAACAGAGAGAACTCTAGACAGGGACTTCCAGAGCTCTAAATGGTACAGCAGCTTCAAGTTGTTAAAAAAAAGTAAGAAGGGACAGAGGAAAGAGAGCTGCCTGTCACATAGGCATTACTAAGACATGAAGGAGAGCATATCCACAGAAGGGTGAACCCGAACTCCTCCCTGCCCAACCCGCCCCCCCCCCGTGTCCACCCACACCCATGAGTTACAACTGTTCTGGTTATAAATGATGAGTACTTGCGTTCAGGTTTGAGAGGCAAAGGAAACTGAGCATGGTGAGGTTTGAGTCACAGAGCCATGGCTACCTCCATTGTTTCAGTTTTGCAGCCCATCTAGTCAATTCCTAATGGGTTCAGAATCCTGGAAGGTGGCACTTTCTTCATTATACTGGCCCATAGGCGAGGGAATGATGTCACAGAGCAACCATCCCTGCTCTGGGGCTCTGCAGCTGAGTTGATTTTTTTTAAATCCTACCCAACAGGGCTGTTGACCATGTTGCTGGAAGCTGTCAGCAGTCACCCCTGGAGACAGCTGAGTTTTGATGGCTGGAACGCAGCAGCTCCTTAAGCCTTCCTAATGTGGTGTCAGCAGAAGGATTCCCTCTGTGCTGATAATCACTTTTGTGCAACATGTGATTTTCACGTGGCAAAGAAGAGCTTAAAGTCTACCCAGAAGTGGTCTTGATCCTGATCAGCTCTCCCACTCCACTCAATATGCACTTCCATATTTAGTGTCATGTGTAATTTGGCCTGTTGGTTTCTTCTGGTTGACAGTGTAGCAGCTGCTGGATGTGGTGGTGATGATAGAGAGACTTAAGGACTGTTCTGCTCCAAAGTTGCCAGCAGATGTCAGTAGAAACAAATAAAAAAACATGTACTGTATGGAGTTAAATAAAGACAGGGAACCTTGATTCCTGTTGTTAGCTTTGTTGTCAGATATTTGAGTCCAGGGATTCAGTCCAAACAGTACTAGGACTTGTCAGGTGTTGTGACAAACAATGTGAGTTATGCAATGTTGACAAAAAACGAAGGAAGAACCCTTTGATCATCTTGGGATCGTCTCTAAACTCAGGTATGGATGAGTCCTTGCTTTGTATTTCAGTGAATGCAGGCATGGTTTTTGGGCTCACCACAGGTTCTGTGAGTTCTCAAGCAGCAGTTTGTCTGTGTAGCCCCATTCTTTCTCCCCATTAGTTATAACACCACATTCCCCCATTGTGGCTGCTCTAGAAGGAAGAGTTTTGTTATGATCAGATTCTTTTGATCTACTCTTAGCACCCTTTATGTAGATGGGTTTGGAGAAGTGTCCCAATAATTGCTTCTTCACTTCCTCTCCAGTACTGCTTCCATGACAAATACGAAATCACCCTAGACACCCTCAAACAACAATTGTTTCTGATGGGAGATATGCTTAAGAAGCAGTGGGATGTAAAGTCCTCATCCTTTAGGCCTTGCTGGTTCCTGGGAGTATGGAATAGGTCCACACATCTACCTCTGGTGCTGTTCCTCACTCTGGAGAATGGGAGACTTGTCTTGAACATGTGCCTGAGAGCATGCCTGCATCTCCCACTCAAAGGAGCAGGAGAAAGTCATACACTGCTACTTCTGGGGCCTGTCTCCCATTTTGCCGTAGCTAGGAGCACCAGGAGAAGATGAAGCACAGCTTTCTTAATGCCTTGGTTTCTTTGGTGGTTCTGCTCTTAGTAGGAAATAGGTCACCTCAGCATCTCTTGACATTGATGGGCTCCATTTGGGGGAAAAAACTGATTCTTCACAGTTGCTCTACCATTCCCCCTGCTGGCTCCAGACCTACCTAGATTATTTATTTGTTTGCTTCCCATATATCCTGCCTTTTCAAGATAGCATACCTGGCACTCCTTCCCCCTGCTTTATCCTCAAAACGTCCCAGAATGACAGAGTTGTAGACTTGAAAAGGAACTTAAGGCGCCTCTTCACCAAGTCCTCACTGATGCTAGAAAACCACTGCTGGAGCAACCCTCACAAGTGGCCATCCAACCTCTGTTTAAAAACCTCCAAAAAAGGAGAAGCCACCACTCATTTGAGGCAGATTGTTTGCTATAAAGAAGTTCTTCCTAATAATCAATTGAAATGCCCTTTGAATCCCGTTGGTTCTGGTCCTTTCCTCTGGAGTAGCAGTAGATATGCTTGCTCCATCATTGATGTGACAGCTCTTCAGCTAGATGAAGGTGACTATCGTATGACATCCCAATGTTCTCCAAGCTGAACATACCCACCCCCCTCCTTCACTTGTTCCTCGTACAGTTTGGTTTCCTGCCCCTTTATTGTTTTTGCCATTCTTCTCTGGACGCATTTCGTATCTCCTAAGCTACCTCAGGCTGAAAGAGCATGATGGGGCCAAGATAGCCCAGGCAATTTCATGGCAGAATGAGACCTTAAATCTGGATCTCCTCGTCCAAAACTATAACCGGTTCGGCTAGTAACATCAACACCTGATTTGCCTTTGGAAGAGTTAGCAGGAGACATTCTAAACATGATTAAATCCTGAACTGGCAAAAGCAGAACAGTATACCTGCCAGAAGCAAGGCTGTGACACAGTCGTTTCTTCCTTGTACTGCTGCCTTCATGAGCGCAGTCAGACCCCTGAAGTCTCTCATTTCGAGCTCTAATCCTGGGTAGTAGTTCAGAAGATAGTTCACAATAGTGATGTGCCCTTCGCGGCAAGAGAAAGAAGTGAAAACAGCATTAGGATCACAGCGCTTTCTTCAAATATAGGCATGTGCCCCAACAGCCTAGTAAAAGTCTACATATGGTGGATTATAACCCCCATTATTCCACTGCTTGGTAGGGTGCTATAGTATACCGATTCCTCCTTCCCTTTGAAGCTTCCATTATCACCTCTCCTACGATTCTGAAAGGGCCTTCACCCTGCTTGATAAGATTTCATAGGTATGTGGAATGCATGAGGGAGGAATGTCACAGTCTTGAATTGAATTTTTTTTTTCTGCCAAAATTTTGGGTATAGCTCTTCGGAAATCTATCAAATCACAGTGCATGCAACCAAATTATAGAGCATTAAACCGAGTAAGCCCTTTTGAACATCACTAATTCATGAGGTTGCCATAAGTTTCAAGTAGCTTAATGACACATGATAACAGGAAACAGATACGTAAATAGAAAGGAAAAAAAAGTGTGAACTATAACATATCTGAAGGTTGGGAATGCCAAAAAAAACCTGAATTCATTGATGCATCTAATATATTGAGTTCAGTATGTTATCAGATTTGGTCTTTGCTGTGACAATACAGTGTGGTTCAGATTCTGACTGAAACAATAACAAAAAGGAACTGGTACATCCACCAAGGCAAGAAGAGACTCTGATCCCAAGATGTAAAAGTTATACTGTGCACTTTATTCCAAATTAAAAGCCTGTTTTGGCTTAGCCTCAACAGCCTTCTTCAAGGGCATGAATATTGCACTTTTGTTAGCTATACAGTATTTAGAGAGACTTTTTGTTTATTAGGCCTGTGTCCAATTCCTTTTGAATGAGTGATACTAGCTGAAAGGATCTGATGTGTCACTTAAAATACTTGCATAAGTATACCTACGGTATATGACTTTTGCTACTAACCCAGTTCTGGATTTTAGAGATCTCTTTCCTAATCTGGGCTACTCATTGGCCAAAATCCAGTTGCTTAGCATAGTAAATCGCACTAGAGTACTCCCACTGAACCAGTGGGGATTTGATGAGTTTGCAAATTTTATGGATTCAAATGGACCTACACTATTAGAAGTGTAGTTGCACTAGCTGCAACTTACTATACTAAAATAAGCCACAGAGAAAACCCGTTTGAATCAATAGAGCTTATGGAAGAGTTGACTCAAAATCTCCATTGATTCAATGGGTCCACACCAATAAGATTTTGACCACTGATTGTTTGATGCCTGGGGCAGACCAGCAAGAGGTATCCCTTCCTACTCACGCCAATATTTACATTGCCCAAAGCCTGCAAAGTTATTTTGGTACAGGGGGCAACCTTCCCCCCCCCCAACATACCTCACAAGCATCTCTCCCCATCCTTGGCAGTAAAACTTCAACAATAAGCTGCTCCAAATGGGGCATTTTTTCCTCTCCACTTTATAGAGTTTAGGGCTACTTGGGAGCAAAGGAGCAGCTGAGGGGCACATAGTGTGATCTCTTTGTTTGGTGAAACAACCAGGGGCCACCTTGGGATCCTGACACCCACCTTCTCTTCTCTTCTAAAGAAATTATTCTATGATTTATGACCCTTTGTATGGGAAATATTGCTACTCTAGCATTCCATTTTTGACAGGAACCTCTGATGGTGTCTAACTGTGTATAACTGATACACACATTCACTGTTGCTGTACTTCAGATAAAAAACCAGGTAAGGCTGCCCTTGGGTAGGGAATGCTGCTAATTCAAACACCTCACTTTTCTTCTGTCTCCATTTTTAATGGATCTGGGATGAACAGGCCAGAAGAGAGGACAGAAAGTTTCCATTCATTGAGAAGCCAAACCATCTGCCCTTATTGCTGTGAGAAAAGAATCTCTAAGGCTGCGGCTCACTAAGAATGGTTTCAGCTGACGAGAACGGAGGGAGAGAGAAGTTACTTTTAAAGAAGTTACTCTCTGCTTTAAGAAGGTTCAAGGCAGTTCAACGCCTGAATGGAGCATCCCTTGAAGAGCCTACAAAGGGAATGATGGATATAAAACTGAGAGTGAAGTTACTTAGTTTAGCTTTAGCCTAGTACAGTACTGTGTTTCCCCCAAAATAAGACAGGGTCTCATATTAATTTTTTGCTGCAGAAATGCATTAGGGCTTATTTTCAGGGGGTGTTTTCTTTTACAGTTGTGTCATCTTTTGGTTGCTGCACAATGCTGCACAATGGTGGAGGGTGGTGTTTCACTTAACTGGGGCTTATTTTGGGGGTAGGGCTTATATTACGAGCATCCTGAAAAATCATACTAGGGCTTATTTTCAGGTTAGGGCTTATTTTCAGGGAAACAGGGTATCTCTTTAAAAACTGCAATGTGTTATATATGTTATCTGCTCCTCACCAGTAGCCAAAAAGTAGCTGTATGACACATTTACACTTCATATTCTGTGTGTGTGCTTAAAGATACAGTGGTGCCTCACTTAACAATTGCTTCGTACAACGAAAAATTCACTTAACGTTGGCTTTTTCAGAGCGATTTTGTGCTTCACTTAATGATTTTCCCTATGGGCGATTTTCGCTCAATGATTTTGGGACCATGCTTCACTTAACGATGACAGTTTTAGGTCCCCTTGTTTCACTTAACGTTTTTTTTACAGCCCCGTTTTTGTTATTTTTAAAATATTCTAAAATGTTTAAAAATGTTTAAAATGCTTGGAATCGTTAGTGCACCTAATAAAACCTTCGTTAACTTAATTTGGCTTTGTTCTGAGTCTTTTTGAATTTTTTGTGAATTTTTTTCCCCATTGAAATAGGCTTCAATGCATTTCAATGGGTTTCGCTTTACGTTTTTTCCTATGGGGATTTTCGCTTGAGGATGGTAATCCGTTCCAATTGGAACAGATTATCCGGTTTTCAATGCATCTTTATGGGAAATGGTGTTTCGCTTAACGATGTTTTCACATAGCAATGTTTTTTTTGAAACCAATTAAAATCATTAAGCGAGGCACCACTGTATTTATCTAGAAAATGTATGAAGAGAAAGGTTTTGGAACTCAACCTTCTGATATTTGGGCATTGCCAAAAGAGGACCAAAATTTGTATATATTTACATAGAATGTTGTGCTAATTTATGTTTCAGAAATTAATTCAGACATAATTACCGGGACTGAAATAGATTCTGGTGGCCTGTGTGCCTGTAGCGTTTGCTGTCTTAAGTGCTAGCTCTCTGCGGTCACTTCTTACAATTCTTTACATTTGTAATTTACTCTTGGGAAAGATACTTGGACAATACAGTTAAATAGAGGATGCCTTCAAACAGAGTATATTTTTGTGGTAAAGTAGGCCACCTTATGTGATTTTCTTCTACATTTCTACCACTTCTCTGCATCTCATATTATTCCTGCAATTCCAATGATTTGAAATAATAAGCAGAGATTATTCAAGTCATCTTAAACCTTGGCGATATTGGCATAAATGTAACCAATAAGCTTACCTTCTAAATTAACTAAAGGGTCTTCCAGATACAGCATTTATTTTGCCTTAGTGACCAGCCTGTGTTCTGATCTTATCAGAAATGTTCCTGAATCCAAACAACATTGTTCTCGTATTGCTTTGTACTCCCTCTCTTTAGTTCTTGCACTTCTTTGTCCCTCCCCAAATCAAGGTGTAGGGATTTTTTTTTGTACATAATTTGGCATAGTGGCACCTTCCAAGCATTAGTGCTACGATACTAGTCAACAAGCGTCAGAAGCACATATCAACTGTGATCAACAACAGTGGAAGTGTCCTGGATACAGGCAAGTGGGAAGTTGCTGGGAGCACATGAGTTCAAGCTGCAAGAATAGCGCCAGAAACACTTTAACACTAAACAGTTAACAGGACACGAGTTCTGATAAATCCCGTGACCTTCTGTCACCAAGTAATAAAGAAGAAGGTGAAACAACATGCCATTTGGAAGAGCTCTAATTTGCAGGACTGGAATGTATTGATCGGGAGGTTTCAGAAGAATCATAGCGAATGGTGATACATATATTAAGAGTCTTTTGGAGTAGCTAAACTCCATTTATGTCACTGTCATCTTTTAGAACATAAAGATTTATCTAGTCTTACCTCTAGATGAATGGATATTCTTCATTCTTATAATCTGTACCACTAAGTTCTACAGGTCACTTGCACACCCCAATGACAAGTCATTATTTCATTTGGCACTTTTAAATTCTTGTCAGATGTCAAGTTTCATTTGAATCTTCCAAGTACTCCTGAAAACCCCCACTGCCCATTGATGGAAAGCAAAATATTTCCTACCTGCCTGAGCTGCTATCATGAGTGCTGTGTTTCCATCATTATCTTGATGATTGACATCTAGGTAGGGGCATTTGCTGAGAACGGTGACAATGTCTACAAAGCCCTTGAAACATGCCACCAACAGACCATTCTGCATAGGAAAAAGAAACAGATTTAAGATTTAGCCACTTGGGCAAGTGATAGTCTTTCCCCATAAATTGGCTTATTACTACCCATCCACTCCTTCATGTAGTCTAGTCCTATACTGTAGTCCTGTATGTTGCACAAAGGAACATACTAGTAGGGTCAGCCCATGACTTTTTGGTTGTCTAAGATGAAGGGATGAAACTTTCAGCACTAACTCCACCACCACCCCCCCAGTCTATTTACAGAAGCTGGTAGTGCTGGTAAATGAACTTCACCTTTACATTGGTGGCATAATAGCATCCTCCACCCTTTCTGAGTTTAGGGGGCCCACGACAGGTTGTATGATAGACACTCTATCTTCTTAATAGCATGGCTGGCCCTAAATGCCAGTATAATGATATTATATTGCTGTCCAAGGATAGGAAACAAGTCAAAATTACATGGCTATGATTAAGAACCAGGTGGCTGGATAGCTCAGTGGTTAAAGTATCTGACTGCAGAGCCAGAGCTTGGGGGTTCAATTCCACACGGTGTCTCCTGTGGGTAGAGGCAGTCTGTGTAGCCTTGAGCAAGCTTCACAGTCCCAGGGAGCCCCCAGAAGAAGGGAATAGTAAATACGTTCTGAGTACTGTCTACCTAGAAAACTCTTGAAAGAATCTCTTTCCATAAGTTGAAACTGACTAGGTGGCACACTATATGTGCATGTAAAATATGTAGGGTTTTACCTGGAAGGCAGCTCTGTGTCCTGTTATAAGGCAACAGTTCCTCATCAAAGCTAATATTTGGACTAGAATAGCTCTGTTTTGGGTCTAAACTATATGTTGGAGCTAATGGTCATTAGAGATGAAATCATGTTAGTGTTTTACATATTGCTTCCCTGTACAAGAAACCACTTGGAAAGGAAGAACATGTTTATGATTTGAAGACCAATAAAAACAAGCAAACAAAGAAGCAAACAAACAAGCCAGCTAATTTGCAAATCAGGTGAGATAAGAAAAGTTTCTGCTGTGGCCATCACACAGCCAGCTCTTAAGGAATTCAATGTATTCTCAAAGGCTTTCACGGCCAGGATCTGATGGTTGCTGTGGGTTTTTCAGGTTCTTTGGCCATGTTCTCAAGGAAGAACACGGCCAAAGAACAACACGGTCAAGAAGAACAACCTTCAGAACACGGCCAAAGAATCCGAAAAACCCACAACAACCATCTTAAGGAATTCCTTTTTTCTACTGATGGTTGCCTGTAACTTATGGTTAGGACCTCAGTGTCTTCTGAACTGATGGAATATTTAGCACAGAATAGTAAAGGGAGCCCTGTAGGTAAGGCAGAAGTGAAGTGCCAAAAGCTGGAAGTTGACAGGAAGCTCAAATGTAAACTGGCCACCACTAATGGATTGGTGTGTAATGTTTTGGGGGGAACAGGAATTTAGGTTCTAGCCCTGGGAGAAGGTATCTCAGTTGTGAGTGGGAAAGAGGAGGAACAGCAGCATTCAGGAGAGAAGGGCTAGGAAGAACATCCCCTTTCTCTCATGTATTAAGCTGAGCTATTGCTAGAATCAAGGAGACGGACTGGAGCATGGACCAGTGGCTTTCTTCATATTACTGACTGGTTCACTCATGCTCCCAGATTTTCTTTATCTTGCCATCCATCCCTTTGGGTGGAATCCAGCCATAACTCCCCCAAGGAAGTTGATCTAGTTAGCCACCAATATACCAAACCAATTCAGTGATGATGGTGCAGCCTCTATGAGCACTGCTACTGTTATTGAATCCATTTCTGTACTGATTTCCATATCTATCGTGATGTTGAACATGCTGGGTAGCTAGGATGATTTACCATTTCAGTCTATTACAGACAACTATAAAAGAGGTAGTTTCTTGGACTTGAAAAGCGCAATTGGTCTGTACCTCTGTTCTAACTGGTGGCTGTATCCCATCTGAGCCGGCTGGATAGCTCAGTGAGATGAAGCAGCTGGGAACCAGGGCTGGGGAGTTTTTCCACCACTGTGCCTCCCTAAAGAGAAGCCAAGCTGTGTGACTTGTGTGACACAGCACCCCTAGAAGAAGGGAATGGTAGACCACTTCTGGATTCTCTATAGCTAGAAAATCCTGGATAGCATCCCCATTAGTTAGAAAGGATTTTAAGGCATGCAATTATTATTGTTATATCCCAAGGCCATTTCATCACTAGCTCTTGTATGAAAAATCAGGAGGTCCAATTACCCGTCCATTGATGTCCAGTTCCATGACTTCCTCCCTCGTCACCCCACTTTCAAGTTTCTCCTTTACTAGCCTCGCATCGTTCTTGATACAGCACCGGTAGAAAGTGAGCTCCAAGCCGTCGTTACTGGCAGACGGAGCATGCTCATAAACTGGATAGACAGAGTCATCAGAGAGGATGCTGCTGGTGTCTGACTCCTCCCTTTCATTCTCACTCTCTTCATTTTCATCCTCGTCCTCATAATGTAGCTCCGGATCTGACTCGTCTAGGGAGGGTGACGCACTTCGGTCCCCTTCCTTGCTGGCATCGGTCATCCAGCCCGTTCACAGCAAGCCACGTCGGCTGTTCTTTTGGCTGCCCATGATCTTTTCAGTGGCAAATGGCTTTTACTTTGTGCTCTAAGAAGCTCTCAGCTCCAGGCTGGGCATCTGCAAAACAAAGAAGAAGACTTGACTGCGGCCAACCATGAACCACTACAGAAAACAACTACTTCCCCTCCGCCTACCTCAATATGTGTGCGCGCATGCGTGTTACCTGCCATCAACCAAATTATAGTGATCATAAGGGGGGTTTCAATGTGACCTATGAACTGCTGGGGAGCTCACTGGTTTCAATCTCTTGTTGCAGAGCCAAAGGTTGGGAGTTCAATTCCTCACGGTGCCTCCTTGACAGGGCTTGGACTTCTATAGAGTTCCTTCCAGCTCTGCAGTTCTAAGATTATTATTATTATTATTTTTGGAGTGATATTGTCAGTTCCCCCATCATGAGTTTCCATGGGTGAGCAGGGATTTGAATCCAGGTCCATTTCTTTATCCACTGTACCACAATGGGTGCTATCTTGGTATGATTTTCTTCGAAATATTTTTTATGGATTTGAGAAGCTGTTATTAATATTTGTTAGTTGTTCCAGGACTAGGTAATCTGCTCAGTATCTGCTGAAGTCGTGGTACAGAAGTTGCATGAAAGCTTACTGTGAGCTTGTTAATGAAGAGACAGAAATAGCTTACAATTGTCTCTGAAGGACATGTTAAACGACATTACTGATTTCTTTCAGCTTTTGCTATAGACATGAGAATAGGATATAGGGTAAAGGAACTATAGAGGATATTTTAGGCAGACGTGGGTGATGGTGAGGACCACAAGGGCCTTGGTTCTTTTGACGTGCACCCTGTTCCAGCTTTTCATGGATGGTCTTGGTTCTGATACTCAAACTAGTCATTAACTCTATCTTAGGACTGACCCTTCTGTGCTGTATTTGAGCAATTTACATCGGCCCTTTGCCTTTTGTAGCAGCTGCTGTGGAAATATTCTGTTGTGAAGCTTGTCCTCAGTCTTGCCCAGACTTATACTTACATTTCAAGTTCGAGTGCTGCTACGTTTTCTGCCTACTGTCTGATACCTCTAGTGCTAATAAACACTGGTGTCAGGGCCAAAATAAGGCATTTTGTTACTTGCGACAAAGCAATGGATGTGCTTGTACACCAGCCAAAGCCGAGGTAAGTTGCATCTAAAGCCAGCTGTGTTCTTTCCTGGAAGCATTTCTCACCTTCCCTGGCAGTAAAAACCCAATAAGGATAAATTCAGTTACTAACTATTTGTTGCCCTTTCACTGAAATGTTGATCCATGAGGTAACAACCTCACTTTACCTAATAGTAAAGCCAGCCCTGACTGCTGTGGTATTGGAATTAGACCTGAATCTTCACCAGGAAGACAACAACCTTGTTGCAGGAGACAGGGCTATGGGACAGATGTCTGAACAACAAGCAAATCTCCCTGATCCAAGAGGAGAAAGTGTGTTAGTTGTTCCAATGTTTACCTACATCCAGCTAAGAATAACTGGTTGTGCTGTTATCTGCCCTCATCTTTTTTTCAAATGGGTTGTCAGAAAACTTTCAACATCAATCAGAAGAAAGTGCAGGTGGACACAGCTTTAGGATGGAGTTTTAGTTACTGTACAACCTTGCATGCTGTGTGTAATTTGAGCGACTGGGCGTGACTTTTCTGTGCTGGGCTAATTGTCTGTCTATCTGGCACTAACGAGTTGTTCCTTCCAGCTTTTGAAATTCAAAGAGAGCCCTGCCTTTCTGCTGAGTGTTCTATCTCTCTCTTTGTCAGTTTGTGGCAGCTGGGTTGCTTGTGTATTTGTGTGTGTGTGTTTTCTTGATCTGTTATTTGTGCAGTAAAGAAAGCAGCATGCACAGTCTGTAATTTCAAGCAACTGTTAAGTAAAGAAACATTTTTTATTCTTTCTCCTACCAGTGTCTCAGAGTGAGTTCTTGAGACTCTGAGTGCCAGTTAATGAGAAAGGGGTGGGCTCTGGGGAACTTGCAGCTATTCTCCTCTGTGGATTTCTGTACTTCTGTCTGTAGAAAATATTTTTTTTAACCAGGAATTCAGAACTCTGCAACACTTTATGCAGTGGTCAGTCTAGCAGGCCTGCAAAGTGTAAGGCACGAATGCTCCCTCTTCCTGGCTGCCTCCCAAACACCCAAGGTGTCAGAAGAAAGTTCATCCCATGCCTACTAGCTAAGAAGAGGCCATGCCACACTTGGAGAAGAGTGGGACTAGCCATGAATCTCTTGATAAAGAAACAACTTAACTTGAGCACATCAGAGGTTACAATGATCTCTCATTTGGATCCCACAGGTTATTGGGAATCGGAGAGGGGGGCCAGAATTTCACAAGTCATTTGTACATTAGCACAGGGCCAATGTACATGTGACACATGTTTTTGTGCAACTGTGGATATGCCCCTCTCAAAAGCACAGCAGCAATAGTTGTAAGTCTCCAGAATTGCTTAGCTGTATCTCTTCAGTATCATAAAAAGTAGCTGACAGGTTTATTTAAGAAATATACTCGCCACCAAGTGCTAGCTATTGCTCTTTTGCCTTCTCTCACCTCCACCTGCCCAGGGCTGAGTATCCAGCCTTTACTCCATTTCGTCACTCCCAGTGTCATAGCATCCTCCGATATATATTTTGCTTCAGATAAAGCTGCCAAAGGACCTGAGAATGATGTGGCGTAATCGTCAGAGGGTCAGATGTAGGACTGGAGAAACATGGGGTCAAATACCTGCTCAGCTATGAACCTTGCTGATTACCTGCCACTGTCTTTGAGTTTAACAAACCCAACAGTCGTGAGGACAAAGGTACGAGTAAAACATAAAGCTCTTAAGTACATAAAGGGTGCAACAGGTGGGTGAGAGCAAGGAGAACGTATTCCATGATAGCATTTGAAGGCTGCAGAACCCTTTCGCTTAATGTTCTTTAACTCTCAAGTATTTCAGCTTTCTTTTCTTATTCTTCCTTTTCCTTCTTTTCTCATATCCCGTTATGTCTAATCCATGTTCTCCTCCTTACTCCCCCAGTTACTAGATCAAGGATTTTGTACATCAGACAAAAATGTCTAGAAACACCAGGATTGGTGCTACCATTAAGCAGAGCAGAGCACTTAAAGCACTCTCTGGTCAGTTTGCAGTTTAATTGTGCAGACTACACATTGCCACCCCCAGCAAGCTGGGTACTCAGTTTACCAATCTCAGAAGGATGGAAGGCTGAGTGAACCTTAAGCCAGTTACCTCGGATTGAACCCAGGCCATGAGCAGAGTTTTGGCTGCAATATAACCACGGTGCTCCTTAGCAGAGGGAAGCAGCTGGCATAGGAAGCTGATAAGAGTGTCATAAAAAAGCAGCAGTTTCTTAGGTATTTCCTGTATGTATTTAATGCGGGCCAGGGGGAGGAGGATATGTGCTTGCAGGATTTAGTGTCTCCTACACCAAAATAACATGACAAGCTTTGGATAACTATACATCTTGACTTGTGGTGTAAGGACTGGGGAGCCACTCTAGGCTGATTCACTCTAGGCAGCAAAAAAAGTTATGGGCTGGCCCTTAGAAATAAAAGATGCAGGCTGTGCATCCAGCAGCTTTTGTATGACACTGACAATATTAATACGTATAATTGAACCTTGAAGAAAACTTAGGTGAGTTCAGAAGCCTGTTAAGTTTTTCTCTCCCTGACCAGTAACAGCTTCAAAGGAATTTAGATCTGGACCTTAGTGCAGGGTCTGCTTTTTGTGTTGGATTTTTATTTACAGCCTCACATGCTCTCTGTAGTTTGAGTGACTGGGAGGGACTTTTCTGGCCTTGGGTGAAAAGTCCCTCCCGGTCACTGTGCTGCCTCTCACACACCCTGTCACTCTTGCCACCAGTGTCGGGAACTGAGGTCATGAAGCACCCATACATACCATGTCTAACTTGACAGTGTTAAAAATAGATTTCAGATGTGGGTCTCAACACTGAATGTGTTCCCTGAAGCAGAAAATCAGCCCTCTTTGGACAAGTTGCGCAGTACCCAAAGCCAGGCAATTTATTTTGGAACCTAAGTCAGGAAGCCCCTCCAGTGCTTCTCCCCATACCGGGCAGTAAAAATACAGTAGCGACTGAGTAATGTGAAAGGTACTGCCTCTTCTTGACGCCTGGAATCTGTCTACCTCAGGAGGCTCCTTGGCCTTGTCCAATAGCAGGAACTGTCCAGCTGCCCATCCTCAAAAAGAACATCCCTCCCTCTTGTTTTGTTAGCTGGTTATCAATCATAGATGTTTGCAATTGAACTTGGGCACAAGAATCAGGACTAATCATAACAATTGATTTTCATCTACCAAGTGTCTGTGAGAAAAGGCACATCTCCTTACTTGGGAATCAGGGCTGTTATGTCTTTTAGGGTCTAAGGGTATCCTGAGCAAAAGGCATGCGGATTGGACTGGCCTATCTATCTATCTATCTATCTATCTATCTATCTATCTATCTATCTATCTATCTATCTATCTATCTATCTATCTATCTATCTATCTATCTATCTATCTATCTATCTATCTATCTATCTATCCATCCATCCATCCATCCATCCATCCATCCATCCATCCATCCATCCATCCATCCATCCATCCATCCATCCATCCATCCATCCATCCATCCATCCATCCATCCATCCATCCATCCATCCATCCATCCATCCATCCATACATACATACATACATACATACATACATACATACATAATACCCTGCCTTTTTCCTTGAAAAGACCCAAGGTGGTTATATAGATATATGGCCTAGACTGGGTTGAAAAGAGCTATACTTTCAAGGCTCACTCAGCCTTATGGGGCTTCCCTCTGCATAGAAAGAGGTAGGACTGGGCTGTTAGAACTGCTGATTTGTAACAGGTCACCAGCCTCTGGTATCTTTCCATCCAGTTTCTGGTATCTCATTTTCAGAGTGTTGATATTTTCTGCGTAAGGCTAGAAGCATTACATAACATTGAGTGCCTGCCTGTCTTGGAAGAGCTGGACAGCGAACCAACTTTAGCAGAAATAAAAGCGGCCTTGGATTCCCTCGCCTCTGGCAAGGCACCTGGAAGGGACAACATCCCCATTGAAGTGCTGAAATGCTGTAAGGAGATCATCACCACTGAACTGTATGAAGTCTTTTGTCTCTGCTAGAGGGAAGGTGGAGTACCACAGGACATGAAGGATGCAAACATCGTCACATTGTACAAGAACAAAGGAGACAGGGGTGACTGCAATAACTACCGTGGCATCTCTCTTCTTAGCGTTGTTGGGAAGCTGCTTGCCCGTGTTGTGCTGAAGAGGCTCCAGGTGCTTGCAGACAGGGTCTATCCAGAATCACAGTGTGGATTTCAAGCTAATAGATGCACCACTGACATGGTATTCTCCCTCCGACAGTTGCAGGAGAAATGCAGGGAACAGCCACTCTTAGTGGCCTTCATAGACCTTACAAAAGCATTTGACTTGGTTAGCAGGGATGGCCTTTTCAAAATACAGTGGTGCCTCACATAACGAGCGGCCCGTTTAATGACGAATCTGCATAGCGATGCGGATTTTGCGATCGCAAAAGCGATAACATTGTTTAAATAGGGAAAACATCGCATTGCGATGATGGGTACACATTTCGCTTACCGATCTTCGCATTGCAATGTTTTAAAACAGCTGATCGGTGGTTCCAAAATGGCCGCCGGGTCAACAAAATGGCCACCCGCAGCGTTTTCGCACCGATTCCTTGCTTACCGAGGTGGCGAAAATGGCGGCCGGATGGAAGATCTTCGCATAATGGTGAGTTTATCCCCCATAGGAACGCATTGAAGGGGTTTCAATGCGTTCCTATGGGGTTTTTTGCCCCGTATAGCGGCGTTTCCAGATAGCGACGATTTATCCGGAACGGATTATCGTCGCTATGTGGGGCACCACTGTACTTCCCAAGATTGGATGTCCACCTCGTCTCCTTAACATCATCAGGTCCTTCTATGATGGAATGAAAGGCACTGTAGTTTTTGATGGCTCAACATCAGATCCCTTTGACATCTGAAGCGGAGTGAAACAGGGCTGTGTCCTTGCACCAACCCTTTTTGGGATCTTTTTTGCTCTCATGCTGAAGCATTCCTTTGGAACTGCAACAGAAGGTGTCTATCTCCGGACTAGATCAGACGGAAAGCTCTTTAATCTCTCTAGATTGAAAGCAAAGACCAAAGTCCAACTGAAATGCATGCGGGACTTCCTCTTCGCAGATGATGCAGCCATTGTTGCCCACTCTGCTGAAGACCTCCAACAATTCATGAATCATTTCAGCAAGGCCTGCCAAGACTTTGGACTAACAATCAGCCTGAAGAAAACAAAAGTCATGGGCCAGGGTGTGGACTCACCTCCCTCTATTACCATCTCCACACAAGAATTGGAGGTTGTTCATGACTTTGTGTACCTTGGCTCAACCATCTCTGACACCCTCTCTCTAGATGTCGAGATGGATAAACGCATTGGCAAAGCAGCTACGATGTTCTCTAGACTCACAAAGAGAGTATGGCTCAATAAGAAGCTGACAGCATATACCATGATCCAGGTCTATAGAGCCTATGTCCTGAGCACACTCCTGTACTGCAGTGAGTCCTGGACCCTTTGTGCACGGCAGGAGAGGAAGCTGAACACCTTCCATATGCGTTGCCTCTGACGGATTTTTGGTATCACCTGGCAGGACAAAGTTCCAAATAGAGTAGTCCTAGAACGAGCTGGAATTTTCAGCATGCATACATTACTGAAACAGCGATGTCTACGTTGGCTTGGGCACGTCGTGAGAATGGCTGATGGTTGGATTCCAAAGGATCTCCTGTATGGAGAATTAGTGCAGGGAAATCGCCCCAGAGAGAGACCACAGCTGCGATACAAGGATATCTGCAAGCGGAATCTGAAGGCCTTAGGAATGGACCTCAACAGATAGGAAACTCTGACATCTGAGCGTTCAGCCTGGAGGCAGGTGTTGCATCACGGCCTTTCCCAATTTGAAGAGACCCTTGTCCAGCAGGCCGAGGCAAAGAGGAAGTCACAAAAGCAGCAAAACCAGGGAGCTGGACAGGGGACAGATTGGATTTGTCTTCAGTGTGGAAGAGATTGTCACTCTCGAATTGGCCTCCTCAGCCACACTAGGCGCTGTTCCAAGTCCTCCATACAGAGCACGTTACCATAGTCTTTCGAGACTGAAGGATGCCTACAAGGCCTATCAAACTCAAAATGGTTTGGAAAGCACCTAGAGTGGTCCTGACCCGACCAGATAGGCGGGATATAAAATAAATAAATAAATAAATAAATAAATAAATAAATAAATAAATAAATAAATAGATAGATAGATAGATAGATAGATAGATAGATAGATAGATAGATAGATAGATAGATAGATAGATAGATAAATAAATAAATAAATAAATAAATAAATGCTCTGTTCAGCAGATGCCTTCCCTTACCCCTGTGTCTGAATTGCGTGCTGAATTACAACTCCAACCATTTCTGGCTGCAGGGGCGGGGGTTGATGGAAGTTGTTGTCCAATACATATGGAGAGGACAAGGTTGCAGGTTGCTGGGCTGGGCGAAATCTGTAGTTTTTTTAATGGACTCAAATATTGTGTTGCAGCAGCCAAAGTATTATTAGCAGTACTGGGATAAATGGACTGTGGAGTTGACTTAGCCTAGGGAAATTGCTAGACACTTAAAAAAAAAAAATACAAATGCTTCCTGAAATTCTGGTAAATCATATGTTTTCCCTCATATTTATAGGCTGCCAAAAGTTCATTCACTTATGCAGAGTGTGGGTTCTCAGAATGTCCCTCCTATACCCTTGATCCAGACTGCCTATTTTGAAGGCTTATTTAGTACTCTTAAAAGAAAGGCCTCGCTGACAGCACATAGTTGCCTGGTTGGAATCGTAAGGGCTGCAGAATAAAACACAGAAATGGAAATCCCATTTGTTGGTTTAGGCTGAGGAATCCCATACAGTATATGCATTTGACAATGAGTCCTACCAAATTGGCTCTCTAGTCTAGTCACAGCCTTAGTGGCAGTCATTAACTTCTGACGAATAATACTCACATAGACACTGAACGCTCCTTCTTGCCCTGTCAAGTGCAGTCCACTGAGCTCAAACATCAATCTTTAAATAGCACAGTCATTTAAAACAAAACAAACAAAAAACAAATAATGCACATTTGCACCAAACACAAACCAACAACCTATTCCTTCTTCATCTCACCAATTAAAACCCTGTTGCTGAGTTAAATCAACTGCCTCCTTGTATAGTCCAGATGAAGCCATAGTAAGCTGTTGCCTGAACTCTTTCTACAGAGGCCACATCGATAAGGAGCCATGCATTCTAAACAGGATGATAGTAAGGGGGATGCGCCGGAAAAGCATACCTGGGGATGAAGTGGATTCCCATTGTTTGTTGCCTGCAATGTGTAAATCAGATCTCCAGTCTGAAAAGTTGCCAAATTGCCCAAGCGTTGCTCAGTCACAGAAGTAGATCCCGAAGAATGTATTGTGATCCAGTCTCTGCGTTGAGATCCAATAGCTTTGGTTTGCCTTGAAAGTATTCCTCAGAGCTGTAAATCTCCACCTAATCCCTGCCTCCCAGCCAAGGCTTTGCCTGAAGTACACAGGTGTTCAGCTCTTGTACCTTGCCCCATTGGTTTCTATTGCAGCATCCACTGGGAGGAGCGTCATTCCAAAACACCAAGACATGTGGGACTTTTCGGCAAGAGTCTTCCACCTGCCACCACCAGTGATAAAAGCAACTTCAGCCTTGGGCCTGAGATGGGGATTTAGACTCCTCAGCTGTGACAGCTTGCACGTTGCCATAGGCTTAGCCAAAGGGAAAACATCTTAATTTGTGATGTTACTTAAAACGGCTCTGAGCAGGATTTGGAGTATTTAAGTCAGGAGTTAATTTTAGCCACTGGACTCTCATTAGCATCTTTGTATGTTGGATTCCTAGGCCTAACAAGCAGTAGGAAGCTACTTTGGCTTGGAAGAAAGAAGTCATTGTTTCAAGAGGAAGAAAATGCTCAGCGCTCTCTCATCTGTCACACTTGATGTCACTTCTTTGCAGTGAGGAAGATTCTGCTCATCGGGCAGCAAACTGCAAGATGAGCCAATTGCCAGGGATGTGTCAACAAAGGGTGATGTGCCAGTTTGTAAGTAGTCAAAGCTGGCCGAGCGATAAATAGCAAGAGCAAATTTGTCCAATTCTTGCATGCAGACCTCCATATCTTGTAGCCATGGTGTTGTTTTGCACATGGCCTGCTTTGATGCATAGGAAATTATCAACCTGGTCTCTCCTGTTTCTCCAGGGCCCTGGACTCAGTACAGGTCAAGGATAGTAGGCAGCAGGTCAGGGATTAGGCCAGCTGGGGATTTAGGGTCCGGTGCTGCTGAGGAACAGTCAAGCAGGCAGGTCAACGTGGTCCAGAGTCAAAGCAAGTGAAGAGTACAGTAGAAACAAGAGGCAAAGTCAAGTAGCCCAGCATCATTGGCAGGATTTGCAGTTGCAACCGTAGTCAAGGGCAAACGGGAAGCAAAGTCAAAGGCATCCCAAGCTGATGTATTGTTTGAGGGTCATCTAGGCAAGCAAGAGTGAGGGCAACTAGGCTGAGAGCAGTGGAGGCTGACTCTGATTTCATGGGTGGGTGTGCAGGTAGGATACGTTCTGGGTTTTAGCCTGAACTTTAAAAGAACTATCCAAGATTCTGAAGCTATTTTGGGAATAGGGCTCTCTACCCTAACAGCTTCTAGGAGAAAGCTTCATAGGGAGACTTTTACTTGTGTGGACTTTGTGTGATTTGTTTTCTTTGTTCCATTCTTACGTTTTATCAATATGAGAGTTTTGATTGGCCACTCTGGTAGTGACACTTTCAGAGTGGCTATTCTGCCTGTCTCTGATGCAATATTCCTATCTTCCTGAGATGGTGCACTTTCTTCTGTCTCCCTCAAGGATCCAGGTTCTAGACTATAGGTCAGGTGGTCTCTGGGGTTCTAGAGGTTCTGGGGGCTCTGGTTCCACCTCAGGTAGTTGCATGGAAAAAAGAACATGACCCCTACAACTTTAGTAAGTATGTTAAAGGAGGAACTCCAGCAGCTGAAGCTGACATGAGAAATTTCTCCTTCCACATAACTATCAAAGATGCAAGAGTTATTGAGTCCTTTTTCTGTGACTATTCTAAAACACACCCCATTTTTGTCTGATTTAGGAAGCTAAGCAGGGCAGGTCTGGTTACCTCTTGGATGAGGAATTATTAGGGATCTTCAGATACACTTGGGGAGGGAGTGGGATTCTGCTGGGTTCCCTGGATTGACAAGTAGTCTTGCAGCTTCCCTCCTCTTCCACCACCACCGCCACCGCCACCACTTCCTCCTCCTTCATCATATTCTGAGATGGAATCTTCCAGGAGAGGACATGACCCTACCATTTTACTCTCTGCAGGATGTGCCATTGATTTCAACAGGATTTGCTCAAGTAAAAACTGTTTACAGTCAATCTTGCAAGAAAGTAAGCAGAGAGAGAGTCTTGTGTGTTGAAAAACTGAGACTATCTAATACAGGCAAATATTCAGGACTGTGCAGGTGTCATTGTGCAGCACAAGTCACATACAGACATAGATGTCTGTTGGGCAGAGGGAGCAAGTTGTGCCATTTGACAACTTCTGTGGTGTGAATGACAAGTGATAATCTAACATTGCATCCATGTTTCTCTGTGCTTGTTTCTTCACAGCTGTTTTTGGTAAAACAGTGTCCCTCTTATTTTGTTTCTCAGAGGGTTGATATTGACACCATTTTTCTTTTGAGAATCATTTGTCAGAATCCTACTCATTATGCTAGCTAGTGTAACTTAGTTTGCATAAAGCCCAGTGATGAATTGCTGCAAGTCAAGCCAATGCATCTCCTGTTGTGCACTGACCCACTCCTGTGACGTGGCACACCAGAGCAAAGTCCTCCACTGACTGCTTGACTTGAGGGAATTCTCTGCCAAGGTTACCCTGATTGTGTGTTTGCTGGTGTAAAAATGTAACAGGATACCAGCCACTATGATATGAAACAAACACGGGGCTAAATTCAATTGTTGGTTTGAACTAGAGTAGGCCAATTGAATCTGTAGGAATTATGTTAGTGTTGACTCCCCCAGGTTCCCATTGTTTTTGCGGGTCTATGTCGGTTAGGACTAAACATTGGATTTATGCCACAATGTTTTGTGCAAAGAACCAGCAGAAATTTCATATTTGATAATTTATTTTTACATGTTGAAAGTGTAAAATATGCCCTTCTACAATTGTACACAGACTACAGCAATGCAATTGACATGTTTTTTTCCCTTCTAAACAGTTTTAGGTGGCCATAATGACTAAATATTTAACAACCAAAAGCATCCCTAAACAGCAGGAGTGGCAAAGTATGACCTTGGAGATGCATGCAAGAAACAAAAAGTGTTTTTGCAGCCCCCGTACTGCAACCCCTTTGAAGCCCTCCGAAGTGACAATTCACTTTTTAAATGGGTCACAGGGATTCTGTGCACTTTTACCTGCCCACCTACCCCCCAAAACTGGGAACAGGTTTTAGTTTTCAGCTTAATTTTTTTTTGCATTGTTTGTGATCAATGCCGAAAATTGTCCCTCGGACCCAAGAATATCTACAGGGATTTTTCCAGCCAGGGGAGTCTAATTCCCATTATTTGTGAGCCTAGTGCTCACTTCTACAAAACAGTGGCCAAAGTCCTGTTGCTTAGAATAGTAAGATGCAACTAGAATAGGCCTATTTGAATTAATGGAACTTACAGAAGAGTTAATTCACCAAGTCTCCACTGATTTGCTGGGTCTGCAGAAGTGTAACATACTATGTTCAGCAACAGGATTTCAGCCACAGTGTCTGTCTGCATTGGAATAATAAATACATTGAGAATCTGGGGTGAGGCACCTCCACTCATGGCTGGACCCACTAAAGTTGCTCATCCCTGCTCTGTAGCATTAAAAATGGGCACAGGAGAAAACAGCAATACAAAACATTCAGTTATTTATTTTTACAGACTGATTAAAGCAACAAATGACATCATTGTTCCAGAAAGGAAGATCTTCATCAATGTCTGAAATGCCGATCATGAAACAAATTTCCCTTGGAAAATAAATCCCGAGCCTGGGTGGAACTACTGCCTCTTTATCCCTTAATTCGTCCTCTCCCCCTATTTTCCTTTTTCCTTGTAAAGGAAGGATTTTTTTTTTTAAAAAAAGATTTTAGCAGAACTCTTTGTTGAGTTTTTCAGACTACTGGATTAAAAGCCTGCAAAAAAGAAAAAAAGAAAATAAATGTGCAGAAACCAAAAGTCACTGAGGCGGGGGCACTACCCCCATACTTGTCAGAGTAATAAAGTCTTGAAAGCGAGGTACAGTATAAAGAAAAAATTTTAAAAAACACTTCAAAGGCATTACTTGATTAAAGCTCTTGTGGATTTGAAGGGAGCTTGCTTTTTTGCTTTGGCTTCCTCCGTGCAGAGCCAATGGTGACTAGAGCACAAAACTGTTCTAGCTGAAATTATGTAATCGCCTTAGAAAAGTAGCCGGTCGCCCCTCCCGCCGCCCTTCCAATCCCTCTCCAGGAGCCATGGATGGATCCGAGATGCAGAGTGACACCTGTCCCTTCTGCCTTGTCATCCACGTGCTTCTAAAAGGGGCAAATTAGCTAACCTTCCCATGTCCTCTTATCACAAGAAAAGGTCCCGGAGCAGCTTTATGGCTTACTGGGGTTATCTCAGGGAGTCATGCAACATAATCTGCTTCCTACAGGCTCAGCGGGTCCTGAGCGGGTTATGTTACTTTGGAGAGACCTTAGAAGATGGGATGTCAGGTGTTTGTTTTTCCTCTCTCGACCCGTGCAGCCATGTTTCCTTTAATGTTAGTCCAATACTTCAGCATCGCCTGCCTGTGTCAGTGAATCAGACTAGCAAGACCTGTAACAAAATGGCAAGAGCATCACGTATTCTTGCTCAGGGTGCCAGCCGGTCATCCATCCCCTTTCCCAGGATATTTCGTTCCATTCTCTCTCCCCCCCCAATTAATTTTCAGTGCCCCACAACACTCAGCAGTATCTGTGAGCTATTTCCAGCTCCTCCCTTTTTAGAACTTTGTAAAAGATTTAAGGGGAGGGGGACTTCGGCCATCTCTGGGGCCAAGCCCACTCGTACTGGCCCCTATAGACTGTGCTTCTTAAGAATTCACAACCAAAGAATGGAATTGTTAACAGTAACAGGAAGGGAGGCTGTTCCATATGTTGGGAGAATGACTGTATCTCAGTGGTAGTATTAAAGCTCAGTTCCTAGGATAGCTGGGCACCTTAAGCTTATAACAAAAGGAGAAAAAAGCGGTGAAGCCCTTGAACACAACCCAAAGGCAAGGGGTGGGATGATACCTCCTATCAAAGAAGTCAGGATAAAATTGAGTTTACAGCGGTAGAATTTAAAACCAGCACTCCCGGCTTGACTTTGTAGCTCTCACTTTGAAACTGGCCGAATGGTCTAGCCATGATTTTTGCAACTCTTGAATTTTCATTGTACCATCCACAGATAAGTGGTACCTAGCCTGTTCTTTCCCCCAAACTAGCAATTGTTTGTGATTTTTTTTTTAGTGGTTTGATAGAGATATTGCTGTAAGCCTAGAAAACCATCTCTTAACTTTCCTGTGCTTTTATTTTGCCTTCTCCAACAGCACCCCCTTCTGGTCTCCACTAGGACATCCACATGGTAGGGCCTACATCTGACTACAGTACTTAGAACAGACTAACCTGGTGCTTACCGTGTGTTATGCTACAACCCCTATCACCCCAAGGATCTGACTCTGATGTCAGTTATTCTGTGGCAGGGATGAGGAGTGTGTGCGTCTTAGTTGTTGATGGGCACCCTGGCCTGGGGCAGACGGGAACTGCAATCCAAGAATGTCTGTATGATTTGGATGGTTCTCCAGCTTGTGAAGAAGACGCCTGTGAAGTTTATTCCATTTTTCTCCCCTCTTCCTCCTCTTTTTCTCCTTTAAAGAACTGGAGAATCCCTGACTGGGACAGCTATGTAGCAGAGGATAAAACCTGCCCAAGGAAGGAATACATAGAATCATATATTTTCCTAGGACGGATACACAGGTGACTTGTCTATAGAACCGGGCATGGAGGGCCCAGGATTCCATGGTCGACTTTGTCCTTTACAAGAACCCTGAGATGATTGTGGGGACCATGTTCAGAATGGAAGGAATGGGTCAGAGGGAATGCTGAAACACCATAGTGGTTCGTTAGGATCAAACTGTATCTTTCAAAATGCTTTTTGAGAGCTAGTGGCTTCCATGGATGAGTCGAGAGGCCCCTCAGTAGCCATAGGCAAGGCACTAATCATTTAATTGCGGGCCCACAATTTCACTAATAACAGCCTTACAAGACTCTGTCATAGATGCATTGATTGTTCTTATTTTTTTTAAAAAAAATCACAATCTAAAGCCTCACAGAGCCAAGGTAGTTCCCAAGCCATTTCCATTTGAGATTAAATAATACCTGTGCAAAGCAGATGCAAATCAAAAGGTTGATCTGTGCGTTTACATTCAAGTTATGGCTGAATTCCTGTTGTTAATATGACAAATCACACTAGAGTAGGCCCACCGAATCAGTGAGGTTTCGGGGAGTCAACTCCTCTGTACATTCCACTGAGTCAAATGGGCCTGCTCTAGTGCAATGATGGAGTAAACTAAATAACCAGCCTTTATATCGATAATCTCTGTCCAGCCCCATGCTTTTTTTAAAAAAAGCTGGAGTGCAGGACCTATGATCCTTCCCCTCTATATAGTTTGAATGCAAATCCCATCAGCACTAACTTGGGTGACCAATGATAAGGGGTGACAGAAGTTGTAAAAACATCAGGAGAACCACACAATGCCCTGATCTGACTAAGAATGTGACTACATGGTCAAATATTGTGGGATTTGCTCTGCTTATAAAATGGGTGAATTCTAAGTATTTTTTTTACTGACCACATGATGCAAAGACTGACTCGAAATAGCACAACCTTTTTTGCTCCCAATGTTCACCCCCTTTGCTGGGGGGGGAGCCTTCTGTTTTTCAAGTGGGAACTACAGTATATGAATGGGCTTTTCCCCATGTGGTTACTTATGCTATATTGTTGTAAAGACAGGTGTGTGTCTCTGCAGCGACATTTCAATGATGTATACAGTTGGGGCATGATGTTCAGGCGGGTGGGGAGGGGACATGCAAAAGCAAAAGACTATGATTTTAATGCGGCTGATCAGCTGCTAGTCTTGAATTTCTGTTAGATTGTGTGGGAAGGCACTTTTGTCATGAATAGAGATGGGTATATTCATATATGAATATTCCCCCACAGGTGGAGATAACAAGGGCATGGCCCCATGGAGCCAGACAGTCCACTCATGATTCTGCCGCTGCTGCAAGCTTGATGGAGCCTTCCTATCACTCCGTTGCTCGCGATAAATTAGTCACTCTGCGACCTGGCAGAGAGGCTCGTCATCCCGCCTCCTGCCAGGACTGGCTAATCCATTGCAGACAACGGCGTGATAGGAAGTCTCCGTCGAGCTTGCAGCAGTGGCAGAATCATGAGTAGACCGTGTGAAGGAGCACTAGATCCAAAGGAGAAAGAGCAAAGTGAGCCAACCCCTCAGCTAGAGACGTCGGAACAGGAGAAAGTTATAGACATAGGGAAGACAAAAGAAAGCAGGGAGTTGAAAGTAGTGGAAGGAAAGAAAGAGGGATCAAAGGAGAAAGAGGAGAAGATTGAAATATGTCTAGTGGGAGAGAGAGAGAGAAGGGGAGAGAGGAAGAAAAATATGATAGAACGCGTGGGTTGTTAGAAGACTTCCCGAATTTGCAGGTAGGAGGGTTGCTACCTGATTTGGAAAAAGCCCTAGAATGGATGGTCGTGGTTTTCCGGTGAGGACAGGGTCACTCGAGGATGGTGATTCGACCAGACCCTTCCTTCAACCATCCACCTCCGGAGGGAGATTGGGCACCCTTGTTGTGGGACAATATGTGCGGTTCAGAGTGCTCCATTGAGGAAACCCACAGATCGGAAACGTTTTGGACCAGCCCCTCAATGAATCTTGTCAATGTACAGATAGATTTATCCCAAATTGAACACTTACCTCAGTTGTTTTGAACCATTAGAAGTTGTTGTAGATTCACAAAATGTTAAACTGAATAAATGTGTTAATGTTCAAAAAGAAACTCAGTCGTCATTTCCTGCCAAAAAAGAGGAACTGCTTCAGACTTTTAATGAACCCAATCACAGACCGTCTGGCCCCATGGGGCCAGACGCTCGTTATCTCCACCTGTGGGGGGATATTCATATACAAAGCAAAAACTTAGTGCTGTTAATTACTTAATTGACAAATCTGAATGTGTCCTTAAAATCATCTTCTTCTCCTCAAATATGGTTTAAAACTATTGGCATGAAAAAAATGTGACCAGAGATGAGGTAAAACTAAGGTACTCGCTGTTATAGAATCATTCTCATGTGTGAATTATGATGGGTTTTGCAAATTACTGTTCATACTTTTGATGTTCTATACTCTTAGACAGTTAAGTATCTTTCCATGTTATTTGTCTATAGAAAAGTTTTTGAGAAATGTGCAGCTTTACATGAGAAAGCAGCTTCACAGTAAACCATAAAAGGATCAGCAGAGGTGGAACCAGAGGAAACAAAGAAGGGGAAGGTGGGGGCTGACGCATATTGCATCCAGTATAAACAGTGAACTCCTGAATCAAACGGCTACCCCTGTGTGAGCAGTGATTGTGATTTCAAATGTAATACAAGCTGTGACCCAAATTCCAGTGTAGTCGCATCCTTGAATGGAGGACTGGATCCCAGCTTGGCCCCACTGAAGTCAACAGTAGTTTAGTGCCTTGTTTTGGGGTCCAGGAATACCTGCAGGGTTAAAGGCTCCTCGCCCTATTTAAAGTCAATTGTTCCTCCCTTTCTTAAAGGCATCAGCTATAAGAAGAATCTGAAAAGGCCACAAGGTGGCATTGGTTGATTACAGATCCCATAGAGGGTTGGAAACCCCAACCCCACCCCAAATATCCTCGGGTAGTTCAAAACAGCTACAGTTCCTACAGAACCATATAATCCACATTAAGATCAGTAGCAGGGTCAATGTAAATGAAAGATTAAAAGTTGCATACAGTAATTCCACCATCACCACTACCATGTGAGTTGTTTGGTACTTTCCCCCTCCCTTTTTTGGTTTATCAGCACAATGCAAAAAAAAGCAGCAATTCTTAAAGCTTCTTACATTTGTATCCTTTTTTGTCTGATATGCTTGCACAGCTAGCACTGCTTCTTTGAAAACCATGTTTCTGAACAAACCTCTTGTGGCAATTTCTAGTGACATTTATTTATTTATTTATTTATTTATTTATTTATTTATTTATTTATTTGTTTGTTTGTTTGTTTGTTTGTTTGTTTGTTTGTTTGTTTGTTTTTTTTTTTTTTTTTGTTTTATATTATATTATTTTATATTATTTATACCCCGCCTATCTAGTCATTTCGACCACTCCAGGCAGCTTACAACATAAGGATAACAAGTTCAAGAAAAATTTATAACATTCTAATGTGGGATAGTTGAGTAGATTCTGTGGGATTACCAACACTACTGGATTCCAGCCTTTATGACCTCTGTGCAGGACAGGCCGAAAACGTTTTGAAGTGAGGGGCAAAGCAGTATCCCCACCCTATTCTATATACTGATCAGCCACAACATTAAAACCACCTACAGATAAAGTGAATAGCATTGATTATTTCATTACAATTGCACCTGTCAAGGGGTGGGATATATTAGGCAGCAAGTGAAAACAGTCAGTTCTTGAATTCCATGTGTTGGAAGCAGGAAATATGGGCAAGTTAAAAGATCTGAGTGACTTTGACAAAGGCCAAATAGTGATAGCTGGAGGACTGGATCAAAGTATCTCCAATATGGCAAGTCTTGTGGTATGCAGTGGTTAGTACCCACCAAAAGTGGTGTAAAGAAGGACAACCTATGAACTGGCCTCAGGGTCACCAGGACCCAGGGCTCATGGATGTACATGGGAAGTGAACACTAGCCTGTTTGTTCCTATCACACAGAAGACATACTATAGCTCAAAGTGCTGAAAAACTTAATCCTGACCATAATATAAAGGTGTCAGAAACACATTGTGCATTGTAGTTTGCTGCATGTGGAACTGCGTAGTGGCAGACCGGACAGAGTGCCCATGATGACCCATGTCCACCACCAGAAGTGCCTACAATGGGAACATGAGCATCAGAATTCGACCATGGAGCAATGGAGCAAGGTTGCCTGGTCTGATGAATCACATTTTCTTTTAGATCAGGTGGAATCGCCAGGTACATGTGTGAAGAGATGGCAGCAGGATGCACTATGGGAAAAAGGCAGGCCAGCAGAGGCACTGTTATGCTCTGGGCAATGTTCTATTGGGAAACCTTGGGTCCTAGCATTCATGTGGATGTTACTTTGACCTGTACCACCTACCTAGAGATTATTGCAGACCACATACAAACCATCACGGCAATTGTGTTCCCTGAAGACAGTGGCCTCTTTCAGCAGGATAATGCACCATGCCACAACTTGCAGGACTTAACGGATTTACTACTTATGTCTTGGTGCCAGATACCACAGGACACGTTAAGTGGAGTACATGCCTTGACACATCAGAGCTGTTTTGGCAGCATGAGGAGGAACCACACAATATTAGGCAGGTGATCTTAATGCTGTGGCTGATCAGTGTATATCTCTAGTTTGTTAAGGGTTAAATACTTACTTTAAAGTGGGGGGTGGGGCAGGAGATAGCTTGAGATGCAGGCCAACTGGTGGGCACCAAGTGAACTGTCTAAAATCTGGGCAAAATGTAGCCAATCAGCTAATATGGCAATCTTAGCTGCAGTGTCCCAGCATGGACGCTCCAAGACATTTTTCTGCCTGAGAAAGCAGCAAAGTTTCTTTTCCCCTTGCCAATTCAAAGTCAGAGATCTCAGGAGAGAGGGCAGAATATAGATTTCCCCAACAAACAAACAAACAAACAAACAAACAAACAAACAAACAAACAAACAAACAAACAAACAAACAAATAAGGGTGAGTGGTAGCCAAGTCCAGCTCAAATATTTTGGTATATTAGATAGCAAATCCCTCCAAGTAAAAATGCAATAATATTTGACTGTGTCATCCAAAACTGTCTGCCTAAAGCAGCTACCTCACCTTTGCCTAGTGATATAGCTAGTCCTGTGTCACCGGCAGCTGCAAGGTGTGTTTATTCTGAATTAACTAAAGAATGTAGGTCTGTATCTTTTGCCATGGTCATGTGTGGATTTTTCATAGATAATGGCAGTGACACTTAAGCTAACTCTTGTTAGTACTGTGCAGAAAAAGATATGGAATGTTTAAACTTTGTAGCATTTGTTTGTTTGTTTGTTACTAGCCCGCCTTTCTCCCCAAGAGGACCCAAGGCAGCTTACATCATTAAAACAATATTTAAAAGCTAAAAACAGTAAGTACACAATTTATTTTTTAAAAATTAACATTATATTAAAATAGTAACTAAGATCAATATTAAAACAGATTTGAAACAACAGAGCACAACAATTAATTTAAAATGCCTCTCAGACTGCCAGTCCTTAAGGAAAAGCCTACCTGATGAGAAAGGTCTTTGCCTGCCTGCCTGCAAAGAGGCAGCAAGCCTAGCTTCTCATGGGAAGCAGTTCCAGGGTCTGGGAGCAGCGACAGCTAAGGCTTATTATTTTGCTTGCAATGGCTTTTAGACTGTGTTGATTTTGTGTTTGTTTTAATGTGATCACTTATTTAATAGTGTTTTAAACATTGTAATTTATTATGATTTTAAAAATCAGGACCATTAGACTACCTTCCCTCCTGCAGTGGGGAAAAGTGAAATGTAAATTAAAACATGAAAACAGGAGTGTATTAAACACTGCAGGAAGCCCTGCAACCTATCCAAATAACCGAACTTTCTCTACTTTTGGAGGCTTCCAGAATTAAGAATTCACATTTGGTTTTTTTGTGGGGAAACTTTTTCCCCCCTAGGGGCTGCAAAAAACACCTTGCTGGGAGGGGTGGATGCACCCCCCCAGGGTCACCTTTGGCCCACCCTGCTTGACATGCATTCATCAGCTGAATAACACCCTCAGTCAATTATTATACTGGGGCCAAATGAAAGATTCACAAATGTTTTAATTTAATGAGATCAACTTCCTTGCAGATTTCTTTGGGAGCCGTTTGGATCAAGGTTCTTCCTCAGTGCCGTTCTCCTCCTCCTCTGATGTATCCAGCCCGTCTCTGTCACCCTGAGAGTCTTCGTGACAATGGTGAGTCCAAACCACCGTCAGATTCATATTCTGCCCTGCTGGCATCTCACCATAGCGCACCCCACTGACGAAGAGGCACTGCCGTAAGTTCCAGCAGATGAGGTAATAGGCTGAAACAAGCCAGAGGACAAGGCCAGCAAGAAAACTTGTGAGGACCAGCTTGGTAGCTGGGAGAATGTACTGTTGCAGGGTCGTATTGTCCAAAGGGAGTGGTAACAGCTTCAGGAAGGAAGCAGCCAACCCCCCATTTTCCTCCTTCAGAAATGTCTTTCCGTTCTTCTGGATGGGGCCCTGACAGCTCCTCTGCCTAGGGGTCTTCACTTTGATGGGGACAGCTGACTCTGAGATCCCCACAGTTTGGTTTGCTCCTGGGTTCCATTTGGGTTCCAGGCTCCTGTTCTTATTGAGGCTCTTCTTCAACTCCCTGGACACATCGGGGCGGCCAATTTGTCGAAGAGCTCGGGCCAGGCGGTCCCAATCCACCAGTCCTCTCTGCATCTCCAGCCAGTAGCTTAGACTTTCTTTGCACTGGTCCATATTGGAAATGTCTTGCTGTTGATTCGGAGAGAACAGGTCCTTCTCCTCAAATGGCTGCTCCGCTTCCTTGGAGGAGAAGGTGAGCCGAAGGTAGAGCTCAGAGCATTCCTCAGGGTTGAGGAACTCGGAGATGTAACCCAACACATTGGCCTCTGGACCGTGAACTGCCATATTCATGTTGGGAGTGTGTGTTGCCAGCAAGAGGAGAGCAACGTGTACCAGCACCATCATGATAAAAGTGGTGGGGTTTACAGCTTTGGACAAAGATTAGGCCTAATGTCCAACATCTAGTGCCCAGGGGTGGTGGCTGGACTGCTCATGTTGGTAGCCCTGGTCCCTGTGCTTTCCTTGAACACTCTTGTTTCTGCACCCTCCCTTGTTGGGCCACTATGAGGTCAGTGAAACCTCATAAGATGAGCTCACAGCTCGTGCTTGATTGTTCAAACTTTTGTTGTGTTGCTGTTTCTGGGCTGTGTAGTCTGATATCGCTTATGCCAGCCTGTATCAAACTGGGAGCTGTGTCTACCTTGGCTCCATATGTGTATTTGTGTGCCTGTGTGGATACACAGCTAATAACCAGGCTGATACGGTTACTGACTGGTGTGTTACCTGGTGCTCCTTCCCACAACCACAGCAAGAAGTACTGATACAGTAAAAAGAGGGGTGGGTGGGTTGAGGTAAAGTATGTGCCCTTCTCTGCGTCATTTGCACATTGGTTGATCAGTTCTACAGCAGGCCTTGTAAGCGATCATGTGCCCTGCTAAGGTTTTCATCCTCGTGCAACCCTTACCAGGCCTGGTCCTTTGGGGGTTGTTATGAGTGTGGCAGCCAGATAGATGTATGGACTGGAATTTTTTCTTTTTGTTCCACCCGAAGTCTGCCTGGCCCCTTCACAGGGTGCATTCAAATAGCTACTAAAAACCTGGCTATTGAGACAGGTTCAGCCTTCCCTGAACAAACTAGACTCTGATACAATAGTGCCCAACAATATAACTTCTATCATATTGCCATGTTCCATGTTTTTATATTTTTTTTCTAAGCTTTTAATTGTATTTATTGTAGTGTAATTTTATCCTCCCTGCACTTTATGACTTTTGATTTGTGTCCCTAATGTATTGATATTGTTATTGCTATTTTTGCTCCTTTGTTGCTTTATGTCACTTGTTGCAAACCGCCCAGAGTGGCCTTGGCTGCCAGATGGGCGGCAAGCAAGCAAGCAAGCAAGCAAGCAAGCAAGCAAGCAAGCAAGCAAGCAAATAAATAAATAAATAAATAAATAAATAAATAAATAAATAAATAAATAAATAATTTGTATCCTCATCCTCCTGTTCCTTAACATTTTTATAGCAATTTCTTTTTAGAAAACCTCAGACTGGAGGCAGCAAGCTGCCAACCCCCATGCACAGTAAGCGGATTGTTTTGGTTGGGTGAAAAGAAAATAATGTATTGGGGACTGTTTAAATAAAACATGCAGGCTGATAGAAAAGGTGTCAGATCCAGCTCAAGATATTATGCTGCATGAGTCAAAGGACAAGAAGATGCCTTCTTCTCACTCCACGTACAAAAGCTTACCAGGCATTTATGGGACAACATCCTTTACAGCAGTGTTTCCAAACCTTGGATTACCCAGGTGTTCTTGAACGACAACTCCCAGAAACCCTGGCCAGCACAGCTAGTGATGAAGGCTTTTGGGAACTGCAGTCCAAGAACATCTGGGTTACCCAAGGTTGGGAACCACTGCTCTACTGCACCTGCGGGTACCTGAGGTTACCTTAAAGGAGATAGGGTAGACCGCACAGCACGCAGGGCTGCCCTCCGACTCCTTGCTGTTGCTCTCTACACACACACCCATCAATCTTCTGAAGCACTTGCTTCCCTCTGCCTAATGGTAGGGATGGCCCAAGTCCAGTTTAGTGATAAAGCACTATAAATATGACGTTGTACATAAATGGGGAACACCCTAGAGTGGGCACAAATTACACTCACTGGTTCTTTCATACTGTGGTAAGAAATATTGAAACACATCCTCAGAGTAGGAAGTAACAAGCTGCAAGTAACACAGTTACCTGTAATTTGTTAAATATGCAACTGTAATTATAGCTATGGCCCCAAGAGAGAGAAACTTTGGTTTACAACAAAATGTTATGTTTCCCTAAAAGTAAGCAAATTCAGACCATAGTTTCAATCATAACTTTTTGGTTTAAACTGAAGGGTTTTTTCTTCTCTCTGAGGAATTTCTCTACTGTATATTTAACATACAGGAGCAGGTGCCCCTTAATGCTAGGAAAAGTAAGTCGCATTTAATAAACATATTAAAAAGCGACCATATAAGTGAACAAAGCATGCTGGTCTCACTGATTTCTTCTAAGCAGTTGGATGTGTAAAAGAAACCATATCCACTGAGAAGAAAGAATTGCCATTTAAACATCTCTCCCCAAAAGACAGGGTTTGACATGCTTGCATACAATAGTTGGCTCGCTACCCTTAGTTTTCCCCTGTGAAACATGCACAGGATCAGACAATGTTCCACCAGAACGTAATCCTGCCCAAGGGTTGAGAGGGTTGGGAAACTGTAATTTTTCACCCCATAAACTGCCACTCCAAATTGTTGATGTGTAAAAGGCACAAGTAGAGACCTTCAAGCTTTCAGACGATGACAGGATTGAGAGGTAGGGCTGCTGCATCAGTGACTAATAGCTGTAATAAAAAGGTTGCCAGAATGAAGGATAAAAATTACAGTGTGTAATAGTTTCTATTAGTTTCTGACACCACCACTGGAGAGATAACAGCGCAACTTCACATCAGCTGTAACTATATGTTGCCCCATTTCAAATTTAATGATCATGATAACATTATCTGAGGATTCTTCCCCATCTTTGGGGGCGGGATGGTAGATAATTTTTAAAGTTGATTTGAAGGGAAGTTAATTCCAATTTTGGAGTAATTTTGGAGAATTTTTTAAACTTTAATCTTATTTAAAAACAAAAACAAAAACAAATTGAATGACAAATGCAACCGTAATGGATTTTTTAAAAGAATATATAACATAATAATGGTTTAATGGGGGAGCTGTTATCAAAACATGTTATTTTTTAAATAAAATAATGTCCAAATGTGTGTCACAAAATGACACACGATGACACGCCTAGAGTAGTCGCAAGACCAGATGGTCAGGGTATAAAATGAATGAATGAATGAATGAATGAATGAATGAATGAATGAATAAATAAATAAATAAATAAATAAATAAATAAATAAATAAAAATAAAATGTAATTCCATGCAAAGTTTATAAAAAATGGGAATCCTCTTTTGCCTTTTTACTTGGTGATACAGCTCCTCTTCTTTCAAACCTCTCTGATGACCAGGGTTTGTTTCATAGTTGATATTGTGGCTGCTAATTAAGCACTATGTGAATAGAGAGCACTTGTATTTGGATATTAAGTGCTCGTTCATGAATGGGGTATGGAGAGAAGGCAAATGATTCCTGAACCAGCCTGTTAAGAAACAGCATTAGATAAGGTGCTGATCCCATCCTAGAAGCAGGAGACCCTTAAGAGGAAAGGATTGTTTATTCTAATGTAGATTTGCCTCAGTTTGCATTTAACAAATTAGCCTGCTTTTGTTGATTGGCTATTTGGAAGACCAGGCTTTGTGTCCATGTCTAATGTCTCAGGCAAAATAATACCAAAAACTGTGTGGATTGGAAGGATCACATTGCAAGAGGAGGAAATACTGTTTGCCTTTAAGATGTGATCTGATCCTGGCAGGAGTTAATCATCTTTTCATAATTAACGTACAAGATGGTAGGGGTGTGTGCAGACAAGGACAAACTAATTTCTTCTTATACTTATTGGTGTAATGGAAAGCAAAGCTTAACAATGGAAGTTTTAGATGTCTTGGGTTACAAATCCCCCAATTCTCCTTGATGAGAGTTTTACCTGACAGACAGATACCATTATAGGACAGCTAAATGTGGCTTACCTGGGAGAAAGACCTCAACTGAAAGGCTTTCAGGCTTAGCTAGGCGTAACCCTGTGGAGCTTCTTGTTCAGAAAGACAGCTCCCATCTAGAACTCTAGCAGAAACAGGAAACTTGGGCAGAACTAGACCTAGCTAAGCCTCACAACTTTCCAAGTTGAGGTCTTTCTCCCAGGTAAGTCATATTTAGATTTTTATAAGGTGCCTCTCTGGCAGGCAGAACTCTCAGAAGGGAGAATTGTGTGATTCATTGTCCAAGAAGTAAATAAAAAATCCCATCCCTAGCAAAGCTTTTTCACTATTTGGTAGAGCCACCGATCAAATTGCAAGTCTCCATGGGTAAAACCTCTCTTCTTCAGGCTGGGCACTACCCCTTCATAGATAGCATAGAAAAACTGTAGGCCAGAGTTCCAAAAATCCATGGCAGGTGTCTGTGCCAAGTCTGCTTGTATGAGGTGAGGTCAGACTTAAGGTCATCTGGAACATGTGGTTTCAAGCATGATCCCTTGCAGCATGGTTGGAATTTTCCATTCCAGGAGTTACAGTTTTTCTGCACTATCCATAAAAGGGTGGTGCCCAGCCTGAGGAAGCAAGATTTTACCTACAAAAACTTTGCAATTTTTTTCTTTTTAAAAAGTGTGTCAATAAATACAGTAATGCTCTTGCATTAATGTAATCCTAAACCACACAGCTTTTTCCTAATTCTAGTTGAGGAAGAGTTGCTTCAAATGCTGGATCTGCCTATGGGCTGCCACGTATTCTCCCCTCTCCAATGTGGAGGTATGTAGGTTCCCAAGGTACTAAATGATGAAAACCTAAGTGACTTCTGAAATCCTACAAATCTGTATATCAATAAAATGTTGCAAACATATCTACTTCGTACCTGCAGTAGTTTCTATTCCTTTTTTTTAAAGCATAGCCATTGTTTGTTGTACACTGTGTATGCAGCATCAACAAAGAGGCACATCCCTAGTATGGAAACATTGAGGCAATCACAGGGTGGTGTTGACCCACAGTGGCTAAGGTATGGAACCTAAGGCTTTGTTAGCTCCTGAGACCACCATCGCCACCGCTCCCCGGTTCAAAATGCAAAATGGTCCCATTCTCTGGACAGAGCACGGGCTGCATGCACTGAATTATAGCCATCCTTCTGCCGGATTTAAATACTTAATCTTTCACCTTCGGATCAGGGTGTGGCGAAAACTGCGAATCTGGTGGTCTTACTTGAGGTCAGCTGCCCTTGAGTGCCTGGTCATCACCATCACAAAAAGGGCGCCATAATTCAGGCAGGAAGGGAAGTTGCAGGATTGATTTAGATCCCTGGAGATGTCTCCTCTAACCTCATCCCTCTAAGTGCCAGGTCAGGGCTGGGTTATGGGCAAAGTGCAGCAGGCTGGATAGGGGTCCCGCACCCACCTTTCCACAGCTGGTGTATGAGTATCGCAGTTCCCATGTCCTTCTCTATGGGCAAGTAACCAATCTTCTGTAAGCAGATTTTTTTTCCTGCATGCTCAGTGGCCATCAGTACAACAAGTTCTCTATTTGTTTCTATGGTCGTGGTTTTAAACTTTGGACTCTAATTATTGTCTTCATCATTAGTGTCATCATTTGCACATTGATTTGCCTCTCTTGCTTCATCCTTTAGTTCTAAGGAGCTATCAAAGTGATTTGCAAATTACTTAAGTAGCTGTTATTGAAAAGTTATTTCAGGACTCTAATAGTCTCGATAAGTAACTAATTAAATTAACAGCTGGTGCACATAAATAGCCGAGCTTGATTTGTGTAGAAGGAACATGTTATAATGGATGCAATGGCGGAAAGTAATTTTCATGGAGTATTATTCTTTTGGTACCACAGACCAGTTAATATTCAAGGGAACTATGCAAGGTGAGGTTCAATAAAAGTATTTGATTGCAGTAGTTTTTGTATTTTAATCATTTTTTTAAAAGATAGGAATGATAAAGGAAAAGGCATTGGATTTATTACCAAGAAACTCTTTTTGTGCTTCCTGGTAAAGTTAAATGTGTGACCTAGGCTGGGTGGGAGATTCTGGGAGAGAGAGAATCTCTCTCCCAGAAAGAGAGAGCAGTTTTTCTAAGTTCTGCATTTTATAAAATAATGTTGGTTGAATTAAAAGGAATGATGGAATCTTTGTATATTACAGTCATTTCCATACATACGAAAATAAATACATATTTTACAATTAAGTTAATTTTAATGAGTTTGAGATTAATTAGGTCCCAATTAGGGTGTTGGGGAACACAGTTGATTTGTATTTTGGTTTATGTATTTTATGTTCATGTTCTTTATTTAATAATATTTTTTTTAAAAAATTAAAAAAAGATTAATTTACTAACTGAAGTCTCTCATCTGATTTTTTTTACTTTAGCAATTATTTGCTAGAAGGTATAGAAAGTATTCATTATTTGTCTGTTTCTAAGCATAACCAAACATATATGAGCCAGTGTCCAAGCAGTTAAGTGAGGTATTTACAACAGCATCTGTGTTAAAGAATTACAGTTGGTGGGTAAAAACAGTGACATGTATCAGTAGATGCCAGCTCTGTAAGAACAAATGCTGCATTATTGCAGAAAATTGTGAAAATTTACCAGTTGTTGTGTATGCTTCAATCTGATGCACTGAAAACTAACTGCTCACAAGGGCAGGGTGGGGGAGGGGCTGGAAATAGTTGGAGGCACAAAATTCCAACAGTTCATCAGTTATCTATGGAAAAGTGGCAATTGTGGAAGAAGATTACAAACCATTGGAAATAATTTTCCAAAAAACCACTGTGCCGCAAGGAATCCAAAGATCCCAATTTACAGTACAGAACCAACTCGAAGTGTAACTCCATGGAAAAGATCCTTCTTCACTTTTGCAAGCCCTTTTTCTTTTCCTGAAGAGAGACCTTATTTTCTGGGAATAGGAAAAAACATTAGATGAGGTTGGCTTGGTTTGCTTTATTTCTTTAATGGGAGAAGGGATTCATTCATTCACTTCTTTCATTCACTTCTTTCAAATGTTCTAGGAAAGCTGACATGGCCAGACACCCCGAAATGCCTTATTTGTTAGTTTAAAACAATTTCTTCCTGAAGATTGTAGAGTTTTGCACAACTTTCAAAGATACTGCTTTTTAGGGACAGACAGAAAAAAGAATAGGAGTTCTGGAAGATATCCATGCCAATTGGAACTATAGAGAGGAAGCAGGTCTAGAACAGTGGTTCCTATCCTTGGGTCCCCACACGTCTTGGACCAAAACTTCCATAAGCCTTCATCACAAGCTGACCAGGATTTTTCTGAGTAGTCTTGTAGTCCAAGAACATCTGGGCACCCAAGGTTAAGAAGCACTGATCTAGATAGGCTTGTTTCCCCCTAGGATTGGACTGCAGTGCCCACTGAAGCACCTACAGTAGCTTAAGAGGGTTTAAGGAATCAATGAACATCACCTTCATGTATTATGGAACTATAAAGGAATCACAACAGGCTTTGAAGTTCTGGAAAAGAAATTAAAGGACTTTGGGGCCAAGAAAGTCGTCTCATCCATCCATCCATCCTGTACTCAGAAAGAGGGAAAGGAAAATACTCCGGGTGAACGACTGACTACGAAGGGGGGAACTGTTATGAGGAATTTAGATTTCCATACAATCTTCCTGGAAGATGGGCTGCTGGCAACTGATGGGTTGCACCGCACAAGGGCTGGGAGGAATGTGTTTGGCCACAGCATGAAGAACTTCATCAGGAGGGCTTTATTGGCCTTATGTTAAAAAGTCTGCTTAGCAAGACAGACGACGCTCCCTCTGGTTTCATAAAACTTCATCACAATATTTCCCAGCCCAGTACTCTCCAAATGTATTGAACTATAGCTGGTATCATGATGGAAATTATAGTCGAATCGGGCATCAGTTTGGGAAAAGCTGCTCATTTTTCCAAACATGCAACGATTCCTGCTTTTTGATGGCGGGTGTATGGTTTTCATTTAACCAGTTGGCTAGAGATTGAGGTATTTTGTTTGCACCAAAACCCGCCCCCGCTTTGGGATGGTGAATCACTGAAAAAATCCCTTAAAATGCTATGGAAGAGCAGCATTGATCAGAAATTGCCTGAAAGTGGCCTCTCTGCTCTTCTCCCCAACACACATCCACACCCATGCTCTGGTGGGATCTGTGCTGCTCATGAATAATATAACAAAAGTGGTTTACTCTGGCCTCCCTCTGCTATGAATCAAAGCCCCCATTGCCTGGCTGCTTCAGGAGGAGGGAAGGGTGTGAAGCGATGAGAGTGGAGAGCGACACAGGGGCTGCAAGCATTTAGCGTGACTAACAGATTTATGAGGGGGAGGGGAGCCCAGTGGTCGCGCATCGCATTGCCTTTTTAATGAGCTCTCCAACCCATACAGTAGCCTCTTTGTAGCGGACAATGTGGCGGACATAAATTTTTTGAAGGATTGCTGCAGGGACGGGGGGGGGAGGTTCTGAAAGATCGCTAGACAGACCTCTGAGCTCACATTGTCCATCCTAGTACCCCTGGTCCGCTGTCAGGAGGGTGGGAGCAAGGCCTGGACCTTGCCCCCCATCAATATTCCCCCCTTTTCTTCAAGGAAGTTGTGGGGTGCTGTGTTGGGTGGCCCCACCCACCCCAAATTGACTAGCTGGCTGTTCCCTGCTCTCTCTCCCCCCCCCCCCCCCACAGGTGTTGCTGTGCCTGATTTGTAGCCTCTGATGGAGAGACCCTGGAGAATAAGGGGATGCTGTTCAGGGGGCGTTTCCTACTCAGAGATCATGGTGGAGGGGGAAAGGCCAAGTACCCAGGAGACAGGAGAGGGTGAGGCAGTCCAAGGGCAGAAGGGGATTAAAGGTTATGGGGCTGATGCTTGTATGAGAGACAAAAGCCAAGGCTAGATAGATCACAGGGGCTAATCAGATCTGGAAGTGTTTTATATCCTTGTGCACACCCATGCACACACACACACACGCACGCGCGCGCACACACACACACACACACACACACACACACACACACACACACACACACACACACACACACACACACACACACACACAGAGAGAGAGAGAGAGAGAGAGAGACAGAGAGAGATGCATACCCCAGCTGGACTATAGGGAGGAGACATCAGGTCCTTCACCCTCCTTTCTTGGACTGGCTTGACAGAAAAGCAACAGCCTGGAGTGTGTGAGACCAGAGCTAGGCTGGTAAAGGCAGGTTCTTTTGGAGGTCACTCATTCATAGGGTCCCCGTACATCAGAAGTGACCTGGTGGCACATGACAACAGCAAGTGAAAACAGAACGAAAGCATTGCAGCCCCTTAAAGACTGACAGATTTATTTCTGCAGGCTTTTGTGGATTACAACCTACTTCTTCAGACACATGAAACATAATATTAGGCCACAAGTTTATATGCAATTATACACTATGGAGGTGGGGACCCAGTAAAGGCAAGTGCAGAAAATGAAATTTCAAACTAATGAGCGCATTATTAACACCATTAATAATAATGCTTGATTTACATAATATAGAGGTGACTTACATGATTATAGATACTTGCATGCTGTAGCCAAGGATATACATGCCCACAGATCTTTTTATCACATTCATGTCACACCTTTCTTCTGTTGAACTCAAGACAAGGTCTGTAGGTGTCCCAGGCCATCTCCCACCGAAGCACTGAGCTTACCCAACCTGATTCTTTAAAATAAAAAATGAGGAGATTTTATAAGAGGGTTTTGTTTATATATGTTCCTTTAAAAAATTCTATTGTACACTCCTGTTATTTTCTGGAAGTTGCCCAGAGTAGTTGCCTGTCCACTAAATGGGGGGGGGGGGGGAGTTATAAGTCTAAACCAACCAACCAATAAATAAAATAAGGTTGTTGCACCACATCTTGTTTCTGACCTTGCGAAATCCAGCTGTTTGGCCACTGTGGAAACTATGCCGGACTAGACAAGGCTACATGGCTACTAGTCATGATGGCAATATATTATTTCCAGTGACACAGGCAGTGTGCCTATTGCTACCAGTTTGTGAGGGACAAAAGAGGGAAGATGGTATTGCCTTCATATTGTTACTTGTGGGTTTCCCTTAGCCATCTGGATGAGCACTGGGCGTGAACAGAAGCTTGGCATGGCCTTCAGGCTGATCATTAAGGCATATTTGTATCCAGAATTAAATGAGTCATCTCTCTTTTCACTCAGGACAGGGAACTTCTTTGTTTCTGAAGGATTTGCCACAGCTCAAAAACAATCTTGATAAATGTCTCTGTTACTGGAGAGTGCAAATGGCAGGACTCTGTGGTCCTCGTGTCTTACTTGTAGCCTTCTCATGTTGTCAGGTCGGCCACTTTGGGAACAAAATGCTGGACTTAGATAAACCTTTGGTCTGAATAGTTCTTCTGTGCCTCCTGGTGGTGCTTCAGAATCAGACCATGGCCTGCTGGAGGAAATTTTGGGATCAGTAGTTCAAAAGGGTAATGTTTCCACATTCTATGCCTAAGACTATAGTGCTGCCAGGACAGACAATACTGTGACAGAAGGATGGATGTCCTGACTTTAGAAAAGATAGATGCGTATAAAATTAAGATGGGGAACATACTAGGCTTCTCAGCAAAATAATGATTTCCCCCCCAATTACTCACTTTTTTTCTTTGTTCTTATATATTTGATGCCCTGTCAAAAGTTCCTTGACTAAATGGGGTGGGGGGGGGGTTGTTGAATAACAGGAAGCTTTAATTTTTCACTTTATCATACCTTCACCTTTGTTTTTTTGTTTTTTTGTTTTTACAATGGAGGGAAAGTGTTGTGTTGACTTATTTCTTCACTTCTCTCTCCTTTTAGGTTGCGGTGCTCCCCTCTAGGTGTGAGTATTCTACTCAGTTTTAATTGAATGAATAAGGCTTTAGAGAAGGCGAGATACTTAAGCCCAATTCCTGCACGCACAAATACACACACACAGACAGAATTAATGTCGCTTACATTGATGTTTTGATGTCCAACAGCCTGAGTCCTCTGTAAAAATCAGCAAATGAGGCAGAGCAATGGTAGGCAAAAATGCCTTGTTGCACACAGTAAGAACACTACCTACTACGTTTGCCCTTCACTTACAGTGATTCCACAGGGTGGTGCAATAGTCAAAATTGTGCTATGCATGCCCACCTCAGAAAAAAACAGATGAGTTTTCTGCTCCTTTATACTTCTCTAACTATGATGAGAGTGAGTTTGTGACTATGCAAATAAAAATAATTCAAATTTAATTATTATTTGCATTTTTGTTCTCCTGACTTCTCTCCAAGCCAATTTACACGGTTCCTTCCTATCCAGAATCCTCCTCCTCACATCTCTCTGTGAGGTAAGATAGTCTGAGGAATGGTGGGAAGAGGGATCCCTTCACAATTCAAGTCTGGCATCCCAACCACTACCGTTAAACAAATGAACAAAACCAAAACTCTTTCCCCATCTAGATAAAAGGCTAGATTGTGACTATACTCAGAAGAAATGGCCTGCTTTGCCACCAACAGGCATCACATACTGACACTGTGAAACCTCACAGAAGATGTATTTTCTGACATTTTCTTCAGCGAATTCCCACAAAACCTCTTTGAATTAGGGGCTGGTGAGTTGACAAACACAGCTTTAGGCTAACTGAACGGTTTTAAGAAAACTCTTTGCTATGTTACATCCAAAGGCCTACCAACGACAGGGGAACTGTAGCTGGGTGGCTGGAGATGGGAAGCTTCCCAGAGACTGTGAGGCAAGGAAACCGGCCAGTGTGAGGAGGGGCAAAAATGACAATGGAGTCCAAACATCTGTCACACTCGGCCGATTACCTTCCAGCAACAATGGGGCCACAGAGACGGGAGGCTGCCTTGTTGGAGGATTTGGGAAAGCAAAGACAATTGCCACTTTTGTGCAGTCTTGCAAGGTACTGTCATGCTGACTTAGCACTCTCTTGCCAAGGATGCCCTGCTTTCTTTATAAATTGTGGGTGACAGTTTCAACCCAAGGTACGTTTTACCACAATGACCTTCAATACAGATGTGAGCCATCTTGATGTATCTTGTGCTCACCTGTCAGCCAGTAAGACAGCACTGGGGAGGTAGGGATAAGGCCTACCAATAGACTTAATCTCTTCATTTGGGGATTTAGGGGGGGAAAAAAGAGGCTTCTTATCTCAGAGTTTTAACAACCAGGAAAAAATGAAAGTGTTCAGACCTAATCTCCTCTTCTTGAAAATATGTTAGATTACCAACCATAAGAATGTAAATGTGTAATAATACTCATCATCTTTATAATGAATATGTTTATAGATATGTTTTGGAACTCTTTAAATGAAGTACCTAATGAGCTATGAAGGCCTAGCCAGTATGTTGAAACCCATTCCTAGTGAGCATCTGCAGCCATAAAAAACAAGAAACTTTTTCTATGAAAACCCTTCAGACGGATGCTTAGGAGAAAGCCATGAGAACAGCTGAATCAAAAAACGTCTAGTCTTTATTTAAAAAGATTAAAACTGCAGTTATGTATATATGTTAAATTAAAACTAAAACCCACTGAGTCCAATCCTTGCAATCCTATACAGGTTTTCCCAAGGAAGTCACACTGAACTTGGTGGGGCTTGCTTCTGAGTAGATGTCTACTCACAATCACTTCTGGTTTTTGCTACTACTATTTTGATGAGATTCAGATTGGGATGAGGTGGATTCTTGAAGCTCCTTGAAAAGCAATTGGTCTACTTCCCAGGCGCAACTTCCTTCTGTTGGTGTGTTGCTTCAGACTCACACAAAACTGGTTGCCAAGTTGACTTGTTCCACTATTATGCTGAGTCAGCCCGATGGCTCAGGCGATGAATGCTAGGTGGCAGCACTGAAACGTTGATGGGAGAGCTATCGTGTGTGCTGTGCCGAGTTTGGAAAGGATTACACTGATTGGCCATTTTTAGAACAAGGGTAAAGAATGTTTCTTAAAAACATACAAGAACATAAAGTTTCTCAGTTTGTAGGATTGTAAGGGATGTACATTGTATTCACAACATAACAGTAGCAGATAGAGTGATAGACTAGGACTCAAGCCACCTGGTTTCAAATCCCCATTTGGCCAGGAAAACGTACTGAGGGAACAGAACTATTAAAGCCACTTCTTAAATATTTATTTAAAAAACCCACTTAGGACTGCCATGAGAGGGTTTCTACTTAAGAGCATCTAACATTCAATAAAAAGACATACACAACTCAGAAGAATGTATTTGTAGCACAAATATTGAAATCTTTAACAATGAGCTGATCTGTAAAGATTTTGCATTACACTGAAAAAAAGCCCTCTTAAGCATAAAGCCCTGCTGTCACTCCTAGAAAACATGTCTGTATATTTTAGCATTGTCATTGTTGTTGTTATGTGCCAGCAAGTTGCCTCCAACTCATGGCAATGCAATGAATGAGCAATCTCCAATGTGTTTAGTCCTCAACTGCCCTGCTCATCTCCTGTAGACTCAATCCTGTGGCTTCCTTTAAGGAGACAGTCCATCTTGTATCCGGTCTTCCTCTTCTACAGCCTTCCACCTTTCCCAGCGTTATGTTTTTCCCCAGAGAAATCTGCCTTCTCATGATGTACCTGCAAGGTAGGCCAGCTTTGCCTGTTTCAGCATAGCTACATAGAAACCATGCAGTTCAGATTTAAAGAGTTCCATGCCTCGCTTTGCCATCCATAATGGAAGCTACTTACAGCATAGTGACTACCACAAAATGTAGCTAAGTCAGTATAACTCAAATGTCCAGTAATTGTGGGGAAAAAAGCAATACATGTTTTCACAATAAATCTCCTGCTCTTCAGCCTCTGGGGAAGATGAGCCCAGGTTGATTTGCATGGATCCTTGTCTAAAGCTTTCTCTCTAGATTCTCTCATAGTCCTGAAGGAGCAAGTTGGAGAGGGGGGGACCCTGGACCAGTGTATAAATGGCTGCAGTGTACTACCTGTTTGAATAAAACCAAACAAAAGCACACACAATAGAATGACATAATTGAGGGACATTTTAAAAAGCTCTTAATGATTAACATCTCTTAATCCTGTCATTCTTTTGTGTTTTATTTTATTCAAAGAGGCTATATGAATAAACATTTTGATTTAATATTTTATTTCGGCCTCAACAGTGCTCTGAGCTCAGACAAGAACACACAGACACAGGATGAAGTAAGAAAAAGGAAACCATTTTTTTCCATAGCTCTTATGACATTTTCCATGTAACACAACTACAACAACACTGCTTTTAAACCTGCTTTTGAACATTTAACTTCAGCTCATTACTTCTTAAGCCTAGTGTCCCTGTGGATGCAATTACAGGGCCTGCTGTGCATTCTCTAAGGCAGTGGTCTCCAGCCTTTTTAACACTGCGGACCGGTTGGGGAAGGCGGAGCGCCCCTCATGATTGCGCACATACCGAAGGGGCTGTGCAAGGGGGGGAGTGCGTGTGGGTGGGCAGGTGGGATTTTGTATCCTCATCCCAGTCCAGCCCAGGCCATGGACCAGCACTGGGCCGTGGACCAGGGGTTGGGGACCCCTGCTCTCAGGTAGCTTATTATTGCTGCAGAAGCGTGCAGTGAGAGGTATTGCATGGTAGCAGCATCCAGCACTCCGTAAGCCACTCCACATCCAAAGACAGGGATGCCTCAAACAAAAAATGATAACTATGAAACTGGACCTTGGACCTCACTACCATTCACACTTGTTGAAAAACAGCCCTGACAATTGCTTTGTGTTTGGGTGAAAAGTGGTGAACTGATTAAAAAAAGGAGTCAGCTTCTGGATTTTTTCCCTTGTGTGGTGTCACTTTATGAATGGCAGTGAGCAGAAGAGGGTATCCTGTCGGCCATCTTGACTGCTGCCATTGGTGTTGTCAACATTCAGGCCGCCCTTTGCTATGTAAAATTAGGCATCCGTTTTCCTGCTGACAATGTGGGCATGATACAGTATTGTGCAGGAATACTGGGTGATTTCCTGGCTTTTTGAATCATGTGTACAGATGCACAATATCCCACATTCATAAACTAGATGTTTTTTTAAAGAACTAGATTATTTTGAGGGATGGTAGAGACCTTTCCCTCTCAAATGCTGGACTGCTCAAGTCCTAAATCTGTAATAAAGAGGTGGGGCATTTTTTTTTGTGCTCAGATAGCAAAAGGGATCTGCCTGTAGGATCAAAGTGACTTTGCAGTTTTTCAGAATCAGAAGCAAGGGGTTATTATTAGATGGCTGGAAAGGAGACATTTAAGGTGAGTAGTATATATACTTTTTTAATTTTCATAAATACAAGAGTAGAGCAGGGCCAGCTAAGGTATGTTGATGTCTTAAGGTGGAGCAGCCCCGAGCGACCCAAGTCAGGATGCCTATCAACTTAAACTTGCCAAGCTATTCTAACACAAGAGGCAGAATAATCCCACAAGCACCTCTATTCTATAGGCAGTGGAAATATAATAGCCATTAGCTATCCTTTTATAATAGTCAAAATTGACTGCCTGAGATGGCTGCCTTACTCTGTCTAATGGTAGGGCTGGTATTGGACTTGGAGGTGCTGAAAGAAAAGTATCACTTCTCTGCTCCTTCCAGAATGTAGGGTGTATTCTCACTTGTTAGAATTAATAATGGGTGGGGGACCGATGCCCTGAAATGGATATTTTACTGGCCCAGTACTGTGATTACTCATTTTCTGTAGGTCATTGTTAGTTATTTTTTGGGAATTGTAGTACTTTTCTACATTAAAAAAAGTGAAACAAAACAAACTCTCTTGTGTGGAAGGGTAGCTAAATCTTCCTCCTTCCTTATTTAACATGGCTTCGTTTTCTCAAAAGCAATATTCCATCACCAAGACTGCTGATCCATTCCCCTTGCATAGGCTTTAGTTTTGACTTTTTAACATAATCTTACAGAAAGACACTGTGCTGCAACTTCATATTTCCTTTTTAATATGCATGATTAAAAATACAGAAAAGGCAGTAGGGAAATTTGTATGTTATATGCAATCAAGTTGGAACTGACTTACAGAGCTCCTAATAGGCCTTTCAAAGTAAGTGAGATATTTAAGGAGTTGTTTCCATGTCTGAGCTGAGATATGAACCCAGGTCTCCAAGCCTTTGTCTGTCATTCTGTCCACTGCACTACACTGAGTACCACAAGGGAAACATGGGCGGTGGTAATGGAATCTGGAAACCCTAACGGCACCCCGATCTAGCATGAGGGCACTGCAAGATAAAAGCCTTATCTGCTGGAAACTTCCCAGGTTTCAGTCCTTGGGCAGAACCTAGGAAGGATGTTACAAGCATATCCCTGCTTGATCAGTGAAGTCTCGAGGGTATGACAATGGGGCCCATCAATGGGGCCAGTCCTGTCCAGCTAACCGGAGCGAAACATCTGTCTCAGACAGCAAATGCGATGGGACGGCAATAAAGTGTATGCTTGCCATCTGAAAAATATTAGAAAACTGACTGTAACAACAGAGACAGAAAAGGCTAGTAGCTATTTCTCTCCACTGGGAAAATAAAAGCCAGACGGTTGGATGATGGAATTATTAATGTGAACTGAATTATCTCAAAATAGCAAGAAATCGTCAGAACTCTGCTTCAGGCTGGATGTTCAGCAAGCCTCTCTCTCTCTTTCTCTCTCTCTCTCTCTCTCTCTCTCTGTGTTTGTGTGTGTGCGTGTGTGTGTGTGCTGTGCATGCATCCTATCGCATGGACACACAATGGGAAGAGTGCAGAGGGTGAGGGGGAAAGAGAATGAAGAAAGAGAGAAATTGTCGGGGACAATTTTTTCAGATGGAATGGAGGAGCACTTATGCAGCTATACGGCACAGTCCTATGCATGTCAGTTCAGAGCTGAATCTCAAATTATTTCAGTGTGGCTTCCTGTTAAGCAAGTGCACATAGTATTGTGACTTTAATTATGTTGAACCAAGGTAGCTGTAAACATGTCTAAGACTCCCACAAATACCACTGAAAGAAAGAAGTGATGGATACTCTCTTTTAAGTTAATACCATCAATTATTCTTAATGGTTTATTTTTATATACAGCAGTAAACCTTCTACAGAACTTTCTTATCCCTATATATATATCTAGGGAAACATACAGTATTAGGAACAGAAAACACCAGTGGAATGACTCTTTCCCATCCTGCTTGTCAACATTGTCATCACTTCTTTCTTATATATATTGGGATAAGAAGGTTCTGTAGAAGGTTTACTGCTACAATGGACCAAGGGGTACTTGTAGGGGTACCATTCGGTTCCACAGCGACTTCAAAGTGTTGATGCTTACATACAAAGCCCTAAATGGTTTAGGACCTCGATATTTGGCGGAACGCCTTCTCCCACCAAGAACTACCCGGATCACTCGATCGAGTCAGGAGTTGAGGCTAAGGAGCCTGATACCGAGGGAGGCCCGAAAGGAAAAAACAAGAAATCGGCCCTTCTCGGCGGTGGCTCCTCGCCTCTGGAACAACCTTCCTCCAGAGATTCGTGAGGCCCCGTTGCTGGGTATTTTTAAGACCCATCTTGAAACTTGGATGTTTAAGTAGGCTTTCCCTCCAGATAACACCTAATCTCTTCATCTTTAATCTATTTTTTGTTATATTGCCATCTTGAAAAATATGTCTATTGTTTATTGTTGGCTGCCTATTGTTATTGTTTAGTATATTGTTTTTTTGTTATATGTACAATTTACTATGTTTTTATATGTCTGGAAGCCACCTAGATTGGTCATTTTGAACAGATAGGCGGGGTATAAATAAATAAATAAATAAATAAATAAATAAATAAATAAATAAATAAATAAATAAATAAATAAATAAATAAATAAATAAATAAATAACGGCAACTCAAAATAAACCCAACAGTATTTTAATGACATTGTTGACAAGCAGGATGGGAAAGAGTCATTCCACTGGTGTTTTCTGTTCCTGCTTCAGACTTTACCAGGGCCAAGGCATACGCCCCCCTCCTTTGACGATTTAACTTTAAATTATGGGGAAGGGAGGGGAAACCTGTGTGTATCTTAGCAATATTTGTAACAGGCTTCTCCAATAGGCAAAATGAACACATTCATTGTCTAGGAACAGTTATCATTAAACAGAGGGAGAGGGAGCATGGAGGCTTAGCGTGGTTACTGACATTGTATGTTGTAAAATTGTCATCTGAGCTGAGACGGGTAAAGCTGTATTAATATTTGGAACTGAGTGTGTTGCCCATTGCAATGGATGTTGCTGTTGTTGGAATCCAATGCATTATCCCTCCCTCCCTCCCTTCTAGTAGTTAGAAATGTGGTATTTATGCATTTTCTCCCAATTGGGAATTTTCCTTGAAAGACGATGTTAAAACATCTATCATAAAATGTCCAGAGTAAGATAATCATCTCAGTATTCTTTCTGTTTGCTTTTTTAAAATAATAAAACGAATGGAATAGCGTATGCTTTCCTGATTAAATTCTAGCTGCCTCGCCAGCAAAGGCAAATGATCAATTTCAATTTCTCTTTATTCTGGGGTGGTTAGGAGGGTAGAGGTACTGAATTACACTTGCTAATTGCAAAGCTATGCTATAGTGGAGGCAGGAGAGTCCACCAGGTCCCATGTGTGCGGGTGGGAGGAGGGGGAGGGAAGGGTGAGTAATTTAGCAGAGCTGTGTAAAAACCATGGTGAAATCCAGAAAGGGAAGGGGGACTCTGCTTACAATAATTGTGTTTTTGATGTCACAGATGGGGCCAGCTGCAGATAGTCCCTATAAAGAAGATGGATCGCCTTTTGCAAGGAAAGGCAATCACAGAACCAGCGACTTGCCAGCAATGGGGTGAGGTGGGTGCTGCCCCCTTTTGATTACGTCCTGTGTTCCTTGGGATTCTTCTAAGGCTATAGAGCTGGTGTGAATGCTGCCCACTAAAAAAGCTACAAAATGTGTGTGACCTTTCTTGTTTTGTCCCCATAGTCATCATGAGCTTGTATTGCCATATAGTTGCCCCTTCAAGCAGCCACAGCATCTGGAATCAGGCGTCCCCCCAATTGGAGCACATAATTCTTAGTGGAATTCTGCCATCGCCTGACTCCCTGGCTTGCTTGTAGAGAACAAAATCAGATGTGAGCCAACTAGCAGGAACCATTCTCTCAAACTGAAATAGAGATTTTGTATCCTTGGTTCAATCATCAATTGAAATGAAAACTGCAGCCAAGAAATCAGAAGGAGATTTGAAAAGGCAGCGATGGAATTAGAAGAGTGCATCATGTGTAAGGATGTGCCACTGGAGACCAAGACCAAGATAATCCACACTCTTTTATTTCCAATCACCATGGATGGGTGTGAAAGACGAACAGTTAAGAAAGCTGTCAGGAAAAAATGATCCATTTGAAATGTGGTGCTGGAAAAGAGCTTTGCAGGTACCTTGGCCTGCCAAAAAGATGAACAAGTGGGGCCCTGGATCAAATTAAGCCTGAACTATATCTGGAGGCAAAAAAATTGAAACTGAGGTTGTCCTGCTTTGGGCACATCACGAGAAGGCAGGATTCTTCGGAAAAGACAGTAATGTTGGGAAAGGCCGAAGGCAGGAGAAAAAGAGGAAGACCAAATCTGAGATGGACTGACTCCCTAAAAGAAACCACAGGCTTGAATATACAAGAGCTGAGCAGAGCTGTTGAGGACAAGTCATTTTGGAAATCACTCGTTCACAGGGTCACCGTAAGTCAAGAGGTGATTTGACAGGACCTAATGACAACAGCTAGCTGGATAGTTTGGTGAGTTTGGTACCTGGCTATTGAACCAGAGGTTGGGAGTTTGATTCCTCCCGGTGTCCCCTGGGGGAAGGATCCAGCCTCCACAGCCTTGGGCAAGCTGTACAGTTCAAAGCGTTCCCAGAGAGAGAGACAGAGAGAGAAACAGAGAGAGAGCATGGACTGCGCCTGAGTATACAGAATTCACCTCCTAATTTTGGAAGGAACACCTTGCCCTCCCCTTTAGGTCACAACCTGACTATGCTCCTGGCTCATGTCACACCAGTAAAAAGTTGGTTATTGTTACTAAGGTCACTTCAAACCCTCACAGGATTTTCAAGGAATGTTAGGTGGCCAAGTGGCGGTTTACTATGTGAATTTCTATGGCTGAGTGCCAATTTGAACCCTCCTGAGTTCTAACCTGATTCCCTGTTGACTACACCACAATGTAGTGGATTATTTACAGAACAGGAACACCCAAGGTGATTAATGCTGGTGCTTTTCTGGATTACTAGATGCAGCAAGACAAACAAAGAGAGGTGCCAAAAATGAGACCTTGCATCACAAGTATAGAGGGGTGGGGAAAAAATTGAATGAATGAATGAATGAATGAATGAATGAATGAATGAATGAATGAATGAATGAATAAATAAATAAATAAATAAATAAATAAATAAATAAATAAATAAATAAATAAATAAATAAGGACTATTAAGGCATGAATAATAATTTCCTAGAAGTGTGTCCCTGCCCTATTCCTTCAGTGTTGTTCCTAGAAAGCAGGGGGTACAAGAGCAACAATTCTACAAGGACATTTCTAGAAATGAATAATTAAATGGCCAAATACATTGTCTTTTCTGAAACATCTATATGTGATGACTCTGTTAAGCTTGGTGGCCTGCTAGGATAGGAGTATTAACAGCCGTCTGTTGTGCTGCAGCCTTTCTAGTTCCATTATGAAGATAATTCATGCAAAGTAAGACTCGGTTCACACGTGCAATAAAATGAAATGACAGAATCTTGCGATGGTACAATGGACTCTACCATTGTATCACTATGGTGGGAGGAGGAGATACTTGTGAGACCTTCTGAAAATTAAGAATCAAGCACATATGCTTTTCTGATGGATTTCTAGTTACATATTGCTTCTAATACTTAAAGTTAAGGCAGCATTCACGAGCGTGATCCCCCCTCTCACCCCTATGTTTTGCGTGGCATAGTCCATTGTTTCCTTCCAGGTAACTCTTCTGCCTCATTCCTACCTAATTGTGCTGTATATATTTAAAGTTGATCACAGTCGCGTGTGGACTGCAGCCTAACCCCCACCCCCCCCCTCTAAAGCCAGTTACAAACATGTCAACTATTTGTCAGTGCATACTGCACTTGCCGGATTGGTTCCTTTCAGTCTTGACCTCTCATATCTCACAGTGCTCTTTAACACTGGTCTCACTTGACTCATGTAAGGTTCAGGATCTTACATGGGGTTTTACGTAACAGTTTGCTGTTTTTAGGTGGCCTGGACCAACCATCCAATGGTCCCTTGTGATATCTCTGCTTTTTGGCAATGATCTCTTGTATTCGTTCTCCATTCCACCTTCGCCTTCAGCACCTAAAACAATAAGACATGTATTGGGTCAACCTCTTTGGGATTTCTCAATTCTAGACAAGAGCTCATTGGGAGACTAAAAATTAATTACCACTCACCCTTGAAGAGGGTGGCCTTTGTAGGTCGAGAGGTCACCAGTGTATCATGCCGTTGAAGATTTTATTTCATCTGGGCAAGGGTGAACTGTCCCTGGTCCACGGCTAATGAATTTGCGATGTCAAGTTCCCAGGCTGTAATGCCTTGTGTTAATTAACCTTCCAAACATAGGCATGATATTTTGCCAGATCTAATAATGGAGTATTTACATGGGAGATAGGCAAATATTTTACACAGGAATAGGGTGACAAGCAGTTTGCTGGCTGGGCTGAACATGGGTAGGTAGGAATGTGCTTTAGAACTTTTCAATCTACTGTGATGTTCATTGCATTTTGTAAAATTTAGCTGTGTTAGTCTGATTCAGTATAGCAAAAAAGAAGAAAGAAAAGGAAGAGTCTTGTGCCATCTTAAGACTAAAAAAATTAAAGCTTTCATGAGTTGCAGTCACTTCTAAGATGCATAGAGACCAATATACTGTATTTGCAAATGGAGATAGGTTCAGAGTGAAATGAGATAACAGAAAATAACAAACTGTCTGATTAACAAAGATCATAAACTTTTAAAGGGTAAATGGGCATAAACATCCTAGCAGTAGAAAGTTCCTACCCTAGGGCTTCAAAAAACAAAACAAGACCAGAGGCTTTGAGTATTCTAGTACAGAAGGGTTTCAAGCATGTGTGCGCCACACTCTGCACAAATTATGGGATCATTTTTGTGTGCTGGAATCAGAAATGTCCTTCAATACATTTGTCCAGAAACTTCCTTGCATGAATGACAGTGAAACCCAAAATTGGTCCAGTGTTGACTATCTCAGAGAATGCAAATAATTTTACAGGGACATCTGTAACAATGAGTTTTTAGATCTTCACAAAAGTAGGCTGAGATTGTCAACTTTCTCCATCAATGGTAATGCCTGCTACAACTTCTGAATTTGCAAACATTTCAAGAAAATGGTAATGATTTGTTGATACCACTATATGATTGGGACAGTATTCACTTATGCACATTTGGAAATGCAGAAACCAATATATAACTTGAGGCATTTGTAATATAGAATTTGCTATGGCATCATATATGTGAATTTCAATGATTCACCATATTTTGAAAATTTGCCATGACAGATGTACTTAGCACAAATAGCAGTTCAGCATTATTTGTATAAATGATGTAGAAACATGAAAAGTCAGAGGTGGGTTCATTTACTACTCCTGATCTTCAGCCCTGCATGATACGGCCCATTAAATTCTCTCCATTTATTGCTGGATTATTTTTCAGAAGGGCATCTGGTTTTGTTTTGAAGGTTGCAAGTGACTGAGAGTAGAGTCTTCTTATGTAATGGATCATCACCCACACCATTACAGTCCCCTCAGTTACTTCTAATTGCAACAGACCTGCCTGAGAGTCAGTGTAGTATAGGGCCATAAGTGTGCATTTCACATGAAATAGGTAACCCTTCATTCAAAATAGTTCCTTTGCTTTAGACACATCAGGTGGACCACTCTTCTATCTGCCTCAACACCTCATCTGATACATGGAGATAAAATATGGCCCTATCTTTCCAGTCCACTGTGAGGACTGTTGAAATTATGTTAAAATGATGGCAGCTGTAATATTGCTTATTGTTTTTCTAACATCCTTAACTGACATGCCCACCACTATGCTAAACATATCTGTCTTGGATGAAATCCTAGTTCTTAAATTTGACAAGTACAAACATGCATGAGGAAAACAAACAAATTCTATCGGGCATATTTAAAAGGAAAAGTATGAAACAGAATTCTTTCCACTTTGAGTTTTGAGAAACAGTGTGCCTGAGGCGAAAGCATATGATCAGAGAAATCAATTTCTAGAAGGAGTGCTCACACAAGTAGTAGAAAAGATGTAACTGTGGAAATACATCAAAAGGAGAAACACAAGTGACCTTTGGGTTATCTTCTAGAATGCAAACAACAACTTTCTCTGCATGTCTAATTTCAGAGTCACAGATAACAAAGAAGATCATATGGCTGGGGAAAAAGTATGCTAAGGACACAGTTCTCTAAATGTGTATTTTGATAAGATCATGTGTCCAGGGGAACTCCTGTGCAAAGATGGAATGAGAAGGACAGTGGTTGTTGTTTTCACATGCCATACAATGGCTTCATGCATGGTGTGCCTGGTGGCCTCATGCATGGTGGCAGTTTCAATACTGTACTTGACTTAGCCTCCTTTCTGGAGGTTCTGTTGGTATCTGAATGAGTTCTGGAAGCCTGTTGCCAGAGACGAACAGATAACAATGATGTACCACCCAACACTTCTGTTTCAAATGAGTCATCTAACTAGGCTGACCCTATGAAATGGAGGACAGAACACTTGTACCTTTAACAGATGCGTAGAAGAGGAAATTGCCCTGAGTGTAGCATGCCACTGAAAGTTATCTGTTCAAATCTCTTCCTTTATGCAACTTTTGAAAGTACAGCAGTTCTCTTTTCAGTTTCATGCAACCACCCTACTTACAACCCTCTGAAAACTGGGAATTTAGACTGAAGTTGCAGTTTCTTTTTTTGAACATTTGCTGGTCAGCAGTACCCGTTATCAGCTCTTGGTTCTTTCTTTATTCCATCCACCCACTTCTGCCTTTGTACTATTCTGCTTCTCCTTGTGCCTGGAACAGCCTCTTTCCCCTTCTTTGTTCATCAAGCTCCCAGTCTCTCTCTCTCTCCTCTTCTCCAAACTCACTTCTTATGTAATGCCTTTCCTGGAGTATCATAGTTTCACCCTTTCTGCATTGCTGGCTACCAATTAACCCCTCCCTTCCCCCATTTGTCCTGCTCCTTTATCAAATCCTGTCATGCTTCTGTCACCTTTGTCCTGTCCGTCTTCCTGCACTGTAAGCCCCTCTGGGCAGGAAACACGTCACATCTGTGCTTCTCTGACCCCATGCATTGTACATTGTTAATGCTTAATATTTTATAGCAGCAACACCACATACTAAATACAGTTTCTTTATGTTCTTGATGGGTTTTTCACTGAACACTCAGTAACAGCTGTCAAAAAACAAAGCGAAGCAAAGCAAAACAAAAACCTCTGCCAGGCAAGCAGCATTTATGAATGGGGTTTTGAGCTGAGAATGGGAGGGGGGAAAGTGGATATTTAAATTCCTTTTAGAATGGGTTGGAACAGGGAGGGGGGGAAGCTAAGCTTTTCTAAAATGTATTCAGATATCCAGATCTCAAATCAGTGCATCTGATCTTGATGTCCACTTCATGGCCATACACTTGTACCCTTTAATTTTTTTTTTAAAAAATGGATATTGGTAAATTGCTAGTAGCCATCGCTGCCGCCACAAACATTGGTCCGAAGGAGACAACCTCCCCCACCCCTTTGCAAGTGAAAGACAGTTTGAGCACAGAAAGAGACTTTTCCTGCTTTGAATGGTAAAGAAAACGGTCTTGGACAATGTTCCCTCTAATATTCAGCCTGACTGGGCAGGGCTCTGCCCCGCATGCACACAGACAATTCCCCCATTGTGCGGGGTTCCATTGCAACTGGAACCAAAGGGGCTGAAAACTATTGCCATCAGTGTGTGGAGGAGGCACAGAGAGAATCTTGGTCTTGTATGAATATCCCCCCTTCCTTTTAACTCTGCTCTTCACAATACTTTTCAAGTCTTTTAAAACCTGCTTCCTCCTCCTGATGCCATGCATGAGAAATACGAAAGCCAAGAACTGAGAGGGAGAGTGATGCAGGGAAATAAGGAAAAGGAGACAAGTGAGTAAAGGAGAGAAGAGAAAAGGGAAGGAGGAGAGAAGGCTTACACCAATCTATTGCTATATCACCTTTACTAATAATTAAAAAAAGGATAGGGGGTGCTGATTGCCCCAAGAAACAGTGGAGAAAATGAATCGATTCAAAAATAAAAGCAGTGTAGCCTGCTATAATGGTTCAAATATAAGGAAATGAATCAACACAGTTCTAAATAATGAAAATGCTCCCACTGATATATATACCACGTAACCACTCAAAAAAAAAAAGTATCAGTATAAGAGAGGGATGAAATGAATCAGTATAACTTGGGTTCTTTTCTTAAGTGTGATTGAGCTTGCAGGCAGACAGTTACATTCAGAAGGGAAACCCAAAAGGATTAAATACAGTACTGATTCACAATGAAGTACGTAACTAATATGGGGAAATACAGGCTGACACACAAAAGTGAAGGCAGATAGGAGAGCCACCAATGTGTGAGGAAAATACTTCCAGCAGATAGATAAGAGGTGACAAAGACAATTTCTTCTTAGTCTCATTAGACTGTTTCAGTGTTAGTGAGTGTTGGAACTCTGGGGGCAGAATCAGCTGGAAGGTTTCAGGCAGAGATATAGGGAAAAAATTCATCTCAGAACTTTCCTGAACCTGAACCAACCAGTAGAAAAACAATGTGACAATTAATGTGCTTAAATTGCATAATAAGGAAAGAATCCAGATTAATTTGAGTAGCGCGTGAGGCTGCCTGATTTACCTAACATACAAATTCAGGTACCTGACCTGAATTTGAAGAAACAGACTCTAACAAGCCCGCTGGATTCACAGTTTTTCAATTCCACAGCAGAACTTAAATAGCCAAAGAGAATGGGCAAAAGGGACAGGAAGGGCATTCCTGAGGCTGGAGAATATTTAATGGGGCTATGCAACTTAATTCATTGTGTCCGCCCATAGCACAGACTACAACACACATTCAGTCCTCTTGTTTGTGTGCTGCAAGCTGTGAAATATCCACACTCTAACTCATGTAAGGACGCAAGCAATCTCTGCTGTTTTCTGCTTCATATAATTAGTTCAATGTCCGTATATTCAGTTTATGCTGGTAAAAGGCTTTGTATATAATGTTATGGAATAGTCTCACACATTGGTTCATGGGGTACGTTACGCTTTACTTGTCTAATGTTTATTGTACTTATCATGGTGTGGGTGCTACTTATTCAGGATCCAAGACATCGTGGTGCCAGTGATGGACCATCCAGTTAACATCCCATTCGGTGGGGGTGGAAGTTCTTAATTTCCAAAAATTGGTGCTGATAATACAATCATTCTGGTAGTGGCAGTTTTCAGAAAGGGAAGTTTCTCCTTCTGACTCAGTGGCTTCCCCATGGTGAAAAAGATTGCAAAAGAGCCTCAGGATCTTTGTGGCAGAACTGAAGATTTTTAGTTTTTGAAAAAATGCTGTAACTGTTCACATCATCAGCGTTAGACAGTCTAAATATGTGCAATAGGATTTTTGCCACAGTATTTTTATACAGTTCCTAGCCATTTCAGTGAAGCTTGTGGAGAAGAATTTTCCAGCACTCATAGGTCTAGGACGACCATCTGGAAAAGAGGATAAGGCACCTCTACCTTTAATACCTGTGCAAATGGGGGAGATTTCAGCAGGTAGAACCTGCTGTGAAAATTATACATGCAGAAACTCCATCCGTATTTGCTCATGCTTTCAAGTACGTGGTGCCCACATGTGCCTCAGCAGTGTGGCAGCTTCACCCTCCTCTGTTTTCTCTAAATCACAGAAGTATGGCTGACTGAAGTAGGGAAGCTGTGATTTTCAGCCTCTCCCTATGAGCCAGAAGCCTATTAGGAGTCATGTTCTTCTTTGTGGCCTCTGTGAATGCACACAAGTGGGTTGTTTTGCATTTGCATGGGACGTTTCAGAAGTTTCTAGAGCTTAAAAGACATTTTGCAAGGAGACATCCCCCCCGTGGAGCGCAAGCTCCGCCCTCCAATCTTCCCCTCAGTTCCTTTTTCCCGCCATGTTGGTAGAACATACAGGAACACCTAGAGCATTAACAGCAAATATTAGTTACTGAAAATATATAATTACTTTATAATTCTATTAGATTCTTACATAATTATTATTATTTTACATTCCCCCTGTGATTAGCCTCTAATTTTCTCCCTGCATACAACTTTTTTCAGTTTCCCATGTTTTTTCTCCCCCCTTCCCCCACAATGACGGTTTCCCTTCTCTCCCATTTTTATGGCCCCTCAGGGACCGTTTAAATGGTGCGTTCTTTGTCAGAGGAAATTTCTACTTACTGACGGGCACGACAAATGCTTATTTTGCCTGGGAGAAGAACACCAGACCCAATCGTGCCCTGAATGTAAAAAGCTGACAAAACCTGCTATAAAACAAAATTTACAAAGTTTAAGATCACATCTGTGGGAAATGTCCCTTCGCCTGACTATGGAGACACTTACCTCACCAAAAGATTCAGCACATCCAGAGCCAGACTGATCCATATCGAGCCCGACGGCTCGCTCGATATCGAGCCCGACACCAACCCCAACAAGACAAAATGAATCTTCCAAAGCTCCATCGAATTTGGGCTCGACGTCCATCTCTAAGACCCGGACTCATTCTGATGAGGCCACTAAAAAGAAAAAAGACAAAATCAAGTCATCTAAATCTTAAAAATTATCAAAATCGACACATATAGAACTTCCACAGCCTATTCCTCCATCACCAATCTTAGAGGAATCATCAAGAGAAGCTCCCATTTCAACTTCTGACAGAGATGAGCATAACTTAACTTCAGCAGAAGCTACACCATCAATAGCGAGCCTTTCGCGTAGCACAGGCCACTCACAGGCTGAAATCCACTCCAGCCCAGCCTTGGCCCTTTCCAGCCCTCATGGGCGTTAAGTGTGCAAGCCTCAGGATCAGAATCTTCCCGGCACTCTCCTTGTAAACACAAAGAAAAGAGATGGCATATTTCTCCACCTCGATATGCCCCTCAACATGGAGAGAGATATTATTACCCAGAACATCACCAAATTTTTTGAAACCTCTCTTATCATCACGGCCACCACTACTATGACCCATATTACCCAGGGATGTACCTTGAGGGTATGTGCTATGACGAACCAAAGAGAGTACGATATGCCTCACCACCATGGCATTCAATATCGAGATCACCATCTCCTCCAACGCAACATCATCGCTCAACACATACAAGCCTAGCACAGACTTATTCACCTTCAAAGTCTGTCCTCAAAAGACCTGCTTCGGTATCAGAAACACCGATACTGACTAAAAGAACAAAGCGATCACAACAAGTATTCTTTACAAGTATCCCCAATCTATACAGGACCATCTTTACGCACCAGTACTGAAACTCAATCAAACCTGATCCAATCATCAAGGGAATAAATACCAATAACATCAACATCTAGACTACAACGTTCACCATATATTTCTTCGACATCATCTCAAGACTCAGAGTAGACTTGCCGCCCAGATTAGACTATCTGTATAAATCTAATAAAATAAATAAATAAATAAACAAGATTCTGACTCCACTGGATCTACAGACTCACCTCCCAACCTCCCTACCCCTACATCTGATGTTGGAGAGAATCACTCTCCCTCACCTTCAGAAGATTACACATCATATTCCCAACTGATTCTTAGAATAGCTGAAGCACTGCAACTAGACATCCAAGAACTACCTACTCAGGAAAAGGACTTAGTTTTTCATGATTTAGACCAGGATAAAACTCCTCCACTGAGCTTAAGTTTAATACCAGCCATGTTCGAACTGGTGCAGGACTCATGGGACAAACCTCCATCATCCCTCCAAATTCCACACAGAGTGGAAAATCATCATAAGACCAATGGACCCAATGCAACATTTATTCTAAAACATCTGACACCAAACTCAATAACAGTTGAATCAACTCAATACAAAGCCCGTAACAAATCATCAGTAGCACCAACCAACAAAGAAGGATATAAAATTGATATCCTAGGATGGAAGCTTTATTCTCTTACCTCCTTTTTAATACGGGTCGCTAACTATCAAGCAGCCATGGGGGGTTATCAGCGACAACTATGGGATAAAGTCTTACCCACACTCCAAAATGCATCGGAAACTACCAGAACAGAATTAATCAACACCTACACAGAAGCATCAATACTTGCGAAACAACAAAGAGTAGCGGCATGATACACAACTGATGCAGCATCCAAAGCAATGGCCACCTCCATCGCACTTAGAAGACACGCATGGCTTTGATCATCTAACATCTTAGATGATACAAAAACGAGAATAGAAGATCTTCCATTTGATGCTGCCGGACTTTTCAATTCAAAAACAGACAAGCTAATGGAAAACATTCATAAACTAAGGAAGACTGCAAAATCTTACATACCACAACAGCCTTATCGATACCAGAGAACACCATACTGAAAACAGCCATACTATCAACAACAATATAATCCATACCAACAACCTTTTCGTTCATATCGGCCACAACCTCATGACAGACCCTACCCTACGGCTTCAACATCGACCTTTCAACCATTTCGAAATCAACAATCACAAAGCAGAAGACAGCCCTTTCTAAAACAACAAAGAAAGGGTAAGCAATATCCATAATCTTATACGACCTACATTTCAAATGAGATTTCACCCCTTTCTACCAGCATGGAAAAAAATTACCAATGACAGAAGGGTATTATCCATAATTCAAAAAGGCTACCTTATTGAATTCTTTACTACCCCACCTTCAGGAAACATTAAAACCACCCCCTGTTCATTAGCTCTTCAGGAGGAGGTATCATCACTCCTATTAAAACAAGCCATACTTATAGCCCCTTCAGATTCATCTCAAGATGGATTTTATTCCCAGTATTTCACAGTCCTTAAAAAGGATGGAGGACTTCACCCCATCCTTGATCTCAGGAACCTTAGCAAATTTATTTGACCTTGACGATTCCATATGTTAACTCTCGACACCATTATTCCCCTTCTTTCACAGGGCGACTGGTTCGTTGTCATCGACTTACAAGATGCCTATTTTCACGTATCGATTCATCCACTACATCAAAAATTTCTTCGGTTCAGATTTGACAGGAGAGCATACCAATTCTGCTCCCTCCCTTTCGGACTATCCATTGTTGCAGGAACAATTATGAAATGTATGGCACCGATTGCAGCCTATCTCCACCTTCAAGGAGTAGTCATTTTTCCCTACATCGACGATTGGTTAATCGTAGTCTCCTCATACCAAGATGCTATCAGAACCATGGAAATAACCCTGAATACTCTATACAACCTAGGACTCAAGGTGAATTATACCAAATCTCACCTACCACCATCACAAACTGCCAAATACATTGGAGCCTACTTCGATTCTCTACAGGCAAGAGCTTTCTTACCACTAGAGAGGATCACCAAATTAAAACAAGCCATCTGAGCATTCCGGCTCATGACATCGGTGTCAGCATACAAAGCCCAACATCTACTTGGGCGCATGGTGTCTACCACAACTGTCGTTCAACATGTGAGGCTCAAAATGAGGTCATTAAAGGCATGGCTCCTTTTGCTGTTTGACCCCATAACAGACCAACAGTCGAAATGCCTCATGGTGACACCAAAACCCGCAAGGCAACTAACCTGGTGGATGTTCCTTCCACATCTGCAAGTAGGCAGACCCTTCAAGTCTTTACAGCTGTCGATACAGGTCACCACCGATGCCAGTCCTTCGGGATGGGGAGCCCATTGCGGAGAACTTGAAATACACGGTCTCTGGACAAGGAAAGAACGAATACTACATATCAATCATCTAGAACTACTAGCAATAATAAAAGCCTTTCGTGCCTTCTTACCACTCATCGAAGGACGTGCAGTACAGTAGTACAGTTAGCCACAGACAGCACCACAGTGATGTACTACGTAAACAAACAGGGAGGCACACATTCCCTCTCTCTTCTATACCTTACCATAGAATTATGGGAAAGGTGCTATTTCCACCACATCTTTCTAGTGGCTATTCACGTTTCAACAGAAGACAATTACATAGCAGATCACTTAAGCCGACTTTCAACACGAACACACCAATGGACATTAGACGACCACATCTTCCAGATTATCTGCTATCGATGGGGATACCCGACCATAGATCTCTTTGCATCGGAACACAATGCCAAGTGTCAGAGATACTGCTCTCGAGCCGGCATCGACCCCAAATCATTGGACGCCGCTTTCATGATCAAGCAGACATCATAATCATTGCTCCATGGTGGCCATGACAATCATGGTTCACTTATCTGAGGTCCATGATAATGGACATATTTTACCTACTGTCGATACCGAACCTCCTGTCTCAGAACAATGGAGCGATCCTCCATCCCGATATCTAGTCGCTAAATCTGACAGCTTGGAGGATACTCACGCTTTTCGAAACATCTTAGACTGGGCTCGAAAACCATCTACAAAAAGACTCTATGAAAACAAATGGAAATCCTTCATCACATTTACTGAGTCATGAAACTTATGGTAATTGCAATACCAGTTTCTCTTAAAACAATACTTACCTTTATTCTACATCTCTTTGATCTTGGACTTTCACATTCAACCTTGAAGGTTTACATATCAGCAGTTATGGCCCATCAACCTTTGCACTCTCAATCATCAAAACTGTTCTCTCATCCAACTTTGAAAAGATTTCTCAGAGGATTCTTAAATATTCGGCCTACAAGACAATTACCTCTGCTCCAATGGTCACTACAATTGGTCCTAAATTCTCTCACCAAACCACCCTTTGAGCTGATGGCTACTTGTAATTTAAAACTTCTATCACTGATAACAGCATTTCCAGTGGCAATAACATCCGCCAAATGTGCTAGTGAGCTAACAGCTCTAAAATCAAATCCGCCTTACCTACAATTTCATCCGGACAAGGTCACCCTATATTTTGACATTTCATTCTTACCCAAAGTTGTTTCTGATTTCCACCTGAATCAACCCCCAATTTTGCCAACTTTATTCCCTTCTCCCTCTACATGCATCGAGCACACGCTCCCTATGCTAGATGTCCGAAGATCTTTAGCCTTTTATATCAACAGGACAGAGATGTTTAGGAAGTCTCCAAGACTTTTCCTGTGTCTCCAAGGACTTCATCAGGGCAACCCAGCATCATCACAAACCATCTCTTGCTGGATAGTACAGACTATATGACTGGCCTACAAGCTTTCAGGCAAAACACCTCCTGAACATCTAAAGGCCCGTTCCACCAGAGCCCTGTCAACATCCACTGCTCTTCATCATGGAACAGAATTACCAAACAACTGCCGAGCAGCAACCTGGTCCAATCCATTGATCTTTATCAAGCATTATTGCCTCGATGTCAGAGCGAAGAATGATGCTGCATTCGGCAGGGCTACTTTGACATCTCTGTTACCATGACGTCCCACCAGCCAGTAAGTGTGCATTCACAGAGGCCATGAAGAAGAAAGAGAGGTTACTTACTTGTAATCATGGTTCTTCTATTGGTCCTCTGTGAATCCACACAATCCCTCCCTTCCTCCCCTCTGTCCATCACGTTGTCTCTTTATACACTACCTTGACAGTGGCGGACTATGGAAGGAACTGAGGGGAAGATTGGAGGGTGGAGCTTGCACTCCATGGGGGGGATGTCTCATTGCAATATGTCTTTTAAGCTCTAGAAACGTCTGAAACATCCCGCGCAGGCACAGAACAACCCACTTGTGTGAATTCACAGAGGACCATTAGAAGGGCCATGGTTACAGGTAAGTAACCTCTCTTTTTAACCTATTAGTTGGTTGGTTCATATGAAGAAACTGGCTGGGTGTGATAGTCTTCCCCTCTTCACAGAGTTGCATTTTCATGGTTAAAGGAATAGCTAAGGGAGTGAGGCTAGTGTGAGTCTCTTAACTTGTGTGAGGTCCACGTGCTTTACACAATGACTAAGCAGGGCTTCCCTCATTTAAAACCTCTCTTTCTATTGATGGAGCAAGCGCTGGAAGACTTGGGCACTCCCACAGATCTCCCACTCTGCCACCCTTAATAACAGCTATAATCCAGTCCAGGCCAAAATATTCTGCTGCATGAGGCACAGTAACAGATGCTTCTCTTCTTGTTTAATGTAAAGAAACTGGTGACTCTGGCTGTTGACTCTTTCTTTGTTCAACCTCTGTGTTAGGATAGCATTTCCCTCTGCACCGGAGGGATTCAGAATACCTTGGGGGGCACAGAATAGCCCACATAACACACATAGCTGTGTTCTTCACAACCTTGCTGCCCATTTGCTGTTCTCCAGGATCTGCCCTTTGACCATCTCACTCAGCCTAACAGCTGTCCCTAAGAGACGAGTACTGTATCTGGAAATGAGTTGCCCTTAACTGTGTACTGAGGTTTGCGGCTGGCAAACCCCAGTACAGTGGTGCCCCGCAAGACGATGTTAATTCGTTCAGGAAAAATTTCTGTCTTGTGAAAACATCGTCTTGTGAAATGCGGTTCCCCATTGGAATGCATTGAAATCTGCTTAATGCGTTCCAACGGGGACAAATCGTCGTCGTTTTGCGAACATCGCCCATAGAGAAACCATTTTGCGAAGCGCCAATCAGCTGTTAAAATCACTGTGTTGCGAAAATCAGTCCCGAAAACACATGTTTTGCGAGTCACGGACCTAGCTGTCAAAATCATCATCTTGTGAAAATCGGTCCCGGAAAAAAACCATCTTGCGATGCACGGACCAAAACATTGTATAGTGAAAATCGCCCATAGGAAACACTATTTTGAGAAGCACTATAGCGATTGCAAAAACTCATTGTCATGCGGATTAGTTGTTTTGCAAGGTAATCGTCTAGTGGGGTACCACTGTACACAGTTAGGGGCATCTCATTTCCAATGCATGCCACTTTCAGATATTCCATTATGCACAGTGATGGGTACGTCATAGCCATGTCCCATTAAATCTAAGGGAATGTGCCATTCATTTTTTTTTGGGGGGGGGGAATATTGTCCAGCGAAATTCCCCCATAGGAATCACTGTTTTGCGAATCGCTATAGCGATCGCAAAAAGTCAATGTCTAGCGAAAAAACTGTCATGCGGGGTAACTGTCTAGCGAGGCACCACTGTACATTTTATGTTTCCATGTATTTTTGAGGAGTTCATCCCCCCCCCATCGGATGCGTGGAATATACAGCAGAGCTGAAATCCTGTTGCTTAATCTAATAAATGGCAAAGAGACAACTAGAGTAGGCCCATTAAATTAGTGGGGGTGTGGTGAGTCAATTTCTTCATAGGTTTCATTGATTCAATAGGCCTACTCTAGTTGCAACAATATGCAGTGTGGTGTACTGGGTAGAGTGAAGGACTAGAACTCAGGAGACTTGGGTCCAAATCCCTGCTTAGCCATGGAAACCTACTGGGAGAATGGAACTGGTAAAACTACTCCTTAAATATTTCACTTACCGTGAAAGCTCTGTTAAGATTCCTGTCAGTCAGTTCTGACTTGAGGGTACATAACAACAGTCACCACTTACTACTAAGCAATAGGATTTCAGCCAACGTGTTGTAAAATAAAGGAAGGTCCAAACTAAACACAATGCTCTGCCTGCCTGCCCTTTTGAAACGCCATGTAACTAATATATTGGGTGGTGGGGTGGGGGTGGGTGGGTGAGACTTGAAGAACAAGGGGCTGGGATGCAGAGATCTGCCTAACTCCAAGCCATGCAGAGAGATGGAGCCTGTAACTTGACCCTCTCATTCCTGCCATATTTTGCACTGCTCAACCATGTGGTTATATTTTGTTTGCTCCTTTCTTGAAAGGGGGCAATGAAAGTGGGAGGTGGGGGTAGGACTGCAGTGTGACTGGAATCCTTTCCACACACTGAGGGAGAAACCAGCACAACAAAACAGATGCTTTCTCTGTAATCTGGCCCGTTCCTCTGTAAAATGCTTCCATGGCTTTGATGTCACCTCAGCACATTCCATGTGTTTCCAATAAACTGGGTTGTATTTTGTTTTTTGTTTTCTTTCTTTTTCTTTTTTAGTCCATGAAAAACAGGTCCCTGCATGCTTCTTATCCCATCAATTCAACTGAGATATCTTTTTCAGGATCACCCATTGCTTCTGAAGCTTCCTGACTCCCTCCCCAAAACGCCTGGTATTATTCCACCTCCTGGATCTCCTCCAAGTATCAATCACCTGTTTCATAGCAGAATATGCAGAAAAATGCTTGGAAAAGTTACTTTTTTGGATCATTACTCCTAGAATACCCGACCAAATCTATCTCATATTTTAAAACAAAATATTAGCATTTAATTTTTTGTGAGAAATTACAATAAAAAAAGATTGTATTTGTTGATTTATTGGCTTTTTCCTAAGAAGCAACATGAGACATTCTTTAAAAAAAAGTATTTATTGCCGCCGTCTGGCAGAGCCCTAGAGTGAAATGCACAGATTGCTTGTTTCCAAAACCTTTTCACTGACGGACTCTTTTCCCTGTGGTTCTTTTGCCCTGTTCATATTTATAAATAATATCTCATTAACCAAATTGCCTGAGGGAAGAAATGAACCTTTTTTTCTTCAGCCATACCTAAATGAAGCTGAATTGATTAGCCCCATTTCCTGAAGCAGTTTTGTGTAGCCCGTGTACCTCCCTTAAGATTATGTCATACCAGTTTGTACATGGCTGTTTGAAGAAGATCCACAGAGAGCGCATTATCCGGCGTGTGCAGTCTAAGTGGGACCGAGGGTTGTTTTTCCTGTTTGCCAACCAATATGAGGGCCACACTCCCAAAGATGTCCTATTAAAATTACTAATTTGCATATTAGATTGTATTATCATTTTAAATATGAAAAGCAGGGATAGTGTAAACGGATGCTACAATGGTCTGTCTAGGACATAGAGCTCAGTGGTTCCCAAACTTGGGTCCTTAGATGTTCCTGGACAGCAACTCTCAGAAACCCTTGCCAATACAGCTACTAGTGAAGGATTCTGGGAGCTGCAGTTTAAGAACATCTGGGCACCCAAGATTGGGAACCATTGGCTTAAATAATAGTTTTGAACAAGTCACCTTATATAGTTCTGTAGCGGAATCTCAGCAACTCTGGGCCTGAATAGATGTGAGAGGAGCTGAATAATGTAAAACAACAAATTAATAATAAGTCAGTTTTATATTTTATTTATGAATGTGTATGTTGTTGGTGGTGGCACAACAGGGACGTGGTGGCACTGTGGGCTAAACCGCAGAAGCCTGTGCTGCAGGGTCAGAAGACCAAGCAGTCGTAAGATCGAATCCACGTGACGGAGTGAGCTCCCGTCGCTTGTCCCAGCTCCCGCCAACCTAGCGGTTCGAAAGCATACAAATGCAAGTAGACCAATAGGGACCACCTCGGTGGGAAGGTAACAGCGTTCCGTGTCTAAGTCGCACTGGCCATGTGACCACGGAAGATTGTCTTTGGACAAAAACGCTGGCTCTGTGGCTTGGAAACGGGGATGAGCACCTCCCCCTAGAGTTGAACACGACTGGACAAAAATTGTCAAGGGGAACCTTTACCTTTACCTTGTGTATGTTTAGGTGCACATGTATGAGTATGAAGATAGAGATAGTCTTATCTTTATTTTTAGGCTTTATATTACCCTGTTTCCTTGAAAAATAAGACTTAACCTGAAAATAAGCCCTAGTATGATTTTTAGGATACTCGTAATATAAGCCCTACCCCAAAGGAAAGCCCCAGTTAAGTGAAAACCTGCCCTCCACCATTGTGTAGCAACCGGAAGAAGGTGACATGGCTGTATTTGAATCAATGTGGATTGTTGTACATGAAAAAAATAAAACATCTCCTCAAAATAAGCCCTAATGTGTTTTTTGGAGCAAAAATGAATATAAGACCCTGTCTTATTTTCAGGGAAAGACAGTAGATCACATGCTTGCGACACACCAAGTTGAACAGAGCTTGTTCGCTACATATAGTATCTCCTCCCAGACACTCTAAAACGTTGGGACCTATTGTTAGCATGCTCCAGCCAGCTTGTCAACTTGCAAGACCCTAAGTAGGCATATCCCCTGTCCCGCTCCAAAGCCCTGCCCTTTATAAAAGCTGTGGGGAGCAAGAGCAAGTGCTATTAACAACTCAACAAGTCCCCTGAGGTGGCTGTTTCCTGAGGCTTCCTTTGCCTCTTACCTTTCTTCATGGGGGGCGGGTGGGGAGAAACGATGGCTAAAAGTGGCCTGATCCACTGGGAGCTGCTACCTCAAGGTCTTAGGAAGTGGCTCGCAGGCAAGCAGCTCCCTTTTGTGCCTCCTTAGCTGTTTTCTAATTACTATGCATGTCCAAGTGAAACCCAGCTCACCAGCTAATACAGCAGCATAGAAGGGCTGCATTTTTCAGTGGCCAAACATATTCCAGCCAAAAACATGACTGAAATGCCTCCAGATAATAATCAGTATAAACCAGGAGTGGCTGAAGTTGCAGGGCTACCACCTTCCAAATCACCTTAGCAGAAAATGGTAAATCTGAGACTGGCCTATAGTTAATCAAAACTTCTGGGTCAAGAGCATAATATTTTTAGGATAGCTTCCTTTAGGCAGGAAGGGTCAGGCCCTTCACTGAACGAAGCATTTATCACCCACTGAACCATGGCACCAGCCCTACCTTGGCAGATTTGATGAGGCAGGAATGGCAAGGATCGAGTGAGCAGGTGGTAGCCTTTGCCCATTCCAAGTGCTCTGTCCACATCCCTGGGATCCAGTTAAAATGACAAGCACTTGCCAAAGTTACACCTACTTGACCTGTCCCAGTATGAAAATCCAAGTCAAGGTGGATGTGCTGAAACTTGCCCACAAAACACATAGCAACTACTTACAGCAAGCACACAATGTCTCTGGCACTCTCTCCACACTACATTAGTGAGGGAGCCCTTGCACAGTCCAGAAAAACACTGCTGGTTCTGTATGTGCTGTTGCAATAGCAACATAGATACAGGCTTATGTAGTGGCCTTTGCCTCTGCAGGACACTTTTTCAAATGGATTACAACAAGTTTACAAATGGACTTGTTTCCAAGTTGTCCTCCAATGAAGATACAGCCTCCACTGCTTCTGTTTCATGGCTTTCAACTCCCTGTTGAACCAGAGAGGTGACTCAACTCCATAGGTGGGGATGGGGCGCTTAGGAGGGACAGTGTCAACCACTCTAGCTATTTCTGTATTCCACTGACAAACAAGGTAAGAAGCTCCCCAAGTCCATTCAGGAAACCATTAGCATCCACCATGCGCCTGGAACAGACCATCTTAATTGGTCCAGCACTCCTGCGAAGGTTCACACCAGTCTAAAACTAACCAAATGAGAATCTGCTTGTGACAACTGGGTCACATGTAACTCCTCCTTAAAATCACTTCCACCAGACAAACGTGTCAGACCCAAAGTATGTCCAGTCACATATGCTACTAAGTGGACAAGTTCATGGTTGTCATGGCGGACATTAAATTCTGAGTAGAGATGGGGATGAATATAAAAATGGATCACTTTTCCCGACAAATATAGCCAACTCATTAAATATTCATAGATCGGTATTTGTGGGTTCCAGAGACCATCACGAATACGAAGGGATTAATATTTACCCATTGTATCCATCCTTCGTATTAAAAAACAACAACACCATTCTGCTTACCTGCCGCCGATCAATTGATCAGCGGCCGAAAGGCAGCCACCACCCGACACAGCCACCCAATACCACAGCCTACCTCATAATCCCCGTCCTTTTCCTACCTCAGGCCCCATGCCACCCCATCCCACCCCCCACCGACACTCTCTTACCTTAATTGCTGCTGCCAATGTCTTCTGGCCTCGGAGCCATGCATGTAAAATGGAGACTGGCTGTCCTTTGCAAAGATGGTGGTTGCAGCTTCATTTAGGTAGTGAAGCTGCAGCTGCCATTTTTGCAAAGGTCAGCCTGGATTCCCTTAGCCTGCCTTAAGGGAATCCAGGCTGCCCTTTGCAAAGATGGCAGCTGCAGCATCCCTACCCTTAATGAAGCTGCAGCTGCCATCTTTGCAAAGGGCAGCCAGTCTCCTTTTTTACACGTGGCTGTGAAGGCCTGATGGAGACCTTGGCAGCAGCTATTAAGGTAAGGGGGTGTTGGTGGGAGTGGGATGGGGGCTAAGGTAGGGAATGGAAAGAGGTGTGGGGATAGGCTGTTGGGAGGACTGGCTATGTGAGGGGTGGCGGCTGCCTATCGGCTTCTGATCAGCTGATCGGCCACCAGTAGGCAGAATGGGCTTCTGTGATGTGTAGTAAACTCTCCTGGGGGGGACCCAATTTGTGGGTGAATAACTCGGATGTCCAATATCCAATCTTCACCAAAGTTAGGAGGCGTATTGGGGAAAGACATAGGAAATTCCCTTGTGATTCTGGAGTCTCTAAGCACCTGGGGGGAGCTTTCCTGGGGGTCCCCTTTGTGACTATATAACTTGGGGGTCCGTCATCCAACGTTCACCAATCTTTTGGACTTTGTAGGAAAGCGTCTGAAGAAGCTTCCCTGCAAATTTGATGTCTCTAGGGGGTTGGGGGCCAGTGTTACAGCCATTTAAAGTGCAGATGAATGATGGATCGATTTGTCAATTCGTTGAAGAATACAGTGGTGCCTCGCAAGACGAATGTAATTTGTTCCGCAAGTAGCACTATCTTGCGAAAAAATAATCTTGTGAAAAGTGGTTTCCCATAGGAATGCATTGCAATGCATGCAATGCATTCCTATGGGAATTTTGCAAGACGAATGAATTTTTTTTTGTCTTGCGAGGCGTCAGTCTTGGGAAAAAAATCATCTTGCGAAGCACGGCCATAGAAGAAGCTGTCTTGCGAGGCACCATAGTGATCGCAAAAACCATTCGTCTTGTGGGTTTTTCGTCCAGCGAGGCGTTCGTCTTGTGAGGCACCACTGTATTCGTATTCATTGATCCATTAACCTTGACGCATAACGGATCAAAATATATTGCCATTTTTTTATTTGTCCCCATCTCTAATTCTGAGTTTTTCCTGACTGAGCAACCTCAGTATGAAAGCTGACATCCCCACGAACGATGAGTGTGCTCCCCATCTATGCTGAGGGATGGGAAGATGCATTGGTTCTGTCTTGCACAAGAGTGGTAGGCTTCAGCTACATCACGCAGTGCAGTGGTTCCCAACTGTGTGCTGGCCTCGAATCAGGCCTCTTGGAGCCCAGCTAACACTAAGTTCAAAGGATTGATGACATTCCTCCAAAGCTGAATGTGTAGGAGCAGAGAGAAAGGAGCAAGAGCGGCTTGATCAGAGCAGGTACGTAGGAGTAATATGCATTCATAAGAGGAAAATCTGCCAAAAGAGGTACAGAAATAACAAAGAATTCTAGGTTGCCTGCAGTTCTGGTTCAGATTTAAATTATCAATCTGTGGACCAAGAGGATTAAAATAAAACAGCATTTCATTTATATTTAAATATAAAAATAATTGCCGCTAAATATGACAATGGCAATCAGCTCAGAGGATATTTCGTGACCCCCTTGGGAGTCCTGGCCCCCAGGTTGGGAACCCATGCATTAGCCCATTTGGACAGGGTGGCACTTCGACTAGTGTCTGCGGTGCAGTTAGACTTTAGATTTTAGACTGGATGTTCTTATCCCTCCCACCCAGCCCCACCACGGCTTAGGTAGTAAGGTGGCTCCAGTCTCACCCATGAGCCGGTGTCAGGTAAAGGAAAGAGTGACAAGCTAGGAGATCTGAGTTCAAATCCTTGCACAGCTGTGGGAACTCACTGAGGGTGGGTGGGACTGATAAAACCACTCCTGAAATATTTTGCAGGTCTTGAAAACCCTATCAGGGCTGCTGTAGGTCAGATGCAACTTGATGGCGGGCAACCATGATCTCACCCTCCTGGTCCTTCTGCTCAGTAGTGCTCCAAGGTCCTGCCCTGATGGCAGCGCAGGCTGCCTCTGTTGTGTTTGTGGGTTTCCCACTATGAACACACACACACATACACACACACCCTTTACTGGCTGTTTTTGGCTGTTGGGACTTGCTTGCAACCTACCTTGTCTCTCTGACCAAGGAGGAGCTGTCTTTGCTTTTTGATGACTCTCCCAAAATAAAATCCATGTCAGCCATAAACCAGAAAGCTTTCAGCCTTCCTTTCTCCAATGGGCTTAACGTTTTTTCCCCCATTTCAAAAACTCTGTCCAAAGAACGCTGCTCTCCCACATCACTTGCTAATGACCTCCGCTGAGCCTATGACAGGATCCCCTGGGGGGGCTGTGGACAGGGGTGGGGGGGAAGGGGCTCAATCTGGCAGCAATTATAGGAGGGAAAGTTAACTCCCCTCCCTGGTTGCTTCAAACATCAATGTGTCAAAACAAAGAACTGAAACATTTCAAACGCCAAATTCAAATGTCACCAGCAATAAGGGCCTACACTTTCAAGCAGCAGCAAAACACGGCCGCGGCCCTTTTATCCTCCACCAGCATCTCAGCTGAAATTTGGCTTCTATTAGACCTGCAAAGCTTGATTTCTTTTAAAAAAATAAGGCAAATAAGAGATTATTGTGTCAGATGGAAACTAGAGAGGAGGCAGCCTCGCCAGCTCCCTGTTCTTCTCTGCTCAATGTTATCTTCCTTCCCAGCACATGAGGAGAGTTTTAAGGGCCTGCTTCGGAACAGATTCTTTCAAGTTGGAAGGGAGAAAAAGATAAGTCTCCCAACAAAATTGATGAACCACTGCTGAACGGAGAATATGAACGTCTGCCTGTCCATAAATGATTTCTGTATTTTAAATATGTAGAAGCTAACTTTGGGGTTTTAAACTATTTGGTACCTGAGTAGGGGCAGCAGGTCCTAATCTACCTGGGAAGTTGCTGTGATATGAATTAACTTCTGAGTTGTTGTTGTGGTTTGTTTGTTTGTTTGTTTGTTTGTTTGTTTGTTTATTTATTTATTTATTTATTTATTTATTTATTTATTTGATTTATATACCACCCATCTGGCATCCAAGGCCAATCTGGGCAGTTTACAACAAACAACAACAACAACAACAACAACAACAACAACAACAACAACAACAACAACAACAACAACAACAACAACAACAACAACAACAACAACAGAGTAACAAAATAGCAAACAGCGACATTAATACATAGGGGTGAAAATCAAAAATCATAAAGTGAAGTGAGGATAAAATCACAATACAATAAATACAATTGAAAGCATAGAAGAAAATAAACAGGGAGCATGGCAGTCTGATAGAAGTTATATTTTTGGACACGATTGTATCAGAGTATAGTTTGTTCAGGGAAGGCCTGTCTCAAGAGCCAGGTTTTCAGTAGCTTCTTGAAGGGGCCCAGTGAATGGGGCCAGGCGGACTTCAGGTGGAAGAGATTTCCATAACCGTGGTGCTACCCCCGAGGAGGCCCGATTTCTAGTGGTTGTTTTCTGGGCCTCTCTCGGGGTCAGAACTTCTGTAATTCAGTGCCATCCTACAAGTGAACACATGTTATCTTGCCTAATGGACCGATCAAATAGGCTTGCCAGGTCTCAGGGCACTGGTTGAAATCTATGCTATGCTTTCCTGGGTCACCAGGCAGAGAGACACTACATGCCATGAGCTCCTGCTTTTTCTTCTAGAGCTACTTCACAGCACCAAACCTAAAGATATGTACTGAATTGCTTAGGGTGGCCACTTATCCATCATCAAAAAGAGGCGATGCATTTTAGACACATAGACACACACAATGGAGGGATAACAATTGGATGCTAAACCTGCCACAATAAAGGAGGGGAGTGACCCAGTGACCTGCCTATCCAATGTGAGATCCATGTGGTACCCTTTTAAGGACAACTTCAGGGTCCTTACTCCCTCTTCTTGTGGTTCCCTATCTTTGAACTGGACTTGGACAATACAGGTTTTAAATGAAGGGTGCCTTCAAATGGAGGATTGCATGTTATACAGTCAGGTAAACAGTAGGGTTGATCCATGCAGAATCTGACTCTTGATTAAGCCTTATGAAGGCACCGTAAAACAGACAAAGTCAGCCTGTGCAGACATTTGGAAATGCAGGTGGAAGGAATACTTCCAAAGCAACTGCCACTGGAAACTTCTGTGGATGATATAAGTGCATAACTACCATAAGATCTCAAAAGTCCTCAAGGAGCACTTATCACTTAGGCAATGGTATAAAAATATCTGGGATGCATAACCATGAAGAGAAATTTTTTACCATGGATGCTGAACTTGCTACCTTGTCATGCCAATGTCTGGTTTGAGTGACAGTGGCTCTCCTTGGTATATTTTTTGTTGTTGCCTCCACGCACCCTCTAGGAAGTGTCAGGTACAGAATCCAGAATATTTTTCCTTGCAGCGCATATGCACTCCTGACCTAGGAATCTTCCCTGTAGAGCTAACTTGCCATGGGTAGAACTATGAGAAAAATAACATTTTTCCCACTACAAGTGGTCATGTTGGCTGGAGAACTCTTAAGAGTTGAAGTCTGAAAAAAGGAACAAGCCCCTGCTCTGCCCATGGGCAGTTGAGGCAAAGGAAATAAACAAGCTGATAAAATCTCTTTCTTTCTTTCTTTCTTTCTTTCTTTCTTTCTTTCTTTCTTTCTTTCTTTCTTTCTTTCTTTCTTTCTTTCTTTCTTTCTTTCTTTCTTTCTTTCTTTCTTTCTTTCTTTGTATCAGAGCACTGCACAATTTAAAATTATGGGTATATATGAAATATAGGTAAAATTTAAAAAAACACATTAAAATGTTAAGATAATTTATTTCTTGTTAGGCTGCACTCATTCAAGTAACTTCTTCAGTCTGAGGAGAGTTGGTAGGAGATCCCTAATATATCCTCCACATTTGTTTCACTTCCCTCTGGTCTGAATAGGTCTGAATAGGTATTCAGACCAGGGGGAGGTGAACCAACGTGGAGGATATATCAGGAGTCTCCTGTAGAGATGGGGGTATTCGCCACCTATGCCCCCGCATAGGTGGCATTAACGGGGGTCTAGCCCCATGGGGCTGGACGGTCCACTCACCAATCCACCGCGGACGCGGACCACGCAATTCTGTCAATGGATCTGCAGCATGTGATCCACTTGCCATTCTTTGATCTTACAACGAGGCTTGTCCTCCCACCTCCTGCTAGGAGTGGTGAGCAGATTGCATGCTGCGGATCCATTGGTAGAATTGTGGAGTCCGCATCCCATGGGGCTGGACTCCCGTGAACGCCACCTGTGCAGGGATATTCTCTAGTCTCTCACCAACTCTCCCCAGACTGAAGAAGCTACTTGGAGGAGTAGTGAAACGTTTCAACCTAACAAGAAAGAAGTCCAGTTGCCATGATTTAACTTCCAGATAACCTCACCTGGATAACTAAGAATCTTCACAGTTAATTTGTTCTTTTTTACCAGACGCAGGCTACTCCAATAGTGTTATCTTAGATGTTCTTTTGTATACTGGTGGGGTGTAAATTGCATGGAGATAAGTGCTTGCATTGATTGAAGCTTATCAAGTTGCTAAGGGATGCATGCTTTTGCTATACAGTACCTTGCCAGGAACCACACAAAAGAGTGATTTGTCACCTTGTCACCATATTACCTTGCTACAGGTGCATAAGGTGTAATTACTTTCTGGTTATTATTTTCTACATTTTAAGAGGAGATATCAGAAGTAAAACTTGTCCCGAATAGCAGATCAGTTGGTTCAGGGGAAAAGATAAATAATGAGATCAGTGTTCTACATCTTTGAGCAATGTTTAGAATAGTTACTCTCTTTTGGGGGCGGTGGGGGAATGCATAACTCCAAGATCTCCCAGTTAGCATGGCCAAAGGACTGGGGGCTTCTGGACATTGTAGTCAGAAAAGGTCTTGCCATGGTCTGTGCTTGAGCAATGTAACCAAGAAACATTAACTGTCTAAAGAACATGGGGGGGGCTGCAGTTTCAAGAAGGTATTTTAGTAACCAGATCAATAATTGTATTGAAATGTGGTGTTTGTTTATGAACTATTGAGCATTGGGCACAGAGATGGCCATTCTTTTCTTTGTCAATCGTGTGCTATTTCATGCCAGAATAAAACAGTTTCCTTAATTTTATGTTCTGATTAATTCATTTTTGTGTAAAAAAATACACCAAGTACGTTTCCGTATTTTCATCACTCTCATGAATGTATGTCACAAATAACTGTTTAATAACGGTGGGACACTTAACCTGCAGCCTCTGGTCTAATCTCAAAAACACTCTGCAGGCCAGCACTGCATACCTTTGGCAAGAGCGATCTCTTTGCTTCCTTGGTTGCCTGCTTGGGGGAAGGGGTGTGAGTGGGGAGGGGGTGTTCAAAGAACACTATTGTTTCTAAGAAGTGTTTTATTCTTCTATCAACCAGCCTCATTTACTACATTTTATTGGGGGGAGGTGTCCAGATGTTGCCACTCTCCACTTAAAAAAAACCCCACTGCCCCCTCACATATTTTTTTCAAAGTGCAGAAAAATACTCAAGGCAGGACATACAGTCCCTGAAAGATTTGGCTCGAAGAAGCCAGACAGTAGGGGAGGGGAGGTTTTTCCAACCCCACATTAAAAACTCATCATACTAAAACAGTCATTTTTCACACAACACTCACAACTATGTTTGTAGAAGGTGTGTATGTGTGCGATATCCCCCACCCCACCCCAACGCTAAACAGACCAGATGCTGGAAAGCAGTCAACTACGATAACTGGGGGAATGTCATCCCAGTCTCCTTCATAAAATCATGAACTTCACTATTTTATTTCCCTCTGGGGCTAACTAGCAAAGAAAACCTTCTGCCACAGAAATGGTGTGTTTTGAGGTTTGGGGAGCTTGGATTGGTTACAAAGGTGAATATTATGTATCCATAAAAACACCTTTTTTCCCCAAAAAGGTGAGGGAAAGCCACTTGAAGTCCTTACAAGCAAACAAATCTGTTTGAAAATGTCCAGAGTTTTCTTTGTTTTTGACTTACCCCCCTTACCCATAATTCCTAGCTATAAAACTTTTGCTTTCACTTTGAGCTGCCTTTGTGCAGTTTGCCTTTATCGGTGTTCATCTCCAGCAAGACATGCACCGCCGGCCCTTTTGCGGCAGCAACGCTGGTGAAGCCACTTGCTGGGGCAGCCTGAGTAACCTCAGCCATGGCTTGACAGAAACCAGAGCTTTCTCTCCCCCCCTTGCCCTGCCCCCTTTGCTGCTGTCAAGAACTTTTCTCACTCTGGTCTCTGAGCGCTGCACCCTAGTTGACCTTCGTGTGCTTCAGGATAAATTAGTTAAGGTACTCGATACCCACAACTTTACGCCATGTGACACAGGAAGCAAAAAGCAGCTGTGCCACACTTCACTTTTGTGACAGTCATGATAAAGTGGTGGTGCTAAAATGGCAAGCCGTTCCTGTATGAGTGAGAGCGAGCTGCAGATATTGCTGGTTTGCAAACCCAGTGGTCCATGCTGTGCTGCGTGAGGATGATGGGAGTTGCAGCACAATAAAACTAGGAAGGCCGACAACGGTTCCTTTTTTCTGGAGGAGCTTGGAAAGAGGCGCAGCTGGACATTGGAAAGCCTTGTTGTCTTCTCTGGCTTATATCTTTTTAAAAAAATTATTAATATTTATAAGATCCATCTGTGCTTATTTAACATTGTATCACCTGGGTTCCGCTTATAATCATTTGTTAATACAACTAGAGTACATACAGCGTGCTTCTAGCCTTGATAAAACAGGTTTCCTGTTTGATAATATTCTGATTCTTCCTTTACTTTGACTTTCAGTGTCAGTCTGTCCAATTTCTGTGCAGTCCAATTTTTTTTAATTAATTCTCTGGCTTGTATCTTGAGGTGGTCTTGGACAAATGACCTAGGTCACACATGGTGCAAGGTTTAGTCTCCCCAAAGAGAGTCCTAAACATCTTTCTAGAAGCCAAAATGAAAATAACTAATCCAGGAGCCAATGAGTGGAAGAGGTTGTCCTGTTTCCAACCGGTAAGTGCTACCGTTCGTCATATTTCATCAGGAGGTGTTTGGAAGTGTGGTCTGTATAAGAGGCAGTGGTGCTCTTTTCCTTACCAAGGATGGAGAGAGGTCATTAATTTCTGAAAATTGTCACTATTGGGGTGACATGGCTTGTAGCGGCACTTTTGGAATTAAAAGGTTTCCTCTGCCATCCTGTCCCACCCCCACCCCTGGCCACCTTGGAGCAACCAGCAGCTTCCCCATCGTGAAAGGGATTCCACGAGAGGCTTTGCTGCCTTTGGGAGGGTGGAATTACAAACATTTTGTTTCTGGAAAATGGTGAACAATGTGGTGTAGTTGCGCTAACAGGATTTTAGCCAACCTATCCTGATACTCACATAATACTTCAATGTCCTTCAATGTTCTTTTTCTTTCTTCTCTCACTCAGCTTAGTTTTCAAAACTCTAGTAAAGAACCCACAAAACAGTGATGCATGTCTTTTTGCTCACCCTATAGCTTTCCAAAATGGCCAGAGGACTGGCTGACTGCAAGGGGATGGTTATTCATGGTGACCTTAGGCTGAGGCCTCTCCAGTGCTTCTGTGGTTGGAGTATCTGGGGGAAGATCTTGGTCTTTATTAGGGAGTTCAGCTGCTCCCTTTATCCCTTGGCACCAGCATCTCCATCTACTGCCTTCCTTTGGATCCAAACAGGATGTGAAGGATCCATTGTGGTATTGCTCCTCCACCACCATGTACATAGAGTGGTTCTTCGCTCCACCTTGTAGCTGCTCAGGAATCACAATGATATGCCTGATTTGGTTTGGTTTTTGTTCATTTGTCTGAAAAGAGTGCACATGCCTACTCTTCAGTCCCACGTGACATGTGTAGACCAGCCAGCAAGAAGAATCTTGAAAGAGATTTAGAGTGACTGCAAAGGTCCAAGATTAAAACAAAAACAAAGCAAAACAAAAAAGTAAGGGTCAGGAAACCAAGCAAGGGGGACCCTAAAACCAAAAACAAGTAAGAGTTCAGAGTCCAGAATAATAAGGACATGGGGATATTTTGAGAGACAAAGCTAAACACAGTCTATGAGCAAGAAAGCACCAACTGATCAGTCACAACAAGCAGCAAGAAAGATAAGGCTAGCTGGTAAGATCTGCAATTCAGAGGTGATGTTGTGTCCAACACCTTTACAGTCCTTACTTTGCTGAGCTATTGGGGATCCACCCAAAGCTCAGCTGGAGGCCTTTGAGGAGGTATCTTCTCTGGTGGACGGAGCCTTCCCTCCAAGATACATACATATTCCTGAGGATGTCCCTCTCCGTGCCTGTGTTTTAGGGGTGTATGAATCCTGGCTCTGCCTGCAGTCCAACCTTCCCTTTTTGGAGTCCTCCCCTGGCAAGGCCACTGCATTCTTGAGAATTTTGCCTTTCTCTTCCAGTTCTCTTAAATCAAAGCAAGATAAAGGCTTGTTTCCCATATTTTTTGCAAATGTCTGTGTTATCAGGAATGACTGCTGGCTGCCACATTATCTGGTGTGAACATGCAATGCCTGCTGCTGATTAAAGGCCAAGCGATAATTTCCCCAGTTCACACTCATTTCATTTTGATGAACAACTCTGCCATTAGTCTCAAGAGTTATTAATAGGCAGCTATTAATAGGCAGTGAGGCTATGCTAGGAAAAGCCTCTATTATCTGGCAACGTAATCACAGATAGATGGGCAAACAGATAGATACATGCATACATTTAATGCCCAAAGGGTCAACTGAGATTTGCCCTATTTCTCTCCTGACCTGCAACGGCCTCTGTGTACACATCACATTCACTCACATGTTGTTCTACAGTGTATGTTCCAAAGTTGCAGAACTCTTTTTATTCGGAAGCTTAAGCATCTTGACACAGATAAAGCCAAAAGGAAATGGCAGAATCCCTGTATCTGGGAATATAGCCGTTCAAAGAAAGCCTAGAGACCCATCCCTTTCTGGGGCATGGAAAATGTTTAGAGCATGGGACGTGGACACCCTAACGGAGAGGAAAATAATACAGAAATTGCTCTAGGATCGGGGCTCTCAGATTCATATCATTTCCCACTGTCTATATGATATACAAGTTAATCCAAACCAATCTGGAGTTCTACCTAATCCATTTTTTTTCCTCCACCACTTGAGCTTGGGAGATCCAGGTTCACATATTTGTTTGCATGCCAGGTTCACTGATAACTGGATAACAGATTCAGATGCTTGGCTGATACCTTTGTTTATGTGTACCTGCCGTCTCTGTTCTGCTTCCCATCTATTCCTAAAATGGACTGGCTCTGGTTGGGATGTGTGTGGAGGACCTTGGTGCCGTGTCTTTTGATAACTTATATTGGTGAGCTTACCTGGGGGCAGCAGTGGGGAGCAGCAGCAGAAACAGTGCTGTGGCGAGTGCCCAATAGTTTGGAGGAGCTGCCATTTGGATCTTCTACCCTGTTAGCTGACAGAGCATCTCTTTAGGGCATGGGTGCCAACCTGAGGGCCACAGGGGCACAATCTTCTTCTGTCCTCAGAATAATTTCCAAATCAGTCTGTAAGTGCTTCAGTTCAATCTACTCCAGCAATCTGCTAGATCATGGGTGGGCAGCACAGAGCTGGCAAACTGCATGTAGCCCCCAGGGACATCTTTATTCTCCCCCCCCCCCGGCATTCCAGGACACACTCATTTAAAAATGCAAAAAGGGAAGGCAGCAGTAGTCATAATTTGGCCAGAAATAGATCTTTCTCTTCCCCAAAGGGCTCCAAACAGTGGTGCTTCGCTCGTCTCTGCATCATCTTTTTGGATACTTGATGTTGCTTTCTCCCAGCTTGGGTCTGCTGCTTTTACTCAGCTCAGGCAGCATGCTCATATTGCTTTACTTTTCCGAATTGTGCATCTAGGAAGAAAAGGAGGTGAAGATCCAGTAGTGTATGATGATGGAGAAATCAGATCTTGAAACAGTATGATCTCTGATGTAGGTGGGGGTAGGTGGGACAGAAGTTATAAAGCCCAAAACGATTAGGCTCGAAGCTACCTTAAAGACCGCATCTCCGTTTATGAGGGTATGAAAATCATCAGGGGAGGCTTTTTGCTTGATCCAGCCACATTCATAGGTGAGTTTGGTGGAGACATGTGGGAGGGCCTTCTCTGTTGCTGCTCCCAAGCTGTGGAACTCCTTCCCATGCAAGACCAGGCTGGCCAACTCTTTGTTGTCCTTCTGCAGGCAGGCAAAGACCTTTCTCTTTAGGCAGGCATTGTCTCAGTGACTGGTTGCCTAAGAGGGTCTTCTTAAAAACAGGCTGCTGCTTTTAAAAATGCATTTTAGAATGGTTTTAAACTGTTTCCACTAGTGTTTAATTTGATGTATAATTCTTCTCCAGTATTATAAAAAAATTATTGTTTTTGAGCTTTTAATATTGTTTGTTTTAGTATTGTAAGCCACCAGGGGTCCTTTTGAGTAGAAAGGTAGGGTATAAATATTTTTACAAATAGTAATACAGTACAGTGGTGCCTCGACATACGAACATCCCGACATGCAACCATTTCGAGTTACGACCAGCTCCGGCTGCAAAATTTTGCTTCGACTTGCAGCCGGCGCTTCCACTTACAAACAGAAATGACGGGAAAAAAGGGGGAAAAAGACGAGGAATTTAAATTGCTAACGGTTGGTGAAGAGGCTGCTTCTTTGTAGCTCTTTTGCCCCAGCAGTTAGTGTGTGTGCAATCGGAGGTGCCTTCGGACTGCCTGGTAACGTAAGGTGCTTTCTACTTTTAAAAAACTGTTCTGGGTGGGTTTTGCAGCATAGTTTTGGGCTGGGTGGTGGGATTATGTTTCTATGCTGTGCTGCGTCTTGGGGGGGTTGTGTTTTTGGGTTTTTTCCCCCCATTTCCGATGGGTCTTGCAGGGTTGGTTTGTTTGTTTGTTTGTTTTGGTTTTTCCACCATTTCCAAGGGGACTTGCATGGTTTGTTTGCTTTCTGCTTTGCTTTTTTTTTTTTTTCATTTCTGATGGGTCTTGCACAGTTTGTTTGCTTTTCTTTTCTTTTCCCCCCTTCGGCCGGAACGGATTAATCGCGTTTCCGATGGGTCTTGCAATGGAGTTTTTTTGTGTGATTTTTTTTTTTGTGTGTGATTTTTTTCCCCTTCGGCCGGAACGGATTAATGCATTTCAGTGCATTCCTATGGGAAATGTGCTTTGACTTACGACAATTTCAAATTACGACCAGAGTTCCGGAACCAATTAAGTTTGTAAGTCGAGGCACCACTATAAATGGAAATTCCAGCTGGCATGGCTACTCTCAAAGCTGGCTAGTGGGTTTTGAAGCTGAAGTCAAAGAGTAGCAAGGAGTACCACCAGCTACAGAGATAACAGCTAAAAGCTTCTTTAAAACACTTTTCCTTTGGGTGGGAGAAAGTATGGTAAAATGTCAGATGTCAAATCTGAGGCCCGTTCCTCTGCAGGTTTTCTTTCCTGGATAGATCAGAACACAATGGGAAGACACACTTTTTCTAAGGCCCTAGAGAGGAATGTGTGTGCTATAGCTGGCACACATATACTGTATTGCAAATATCCACAGGCTACTGGAACACAGCAAAGAATTTCAGAAGAAGATCAATCTACGCTTTATAGACTACAGCACAAACTTTGTGTCGATCATGAGAAACTATGGGTGGTTCTAATAGAAATGGGGATGCCTCAGCACTTGATTGTTGTCATGTGTAACCTGTATTGTGGAAAAGAAGCTGCTGTCAGGAGAGAATATAGAGAAACATAATGGTGAATACCCTGGAACTCCAGAAAAATGAGTAAGTGGTTCTTAAATCAAATCAAGGCTGAACTTTCTCTGGAAGCAAAAAGGACAAAATTGAGGGTATCGTACTTTGGGCACATCACGAGAATGCAAGACTTACTGGAAAAGATAGTAACGCTGTGAAAAACTGAATGCAGCAGGAAAAGAAGAAGACCAAATATGAACTATTTCTGCCTTGGGTTCTTTGGAGGAGAAAAACAGGGTAAAAGTATTTAAAATAAATTAATAGATTGATTTCATTAAGAAATCTGTGGTCTTGAGTTTACAAGAGCTGAGCAGGGCTATTAAGAATCGGATATTTTGGAAGTCATTCATTCATGAGACTTGATAGCCTATAACAACAACAAAGGGATAATAATATCTTTTCGTATGTTCAATAGAAGAAGAATCTCAGATTTCCATGCTCAGGAATTGCCTTAATTTCTTACCATTGTGTCTCATGCTGGCAGAGTTCTTAATTTTTTGGAACCAAAATTCTTCCACCTTTTCTCCTCTTCCTGCCTCTCCTCTTGCCATTTGACTGCATCAAATGTTGTATCCCCTTCCTGGCTGAAAGAAAGCTTTGCAAGTGGGTGTATGATTAATTAATGAGGTCCCAGCTAAAATCTTGTGGAACAGGATGACTGGTGGCTAAAACCTGCAGCTTGGTCAGCTTCCTTGTCATCAAAGCTCAATTTCTGCAGCAGATTAATAATACCCATTAAAATGGATTGATTATCCTTGTCAGATACTTTCCTTCTCTTGGTCTCATGTGCTCTCTTATCAATGGCCCATTAGGTGACCAACTCAAAGCACTTGTGTCAGTGCCCAAGAATTTGTTTCTCCCTTCTTAGCCAGATGGAAGCTTGAATTATCCTTGGTTCCAGGAGCTGATCGCTGCCTCGTTCATCAATCGCTCCCTGTGCGGAGATGTCTACCCGTTTTGTAATCATCGACTGTCAATAGTTCCTCTCCCTCTAGCATTATTTATTCCTTGTAGCTACCAGTTCTTGTCTGGTATAAGTTGAGGCAGCTCTGTTTAAATCAACAGTACTCTGTGTCAATTTGCAATCTGCAGTCTTTAAATTGGTTAATCCACAGTCTCTGAGGGGATTTTTTTTAAAAAAGGAGGAGGAGCAGGGAACAGCTGTTTATTCATATGGTTTTAATTTAATGTATGTTTTGGTTTGGGTTGAAAAGCATTTTATAGGTGCTGGCTTTTTTCACTAATGAAACACTGAATTGGGGTGGGGGTGGGAGAGGAGACCTATGAATCAAAGTTTTGAATCTTTGAAAGCAAAATAGATAGGGTCTACCCTCTATCTGCTAGGAGTGCGCTGGATTTTGTGAGTTGAAGCAAAGTCAACAAAGAGTTTTGTTTTGGGTTTTGTTTGGCTCTCTCTCTCTCTCTCTCTCTCTCTCTCTCTCTCTCTCTCTCTCTCTCTCTCTCTCTCTCTCTCTCTGTCTGTCTGTCTGTCTGTCTGTCTGTCTGTCTATCTATCTATCTATCTATCTATCTATCTATCTATCTATCTATCTATCTATCTATCTATCTGGCTGCTAAGGCCACTTTGGCCAGTTTACAACAAAATAATGCACTAATAAGTACATTAACCACAATAATATGAATATATATATATACTAATCAATTAAATTTAGCAGAAAGAAAAAATACAACTTAAAAGACAGGTAATTAAAAACATTCAAGATGGCGGAATTGGTAGTTCAAGGGCCAAAGTCCTTTTTAACAGCCAAAGTCAGATGGATGAGGTAAAAGGAAACCCAGGATTCTTCAGTAAAACATTTCTCTCTTTCTGACTTCTGGAGTGAAAATGGGCAAGAAGCAAAAACCTCTTGAGCTCTTCTATATCTAGGTCAGTAATTTACATCTGACAGCTCAAAACTTCAACATTCACAGGTAATGCAGAGCACATGTCTTGTTCTCTCATAATATTAAATAAATTGTATTCATACTGTTATGTAGGGCTCTGGAATGATATTGGTTTGATTATTAGACTGACTGACTGACTGACTGACTGACTGACTTACTTACTTTGATATATAGTACTGTATATACTGCCCTATTAGTACTGAAGCACTATTTTGGGTGGTTTACAAACAGTTAAAACAAGCTATACAGAGATAAACAGTAGGTACAACATAAATACAAAGAGCATAGTCTAAAAAAAAGCTTAACAACCAATGGTTCTGACCAGTTTTAAGAGTGAAGAGTGGAGGTGAGGCCTTGAATGAGGGTTGACATGAAAGGCCTCCCTGAAAAGTAGTGTTTTTAACGGCCTCCTAAATGGGTACAGGGAGGAGGCCAGGCATAGCTCCTCTGGCAGTTGATTCCATAAACTTGGTGCCATTGCAGAGAAGGCCCTATCTCTAGTAGAAGACTTTCGGGCCTCTCTCTGGGTGGCTACACGGAGGAGTCTGGCTCAAGAAGATCTGGTGGGCTGGGCGATGACACTGAGGAAAGATGCTTCAACAGGTAACGTGGTCCCAAACCATGAAGGGCTTTATACGTGTCAGAACCTTGAACCCGATCCAGGGCACAACGAGTAACCAGTGGAGGCTAGCCAGCACTGGCGTGATGTGATCAAATTTGCTCACTCCAGCCACCAATCTGGTCGCTGCATTCTGGACATGCTGTAGTCTCTGGTTCAATCTCAATGGAAGCCCCACGCAGAGAGCATTGCAGTAGTTGATCTGTGAGATGACCAGTGCCTGCACCAATGTCCTGAAGGAGCCTTTGTCTAGGCAGGAGTGGAATTGGATGAAAAGCCTAAACTGATTAAAAGACAATCTGGACATGGCTGTGATCTGGGAATCCCAAGAAAGAGACAGGTCCAGAAGAACACCCAAATTACGAACTTGGTCCCTAAATAGGAGGGCAGCACCATCTAGTCTAGGGATGATCCCTCCCAACCTTTCGGAACGGTCCCCCAGGGTACAGGCTCAAGTGAAGACTAACCAGCGCTGCATGAGTTTGGACAGACTTTTTAGGGCCCAGTTCCCTATTTTTGTTCACATTGATCCCTAGTTACAGTATTTTCGCTTTTCCTGCTTCTCCCCTATCTATACGCAGTGGTCTTAATTTGGACTGAAGCAGCACATGCTTACTTAGTTTTGGATTAAGGGTGAAAATGGAGCTCCCCTGTACACCCTGCATTAGATATAGTAGTTTAGTCTTGAGATTGCAAGCTGCTTTGGGCGGGTGCTCGTTGTGATGGCCATAGAGTCTGCCCTGAATTCTTTACTTTAGGCTGACTCACAGCACAGACTAAAGCTGACCATCCTTTCCTGCATGTGATTCTCCCAAAACGTGCTCGTGACTGGGCATCCTGCTGGAAGGTCCCTCAAATAGGTTTTGTTCTTTTACTGGTGGTGAAGGGATGTCTCTCTCTTTCTCCTTTAGGAACCACTGAAGGGTGTGTAAGGGAAAATGCACATGTATAGTTATTAAATATTTTGTTTTATTCCGTTATTTTTTCATTTGTTTTCAATTTGTCTTCATGAGCGGTTTGGAACAAGACCCTTTGTTTTTGCCCTTCCCATCTGCTCTTGTTTCCCACTGCTTTCAGTGGGAAACCCAACTAGTCTTTTCTTGCTTATAATGTTTCCATCTTAATGGAGTGCATTCTTTCAGGCCTTATTTTACCCCTCCAAAATAATGGCCTGTCAGATTTCATATAACTAGGTCAGTCAATTCCTAGAGTGGAGTGGGGTGGGGTCAATTTGCTGCCTGAGATGAGGAACAGGATGGCACCGCTCTGTTTATAAAAGCCAACTGGACACACTATTGATTCTTTTATCAACATCTGCGCTAGGACAGAGTCCTTCACTGTACCTGTTAGCAGGCTTGTTTAAGTAATTTGTTGCTGTTACTTAGAGCTGCTATTGACAGTTTAGATAGCATCATGTTATCTTACCTGCTAGTAAGGCATAACACTATGAGCTATTTAAAAATCAGTTAAAAGATGGTCACACTCCCCAACATCCCAACATGTCTGATTAAAGTAATGAGTAAGGGTAGCTGTTCCTCAGAGCACAAACATTGCTGCCATTTTAAAAAGTAATGATATTGGCATTTATTCTTTTAAAAAATGCACTAAACAATACGTAGATGATGTGACCACTTTTAACAAGTCATTTCCGAGTTCTATATGTATCCAAATATAAAATTATCTACTGATTGAAACGGAAGCTCATCTTAAATAGGTAAAGGTTCCTCTTGACATTTAGTCCCGTCGTACCCGACTCTAGGGGGCGGTGCTCATCCCTGTTTCCAAGCCGTAGAGCCAGTGGTCACATGGCCAGTGCAACTAGACACGGAACACCGTTACCTTCCCATTGTGGTGGAACCTATTTATCTACTCACATTTTTACATACTTTCGAACTGCTAGGTTGGCAGGAGCTGGGACAAGCGACGGGAGCTCACTCTGTCACGTGGATTCGAACTGTTGATCTTTTGGCCTTGCAGCCCAGAGGCTTTTTGCTGCTTAACCCGCAACGCCACCACGTAATTATGCACCTAAATAATTAAAATAAATAAATAAAAAGATTCAAGCAAAATACAATTTCCTAAAATTGATTGGACATGATGACCAAGGAACCTATCCCCCCCCCCCCAACACACCCATGGGCCATCTACAGCAAAGCTGTGCTGAGATGCTATAAAATATCTGAATCTTATACCTTCCTTCTGGGTTGTTAGGTTCACATTAAGATCTGTGTGTGGTCAGGACCTATTCTGTGTACCTCCTGTTTAACATTAGGAAAAGAGCCTGTAAACGTCCTTCTGGGGGTTGTAATGGAGCATCTGGTATGGGGTGATCATAGACTCCAACAGCTGACATAACAGGTAAAAAAAATTTATTCCATGGCCAACAGGGCATCTGTCTTTTTTACTGGCACATGCTGGTGACAGGAGTATTTTGGCAGTACCAGCATATTTCATGTTCAACTCGACAGGTGGGCTGGCAGTGCAACATTCTCCAGTTGCCTGTGGTTCCTCAGATGTTTCTAGTATCTCCAAATACTTGACCCTTCAGGAAGAAATCACACTGAGTTCTGTTTCTACTAAAAAAAAGTCTTTCCCACCGAACCCTAGGATTTTTTATTTCATATACTGTGCTGGCCTAGTAGCTGTTAAGAAATTTCGGAAGTATTGAGAGTTCCCAGAGATGAAATTTGTCCTCTGTCTGCTAATTTAAAAAAAGTTAAAATCCCAGCGGTTAATATGTAGGATTGTCATGTGTTTCCAGTACACTGAACAAATATTTCAGGGCTCAGAATTGCCCTTAGGTTGGATGAATTGGAAACCAAGCCACAGATCTAAACACTCGATTGCTTGATTGCTACTGGATGTTCCTAAAGAAGAGTGAGAATGAGAGAGGGAGAACATTTTTAATGGAACATCTGTTCTCCTTAAAATGCCAAGTTATGCATGGATGTTATAGTTCCCCCCCCCATATAACATTTCCCTTAAATTGCTTTGTACAGTGCTTCTCCCCCCTCCTAACTTTCTGCTGCTTTTCATGTCCTCTAAGAGAAAGGCTTATTTTTTAAATTATAATTGTTTTGTCCAAGGGGCAAAGTTTAGGCAGCAAGAGATTCTGTTACGGTCTGCTATATCTGGGCTAGCACTGGGGAAGAAATATGGAAAAAAAAAAAAAAGAAAGAACACCCCCCCCCACAAAACCCTGGGCCACGCGCGGGTGATGAGAGCACAAGCTAGATCCTGTGGTCTCTTGGTTCATCAAGAGAGCAGTGTATAATTAAATGATTACACACTCTCTTGTCTCTGTTCAAACAAAGGCTCCCATCCTTCAAATGAGGTGTGCACAGCACCAGGTCAATACGTGAGATCAAGGGATGCGACAGTATATAGTGTAGTTTTGCGGCAGAATTGTAATTAAAGGGAGTGACAGAGTTACTGGAGAATATTTGCTTCGGGCCACACAGCTATTGAATTATCTCTGTCGAAAATATCCTCTCCCCCATCTCCCTTCAGCATTTTAAAATTTTTATAGAGAAGCCTTTGACCCTCAGCCCAGTTGCCCTCAGTGCTCCATAAAGGTGAGTCATCTCTGTGCTTATATGAATCTCTGCTTCTGTTCCCCACACCCATCCCCTTCCCTCCTTATTTGATCTGAGAAGTAGAGTGTGACCACCTCCTTTCTATCACAGATAATAACATGTGTCAGAGCAACCGTGCCATGGATCGTATATATATTTATTCCATAAAGCTCAGGAGCCGAGCTTTTTTCTTTGACCAACGGAGAAGAAGGAACAGGATTTGGTTTAGCTGAAATAACGCTTGAAAAAGAGACTATGGGGTGCCTAATATAATAAGATTCCTTCAGGTCTGAAAGGGACGGGGTCAAGCACTACATCAAAATGTAGACAGGAATGTTGGCTGATACTGCCATCATAGACTGAAGACACCAAAAATCTGTGATTTCATCAGTCCGTGTTAGAGAGCAGTTGTACAGGAGCAACAGTAACTTATGGATTCAGCCTTTTCATATTTAGAAGGGGTACACTTCCACTTTGGTAGAGGAATCATGTCTATAATTCTTTCTAAGGAAATAAATATTCTTGAGATCGGAAAGGTGACAGAAACCTTAGCTTTAGCTAGTGACATTGGAAACGGCTGAAGCCTTTCATCTCCAGAGAACAAAGGCAAGATCCCTCCTCCTTAGAGGGACAAGAGACAGGCAAGGAAGGAAGGGACATCAGCATCTCACTCTGAAGCTGAGGTGAGGTCAACACAGATCAGTACAGGTAAAGGTCAGTCTAGACCAGTGGCTCTCAAACTGGATCCCTAGCTGTTCTTGGACTGCAATCCCCAGAAATCCTGGCCAGCACAGCTAGTGGTGAAGGTTTGGGGAATTGCAGTCCAAAAACATCTGGGGACCCCAGTTTGAGAACCATTGGTCTAGACAATCAGAGGAGCCTGCTCTCCCCACCCCCCTTCCACAACCTTCACCATGCAAGAAAATGTGTCTTCTGGAATTTAAGATGATCTGTGCCCAGTCTCTTCCAACAATCCAGCATTGCAGACCACAACCATCTCACTGTGTCACTATGTTCATAGTTGCTATGGCCAGCTTGACCAACCTTCTGGTCATTAAGCCCTGCATACTTAGTGAATCTAGTCCTTAATGCAACCTGCTATGGAGGTCATACCTAAAGCCTTACCTTACATGGTGATTGCGAATATAATAATCATCATCGTCTTAGAACTGGAGAGTTGGAAAAGATGCTATGGAACTTTGAGTCCAGCCCCTGTTACGGAGGCCTTCTCTGCTGCATGCGGAGTTGCATGACTCAGCACACAACAGACAATATGTACAGAGATTTCATAACTTGAAACAATTTGCTTTTAAAACTTATGACATTTGCGTTACACCAGCATAACTAGGCAAGTGGATTTTGGCCATTCTGTTTTATGTAGTCAAAATAAGAATGCATAATGTATTCAAGAGTTTGGGTATTAGATTAGGTATTCTTCAGTCTCGAGAGACTATGGTAACGTGCTCTGAATAGAGGACTTGGAACAGTGTCTAGTGGGGCTGAGAAGGCCGATTTGAGAGTGACAATCCCTTCCATACTGAAGACAAATACAATCTGCCCCCTGTCCTGCTCTCTGATTTTGCTGGTTTGGGACTCCCTCTTTGCCTCGGCCTGCTGGAAAAGGGTCTCTTCAAAATGGGGGAGGCCATGATGCACTGCCTGCCTCCTGGCTGAATGTTGAGATGTCAAGGTTTCCCATCTGTTGAGGTCCATTCCTAAGGCCTTCAGATCCCGCTTGCAGATATCCTTGTATCGCAGCTGCGGACCCCCTCTGGGGCGATTTTCCTGCACTAATTCTCCATACAGGAGATCTTTTGGAATCCGACCATCAGCCATTCTCATGACATGCCCGAGCCAATGTAGACATCGCTGTTTCAGTAATGTATACATGCTAAACATTCCAGCTTGTTCTAGGACTACTCTATTTGGAACTTTGTCCTGCCAGGTGATACCAAAAATGCGTCTAAGACAACGCATATGGAAGATGTTCAGCTTCCTCTTCTGCCGTGCATGAAGGGTCCAGGACTCACTGCAGTACAGGAGTGTACTCAGGACACAGGCTCTATAGACCTGGATCTTGGTATATGCCGTCAGCTTCTTATTAAGCCATACTCTCTTTGTGAATCTAGAGGACATGGTAGCTGCTTTGCCAATGTGTTTATCCAGCTCAACATCTAGGGTGAGAGTGTCAGAGATGGTTGAGCCAAGGTACACAAAGTCATGAACAACCTCCAATTCTTGTGTGGAGATGGTAATAGAGGGAGGTGAGTCCACGCCCTGGCCCATGACTTTTTTTTCTTCAGGCTGATTGTTAGTCCAAAGTCATGGCAGGCCTTGCTAAAATGATTCATGAGTTGTTGGAGGTCTTCAGCAGAGTGGGCAACAATGGCTGCATCATCGGCGAAGAGGAAGTCCTGCATGCATTTCAGCTGGACTTTGGTCTTTGCTCTCAGTCTAGAGAAATTAAAGAGCTTTTCATCTGATCTAGTCCAGAGATAGACACCTTCTGTTGCAGTTCCAAAGGTGTGCTTCAGCATGACAGCAAAAAAGATTTCAAAAAGAGTCAGCGTGAGGACACAGCCCTGTTTCACTCCGCTTCGGATGTCAAAGGGATCTGATGTTGAGCCATCCAAAACTACAGTGCCCTTCATTTCCTCATGAAAGGACCCGATGATGTTAAGGAGCCGAGGTGGAGATCCAGTCTTTGGAAGTATTTTTAAAATGCCGTCCCTGCTAACCAAATCAAAGGCCTTCGTGAGATCTATGAAAGCCACAAAGAGTGGCTGTCATTGTTGTTTAGTTTGTGTATGCCATCTTTATTAAGAAAGAAGCTAGACAGTGCTGTGCCAGATTTGACCAATATGTATCTAGTCTGGCATGTACATAAATGTGTATATGTGTGGATGAGAATCTCAGTAACCAATTACTATATAGTAAGGAGTTTTACGGGCTGAGGCTATATGGTCTGCAAAGAACATACTGTGTACTCCTCACCTAAACATCATATCTATCTTGCAGGATGGAGATACCCTGAATGTGGGACCCTACCGACACATGCTTTGTGTCCTGGCACATGTAAATTTAGTGTCCCTTGAGTTAAGCATTGACCTAAGCGTTGACTTGGTTAATATTTACCTCTCTGGTCAATCAATATTGATGTTCTGTTTGACAGATGTCAATACTTGTTTAGTGTTTCTCTATTTTCCCCTGTTGCTAATTTTCTTGAAAGCTTTTATTTATTCCTTTAAAGTTAAATTAGTAGGAAGGCCTCCTCCTCCTCCTGCTCCTCTTCCTTCTTGGGGAGATGTGATGACCTTCTCCTACCCCTTACCATAAAATATATGTGTGTAATTTTATGGTTTTGGCAGGGCAAGAAAGAGAAACACAAGCTCTGCATTATTTATATTTACATGTATATCTTTTCTTTCCCTCTACAGAGCTCTCAAATTGCTTTTTAAAACCAACCATTGTAAAATGATAAAATTAATCAAACAAGATACAATACTAAAAGAATGATACATTAAATCAGCAGTGAAATGTTAGAAATAAGGAAGTGTTGAGCCCCGCTGAAGGCTTGTCTCTTTTTTAAGGTGTGGCAACCAGAATTGGGCACAGCATTCCAACTGTGGTCACCTCACTGATTTGTATAAAGGTATTTATAATAGTGGCAGTTTTATTTTGTTCCCTTATTATACTTGACACAGAATGGGCATTTTTAATGGGGGCTGCTAACTTTTCATTGAACTATCACCAGAACAAGTTATAAGTAATATAGTTACCCGCAAGGAATTCCTTCTTATGCTAATAAAGGTGTAATAAGGTTATATTTCAAAAGTCAGGCAAGTGAGAATGGCACTCAAATTGTCTTTTTTCTTGGTGAGAGAGATGCAACACAGAATATGTTCTAGATACTTTTAAAGGGCAATTTTTGTCTGGTTAGAAACATTTTGAGTGCAAATGATGAAAAGTTGAGTCAGGATCTTGTCAAGCATAAGTCTCCCCACTTTCCATGAACAAAACAGCAATGAAGAGTAACAATTGCACAATGGTTTAAATCCTAATACTTTGCGTAGTGAGTTGTACTAGAGCTGGCCCATTGAATCAATGGAGATTTGATGATTCAACTCTTCCACAGGTTCCATTGATTCAAATGGGCCTACTCTAACTATGACTTACTTTAGCATAATAAGTTACAAATAGTGTAGGCATATTTGAATCAATGGAACTTATAGAGGACTTGCCTCACCAAACCCCCATGGATTCAGTAGACCTACTCCAGTGCAACTCGCTACACAAAGCAACAGGATTTCAGCCAATGAACTACTTTCTGTTAATTTCTATGAATGATAATGGACTAAATTTTGTTTTAACTTGTAACAGGATCCAACTACCATTCAAAAGTAACTTTCAAAGTGCAGATTATCACAAGGGATGTAAAAAAAACCCTTGTTGTAGTTCTCCAAATCTTACCTGCATTCTTCACTTTCCTTTCTATCAAAGTTCTTCATTTTAAAGACTTTTTCTCTTTTGAAGTCAAATAGGACTGTGTTGGACATTTGTTCATTTATATGTTCAACCTGAAAGCATCGTAGACACTGCTTCCAGCCAGTGCACACAAGTCTTCTGTGCCGCTTCGTGTTATGTCCATGGCCTTCTCAGTGGCTGCTCCCAGATTCTGGATCTCTGTATCATAGGAGACCAGGCTCGCTCTATCAATATTCTCATTCTGCTAGCAAGCAAAGACATATACGTCCAGACAGGCATTTAACTTTTTAGGTTTATTTAAGGTCAAGGACAAGATGTTACAAATAACATGTCATTAGAACATGAAATTCCTTAACCGCTGGAAACATATGATTATCATCCTAATAGAAACTTTCATAATCTTGTGTGGTTTGCCAATTAGCTTTGGGGCATGATCAAATGGCTGCAAAGGCTACACCTGATCACACCAGAAAGGGGCATTTTAATGGGAACACTCTCTCTTAATGTTACCCTTCCATCTGCCATGGGATCGCTCCAGCCCACCCTCACCCACACCCAGAAGTAGAAGCCCTACAGCTGGGCCAAAAAGGTCCAACTTGGGTACAGATCAGAATAGGGCTGGAGCGCATCTCCCTGTGTGTTGTGTGATCGCCGGGAAATACGTTGCATTGGACCACTCCACAAGCAGTCCAAATTGTGATCTATTTCCCTGTTTGATCACACTCTGTTACCTTCCTCTCCTTTGTGACTAGTGGCCAGGAGTTATTCAAGGGCTTCGTTTGCAAATCTGATCTCTCACTTGACTATATGTACCTAATACCTATTGGCAGAACACTAATAGGATTTCAGCTGTAATGCAGACTTTTATGTAGTTTTTGCTTCTCGGAGTTTGTTTGATGTGTCCTGCTCATTACTTGCTCAATAAGATGAGCAAGAAATGAGCTTCGTTAGATGTGTCTTCATAGCTTTTTAAAATAGCTGTGTGTCATTTTATTAGTATGTTTCTATTTTATTGTTAACCACCATAAGCACGTTTAGAAATTTAGCTGTTTCAAGCATTTCTATCCCACTCCACAGGCAAAAAAGTCCATGAATCAGCTCACATACTATCAATAAAAGACAAATCCCTGCCTGCAGGGTTACAACCTGAACAAAAGACTCTTTCCCCCCCAAAACCCCTACACCATTTACACAAAAGGAAAATGGGATGGAGATGAAAGAACTGAGGAGGGGGGGGGATACAAAATGTTTCAATGGTCCTGCTTCCCACCTTGCCTCTCTCTCTCTCTCTGGATGCCTCCCTGATTTCATTCTCCACCCAGATGACATCTCTTGTTTTATTAGAGGCCTCTGTTACAAGGTAGACCAAACAAATTGGTCTCAGTTTAGCTAGATGAGAAAAACAAGGTTACTATTTATAGGTGACAGATGTATTCTCCTCTTAAAGAAAACGTACTCTGACAGCAGGAGGCCAGCTTAGACAGTGCAAGGTGGGGATGGTGGTGGACCCAGGTCTGTCCTTCAAGAGATGGGACATCTAGGTGGCTCAGGAAGAACAGCTGGAAGCTACCAATGCTCACTCTCACCCGTCTGCTGCCTGAGGCAGATGCCTCACTGTGTCTAGGGTTGATCCTAGTGTTTAACATGGACTCCCCTCAAAATACATGGCTGTGGCTGGAGAATCACCAAACAGGTAAAGAGATGTTTATATACCTGTGTTGTTCAGAGTGTTAAGTCTCATCTGACAAATATTTATAGTCATTTGACAGTAGCTGTTCATATATCACAATGTTAATTCTCTTTTCTGGCTGAGTCATAGCCTTTGTATACTGTTAAGGGACAAGCCAACATCCTACAAAATACCACAGCATTCAGGACATCAAATTTGTGGCAAAAAAAAAATGCGCGATGTCTCTGAGACAGCATTCACAGCAACTTCCAAATCCCTAAGCTCAGAATATTTCTTAAATGTATTCTAATGTGCCTATGTACAAGTGTGTACTCTCTCTCTCTCTCTCTCTCTCTCTCTCTCACACACACACACACACACACACACACACACACACACACACACACACACACACACACACACACACACACATCCTGCCAGACTCTTCACCTTCTACAGCACCTTCAATTAATCTCTGTCAAGGGATAATCAAAAGGAGAGGGGACATGGGTGAATATAGATGTGTTAGCAATTAATCTAACTCAGTTTAATGGAGAGGGGGTAGGAGCAGTGGGAATGAGAAGGCATGGTTGGATAGGAACAGGAGATGGCCTTCATTATGAGGGGAAAAAGGAGGGGGGATTCTGTGTACAATAGAGAAAAGAAAGTGTTGGCTTGTGTGAAGATAGGTTCCCTGACAAGACCAGATGTAGCTTGAAGAATTATCAATGCTCCTCAGTTATTTTGGCAGGAAAGAATGATGGAACCAGGAGAATAAGTATTTCTCCATGTCTGTATATTTCGTGTGTGTGTGTGTGCAAGAAACAAAGTCTTTGGGGGGGAACGGGTCTTTTGCAGCAACAATAGCAAAGTCTTGGGGCACTCTGAAGACTAACATATTTTATTTGACATTAAGCTTTTACGGAATGTAGATCGCTTCATCAGATTAAACAAAACATTGAAAATCCCAAAGTGATAAATTTCATGGTCTGTATGGATAATAAAGTCTAAAGAACTGGTTCACCTTTTATTCTATTTGTGTTTCTGCATGCCTTTGCAATGGCATGATAAGAGTGAATTTACCCAGACAATTGGTATATGGTTCGTATTTGATAAACTAAAAGAAGATTTTTTAAACTGGTCTTGCTTTTCTAAGATTAAAGTAGTTCACACATTTTTGTCTCACCTATGTAATTTATATTTATTATATTCACTGACTACATTGTATTGACTGATGATGAACTGCAGTAAGAACCAAACTCTTCTAAGGGGCTGTCTTTCTCTGGTCCAGCACTTCTGCTATAATATAATATAATATAATATAATATAATATAATATAATATAATATAATATAATATAATATAATATAATATAATATAATAAATATAATATAATATAATATAATATAATATAATATAATATAATATAATATAATATAATATAACTTTCAGAGGTTAGCAAACAAGAAAGTGACTGGTGCACACTACAACTACATTGGCAAGCTGAATTGAAGTGGTTTGGCTTTTCCTTAGCTTGATTCACAGTCTCTTTTGTGACCACATTTGGTTAAAGTAAACAGAGAAAGACTTCGGGTTGTTTCAGTGCCAATGTCCATCCTGGCCTCTCACTCTGAAGTGGCTCGATCTGCACCCACAGCCCCCCCTTCCTTTGATACCTTCCTCCTCTCGATCCCCAGTTCTTTGTGGTTTTGTGGTGAGCCATCAAGCTGCTGGGACTGTTTTAAGGGTGGCACAGTGGTATGGAAAAAGATACTTTGTAAAGTTCTTGTACAGATACAAACGTACATAAATACTGTGAAAACACTGTAGTCTGCTGGAATCTGTTGGAGTTGTTCTGATTTTATATCAATTTTTACCTCCATTTTTGGTCTCTGTGAGGGTGATCTGTTGCTAAACCAATGTAAGTATTTATTTATTTAAAATATTTTTATGACACCTTTCTCCCATGTGGCTTACAGTATTCAAAGAAACAAAGTAAAAAGCTAAAATAATAAATTATTATAATATTAAAAAAAGAATTGAACAAATATACCAAATATACCAAAACTTACAGCAATATTAAAAGCACAATAAAACAATAGAATACAATGATCCCTTTAAAAATCCACTTAGTCAACCAATCATTTAAAGGAAAGCAATGCATTGATAAGGTGATCTAATATTAGTTTCAATAGTATGTTAAAAACATTAAACAAGCCCTCCCCCCCACATCTTTGAGGTAACTGAGAAAGAGCACGAAGGTGGAGATTTTTGCCATTCCAAAACATCACATCCTAATTTACAACATCACTAGAAAATCATCCAAAGTTGACCCCCCCACGAGTCATTTTGTGGAATGAAACAAACATTTACACAAGCAGAACACCCTTTGAATTTTTGCGGTTAGAAAAAAGTAGAAGCCCCCAGTTGGAAGGGGAAAAAGTCTGGACTGGAAGGAAGGGGGAAAAGTCTGAACTGGAAGTCGCCCAGAGTGGTAGAACATACCAGATGGGCGGGATATAAATCGAACAAATAAAATAAAAAATAAAATACATAAAAAGACAGGCTGATTCTGATTGACCTTTACATTGTGTGATCATTGAAAAATACTTGGAATTCACGTGTGCCAATTCTGGAACAAACTGCATAGTATTCTTCAAAGTATAGTGGTGCCTCAATTTACGAACTTAATCCGTTCTGGAATGATGTTTTTAAGTTGAAATGTTCAGAAGTCAAATCAGCATTTCCCATAGGAATGCACTGAAAACTGATTAATCCGTTCCGGCTATTGTTTGTTCTTATGTAGAGGTGTCGTTTGTAAGTCGAAGCATTCGTTCTCATAGGAACTAATGCAAAAGTGGTTAAATCGTCCTCTACCACTAGGGGGAGAATTTTTTTAACTTAAGATGACCTAAGGTTAAAAAAAGGGCAGGAAAGGAGGGAGGGAGGGAACAAACACCTTTTAAACAAAACACCTTTAAAACCAAGCAGCTTTAAACCAAACAAAGCCTCTTTTAAACCAATTTTTACATTTTAAAATTACAGAACCAGGCAGTACCAGGCAGTCCAAAGTCCATTTCCCACATTTTCAGCAGGGTTTTTTTGTTCGCAAGTCAAAGCAAAATTTTGTGAACAGGGCTGTTCGTAAGTTGAATTGTTCGTATGTAGGGACGTTCATAAGTCAAGGCACCACTGTAGTTGCATTCTATATCTGGTGACTAAGCCTTAATAAAAATTGTTCACTCCTTAAAAAATAAGGAGCAAATATTTGAATCACTCAATATATGGCCCTCAGTATGTAGAACAAGATAAATACTGGCAATTCTAGGATCTTGGTTTGAGTTCGTACCCCTCATCAAGGCTAGCTGGATGCCCCTGAAATGATTTTTCATCAGCTTGCATCGAACATCTGAATACAGTCACATTTTATTCAGGTGGGTGGAAGCTGCAGTTTCTGTGCTATGGAGGACAGAGTGATATCCCATCATTCACAAGGCGAGATTGCTGCACATTGAACCTCAACAGCGTTCCCATATATGACCCTAAATGCCAATGGGATCTGGAGAGCCAAGTAGTCATATTAGTTATTAACCAATGGTTATGTGCCTATGGGCGTGGTGGCGCTGTGGGCTAAACCGCAGAAGCGTGTGCTGCACAGGTCAGAAGACCAGCAGTCGTAAGATCAAATCCACGCAACGGAGTGAGCTCCCGTCGCTTTGTCCTAGCTCCTCACCAGCCTAGCAGTTTGAAAGCATGCAAATGTGAGTAGATAAACAGGTACCACCTCAGTGAGAAGGTAAAACGGCGTTCCCTAGTCAACGCTGGCCACGTGACAACGGAAAACTTTCTTCAGACAGGCGCTGGCTCTACGGCTTGAAAAGCAGGATGAGCACCGCCCCCTAAAGCCGGACACGACTGGACTGAAAATGTCAAGGGGAGCCTTTACCTTTACCTTATGTGCCTATGAATCTAACAGAAACCAAGAAGGGGGAGAAGGAAGTTTTGAACCAAGACGTCATGTATGTATGTATGTATGTATGTATGTATGTATGTATGTATGTATGTATGTATGTATGTATGTATGTATGTATGTATGTATGTATGTATGTATGTATGTATGTATGTTGTAGCGGAACCCAAAAGATGACATCATTCCTGCATGTCAATCAGAGGATACAGCAAGAGGGGCGGAGTCAGAATGACAGTTAAGACAGCTGGAAGAGACAGTTAGGAGATAGTTGGAATCAGATAGGGATAGAGAGAAGTAGGGACAAGAAGGTGTGGAGAGAGTGCTAGGGTTTAGGAATAACTAAAAAAGGGTTAAGAAAGGAAATTGAAAGAGTAAAACATATTGAACAAGCAGGAATGAACACCTAAGCATAATATAAGAAATAACAGTGATTGAATACATGAATTATTATACATGAACACATGACTGAGTTATATATTTGATTTTCCTGATGATTTTATTCATTAATAAAAGAATGTTTAATTGAAAACCCCTGATTCCTAAGTTATATGATCAGCTCCTATGTGTGTGGGACCTTGGTATTAAGAGAATACGTGGTGGCAGCGAAAAGGGCGTATTTACCTTTGTAGAGCCCAAAGATATTAAGGGCACAAAGGGGGATCGCCACATATGTATGTATGTGCGTGTGTCCGTGTATGCGTACACCCACTTCTCCATCTATCTCTGTTTTAAGTTATCACTTCTACCCAAGTAACTTTTCCCCATGCCGGGGCCCAACTGAATATTTGCAAACACATATTTGGAAAGCTTGGAGGGAAGTGGCTGTAGGGAGAATGTGGAATGGAAGAAGGATGGTTAGAAAAAGGAATAGCTCCCATTCCTATCCAACAGCTTCTATATTCCAACCCCTCCCCTCTTTCCAGAGGGGAAAAGCCCACAGGAGTTTCACTACACAAGCTTAAGCATACTGTGCCCTTATTCTGGAATCTATTTGTAATCTAGTTCCTTAAGCACTTACTTCTCCTAGTCTTTCTCATGTGCCATCAAATTGCTGCTGACTGGTGACCCAAGAAGGTTGAGCTATTCAAGGGGTGGTTTAGTGGTGCCAAGTCCAAGTGAGTTTTCATAACTGAGCTGGATGTGAATGCAAGTCTCCTGAGTTCCATTCGGGCACTCTAGTCAATACATCAGGCTGTCTCCCAACAAACAACTACCCCAACAGAAATCTGTTTCAGTCTATTTCATTTGGCTCAAAGATTGTATTATTTTTTTTTTGTTTTGTTCTCCACTTTCTTGTTCTCTATAGCAAATGATACTGTCTTTCACAAACAGCAAATTCTAATGTAGTATTGATGCTACTTGAGGCTGGGGCAGGAAGCAGGGTTGAGAGACACATATGGAGTTCTCAGTGTGATTTTTGTTGAAATCAGAATGAACATTATCTCCCAGCAATAGCAGCGTCTTCATTTTGAGTTCTGTCTCTAAATGGATGTTATTTGAAATCCCACCCCCTTCCAAGTCTTGTGATCTTTCGCTGCTTCTTCCCTGGCTGCTTGCCAGAAATGCTCCCATAATCCTAGTCCTCCCCACCCCCAGCTCCTTGGCCACACTCTGTGTGCAGAAGTGAGATTTAGCTCCCATCTCTGTGCTTCTGACTTGGACTTTTAATATTTTAATTGAGTGAATTGGCCCAGAGTAGTCTATTGAACTCCACCTGACCTCTTAAATAACAGGTCAAGGATTTAGCTTTTGTGGCTTTGACCCCCCCCTTCTCTTATCTGCTAATGCTGCTCCTCTCTCAATTAGCTGCCTGCCCCCACACTCAGCAAAAGTTTGAACCTCTTTGCAGGCGCCTGAATGGCTTCCCACCACATGGCCACGTGGGTTGTGTGCAACTGTGGACCGGCAACAAGAGCTAATTTATGGAGTCCTGTGCCACTTGGTGGTGCTTCCTTGCCTCAGTGGGTTGAAATACCTATGGGCCAAAGGTCCTGCCATCTTTCCAAGCTTGGCCAGTATTTGTACAACCTGACACAAACTGGACATCTTTTCTCTTTTCAGAGCTGATCATCTTTTGCTTTCTATCACATTAGACGTCATCATGTAAAAAAACATTGTTCTTCTGACCCATGTTTACAATTTCTGAAGAATGCTAACAACAGCTCCTCAGCAGAGCATGAAAATAATACTTTTAAAGACTTTCTCCCCGCAAAACCTCAACCGACATGACTACAGTCTGAGTGACTGCTTTAAAATGAACATGAATATTTCAAAGGATAAAGACCAATAAGCTAGTTATGGCCTCAGAGAAACACCCTGACGAAAGTTGTTTTATACTAATTTATTATTGCAAACTTTACAACTAAAAGCAGCATTATAGCTCTTTATACAAATTCACTTTTGAACTGTATGTATGCATAAAGTACAGGGCATTTTGTCCAGATCTGTCTAACCTAAGGTACTACCAGGGATGACTCTGGCTTTTTTATTTTCTTAGCCATCTCCTTCACTAAATGACAATGTACATTTGCCAAATCACAACTCTTAAACTGCATCTTCAGTGCCATTGCCAAAGCCGTATCCTAACTACCAAAGTGGAAATCTAAACACTGCCAAGTGATGTGAGCTCTTTATTATAATAATGCATAGCATCAGTGGCATTGCAGAGCTCATGGTATAATTGAGCCAGTTTTATAGGGTAGATGCCCCAGGACTTTTTCATTAGCAGGGCCCATGTTCTGTCTGCCATTTCAATAAAGAAGCACTCTTCCTGCTGAGCTTAGATACATTCCTTGCACAAACCGGGAGGGAAATTTAAAGGGATTTACCTGCAACAATATGAGTCATCCAAGTCTGAACTATTTCTGTTGTACTGCAAAATATTTTTGGAAGGCTTGGTCTTGAATGGGCAATAGAGACTGACCACTTATCAGTGATCAGATTTACAAAAATACTGTACCTGCTTCTGGTGGACAGGGAAACTTCTAAAGCTGGTTTGAGGCTATGGATCAATGCAGTTGATTGTGTTTGGAGCTCTGTTGCAGGACAGGTGGTTGTGGGGAGTTGAGTGCCTGTATTTACCAGTATGCTATTTTACAGACCCAGTGATTTTTACAGGACTGGAGCCGTTCCCTACTGAAAGTTATGAAAGCCTTAATCACTATCCCTGGAGCCTGTCCAGTGCCAGCAGATTTACATACTGAGGTAAACATTAGAACATGGTCTAGAAAGCACTCAGAGGCAGCCGCTGCCCTCAAGCAGCAGATTTTGCAGTACCACTGTATTTTTGCCATCTATCCATAGCATGGATCCACATGAATTCTAATGTACGCTCATCTCCAAATCATTGCCCATCTGCGTTTCCTTGGTTGTGGCACTGGCGTGAGAGGTTGGACTGTAAGCTTCTTTGAAGTGGCATATTTGCTCCCCACTTGTACTCTGGAAGGAGCTGTCCATGGAGTGCTCACAGTGTTGATGATGAAGATGAGGATTGCCAGGTCTCAGAGAATGAGCTGCGGTGCCAGGAAATGGCTGGGCTCCCCTGAATCTCCAGGCCAGGCAAACAAATGTGAGGAGCGGTGGTGGAAGGGAAGGAGCGAGTCTCATTTATTGTTATGGGGTGGCCATAGTATTTGGGTACCCAACTCCAACCCTCTCCGAATGGCACCAGGGCTCACTGGCTTCCTGTGTCTGTCCAACACGATACATAATATACTTGCTTAGGAGCTCAGACAGGGAACCCACAATGCCTAGCTCACTCCCTCACACATGCATGGAGAAATATTATGTTCCCAATTCCTGTGACATCACAAGGCCCCACACCATGACTTCACAAAGACCCATCCCAGGCATTGGGCCCCAGATATAATGAGGGGATGGGGAAGATAATCCCGTGACAGCCCCTGACAAACAAGACAACACTTCAAAACCATTCCGGAAAAATTCTTTTATTAGTTTTGGAAAAGAGGCTAAATGGGTATCCTCAGTGGAGACAACAGCCTGGTTCAGCTCCAGCAGGACGCCTGCCTTCTGGTCCCTCGCATCCCCCTGGGGAAGAGGAAGCTTCAGGCCCTGCAAGAGAGGGAAAAAGCAACAACTAAGAGACGAGTTTGTCCACGGCCGTCAACCTGCTTCAACCCAGGCATATCCACGGACCAATGTTCTGGCAACTTCATCCCGAAGTTCCGCCTGCCAACATCCACTGGCTTCCACCAGAAATATCCACCCATTCATCTCTTCCACTCCGCTTCTGAAGCCAGCCTCCGCCAGCTCCTGAATGCTTGGGTCACACTCACACCCTGGCAACATCCCCATGAACGCAAGCCAGCCCATTCACACACGCATTCACACACACACACCAGCAACCCCCCGACACACACACACCTTCACTCCACCAGCCATTCACACACATGCCTGGGCTTCCATCCACCGATATCCACCAAGCGTCCGTCAGCTGGTTTCAGGAGGCTAATGTGCCCTGGCTTCATCCACCAATCTCTGCCGGCCTCCGCCTTGCGGCCTCAGCTAGCTGCTGCAGGGAGATTCCACCAGCTTCTGTCTGCCAATGTCCACCGACTTCCCCCCGGTCCATCACCGACATCAGCCAGCTTCAAGCCATGGATATCCGTCAGCCTCAAGCTGTTAACTCGCAAGTCCACTTAGAGAGTTCCTCTGTTTTTGCAAGAGAACTTGCCTTGGGCAGAAGGACTGGGTCCCCTGCAGCCACTGCCTCTCTCTCTGCCGAACTGCCCTCTGGCCACTGGCCTCTCTTCTGGTCTCCTGCCCTGCCCAGCAAGCCCCTTTTATCTGCCAGCAGAGAGGTGGGGCCCTGTGAAGTCACAAAGACCCAGGTGAATGGGGTTGGGTTCCCAAGGCAGCAGCAACACCCACAGGATTGACTGAGTCCTGAAGATGATGTCAACAGTCCCTCTGATCATGTGATTCACCCACAAAAGCTTGCATTTTGCATTATATCCATCCACCCACCCACCCACCCACCCGTCCGTCCGTCCGTCCGTCCGTCCGTCCGTCCGTCCGTCCGTCCGTCTTTCTTTCTTTCTATCTATCTATCTATCTATCTATCTATCTATCTATCTATCTATCTATCTATCTATCTATCTATCTATCTATCTATCTATCTATCTATCTATCTATCTATCTATCTATCTATCTATCTATCTATCTATATCGAGAGAGACAGACAGACAGACAGACAGACAGACAGAGAGACGGACAGACAGACAGACAGATACATGTGATTGTGGAATTCATAGAATCAAAGTATCATTAAATAATTGAGTTGGAAGGAGTGTATAAGGCCATGGGGTCCAACCCCCTGCTCAATGCTGTCATCCAAGTCAAAGCAGATCTGACACAAGGTTGACCAATTTTCTCTTGAATGCCTCCAGCATGGATGCACTGACCACCTGCCAAGGTAACTGGTTCCAATGTCATACAGCTCTAACAGTTAAGAAGTTAGGTCTTAAATTTGCCCTTAAAAACACCCCGCGATGGAGCCAGGCAGACTTCTGCGGGTAGACTGTTCCAGAGGTGAGGGGCCACTGGAAATATATTTGTCATTGCAAATAAGCCTGCCCCTGATTGATGCCTACCTACACCTTTTGGGGTTCCTGCCAGGGACTAGTGATTTTGGTGCATGTTGGATTTATTATGTATTTATTTAATTTATACCCTGACCATCTAGACCGAAGTCTACTCTGGGAGGCTAACAACAATCCAATTAATAACAAAATAAAATAAAACAACTACATTAATACAATTGAAGATGGCAATAAATAAATTAGGTATTGACAGGAGGGAAGGCCTGTCTGAAGAGCCAGGTCTTAAATTTGTTCTTAAAAGCACCCAGCGAGGGAGCCAGACAAATTTCTGGGGGGAAACTGTTCCAGAGGCGAGAGGCCACTGCTGAGAAAGCCCAGTTTCTTGTTCTTTTTCTCTGTGCCTCCCTCGACGTTAGGCCCCTCATCCACCCATCCTGGCTAGAACGAGTGGTTCGGGCAGATCTAGGTGGGAGGAGGCGTTCTGCTAGATATCGAGGTTCTAAACAATTTAGGGCTTTATATGTCATCATCAACACCTTGAAATCAATGTGGAAATGAATGGGCAGCCAATGCAAGGCAGCCAGAGTGGGGGAAATATGCTGATATTTTCTCACCCCTGTGAGAGGTCTGGCCACCGCATCCTGCACCATTTGAAGCTTCTGCATCAATCTCAAAGGTAGAGCGCATTACAGTAGTGTAATATTGAGATTACAAGTGCAAGGTCCAGAGTGGTGAGCGCCCCAACATCAAGATAGGGACACAGCTGGGCAATCCGCTGAAGATGGAAATAGGCAGAGTGGACTGTTGGCGCTACCTGGGTTTCCATGGTGAGTGCCGGATCCAGATGGACCGCCAAGCTGCGAACTTCACTCTTCACAGTGAGAGTCACTCCCCCAAAAGAAAGGGAGTTTCCCAACCACCGACGGCGGGGCCACCCACCCTCACTCAGGACCTCCATCTTGTCCAGATTCAGCCTCAGTCCATTTTTCTGCATCCACTGAAGTACAGCCTCCAGGCAGCATTGAAGGGACGGAACGGCATCCACTATTGTTTAAAAAAATGAGATGTAGAGCTGGGTGTTATCAGCGTACTGATGACACAAAGCCCCACACCCCCTGATGACCTCACCCAGCGACCTCATATAGATATTAAACAGCATTGGGGAGATAATTGAGCCCTGTGGAACCCCACAATTGAGACTCCACAGGGCCGATACACTCTCCCCAAGCTGTACTCTCTGAGGATGGTCCTCCCGAAAAGATTGGAGCCAGGCAAGCACCAAACCGCCAATTCCCAACTCGGAGAGCCTCCCCAGGAGGATACTGTGGTCGACGGTATCAAAGGTGACTGAGATATCGAGGAGGACCAGCAGAGACATTTGGCCCCTGTTGGCCTCCCTCAATAGGTTATCAACCAATGCTGTTTCTGAGCGGCCTGAAGCCCAACTTGAACGGCTCTAGGGCATTGGTTTCATCCAAAAGGACCTAGAGCTGGTCAGCCATCACCCTCTTTACCACTTTTCTCAGGAAGGAAACATTGGAGATGCGTCTATAGTTGCCAATGTCGTCCACCGCCAGATTTGATTTCTTCCTGATGGGCCTAATCACTATCTCCTCAAGGACAAAGGGAACCTTGCCCTCCTGGAGAGACCCATTAATTATTGCAGTGGCCCATTCAGTCGTTACAGGCCTGCGTATGCTTTGATTAGCTGGGTGGGGCAAGGGTCAAGGTGGCATGACAGGCAGAAAGTGATTACATCTTATTGGGCAAGGCGGAGTGCTGGACATCTCTGCTCGATCTACTCTTTCAAATAGGGGCAAGATCCCAATGGATGGTCTCCACTTTAGATTTAAAAAAAAAATGCTGCAAATTGGTCAGGTGAGATGCTAATTGGAGGCCAATCACTGTGACCAATTCCGGATAGATTGCGTACTATACAGAAAAGTCCACCTGCTGATTAGAAGCTTCGCTTATCTGGACAGTGAAGTGAGCTTGACTGGCAGCCCTCACCTTAGTAAGGTTATGGTTAGTCATGATCCTAACAGCTTTCCAATTATATTCTGTCAGGTTCCATCTCCAATTGCACTCTAGCCTTCTCCTATTCTGCTTCATAGCTTGCAGCTGCTACTTAAACCAGGGCACTGGACGAGCTCTGCAACAGATCATGTCAACAGCTCTGGTGGCTGTGACAAGCCAGCCATCAACCGCAGCCTCGACAGGAGCGCCAGTCAGATCAGTTGGAATCCCTCTCATGGAGTACTGGAATCCTATAGGATCCAGTACCCTTCGAGGGCAGACCATTAAAATAAGTCTTTGCTCCCTGTGGGGAGGGAGAGCCACTGAAAGGTTGCATTTTATTAGGTGGTGATCTGACCATGACAAGGGGACTGACACAAGGTCAGTCACCATCAGATCACGCTCACTCTGCTCGGTGGAGAACACCAGGTCTAATGTGTGACCGCCCATGCGGGTGATGCCGTTAACAAGGAAGCCATGGTTTCCAAGAACTCAAGATCCAGACCAGAAACCTCCACCTCTGCATAGAAGTTGAAATCACCCAAGACCAGAAGCCTCAGGGATTCCAACAGTGTCATGGAAACTAGGTTCGCCAGCTCCAATAAGGAAATGGCTGGGTCATGGGGAGTGCTGTACACAAATAATGCACTCTGCACATATAGAGGTTGGAAAAGATTGCTGAAGTTGTAGTTGAAGTAGGCAGCTTTCTCCACCTCCGTTCCATTTCACCAACAAAAAAACACTGTTGCTTAGTGTAGTAAATCACAATGGAGTAGGCCCATTGAATCCATGGAGATTTGTTAACTATCCTGGGTGAAGTTTCATTGATTCTAATTGGCCTACCCTAAATGTCGCTTACTTTAGCACAGAATAAATAATAATAATAATAACAACAATAACAATAACAATAACAACAATAATAATCATAATCATAATCATAATCATAATCATAATCATAATAAAAACAAGCTAATCTTATAAGTGCTATATTACTGTTTATGGAGGAGCTGACTCACTAAATCTCCATTGACTCACATGGGCCTACTCTAGTGCAATCTGCTGTGCTAATCAACAGGATTTTGGCTAACATCTTCAAGGCTGGAAGCCTAGAATTCAAAACAGATTCTGGTCTGCTTACTTAGTGCACCTTTTTAAGAATCAGTGCAGTGCCTGAAATACTGGGTCAGATGCAAGAAATGCAGTTGAAATCTTTGCTCAGCAAGGCACTGTCTGATACAGCTCACAAGGTGACTGCCAGCCTAAAGCTCTGAGGAAGGGGAAGGTACAGGATAAAGAACCTGTTTAAATAGCTTCAGTCTCAATTAGTGATGGAGTGTGTTGTCTCCATGATTCACTTGTAGATCCTCAACAGTGGCGACTCACAAGTGGACATATTGCAAAATAGGTGTCAAAGCATCATTATATGGATGTATGTGCGTTGAGAGAGTCAGCTTGGTGAGGAAAACATTTGAATGGATACTTCCGTGAAATGCAGAGAGATCAGAGCAATCACCAGCAAAACGTCTAAAAATGGAATGTGTCTGAGTAGTCTTTGGTTCTACAGCTCTAGTGAGAATCATGTGGAAATGCTTTGCTGGACATGTTCCTTAATGAAGGAATTAAAATCTATGGCCCTCCAGGTGTTGCTCAGCTAAAAGTCTCATGCTTTCTGTCTATTCTAGCTGATATCAGAATCCAACAACATCTGATGGGCCACAACCCCATCCCTCCCTTAGTGCTCATTGTGGAGGCAGGATCTTCAATAATCAATCCACTTTGAATCCTTTTGCAGTGCTGATAAAACAGGGTAAAATGATGCACTGCATTAATCACACTGAGGTCTATCTCAAGTTGGATTTTCTGTTTAGAGTGAACAAATACCCACTGCAGCGTCCTGCTGGCTGTTTGCTCAGAAGATGAGAGCAGGAAAAAAGGGAGGGGGGATGGTATTATTAGAGCGGTGACATTAGCTTGATCAGAAAGCCCATTACATATATTAAGCTCATAAAACTGCAGCTGCAGCTGCAGCCCAAGGTCATAAAGTGTCATCATCATACTTCCTTGCAAAACCAATCTCAGCTTTGACCAGCCCTGGTAATATCCAGGAGGGGGCATATTCCTCTCTGCCTTCTAGCTAATCCGATCTTGGCCTAGACAGGGCAGCTGCATCAGTGTGAAGAACAAGACCAAAATGCTTTCAACACAGCTACCTTGGACATTTGTTGTTGTTACTGAAAATATATATTTCTAACCCTTTAGTATGAGTCTGACTTCAGTATTTGTGTTGCATATATATTTTTCTTGGGTATTTGGCCACAGAATCAGCTCTGTCTTGCTCTCCCCTTGGTGCTTGACATGGTGTATGGGAAAGGTTGAACATATAAAGGGGGTTCTATAAGCGACACATGTACATGCATGTAGGTAGGGAGGAGGTATAAGACTGATATTTGGCCCAGTACTTGGCGAGCTAGGAAGTCCATAGGTCAAGCAAAGTCTTGACTTAAGATGAAGCTGTCCTCGTACCATGGGCAGGGTACCAGTAGTGCCCACTCAACCACTCTTTAAGAAGCTATAACATGGGTGGCGATAGTTGTCCCTTGAGAAGGTGCCTCTCGTTGTCAGAAAGTGTAATAGGGCAGTATTGTGGTGGAACACCCTGTTTCTCTGGCATGTTTTCAGCACTGGATCTCACAAGATGCCCAGGCATGAGGCAAAACCCTCCTCCCACTTCTCATAGAGTGTCTTTTCTTTACAATGCTACATACAGACTGACAGTGTTTGCTCTCTATCTGAAAATGTTAGTTTCCTGCTATTTTAGTGGTTTGGTCTTCCAAGTGGTTTGCAGTTGTACAAAAATACAATGTCAGTTCTTAGTATCCCTAAATCAGTGCCCAAGGATGCTAAGGTGCCTACATTACCACTGCTGTTTACCACCTCACATAATTGTGAGGAGAGGGGGCATGACTCTAATGATTTGCAGAAGGATGCTCTTTCTGTGTTATCTCACACACCCCACCTCCCCACACAGAGTGGTGGTGGGGGAAGGAGAATTAAATTGCTGAAGGTGTTCTGAAAGAGGCTGTCTTCCTCGAGTCTCAAATAAACAGATGTTGTCTTAAATAAATAAATAAATAAATAAATAAATAAATAAATAAATAAATAAATAAATAAATAAATAAATAAATAAATAAAACCAGTAAAATAATTTTTACCTGTTGTGACAGTGGCAGAAAAATCTCACTCAGGCTGATTTTAAAATTATTAGAAATAGTCATAACCCGGCCTTTCTTTCTTGGTGGAGTTTTTTGCTTTCTGTTTAGAGGCTTTCTGTTCCAGTGCTGGGATGTTTGAATACTACTGAATAACAATTGTAGTAATAATTGTAGGTGTAGTAGGAACCTGACTAGCCAGTGGCTACCCTTCTTCCCCAGTGCATCTCCAATAGGTTTCCTTTCTGTGGGAAAATGCATTTTAAAAAAAAATTAAATGCGAACTTTTGGGACAGAATACTATTGACAATCAATGGAAGCTGAGAAGAAATCTTAAGTGCTCACAGTTGCAATTTCTTTGGAGGAAGGCAGAATGTGAAAAAGCCCTTAATGCTACAATCCTTCGACTGTATTTTTTCAAAATGGTATGAGAGAGGGATGCATACATGTTTCCCTTTTCACGGCTGCTGTTACAAGCTGAAATGAATACAGTAAATGCCACGTGCTGATAAATAAGGCACTGGGGCTCTTCTCTTCCATTAGCAGGATTCCATCCGCATTCTATGGAGGCAGCAAAAGCCTGGCTTGGCTTGTGCAGGGAGCACACGTGACCGATGCTGTCTCTGTGAGGGTGGAGGATCTTCCTCCCAATTGCCTTCGGCTTTTAGCAGTCATGCCGCAACACTTCCAATCTGGCCTCCACGGAACAGCACTGCCTTTTCACATTTCCCTTTAGGGGCAGCTGGCTTGTCCATTCAGGTGGCCAGTGAATTTACAGGGATTGTCAGCGTTGCTTTTTATGGGAAATAGGAGAGAGGGAAGGGGACAAATGCCAAGATTTGTAAGCCCCATAAACCTCGCCTGCTCCAGTTTTATCTCTGCACCAAACCCAGTGAGGAGAGCAGCTTTTGGTTACCCCAGGCCTGTTAAATTAGCACTGGGGCCTGCATTCCATAGTATAAATATCTGCCATTGTAACGCTCAGGAATGCAAGTGTGCTGGAGTCTAAAATTAAAGAGCCAGGAATAAGGCTTCTCGAGTTACCAGAAACAAGACTCCATTGTGTCCCCGTTGGGCTCTGGCCTGATACAGGAAAGTTGCCTGTTAGTATTTAGAGACCACTCTGGGTTAAACGCATGAGCTGAACAGGCCATTTACTAGAAAATTAGGATACACATCTTTAATTGAAACCCTCTTGACCGCACGTTATCTTGCTCCAAAATTTTAGCAGGTTTGTGCAGGGCAGAAAGTACTGGGGGGAAAGTTTGAAGATCCGAAGGTTTTTGCCATCGAATCTGCCATTTTGCACAGATGGGTGACTCCAGGAGGCCATTAAGGGGAGGAATATAAACTGTAGAAGTTAATAACAATGATAGTGACAATGGAAACGTTTTTGTAAGCCTTCCTGATTTAACAGACTATGTCCCAGAGTTGCCAGTGCTAAACCACATAAAAAGTAACCCCCCCTCCCAAGTAACAAAGTCAGCTTAGAATTGTGGACCTGTTAAGAAAAAAGATTTTTCTCAGGTATACCAACAAAAGGGTTGCCTTAAAGTAAAGCCATATATCATACTGAGCATTAAAAAAAGAAAATAAAAGAAACTTCAAAGGTGATTGAAGTAGAATTTTGTAGTTGCTCATAGAATTTTGGAGGGGGGAGAATAAAGATGTTTATTGTTTTTTTTCTTCTGTCATTCACTACGGACAGTACATTCAATGGAACACAGGCTGAAATGCAGTACAGTGGGGTCTTGACTTGAGAACTTAATCCGTATTGGAAAGCGGTTCTCAAGTCAAAAAGTCTGTAAGTCAAGTCTCCATTGACCTACAGTGCACCGAAAACCGATTAATCCCGTAACAGGCCGTTTTTGTTCCATTTTGGTTTTTTTACTGGTCTGTAAGTCAATTCTCAGGTTGCAAGTCAAACCTAAATTTTGCGGCCAGAGAAGTCTGTAACTCAAAAAGTCTGTAAGTCAAGCTGTCTGTAAGTCGAGGGTCCTCTGTAGTAGTCACAACTAAATAAGGCCTATTGAATTTGTAGGACTTTGGTGAGTAAACATCTGTGCAGCTTCCATTGATGCAATGGGCCTACGCTGCTTGTGATTTATTACTGGATTCTAGTCGGAGTCTCTGGGCTAAGCTCCATACCCTCTCCACTTCAATGCCCAGGGGGTCAGTGGCCAACTTGCCCCATTTTAAGAGGCTGGCTCTGATTGTTAAGGATTGCTGCTGCTGCTGCTGAATGGATCAAGGCAAACAGGCTTCTAATGTTGTGCCCCCACTGTTGTAAGTCAGAGAAGAAAAGTGTAGCCAGGTGAGGACCATCTTCCTATGCTGGCCACTCATCAGTTATGTGCCTCTCAGCAGACCTGTGCTTTCTGAGGGCTCATCAGGGTATCTGCAGTCTCTTCTAGAACCAGTGCTTGCACAATGGAGAAAACGCTAAGGCAGTTCGTTCCTAATTTGTTTTTACTCACCAAAGGCTCAAACTCCTCCCTGTTTTAGCACATCCATGCCTTTCCATAACCCTCCTTGGGCAGTTAGTTACCTTGGACAAGTTACTTTTTGGACTACAGTTCCCAGAAACTCTAGCTAGTATGACCTATGGCTGTGGTGAATGATGTATTGTGGAAACTATAGTCCGAAGCCTTAATATTCTCAAGTTCTGGTGCCAGGAGTGAAGGATGTTGTGCTGTATAGGGAACTGCCTTTCTTGTAATCTGAGCATTGGCCAGGAACATCCTGGTCGCCACAACACATACAAACTGCTTCTGCACTTCTTCCCCAAACCTTTGAACAGGAGGGATCGTCACTGTGTATCTCTCTCTCTCTCTCTCTCTCTCTCTCTCTCTCTCTCTCTCTCTGTGAGTGTACTAAAGGAATCACAAGTTGGCTGCTCCTGTCCGCAGAACCTAGAAGATTGTAATTTCTTAGACAAGCAAATTAGCTTTGGTAGGAAGGTTTCAAAGGAGGTAAAGGGGTACTGATAGATTTCTTCCCTCCTTTGATTCCTTCATATTTCTTTCCTTTGGTCCAGGTAGAGATAGGTTGGGCAGGTAGACACTTTACAGCTACTTGAGTTTGGAGCAGAGAATGGCCTAGAAATCAGCTGCACTGACTAGAGGATTCTGGGAATTGCAGTTCAATACTGTATCTTTCCCACCTCTTTTTTTTTTTTTTTTTTTTTTTTTTTTGATCCTTGAGACCTCTTCAGGAATTTGTTATCTATGGGCACCGAATGTGTGAGACAAGGGCTAGGAGAAATCTGTGGGGCCAGCCCCCTACCTTCAGTAATAAAGTGTGTGTTGGCAATGCTCCCTGGCCACTGCATGGCTGGTCTAACCCCTAAAGGGGGATTCATTCGACATATGCAGATTTCCTAATATGGAGGTGGGAGATTGGGTCAAAGGCCATGCTTTCTGGGGACAATAGGCTCTGTTGTCTAGCCCATTTAGAAACCACAAGATTGGGGTGATTTGCCCGAGCTTTTTGTTTTGTGTCTGAGATTATAAAGGAGCATGTTGTTTCTGGGCAGCCTTGGACCTTGTCATGTTGCATTTCTTTTGAGAGACTGCCCTTTCTTATCAGAGAGTATGTCCCACTGGGCTCAGTCGGGCTTACTTTTCAGAAGGAAACTTCAAGATTGCAACATAGGTGTTTTCTCTTCTTTTGTAAATGAAGATGCCATTTCTTTGGAAGCTAAAGTGGAAATGAAGCGAATAAAACCGGACTGCGGTTTCGGCTGAAATCTTGCACATGGTTCATTGATTCCCAAAGGATTAAAGCACAAGCACCGACTTGGATGCATAACCTATATATTCATCTAATTTACAGTCCTACATTCACAAAACTCTTACAAGGCCACACTAGACTGAAGGACCCTTTCTCTTATCAAGGCACCACGGCATAGGAGAGGCTGGATGGATACAAGGCCTGTAACAGACTGCTCTCTGGGGCCTGTTACTGGCACTTCAAGCCTTCTTTTTTCTTACATGTCCTTTTAAAGCTTTAACCCCGCATTGCACAGGACAACCTGTCAAATACAGGATGCCTTCAGACCGAGGACTGTTCTCTAATAGCTGTTCAAGCTGAGCGCTGTCCTCTGTAAAGCAGGAGACACTGCCCCTCTTGCGGAGGTCTGCCCCATCCCTCTCTAACCCTTGTTGCTCTTGTCACTCAAGGGGAAGGAGGGGAAGCCTTCGCCCAAGCAGTCCAGCTTTCCTTCGGGGTGGTAGGAATGTCACGGCTGACAGGAACTCCGCAGGAGCGAGGGAATGGGCCCTCCTGCAGGATGCTGCATTTGACTATAAGGGCCATATGACTCCCAGTCAGGCAGATTGTTCTTCAGAGATCATGACACTGAGCTACTCTGAGAAGTTTTATTTGTCAATTAAGAACACAGAGCTTACTGCACCACTTTCCCTGTAACTCTTTTATTGCAAGCCTTGACATACCCCGCACAGAAGGACATATTCCTCCCTCAGACTTCTAGAACAGTCTGTGGTTTTAGGGGCAACAAGGCAAACATTCTAGTTTTGTTGTTGTTGTTGTTGTTGTTGTTGTTACAATACTATATTTACTTGGGCAAGCAGTATTGTGTTTGTGTGTGTGTGTGAGAGAGAGTTTATAATTAATTTGTCTTGTAGCAGCAAGGCAACTGACAGATACATTACAAAAGTGGGAAGCAGGGTGCTTCCGTGGCTACTGCTTTGCTTGTTTATTTTTCAGAGCACAGTCAACGCTTGTGCAATACATTAAGAGTGAACAATATACAGAAGTCTCAAACTGGGTATCGTTAGGGCTGTAGCACGGCCAGCACAAACCTCTTAGTAGTTCACTCTGAAGTAAAGCCCACTTAATGGAAATGGGATGGAACTCCTTCATACTTGGGTCTAGAATTTCAGCACTCACACGCAGGATGCAGGTCCACTGGCAATTGGAACTGAATTCTGTTCCGCCTTTTTTATACAGTATATCGGGTTCAAGTCATGTGATATATAAATTGGTAGTCACGTTCACTTTTGACTGAAATTTAATTGGTTTATTTCTGGTAATGAAAACCGCTTTGGGGGCTACACTGAAATAGACTCGTTTCCTTTCTATTTTAAGAGCACACTGTTTTTGAATATTTTGATTTCTTTCTTTATTTAAATTAAGTGACCATGAGGGAAAAACTGGAAAGGTGACTCCAGCTGATTAAAGATGGAAAAATGGGAATGGGGAGGGAAGGCTCTCAGCGGGTTCAGCAGAAAGGGAGCTGACACTGGGGCCTCAGCCCCTGCGTTGCTCTCCTGGATGCTTCTTCTCAGGTGAGTGGAGGAGGAATAGCCTGCAGGTTGCATTCACACACCCATTAATTCTGCACCCTCTGGTGTTCTGCTGCTCTGGCGGCTTCCTCCTTCATCAGCTGAACGGTGGGAATGGTGCAGGTGGTTATAATGTTGAATATACTGATGAAGTGATGCAGCGATAAACATTTTAGGAAAAAAAAAATCCAGGTAGGCCCAAATTAAAATGACTGCAGCATTCACATCTACAAAACCGCATTGAGCCCCTACTAGCGAGCTGAAAAAACAAACACTTTTGCAGCCCAAATAAATTGAGTTGACCTGTGTGTCGTGTGCCCAGGACTTAATAAATCAATTTAAACAACACTTTAAATGATTTAACTGTGGTTCTTATTGCCAGTGGAACCGCACCCTTATTTAGATTAGTCAGCGACGAACGACCTTTGGTGTCTAAAAGTGGTGACCTCAGTTAACAAAGCACCAAATTTTGCATCTTTGGGATTATTTATAAGAAATAAAACAAGTCCTAACAAGAACTGCCGGTAGGTGAAATAATCTTAGAAGAAGCACCCCAACTGCACTTGTTTTGGAAAGAAGGATGGATGGATGATGCCCTGTTGCAACACACCCTGTTGCAAGTCACGTTTTCCCCTTTAAAACCATTGGCTTTTTCAAATATACATGTTTGTACAGATTCAGTCAATTAATGCACCAACAGATTAATGTTCAAACAATTAATCAAGTAAAGTTTCTTTATTCCAGTAACCAGCTCAAGTATGTATGTCAGCATCTAACCCATGCCTACATCTGTCCTTTCTACAGCTCTGTGACACATGGATTTCAGCAGATGCTTATATTTATTCCATGCTTTCAAAAGATATTTTGTCAGAGCCTGCCATGTGTAACGGAACAGCAGCAAGGCACACAGGGTTGTTCTTTTTGGGAGAATGGAGTTGGCAATCCTATGTCAAGTGACCTTAAACAAGCATTTATTCATTTGCCATTTCAGAAGCACAAATTGGTCACACGCTGTCTGGCAGGCAGCACCGGGATGATTCTCCATTATAAGGTTGTTTTGCGTTGAGTTTTGTAATACCGTATGTGCATTTTATCTTCCTCAGTGCTATAGCTACCCTTTTGGGCTCTCATCTTTATCCATATGGCCTCTCTGGCTCTAACATTCAGCTTCACTCCTGGACTGCGCTCTCCCTCTACACCTTCTCTTTCCGTTTTCTTCAGTGCAACCAACCCTCCCCCATTAGCTACATGAATGTTAAGCACAACCAGATGTGGGAGGTGAGGCTGATGAACCCCACCCTCTCCTTTGTGCTCTCTGAGGAGGTTCTTATGAGAAAGTTATAGTCTCAAACTTCTCTCTTGCCTTTTTTCTTCTTCTTTTGGTTTGTAAAATCAGATTCTTTATTCATTCCAGCAGGCAACAGAGCCAGTTTATATACTGTTCTGACAGGAGCAGAATTGATTCAGGATGTTTTAAGTGGCTGTGGGAAGGCTGATGGTTTTTTGCTTATGTGACAGATAAATCCCACCTTCTCTTAAACTAGTTTAAAAGCCCAGATATATGTATGCATTTGTAAACAAAGGACAAATCCACACAGCGTCTCACTCTGGCTGTTCTCACCCATCATGAAGGATGTCTCTAAAAGCATAATGCTTCTTGCTCGTATGATCCCTTTTGTAAGCAACTGCATACATTATGAAAATGTTATTGATGTTTTATTTTCAGGAATAAGTCCAGCAGCAATACCTTAGCAGGAGTCTTATGAACGAGAATGCCCCCATAGAACAATTTATTCAATTTAAAAGTCAGTTTAAATTGGCATCCTGCATTTTTGATCCTAAGAAATGTTTTTGCTAGAATGTTCAGTGTAGATCATTCAACACAGATAATTTTGACTATGTTTAGGTTCACACTATGAAAGTGATTTTCACAGCTTAAGTTGCTCTGTATTTCTAATGCCAGATTAATTGTCCTGGAGTACCTTTTCAAAACTTTTATCTAGATTAGAATCAGTTTACCCTTTAAATAGACTTGGGAAAGTGTTTTTCAAAATGTTTTTTCTTACCAGTTACTATCCATCAATTCAAAGGATGACTGAAATGGGGCACAATAATGCTTCAAGTAAGCCATATATTCTGCTTTTTTGTCACCTTACTGCTGTGAGAATAATAACTGCATCACCTGATTTCTAAGTTGAATACGGGATAGCAACATTGGCAAGTACAGTAATGCAGGAACGGTCAGATTCACATTATTTTCCATTGACTACAAGTCAGTGAAAATCAGCCTGATTTTCCCCCATCTGATTTTTTTTTCTTCTGCTTTCGGGGGTTCTACTTTTTTGTGTGATATGTATTAATATTGGGTCAGATAGTATGCTTTCTTGATCCTATGTGAAAATGTTTGCTGTTTCACTCAGCTATAGCAGCAGTCAGAGAGGCAGGGAAGCACAGAAACTGGCTGCTGTCTGAATCTTCTCCTCCCCGAATGGGTGCCTGGATCTCTTTGTTTTTGTCTAATTTTCTTTCTTTTCTTTTCCTTTTTTCAAAGGCTTGGTGTTATTGCACTAGAGCACCTACGTGACCAAAGGAAAACATAAATACTTAGGAGTCAGCAAAGAGGAGGAAATTATCAATCAGCCTTGTTTGCAGTTTGTTAAGTAATGCTTTCCCATAACATTTTAAAATATAATGTTATTAAATTCTTCTTTAATATTTCAATAATTTACTGTTTTTAGTTTTTATTATAGTGCTTTTAATTATGTAAACTGTCTTCGGTCCCTTTTTAGGAGGAAGGCATGGTAAAAATATTTCACAGTAAAGCTACCTAACAAGCTACAAACAAGCTTGATTAATAATTTCCTCCCCCCCTCTCTCTGCCATCTCTTGTGTGATCCGCCAAAGTGAATGCACCCGGGGAAACCTGACTTCCTGGGTGTGACTTCACAGCAGACCCATTTGCAGTTCTCCTGCTGTGTAGTTGCATCCTTAGTAGAAGAATTTGGAGCTATCATGCAGCTGGATTCTGTGTCTATGGAGGGAGGGAAATTGGTTGTTCAGGCTTCTCTTACAGGCATTTGCCGTTCAGTAACATAATCTTTGTGCCTTATGTTATCAAGCATGCAGATTCATTTGTTGGAGGTTGGAAATCACATCTCAGTTTTTCTATCTCGGGAGCAATAAGGACAGAGAGTATTAACTCTCAGCCATCTAATGTACCTTTGTAATAAAATGAGAAGATGAAATTAGCTTAGGCCATGCAGATTGTTAATCAACCTGCCAGTCTCAAATAAGTCAGCAGGTGATAGGCCACAGAGCAGTGGGATGATGTTTGGAATATTTTTAAATGAATATTGCACTATGAAATCTTTCTGGTGCTGATTTTCCCTTTTTGTGCCCAATTTAAGAACCAGAAAGATGCTGGCTTGCAGGAAATAAACTACTGTACTACTAATTCTCTTATCTTTTACTGGAAGATATTTAGTCCCTTACTAGAATAAGGGTCACCATAAATTGGAATCGACTTCACAGCACACAGTTCCTATTAGAATGGGATACTGTATATCCCAAATAGAATTAGGAAATTTCATGTTGTTGTCTGAGGACCATTTTTCACCTCATTAAAAATTGTTGTGTGTTCACTTGTGATTCCTAGAGCAAACATAAAATGTGATTGACCATCTCTGTATACATAGTGTGATCAGAATGTGTGGTGTCCAGACATGACATATTTTCCACAGGAAACAAAGTGCCGATGTGTCCCTCTTTTGCAGAGGACAGTCCTCTGTCTGAATAAAGGGCAGTCTTATGCTTAACGGTCTTCTTTAGAAGAAGGGCTCTCTGGTCCAAGTCTGGTTTGGAGAGGAATCCTAAAAATGGAGAGCAGGGGTGGGGAGGACTTGAAAGTGGTTGTTAGTCATTGGCAGCTGGACCAATATGTGATCCACCATATTTCTATTTAAATCATAGCAATTCTTTTCACTGGATTCACAGTGTGGTGTAGTGGATAGGGTGATAAACTAGGACTCTGGGGAACAGGATTCACATTCTTACTTGGCCATGGAAACTCACTAGGGGAGTGGAACTGGTAAAGCCACTTACTTTGGAAGCCCTATTAGGGTCACCATAAATCAGCTCCAACTCGACAGCACACAACACACATATACACACTTCTTTCCATCTATATTTATAAATTAGCACTTCCTAATGATGATACATTTCCTCTTTTTTGGGCTATACTGGCCATGCCTGCCACAGAGAAGACAGTTCTGCCAGAGTCTCAGTGGAGAAAGGCCTTGATTTTAACACTCACATCATGACTTTTGCTGATGCTGTGATGTACCTTTCATAAGACTTTCTCATTTTAAGTTGGAAATGTGTAAGGGATGCACAGTTGGTCATTCTTCCTTAGCAGCTTGTGGTTGACCATCTAATGTCTGAAAACAACAGATTTTGTCCCCCCCGTGGAAAAGGAGAGAAAATTAAACTGGCTCTTGAATTGCCCCAAGTGACAGTTGAACCTCGTAATTTAGAGAGAGGTTAAACATACCACTGCTGGTTTGCGAAAATGGAATGGTAACAACATGTATTGGAAAAGGAGGAGGGAGGAGGAGGTACACTTTTAGAATCACGACACAGTACTGTACTTTGATTTCACATTTGTCACAAGCAAAATATCTCTTCCAGTTATGTCTTAAAAAGCACACATATCTTAAACAATTTGCTCATCTTCCAGGAGCTAAAACTAACATCAAATTACTGTCCTGAATGAAGGCAAGATTAATTAAGCAAAATCTGACTTTTATAGATAAGTATTTAATTCTTAAGCTTTTTAAAAAATCTCCCCTTCTATTCCTTTCGTCTGTTTCCCTCTCTGTCTGTCTGTCTGTCTGTCTGTCTGTCTGTCTGTCTGTCTGTCTGTCTGTCTGTCTGTCTGTCTGTCTGTCTGTCTGTCTATCTATCTATCTATCTATCTATCTATCTATCTATCTATCTATCTATCTATCTATCTATCTATCTATCTATCTATCTATCTATCTATCTATCTATCTATCTATCTATCTGTGCTAACCTGCTTTGAAACTGCTAATTTATGTGGAAGGTACGAGACGGAGAGGAACGTGAAGCCAGGGCTGAGAGAGCTGGATCTGCTTTCATAACATGTTCCAGCAGGGATAATCCCTTGGGCCTTCAAGTTTTATTCTTGTGCACTGGACTTTTGAGTGGAATTCCAGGGAATCATTCCTGTTGAGGTAGCAGCAGCAACAGGGCAGTATCCACCAGAGCAATTTGTGAAATGCTCTGGTTGGTTTCTTTGTGAACAGAATGCCAAAGTGAAAGAACAGCCCCAATGTGAATTCCCCACTGAGTATTAAAAATGATAAAAATGATATTATACTGACAAATGCAATCTGGCAAAAACAGAGAGTGCCTTCCACTTTCCCTCTTAACTGATGCTTCCATCTGAAACAGTAATAGTATCCCAGCTGTACAGAACATTATTTTATTTTATTTTAGCACCAGTGTGTGAATTGTTGTGAACTACCTAATCCTTACTTGCTGGTGCAACGCATTTCGAGAACGGGCTCCTTAAGCGCACCCAACCTGCTTTCTGATTTAACAATAAAGGGATGTTAAAAATGAGCTGTTTGCCAGTGTTGTTTTTATGTGCCGCCAAGTCACCCTTGACTTAAGGCAACCCCATAAATGAGTGATTCTCCAAAATGTCCTTGTCCTCAACAGGTCTGCTCAGTTCTTGCAAACACAAGCCTGTGGCCTCCTTTAGGGAGTCAGTCCATTTTGTGCTTCCTCTTCCTCTTTTCATGCTTCCTTCCACCTTTCCCAACATTATCATTTTTTACCAGATAATCTTGCCTTCTCATGATGGACCAAAAGTGGGACAGCCTGAGTTTCAACTCAAGTTTGCTACACAGAACAGTAAAAATGAGCTTTTAAAAATAACTAGTGAAGAAAAGTCAGTTTTTTACACTACAGCTCCTAGACTATGCTCTGATCGCTGACATATTTTGAGTTGTAGCACAAAACAACAATTCTTACATTAGAAAACCACAAAACATTACTTGAACAGGTAGTTAAGCAGTGGTTCAGCAGATGTTTCTCAGGGTTGCGATCGTACTACAACTCCACCACCACTGTCTTTGCCATGTTGACTGAGGTTGATGGCAGCTGGACACATTTCTCCACCCTACCTTAATGTCACAGTTGTATTTACAGTTAATATCAGACTTACACTAGTGCTTTCAGCTGGTTTAAGACATATTAGTGAAAAACTTGTGGGTGTTTTACTCAATTGCTCAGTTCATCAGTCACTCAGTCAATCAATCAATCAATCAACTGACTAAGGGCCAAAACAGATGTGACACCATTTTAAAAGGTAATTCTTTCCTTTGGGGGAGACAAGGAAAAATGTCTCTTCAAACTGGGGTCTATTAGCCATAGCCACAGATTTATACATGTCTCTGAGCCAAGATACAGCAGTATAATTTGCAATAGAATATCAACAGAATTAGGCACTTCTTCCATTTCCCTTCCTACTTCCTATAGTTAGTACAACGTGCTTTGGGATGTGGATTGATGATAAATACATAAATAAATAAACAAGACATGTTTCTTTAGTTAATGCAGAAAGGGACAAGGCAGAAGAAAGACAACTAAAATTATCAAGGGGCTGATCAACCAGCCTCCTATGTTGAAAGGGACAATATTTACAGTTTTACAAGAGAATAGACATGACAAGAGGTGTATAAAACCATGTGTGGGAGCGAGATTCTGGATAGGGAAACCTCTTTCTTGCTTTCTTACAATACCAGCAACAAGGAAGCTGAGCAGTGGAAAGTTTGGAGCAAATGCAAAGACGCTCTTCTTCACACAACGCCACACTCTAGTCTCTGCCATTTGCCACCAAGCCAGGGATAGCTCGGAGATCACATATATTGCCCTCCCATGAATAATATCATGGCAGAAGAAAGGTAGCTTAGCTCTTTGCATCAGCCATAGAGAGGGCAGCTTCTGCCAGGCTTATCTTCCTCTTCTCTCCTTCCTTTTATGTTATACCTTTTCAGCTGTTAGGCAGGGATAGTCTAATTTTTAAAATATGTGTGCACTGCTTAGAAAATGTTCGGAACTTTAAAAGCTTTACTTAGCAGCAGCGGCCATAAAACAGTCCAGGAGTAGGGGGAGAGAGGGATGGAATGTTAAATGTAGCACAGGGTGGTGCCACAGAAGATTGCGCTAGATAGGGATTCCCCGTGGATATATAAAATAAGCTGTGTTTCCCACAGGAGCAAAGAAATAGAAAATCTACAGTCAGGCAATTTCCAGAAAGAAAAAGCCAAATTTCAGGATGCGCCTGGAAAATTGTGGGTAAGCTTTTGAGATCTTCAAGTCCCTTCAGGAAGCAAGAACTTATAAAAGCAGGTTGTGGGGAGGAGATATGAGGGGGAAAGGGAATCTGGTGATACTGATGTAATGAAGTCAGTGTAGTTAGGGTCTAAAGACAGGTAGAGGGTGCTAGAAAAGCTGACTTCACTGTCTGGATAAGCAAAGCATCCAATCAGCAGGCGGAACTTTTCTGTATAATACGCGAGTCCTATCTGGAATTGGCCACGACAGTTGGCCTCCATCTAGCATTTCTTTTGATCAATTTGCAGCATTTTTAAAATCAAAAGTGGAGGCCATCCACCAGGATCTTGCACCTATTTGAAGACAGTGGATTTAGCTGAGACATCCAGCGCAGCACCTTGTCCCTTGAGAATTATTCAGTTTCAACCTGAGACATCCACAGAGGTGGACAAGGTCCTTGATCACTGCTGAGTCACCTCCTCCTTCCTTTACCCTTGCCCAGCTTGGCTAATCAAAGCTACCCGGCCAGTGATAACTGAATGGGCCAATGAAATAATAAATGGATCTCTTCTTGAGGTGAAATGCTCATTAGGCCTATTAGAAAGAAACCAAGCTTGGTGGTAGACAACATTGGCAATTATAGGCCCAGCGCCAATGTTTCTTTTCTTAGCATGGTAGTTGAGAGGGTGGTGGCCAACCAGCTTCAGGCTCTCTTGGATGAAACCGATGCCCACGGCACGGAAATGGCATTGGTCGCCCTACTGGATTACCTACTTGGGAAGGCTGACAGGACCAAAATACCCTTGCTTGTCCTCCTTGATATCTCAACCGCCTTAGATACCATCGACCATGGTATCCTCCTGGGGAGGCCCTCTGAATTGGGGATTGGTGGCCTTGCTGTCACTTGCCTCCGGTCCTTCTTGGAGGACCGTCTTCAGAGGCTGCAGCTTGGGGAGAATGTATCGGCCTCGTGGTCCCTCAGTTGTGGGATCCCGCAGGGTTTGATCATCTCCTCAATGCTGTTTAACATCTATATGAGGCCGTGGGGGGTTTGTCATCCTGGGGATGTGGAGCTTTGTGCCACCGATATGCTGATGACACCCAGCTCCACATCTCTTTTTCCCCTATCTGCCGCGGATGCTGTTCATCCCTTGGGCACTACCTGGAGGTTGTTCTGCAATGGATGCAGTCGAATGGACTAAGCTTGAACCCAGTCCTGCGGGTGGGTGGCCTCGATGTCAGTGGTTTGGGGAACTCCCTCTCTTTTTTGGGGGGTGACTCTCACCACAAAGAAGTGGGTTCACAGTCTGGGGATCCATCTTGACCCGGTGCTTACCATGGAGACCCAGGTAGCATCCGTGGTTTGGTCTGCCCATTTATATCTTCGGCAGATTGCCCAGCTGCATTCCTATCTAGACGCAGGGGCGCTCACCACATTCATCCATGTGCTCATACTCTCTAGAATAGACTACTGTAACACTCTCTACGTTGGGCTTCCTTTGAGACTGATGCGGAAGCTCCAGATGGTCCAGAACACGGTGGCCAGGCTATTAACAAGGGTGAAAAGATTTCACCATATTTTCCCCACCTTGGCTGCCTTACACTGGCTCCTTATCCACTGATTTCAAGGTGCTAACCATTACATACAAAGCCCTTAACAGTTTAGGCCCTTGATACCTGGCAGAGTGCCTTCTTCCTCCCAGTTCTACCCATATCACCTGCTCCAGTGAGGCTGAGCAATTGAGGGGCCTAACGCCAAGAGAGACCCAGTGGGGAAAAACTAGAAATCGGGCTTTCTCGGCAGTGGCTCCTCGCCTCTGGAACTACTTACCTGTAGAGATCCACCTGGCTCCCTCGCTGAGGGCCTTCAAGACTGACTTGAAGACATGGCTATGCAGGCAGGCCTTCCCTACAGCCATTACCTAGCCTATCTCCCCTTTTCTTTCTTTTCTTTTCTTTTCTTTTCTTTTCTCTTTCTTCTTTTTCTTCTTTTCTTCCCTTCCCATCTTGGACTCTATGATCAATCTGGATTTTATTTTTATGTTATATGTAAACTGCCCAGAGTAGACACGTTCTAGATGGGCAGTTAGTTAGTTAGGCATCCTTCAGTCTCGAGAGACTATGGTAACGTGCCGTGTATAGAAGACTTGGAACAGCGTCTAGTGTGGCTGAGGAGGCCGATTCGAGAGTGACAATCCCTTCCACACTGAAGACAAATACAATCTGTCCCCTGTCCAGCTCCCTGATTTTGCTGCTTTTGTGACTTCCTCTTTGCCTCGGCCTGCTGGACAAGGGTCTCTTCAAATTGGGAGAGGCTATGATGCAACGCCTGCCTCCAGGCTGAATGCTCAGATGTCAGGGTTTCCCATCTGTTGAGGTCCATTCCTAAGGCCTTCAGATCCCACTTGCAGATGTCCTTGTATCGCAGCTGTGGTCTCCCTCTGGGGCGATTTCCCTGCACTAATTCTCCATACAGGAGATCCTTTGGAATCCAACCATCAGCCATTCTCACGACGTGCCCAAGCCAACGTAGATGGTGCTGTTTCAGTAGTGTATACATGCTAAAAATTCCAGCTCATTCAGTATATAAATCTAATAAATAAATCTGGAGAAAAAGCCACACACTTAAAGGGACTGGAGCAAAGACAGGGGAAGATGTGGCCCTCCAGGTGATGTTGGACTACAATTCCCATGTGCCCTAGCCAGCATTCAGCCAATGATGGAGCATGTATTCCAGAAACATTTGGACACCCATGAATTCCACACCTCTGAATTATATTCATCAGGGTGTCATGCAGGTTTCGGGCTACGCATTGGACTGTCAGGATAATGTTATACGAACAAAGGGATAACAGGCTTTTAACCATTCCATCCCAAGGTTCTTGGGCAGGTAGCAAATTTATCAATTTGTCCCAACCCTGGCCACATCACATGTCAGCTGGGATAAATTTGTCTTTTGCCATTTCTGAAATGTGCACTGGCCTGGTCTTTAGTATGTCTCCAGGGGAAGGAAATTCCGAATTCCAGCCACTGAAAAAGAGTGGCAGTGGAAGATGATGGTGGAAGCTTTCTTTTAGGCTGGACCCAGCTTGTTTCAGGGCTTTTGTCAGTAACAATGTTGGTGGTTGTATTGACTTCCCTTTCCCCATTACAATGCTCCAAGTGAGATGTTTTTCCAAGCTGTGACCAGTGACACCAAAGACTGTTTCCTGAATAGCTGTGCAGCTATAAAGTGGGTCTTAATAGGCCCATCAATTAGAAGGAATGAGTGTTAAGTGCGACCGTTCTTTGACCAACATGCTAGGAACTAAAAGCATTAATGTTTGCAGCTTGCACAGGAGAGTCAGGGGGCTGTGACACTCAGAACGATATGTCATCCCATGTCTCAAGTCCTTGCTTGTCCCCCCGCTTAGGGCCTCATCTTGTAGAAAAAACAGGGATCGGGAGATACTATTCCAACAAGGAAAAATGGGATTCTTGACAACCAGGAGCCTCATCTCACGTGGCATGCTTGGTGCTTAATAGTATTTTTTCCCCCCTGGGAGCAAAGCTGCTCATGCTCCCCCAGCACAGCTGTGCATTGCTTGCTGAAACGTAATCTAAGCTGTTGATATGTTCACCCCAAAGTGAACCAAGAGGCCAGGAGATGCAAAAGAGAGAGTTATTTGTTCTCACATTTCTTTATTATTATTTAAAAATAAATAAATAAATAAAAATGGGATTATCATATTTTCGCTGTTCAGCTACTAATGAGGTTTAAGGAATGTCCACTTCACCACAGGATCAACCGGGTGTTCTCACAGGGAGGTGTCAGCATGGATTTCTGCTGATGGTGTCTATTGCTGATCAAACAGAGAGGCAATTAACCAGCAGAGACTTTTTGATCATTGTATTAGTTTTGAAGGGCAGCTGGGGGGGGGGGTTTAAGGGAGAGGAAGGAATTTTTGATCATAAAGCCAATACAGCATCAGTGCTGTAAGAAATAATTTAAATGCACTGGAACACATTCAAGGTTTTGGTATTATATATCCATTTATTTTCAGCATTCATTGGCATAGAAGATAAAATCCCCTCTATGACCAGGACAGATTGAAATGAACAGTTAAAAAAGCCAGCCAGCCAGCTAAAACCACAGTAAAATGTGAAGTACATCCAGACAGCACCCAAAATTAATGTAATTTATTACCAGAGTATGGTATGCCAATAAAGGTTTATTATTATTATTATTACCATTAAATACCATTCATACCTTTGTAGAGCCTGTACTAAAGCTGGTGTCTTGTTTTCCAGCACACTTCACTTTGGGAGTAGAGCTTAAAATGAAACTAGGATTCTAAGTAATTAGCAAAAGCAGCAATAAACATATTGTTTTTGTTTGAAACATTTTTGCAAATGATTGAAAACAAAAATATGTTTATTGCTGCTTTTGCTAATTACTTAGAATCCTAGTTTCATTTTAAGCTCTAATCCAAAAGTGAAGTGTGCTGGAAAAGTGTGCCATTCATTTTACTGTGAATATGCCCATTCATTGACCAATACTTCCTTGGATAACTTGCTTCTGTGCTCCTTCCTGGACTCAGAGTAATCCCAGTCTTTCACTTCCTGACTGTTCCAGGTGCACTACACCAGAGGCTGTAGCTCAAACCACCATCAAATTTGCAGTGCTGCAGGAAACTCGGATATTTAGAGGTATGCTAAAGCAGCTGCACAGTCTTAAGTATACTGTTAGACAGAGACCCCCCCCTAAAGAATCCTGACATGAATTCGACCCACATTTAACTACCTAAAAATAGTTTTGCTGCCTCTTTTGGAGTGACAAGGAAGCTACTACTTTCCTTTCCTTTGGAATTTCGGGGAGAAAGATTCTGTAATTTCATACTGAAACAAAAGATTCTCTTCTTAGATTAATTACAGTACTAATAGAAATCATGTCAGGTTTTTGCAGTGATTTGGCCTAACGCCAGTTTTCTGATTTAGGAAGATCCTGGTCCAATTGCAACAGTCTGCATGGTGTTTGTGGTTGGAAGAATAGTTTTGCCAATGTCCAGAAATCTTTTTGAAACTCTGTGTATTGTCTCCTGTGCTGAATGCAACACTCCCAGCCCTCCAACATGTTTAGCCATACTGGTATGGTATATACTGTAGAATAACTACAGCGTATACTGTAGTTATTCTGATGATTCCCCACCCATGCAATCCTTTCTCTCTCCCTTGCCCCTTCTTCTGGGGATCCACATCTGTTTCTATGGAGACAAACCATAAACATGAAGACTGATCCTTTGTAGGTTGAGGCCAGAGGCAGAAGCTGCCAGTAATTTTGAATGTAGCTGGGTGTGTCAATCCGCACTGATACTTTCATTGTTATTAACAACAGGGTCTCTGTGTGGCGCAATACTGTACAATGTTCAGTAACCATCATGGAAGACACACTGGCTACCCTCATCCTGCCTACCCTCATCCTCCAAGGCTGCATGAATAAGAATATTTAAAGAAAATTATTTAGTTCACATGGGTCTCCACATTTTAAATATGTCTGCTTTTTGTTATACAAAACAAAGAATAACTTTATTTAAAAACAAACAAACAACAAAGCAACAATACTCTCTCCCCAAGACTTTTGGAGGAAAAGAACTGTATAACTGATATGAAATCTAGTAAAAAGTAAATTTGTGTTTTTATGGAAACAAGGATTATTTGTTTGCATTTCTTCATCCATCAGGCATATAACCGTTTGGGATAACTGCATCCTATCACCAGCACTTGACTGGTGGAAGGCTAAGGGAGATAGATAAGGCAGCATAAACTGAAAGGGGAGAACTCTGGTATCTCAAAACAACATTATTCATAAATTAAATATTAGGAAAAGAAGTATTCTAATAACATTTTAAAAAATGATTCTAAATGTGATCATACCCATTAGTCAGAACACTTGGGGGCAGTCATTAAGTAGAATGCCCCTTCTTGCTTTTCCTTACATTTCTGCTTAAAAAGAAAAAAGAAAAAAAGAGTATATTTCAAGGAAAAGGACTGGAACAACCCTGAAGTCTGTGGATGGGAATTAGCATAACAAAAATAACATGATTTTGCAATTAATTTCAATTTTAGAATTGCCTTGATGTTAACTGCAACTTGTAGACGCTTTGAATTAATGCTATACATAAGTGTTGACTTAACAAATCCCATTTATTTAATGGGTCTACCCCAGCTGGAAATAACAATTGGATTTAATTCATAATTTCATGTTCCCTTACTAGAGATTTCCCTTCACCAGGAACTCTTAAACACTATACCATCCACTGGGAAAATGTTCGTCACCACTCAGTCCTGGCATCCCTCAGTAACTGGGTCTCAACTGAGGGCAGCAGTGCTAACTATTTCTCTCCCCCAGTATTCCATCTGATCAGGCACTGTATCTGATGATACTATAATATTGATACCCCTCCGTTCTCCTCAAGAGGACCCAAGGCAGCTGTAGTAGACAGAAAACTCTCAGTGTGACAGTTGACTCCATTTTTGGGCACATGACCCTCTGCAATTCACAGACAGCTGGCACAGAAAGAAAGGGAAAAAAACCCCAAAAATAAATGCACCTAGAAGTAAAAGATTTCTGAGCCATGGACTTAATTTTGACTGCCAGGACAAAATGGAGTTGAATGACTTCCATGTAGACTACCTATTTATACCAGACTGTTTCCATTTTAGCAATATATTTTGCAGGACTGGTGGAATTTTTTTTAATGCTATTGTAAAACACTTGAAGATCAGACACTCTTGATGGAAATAGACTTGGACCTGTATCTTATTGCTAGTTTTAACTCAAAAGAATCAATTGCTGAAAGGCAAGTCACTGCTTATGTAAATCCCATTGACTCATCCGGCCTCTTTTTGTTGGGATTAGAGATAGGATACTTGGAGTTCTCCCAAAATACAGTATCCACATTTACCTTCTGTCCATCTTTGTCCTTACAATTTTAAAAAAATTGTCAAGAGGGAAGGAATATACATTGACATGGGAAAAAAGTTACATGGAAATCTTTCACGAGTAGGTCCTCCTGACAGTTCCACAGTGTGAGAAACAAAGACAGACCCTCCCTCTGGATGATAGAAAACAGGGTAGTTCATACAGTCCTTAGAATGCAGGGTCCAGGTGTTTGTTTTTTTAAATCATACCACTCTGCCTGCCTATTGTGGGCTGAATATATAAATTCTCAAATCTAAACTTGTTTTGCATGAATCCATGCAATGTGTCAGGTCCTTGTCATGTTAGTTTTGTTGTAACAAAAAGGATGACACATATAAAAGAACCAAACTTGCTACCATAGCTTGAAGACTATCTGGTTTACTCAATGAACAACTTTCCTGCTTGTTTCTGCTTTAGGTATAAACTGACCCTAAAGTACCCAAACTCCACAAGGGAGCAAAATGTTCCCTTTATGTTCCTAGGACAGTTTATATTGTAAAAAGTTCGGAAAGATAATTTATATGACAATATTCCACACTTTAAAAAAAATTACCTGCTTTGATCATCAGTCTTCTCCAGCCTGGTAACAACCCCCCCCCCAGGTCGGACTCTTGGTCCTTTAATTTCCATTTGGTGAGTTTCCTACCATTAGAAACCTGTTCAGGCTCTAAGATAGGCCAAAGCACACCCCCGCCCCCAGGCTAAGCTCTTCTAGGCTGGCTGGTACAAGAGATGGAATGTTATCTGCTCAAGTGTTTTAATTAACTGAATTTCTATTTCATTATTTCCGTTTTTTCCGCCGTTGTGAACTGTTTTTTTTCGGACGGGGACTTCCCTGGAAAAGTAGTTCAGGAACAAAAAGTGGTTTTCAAACCAAATACAAATAAAGACACGCTTATTTGAGGGAACATGTCAGTCCCCATTGGGTCGTTCTTTTGAATTTCTGACCGTCTTGGTCTGTACTTGAGGAATATGGTAACAGGGGAACGGGGGAAATAAAGATCCTCGCCTGACCCTGCAGGCGTTTTAACCGGGTGACACCCCCCCCACACCCCCCGTTTAACTTAGCAACCCGCGTTCTTCTTCCAAGACCTTGAGAACCACCACATTTTGCGTGCCGGGTCGTGGTGGTGGCGACTCGCGCCGAGCGCGCCCTATTTCCCTTCTTTGGAACGAAGGGGCGGCGGCGCCCCCACCCCCCCCCCGACGGAGAGAGAAGGGCCGGGGTTCCAGAAAGGGGGAGGCGGGAGAAGAGGCCCGGGCGCCAGGCACCCAGAAGAGGGGGAGACGCCTCAGAGGGAGGAGGGCCGGTCCCTCGAGCGGAGGAGGAGGAGGAGGCGGAGGAGGGGGCGGGTCCGGCAGGCGAAGGGGGCGGGGCCCGAGGCCCCGGCCGCTCCTGCTTGGGCGAGCGAGGGGCGGCGGGCAAGGAAGCGGGCAGGGTCGGGCTGCCTGGAGGTGCCTGGCGAGCGGAGGGAGGAGGAGCGCGCCCCACCGACCCCGCGGCACGAACGAGCGAGCGAGCGGCGGCGGCAAGAGAAGGAGGAGGCGGAGGCGGAGGAGGAGGATGCCGAGTCGAGCGGCTACCGAGCGCTCCGCCGCGCTCCCCTCCGCAGAAGCCGAGCGCCGGCCAGGCAGACCATGTGGCTGCGCCGGGTTCCGCTAGGGACGGGCAGGGATGAGTAGGTGAGTGGAGGCGGCGACGGCGGCCCCGGCGCTGTCAGGGGGGCCGCCGCGGAGCACAGGGACATGTGGGGGGCGGCGGGCGGGTACGGACAGGATGGGGCGCCACGGTGGGTGGCCGAGGGGTGGCCACGGCCGGGGGAGGAGGCGCGCCGGCCTCGGAGCAGAGGGGGGGGGGCCCCGCTCCGGACGGGATCCCGTGGACTTTGGAGTTGTCCGAGGAGGGAGGGCGAGGTCGCCCTGGAGGCTCCGGGAGCGATCTTCGGGGCTGGCTTTGACTGGCGCAAGTTGTGGACGGGCAGCTGGAGATGCGCGCGCGGGGGCGGGGGGTGTCGTAAGGCGCCCGCCCGGGTCCCTGCCTGGGTCCGGCCCCAGCGGGGCGCAAGCCAGGGGCGCTCCTGCTTTCCCGGGAGGGTGGCGGTAGGTTGGTGGGTGGCGAGACGGTTTTGTTTGGGATCGGGGAGGGTGCGCACCCCCCCCACGGGAGTGGGTGGGATTTGTGCGGTTTGCAAGGGGGGGCTGGTGCGGCTGCCGCTCAGGGCCTGAGGGGGGGGGCTGATGGCAGGGGACCTGGGAGGGCTTGACCGCGGCGCAGTGGAAACACCGGGGAGCGCATATTTGGGACGGGGTGCGTTGTCTGGGGAGAGATCACGCCGGGGGGGGGGAGGAGGGAAAGGGGAATTGGAGGGTGCGGAAGACCTCGGGAGCTGCTCCTCGGTGCCCGTTGCAGGGGAGTGGGTGCCTGTCGAAAAGTGGGCGCGGGTGTCTCCAAGCACCGCCGTTACTTTGGAGGACCGTGCCTGAGGCGAAACATCCCAGTCCCCTGGAGCCCCACAGGGCGGGACCCCCTCCGCCTAGCCGGCCCTCTGCCTCCCCAGTGCCAGTCCCTGCTGCGTCAGCCTGGGCAGGAGGAGGAGGAGGAGGACCCCCGATGTTGGGGAGCCCGCGGAAGCTGCCGGGGGGGGGGTGTCCTCCCGGGAGAGAGAGAGAAAGAGAGAGAGACGGAGGGACACGCTGGTCGGGCAGAAGCCCTGCGCGGAGGAGCAAAAAGGGCTCCCGGGCTTGGGGAGGAAGCTTGGCTGGTGCTTTGAGGAAAGGCTTTCAAGCGCCAGGGGCCTGTGGAGATTTCTGGGTGTCTCTGGGAGAAGGAGAAGCAGATTTGAAGAAACGGTCTATTGGTCTCTGTGTGCGTGCGTGTGTGTAACACACACACACACACACACACACACACACACACACACACACACACACACACACCTGCACAGGTAGATAGCGAGGAGGGCACCGCACATCAGTGAAGGGGAGCTATATTCCCTCTTGGTGAGGAGGATTGGGGGCATGTAAAGGGGACCAATGAGAAAGGACGATCTGGTTCTGTGTGTAAGTGAAATAATAATTAAAAATATGTTTCATACACAGAAGCAGGCTTGTGTTTTCACCTCTTCTTGCACAGCAGTTGGGGGATCGTGGACTGAACAGTGGCATATTTGGGGGCAACCAGAAGCCAGGGCCCTTTGTTTTGTGTGCTGGGTCTGCAGTGACCCCTGGGGTGAGAGAAGCAGCCGTCTCTTGAGGAATTTTGATTCAGCGTGGCAGTGGCTGTTCCCTTTTCTTTGCCACTGTCCAGGCTCTCTATCTTGCAGGCATAGGGAGGAGGGGGAGGAGAGGGGGTGTTTAAAAGTGGGAGCCCCCCCCTCGCTAACCCATGCATTTCCTATTGATTGCCTTTGAAAATCCCCTCAGGTTGTGGGTTTAGTGAGCTGTCAATTAGCCAAACTTGCAAGGAGCACGCAGAGTGGCTTCAAACAATGTCAGTTTGAGGCAGCGTCTCTCCCATCATCCATGACATTATTTTGCACACTCTAGAAATGCAATCCCAGGCAGGAATGGAGGTGGGGGGGGGAGGGAACATGGAGGGGTGCTTTCTGATCTCTGGTCAGGAATGGAGTTATGTTGCTGATTTCCAGTCTTGCTGCATCATTTCAAGAATTTGATCTTGAGGGCCTCATAGACCCAGTATGTGCAGACACATACACTCCCTCTCATCCTGAAGGCTGCAGAGTAGCAGATGCATTTGAAGGGAGGGGGGGAAGATCTGTTTGAATTTTTAAACAAAAAGACGGTTTGCACTGATTAATATCTGTTCATTCCTGGACCTTTTATCAATAGTATGGCTTTGACAGTGCAGTGAATTGAAGAGGCATGACATGCCTAGGACTTTGATTCTGACCTTACCTCAGATTAAGAATTTGGTCACTCTTGTACTCTTCCTGAAGCAAAAATATCCTTTATGACAGGTTAGGAGAACAGGTTGTCCTCCAGATTTTGCTGAACTCCAATTACCATCATGCCATTTGCTGCAGAGATATGACACGAGTAGGAGCCCATGAGCACCTGGAGGGCCAGGAGTTCCCCACCTTTGCTTTACGGGGTGTGGCCTGTTCCATGTCATTCAGGCTATTCCTTCCTCTAGCTGAATAGAAAAAACAGGTGTGCCAGGACTGGCCATAAGCAACACAAGACATCTGGTGGCACCTTAAAGACTAGCATCTTATTTGACACAAGAAGTGGGCTCAAGCCACTTCTTCAGAGGCGTCTGAAGTCTGTGAAATGCAAGAAATGGGCTGTAGCTCATTTCCTCAGAGGCATCCGAAAGCTTAGGCTGAAGAAAACTTGTTATTCCTCAGAAATATCACAGAACACCTGTGTGTGTTTCCTGCAACAGATTTACATGGCTAAAAACTCTGAACATTCTTAAAACACTGGAAGCTAATAGACCGAATTATTGAACACGTTCGTTTGTTTGCTTGTTTGTTTACTTATTTATAAAAACCACATTTAAAGAACAATTAATTGCTTTATTTGGTATATTCTCTTCCATTTGCCTTCTAAATCAAAACAGCCTATGTTTAAAAATGCAGAGTGTGCCTTAGCAGTACTCTGCTGCATAGCTTAGCTTCTCTGAGGAAATTCAGACTCTTTGTGTTAGGTCAGGACGGATGGTCTTCACAGTTATTTCATCTGCCCTTAAAATCCAGGAAGGATGAAGGACAGAGCAGACCTCTAGAATCATTCCTTTCTTTTGTCGTATTTCAGCTAAATATGTCCATAATTGTTCCGTTTTGGTCTCTGGGAAGGTTTACTGGAGCCTGAGGTTTGTTCACAGCCTCTGGGTCATAGGGCTGTATTTAAAGCCCAGGCGTTGTTCCAGTTTCATGTGTATATTTGTGAAGGGAAAGTGGTCTCCAAAACAATGGGTGTGAGTGTTTAAAGTGTTGAGATTTCTTTTTTCAGTCACTAAGCTGATTTTTAAGGTGAAAAAGAACATCATAGCTTGGTTTTGTTTTCAGAATGAATGGAGTATGAATGGAATACAGAGTAAGTGTGAATGCGTATAGCAGTGTTAAGTAAGATTGAGCCTGAGATGCCTGTATGCATTTCGGGAAACCCAAGCCATAATCTTTTGTCATCTGTTTGGGAAGTGCTGATATCTACCTAGGCTGATACAGTACAAATATACTGATTGCAAATGATCTGTGTTGCTTATTTTTGGTTAATTTTCCATAGATTTCCAAATTGCTGCTATTCAATCAGCATGGAAGGTCCCAATACACAGAATGTTCTTTGAATGGCTGCTTTCTTTTAGCTAGTGAGTAGTTTAAAACTGAGGCTGTAAGCTTTAATTGGGGTAATTGGTAGATTGATCAATGAAGGTTTTAGTTGATTAACTGGTGGGACCAACTGTAGTCAGTGAGGTTGTGAACTGAGGATACGCTTGCTTGTTTCTTGATGCTGTGTTGCTTCTGGTACCTTCCTATAGCAGGGAATGGAAAAATAAAGATGATCTGCTGATGGGCGAAACCCGTTGCTTCTTAAGGATGCAATCCTATACAGGGCCATTGGAAGTAGGTCCACGTTGAAGTAAGTGAGGCTTTATTTTGAGTAGATATGAATAGGATAGCACTGTCAGTTGGATTATCTTGAACTTCCTTCAGATACCTGTGTTGATGTTTGGGCAAGATGCAAATTTAAAGTTAGCCAGTTTGTTTAAAAGCAGCTGATTAATAAATTGAAGTGCTTTAAGACCTATTGCACACTTACTTGAGAGTAAGTCCTGTTGATCTCAGTTGCACTTACTTATGAGCAAGCACACTTAATATTCTGTTGAAAGCTTTGAAAGCTTCCTTCTTGGTAAAGTAGTGCTTGGAGGGAACAACCATACAAGGTTAGAAAAGAAATGGGCCCTGTAACTGTTTATGGTTTGAAGTGAATAAATGCTTCCTCCCCCCCCACACATAATTCCTTCTTAACATTGCTTTTTACCCCAAACGAACCAATTTACAAAAGGTCTACAAGTGTTTTTAGAGCATGCGTGGTCTGGGATTGTACATTAAAACTTGCTCTTGATTATTTGCATTTGCTTCATCTTCCATAGCTGGTTCCCTCCAACAAAAAATAATGTCAGGATTGTTTTAGCTTGGGAAAACTGAGTCTTGGTTTTCTGGGGCTCAGATGTGCCAGCAAGTGGGATGTGGGGGGTGGGGTGGGCACAGTTTGTGCAGCTTAAGCTGCAAAGAATCAGAAAGCTGCAGCTCCTTTCACAATGAGTTTTCTTTTAACTTGGCTCTGGAGAACGCTTTAACTAGCGGGCTTTGTCTTGGCTTCTATTCTCTTTTTAGGACAACCCCCCTTCTCTTTTCCCTGCATTCTTTCCTTTTGCCATTATCATTTTGATTAAACAAAAAGGCAACTTGTGTACCATATGGATCATGTTAACAATTGCTTATCAGAGAACCCTCTGTTTTCTGACCCTTTCTGTACACCTCGCTCTCAGATCCTTCGAGGTGGTTCTTTTAATAACAACAGCATCTTCATTTTGAAGCAAGCGGGTGTTGCCTGTGGAGCCAGTTTGACCAGGAGTCTGTTCAACACACACACGCACAGTTTTTCCCTGTCTATGTGCCCCTTTTATTTGTCACTGGGAGCACTCTTTTTGCATTTCTACTGCTAAACTTGTTCATGTGGACCTAGTTTGTAGAGAATTAGCCAGTTAAACTATTCAGTTAGCTATGCAGATATCTTTGTGACAACGGTATACTGTAATTTTGTTTTATAAAAGATATATTTTCCATTTTGAAAACAGGATAGAACTCTAGGTTAAAAATACAACCTTTCCAACACCACACCTCAGAAGGCTTAGTTTCCCCCCAAAGATTATGGCCTCTACAGTTGTGGAGTAACTTAGTTGCTACCCATTACCCCTGTATAGCTGGAGAATATTGGTAAGGAGATGGCACATTCCTGATGTAACCAAACCTTCCTTTTTCAAAGTTGCTTCAAGTGGTAATGGTGGGGGCAGCTAGAGAGTAGCCGTCCAGGAGACACATCTTTGAGGTCATTGTGGAAAACTTTTCAATAAGCCTTACTTAGTAAGCTGTCATAATGAAACATTCACCTTTGGGGATTATTGCTTAAAAATCAAGAAAGTATTGTAACAGCAATCTCCCCTTGGAAATTCATCTGGCCCCCTCGCTGGGTGTTTTTAAGAGCAAACTCAAGACCTGGCTCTTTAGGCAGGCCTTCCCTCCTGTCAATACTTAATTTATTCATTGCCATATCTTGTATTATTGTTGTTCTGTTTTATATTGTTATTAGTTGTACTGTTGTTAGCTGCCCAGAGTAGACTTCGGTCTAGATGGGCGGAGTATAAATAAATAAATAAATAAATAAATAAATAAATAAATATACAATACTGTATGGTTATGCACATGTTTACAGTGTAGACACAGCTCAGAGTGACTTACATCACACAGCCAAAAATGCTAAGAAAAAGGACAAATATACAAACATCTCAGCTTACCACCCTTACCTATTTTCATCCTCCTGCTCCTTTTAAGGGGACTCAGGGAAGACACAGACTACAGTCTGGTAACCATGCCTCATATTTTATTGCTCCTGTTCCCTAATATCTTTTAGCTTCCGTAAGTAGGTAAGCTGCAAATGCCAAACAGCTTCATTCCTGTAGGTTGCCTTTCCCATTAGGCTGCTAGATCCTTTCCCCTTCACAAGCTGTTTCACAGAGTACATGCTCTTCTTGGGTTTGTTGCCACCTGTCTCTAATTTATTTATTTATTTATTTGATTTATACCCCGCCTATCTGGACTACCAGACCACTCTAGGCTGCTTAAGATGAGCTTCCTCTGAATTTTCTGTACTCACCAGTGGTGAAATGTGTAATGGGGGGCTGTTAGAAGCCTTACAAAAGTGTGTGTATATTGCACTACACATACCTAAACTAACCCAAGGCATCCAACAGGTATTCACTGACTTTTTGCTGTGCCTGTCCTCACTGGGTGTGACCCAAGTCCCCCCTTTTTTAAATAACATTAATATATGGCCTCTTCTAGACCTCGTTTTTGTGCTTGCCTTTTCATAAGGCATAACCAACTTTTTCCTCTTAGCTACATCTGGGCAAAATATAGCAGAAGACCAGTGGCTGAGTTTCCCATGATTTAACGAAAAGTTAATTGAAAACATCCACAGTGGGCCTGTTGCCTAGGGAGGAGGCCCTGAAATACATCAGAATCATGAGTCTGAAAAGGGTCTGTTATTTCTTTTATTCCTACATCATTTCCAATAACTAAACCTCCACTTGCATCTCAGGTGGAAAGAGTTCATCCCCAAACAACTGGCACACACTGGTTTCAAGCCGTATATTTAAGTTTTACACCAAACAAGCACAAGAGCATGCAAACTCTTAGATGGCATCTCTCAGGATCTCCCAGTTGGCATGTTCATTGGCCTTGCTGAAGACGCTTGTGCTGTTTTCAACTTGATTTAGAATAATATTTTCTGTGGTTCCCATTTCTCAGGGTGGTTCCCTCTTTCTGGTTGGCTTTTCAAACTTGATTTCCTTGCATTACCGAGGATCTGACACCGCTGAAGTGGGAAGGTTAATTAGAGTACAAGTGTTGCTGGACTGGAGCTAAAGTGAACTGATTGTGGCGCTGATCTAATTTTAAGAAATGGGGCTGTTATGGCGGCGGCTGCAGCAGAAGCAGCAGCAGCAAAGAGAGCTTTGTTTTCTCGGCTGCCATAGCATCTGCAAAGTGTCATCTGCTGGAGCTATTCTGGGTGGCGAATGGCCTGGTAAGTCCATGCTGTTTTCACCCAGAGCTGGAGATAAGCCCTGTCTGCTGAGATGTATTTGCCACCTACTTAGCAGACAAAGTTGCTGTTTTGGGATGGCTCAGAGAGAACCTGACAACCATTAGCTTACGGCACAGTTAGGATGAGGGCTGAGAAAGTTTTGTCTTATTCTTTTTCTTTCTTTCTTTCTTTCTTTCTTTTTTTTTTACTAATGCCTGTACATTAATGAAGATGGTCTATTTGTGAATTGTTAGCTTAAGCAGGTCCTAATGATTAGGGGCAATTCAGAGAAACTTGTATCATTGGTTGCTTCTGCAATAAATGCTTCTCCTGGGAAGGGGGATACTGTGCTGGACTTTCTGAAGTAGAGCTTGGGAAAGGGTTTTGTTTTGTTTTGTTTGTACATCTACTCCCAGAATCTTGCAGCCAGTGTCTGAAGGCCTGTTGCCTGAATATAATCTTTTTGGAAACCTGTGGGCCTCTAAAAAGTCTCAACCAGGTTGTTTCCTTGCGTTGCTTTCTTCCTATGGAGCTTAGATCTGTCCCTTGCTTATGATCTTACTTGCTCTTTATTCTACTCCTCCTTGCTTTCCTCTGTTTTTTCCCTGTTCTGTTTGCCTTCTTTTGGTTTGCAAAATACAGGCACAGCAGAGTCCAGATGAGGTAGCAGAAGACCTGTCATGGCCCTTCCATATTTTAAAAAGTAATTAACAGCAGGTAGCCATAACAATGCCAGGGATGTGGTGGCGCTGCGGGTTAAACAGCAAAAACCCTCTGGGCTGCAAGGTCACAAGATCAGCAGTTTGAATCCACGTGATGGTGTGAGCTTCTGTCGCTTGTCCCACCTCCTGTCACCCTAGCAGTTTGAAAGCATGTAAAAATGTGAGTAGATAAATAGGTACCACCACAATGGGAAGGTAACAGAGTTCCGTGTCTAGTTGCGCTGGCCACGTGACCACAGAAACTGTCTACAGACAAACGCTAGTTCCATGGGTTGGAAAAGGGGATGAGCACTGCCCCCTAGAGTTGGACACGACTGGACAGTTGTCAAGGGGAACCTTTACCTAGCCATTACAATGGGGAAGGTTTGAAACTTACCTAGATTCATTGTTTGGTAACAAGTAGTCTCACCCCATTTTTTCAGCATGAAAAAATTAAGTTCTCTCCCCAATATTCATGTTTGTCCTGTGAGAAAAGCATATAGATATGACATGAAGGATTTAATTTCTCCTGCATCACTGGGATTCCAGACAATCCACTTCCTGTTTGCAGTTTGTTTCCTGGCCCTCCTTGCTTTTCTCTAGGTTCTCAGCTCTGTCAGTCCTCATACTTGCTCCTTTCTTTACACCTGCCTTATCTGCCAGGACTTCATTGGGACACTCATACTGAGCACGTAGCTTGCACTGTTTGGGCTTAAAACTAATTTCGCTAGTATGAATTAGTTTAGGACTATTGAATCAGTGAAGGGACGTGGTGGCGCTGCGGGCTAAACTGCAGAAGCCTTTGTGTGCTGCAGGGTCAGAAGGCCAGCAGTCGTAAGATCGAATCCACGCGACGGAGTGAGCTCCTGTCGCTTTGTCCCAGCTCCTCGCCAACCTAGCAGTTTGAAAGCATGTAAATGCGAGTAGATAAATAGGTACCATTTCAGTGGGAAGGTAAACAGTGTTCCGGGTCTAAGTCGCGCTGGCCACGTGACAACGGAAACTGTCTTCAGACAAACGCTGTCTCTACGGCTTGGAAACGGGGATGAGCACCGCCCCTTAGAGTCGAACACGACTGACTAAAAAATGTCAAGGGGAACCTTTACCTTTACCTATTGAATCAGTGGGATTTACTGAAATGTTGTCTTGCCATTCAGCAGCTTAGTCTGTGAGGTTCACTCTGGTGGGGGCTGTCAGCTGGGTTTAAACCTTGGTTTTGTTTCCTTCGACCAGCCTTGCCAAACTCTAGAAATTTCTGCCATACTGGTTTGTCTTTAGGCTCCATAAGTGACTCAGGGTTTTTAAAGAAGTCAACGAAAGGAGGATACTGTATCATCTTCTGTGATCCCTGTACAAGGGTGTCTGTGTTTGGGCCATCAAGAGTCCTCCTCTGTTGATTCAACAATGAACATAAATACTTGTCTGGTGCAAGAACTGGAATTTGATCTCAAGGCAGGCATAGTACCATTCCCTTCTTTGGACATGGTGGCAGTGACTTTTTGTAGCCAGGAGCAGTAAGAGTATTGTACCTAGGACCTGGGAAATCCAGGTGCAAGACCACGCTGAACTGTGGGATTTGGTGGGTCACCTTGGGCCAATCATTTCTCTCCCTCTGCCTGAGATGCCTTGCAGGGTTGTTGTGAAAATAAAGGAGGAGAAGATGACATGTGCTACTTTAAGCTCAAAGGAGGAAAGACAGGATATAATGATAATAAGTAAATTAATGAATGGTAGTCTCCATCGCCTTTCTTCCTGGTCTCTTGGTGATCATGCGCTCAATACAAGACTCAGAGCTTCTCAAGAAATCAGAGAAAGGCAAGACGATCCCTATGCAGGCCCTTTTCCCCACTAATTTCATTGTTATCTGACATTCTTTTTAGTATGAGGCCCAACTTGCCATCTCTTCCCAATGGTTTTTCCCCACTTTTTCTGTTAAGAATACATATGCGGGTGGGAGTACAATAACTGAACTAAGCAGCGCCTCTGCTCTCCTGCTGGTTCTAATGTGCTCTGTCATTAGTTTTGTCATGGCCAAAGAGAAATGTTACTCAAAACTGCTGATGTGTACACATTCGGCCCATGTGCCAACCTGCCCAATTTAGCATGTAGCGGGATAGTTCCATGGGATCTATGTACAGTACCAGAAAGCCGCCTTTGTGGCTATTGTAATTGGGTAGACAGACTCCAAGACTACTGTAGCTCTGAGCTATAGAAATTAGTTATAGGAACTATGATTTATTAATGTGGCAACAAAGTGGGCAATTGGCACAACATTTCAAGATCACATTGCTGCAATATAAAATCTACAATAGTTTCCCATTGGGTGTTGGTTTTAATCTTTGACATTCCCAGTGAGCTAAGAGCTGGCCATTTGAAAGGTTATTTATTTTGATATGAATTTGCGTTATTATTAAAAGTTAGTACCTGTAACCTTTTGATGACCCCCCTGTTTGGAGAATCCTGCTAGTCAGGCAGGCAGAAAAGAGTTTGCAACTGTGGGACAGATTTTATGGCAAGACCTTGGAACACTGATTTTTTTTAACAGTACATGCAGGGTTTTTTGTTTTTTTTTACTCATTAAAAGGATTGACTCTCTAAAAGAAGCCACACACTTGAGTTTACAAGAGCTGAACAAGGCTGTTGAGGACAGGACATTCTCAAGATTGCTCATTCATAGGGTTGCCATAATTTGGAGGTGACTTGACAGCAAGTAACAGTAACAAAAAGTTATTTTTAAAAAATAAGTAACAAGTGTTGCTGTTGTTGTTGTTAAGTTGTGTCCGAGTCTTCGTGACCCCATGGACCAGAGCATGCCAAGCCCTCCTGTCTTCCACTGCCTCCCAGAGTTGGGTCAAAACAAATGTTACTTGCTGCTTAAATAGTGATACATTAATTACGTATTGCTTTCTCATTACTTTCAATGGGTATTTTAAAAACATCATTTTAAAAACAAGTGACGCTTCCCTAAAAGTTGTAACAAGTAAATGGTACTCATTGCACTTTTTTAAAAAAAGTTGTCAACATTTATTTTAAATTTAACATTGTTACACTCTCATTACCCTCAAAAGTAACATGCTTGTCATGTGTTACTTCTCAGCTCTTTTTAGTATTTGTTTGCACCCAGAAATTATACATAAGGCACTGTAGCGAAAGAGGTCTAGGGGGTTGCCTCTTGCCTCTTTGTTGTTGTTGTTGATTTTCCCATAAAGAACTAACAGCTCCCTCCTGTTCCAAAATGTTTTCTCTGCTGAGTTGTGCCGTTATTCCATTATGTGCTCACAGTTTTTGTGACATAGCAAAATGGTGAAGGTTACAGCTAACATGGTAGTCTTGGCTTTGTGTGTGTTTATTTTGCTAGAGGACTGTGAACATTTTTTAAGAAGGCAAGAAGAGTGCTCCCGGCTTAAACAGAAGGTTGCCATCTGGCATTCTGCTTCTACCAGGAACTAGCCAGAAGTGTGCCTCCAGAATTCATAAGCAGGGCATGAAGGCAATAGTCTCCTCTAATGCATGTTCCTAGTATTCACAGTAGCCTGACATTGCGCATGGAGGTTCAGTGTAGACTATCTCTGAACATGAAGCATTTGTGACAAATAGTCATCATTAGGCCAACCAGCCATGTACTTGTCAAATTCTTTAAGCCAGTGGTTCTTTCTTTTGATCCTCCAGATGTTTGGAATTTCTGCCCCTGAAAGCCCTCCCCACCAGCAAGCATGGCCACTGGCAAGGGGCTATGGGATTTGACGTCCAAAATATGTGTAGGGCAAAGGTTGAGAGCCACTGCCTTAAGCGTTTTATGGCAGTGAATTTGTACAGGTTAGTTGCATGTTGTGCAATAATGGATTTAGTGTTAGAGCACCTCTTTTGCACGCAGAAGGTCTTGAGTCCATTCTGTGGCATCTCCAGTTATGACTCAGAAAGGTGGCTGGTTCAGTCCCAGAGAATCACTGCTGGTCAGCGTCATACGGGGCTATACGGGCCAATGGTCACACTGCTCCATATAAGACGACTTCCTGCATGCATTTGATCTGCCTTGAATTTCTACTGCACTATTTCATTGGATGACTTCTAGTATAAATAAGGAGGGATTTTAAAATAACCTCTTACCACTTTCTCAATGCTATGCATAGTTTTATAGTGTTGTATCATATCTTGTCTTCCTTGAGCAAGGGACTAATCCCCAACATTTTTGCCTCTCCTTGTTGGGAAAGGTTCCCATCCTGTCATCACTTTGATTGTCCCTCTGCGGCTTTTTGCTGTATTTGTGGTAGTCTTTCATAGAAAGGATGAGCACAACTGTACACGTGTCCCAGTCTTATGTCCTGTCATCAGCTGTAGTTAAGGGTGGATTAAATGGGACATGCTGCTAGATTGCTTTCCTCAGACATAGTAAGATCTGGCTTCTTCTATCAGGATATGTTGATCTTTATGGTCTTATTTATGTCTTCCCCCTTTCCAATCCCTGGACTGAATTGCTCTCTAGATTACGGAGCAGTAAACATTGCTTCTTCTCTTCTTAAAGATACAGCAGTTTCCTCCAGTAGCTAAAGGATCTTTTCATACCCTAAACGTTAAGTATCCTATAATATACACATTTTTATATCTGGTGCATCATTTAATCTATAGTTTAGCATATTTTTCTTTTCTTTTGTTATACAAAGCAACCTGAACATCCTGTGAAAAGCAGATCCAAATGATGACTTGCTTTTCTGCTTTCTTTGAGAGAGCAGCTGTTGCTTCTTTTCCTTAGTGATTTTAGTTGCTTCTTTCCATTAAGTGATTTTTGTCTGCTCTTTTACAGAATAATCTTAACCATAGATAGGCAGAAGTACACCCTATAAAACTCGCTAAGGTTTTATTATCTAAGAAGAAGACTTAGTACAGTATTGTACTTCTGGTCTGCAGAGAATTTCCTTTGGCTGCCATTCTAAACAAAGTTGCTAGGGAATGTAAATCATGTTGAAGAGGGACTTATACTTATGCATCACTTTTATATGGAAAGATCTGCTGTGTATCTCTGATTTAGTTTTTCCATATACTGCATCCAGCAGTGCTTCCAGGTGGGCCGTTCCCAGCACTGTCAGTCAAAAGACATTGCCCAATTAGCCTGTGTTTCATTCATTCATTAGTAGTAGGAGAAAAGAGGGAAGGAGCAGTGGGAAAACCTGGCAGGATACAAATTGAAGACATCACATGGACTGCCTGTAAAAGGAAGCACCCTCAGTCTTTTCTATGTGTGTTATCACAAATACCTCTTCCTTCTGTTCAAACTATCTGTTTTTGAAGAAGACTACAATGAAAAATGAAAGCTATCTGGCTTTTTTTAGGTCACTTTATTAACAGCAAACACTTCATGCTACTGCTGTAACTTGAATTTTCTCTCTCTCCCATCCTCTTATTAGGTCAGTGTGATTGGCTCTATATTTTTAAGGGCACTGTTTGTGTTACCTTCAGTTCTGTACCACTTCTTCAAACAGAAAAACAAACATAACGTTTATAGCCTTTTGGGTTGGGGAACATTCTGAACCTTTATTTCACCATAGTTTTCTTTCCCTTTGGACAAAACGTGTGTTTTTGCTAAGAACCTGGCTAAAGTGGGTAGCCAAAGCAATAAAGTATTGCCTTGCCTGCATGTTTGTATGTGTTTGAGAGAGAATGGAATTGGCTGGACTGAATTCTCTGATAAACATTTGGATTGCAACATCTTTTTCCCAACGAGAGGCAGAGCTCCATGCGTATAGTTCCCCCTTAAAAACTGACTTGCCGTTAAAGAAAAACCATCTACACCATTCTGACCACACTGGAAGAAATATGATTTTTTTTTTAAAAAAAAGGTTAATACATTAGTTGGAGGGAATGTTTTGTTGCAAAGCCTCACTTCCTTATTTACATATAATTAACTGTTTTGTGTGAACCAAATGTGGTGAAATATCTGCACACATGTTAGTGGCAAAAGAGTAAAAGTAGCATTGCCATTTTGAATTGGATTATCTGTGTTTATAGTTTGTGTAGAGTAACCAAAGGACTGTGGAAGAAATTTCTGAGATGCTGGCTGATTCTCATCCTAGTGACTGCTTTTACCATTGTGAGAATGAGGAATGGGCCCTTTAAAGTGAAAAACAAACTAAAACTGAAGACTCTGGAAAAAGAGATTCAGGCTTCAACTACCCTTTACTGCAATTTGATTTGCAGCCTATATTATGGCTGAATTCGCAGTCAGTGATCACACAGGAACTGTGGATTGATTTGGGAGTTCAGTGTTCATGGTCCCCTCCCTCCCTCTCTCCCTTCCTCCTTCCCTCTGGACTCACCTCTGTCAAACATTTTATGGTGCACTATCAGACCTCTTGGTTTTGGAAGGGTTGTACAGTGTTCTGAACAAGGTGGTAGCATTCTAGAGTTCTTCACGTGTACAGAAAAACCGCATACCCCAAGAACATATTTTATTTCATTTGGATTATTTCTGTTTCATTCATTCCCCCCTTTTGTCTAGAGTGCTAAACTATTATATATCTCAGTACTGTACTAATAATCAGATGATACAGTGATACAGTATAGCACTAATCTTTATGTACTGTAATTAAAAAAATTGGAGGACTATCGGGGGGAAGAAGGCAGGGGTGGGTATTCCTGCAATCCTGAATATCATGCCTCAACTGCCTACATCACCCAAACACTACCCACAGAGACCTTTCCATCTTTACAAGAATGAATCAACTGGTCACATGGGAAAAACCTATTTGCGTGGTTATGTCTTGAAAAACAACAACTTTGAATTGAACCATATTACAGTATAACCAGAGCAGATTCCACAGTATTTGATTGTGTAGTCACAGCCTCAGTTGTGCCTGAGAAACTGAATTATGTTCCAGAAGCTTACATTGAAATACAATGGTTAGTCTTTAGGGTTCCAGAGTTCTTTTTTACAATTATTTTATTTTTCCAGTATATTTTCTAGAAACATGAAAAATATTGCCACCAGACATTTTTATACTTCTATAATTGTGTTTAATTCTGTACTCAGTGTTGAAGAAGAAACAAATAGTTGCTTGACTTATTTGTTTCTTCTGTTTAGCTGAGCAAATAGTGAGATGGGGATTAGTTTTGACTCATGCTTTATTTTTGCCAGCAACTTTTAGTGCAGTGGGAACATGAGAGTTATTTTACACACATGGTCAGGGTGAGGGAGATGGTGGAAAAGGAAGCACATGCAGAAGTGAAGAGGAGAGTAATCGTAGAAAAGATCCAATTTGTTGGTGGTGTGAAAGCTGCAGTTCACCACCCAGCTTCCTCCAACCATTGATTTTACTGGGTTTCATCCATGATTGGGAGTGGCAGTGTTTTAGGTGTATGCTAACATGTGCTTCTTTCATAAGGGCATTTTACTTTGTTCTGCTGCAGATGAATTAAAAATACGGGCTTTTTATCAAGGTATTTTGTATCTACTTGTATTTTTCCTACATATCCTTGGATCAAATGATCTTCAGTGTATGATATAGGCTACGGTCACACTGGCAATAAGAACTGAATTTAAAGGTCATTTACATTGATTTAGATTTTATCATTCACACAACGCAAGGGTGAAATCAAATGGTATGGGCTGCAAAGCAAGTTGCTGGCAGGGCTTTTGAAAATACCTTGCCCCTAAAATTGATTCAGTTCGATATGGTTTTGTCCCTGTGAATGCCGCTATTGCTTTAATTTGTGCTTGTATGGATTTTGGGTAGCAGGGGCACTGCCTCCCCCCCACCCCTTTAAATTATTTCTTAAAATATTTATCACTGCATCACTTCATCAGTGTGTTCAGCAATACAACTGCCTAACCCTCCATTTGGCTGATGAAGGAGCCGGCAGAGCAACAGAAGACCAGTGGGCGCAGAACTAGCACACTGGACATGGAAGATGGTCCGCTCGCCAGGAGCATTGCCCTGCAAAGCAGCTAGAAGCCTTCCCCATCCCTATTCTCATTTTTTCATAATTAATTGACTGGGGTCACCTCTCTGGTGTTTTCCCCATGGTTTCTAGGAACTATTATGACACCAGGTGGCACCTCTAGACACTTGATTTATCAATATATCACTTACTTAAAAATTAAAATTAAATCAAAACCTTTAAGTACAACCTGCTCCTAAAACAGAAAAGAAATGAGTCAGTTTCAGCAGTGTACATGCCGCAACCAATTTAGATCACCAGAAATAACTCTTATTTCCATTCAGTGCACGTGAACTTAGCCACCACTTTGAATACCATGTGACTTGAACCTGATTTTTTTAAAAAACTGAACACTAGTCGATTCACATTGCCAGTGTGACCACAGCCATAAAAATGCTGGTGTTGAGTGCATGGAGAAGGAACTAAAAACAGGACAAGACCATTATTGTGTATATGAGGCTGGAGGTACAAATGATGCTCTGTAATTGACAGGTAAAGGAGAGAGGTACTTGACTGCTTGGTAAATCCGTAATGCTTTTTTTTTTTTTAAATGAATGGGATAAAGCTTCAGAAATTGATGGCAGCAGGATTAATGGCTGCATAGATCTGTAATTAAAGGGCCAGGGGTGACACACTGCTAACTCGATCAGTGCAGTGGAGGTTAGAGAGATTGAGTGTTTTGAAGGTGATGTGTCTTCCCTAAAGTCGAGGCCTGGGTAGAAAGTTACGGTGCTCATTCTGGTTGCCTGCTTCTGCTCAGCCAACCAGCACAGTTACAGAGCAAGGCACACAGTGACCACAACACATACATGTACGCATACATGCAGAGAGAGAGAGAGAGAGAGGAGATCACAGACATTACACAAAAGCTGCCATCCTGAAGTGAGAGGTGAGATTGTTAAGGAGCTGCATTTTGTAATGTTATCATATTCTGTGGTTTTTCTGCATTCCTACAGAATCATCACGGCTTACACAAAACGCTTGCTGTTTGTCTGCTGCAGAGGGGTGGTATGTGAGAGGAGGAGCTTGGTAATGGGATGTTCTTATCAAAATTCTGCATTGGTGGTATATACGCACAGTATGTGTAGTGACTGGATCACCAGAGTAGTGGCTTGCCGTTAGATGGTCAGGATATAAATATAATAAATAAATAAATCTGATTAAAATGCTTCCAGGACATAGCATAGTAAAGTACTCAAAGTGGAAAAGAAAGAAGTGTTGGTCCAGACTATTTGAAGGATCATATCACCCCCATATTAAGATCTTCTGGGGAGGCTTTTATCTTGGTTGTACCACCTTCCTGAGCTTGTTTGGTCACGATGTGAGAGGGAGGGCCTTCTCAGTGGCCGCCCCCCAAAAGCCAAGTTGGCCCGCCGCTTGTCCTTCCATTGTCAGTCAGAGATCTTGCTCTTCAGGCTTTTAAGCAGTAAGTGTCTCCTGAATGCTTTGATTATTAACTTAACAGATGTAAATTGTTTTAAATTTATATGTAATCTTAGTTTTAATTTGTATATACATTTAAATGTTTCGAAATATGATATTTATACAGTATTTTTTAAACTATTGATTGTTTTATAATTGTAGTTGTTGTGAACCATCTTGGTTCTCTTATGGGGAGAAAGACAGCAAACAAATAACAAACAAATAAACACTTTTGTCTAAGAAGATTGACTCATGGCCCACATATAGGATGGAATTTCCTTCCAATAATGTTAGAAGATGATTTTTATGTAAAAATTGCTAGGCATGTTTTAATAAAACATAGTAGACAGTATAACAAAATTAGATCTCCACCCTGGTTCTCAGCCTCCTGGCTTCACACACTGGTAGTACAGTCGTGCCTCGCTTGACAACGATAATGTGTTCCGTTAAAATCGTGTTAAGTGAAATCGTCGTCAAGTAAAATTAAAAAAACCCGTTGAAATGCACTGAAAACCGTTCAATGCATTCCAATGGGCAAAATACCTCATAGTGTGGCGAACATCCTCCATAGGGCGGCCATTTTCTGGTGCCTATACAGCGAGGAATCCGTCCTTAACACAGCGGGGAGCCATTTTGCACAGCGGGCGGCCATTTTGAAACCCGACGATCAGCTGTTTTTAGATCGTCATAATACTAAGAATTAGCAGGGAACCAATTGTTGTGAAACGAATTTTCCCCATAGGAACATCGTTTTGCGATCGCAATAGCGATTGCAAAAAACCCATTGTAAAGTGGATTTGTTGTTTGTAGACCCAGATAAACTATCAAATTATGTAGGTTTAACAAATCAGTAATGGAGACCATTGAAGATTTTGTTTTTTTGTTTTTAAATCTTTCCAGAAACAGTGTCGCCACAGATTCACAGGGGCAACATGGATCTGAAGTCTATTTCAACTAGATCTGCCATTTATTAAACACATTCTACAACACACACAATGAGAGTGAAACTATCTTGCCTATTCAGCTAGAGCTGAGCATATATGGAACCAGTCCAAAGTGCAACGTAAGCAAGCAAAATGATGATTGTTTTGTGCCTGGCGCTGCTAGATTTCAGACTGATCTATATGCTTATGCTTGCAGATACACCTTTGATCTTCTGAAATTGCATGTCCGAGCAAGGCAACAAAACTGAATTAAAACTAAGAAACAGTTAGCAATATTACACTTGTAAAATATCTACGTGCATATACTATTTTAATCTTACAATGCACCTCATTTTTCATGACTGCTTTTTGTGTGTTTGTTGTGTTTGTGTGTGGGCAATGTTATAGCATTCAGAAGTGTATTGAAAGCCAAGGCTATTCAAATTGTCACCTTGATTTTTTCTTGGATGTCTGAGATCATGGAGAATAAAGCAAAGAAAATAACAAGACAGGTGTCACACAAGACTGCTCTTCAGATGGTAAAGCTGTAGCTTAAAATTCATTTGTGAAACAAGACATGCATGTAACTGTATTGTGGATGAAGATTAGAAACTAGGTATAAAGATTTAGACAGAAGTAATACTCATAGAAAATATTTATTTAATATTAGTCTTGATTAGAATATTTTCCTATTTCCAAATTTCTATACATTTGTATGCTTTTAATGTGATTGGTTGATTGATTCTGTCAGTTGCCTGATAGTGAAAGCTCTCCACAATGGAAGGTAAAACATGTCCCTCAATTAAATATGATAAAAAGTAGCAATCAAACACAATGGACAAAATGAAGAATAATTATTAAGAGGAACATATACCCAAGGTTTTTTAAAAAAGTAGCAGGCTGACAGGAGAACAGTTCTGAAACAGAACTTTTCAATATACCTAGCAGTAAAACATAAAGTTGAAAGGTCTGAGAGGATGAAAAGATGTTTGCCTGACAGACCTCTCTGGAGAGGCATTCCACAGTGGAATGAGGTGGGGAGTTACTACTAGGAAGTCATGCTTAATATTAGTTTATGATGATAGTGGTGGTGGTGAAAAACAACAAAAATACCTGGTGATTCTTCTCTTAGGTTGCTATTAGAACTGAGTGTGTAACTTCAATTTGCATCTCCTTTTTCTTGCAAAGTAACTAACTATTCTGCAGCTGAAAGTAGATGAAAACATCAAAGGTAGATGAAAACAAATCAGGGGGACAGTGTTGCCTCAGTACTAGAAGGTAGCCGTCTCCTGAGCTGGCAATGCTTTGTGTAATCTTTTCCATTAAGGGTTCTAATGTTCTTTGGACTTGAACAGACAGGAAATCCCTTCCTTTATCATCATGAAAGAAGGTGCCTATGCTTAGCCCATTCATAGAATTATGTTTTCATCATGGAACTTGGAGGAAGCAAATATTGTGAAGGTTCACGTTTGAGTACCCTATTAATTTGTATGTCATTGGCTTTCTCCACTTAGGCTAGGCAGTAAAACTAATGCTTTAAAAAGCTTTGGGATATGTAGCTGTCAGATTTCTGGGTGGAGATTGAGAGAAATGCCCATCAAGATCGATCTGCAGAGCTCTGTGAAAAGGAAAAGGGTATCTTGTAAGGTTTTTCCTCTATGCAGGTATATTTTGTTCCGGGTTTTGCATAATTCTGGTTTTACTAATAGCGGGTAGGATGAAGGGACAGATTAAGAATCTGAATCTGGAAACCTTAATTTATTTAAGCAACTTCTTAAATATGTAAGATCTAGGTCGGTGTTGGTCAGGCACTGTCAAGCATAGATTTGGAACCAAAGCAGGTACTGTACTAAAATTTTTGTTTAAGTGAAAGCAGAGATTCTTAGGAACTTTTCTTCTTTGCCACTAAATGCAACATGGACAAAATCCTGGCCCTGAATGATGTTAGGACTTTCTTGGGCTCACTTTAACATAGGTCAAAGCTGAACTCGCTACAGTTCATACATACTTGATGGAGATTCACTATCACAAATGATACAACCGCATAGTTTTTGCATTCTTGTATTTTTGTAGAGGAACACATAGGACAACACCTATTTGCTCTGTGGTTTTTGCTCTATATTTCTCTGAATGAACTAATGCCAGTTCCTGTTAGAGACAGTATGTTGAGTAAGACGGATTCTAGAGTGGCAAAACCAGCTTGGTTTGGATACCTGAGTAACTCAAAGGATTTTTGTTTTTTTAAAAATAAAACATATGTTACAGAAAATTTTCCTTTTTTTATGACTGTGTGACAGAGACATGCAGTGTGGCTAGAGTAACCAGCCTTGGATTTGGAAGGCCTGGACTTAAGGTCCGGCTCCAGCCTTTAGTTTTCTAGGCATGCTTGTCCCCATCAAAAAAACTTCCATTAGTAGCCATGAATCTTCTGCCGTCTTCTGTGGAATGGGCACAAGGGGCATATACAAACTAGATTAAACAAAAATAGAATGAGATGCTTAGATAGCAGAATAGTAAATGGAAAGAAAAGTGGTGAACCCTTGACCCTTAAGCGGCCTTGACTGGAAATACATTATTTTAAGCAAAAGTTTAACTGAAGGAAATAGGGTATCACACAGAACTCTGCTGGGTAGTCACTGCATAATCTGCTCCCTACAAACCAGACATTCCTCAGAGACCAGGAAGTGGAGGTCTAATCTTCACTGAGGGTGATCAATTTATGTTTGGGGTTTGTGTGATGGAGTTCTCCCCCAGATGCACAAAAAGATTGTTACATGCATGAAAAGTAGAACATCAGATACCGAGGATAAATTTCTAAAATTTGCTGGGAAGTAAAATGGGGAAACCTGAGCTTGTCGGAAAAAGCAGGGTGAGGTACATGTAATAAAATTAGAAAGTGCTGGAATTCCATCTTTGTAGAATGTGTTAGTGTTGAGAAACAGTGGGGGTGGACACACACACACACACACACACACACATAATCAGGAAGAACAATATGAAAACCTCCTGTGGGCATGGGGTCGGGGTAGAATGAAGAGCAATACTCAAAGTATTACAGGTAAGAATAAAAATAAAAGAGCAGAGCGGGAAAAAAAGACAAAAGCGTAGTTGCACCTTAAAGACTTATATTTTTAATGTGAGCTTTTGTGGACCAGTCCACTTCGTCAGACATAAGAGAAAGTGATCTAACATGGCAAATGTTAAAGTTAAAGAGAGGGAGAAATCTGGGCTTCTGGAAAAGGCATCTGCAAAGGGGAGCCGGGGAGGCATCGCTAGCCTTTCAGCCCATAGAGGTGGCCTGTAGAAAAGAGCTGTCAGTCAGGGAACAAAGGCAGCCTGGAGAGGCCTAAACAGCCCTAACATGAGCCAGATTGAACATGTCGTGCTCTGAGGCACTCCAAAGGGGTGGGGGCTTCACCAGGCCAAAAGCTTCCCACTCATATATAGGGGAGGGCCTGGAGCTTGGGGAATATGAGATTCCTTTTGAACTTTATGCTCAAGATAACTGGGGTTTTTGGGTGTGTGTGGAGTTGGCTTCAACCCCCCCCCCCCCAGAATTCAGTCCCCGAGGCAGGCTGTAATCCAAAGCGTTGGGGAAGGGGGAGGTGATGCATCAAGTGAGATGGCAAGGATTGTACAAGCGAGCGGGTGCTGGCCTTTGATGTCCTTTGGCAATCTTTCTTGAGTGCAAAATGGGAGCTGAGTTTCTAGAGTGCATGTCTTCAGTAAATACTGAATATCATGCGTGGCAGGCAGGCAGTATCACCCTTCCTCATGTATGACAGCTACCTTGAGGTCATTGCCCTTTGCTCCATGGTGAATCAGGCATGTTCATATAATGCTTTTGTTCCCCTTAGGTAAATTGAACTGGTTTTGCAGAGTCCAAGGTCAGAAAGCAGATCATCCAGCCTGGCCACTCTTATTTTATTTCTACTCTGCTTTGTTACATTAACATTTACTCAAAACAGCGCTCTGTGCATGATAGCTTTTACACTGAATAAAAGTAGAATTGTCTTTATTTTATTTTTAGTTGCACATTTGAAATTGATTTTTGTAATATTACAAAACCAGTGAGCCAATAAAACTGATCAGCTTAATTGCATTTAATGGAGCAGGAGCCAGTTTGCTTCAGGGTTGCTGAAGGGGGCTGGAAGAAGCACATGCTCTCAAGGCTGATTTGTTAATTGTGAATAGCGGGGAGCTAGAATTGTAGATGCACTGGTCCATTGGAGGAGGGAACTGTTCTTTCCATACATTCATGGGTAAAGGTTTCTTCAAAGAAACTGTTTAAGGTTTTATCCCAGTACCATAAGTTGTACCATAAGCAGACTGATTCTAAGGCTCAAAATTGTTGCCCCACCCAAACTCAGTCCTAGGGAGAATGTAGTACTAAGTCCGCCTCTGAAAAGAACATGCGGCAGAGTGCAGGGTTTCCTCTTTTTATGTTTTTCTGTACTCAGTCTTGATTATCTCCCGATTTTTCTTGCTTCTGATTTTTTGCTTCTTCTGTTTCACAGTTCTGTGTTGCCAAAATGTTGCCCCCTGAGCTGTCCCTTTGTTGTTCCCAATGACTAGAATTTGTTATGAATGTTTATATATTGATTATTTGTGCAGGTCACTGATGCAGCAGCAAGTAGCATGGTATTCATGCCTCTACCTCAGCACCATCCTGCTTCTAACTGTGCACTTCATGTTCAGCCTGTGCCTTCCTTGCGCCATCTTTGTTTTGTACTGTTTGGATTTAACTTGTAAGCTCCACATTTTATTGTTGTTCTTTTTGCTTATTTTATTGTATCATCAACAGGAATGCTGTGATGTAGGCTGGTGATGTTATAAAAGTGCCTAAATAAATAATAGCAATGGAAGATGGCATATGACGGTGAAGGTCGCTGGCTACTTTATAGAAATGTGGTTCTGCAGACCACATATAGAAATAGGAAGGGCAGTATAATGAAAGCAACCAGTATACATGGATTGCTAAGGAGAAGTAGCATCAGTTGACTTCTTCCTCTTGGTAGATCACCTGATATAGGGCAAATTCAAGGTATCTGGAAATGCAATAGGTTGTCAACACCCTCAATCTATTTATTTTGCATGTTTATGTTGTAAACACAAATTTTCATGGTTTTTGAAGAACAATGGCCATTGTCTTGACAGTGATTTATGTATGCTTAAGTTAAATTGTGTAAGTTGCCATTGTAAATTGCCACTAACTAATGAAGTGCCCATTACATCACTAAGCGTGGGCCTGTTACACAGTCCATTTCACACCCTGTAATTTGATTGAGGCCATATTAGTCAGCTGCAGCTTGCCATAGTGATTTATGCAATTCAGTCTACTCATGTGTAAATCACTAATCGTATTCTGGCCAAAGAAACTATATTTAAAAAAATAGAAAGTGGTGCATGAATGGTACCTCCACTACCCCACTAAATCTCATAAATGTAAGCTTTAACATAGTTTGGGTTAAGAGTGGGCAATGGATGTGATACTCCTGATGCTTTTAGACTGCAACTCTTATCACTCCTCTCTGTTAGCTTATGCTAGCCCAGGCTGATGGGAGTTTTAGGCCAAAAACATTTGGAGGGCCACAGTTGCCCACCCTTGGTTTATGTCAATAACAGCTATACTGTAATTCATTTGCGAAGATAAGACACATAGTCCTGACTTGTTATGAAAGATTATAGGAAACAAATAGTCATTTAATATAAAAACTTCCTTGTTAACTTTCTAATGCATTTCGTTTATTTAATGTTGTGAGCTGCCTTGCAAGGAATGTATCCCAAACAGTGACCCGTTAATGCTGTTATTGATAAACTTTCAGTAATCTTTCAGAGGTGGCTTGGGCTCCCTATAAATGGGTAAAATATTAATACAGTATGTTTTTTTCTTATGTTTCTACGTATATTTCAGGCACGTACTTAGTGGCTCCCAGGGGCTTCCTTGCACACACACCAGCACAGCCCATGAAGTGACAGTCTTCTCTCAGTATTACATTCCTGTACAGCTTATTTTTTTCCCCTTATGTTCAGACGACGTGTTCTTTAATCCCTCTTTCCTACCATGTGAGTAGCAACAGAGGCGTCAAGATCCTTACTTACTTGTATGTCTTCTTCTCATGTTTGTGCGGGAGGAGAGGCTGATAGGAGCAGCTGAGGTGCATGAAGGAAGAGTGAGGCTGAAGTCTCTGCCCCTATTCAGCAAGTAGAAGATTAAAGAATTTTTTGCCTAAGGCCACAAACAGACCATAATTAGAGCCAAAAACATGTTAATGGCCACTGCTTAAAACATCATTTGCCAAGCAAGGATGTATGCCAACCTTTCCTTTATCTGGTGCTCTCCAACTCGTACCACACTTACTGTGGCCGGCACAGTTTTGGTGTGAGCTGGGGGGAAGAGTCAGGCACATTTCTAGTGAAGTGGATAGATAGAGATACAGGCTGCCAACACTTTCTTTTAAGGCAATGTATCACAATAGGTAGTATGACACCTTCATCACCAGGCTGTGTACATTGTGGTGTTCTCTCTCTCTCTCTCTCTGTTTGGTTGCATATTGTGTGTTCTGTTAGGGTTAATGCCAGTGGTGTACCTTGAGTGTTACCCAACGTCTGTCCAAACATGGCTGTGTGTGCCAACCTTTGATTAACTTCTCCAGAAGTCTTGTTTGTTCTTTCACTTTTGTTAACCTTCAGGCTTTGTTATCTGCAGGTTGAGCGGCTCAGATGTGTTAAATCTGTCCCTTGAGGGATCAGTCTTCACTCCTGCTGCCTGTCACTCTGTCTTTGTGTGTATGTGTGTGTGTGCGCGTGTAAGTAAATTTCCTCAAGACAAATTGTCACTGGTGAAGAAATCCACAGACTTATTCCCAGCTTCTTGGACAATAGGCAGAGGGGTATAAATTAATTACAAACATGCATGTTGCAAACCTTTAAACATAAACAGTTCTGCTTTCTTGCTTGCGTATCTCTGGTTGTTCCTGGGTTAATCTTCCAGTTATAGGCTCCTGCATATGTATAGTTGGGCAGTCCTGTTTTAAAACAATTTGTTATGATTGTCTTGGAGTGTTTCTTACATCCAGGAAATATCATGATTGAAGTCAGTTTTGAATACAGATAAATATACAGTAGATAGCTACATATCATTGCTGTAATGGAGACTGGTGTCTATCATTTGGTATGGATTGAGCTGGTCTCAATTTCCTTGGAACAGAGTCTGGTATAGGTGCTTTCCTGAACAGTGTATTGCAAGGAAGTCCTGATATATTGGCTGTTCAAAAGGTTTTTTAAATATCCTGGTGGTGGAAATACACTTCTTTCTTTCCACTGAGCATGTCAGTGGAGACAATGTGTTTTGGATAGTTTTTACGCCAGTGACAAAGGCTCCTGTTCTGTAGTGCCTGTAACAGTGCTTGGGGTGGTAAATATGGCGAGCTAGTGCAATAACAGAGGATGCACTAATCAAGTGAAAGCTGATTAACCCGGTAAACTAAGTGGGTATAATGGGCTAAATCTAATTGCTAGTCCAAGCTAGAGTGGACCCATTGAATCAATGGGATTTATATAAGTGTTGACTTACTATTCAGAAGTGGATTCAGTGGATCTGCTGCAGCTGGGAGTAGCAGTTGGGATTATGCCAATCTATTTGTTAAGTATGTAACGTGTGAAATTTTTGGATTTTCGAGAGTGCAAGGCTGCTAAGCTTGACTTTCCAAACAGTAGATTTACATCTACCAGGCTTCAGATGGGGCAAATCTTAACACATCTTTCCAGCGCCATATTAGCAGAGAACATATTTGTGTTTACGGAGAGCGCTTTGCTTTGCTGCACAGAGATGGAGCTTAACTGGGCCTGGGATGGGTAGCAAGGTGCTTGTAGCCCATGTGCTGTGTGATCTAACATTCTTAGAAATCACCTTTGATATGTGGGAACATTGGATTGTAGTCCCCAGCAAAGATACTGACAGAAGTTCCTTGAGCAGATCATTTACATTCTTAAATTCTCCTCAGCATCTAGTTCTGGTTCACTAGTATTTTTTTCTTTTCTGAGTTTCAAATGATTATTTGGAGGCCCAGACTTCCACTGATGTACGGATGGTTAGGAAGTACACATCATAATGATATTGTACTATGTCATTTGTGTTAGATATTATATGACAATAAAGAATTGCCACTTTTGAGCCTCTTCTAATACTTCATCCACTCCTGAATATTTCATGGTGGCCTCATGTAAAAGAGGAGAGGGCTCCATATTCTTTAGTAGTTGCATGATTCTATGCTGTTTTAAAGATACACAAGCCCTCTCCTCCTCCTCTTTTTCTTCTTCATTTAGCAATCCTCACCAACTGCATGTATTCAGTGAACCTTGTTTAGAAGTATAGATCTTTTTCCACAGCCATCTAGTTGTGGGAAGGCAAGGGTTAACTGTTATTAAAAGCCAGTACAGCCTGCAAGTCAGGTTTTACAGGTGGGATGGGGCTGTCAAATTAGCCACTATTCCTTCAAAAAGAGTTGCTGATGCCCTGCGGTAAGGTTGCCAGATGCCCCTTATTCTTAACTAATGTTAGCTATTTTAGAGAGTCTGCTCTTTACTCCAGAAAACAAATGTTTTGTGGAATATTCTGGGTATTCTCATTTCAGAAGGCTGAGCTATCGCGACTCATTTGCTCTGGTGATTGGCCAAGGAGCACCTTTCTTACTGGATTAAGCTTTAGCTTGTTTGCCTTCATCTAGTCCACTGGTTCTTAACCTTGGGTTACTCAGGAGTTTTGGACTGCAACTCCCAGAAGCCTTCACCACCAACTGTGCTGGCTGGGGTTTCTGGGAGTTGCAGTTCAAAAACATCCGAGTAAGAAAGGTTAAGAACCACTGATCTAGTCTATTAAGACACTGATCTTGACCAAAATAGATTGCTTGGAATCAAATGGAAAGGAGAGCTAGAACTGGGTGTCATTATTGATTGATTGATTGATTGATTGATTGATTGATTGATTGATTGATTGATTGATTGATTGATTGATTGATTGATTGATTGATTGATTGATTGATTGATTGATTGATTGCATTTATACCCACCCATCTAGTCAATTGACTACTCTGGGTGGCTTCCAACATGTATAATAAAACATTATAAAAGATAACGTTATAAACATCAATAATCAAATTATTCAAGATGGAAAAAATAAGAAGAAATTAATCAAATAGTAACTGGAGGGAAGGGCTGCCTAAACAGCCAGGTTTTCAATTGGCTTTTAAAAATGCCCAGCGAGGAGGCCGCACGGATCTCAGGAGGAAGATTATTCCAGAGGTGAGGAGCAACTGCCGAGAAGGCCCGTTTTTTTCTTTTTTCCTTCCTCCTGAGCCTCATTAGCTTATTGGTGGCACTGAACCCCACCAGAAAGTCTGGAGAGCCTCTACTAGCAATTTCATGTAGGTCTTAAATACTGTAGCATGGGGAGGGGGGTTCAGAATTGAGCCCTGGGGAACCCCAGAGGCCAATGTCCAAGCTTATAAAACAGGATTCCCATAGCTCTGTTTGCAGAGATTGTTGTTATGTGCTGTCAGGTTGCTTCCAGTTTATGGTGACCCCATGAATGTGTTACTTCCAAATGTCTTATCTTTAACAGCCCTGCTCAACTGTTTATTGAGTTGCTCTACCCATATTTGCTATTCTTCTTTTTCTGCACCTTCAGTTTACCCAGAATTTTTGTGTTCTCATGTTGTGGCCAAAGGATGACATCAGTTTAGAAATTTTTGCTTCTAAAGAGAATCCAGGCTTGATCTGATCAAGGAATCACTTGTTTGTCTTTCAGACACTTCATTTTATTTGCAAGGCTCTTCTCCAGCAGCCTGTTTCAAATGAATCTAATTTTTAAATGAAACAATAGCTTCTTGTCCAGAGTATAGGTTGCACGTCAGGATAATTAAGGTAGACCTTAATTAAGACAGGCCTTTTTCATCACCCATATAGTCAAAGACTTTGTGGTAGTGTGTAAAACAGAGTGATTTTCTACTATTATAGTGCAGTAGCCAGCGTACTATATGTTTACAATATGATCTCTAGTGCCTTTTTCTTTTCTGAATCCAGCTTGAACAGGAGGCATATACTCTGTATATGGTAGAAGTCCATGTTGCATAGCCTTAAGCATCACTTTCTTCTACAAGAAAATTTTATGGCACCCTATAGTTATTGTACTCCTTGGTGTTCCCTTTCTTGGGGCCTGGAATGTATATTTAACATTTCCAGTTTCTGGGACATTGTTTTCTTTTCCATTTTTGTTGTATTCTTGTTAGGATTTTGACAAATTCAGCCTGTGTAGTGTGCAATAGATATACCAGTGTTCATCTAGTCCTGTTTATTCCCCCCCCCCAAGTGCTTTGAGAGCGATTTCCACTTCATCTTATAAAACTGCAAATTCTTCATAAAAGGATTGTTTTTCAATTTGTCATCCTTGCATCTTTTCTGTTTAGTACTGTAACATATTGTTTCCAATTTCTCTTTATTTTATCTTGGTTAGATAGTATGTTCCCCTTTTGATGTTTCAGCATTCTAGCTTCTTTGATTTCTTGCATTTTATGGAAGTGATATCTTTTTCCTCCTTTGTTCTCTCTTCTATTTTTGTGTACTATTATAATACTTCCATTGCTCCCTTCTGTGCAGTGCTAACAAAATTTAAATTGATCGTCACTGCCTTTGTGAAAGAACATCTCTTCTACTAGTACTGGTGTCCAGTAGCTGCCGTTCAGGAATTCTCAATCCTTAGCATAATTGTATCTGTTCTCTTATACAGCTGAGAACATTATTCTTGAAGAGGGTGGCTGAATTTTAATTGGGTGTCTGAGCTTTGACCATTTTTGCCTTGGGTGGCCCTGTTAGGAGTCCAGAAAGGGCTGAAACTATCTTAAAATAGTGCCTCCAAGACCCTTCATAGTGATGCAGCCGAGAAGAGTACCATAATGTTGAAAATTACTGGGATTCCCTGCTGAATCAACAGCACCACGCTCCTCTTGTCCAGTTCCTGATTTAGATCACCCATCAAGGTAACCAAAGCTATCTGAGGCTGTTTTAAAATGGATCTAAATATGGTTCATGCAGGAACCCCTTGGAGCTCAATATATGAAGTGAAATAACATACGCACCCCAATTTAGTGCAAAGTTGCCAGAGTTTTACAAATATATTAAATAATGGAAACAGTGAATTTTAAAAGGCTTAGAGGACATTTTAAATAAAGGTTTCAAGATCTGTGTCCTATATACGCTGCACAAAGGATCTCTACTCATACATTCCCTATCTTAATTTGTGCATATACAGTATAAGAAAAAAGAGATGCAGATTTTTGAATAGCAGATATCATGGCTCAGCATCGATTGTTGTTCCAGCCAAAATGAGGAGTTGCTAATGTGGTCCAAAAGGTGATCCTTTTGCTCCTTGAGAGAGTACATTGATTTGAGACATAACCCTTGGGGTCCCGTGTAGTATAGTGGTTAGAGTGTTGGTGTGGGACTAAATTGGAGCCCCCACTGGGTTGTGAAGTTCATTAGGAGATCTTTGGCCACTCACCATATCACAGCTTTATCTTCCTTGCTGAGCTGTTGTGAAGGTAAAAAAAAAGGAGAGGTGGAATGTGTACACTGTTTTGGCTCTCAAGAGGATATAAAGTTGCTGTTTCCTAGAAGATGAGTCACTGAACCTGCTGCTGGGGGGAAAAAAGGGGTGAGAACTATGTGTGGTGAGCTACCTTAAAGGAAGGGTAAGAATAAAAAGCAATAAATCTCAGAGATTTTCATACTAGCAGAACCGAACTGTGTTGCCCCTTCCAATAAAAACCAAAACAAGACCAGCAACGATTCTGAAGGGACCTTGGGCAGGATGACATCCCACGCCACCCGATCCTCATGCTTTCCAGCATCTCCTAGCTTTGGATGGAAAGGATAAGTGGCCAGCAGCCAAGGGGTGAAGCAGCAGTGCTGGAAGCAACTCAGCTCCAGCTTTTCCCCCCATGCCCTCCACCCGTGGTTGAGAAGAGAGGTGCCTGATCAGGCAGCTCCTCTAGAGAGAGTACCTGAGGTTCCATGGGGATTGTGAAGGTAGAATGGCCTGCAGCTGCCTTGTATAGCTTTTGCTTTGTATAGCCCTAGAGCCTAGGCTATTTCAAACAGTTTTCTGTTGTTGCTGCAGTGATACTTTTGGGTCCATGCCCCCCTCCCCCCCGCTTTTGCCCCACTCTGGTAACTGCTGAGGCCAGGACTGCTCAGAAAGCGGTTGCCTTCAGTAAGTAGATGTGTTTATGTGCATGAATTACAATTATTAGGCATCTACACAAGTGGAAGGAAATGTTGGCATGTCTTTGTGTGTGTGGACAAGAAAAGGAGAAACTGCCCCGACTTGGACTTTGCTAGTACAGTATCCTTTTGCAAATATCTTCAGCCTATACTAGATCATAGTTTACAGAAACAACAAGACCAGCAATGGTTCTGACAAAACAATAGAAAAAGTGGTCTGTATTTCTTATTAACTGCACATGCTTGGTAGATTGTTCATGAATGTGTTATCCCCCAGTACTTGTCACCCTTTTGTAGCAGGAGTTAATGCTACTAGTGTAGCATAACTCTGGTTTCAAATGAGGAACTTAATTGTGTGAAAGATTCCTATCCTGAAGGCATTGCTATTGTACTCACATTGGTGTTAGTTGCTATATAAATACTACATATGGTGTGGTGACTGTGGTGGCCAGTCCTTAGGTTAAATGGGATCTGTCCTGTTTCCTGCTCTGCCTAGCCAGTGCACCCATGCTTCCTTACCAGAGGTGGAGGACCAGGGCACTTCCAGTTCACTCTGTGGCTGGACTCTCAGACGTACACTCTATGTACGTACAGTGGTGCCTCGCTTAGCGATTGCCTCGTTTAATGATGTATTTGCTTAGCGATGAGGTTTTAGGAGCGATCTTGTGCTCCGTTTAGCGATGTTTCCAATGGGGGAATTTTGCATAGCGATGTTCGGGACCTTGCTTCGCTTAGCGATGAAAGTTTAGGTCCCCCTGTTTCGCTTAGCGATGTTTCTGACAGCTCCATTTTCGCTATTTTTAAAAGGTGTTAAATTGTTTAAAAGGGGTTTAGAGTGCTTGAAATCGTTAGTGCACTTAATAAACCCTTTGTTAACCAAATTTGGCTTCGTTCTGATTCTCTTTGAATTTTTGGTGATTTTTTTCTCCCCCATTGAAAGGCGTTGAAAAGGTTTCAATGCGTTTCAGTTGGGGAACCGCGTTTCACTTAGCGATGTTTCCTATGGCGATTTTCGCTTAAGGACGGCAATCTGTTCCCATTGGAACGGATTATCCGGTTTTCAGTGCATCTCTATGGGAAAACGTGTTTCGCTTAGCGATGTTTTCCCATAGCGATGCATTTTTTTGAACCAGTTAAAATCGTTAAGCGAGGCACCACTGTACATAAAAGAGAAGGGGAGGAAGGGGAAGGGACAAGCAGAAGATAATACTCTTACTATTTGTATAATATTCAGTTTTAAAATGACTGTCAAAAATCACTGTTTATAATATCCAAATCCTCAGCAGCTCATCTAAGTGGTGACAGGGGTGCCGTATCCCAAATATTGATGCTGAGGCATACCACCTCCACTTGAACCCCAGACCACTTACATTATAAGTGTGTTTTAAATAAGCCAGCCTTTTCCTTTAAACTTAGCATGGGTAGGAAGAGCCATCTAATTGGTAATGAGAAGGTCTGTACTTCTTGATGGCTTAACGTTTTTACCATCCTTTGGCTTTTGTTCTCATTTCACACACATTCTCTCTCTCTCTCTCTCTCTCTCTCTCCCTCTGTCTCCAGGCTGTGGTTGTCTTTACTTCCTATGAAAAATGCTCAGGGTTCTTAGTTCAGTGCTCTGGAAGTGTCCTCTTTGTTCTTGCTCAGGCCTTCGGATGTGCTTTTTGCCCAGCTACAAGGTTCTTTCATTATTTCCTCCGTGGAAATAAACAAGGATGGTTTCTCTTTTCTTCTTCCAAGGGAAGAAAGAGGCTAACGTAGGCAGCAGAGACAGCCGTGGTCTCTGGAGATCGATTGGAGCAGTCGCTTCACGTCCCTGTTGCTGCTCGCACACAGCAGGGGAGTGTTGTTTGTTTCTGCTCTGTTTGTGTGGAGCAAAAAAGAGAGCTGCATCACTCTTCTGCCACAGAAACATGAAAAGTCATATAAACGTTGAAAACGTTATCAGTATATCATAACACATCATGGCCTCCTTTCCCAAAGAATTCGGGGAGTTGTAGTTTAATGAGACCTCGGGGTGTTTGAGTTTGCTAGGTCTCCAAAGGGAACCCAGTTTCCCTGGGAAGAGGGGGATGCTATCAGATAAATTTAATTCAACATTCTTTAACAGAAGGCCAAGAAGCTATCCGCTGACATTAGATATCAATCTTTTGGTGAAAGGGAATTCCTGACGGTCACCCACAAATTTCCTGACAGCTCCGTTCCACTGATTGGGAGTCCCTATTTTACAATATTAGCACTGAGGAAAGCCGCCTTAGTTATAAGTTACCTTTCCATAACTATTGCAATTAACTGAGGGTCATGCTCTTAGTTGATAAAAGAGTTGCAAGAAGACGTATGATGTTGTCTGTGCCGCTTGTGACTGTTTTTGTGGTCCTAGTTAGAGCTTCAAAATATTCCATTTTTGGATTACAACTCCCAGAGCAACCTTGCTAGCTAGTGGATTTAGGGATTTATAGGCCAAAAAAGTAACCTGTCTAAGTACTGGTAATTATGCATAAGCAAATAGGTGGTTATTTTAGGTAATGTCTGCAAGATCACAGGTGTGATTGCTGAGTTCTCAGGGAACAGCTGTGCTTCCTTCATTCTTTACATCATCATCATCATGATTGCATGCTGTCAAGTCAGTTTGGACTTATGGCAACCCTTTTCAGGGTTTTCCAGGTAGAGAAGTGGTTTACCATTCCCTTCTTGTGGGGACACCCTGAGACTGTGCAGCTTGTCCAAGGCTACACAGGCTGGCTGTACTCACAGGAGTCACATAGCAGAATTAAACTCCCAACCTCTGGCTTCATTGCAGGTACCTGAACCACTGAGCTATTCAGCCAGCTATAACTGTGTGCCACCAAGTCAATTCTGACTTATGGCAACCCCTTTCAGCTTTTCCAGACAGAGAATATTCAGAAGTGATTTATCATTCCCTCCTTCTGGGGGCACCCTGGGACTGTGCAGCTGGCCCAAGGCTACACAGGCTGGCTGTACTCACAGGAGGCACATTGGGGAATTAAACTGCCAACCTCTGGATCCAAACCACTCATCTATCCAGTCAGCTTCATTCTCTACACATTTTCTACAGAGGAGACAAATTTCAAGGCAAGCACTGCCGAAGGAGGAGAAAGTCTGGATTTTTTGGGGGGGGGGGTGGAGCAACATAAGGACACTGTGCTCAAATATAAGATGCAAACATGGCCTTGGAATGATAATGGTAATATTTAACTTAGATTTGCATTGTGCAATAGAAGTCCATTTTCCTGACTGAGTATAGACCAGGGTTTTTTCTCTCTTTCTCCCTTTTCACTCTTCTTACATGATGTAAAAAGTACTGGCTAAATTCTTCATTATGCCAGTGTATTTCTTCAGGAACATTTTGTTGTGAGAGATTTGTGGTCTGCAGGGATGGAATGCTGAATCAGGGTTACCTTTCCTTTTGTAGTTTAAGAGCTGGACTCTCTTTAAGTTTTTAATGAGCAAGTGTTTCTCTTCTAAGTCAGTTGGACAAAATCTGCTCCCTCCCTGCCACTCAGAGCCACACATGGAACCTATTAGTTTCCCTAAAAGAGCTGTGGGCCCCTTGGTGGGGGGGATATGAGGCAAAGGTACAGGAGTCCCTGTTAGCAAGCTCTGGCGTATTGTCATTATTCTTCTGAATTGCCAAGGTCTTGGAAGTGTCTTGTAGAAGTCATCTCTTGCTAGTCTAGCATGTTGAAATGTTTGATTTTTTTTTTCTTGTTTGTCTTGTTTTTTCTTAGGGAGGGGTGCCTGAGATTCAGCTACGGTAGGTTGGAGAATTCCCTGTGGTAACATTGTACAGAAGTAAAATAAATAAATAAAAAGAAAATTTGAAGAAAAGTCGTGACTCAAATTATTCATTAGGCTGTGCAAGATGCCTAGGGTAAGATTCTGAATAGACAGAAATTCCTATGAAATGTAAGCCGGAGTTCATGTATAAAATGGGGGGCAAAGTGAAAATGCTTGGAGAGGCCTGCCTCATATTATGAGAAGCATGTCTCAAAAGATCCTAAGGTACTCCTGGACTTAAAGGCTTCCTCTGATCAAGCCAGAATCATTCCTTCATGAACAAGGCAACTTTTGCTTCTTATGGACTTCTGGAATCTCCCAAATGCATCTGCTGATAAACTAGAGTGGAAATTTGAGCTGCTGTGGGCTCATTTCCCTCCCTTGCTCTGCTACTTTCTTGACAGGGATTCCTCCCAAAGCCTTCATTTTAGCTTTCTAAATAGCTACTTGTCAGGCAAAAGTTTATCCAGTAGTAGATTATCTGGAGATCATGGATCACCTTTTGCTACATTATCCTTTGTGAAGAGGCAAGAGTCGGGATGAGGGCTTGTAAAGCTATTACGTGCCCTGGCAGGAGAAACTGCTATTTAAGGTGAAACAGAAGTTGTTTTGAAAACGTTTCCTGATCTGTTAGGAAATACTACATTTTAAGACTATACAGTGGTGCCTCGCAAGACGAAAGTAATTTGTTGCTCGAGTAGCGCTGTCTTGCAAAATTTTCGTCTTGCGAAAAGCGGTTTACCATAGGAATGCATTGCAATGCATTCCTATGGGAACCTCGCAAGTCGAATGAATTATTTTCATCTTGCGAGGCATCGGTCTTGGGGGGAAAATCATCTTGCAAAGCATGGCTATAGAAGAAGCTGTCTTGCGAGGCAACACAGCTATCGCAAAAACCATTCGTCTCGCGGGTTTTTTGTCCCGTGAGGTGTTCGTCTTGTGAAGCACCACTGTAATTCCCACAGTTCTTCAACCAACATGACCAGTGGACACACTGCCTGGGCTATTCTGAGAGTTGTATTTCAAAAAAGTGCCTTTTCTAAACTTGTGGTTGAGGCTTACACTTTCCCATCAGATCTGGTGAAAGACTGAGTCCATAAGGTTCACCCTCTCCCTGCATTATTTTCAATGGATTCTAATACAAAATACATCTAAACTTTAAGAAAAGATGCCTGATTTTGGTGTTTTCCTGTTCTTCGTTTTACCTTTTGTGTTGACGTGTCTTCAAGATATATCATAGCAAGTACTACCTTGTTTTCATTTATCAGATGTAATCAGATCTTTCTAATTGCTGAACAAGGTTAAAAATAATGTAAATAAATAAGTGAACGTTACAGAATGCACGGAATCAGATAAAGAACTGATTGCTAGAGGCAGCTGTGTTTCTAGCCAACATTTGCAAAAATAAAGCAAAAGTAAAGCAAAAATTAAAACGGAACACAAAAGTATTGTAGTACCCTAAAGGCTGACTTCTGTGTGAGTTTTTGCTGATTACACAGAGTGAACTATTTAGCTACAGGTTTATGTGCAGAATACTTTAAGGCATGGGAACAGTAAATATAATTTCAAAGAGACCATAGCATTTTTTTTACATAAGTGGTGAGTCTCTGAAGGAGCCTCATGGCACAGTGGTTAAACTGCAGTACTGCACCTATGATTCTGCTCACCACCTGAGGTCAGTCCCGGGCTCAGGTAGCCGGCTCGAGGTTCACTCAGTCTTCCATCTTTCTAAGGTTGGTAAACTGAATACTCAACTCACTGGGGCAGGGAGCAGTGTGTAGCCTGCATGATTAAATATTACATCTCCCAGAGAATGCTTTGACAGCTATGGGGTAGTATATAAGTAGCACACTTTGCTTTGATTATATAAATTTCCTGGCCATTTTTACACTGATTGGTTGTCTATCAGGTGGGCATATCTAGTCTTTGATGTTGAACCAGGAAACATTGGGTTCTTTTTTTTCTGACTCAACTTCTGGTTTTGAGGCTAATGTCAGTAATTTTGATGCACCTTCTCTTTCTGGCACTAACATCAGTAATTTTTGACTGTTCATAAGACAGTAAACAAAACTGCTTACTAACAGATATAGTTAGCTAAGAATCCTTTGTCTATATTTATGTCTTTCAGACACTCTGGAGTTTGTAGTACAGTATTTTGGTTCACCTGTCTTATTCTCCAATCCACTAGGGGAGAAGGACAAGATAAAGGTTGATTGATCGATTGATTGATTCACTGATTGACTGATTAAGTAAATCTTTCTATGCAGTCACACACCCCCTCGTTATTTTCAGATCAGTAACAGAGTGTGCTGAAATTGTTTTTTGTGTGTGTTTTGCTGTTTCTGATAACAGATCTGTGTTCATGTATTCTCTTGGCTTCACGGTATCCTGTTTACGTAGAATGCCGAAGGACATTGCTGGCAAATTATGGCACAAATCATGTAAACAAATGAATGCATAGCTGTAGAGCTGGATAACCCAGTGACTTAGGTATCTGGCTGTGGAACCAGAGGCTAGAAGTCCAGTTCCCCACAGTGCTTCCTGGGAGAAAAGCAAGTCTCTGTAGCCTTCGGGGCCAGCTGCACAGTCCCAGGACAGCCCCCAGAAGAAAAGAATGATAAATCACTTCTGAGTATTCTCTACCTGGAAAACTTTGAAAAAGAATTGCCATAAGTCAGAACTGACTTGATAGCATGTGACATGATTATTATAGCTGGCTGGATAGCTCCGTGAGTTACGTATCTGGCTGAGGAGCCAGAAGTTGGGAGTTCAGTTCCCCACTGTGCCTCCCAGAAGAATCAGTTTGTGTGGCCTTGGCAAAGCTGCACAGTCCCAGGAATCCCCTGGAAGAAGGGAATGGAAAACCACTTCTGAATACTCTACCTAGAAAACTCTGAAAAAGGGTCACCATAAGTCAGAATTGATGATAACACACAATAATTATTATTACAAACATGTTAGGCTCTGACTTGTTCCTATCTCAGTACCCATCTTGTATGGTCTGTTGTGTAGCAATAGTTGTTCAGAGTTGGAGGTTGTCTGTGAGCAAATATAAGCCCACAATGTTGAGCAAAGAGAGGAAGGTGTTATTGTCCAGAATGAGTTATGGCCCGTTGGGGATAAGTGAGTCTCCTCCAGTAAATTTCATTTTCCTATGAGTTGCAGAAACCTCATAGCTGTTTTAGCTTCTAGTGAGACAGACTTGTTTTGATCTAGAACTCACTTATTTGTCTTGACCCAAACCAAATTTCAGCTAAATCAGTTACCTCTTTTCCTATCAGTTTTCTTCACTGGCTTAAATCCTCTTGGGCAGTTACATTAATAGTGTAGCTTTTAAATGTGAATTGCCGTATGTTAAGAAATTTCTACAGGCATTTTTTGTTGCATGCCAAGTCTTATGACTCAGTGCACAACAGAGAATGCTACAGAGATTTCTTAATTTATAATTCACAATTTACTTCCAAAAGTTATAGCATTTGCTTAATCCTGACCAACAGGATTTCAGCCATTATCTACTTTCACATCCATACTCTATAAATATAAGTACTGCAGTATGGATAATCTAGAGATTGGGGTATTCGTATTAGTATACAAATACGAATATCCCCACGGAGCTGGACTTAATGAGGGCCCGGCCCCTGCGGCTGGCCCGTCCACTCACGTGTCTGGCGGCAGTGGCAGCCTTGCTCATCCTTCCAATCACACGGGGAGCTCCGCTCTCTTCCTGCTCGGCTAGTGACTCAGCAGCCCTATAGGAAGACTCGTCCTCCCTCCCACTGCCTGGAGTGGCCAGCCGAGCAGGAAGAGAGCGGAGCTCCTGGAGCGATTGGAAGGATGAGCGAGGCTGCCGCCACCGGCGGATGTGTGAATGGCCAGTCCGGCCCCAGGGGCCGGGCCCTCGTTAAGTTCATCCGCTTGGGGATATTTGTGTACCAACACCCCCCATCTCTATTCATTACTTTGGCTTCCAGAAACATATCGTTTTTCTTGAGGCTCTTTTTGGTTGAATTCTTCATTTTGATGATTGGACTAAGGTATTAAAAAGTTCAGTAATTTAAAATTGTTTATTATCAACATTAACATTGTCTAATTATCCTGTAGTCATTATTTTTGTCTTAATCTTCAGATGCAATCTGGTTTTTGTACTTTCTGTTTAAACCTTATGTAATAGCCATTTCAAATCATTACTGTTCTCTGCTAGTAAAGCTCTCTATGTAAATTAGTAAGCAGTTTACTTTGCATGGACAACATTATTGACACTAGCCTAAAATCCAGAATCCGAGTCATCTGCGCTCATCAAAGACCATCCTATGTTCACCTGATATGACAGCCAGTCACTCTGGCCAGGAAGTTTATATGATCAATACTGTTAGAGTTCACAGAAGACAAGGATAGGTGATTCCTTTCCTAGATCACTCAAATCTCGCAACCAAGCTTTTGAGTCCTGCAGAACTCTTCCTCCGGTTGTTAGAGTTCTTTTGTTGTTATTGTTGTTAATAATGCTATTGCTACTTTAATATTTAATTTTCTGTCCCTGTATCAGTCTTCACTGGGTCCATGCCCTTACAGTATATGTTGTATATAAACATGTGGCTGAAGTATTCACACTGTATGTCTGAGGAAATGGATTGTAATCCACAAAAGCTCACATTAAAATCTGCTTGTCCTTCAAGTGCTACAGTACCTTTGTTATAATGTTATTTTAATTTTTGTTATATTTTTGTAAAAGAGAATGACAGCTAAGGTTCATAGCACAGTTGGCCATTTGGAGTCTATTATATTCAGTCTTTAAAAATCACATTTGAAGCTGGAGTGGATCTCGGACATAAGTTCCAGAGAATGCTTTTCACATCAACTTGTCTACTGGGGAATTATGGGGATTTTGGCTTCACTATAGCCTTGTTTGTACTGATGCATTTTCCAGCTCATGAGTACTTTTCTGTCTTTGCCTGCACAGGAGAGGTCAGTAATCAAACGATATGCCATGTGGTTTGCTGTTACTGATATTGTCGCTGAAGAATACAAGATAAATTTGCCTGGAAGAAGAGTGTGGTTACTATTTTCTGTTGGGATCTTGTTTGACAATGGGTAAACCCCAGATGGTTTAGCATATAGTGCAGTGGTTCCCAGCCTCAAGTCCTCAGATGCTCTTAGACTAAAACTACCAGAAGCCTTCAACACTAGCTGTGCTGGCCAGGATTTCTGGGAGTGGTAGTCCAACAATACTTGGGTTCCCCAAATCTGAGAACCACTCGTCTAGAGGAAAAGCCTTCTGAGAATTCCCACAGTGATTATGTGAAATAGAGAGAATGAAGAATTATCTTGCTGAGCATCTCTAAGATAAAGGCTTGTGGAGTGATTTGTGTGTGTGTGTGTGTGTGTGTGTGTTGCAGTGTAGCAGGCGGCTTCCATCACTTCTGAATAAGGATATCAAGGAGGACCAGCAGAGATATTTTCCCTCTCATAGGTCATCACACAGGGTGACCAATGCCATTTTCGTGCCATGGTGGGGCCAGAAGCCCAACTGGAATGGATCCAGGGCATCAGTTTCGTCCAAGAGAGCCTGCAATTGGTCGGCCACCACCCTCTCATGATGCCTTTCATGCAAGTGGGAGTTGCCTACACAAGTATGACTATGCTGGAGTGTGAATGTACTAGAGAAAAGCAGCATTCAACAATCCACTGCTGATACTCTCTCTCAACCTTCTTATGTTCCTGCAAAAGTATGTAAAGAGATAATTCCATCTGCAAGATATTTGTGTTTTGTCACTCTTCACAAGGTCAGCAGTTTGTAGAGAGTCTGGGTCAAAGTTTGGGGAGTTTGGGAGCGCAGATAGCAGGCACATTCCCACTACCTTCCCCTTTGTGGGTTCATATATTTATGCATGCCATTTCTGTAGCAGTGAGATGGGCAGGGATGGGCAAGGTTCCCTAAATGATGTTGTGCTGTGAACTGGCATTCTTTTGTCTGTCTCATAAAGAAACAGGGATGTGTTGTCAGGCATTTGGTTAATATGAAGTGTCGCAAGTGCTTTAAAGGAATTGAACATGCCTCCAATCTGGAACCTTTTCAACAGGCCAGACCATGCTCTCCTTTCTCCCATCATGCTTTATCATTATTCATGTGCCGTTAAAGCTGCCAAATAAATAACATGACCATCAATTGCCTCTCCTGCAAGGCACAATTTTTAAAAAAAACACCCCAGATTACTTCATTCTGTTATATAGGTACTGTATATTTATTACATGCACATGGATACAGAGCTCTCAGACATACATTTAATAGGGCCTTTGTGTTGGTGATGGCCATCAGCCTGCTTCGTAATGTTCACTTTGGCCAAATTTGGAAACCCCTTTCTCTTTGTCGTTATTATGATACCCACTGCATTGTTTTCTTTTGGTAACTCATCTGTCAGACATACAGTGGACCCTCTACTTAAGGAATTAATCCATATTGGAATGGTGGCTGCAAGTCGAAAAGTCTGTAAGTCGAATCTCCATTGACCTACAATGCACTGAAAACCGATTAATCCCATAATCAGTGGTTTTTATTCTATTTTTATTCCATTTTGGTTTTTTTCTGGTCTGTAAGTCGATTCTCTGGCTGCAAGTCGAATCTAAATTTTGCAGCCAGAGAAGTCTGTAACTCGAAAAGTCTGTAAGTCGAGCCGTCTGTAAGTCGAGGGTCCACTGTACTTGGACTTGTTTCAAAGGGATGGATGCTTTTTCTTTGTTTTTCTGTTGAGTTTTGCCCCTCATAGGGAGGTGGACATTTTTGTCCATTCCTCTTTATTGCACACATATTTTAAGGGTCTGGGAGAGAAATGTGAGACCTGGGATTTTATTGGCAGGATGGGGTGAACGTTATATAGCATCTCTTGTCTCCTGGCTGTCAGTAACCTTTCCAAAAAGGGCTGCCTAAAGTCCGGTTTAACCCACAGCGCCACCACATCAGGGATGTGGTGGCGATGTGGGTTAAACCGCAGAAGCCTTTGTGCTGCAAGGTCAGAAGACCAGCCGTCGTAAGATCGAATCCACACAATGGAATAAGTTCCTGTCACTTGTCCCAGCTCCTGCCAAACTAGCAGTCCGAAAGCATGCAAATGCAAGTAGATATATAGGTACAGTACTGTACCACCACGGTGGGAAGGTAACGGCATTCCGTGTTTAGTCGTGCTGGCCACGTGACCACAGAAACTGGTCCAAATGCTGGCTCTACAGCTTGGAGGTGGAGATGAGCACCGCCCCCTAGAGTCAGACACGACTGGACTAAATGTCAAGGCAAACCTTTACCTTTACCTAAAGTCCTGTGCCCCTACGTCCAAGTTCCATATGGCCTGAGTTAAAAATTGCTTTTCTAGTGTGTGTCCTGCCTTAATCTCATTTTTTTTAAAAAAGGGGGGGGGTTGTGTGGAATTAGAAGCAGCTTAATGAGGGAGTGTCTCAAGAGGAGCCTACCAGCCAGGTATTATTGTGGACAGAGTCTTTTCCTCTGGCTCTTGCACACACTTTCTTCCTCTCACATTTGGCTGGGATTATCCACTGTCAGCCTGACAGATGGGGTGATGCTCAGCTGCTTGCGACATACAAATGGATACATATTAATTTTTTAGTTGCTGGACGGATGCCGAAACGGCACAGATGGGAAATGGCCTATTGGTCACTCGGATGCCCAGCTGCTCTGCCCCCTTGATATATGAGTGGATGGAGAGTGGACATTAGAGAGCCACAGGGCTTGTGGATGTGAACAGCCAAGCAAAAGGGGGCGGCGGGGGGGGGGGGGGAGAAAAAGGATGAACAGAGAAAGAGAGTTGAAACCTGATTCCAGGCAGTGGCTTTTGCGGAGGGTGGAGGCAGAATAGGGGCGCCACAAAAGTTAGCTTCAATCCTTTTAACATATGTACATTGACCCTGCTTTGATTGCAAAACCATCCTTTCCTTTTGTCAACAAGAGTCACGAGCATGCGCATTGTGTGTAGTACCATTAGGCAAAAGTAGGTACACTGTTTTTCTCTTCTGTCCCCAGCAGCACAAATCTTTGGGGTTCTTGTTTTTTTAAATACTGTATTGCTTTTCTATCCATCCTTCAGTTGGTGGTGAGGAGAGATGTTTCTGTTTTTTTTGGTGCACATCCAGTGAATGATGTTGTAACTTTAAGGGTATGTCTACATGACAGCTGCCTGTGCTCCTGGTTGGACACTGTGGTGCACATCTGGAAATGCAGGAAACTGCCTTGGACATGGCAAGTATTTTTTTAAACCTGGGACACTGCTATAAATAATGCAGGAAAATGACTTTGCAGGCTCCACTACCACTGTTTCTGACATCTGTGATTATAAAAAGAGAACTAACATGGGCTAAAGAGAGCCTGTCTGGTTTAATGCATAGAGTGACAGACTAGGATTCAGGAAACATGGGTTCAAATTCCTGTAGACCATGGAAACTCATTAAGGGATAGCAGTGATAAAACCAGTAATTGAATATCTCACATACTTTGAAAACCCTGTTAGGGTTACCATAAATCAGATGCAGCTTGACTACACATAATAACAATAACGGTGTGTATACAAGCAGCTACATTGCTTTGAATGTGTCCAGTTGCCTCCAAATCAGCACTGTATTATATGTCAAGATTATCTAGTGCAGGAGTTGGCAACAGTAGCTATCCAGATGTTTTTCAGCTGCATTTCCCATAGTCCCTTACTATCAGCTATACTGTATAGGGCTGCTGGGAGTTGTAGGACCAAAAGCACCTGAAGGCCATAGTTACCCATCCTGATCTAATAAAACCATTTGCAAATGAATAACATTCCTTATGTCTATATGCTGTTATCACATCAGTCTAAAATCACTCTTGTGCTGGTTTGCCTTCTTGGCCTTAGTTTAGCTATGGAAAAGATACCAGAGTGGAGAAATCATCAATCATCATCATCATCATCATCATCATCATCATCATCATCATCATCATCATGTGGTGCCATCAAGTCATTTCTTTTCAGGGGTTTCTAGGTAGAGAGTACTCAGAAGTGGTTGACTATTCCTTTCTTCTGGGGGCATCCTGTAACTGTGCAGCTTGACCCCAAGGCCACCCAGGCTGGTGCTGATCCCTGGAGGCACAGTGGGGAATGTAACTCTCAAGCCTCTCTCTCTGTTGCCAGATACCTTAAACCACTGAGCTATCCAGCCAGCTAGCTTGCTGGAAACTGACCTCTATTAGTTTTCTGAACTCTCATTAGGAAATGTTTAAGTCAGTTTTTAGAATAAGACTTGCCCCAAACCCACAAGACTAGAACGTTTTTCTCCTACTCTGACTTCAGGGGGATGATCATTGTTGTGGGGACTACAGAATTTCCTAGAGAAAAACACCTGGACTATGATCGGTGTACCCATGACTGTACATCACATTTACTCTACTTTCCAAATAAGTAATTTTTCTGTGTTGTCAACAAACTAAGCAGAAGTACTTACCGAGTTGGTAAGAATCAGCCCAGGGGCCAAGGCAGTCAATGAAAGTAGCTAGGTATCCTTCTGTACAGAGTACAGTACTGTATTTGAAGGTATCATCTGTTTTAAATTTGTGTTTGAACTATTCAGATCCTGGCTACAGTATATAAAAAGAACCATAACAAGCAAGAGGGGGCTTGAAGCTGCCAATCATCTTCCTAGGTAACATCTGGAAGATGGTACTCAAGAGCCAGATGAAGCAAGCTCAACCAGACAGCCGGTTTTAGTCCTCCCCTTATGAGGCAGTGTATTGTGTTTCTATTTGAAACTGGCATCCCTACATATTTCAATTCTACAAGACAGCCTGATATTGTAGATCTTGAGCAAATAGCTCAGTGTCGTAAAAGGAAAACTCAGAGCAGAGGGCAAAGTAGCTGCTTTCCCCACCTCGCCAGGCAGGGTCGCTGTCCCTTCTCTGATTGTATTGCAAACAAAAATTAACCAGAGAAGCATTTCCAGAATGTTGCAGTATGATAAAGCTGCTCATGCTGAAAGACTCTTTGTGATACAGGTATTGAAAGTTAGGAGGATCCTGCTGCGAGAAAGTAACTGGCAACTGAGTAGAGGAAAATTCTTTGTCTCAGAATTCTAGAACCCAGCATCACTTGGGGCTGTACTTTGGCAGTAGGTTTTGCATAGTCCGAAGGACACAGCATTTTGTGCAACACATTAATTTCAAATGGAATTAATTGCCACAATCTGACGTGAAGTTATTGCAATATGTCTTGGGCAGTTAGGCAAGATGGATGTCATTTGTGCTGTGTACATGCAGAACTTGATAGTGGGCACAGGACTGAGCATCTGAAGAACCATGTTATTGTATTAAACCGGGGATGGATGACTTATGGCACTTCAGAGATTGCTGGACCACAACTCCTCTCATTTCTTACTATTGGCCAAAATCCAGTGGTCTAGCAAGGGGCCCATTGACTAAATAGTGATTTGGTGTGTCCCCTCCGCCGTAAGTCATTGATTTAAATGGGCCTTCTCTGACTGTGATTTAATATGCTAAAATAAGTCACAGTTAGAGTGGGTCCGTTTGAATCCATGGAGCTTATGGAGGAGGGGACTCATCAAATCCCCATTGATTCATTTGGTGCAATTTAGTACGCTAAGCAACAGGATTTTTGCTATAGAAGTTGTATTCCAGCAATGTTTGGAGGGCTACATATTGCCCATTCCTGTTTTAAACCAATGCTTTTAACCATTAAGGCTATAAAGAGAAGGACACAGTTGGCCAGAGGCTGGCAAAAGTCTAAATCCAGAGCTGTATGTCTCTCTCTCTCTCTGTGCTTACATGTGTAGATGGGAAGAGTTGTAGAATTTCAATAGATCTGGTATGTGATATTTTTCATGGGTGCCAGAAATAGAATGACCTATGTAAAATTAGCATAAGTGTATATTTCTTCAGTTTGCATAATTAATAGAGGCCATAGGTTATATCTCTTGATATAAACCTTTGGGTTTCCCCCCTTATTACTGTTTCTTGCATTGTCTTTTAGCATTAAGCACTTTAGTGGCTCTTGCCTAAATATTTTGTGTGAAGGACCACCACGTTCAGGGAGTCCCTCTCTAACCATGCATCCTCACTGGCTTGTTGATCCTGGAGTGAGTGAGCCCAGGAAAGTGATAATGGCTTGCGAACCTACCTGTTTCTGATACTTCTGAACACTCTGATCTGACCCGACTCCCTGCTTTGAGGGAATTTTAAAAAAATACGCCAAATTAAGCACTTAAGACTCTCACACCAACCCTTCAAGGTAGAACAGCTGTCATACCCACAGAAATCACCAATTCCCAGTAGGTGGTCTAGACAAGTCCTGGTTTTAAGCATCACAAATCCTCTTAGCCAAAAATCCTGACAATTTGGTAGAGAATGTTTTTAATATTTTGTTAGAGGTAGTGAAAAAGCAAAAAAAGCAAACATTTCAAAAGGTTTCAAAATGGCATCAAAAGTACTGTATTTTGGAGCAAACAGTCAATTAGAATCTAAGGCAAAAGCAATGCAGAGCAAATACAAAAGAAAATAAGAAAGCTAAGTGAACTACATAGTACTTACACACTAGCATAGTTTCAGAGCATGCATAGTGCATCACTCACAGCATGTCCTAACAGGACAGCAACTGAGCATATAATCTCCTAAGAGATAACTAAACCAACTAAAATAACTTCTGGGTTTCTTTTTATATCCTGTTCATACCCTCCTGGACCTTTTGAGGCTTCAAGTTCCCTCAAATGTTCATGAAGAAAAGAGCAGTTACTATCCTGCCCCTTCTCATACAACTGAAGCCATTTACCAGTTAGCACAATACCAGGGAACAAGCCAACTTGGCCTTGAAGTCTTTGTGCAAAAGATAAACTACAGGTGGCGCTTCCATCCCTCAGTGGGCAAAATTTGTTGTCTTTCTCCCAGCCAGCTTTTCAGGCACTGGGAAAAGCCTGAATTTTTCAGAGAACTTCACAACTCATGTTCCCCCTCCCACCGTTTCTCACTTTCTTCACACGTCATTTCTGGAAAGGAGAACAGAATGAATCTATGGAAGTTGGGTCTACAGCTCTGGAATATTTGGTTGGTGGTGATGGTAGGTGTTCTTGCATTTATCCTGAAGTATAATATATGAAAGGAACTCTGTATCATAATGTGTACCACAGTGGTTCTGAAACATTTTGCCATCATCCCCCCTCTTTTTAATTTTTGAGAAATATGCACCTCTCCACCATCATCTAATCCCCTTTTAACAGAAAAATCTAATGTGCTGGTTCAGATTAAAAATAAACACAGAAACATCATAAAAATAGTTTTAAATTAAAAATAAGCACAGTCCTAAATTCTGGTGAATAATACCTGTCACAAAAATCTGTTGAAGCTAATTGATTTTCTCTCTCTCTTCCTTTATATGGAGACCTTAGTCTCTGGAATTTCTTGATGCTTCCCGAAGGAGGCATTGGGAAGCAATGATGTAGCAGAATTTCTATGCACTGATGATGTACCCTTCCAGTAAAAGAATAAATGAATTCTTCTTGCCCACAAAAGGCATAGAAATGGTTTGTTTTTCACACGGTGTAGGTACAGTAGATGCTGACCCTATAGTGAAGTAGCTGCTTTGTTAAGTTCTGAGGATATATTTGATTCAAATCATGTTTTAATTTTTTCATTTGGATTTTTTAACAATTTAAATTTTTTTAAAAATCAATTTTTAAAAAATTTAATCCCGATTTAAATTTAAATCAATTTATTTTTTTTAATCATTGATTTTTATTCATCCTGATAAGTTCACCAGCCAGTGGATCCATTTTTGAAAATACATCTAACTTAAATGCAAGGAAACTCTGTTAGCTGTAAATAAGTGCTGTTGCTTATGCAAAGTCATGTACAGTCAAGTAACACTGAGCCAAGGGAGAGTATGATGAGCTCGCTGGAATATATTGGCAAAATTTCTCTTAATAACCAGGTTTCACCCTTCTGTGTCATCAGCAAAGTATATGCAAGTGTATAAATTATGTGTCCTTTGTGGATAGTCATCTGCGAGTGGTTAGGCAACAATGAAAATAGGCCAAGGCACCCAGTGTGTTTTGGAGGAAGAATGAGCAAAACGAGCACATTATGGAGATGTGTAGGTCCATTTATCTGTGTGGCTACATGCACTGGGAGCTTGTGAAAGTAGTTGTAGACAAGAGTATTGGACTCAGATGTTGAAAGACCTGGCTTTGCAGGCAAGAACCAAGACTGATTTATACCTGGGAGTAGCTAGCCAGTGAATACAGCCACTTAATGTAGATAAAGATTATATCATACCTGGGCACTGAGAAGACAGAAAGAGCAGATATAGACTTATGGAATAGACTTTGGTTAATCAGAACTGAGCCCAGATTTGTTTCAGGCCAAATTCCACCCCCAACTGTTGCTCCTAGTATTCTCCATGTTTAAACTATGTAAGGTAGAGAGACCCTTGTTGTTGTTGTTAATAGCTGTTAAGCAGTTGGGTAGAAAAAAAAATCTAGCCCCTTTGCAGATCTACTGCAGATTGGCCTGAGTGTGTGCCTGTCATCTGTGAGCGTATAGCTGGAATATACTGCTATGCCTGTGAATTATAGTATAGATGATTGAATGTCAGTCTGGCAAGATCTGCCCCTTTCTTCCCCTGCAGGACTCTGCAAGCCATCAGCTGGAATTGTGCTAAAGAATTCTTAGCATAAGAATGGTGATCTGAGCACAGGAACAAAATAGAGTTTATAGTCCTTCCTTGTAAAAAGTCATTCATGGTTACCCTAAATGTTTTGAATTTCATCACTGTCATTTTGGTTTGTCTCTCTGTGTGTGTTGCTGCTGCTGCTAAATAAGTAGGAATCTGAAATCCTTGCTGATCTACAGGAGGTAACCCAGAGATATATGAATACATCTCTGGCCACAGTTGACTTACAGAATGTGGGGTTATTTGCAGAACGAGTTTTGCATAGATGCAGCTTGGGCTGGCTGTTGCTATTGCAGCTTGTTCACAGCAGGTTTTTGTCTAATGGCTGCATCTGAAATATTTATTTTATTTTCATTTGTTTTGGTATTTTTTATGAAGAAAACAACAGAGAGAAGTTGTCAAGGCAGCCTTGATTTGGGGAGCAGCAGGGGTGTGGGTTTGGGGGTGAAGGCACTACTTTAAAACACTGAACAGTTGGAAACCCTCTGCTGCAAGTCTTAGCCAAAAGAGCTTTTTTCTCTCTCCCCCCCCACAAAAACCCAGTTCATAGTTGCTCCTGAATAGATTAACCAGATTTCCATAATTAGAGTGTGAGGGGACAATGGGATTCTCTCCTGACTAGCCCCCCCTTTCCTTTTGTCTTGTGCTTTAGATAATGGGCAAGCCAAGAGGGTGGGAAACTGACATGCCATTTGGTCACTGGACAGTAATTTTCTCACACTGCCAAGGGAGAGCATGGAAACATCTGCCTTCTCCGGGAGCAGCCCTTATTCACGTTCCATTTCAAATGCTTGACAACTTCTCTCTTCTCCCTCCAGGCCCCCTCCGTCTCCCCCTCAACATGTTCTTGTTTTATTTATCTTTTAAATTATTTTAAAGGCGTGAAATCCAGTAGAGTTTTGTTGTGCTTTGCATCTAGTCTCCCTCCAGCACCACCCTAACTGTGCATTTGGGAATCCTTTTCCTTTTCCTATAAAATACAACTGCCCCACTCATGGTCAGTTTCCCTTCCTTATTAAACCCCACAATCTCTCTCTCTGTCTCTCTCTCTCTCTCTCTCTCTCTCTCTCTCTGTAGTAAACACACACGCACACGCACACACAGAGTCTTATTGACCTTCCAGCAAAGGTCTTTAGCAGTAAACAGAAAATCAATTCAAAAATATGCATTTCGTTAAAGCATAACTTTTAGAAGAATAGCTCATTTTTCCTTTGGAAGCTACAAATGATAATCTACCATCTCTCTTGGGATGCTGTTCCAGTAGTTGATTACTCTTACTGTTAAAACATTGGGGCACATATTCCTCCTTTATTTCTTTGTTATCAATACTTCACCACTGAAATATTGCCCTATTTATTTCATTAAAAAAGTCTTCTAAAATATATTAATTCCTTCTTTTGGATAAAAGTACAATAGCCCCATATATGATTGTATGTAGAGTAAATCTCAATATTCAGTGGAGTTTGCTCCCACATGAATGTATATAAAGGAAAGCTTCAATCTTTACTGCCTGTGGAAACACTTGCACATCATAAGGTAATTAACTTTAAGCAAATAAAAAATCCAATACCTGTACAAAGAAAACAGCTTTCTAAGGCAGAGGTGTCAACATGCAGCCCCCAGGGGCCAACATTTAACTATGCAGTATCTTTATGGCCTCCTGTATCCCCAAATCCCTCCCTTTATTTTTATTTTTTAAAAGGTAGCTCAGAACTCCCCTTGTGGTCCTTTATATTGTCCTGGGGCAATTGCGCCATCTTTTGAGAATTCTCACACACACCTACCCTCCAAGTCTTAATAATAATAAAAAAGACTAAATATCCTTTGTGTGTGTTCGTGCACGTGCGCGTGTGTGCATGTGTGTGAAAATAAAATGTAGATTGCAGTCGTGGGAATGGGTACAGCTTTCCAAAGTTGAGGGACAGGATGTGTGCTTTCCCCAGCCTTCTGGAGATTGTCCTCACTTTCTCTAAGAAATGGGGAACTAATAAGATTTCAGATGATGTTGGACTCCAAATCCTACCAGCCCAAATCAGCCTTTACCAGTAGTCAAGGATTATGGAAGTTGTCGTCCATCATACACAACCCTACAGATCCCTCTGCTGTATGTTTATGTAGCAGCTTCAGTGGGTTTTAGCATCAAATAATTATACAGGGCAAAGTGTGCATGGCCATGCTTCAGGCTGTAATTGTTGAGAGTACAGTATAATTTCTATCTCAATGTTGTTACTTTATTTCATTTTCTTAAAATCAGTTATGTGATAGAGCTTGCTTAGCAAAACTAAAGCCTTTCACTCCAATCTAAATAAAATTCGTTATATCTCAGGTCCTGTTGAAACCAGCATAGAACAATTTAGGTGCATCTTAGTCATAAAAGGATGACTTAACTTTAGCAGCTTTAGGGTCTTTCTGTTCTGTAAATTAGATGTTCCTGCATTGAAAAACATGAAGATACTTGCAGTTGCAAATATATGTAACATTCTTTGGAAAACATCCACTTGTGAATTTCCCATTTTAACATTAGCCTGGTTAGTAATATGGGAAAGATTAGAAATCCTGTTGTTTACCATAGCAAGTTTCCCTAGAGTAGGCCTATTGAGTCAATGGGATTTGATGATTCATGTCCTCTGTAAATTCCATTAATTCAAAGGGCCAACTCTAGTTGAAGCCTCTGAACCTTATTTTCTAAATAAGAGATCTCCCAATCCTGTCACCGTTCAGCGGTTTCTGTAGTCACAAAACTCTCGATTTCTGTAGGCAAAAAGCCCTGCATGAAGGAGAAGCATCATAGCAACAGCCAATCGATGTTGTAAAACCCTGTTTTGGATTGACACAATCTCAGATTGGAGCCAGGCCTGTATATCCATTGTAACAATGACTTCCAGATGTATTTGACTACAACTCCCATCACCTTCTTAATGCCAGGTTGGGGATGTACGCATATAGCATAGGTTATATGTGGTGCTGGAGGAGAGATTTGTGGATACTCTGGACTGCCAGAGTATGAAAATGAACAAGTGGGTCCTAGATCAGATCAAGCCTGAAATATCTCTGAAGTTGACAGCTGAGGCTGGCCTACTTTGAGCCCATCATGAGAAGGCAGGATTCACTGGAAAAGAATGTTGGTAAAAATTGAAGGCAGAAGGAAAAGAAGACCAAACACAAGATGAATTAACTCCCTAAAGAAAGCCGCAGGCTTGAGTTTAAAGAGCTGAGCCCTCAGTCCTCATTTTGGAGATTGCTCATTCACAGTGTTGCCATGAGTTGGAGGCTACTTGATGGCATATACAACAATACAGCAGCAGCATGTGCTAAGAGTTTTGAAATGTCTGTATGATATATCTTGCTAAAAGATTGTTCACTTACTAACTCAGTTATAATTTTTCTCCTTATTGCAAAGACGAAGTCCCTTTTCTTCTAGATATTTAAAGTAGTCTCTTTAGTCTGTTCTTAAAAAGAAATAATGGGGAAAAATCAGGGAAATTAGGTGTAAAATTTAGTTCTCAATTGCTTTGAATGTGCAGCGTGCATGACTTGCTTTTCTGCTAAATGCAAGCCAAGGATTTCTTGTCCGGTTGAGTGAATAGTACTGTTAGGCAGATTAGTTAATCTACCTCTTGCTTCATGCTCAGGTCAGGCATTTTTCTCTGACAGATTCGATGGGTGTCAACCCATTTCGAGAACCAATGTTTCCAGTTCATTTTCCCCAGTACTTCATCTATTGCTGCCATATTTAATTTTTTAAGATAATTTTAAAAAGGTATTTGCATTCTGTAGAAGAGAGACAAAGCATCGTATTTCATGCTCCAGTTCCATTCTGAATGGTTAATGGTGGAGAGTGACAATTGCAGGATAGAATAAAACTGTAAAAGGTCAGCCAATTGTGGTAATAAACACCTACAACTCAAAAACATAGGTAAGCCATTTGGGTTTAAACTGGTTTAACTGACCACAGGGTACCAGGGAATCTGTAACTGTGTGAGTTAGGGTTAAAGATGCTCAGGCAAAATTCCCAGCAGCTGTGAACATGTATTATTAAATCTTTGCCCCTATTTTTTATTCTCCATAATACAAATGTATGTCAATAAATGCAAAGGCCTTTAAAATGTTGTTATGTCCTTTGAAGTCACCACCAACTTATAGTGACCCTTATGCATGAGCAATCTTCAAAATATCCTGTCCTCACCTGCTCAGCTCTTGTAAACTGAAGTCTGTGGATTTCTTTAGGGAGTCAATCCATTTCACACTTGGTCTTCTTCTTTCCCTGCCATGTTTCACCTCTCTCAGCATTATTGTCTTTTCCAGAGAATCCTGCCTTCTCATGGTCTGACCAAAGAAGGACAGCCTCCGTTTGAACATTTTTGTCTCCAGGTTTGATTTGCTCAAAGACCTACTTGTCTGTCTTTCTGGCATGGCAGTCCAGGATACTGCAGTACAGGGGGTCTCCAAACTATGGCCACGGGCCACATCTGGCCTGCCTTGCCTTTTTATCTGACCTGGCATGCGGCCGGGCAGGCAGGAGGGCGTGTGTGTGTGTGTGCACGCACATGTCTTCTTTTGACCCTCAGAAATCTGAAACATATATGTTGTGGCCCTCACTCTAAAAGTTTGGAGACCCCTGCTGTAGTACAGTGCCTAAGACTCTCTCAGGAAAGCCAGGATATGTACAAAGACTGTGAGTGATTCAGTTATAGACTGGCGCACAATGTTTTGTTTTGTTTAAGGAGAATTTAGGATATGTTGATTTAAAGAGGAGATTATGTGTCTGGTGTCCATTTCAGTCTCCAAATAAATGTTTTGATTGACAGAAATATAAAGTATCAGTAAATTGTTCTCACCTGCAAGCCATTTATTCCACCCCACCTTTTTGAAATGAAGTGTTTATTTGGAATTCTTTTTAAATAGATCTCCTACAGGCCAAAAAGAGGCCATAGCATTTTGATGAACCATTCAGTAAAGATTTGGGTACCAATGACCACAAAGCCCTTAGGTTGGGGTTTTATGTGTTCATGCACATACATTGAAATGTATTTATTTTCCTCCGGGATTACTCCTAGGGGACTGTTTTTCTCCAAGACCTTCCCCCTGCATCATTTAGTAAAGTGCTGACATAACCTCTCCTAGGAATCATCGGTAGCTTGGCAGCCCTGTAGCAGCCATAGGAAAAATATGATCTGCATAATTTAAGTGTATGTGCTGTCGCCTGAAAGATCTGGGATGAAACACGGTAAGATTAGGGTGGTGGTTATTATTATTTTATTTGTCTAATTTATAGGCCACTTTGCTCCCAATGAGACTCTAAGCAGCTCACAGTATTAAAAAAAAAATTAAAACACAATAAAATGTATATTAAAAACAATTAAAATATAATAAGAATTTAAAAAAAGTGATTAAAAACATTAAAAACTTTAAAAATACATGTATTCAGTTAAATGCCAGTATTCAAGGACTTGGTTACAGGTATTAAAAGCCTACCTGAAGTGTGTTTGTGTTTGTGGGAGGGAGTCCTCAGCTGTGGACGGAAGGATCAAAGGGAAAGGGCCAGCCCCCTTCTGCCACCTGGGAGCAGCCACAAGAGAAGGCCCTCCCCTTCGAACAGACCTGCGATGGCAGTAGGACTGAGGGGAGGGCCTCCTCTGGTGATCTTAAGGACTTGGAAGGCTCATATTTTGGTAGATACTGTACTTCAGATCACCTGGAACTGTATAGGGCTTTCCTAGGTAATAAGCATTTTGAGTTAGTCTGAACGGTATGCTGTGGCTGCCACTCATTTTACAAATTCTTGTAGCTGGGAAAGAAGCACTAAAATGTATAGGTTAAAAAACATTGGTTTAGTCGAACTTGGCATCAAACAGATCTTTTTTTCGTTAAAGCCAGATCCTGGGGTTAAATCTAATTGTTAGTTCCAGCCAGAGTTTACCCATTGAAAGAACTGGACTGGCCAATCAGCTCATAGGTCAGCCCCATTGATTGAGTGGTCTAGTTTAGCTGGAGCTAGCAATTGAATTTAGCTCCAGGTCATTGGGATCCAGAAGTCTCCGCATCTAGGATTTTATAGACTGATGGGGTCATTGGTGACTTGTGAGGGGACCCAGGGGGTGTTCCCTTAAAAATATGAGGGCGAGACCAGTTCCTACTTGGTTGAAGAGCTATTCCTGCCTAACGCTAAATCTGTTGTTAGCTACAGCTAGAGTAGGTGGATGTACTCAATGAAACCATGTGAAGTGCTGCTTGTGTTATATACAAATATGTGTCCCTTCATTTCAGTTCATATTCACATTGGGGCTAATATTACATGCACTGTATACTTTGATCCTAAGAGAAAGCTAGAAAGGGAGCTATTGTTAGCCTTCATGCCAAACTAACCTCTTTTTAATATGAACTGCAGGACATTTTTTTTAACTGATGACTTTCCGGCAAAAACCTAGTTAAGGGTTTGTATGTGCCAAACAATGGCCACCAAAACAGTCATGTCTGGCTTTGTCTTGGGCTCTGCTTGATTTTTAATGCTTCTCTTGATCCCCAAGGAAATGTGACATTCTCTTTGCTTTACTACCCCACTGCTACTGCATGGTGAATGCTGCTACCATTTCGGCAAGAAACATTATCCCTTCTCCTCTTCCTGCAACCTCCACCCCATGTAAAGGCTTGGAATTATGTGTCCAAAGTGAGTGTTTACTGGAAGACCTCTGGTCCTTTGTCTTCATTTGCTCCCCCACCCCCAGCCCCCTGCTCCTCCTGCTGAATGCCTTCTTTTTATTTATCTATTTATTTATCTGTTTGATGGGAGGGTATGGCTGGGTGATGGGAGGGGTGGGGTGGTGGCGGCGGGAGAGGACTCCCTCTGTCTGTGAACATTCACTTATTGTGGCACTTTAATATAATGGTGAGTAAATGAAGGCAGGATGTCAGAGAAAGCCCAGTTAAACCTGCCATTTAAATCCTCTTGTGTAAGTTTGATATCCAAAGTGGAAGGACAAATGCCATATAAGTCAATTAAAGCATTAGGTAATCTAATTGTACTGTGGCCACAAAGTGGCTTAAAGGCTGAATGGCAACTCTCCCTGCCCCCCACTTCAGCATCTTCCCTCGAGGCCTTTGTGAATGAGTATAGAGGAGGAGGGACACTGTTGGAAATGGGGGGGGGCGGGGGCGGGTGGGAGAAGAGGCAATACACATACACAGAAAACACACCCAGACAATAGAAATGGAAAGAGCTGCAGTGGAAAATCTCAGGATTGTGGCCACAAAGCCCTGGGCTCCCTGCAAGAAGCATTCTTCCTGTATAATGTGTTAAGTGTTCTTGTGTGCCCCCCACCACCACCACCACAATCCTCTCCCTCTGCCTCTCCTGTCACTCCCCCCCCCAACTCTTTTCTTCGCTCTCTTTTTCCCCTGGAGTCTCTGGGTTTTGGAATTTGCTTAGTCCCTCAGCAAGGCTCCTGAAATGTCTTTGCTCATTAGATCAGAAGGATGGGAAAGCCACGGGCAGAGGTAAAAAAAACAGCCCAACACAATTAAAGTTACTTAAGTCCGAGGGCTGGTGATGTGCTGTTAGCATTCCTCCAGCTCTGCCCTTGATTGCTTCATTGTGTGCATTCCTCTGCCTGCTTGCGCTGGAGCAGCTGAGCCCAAAGGAAGGAAAGGGAAGAAGAGGAGGAGGGAGAAGGGGGGTGGCGGCAGGGGTGGGGGCTTGCGAGTTTCAAATGGCATGGCTGGCCTCAGTGTAATAAGAGGTACAGAATTAGAAAAACCCATCCCCCACTCCTTATGAAAGCGCACCAGTGCAGGATCAAGTAGCTGTGTCTCTTAATGTTATTTATTCATATTTATCCTCCTGTTTATTTGATTTGACTTGTATTATGCTCCTCCTTCCCAGAAGCAGGATATGCAGTGGTTTACCACAAAATTAAAGCAGGCACAGAAAAAGCAAGATGGAAATATGTTAAACAAATTACATTTTAAAAACTATTGCATTAAGAGAGATTTTAAAGTATATTTTTTATTAAAAGTATGGTACCCTGTCTGTTGGTCAGTAATCAGAAGGCAACCATGTTAGCTGATAAGGCTGCTGTATACCGTATTTTTTTGCTCCATAAGATGCACCGGACCTTAAGACTCACATAATTTTTAGAGGAGGAAAACAGGGAAAATATATTCTGAACCAAATAGTGTAATAAAATATTTAATAAACTATAACAGAATAACATTTGAACCACGTAAAGTGAACAGCAGTCAACAGTGGCATTAAGAACCATTACCACTGTCATTAACAAATGGAGAGACTTAAAGCTTTGTGTACTCTAGTTTATGTACCATAAATTTGTGTACCATAAATTTAATTCAAGTACATATAGACCATTATCAGCCAGTGATAAGACCTATACCACGCTAACTATATTTTACATTTCCTTTATCCACCTCCTCCCCATGCTTATAGAAATGTCTCAATGACAGATGAGACTGTTGTGCAACTCTGTCCTTCTACAGCTCAAGCCTATATTAAGTTAGAAATGGTTTGTCTGATTTGGCACTGCATTGAGAGGTCCCTTTTAGTTGTGTGGGGGATAAATAGTGGAATTAAACTATTTAACAGCTGGTTTTCCATATTTACTTTAGGTTATGCAAAAGAACAGCAACACAAAGCTTAACCCATTCACCAGCAGTAGCACATGCTCAGCATAAGACCAAATCTTGGGTTTCTGACATAATTGAACATTTATAGCATGCAAGGCACAACAGCCATGAACAATGTTCTTGACGAGCCAAAGAAACTGAATACAAACTATAGTAGCTGAAATCAGGAAGCAGGTACTGTAATCCAGTTAGAAGTCATGAAGCACAGTTAGTTTCTTTGCTGCAACACCCTTTGGAAATACATTCTTTATTAGATGCCCAGAATTAGTTGAAAAGTTTGCAAGTCGAATCCAAATTTCTCATAAGAATGCATTGAAAATTAATTAATGCATTCTTATGGGAAAAAAAGGTTATAAACTTTTAAAAAATTAAAAGAAAGTCACTTACCAGGTACTGTAGACTGAGCCCAGCTCTTCACAGTGCCTTGGTAGACCCCAGAACAGTCAAAAAAGAGCCCCAAACAGCTAAAAGCCAGCAGGGAGCCGGCAGCCATTTTGTGCTCTTCTCTGCTCCTGCCCCCTCCCCTCTCCCCACCTAACAGCTGATCGGCGCTGGTCTGAAAGGCTTCCCAGGCAAGCAGGTTTCAACTCAAATGGAGCACCTTTTCACCCAAGCACGGTTTAACCCAAAACAAGCAGCTTTTAAACTAAATTTTACATTTTAAAATGACAACACCAGGCAATCCCAGGTCTCTCTCCTAGCTCTCTAACTGCTTGGACTAGCAAGGAAGCAGACAAGCAGCCTCTTCACTAACTCAAAGTTTGAATTTCCCCGCTTTCCCTGCCTTCCCCGCATATTAGGTATGCTAATATCTGTGCACTGGAGGATTGTGGGAGGAACATTCCAGCCCCTGATGGGGGTCCTGTGGGGCACCCCAAAACACTGAGTCGGTCTCTTGGCCTCTTTCGGGACCGGGGCTGTGCAGCCCTGCTCTGATCAGGAGGTGCAGCCAGGGTGTCACCATGCCTTTTGGGGGATAGGGCACAGAAAGGGGAAGAATTTTCAGGGGCCATTCTATCTCATACCTGGCAGGGGAAATACCATTATCATAAAAGTGGTTTTCCCAGGGTAAGGCTCATCTATTGCACTTTGGATGTGCTGACCCCTGTGATTTCCCCAAATGTGGGAAAATCAACTGTCTAAGTGGGGGACTGTATCATTTCCCTTGGTCTTTCTAGAATCACCCTTTGGTCCTTGGCTGTTTTCACTGCCTGCTGCCATAGGCCTGTTGGCCTTGCTGGTTTTCCAGGTGGGCTGCAGGAAGCAGATCCTGGTAAGCTAGCAGTGCAGAATGGTGAGGTCCAAACAGCAAGCAGTCTCTGGTGCCAGTTCAGAGACCTCCCAGCATGGCAGTGGGAGGCTTCTGGGTGGTGGTAGCTGAACCCCCTTTTTTTAACTGTATTTACTCCATAAGATGCACATACTTTCTCTCCCTCTATTTGGGGGGGGAAAGTGCATCTTATGGAGCGAAAAATGTGGTACTTTCAAGCCAACCCTGTAAATCAGGTAAACACGTGACTGTTTTGAAGTATAAAGGTTCCCCTTGACATTTAGTCCCATCGTGTCTGACTCTAGGGCGCAGTGTTCAGTGTTCATCCCCGTCTCCAAGCCATAGAGCTAGCATTTGTCTGTAGACAGTTTCCATGGTCACGTGGCCAGTGCGACTAGACACGGAATGCCATTATGTTCCCACCGTGGTGGTACCCATTTATCTACTCACATTTACATGCTTTTGAACTGCTAGGTTGGCAGGAGCTGGGACAAGCGACGGGAGCTCACTCCGTCGCATGGATTCGATCTTACGACGGCTGGTCTTCTGACCTTGCAACACAGAGGCTTCTGCGGTTTAACCCACAGCGCCACCACATTTTGAAGCATAGCCATTAGCTAATTGCACACAGCTGTTAACAGGCTTCGACTTCTACGTATATAACACAATGCATCTGCTTCATTCCCTTTCTGGCTCAAAGCTAGAGTTACACTTCGTTCTTTTAAAAATAACAGAGGTTCACTCTTAATGTGCTAAACTTGACAGAGAACATTCCCGTCAGAGCACATTTACATAGTGGCCATGATGATCCATGCTCTGGGAGACTCCTAATTAGATTACTGCAATGTGTTGTGCATGGGGCTACCCCTGAAGATGGTTCAGAGGCTTCAGTTAGTATTGAACACAGATACTGTATCAGCATGCTGTCTGGTACAGCCCCATTTGCACCCTGCAGTGCCGATTTTGAAGGAACATGACTGGCCAGCTGTTCTCTTCCAGGCCCTTTTAAAGATCCTGGTTCTTATTTCTAGGGCCCTAAAGGGCTTGGGATCCAAATATTCAAAGAGGTACTTCCCCCCATATCAGCCTGTCTATTCCATAACATACTGTATTCTGCTGAGACCATTCTTCCTGAAAATCCTTCCTCCGAGGTATGATGATCATGTACAAGGGAGAGGGCCCTGATGAGTGGCACCTCCATGCTGCCCCTGAAAAGGGTCTCACCTTGTGCTGGTGCTGCATTAGCACCCAACAAAATCTATTTACTGAGGCTTTTAATAGATAGTTTGACTGGGCAAGTTTTTTTTTTAAAAAAAAGTTGCATCTCCTTAGTTGTTTTTTTAATTTGTACTGTACTTCACTCTAGCACATCACCCTGAAATTTCATGAGTCACACACTCTAGAAATGTTTTAAATTAATTATCATGTTTATTAGGTGTGTTTGGAGGATTGCTATAATAGGGCTTGGAGTTCCTTGGCTTCCATACTTTCATTCATGAAGCTCACGTGTGGCCTTAGTTAAGTCGCTAACTCCCAACCTAATTCACTTTGCACAGTGGTTGTGTGGGTAGACAAAGAAATATCAGTATTTTTCACATGAGTAATCTACCATAATAAAAGGGAATGTGTGTCTTTTTGCCTGTCAGTCTCTCAGAGCAATAACTCCCAAGACCAAAAAAAAAAACCCACACAAAAAAAACCTAGACACTTCAAACTTGGCATGCATAGTAAGCTGAACCTGGGCAATGGCCCCTGGGACTTATTCTTTATTATTATTATGTATTTGAGGCCTGCAGTACCATCATGAAATGGCAGGTGTCTCTAATCTGTGAATAAGTTTGCCGTTTGTATAGTTTTAAGCTAAGAGGAGCAGTCTGGAAGATACATCTACTCTGAGGCAGCTCCTGCTCATGGGAACACATGTAGATGTAGGTAGAATAAGCCATGGCCATGCTTGAACCTAGGAGCTCCAGTGGTTGTGGCTTCATTAAACAGGGCAGGCACAGTGTGTCCAGCTGTGACCGCTGCATAAGTTTGTTTGATGGCTTTTGTGTATCAAATTAGAAGCTGAAAACTGTTTGGTTTCTAAAGAAGCGATTCAGGCTAACTTTGTGTCTGGGAAATCATAATTGCATATGAAGCTCATGTTTATCTCCGGAAGACAAAACAACCCGATCTGAAAGCTATGGGAGGTGTGAAAAGCTTCTGCTGTGCTAATCAGATGTTTTCAACACTTAAGCAATTCCCTTTTCTAATCGAAGGCAGTTTGTAGCATACAGTTTGGCTCTCAGAGCATTTCCTAAAGATGTGAGGCAAGGGTCCTTTTGTTAGTGGTACTGTAGATGATAAGGAAATACACAGGTGCACACACAGAGGCTTACACAGTGGCATTTCGTTACTGGAGAAGAGTCTAATCCTGGTTTTCTTTCTTCCTCCAGCTCTGTCAAAGATGCACTGGACACCAGAGCATGCTCAGCCCCTGAATCAGTGGCCGGAGCAGCACCTTGATGTCTCCTCCACTACCTCCTCGCCTGCCCACAAATCTGACCTCTACCACAACAGCCGGCAGCGCTTCAACTATGCCTGGGCCAATGATGACATTTCTGCCCTGACCGCTTCCAACCTGCTGAAGAGGTATGCTGAGAAGTACTCTGGAGTATTGGACTCCCCTTATGACAGGCCATCAGCGCTCAACACCTATGGGGATGGTGTTTTTGGGCCCCTCAACGGTCAGAAGGGAGAGATGGAGCCTTGGTCGATGGCACACAGCTCAGAAGGGGCCTACCCGCTGACTCCGATCCATGACGGATTGCCTGGCTCCAAGGGGATTGTCCCTCCTGCGGTCACCCCAGGGAACAGCCTTGGCACCTCCCCCGTGATCTCCAGTAATATCTCTGACTCCATTTACCCCAGTAACACTTGTGGGGGACCTGCTGCTTCTGGCAGTCTTGGGACATCTCAGGAATACCCTTCAGGCTACAGTGGGGCCTATTTGCCATCAGGCTACTGCAGCCAGCCTGCTTCAGCGCTTCCACCTCCACACCCATCTACCTTGCATAGCTCAGGCCTCCTACAGCCTAGCCATCCTTCCACCGCCCTTGTCCCTGGCTATAGCTCCACAGGACCAATGTACAACTATGCCTCAGGCAGCTACCCACCCCAGCCCGGTTATGCCACCATCCACCCGCCCCACCCATCCGCCTCGTATTTGCCCTCAGGCATTGCGGCCCCCACCCCCATTCCTCCTTCCTCTCGTCCCCCTGTGGTCCCTGGGTATACCTACCAAAGCCCCCTCACGGTGCCGTCCCTCAGTAATGAGTCGGGGAGTTCCCTGAAACGAAAGGTCTTCGACATCACGGGTGGTGGTGAGGATGAGAGCGAAGGCCGATATCGCAAATACAGCTATGAGCAACCAAAGTCTCCGTATCAGCTATCCGACAGCGGTGAATGTAGAGGGAATGGATTCAACCGAAGCTCGGAGGTGCCTTTCAAAGGTGGGAAAAGGCCAGCAGGAGCAGGTGTCACGGCAGCGGCAGCAGTGGCATCCGAGGAGCCCCTTGGGAAATACGCCAGCCAGCCCATGAAAGGACTGGTTTCTCCAGCTTACAATGTTGGTGAAGCCCCTCTGAGGCCGAGTGAAAACTTTGAGAAGTTCACCCCTCCGGCTGCCAATGGTGAGCATGAGGGGGAGTCCTTTGCTCTGAGGATGCCGCCCAAAGCTCCAGCATTTGGTAGTGACAGCAGCAACCAGGCGGTAGAAGAGCAGCTGAAAACCATGGACCCTTTTATTTTGGAACTGGTGAACAACAAGATCATTGACTGTAGTCCTCCAGTGCAGTGGACAGACATTGCAGGGCAGGTTTCTGTCAAAGCTGCCATTGAAGAAGAGCTGGTATGGCCTATCCTAAGGCCAGGTGCTTACACCGGGGCAAGCCGACCACCCAAAACCATCCTTCTGTTTGGACCCCGTGGTGTAGGGAAGACGCTGTTGAGCCGGTGCATTTCTACTCAGCTGGGATCCACCCTGCTGAAGCTCAGTGGCACAACCTTGGTCTCCAAGTGGAAGGCTGAAGCTGAGAAGATCTTACAGGCAATGTTTTTTGTGTCCAACTGCCGGCAGCCAGCTGTTATCCTCCTCACTGATGTGGAATCTTTTCTAGAGGACACTGCCATCCTGAAGTCCCAGCTCCTCTCCTACCTGGATAACCTTGCTACCTCAGGCGAGCAGAATGTGGTTGTCATAGCAACCACAACCAGGCCTGGCAACCTGGACGAAGCCACACAGAGAAGATTTGCCAGGCGCTTCTACGTCTCTCCACCAGATAGTGTTGCCAGGCGGCAGATCCTGCACCATGCTTTAGCCCAGCAAAACTACTGTCTCAGCGAGAGAGAGATGGCCTCCATTGTACAACTCACAAAGAGCTACTCCGGCAGCGAGCTCATTCAGCTTTGTCAGCAGGCTGGGGCCAATAAGCTGCACAGTCTCCCAGGACAGCTTCAACCCACCTCATACAAAGATTTTGAAAGCGTTTTCTGCAAGATTCATCCCACCGTCTCTCAGAAGGAGCTGGACTTGTATGCTGAGTGGGATAAAATGTATGGGTCCCGACATTAGTGGAGAGTGGCTGGCTTCTTCTTCTTCTTCTGCATCATCTTGGGTCTCCTGGAGGGGAAGCTGTTGGGGCTGTTGAATTCTTCTTTCTAAAAGCTTAGTTGCTCCAGGCACTTCTGTCTCTGAGAGGCTGCAAACCTGCGTGGCTATGAAAACTGAGGGATGGTGAGAGAGCCCTTCTAGTCTCTTAGAAAAGTCACCCCTCTTTGGATGCAAGAATTCCCCTAGATTGATTTGCATACATTTTTGTTTTCAAAACCTGTTTGAAACTTTGACTGTGTGGTGGTGGTTGCGTCTCTGTGTTAATGAAAAGTAGTCACTCAACGAACTCAGGATAATCTATTTATTATGAAGCTGTTTTCCTAGTCCTCCCTTTTCCATGCCAGCATTGTAAAGTAGTCAGCCAGGTCTCGTTCCCTTCCCAGCACCCTTTTCCATACTATGTACCTCCTGGATATTTCTCTTTGGTTCTGAACTCACATAGGTGTCACTCTGTCAAGGGGCTGGCTCTCCTGTTTGGGCAGGTAGGGCTCTACCCACCTAGCTATCAATGCTCTTCTCATCCAGCAGGGGGCAGCATTAGGTGTACTTAGACTGTGGAAAGGATAAAGCTGGATAGCAAGCTAGATGTCATTGGCTGAGCATTTGGTGACTCCACTTTCTGTCTCATCAGCTCCAGGGGCCGTCGGCTACCACTGGTACTGTGGATCATTCAGTGCATTATATCATGACACTGGCTCCTTTTCATGGGCATCGGTTCCTCTTGATGGCCTTTAAAGTCATCAAGAGTAAACTTGTTAAAGCAGGTGGCATCAGTGGGTTTGAGGGGGAAGGGGTTTGGGATTTTTTTTAAAAAAAAAGAAATGTAGATTGTTTAATAAACTAGTTGTCTTTTTATTTTTGTAAAATATGTAGTAGAGTTTTTTTTCTTTTTTTAACTACTCAGGAAAAATAATTTACCTCAAAACAAAAAGAATGTTTTTTTTAACTCAAGGAAATTTTTTTAAAAATAGTGATCTGGAGGGATTTGCAACTGTGCCTTTTAAGGCACATTTGATTCCCATTTTAAAGCAAGAATAAACTTGAAGTAGTTACAAAGATGAAAGTTGAATGTATTTCAGGGGCGTTTCACAATATATTATACCATAACTTTATTCTTTTTTTAAAGCATTTTTACCATAGCATTTTGGTGGAGTAATGTGTCTTCAAAGCATAAGAAGTATTAGCGCTTTAGTGTTAAAGCCATGGCTGGTACCACTTTTTGAAGGAATCTTTTAATTTTAAGTTCTAAGTTCCACATTGCTAGGTCATTTCCCTTTTGTTATAGCCTTTATTAGGACTTCTTAATTCTCTATTGTGCCGAGAAGTCTACAAACCAAGAAAAATATGAGTTCACGTTTTCTGAAGCATGATTTGATTTGAGAAATCCAAAGAGCTCCCGTTCTCTTTAAAGGCCTCCATCAGCAGGGAAGAAGCTCCCCAGCTGCCTTCCCTCCAGCGGCTCACCCCCACCCCAACTCTTGGCTCTTACTCTGCCACTGCAAGCACGACAGGACTTTGGCTCTGTTAGTTCCGCTGTCTTGACTTTTTTTCTGCACTCCCGCCTTTAAAACACAATTGGATTTTCATTGTCTGAGTTAACTTGAATTGGATTGCATGGTTTTATCTATGACTGCTACGTTTTTGAATTGGAGATGGGTGGGGAGCACACCTGGAAATGCACTGTAGACTTTTCTCTAAGCAAGTATTGGTAGCCATATGTAAAAATAATGAAAAGGTGCTGATTTGGACTACAGCTTCTAGAATACACTAGCCACCATGGCCGAAGTTATTCCAAGAGCTGTAGTCCCTCCCTCCTGAAAATGTATTATAATCTCTCCATATATAATGTACCTTATAGCATTTCAGTGCTGAAAATAGAGATACTTTAAATGCATGTACTTCCACCTAGGAAACATTCTGTCTGCTCCTGAGCTCCGTGACATATTGCAGAAAGTTTACCTATTATTCATTGGCCCAAATCCTGTCGCTTTCATATGCCTGCAGAATACAAATGATGTAACTTGCAGTGGCTTCTCTCAGGCAGTTATCAAGGCCCCACTTGGATGTTTGGCTGCATGCCAGACTCTGCTGGGTTTGCACATGCTTGAAAATCCAAATGGGGACTCAATTGCCAATTTGCAGTGGAATTTGCCATTTGCCTTCTGCAAGTGTAACTATGCAGCAGGATTTCTGTCATTGAATTCACTTAATTTATTTGCTGTAGAAAAGAGTTAAAAATTGAACTGTGTGAAATGGCAAGACTCGGTGCCTTAAGTATCCATATGTTTGCGTTGAAGTCAAGATGTTTCTCTCTTTTCCCCATTACCAAATCATGAAAATTCTCAATTTTGGAAGGAAGAATTAAATCTTTAAGAATGGGAGCACTTTCATATAACACTGTAATCTTTTAAAGAGAAACACAGAACGGTTGCTCAAAATAGGGACTGTTAGTTATAAAGGACAAGGTTATTTAGATTTGCCCTAGTACCTAGGGGTCATGGGAGATCACAATAGAACTAAATAAACAATGTGCCCCATTTATAGATTTCTATTACTGATTAGGTACGTAGGTAGGATCCAGGACTCAGAACCGAATATGAACTGAAAGTTTTTAAATCCATATTTAATTTATTAAGGGAAAGGTAAGGGGGGCAGTGCTCATCCCCATTTCCAAACCGTAGAGCCAGAGTTTGTCTGTAGACAGTTTCCATGGTCACGGGGCCAGCGCAACTAGACATGGAACACTGTTACCTTCTCACCTTGGTGGTACCTGTTTATCTACTTGCATTTGCATGCTTGCAAACTGCTAGGTTAGCAAGAGCTGGGACAAGTGACGGGAGCTCACTCCGTTGCGTATATTCGATCTTACGACTGCTGATCTTCTGACCTTGCAGCACAGAGGCTTCTGCAGTTTAACCTTCAGCGGCACCACATCCCTTTTTAAAAAATTATTATTATTATTAGGCCATCTCAAAAGTCACAAAAATATGTAAGTTTTCAAGGCAAAATAATCTGAAAAGCAGATGTAAAGAAATAGAAGGTGGAAGTGCTAACTGGATGTTGAACATGTAGTGGTTCCATCACCATTTCATCTTAGCCTGAGCATGCAGATACCATTAATTCAATATAAAATTACCCTTTTAAGAAATCCCACTCCTGTCCACCATGCTCAACTAGCTTTGTACCATCTTATCAGATGAACGCTTTGGAAGTCTTGCAAGCTCATATATTTGTGTGACCTTTTGTGTTTATAAAGTTAAATTCAATAAGAAGATTTTAAGCATTTTTCAGATACCTTATTACATACTTGGGGAAGAAAAGGGATCTGCTTTGTCCCTGCAAGATACCTGCTTTTGTTGTGGATGACAGAAAAGTCCCTGTAAAAGAGAAGAGAGCTCAGAGACAAAAGCTCATGGGTCACTCTGCTTTAGTTGGCGGGAATCTGATGTGTTTTGCCAACTTCCAAGTTACTATCTGTTGTTCTTGCAGGTAGGTTGTGGTTCAGTCCATAACTTTGTACATGAGGACTACATTTTGTTGTCTGTCTGCCTCACAACTTAGGCAAACGTCCCACTACTGATAATGCAAAAGAGGATATAGTGGTGGCCCTTGTAATGCAACTCAACATTCTGGTTGGCGTACACTCAGCCTACATATGTGTACTCAGAAGTAGGCCCTGCTGTGCTCAGTAGGATGTATTCTTTGTAAGTGTGTACAGGATCACAGCTGCAAGCTAAAACACTGTAGGTGCAGTCCTATACATTAATTGGCAGTAAGGTTTTTTTTTTTTTTTGGAATTTAGCCATACTTCAGAGTTTGCATACACAGATTTGGACTGTATAAACAGAAAGCAGGCTGTGTTAAACTTTGTGGAATTTAATTCTGAATAAGTGTGTGACGGAAGTGTTGCTTGTCTATCTTTTTCCTTCATTGCCTGCAGCCTCTTGAAATTCAATACATGCAGCCACTGTGGACTCTAGTGGTTGCAGGCAGCACTTGCAGTCTTTCCATGCTGAACTCAAGAATTTGTGTCTGGCCTCTCTGTGTGATAAACTGAAATGAACATCAAATCCATTAAAAGCATGCATGCTATAGACAGAGCCAGAGAAATTTATTCCAGGAGGAAGGACGATTGGCTGGAATGACATCTTTACGAAAGTGCTAGGGATCACTTTCCTTATTCTGTGGCAGAAGATGACCCAATACTGTATGTAAGTCAGCGGGATTAACATAAAGAACCTGGTGATGTAGACAGGCCAGAAACAGGATGCAAATTGATTGCGAATGTGCCATGACCTGAAGTGGATCTCCAGTGTAATATCTGTGCACCATCAAGTCAGTTATTGGGCAACCTTATTGGACAACCTTTCCCAGGGTTTTCCAAGTAGACTCAGAAGAGGTTTACCCTTCCTTTTTTCTGGGGGCTCCCTGGGACCTTGCAGCTTGCCCAGAGATATGGATGGCTGCCCTTTCTCCCAAGCGGCACAGTGGGGAATTGAACTCCCAACTTCTGCACCCAGTTCTCTGGGGAAAATGCGAGTTTCACTTTCTCCTACATTTAGCTTCTTTTAAACATTATTTTTCCCCTTCCCAAAACAAAGACATTTTTGAGTGTTAGTTCTTCATACTTAGAAGAAACCAGAAGAAGGTTGAGACTCAGAAGGCAGCAATGAAGGAATTAGAAAAGATAATCAAGTGTAAAGATGTGTTACTGGAAATCAAGATCATAATGACCAGATAGGTGGGATATAAATAAACAAACAAACAAACAAACAAACAAACAAACAAACAAACAAACAAACAAACAAGAAAGAAAGAAAGAAAGAAAGAAAGAAAGAAAGAAAGAAAGAAAGAAAGAAAGATCATCCATACTCTTTGTATTCCTGATCAACATGTATAGGTTTGAAAGTTGGACAGTAAAGAGCTGATGGGAGAAAAACTGATTTGTTTGAAATATGATGCTAGAGAGTTTTGTGGATACCCTGGAAAGACAAACAAGTGGGTCCTAGATCAAATCAAGCCATAACTATCTCTGGAGGCAAAAATGATGAAACTGAAGCTGTTCTACTTTGGGTACATCACAAAAATGCAAGATTCTCTGGAAAAGACAATACGTAATGCTGGGAAAGGTAGAAAGCAGTAGGAAAAGAGGAAGACCAAATACGAGCTGGATTGACTTCCCAAAGGAGCCCATAGGCTTCAGTTTACAAGAGCTGATAGGGTCTGTTGAGGTCATTTTGAAGATCCCTAAGTCAGAGGTGACTTGATAACAAAGAACAACAACACATTCTTCAAAAGATAAAATAGAAACAAAATTTCTTTCCCATTATTCACTGGCCACATCCATTGGATAACAGCTGTTCCCAGCACTGAGAAGGCTGTGCTGTACCTTCAATCTATATGTGTTAAAGAGGAAGAGCCTGTCAGGAGAAAGAGATGGCAACTCCGAGCACTGACATAGTTGAACATGTCGGGATTCACATTCAGACTTTGAAAATTTGAGAACCTAAAACCTTGAGCCTAGATGGATGGATCTGTCTGTTTCATAGTTCCACACATTCAGTTTGATAGAATTTCAGATTCCTTCCCTCTCAAATGTGACAAGCTTTGTAAGTTCTCTTTAATTCTTATCAAAACGAATAAGCTGGAACTCTTGCCCTGCTCTACCCACCACTTAGGATTTGAAGAATAATTGCCATATTCTTTGTTGCTCTCAATATTGGCTATCCTGCTGAGATGCCCGAGCAAAGGATATTCAGGCCCTGTGAGATTACTTGCCTCCAGATGAGGTGCAACCAGGAGTGGTATTTTTTCCGCAAGTGTTTCCATAGTTTGAACAAGGTGTTTGTGTGCAAAACTAGAAGTCTTTTCCCTACAAAAAGAAGAGCAAATAGACACAGTATGCACTTAGGGACTGGCTGCATGTTAAAAAAACACACACACACCCTCCCATGCTTCTAATCTTTAAAGCCATTGCAACAAAGCAACAGCCACTGTCTTTTGCTCCATCTGGACTATTTGCATCATAGCGTTCTTTGCATGGAAGTAGCATTTGTGCAATTTTGCTTCATTTGTGCAAAAATGGTTATTCTTGTCTCTTGCAGAGAACTCCACAAAATACTTGGCCTTGTGGTCAGGAGAGGAGGATAATGAGGTGGTTTCTGATCCTCACAAGCAAGGGTTTATCGTCCCTGCCCAAAGAGGCATATCTGGGTCTGAGTTACACAGATGGCTCTGCCAAGTGTCGCATGGAAATTGGCTGAAGTGAAAGAATGCTTACATCGAAGTGATGCTTGGCCAGTCCAAAGCATTACCTTAACTTTGAACATTACTGTCTGACAGCTGCAGTGACCAAAGGCAACCCCATGTGAGCCTTTCTAGCGTTCCAAAACATAGCTTGCATTCACATTGCTCTTTAGGACATTTTATCGCCTGAATTTGTGTTAAGCTATGCAAAGAAAACTTTGTATAGAAGAAATCTGTTTTTCAGAAAAGTTTAGTGGAAGGTTAGAATGATGTTTTTTTTTTGCTTTGTTACATGAATGCTTTTTATGAAGTAAATATGTCAAAGGAAGAAATGCGGAGTGGGTGCTAGCTTTTACTGCTGTGCAGAGCGGGTTGAAGAGCTCTGTGAGTTAGGCATCTGGCTGGGGAGCCAGAGTTTACGATTTCTATTCACCTCTGTCTGTGCCTCTTGGGAGAAGAGCCAGTCTGTATTGCTATGGGCAAACTATGCAGTCCCAGAAGGCCACCAGAGGAAAAGAATGGTAAACCACTTCTGAGTATTCTCTACCTAGAAAACCTTGAAAAAGGGTCACCATCCACCTGAATTGACTTGATGGCACATGGTTATCAAGAGTGGGTTGAAGAAATGGTTTACCTGACAAAGCTGGCTTCTGGCTTTTCCAGATCCTTTTCTGTAGGAGTATTTATTTCAGTCTTCTCTAGTGGAAGAAGTTTCTGTCTTTCCTAGTGGTTTCCTAATACCTGTTGTGATTCTCTAGTAAGTTCAGTGTGAGTGCTGTGTGTTGATTTGCTAGGTCCTTTATGCTAGATCCACAGTTGGATTTGAGAGCAGCAAGGTCTATACCACACTTACAGTGGTTTGATTGCCATGTCTGCATCCTAAAGAATGCTGAGGTTTGTATTTGATGAGGGACCTAGAATTCTTTGCTGTTGTCCAGAGGAGTGGAATGGAGTTATTTAACAGAAAATTCTGAGGACTGTTCTAAACTAAAAATATAAAGACTCTGTAGGACACAACCATACCAAGTAATGTGGTGTCAAACTGCTAAACCTGTGTAGTGCAGGGTGTGACTAATCAACAGGTGAAGGTACTCTTGGCTTTCATATAATACATAGATCCTTCTGTTGTAGAAGCATTATCTCCATATGATTTAAGTGGAGCCTTGTGGCGCAGTGGTTAAACCGTTGTACTGCAGCCAAAAGTATACTCACGACCTGGGGTTCAATCTCAAGGTTGACTCAGCCTTCCATCCTTCCGAGGTCGGTCAAATGAGTACCCAGCTCGCTGGGGGGGGGGGCAATGTGTAGCCTGCATAATTAACTTGTAAACCGTCCAGAGAGTGCTTGAAGCGCTATGGGGCAATATATAAGCAGCACGCTTTGCTTTTGCTTTGTCCCACAGTGTCATTGTAGTGATCATCCAGAAGCTATCATTGTTAGAAGACTCACTGGCTCACCCTTTCTGGATTTGTTTATAGATTTATTTATTTATGTTAGAGTTTAAAATAGAACTTCATGGTTCTCTTTAACATTCCCATTCTTTCAAGTTAGAAAATTTACATTTTCAGACAGCAGTACGGCACAGTACTTTTAGAAGCTACTGTCACACTCTTCCTCACTCACTTTCATCACAGTACAAACCTAGCACAGGTTAGCATAAAAATAGGAATAAACTGTCAAATATTTCCTGCCCACATTATCTGGAAAGTACTGAAAGGGGAAACCTTTGCTGGTCATTTTGGAACAGCCACTTAACTTTGGTTTGGGATCTACAGAACATTGGTCAGATTTCTCACATGAACCTAAACTCAGTCGTACTGGTTTTCCATAATGTTTTGGGTCTTAACAGCTGTTCACTGGCATTTTCTACCAGACCTGCTAGTGATAATCCATAAAGGGTAAGATAACAGAGGTCTGTTGGCATTTAAGTTGTTGACTTGCGAACCTGTGTGTCTTCTTTTGGGCCATATAGTAAAATTCTGCACTGCAGGTCTTTCTTCTTGATTCTTTGCATCATTGAGACCAGTTGCCCTTCTCTCTCTCTCACTCTTTTTGTTCCAGCCTCATCAGAACATGTTCTCCCCCCCCCCATGCACCTTTGCAAGGGACAGGGAATCCTTGCGACTCCCCACAGTGCGGTGGAGCCCTTTTCTAACCTTTAAGAGGAATGGCATTGGAAGAAAGTATTAAAATAAGGGGGCTGCTCTACCTCCTGCTGGTTTGAGAGATCGCAGTCTCATCATTCGGTCTAGGGAGTTCTTACTGAATCATGGGACTTGGAGTCCTTTAATTCTGAAAAACCCATCCCTAATGCAAACATCCTGTCTGGCTAAAGCTGGTATTATTGGCAAGATGCCTGTTTTTGATTTGATAGTTGGGATTGTGGCCAGTTATTGCAGTCTTTGTTCATATTCTCTGGAAGCAAGTAAGGGAATTAAGTAAAGGCATTGCCTTCAGTGTTCAAATCAGCCAAAATATAAGGGATGGCGGGATGCTTTTGGATTTCTCAGTAAGGTAGTTTGCCCTCATCTAATAGCACTTTATTTTGGAATTAAGGAGAGTACTTTTCTATTACAGTGTTGTTATAATTATTGTTTCCTTTCTTGCTTATGTGGATACTTTCCTGCCATTATTATTTCCAAGGAAAACGTGGTCCCAGCTACTTAAGGGTGTGCATTTTTCCATGTCAGGCATTCCTTACAACCTTTGACTCCTTCCCTTTGACATACATCTCTCTGCTGGTTGTTGTCGTTTTTGATGTTATCTCAAGGTGTTTTGACTTCTGAGCCCAGCTTCTAGCCTCCTAGTGACTTAGCAACGCTAAATATGACCCTCTGTTTTTCCTGACTTGAGAAGCTGCTTCAGACTCTGCACTTTGTTTCCCAGAAATAGCGGCTGAGGGCAGAACTGTGCCTTGATGGAGCAAGGATGCCTGTTGATCCAACTTTTGCCAGGCCATGGCTGCCCTGAACCTGAGGAGAGAATTGGCAGGAGGAAGTGCTGCCATCTTCCCCTGCCTCCTGCTCCTCTTCTCCCAGGCTATTTTTCTCCATGTCTTTGGCCCAGTTTGGGGTAGCTGGCAGGGAAATTACAGACAGCTCGTACTCCCCCACCCCACCCCCGCCCCAAGGAACACCCTGACAGGGTCAAGGAATATATACACTTGCTCCATGATATGTCCTTCTTCCCCAAACAGAGTCACCTTTAAATCAGAGATGGGATCCATGTGGCCTTCCAGACGCTCTTGCACTCCAAATCTCATTAATCTTTAGGACCTTAGCCCGCAGTGAGGGATGATGGTCATCAGAGTTGTTGTTCATCAGAGTTACAGCTGTTTCAATTTCCTTTTAAACAAATGTACCTGCACTTCCCGGGGTGTAGCAAAACTTCACACATTCTTAGGTCATGGGGTAGAGAAGAGTTATAGTATAGCTGGCCCAACACCCTTGTTACCTCCTCTGCCTCACAAGAATAGGATTGAGGAGAGAAAACTGTATTCTAGCACAGCATGAGTTGCTCATGGCAGCTCAGTGCCGCCTCTTGTCTCCATTTAGAGGTGTTCCCTTGCTTCTCTGTAGGCTTTCCCACACAAGTCTTATCGTTTTTCCCCATCAATTGGTCCCTTTCCCCCATTCTCTCACTTTTTTCTTTCTATCACATTTTGTTTTGAATGTTTAGTAGGAGCTAATAGAGGAGGGCAAATCAGGGTCACAGCACTGGGTACGAATAATTAAGCCTTCTCCTTCATATAACTTCTATGATGAAAGTCCTGTCTCAAAGTCCTGTCATTTGCCCCATGAGGCAAAAGGCAAAATCCTGTTTCTGTCGGTTTAATGTACAGTTAGGTAAAGGTTCCCCATGACATTTAGTCCAGTCATGTCCAACTCTAGGGGGCGGTGCTCATCCACGTCTCCAAACTGTAGAGCCAGCGTTTGTCCGTAGACAGTTTCCATGGTCATGTGGCCAGCGCGACTAGACACGGAACACCGTTACCTTCCCACTGTGGTGGTACCTGTTTATCTACTCACATTTACATGCTTTCAAACTGCTAGGTTGGCAGGAGCTGGGACAAGCGACGGGAGCTCACTCTGTTGCGTGGATTCGATCTTACGACTGCTGGTCTTCTGAACTTGCAGCACAGAGGCTTCTGCGGTTTAACCCGCAGCGCCACCACGTCCCCTAATGTACAGTTAGTCTTGCATAAATGTGATGGGCGTTATGCCTGGCAACAAGGAATTGCACAATTTGATCATGTAGACAGTTGTGTGGGCAGGGCACAATCGGTCACACAGTTCCCCAGCAGAAGTGCTTCATGGATAGCATGCCCATCTTGCCACTGTCGTCATTACCATGGGCATAATGTCAAGTTATGTCTGCATAGTTACATAGCAGGATTTACTGAAAATACACAGGCACTAGAATTAGTCTCTCTTTCTCTCTGCCTTTTCCTTGACAACAAACTCCAATAAAAGCTAATATTCTGAAGACAGAAATTGAAGTAGCATTTTTCTAATGCTGGATTGGAAGCCACCCACAAAGCATTTTTAACCTGATTTTTAATAATTTCTCTACTCTGGCGTGTGAAAGATAATTTATGGAGAGAAGAGCATGCGTGCAGCTGCACACACACAGAGTCAGGCAGCAGGCAGAAACCTCCTTGAATATGTAACATGTCCAGCTGCCAGCATGGAGCAGGGTGTTGACATAATATACATCACCATGTTTAGACACATGCGGAACAGCCACTGTGTTTCATTTTGCGCTGTAAAGTTAAATAGCTTCTCTCAATCAGAATCAGCAGAGTCTATGCTTTCTGTTTTTGTAACACTGAATAGAATAGAAGTAGGTTTTCTGGAAATGACAGATTTCATTTTAAAAGCAAATTTCAGGGCCCCAGGACAATGTCAAAAGCAGCAAATAAATGCCTACTGCTAACCTAGAATTTGAATTGCTGACAGTAAATCACCTCTTACTCCTAAATGTCATTCATACGTACATACTTTCTAGCCCCCAAAGTTGCAAAATAATGTGTTTCAAAGTAAATTATGCACATACAGCAAAAATAGAGAAGGTGGCACATAGCACTGAATGGTCTGTTTTGCATGTAGTTTGTGTACATAGCGTTTAGCTTGCTGTTGGGTGGGTGGGCTTAACATTTATATAGAATTATGATTATGTCTGTGTGAACCACCATCCACCCTAGCCAAAGGATTGCTTCTAGGGTAGTACCAAAGATTTACTGACTTCCCTTGAGCATTCCTGTGGTAAGATTTTGATTCTGAAAACTACTCCTATTTCAAGGGTGAAGAACGGTGAAGTAAGGATAGGATGACCTATTTTCGCACTGCCTGCCGGATCGCCATCTTAAGCACAGTGTGTTTTTTTTGTTTTCTTTGTCCAGAAGATGGCTCTGAGGTACAAGCTACTAGCGTGGGATTCCTAGGTCTTGTTCTATGGCTACCTCAACAGGGAAGAGGGAAAGGTGGCAGAGATTCTTACCCTTTGTGGGCAAAGATGGTGGAAAAGAGCTGAGAGGGAGACGCTGGCTCATATTTGGTGCTTCTGTTTGGTTAGCCTGCTCCTTCTTTCCCCTCATGTTATGGTTCTTTTGTTCTTCTGCCTCGTTGAGATGGAGCTGAGGAGGCTGGGAAGAAAAGAGGGGAGCAGGATTAGGGTTGACAGAGGAGGGTGAAAGGGAGGCAGAGCTGGTCTGCCCCGGGGGGACCACCGTGAGTGAGGAAAAGGAGACTAGGTTATTTGTGAGGAGAAGGAGAGAGGTCAGGACAAGGGAAGTTGACTTCTTGAAAGAAAAAAAAGTGAATTTGGGATCTGAAACTGGGACATTCATTAGGGGAAATTACTTAAAAAAGAAATTACAAGGTGAGGTTGGTAAGAGGTGTGTGTGTGTGTGTGTGTGTGTGTGTGAGGGGGGGGTCAGACTTCATCTCGGCCTTTGCCTTTCTTATCTGTGACCTGTTCCTTCTCTGTCCACCTTGCTGGTTTGCCTTCTGTTCAGAGTCTAGAAAAGTTACCTTCTTGAACAAGTCTCAGAATCCCCCTGCTGTGCCTGGGCACTGATGCCACATTTACCGTGGGTATTCCAAAAAAAAAAAAAAAAAAAAAAGCTTAAAATTAATGTTGTCTTCAAGCAGGGCAAGCACTGACACAGTGTCTGGGGTTCAGACCAGATCTTAGAACGTTCCCTATTTTCGGCTATAACTGAACTGACTGTACTGGATGGGGATTCTTGGAGCTGGAGTCCAAAAAAGTAACTTTCCCCTCCTTTGCCTTGCCTTTTTGCTTCAGTTATAAAGCAAATGTTTGTACACAGTGTTTGCACACAGTCCAGCACTCTGCAACATTGGCCAGCTAAGTGCATTCATAGAGCTGACATGCAGATTCACAGGCTAACATTGTTCCTTGATAGTTTCGTCTCAGCATGCTAATATGCTGAGGTATACTGCCCTTGACCAGGGAGGTTCCAGTTAGTTGTGATACTTGCAGGGATGGGTTTCCATGAACAGATTACAAAATGAATCAGGTAGCAGGAACATTGAGTATATAGAGCTGTGAGACTAAGGTGTTACAGGAGTGACTTAGAGGGAATTCATAGTACTCCTTTTATGGGGCATGTTTGTGAATATTTGTGTTTGGTGGGAAGTATTTGCTCCACTGTGTTTCAGTCATGACTAAAAATTTCAGCACTTCATGACCTAAATTTTGCCCCCAGCTGTAAATTGGGATGCAGCTATATGGCCCCCAAATGCAAAAAAAATAAAAATAAAAAAAACACCTCAAAGATATTTCTCTCTCTCCCACCCCCTCCCTTATTATGGTTAAGTGCTTTCAAAGAGTTCTGCTTGGGTGTTTGTGAGCTTGGGTGTGTATGCGTACCTGGAGGTTCTTGAGGGATCTAGAACAATTCCAAAATTCCTTATGTACTGGAAAAGTTTGGCAATCTCCACCAGGGAGAAAAGTGTCTATGACGGTGACATCACTTTCCTTTATTGCCAACCAGTGTTTGGATTTAGATCTGTGTCTTAGGCTCATTTCTCCCTCCATAGCATTGGAGGGAAACTCTATCTAGAAATCAGAAAAAAAATCTTTTGGACAACAGCTCCCCAAATTCCCTATGACATGGACCATGTTGGCTGGGAGATTCTGAGGGCTGTGCTCTAAAGGGTAATTTTCTGTGCTCTTTATGTTAATGCAACTTTGCTTTTGAAACTATGAACTCTCTCTCTCTCTCTCTCTCTCTCTCTCTCTCTCTCTCTCTGTTTGTTGTCCCCCCCCCCAAATCCTCCAGCTGTGAGTCAGCAAGTGTTAGTAAAAATAACCCCTTAGAATATGCATTGGTGTACACGGTAGAGGGTGCGAAATCCATCCCAAATGTTCAGTGCATTCACTACTGTGGAGCTTCTGACTATGGATGTCGTCTGATCTAGAGCAGTGGTGTCGAACTGTGGCCCTCCAGATGTTCTTGGCCTTCAACTCCCAGAAATCCTGGCCAGCAGAGGTGGTGGTGAAGGCTTCTGGGAGTTGAAGTCCAAGAACATCTGGAGGGCCACAGTTCGACACCACTGATCTAGAGGAACATTTCTGGGGAAAGGGGAGGGGAGGAAACGGAGGGAGGTGTTTTTTCCAGATGCCCCGGATAAACTCTTCCTGCTGTGTCCATTTAAAATCTGCCTTTCCAGGACAGGTAGTGTTGTGGCAGTGTGAATTCAGCAAAGCATCACTGCCCACCCTGCCCACCCCGGTTTGCCAGTGGAGCTTTTTGAGCAGAATTGAGCCAGGGGTTACTTTGGCAAAATAAAACTGGATTCTAAATCCCAAGCTTGCAGTGTGAGTTCCAGGGTGAAGGCACACTTCACTAATCTTAATCAAATATGGAGTCTTGGGCTGGTGTCTTCAGGCACACATTTTCTTTTCCTGTTGATTGATGGTTTTCAAAATGACTCGGAGGAAACTGGAAGTTCTTTGGAACACCACAGATCTGTTAAGATTTGTGACAGCAACTGTACCTTACTGAAGCACCAGTATGCTCCCCACTGGGGTTTTTCCCAGACTGTGCACACCTGCAGGGAAGTAGCGTGTATGGCCCCAGTAATGTGCTTGGTTTATGCAAGGCATCAATGGAGCCAAGTGGAATTTTTCATGGGCTGATTGTGCACTCTAGAAATGCACTCCCTGCCCCTGCCCCCCAGTACCTTCTTCCGTACCTTTGTCCCTTAGTAGGCATATCATTGGGAAAGGGCTTCCAGGAAAGTGGGTGAATACTGTACCACAGTAGGTGAAGCTTATACGTGTAAAATCATAGATTGTTAGTTTGTCCATGTGTTTTCAAAGCCAACCATGACAGTGAAACTCATGATCTTGGATAGACATAGGCCTACAATGCCGTTAAAACCGAATCTGTTGATTTTATAAAGGGAACTTGTCATAGCTGTGGGTACAATCTGTGCATATCAATCTGGTACCTCCTCTGCAAATATGTTTCGTTAAGTGTCAAAGATATATACCTCAGGAAGATTGCCTCCTCTTTTTGCTTTGTTATTATTTTCCTCCAAAAAGTGGTACTGGAATTTTGAAGATTTTAAAAAGAAATCATTTTTTTTTACTTTGTGCATCCTCTGTAACCATTTCTACCTCGTTTTGCAACATATTGTACATGAAAGTATTTAATTCATGTCTTATTAATGTCTGAGAAAATGCGTTTGAACTGTAATGGTCTACCTCAGAAAATACTGTATTTTAAAAAAGAAAAGTATTTCACAGTATTAAAGAGATTACAAGGAATAAAAAAGTGTCATATAATTTTTGTTTTTAATCTCAGCTGTTCAGCTGTGGACCTATGTGGTCTCCGTAATGGTGCTGAGAATCATGCTCAGGGAATTTTGTAATCTTATTACATAAACAAATAAAATACATCAAACCTATTCAGGAAGTGATAAAGTAATATAGCACCAGTGGGGAAAATGAGCAATTTTGCATATTTGGGATGGGGTTGTTATTGTTCAGTCTTTTTTTTCCAACAAATGCTCTCCATTCATCATTATTTGAAAAAACTTGTAAAAAAATAAAGATGTAGATAACCATACACTCTGTTTTGTAATCCTTATAGAAGCAAGTAAATAAAAATGCTGAGGGGGTTCCAAACATTTATAAAACTACCAGTATGGGATGGACTTCCTCACTGAAGAGTAAAGACATGATCAAGTTCTGCCCATATTAAAAAGCACTGTTTTTGTGGAATCAGTGTTAGAATGAACATTGATGAGCCATATATGCGTAATCCTAAGCATTTATACCCAGTGGTCCCACTGAGTACAATGGGATTTATTCCTCAATAAACATGCATGAGTATGAGCCCAGCTCTCTACTCGGCTTACAAAGCAGTGCAAGTGCAATTAGATAATAAACAATGAAGTGGAACCTAGCTGTCTGTATTTTGAACACAATTCTCTTTATTTACTATGAGTTCTTTCTACGGTAGTACCTCAGTTTACAAATCTAATACGTTCTCTGGGACATTACGTAATGTGAAAAGTTGGTAAACCAAAACGAGGTTTGCCATAGGAACAGGGGTGGTGCTATAAACCTCCAGGCACAATGCATCCTGGGGAAACTTCCTTCTTACTGCAGGGAAAAGTTCTAAACCGAGGCATTAATTTCAATGGATTTCCATTCATAAACCAAAAATTACATTAACTGAGGCATTCATAAACTGAGGTACTACTATACAGTTTTGTTTCAGGATTCGTATAAGAGGAACAGCTTCATTCTGTTGATCGGTGAATGTATTTGTTTGGTACCAAGGTGAGCTCTTCAAAACAACCACCATCAGTTATATATGTTTTTAACATGGCAAAGCCAAAATGTGGAAGATATGCCTGTGGAGGGTACCTCTTGGCTAGTGTCCATGACATATTTTCATTCCTTTCTCCAGAGCACTGATGCTATTCTTTTTAAAAGATTGCCGAAGCCTGAAGCAGTATTTGAGATCACAGGTGAGCACATCTCACGTATAAACTGTGATGGTCATGGAAAGTCGAACACCCCACCATGTTCATAATCATCCTAACTTGATGAAAAAGTACTAGTGCTCATCCAATCCCCTTTTCCTAATGTCTGAACATCCATCCTACTGTAAACAAAGGTGGTGAGGTAAATTCAAACCACTAACAAGACAGATTTTGTCAGCAGTGGGTCACCCATCTGGATAGAGGCATCTTGTATGCTCAGCGTTTTCACAAACCCCTCCACCTACTGGTATGACATTTGGCCTTGTGAATCAGGGGTGCACATGAGGTGGGATTTTGCTGGTCCCTAGCTGTACACCATATGGTTTAAAACAATCTGCTCCGTGTGTATGCAAGAAACCTGTTTTCCCTTGTGTGGAGCTCTCTCCAAGGTCTACCTTGTGGTGGTTTGCTGAATTGCTTGCTCTTGTTGAAAACCTCAATATGACTGTAGACATTTTGAAAAACAGATTAATTAGGGAGTTGATAGAGGCTTTCATGTGTAGTCTGGCTCAATAGCCATTGGAATACATAACCCAAGATCTTCCACTATCCCCACCCCACGCCCCCTGCCCCCCAAATGGTGCTGAGGCAATATCATGTGTTGTTTTCCTGGTCTCCTGAAAACAGCATCTCGTTGATTGGATTAATTTTCCCAGAACAACATTTCCCTCCTGCAGATGCTCTCTTAAGTTCATTAGGCTAAAAAAATGTCTGGCAGATGATGGCAGTTGTAGCCCAACATACTTTGAGCTTGCTGGGTCCGAGAGGTCTAGATACAGTTTATGGGAAACATGATTTGAGGGTGGTCGTTTTCCAGATGTTCACTACTCTTGCCCTAGCACTACTCAGGCCTGTAGAAAGGAGTGCTCCTTATATAGAATGTGGTGGCTGGCTGCTAATGAAATGGAAAGAGATGACATTTACAAACAGTGGCAAATCTGAAAAAAATGCAGGTGTTCCATGTAACAGTCTCTTAGCCAGCTACTTCATAAGGGGAGGCCAAAAACTCAGCCCATATCAAGAAGAAAAAAAGCAGGATTTTTTCACAAGCAAATAGCTTTTAATCATCCAAGATCAATTCACCCTCAAATACTTTGCATTGCACCAGGAATGGAATATTGTCCCAGGGAATAATGCTATTTCTTTCCCAGTTATTGAGAGCCCTAAGACAACAGGGAGGTTGGAGAGATGATGTTATAGAGAAAGTATCAGGCCGAGCCATGCCAGCCCTCACTTTCTCCCACACTGTGAAGACTCACTATTTTTGTAAAAAAAGAAAGAAAGAAAAACTGATAAAGTGGTATGAGGACCTATTGTGCTAGTTGATTACATTTTAACAACGGTGTTTCGTATTTGGGAAGTCAGCATTCAGAAACATAACACCCACACCTGCAGTCCGAAGAGGTACAGTCCAGCCGGCTGCCACCTTGTTCCGTTAAACATAGGGCATACTTCTCACTGGCTCTTTTGTCGCTTCTCGACACTTTCTTCCGTTTGCTGCCTGCAACCTGACACCTCTCCCTTGATGCATTAGAGTGGAATTCCCACCCTCTGCCACCAGCACTGTTAGCAGAAGCTGGTGATCTGGTGCAAGTTCTGTTTTGCATCTGTGCCACAAGGAGACACTGGGTTTCTGGAGGCAGTGTGTCTCAGAAACCTTAGGGAAATGAGGGACTCTTGAAGTACAGGTCAGTTTACCTGTTTGTGACAGCTAAAAACCTTTTGGTGGTTTGGCAAAGAGCTGCTTAACTGCCTGACAGTTAAGGATCGAGGAAGGCCAAATACAGAGAGGTTGCTGTTTGCCTTCAAACAGAGACCAGCTGTCTGTTCCTCACATGATTCAATCTGCAAAATTGCTTGCTAAATAGTGTGTGTGGTGAGTGAACCTTATGAGACAGAAATCTACGGAAGAACCATTTTGAGAAGAAGAGGATGACTGGAAACCCAGTTACATAGCTTTTGCTTTGAAAAAAAAATACGACACCAGTGTTCATTCTGGTGAGAGAGAAGCATTTGTAATGCTCTTTTCTGCCCTTTTGCAACCCAGGAGTGAAACCAAAGGAGTGAAGGGGGCCCTTTGTGGGCCTCTCTGCTCAGTCACAAACTGTGGCTTATTTGTTTTCATTCCACAGCAAGGCTGTAACTTTTTTTTTTTTAAAAAAGAGGGCTGGTGGGTGTTCCTAACCGCGAACAATGAGACCACTGTGCATTTCTAATGGGCACTCTGTAGGGTTTACAGGAAGGCGTTTTCCCCTGTAGCTAGTCACAAGGAAGTTCTCTGTGTAGCAGACCTTTCTAAAAACCATCATCCAGTGGGCATATTTAGGAAGATGCGAGAAGTATGAACTTTTGAAGGACCACAGGAGGAGAAGTGATACTTACATTTCTAAGAGAATATGCCTGAAAAGGGCTGCCATATGTCAGAATTGACTTTATAGGTCATCATGATGATGCACAAATGTGGGAGCCTGAAAGGCTCAGTATTCAACTTCCTCTTAACTTACAGGAGCAGGCTTCCCTCTGCACAACTGTGTTGTCTTTGTTAACTTTCATGCTGCTAAGATAGCCGGTAGATAAAAACAAGGCCAGACTCTCTCTTTGCAAGCATGACTTCTCATTCCATTGGCAAACTAGCTCCTAGGGTTTGGCTCTACTGTACTTTTATGAAAGGGAAAGGGAAGAAGACCAGTTATACAGGTTCAGAGAGAAAACAGGCCACATTAGGGAGCACAAGGAAGGTGCCAAATAGACAAAATCTGTCAGTTGGGAATTCCTTTTCTTAAGAATAGGAAGGATACATACCACCATTGGCATCATGTTGCAAAATAAAAGAGCAAACACAAGACACGCGGTTTTAAAATATATGGTAGTTGTAGGTTTTTTGTATTAAAATTATGAATATATCTAAGAGCAAAGATAGCAAGATGCAGCACAGCAGCAGTGAAGTGATACAGAAAGGCTCCAACCAAGAAAGGGAGTGGCCTGCGATCAATTAGTGGTTGAAATCTTTTTGCTTACTGTAGTAAGTCACAACCAGAGCAGTCTCACTGAACTAGTAAAAATTTGGTGAGTCAGCTCCTCTGTAAGTTACACTGATTCAAATGGGCCAGCTCTGGTTGTGACTTACTACACTAAAATAAGTTGCAATTAGAGTAGGCCTATTTGAATCAATGGAATATATTGAGTTCATTGATTCAGGAGGAATTGATTCACCATATATCCACTGATTAGGTCAGCCTACTCTTGTGCACTACACTACACAACAGGATTTCAGCCAATGGGTTTCATTGTTAAGAGGAGTAGAGAAGAATGCAGCACCCGGCTGGATGTGTGGATTCATTCACTGAAAATCAAAATGGTTAGCAGAGCACTCTTCCCCTCTAAGAATGAAATCATGATTATAAAAGCAACAAAACAAAACAAAACAAAAACCCATCTTATTCTAAGCAAATAAAAAATAATGTTTTTAGAAAAAATAAATTGAGGCAGGAAAGATAATAGGAATCCTACTTCTAGCTAACAAAGGCAGAGACACAGGAAGCCATAGCTGTCTCACCCTCTCCCCCCCTCCCAAAAAAGAAAAAGGTCAAGATATATGTGACCATCTGGGCAACAAGGCTGAAGGAGGTGCTTGAGGAAATGATACACAAAGATCAAACAGGTTTCATCCCAAAAAGGAAACTATCATCAAATATAAGATCAATAATAAACATTTTGGAATATTATGAAATGCATCCAGAAAAGCAAATGATGTTAATCTTTTTAGATGCAGAAAAGGCCTTCGATAATGTCGATTGGGAGTTTATGTTGCTGCAGTTAAAGAAGATGGGAGCAGAAGGAATTTTTCTACAAAGAATTAAAGCAATATACACTAAACAGAAGGCCAAGATTAAAATTAATGGTCAAGTAACTGAAAATATTCAAATTGAACAAGGCACAAGGCAGGGTTTCCACTTACTCCATTATTATTTATTTTAGCACTAGAGATTCTAAATAGACAAACAAGAGGGAATGCTGGAATTAAGGGTCTCAGAATCAGGAGAAGAATTTAAGCTGCAAGCATATGCTGATGATTTAGCAATAATACTAGAAAACCCTCTGGACAGTTTGGAAGAATTAGTGAGAATCGGGATATAAAAGAGATTGTTCAACAAAAATTAAGTTTTAAACCTGAAATGTTTTTATTGAATATAATGCCAAAAATTATTGACAAGAAAATAAAACACAGTGGTGCCTCGCTTAACGATAATAATTGGTTCCCAAAAAATCGCTGTTAAGCGATTTCATTGTGAAGCGAAACACGGTTTCCCATAAAAATGCATTGAAAACCGGATAATCTGTTCCAATGGGAACGGATTACCGTCCTTAAGTGAAAATCGCCATAGGAAACATCGCTAAGCAAAACGCAGTTCCCCAACTGAAATGCATTGAAACCTATTCAATGCATCTCAATGGGGAAAAAAATTGCAACAAATTTAAAAAGAGTCGGAACAAAGTCAAAATAGTTTAACAAAGGTTTTATTAAGTGCACATGATTTCAAGCATTCTAAACATTTTAAAACATTTTTAAATATTAAAAAAAACAGCCAACATGAGGCTGTCAAAACCATCGTTAAGCGAAACAGGGGGCCCCAAACTGTCATTGCTATGCAAAGCATGGTCCCAAACATCGCTATCTGAAAATCGCCATAGGAACCATCGTTAAACGGAGCGCAAGATCGCTCCGAAAAAGTCATCGCTAAGCGATTTCATCGTTAAACGAAGCAATCGCTAAGCGAGGCACCACAGTATAGTATACCGTATATATTCACAGCAGCTGGGTTACTCCGAGCCCCAAAAAGGAAGACTGTAGTAGAGACACCAATGATGGATGAATTACTGTATTAAAGAAGCTATTGGACATTGCAGAACTAGACATGCTTTCAGAGGCACTGCGGGATCAACCAAGAGACTTTGTAAAGGAAAGCTGGAAGCTGATACTGTATATAATTGAGCCCAGAAAAAGAAAGGAACTTAGGGAAAATTTGTCTATAGTGAACCAGTGCTCACCGGAATCCCCTTGAAGATATTCCAATGACCAGACAATGATGAAATCTCTGATCCATAGGGGAAGGATGGCTGTTTAGCTGTGGGGTTTTTTTGGTCTGTCTGTTAGTTTTGTTAATTATCTGTTAGATTGTTAATGTTTTCAAGTTTGTATGTTTAGATATGTATATAATGGTTTCTTTAAAAAAAGGTCAAGAGAGAACATGTGAGCAGGAAAGGAGGTGAACATCAGCAGCCCTAAGAAGATCAGTTGAAGGAAGGTCAGCAAAGGTCAGAGCAGGTAAGGAGTAATCCGGAAATCCAGAGAAGGTGCTTCTTTCTGTTTCATTCCACATTCCAGCAAAGACATGCAAGAGTCTTTGAGCAAGCTGAGTCTGTCTACACTGAGCATTTGGTGCAGTAGTTAAACTTCAGTATTGCAGTCAAGACTCTCCTTGAGGGCTCGAGTTTGATCCTGATGGATTCAGGTAGCTGGCTCAAGGTTGACTGAGCCTTCCATCATTCCAAGGTTGGTAAAATGAGTATCCAGCTTGTTGGGGATGGGGGAATGTGCAGCCTGCATAACTAAAATTGTACACTCCTCAGAGAATGCTTTAAGACAGTGATTCCCAACCAGATCTTCTTGGACTTCAACTCCGAGAAATCTTGGCCAGCAGAGATGGTGGTGAAGGCGTCTGGGAGTTCTAGTCCAAGAAGATCTGGAAGCCCAAGGTTGGGGACCACTGCTTTAAGAGATATGGGTTGGTATATAAGGAGCACAATTTGCTTTGTTTAACTTCCATTCTACCCATGATATGGTACAGCCCCTTATATGGTACACAATGCAGGGCTGAAACTAGCATCAACAGTGGCTGCAGTCACACAGACAAATAACATGGAAGTATCGTTTAAATCTATTTAGATTTTTATCATTCACATGATGCAAGGGTGAAATGGATTTATAAAGGCTGCAAAGGACTTTTTAAAATACTTCGCTTCTAAAACCAATTCAATTCAATGTGGTTCTGTGGATGCAAAAACTGCTGTCATTTTAATTGGTGCCCATGTAGCTTTTGAGTGGCAGGAGCCCCACCATTTTTTTCCTTTTATTTTTTTAAATTCTTTTCTTAAAATGTTTATTGCTGCATCACTTCATCAGTATGTTTGGCATTACATCCACCTAGGCTTGTTCTCTCTATTTGGCTTATGAAGGAGCAGGAGGGGAGCACACTTTACAGGTGTGTATTATTTCACCCTCTTAATGAGGGTGAAAGAGGAGAGCACAAAAAAATAGTCTGAAGCTCAACATTAAAAAAACTAAGATCATGGCCATTGGTCCCATCACCTCCTGGGAAATCGAAGGGGAAGATATGGAGGCTCCATGATCACTGCAGATGGTGACAGCAGCCACAAAATTAAAAGACGCCTGCTTCTTGGGAGGAAAGCGACGACAAATCTCGATAGCATCTTAAAAAGCAGAGACATCACCTTACCAACAAAGGTCCGAATAGTCAAAGCTATGGTTTTCCCTGTAGCGAGGTATGGAAGTGAGAGCTGAACCATAAAGAAGGCTGACTGCCGAAGAATTGATGCTTTTGAATTGTGGTGCTGGAGGAGACTCTTGAGAGTCCCCTGGACTGCAAGGAGAACAAACCTATCAGTTCTAAAGGAAATCAACCCTGAGTGCTCACTAGAAGGACAGATCCTGAAGCTGAGGCCTTGCTGACTTCGGCCATCTCATGAGAAGAAAAGACTTCCTGGAAAAGACCCTAATGTTGGGAAAGTGTGAAGGCAAGAGGAGAAGGGGATGACAGAGGATGAGATGGCTGGACAGTGTCATCAAAGCTAGGTAAAGGTAAAGGTTCCCCTTGACAATTTTTGTCCAGTCGTGTCCGACTTTAGGGGGCGGCGCTCATCCCGCTCTTCAAGTCATAGAGCCTGCGTTTGTCCGAAGACAATCTTTCCATGGTCACATGGCCAGTGTGATTTAGACACGGAACGCTGTTACCTTCCCACCGAGGTGGTCCCTATTTATCTACTTGCATTTGCATGCTTTCGAACCGCTACCAAGATGAATTTGACCCAACTCCGGGAGGCAGTGGTAGACCGGAGGGACTGGCGTGTTCTGGTCCACGGGGTCACAAAGAGTTGGACACAACAACTAAACAACAACAATTATTTTATTATGTTTCGTAAGGGTCATTTTTCTGCTGGTTAACCTCTACTCCTTTACAATTTGGGGGTGGGCAAAACAAGCAGGGAAAGGAGAGAAAAGGAAAAGACACTCTGTGTTGGGAGTGAGACATCCAAGCAGTGTCACTGCATCCAAATACCAGCTATTCAAATCTGCAACAAGGACGAAATACCCGAACAGCCTCACAATGACGGGAGACGCCACCACTGCATGGACGAGGAGCTGCAACACTAACTCGGGGGATTATGGGAAAGCCCATGGCCATTCCTGAATGGGAACGTTTTTTCTGCAGTTCCTTCAGGAAATGAATTGTCTTTAAAAGACAAATGATGGGCTGGTGCTGCCACCTGCTGGTCAATACAAAATGACAAGATGTAAGAAAGCAGTCAGTGACTCTCTGTCGGGTTTTGTGCTGGGAGCACCAGATTGACCTTTAGGAAGACAACAAGCGCCACTCTCCCAGATCAGACCACTAGGCTGTCTTACTCAATGTTACCTACACACTGGCAGCTACTCTCCGGGATCTCAGATGGGAGCCTTCCTTACCTGGAAATGCCAAGAACCCAAGCTGGCGCTTTATTTCTAAACTACTCCTGCTCTTCCTGAAGGAAGTTAGTAAGTGAAGTTCTTCCTGAGGTGGAAGGCAATGGGAAAGCTTCGCTTGCTGTCTTTTTGCCTGTCAGGAGTTGATGAGAAGCCCAGCCAGTGAGGTTTCCTCTCAGACTGCTGTGCTTCTTCCAGTATGCATCTGGCAGTGGCACCTTGACTCCCTCCCTCCCTCCCTCCCTCCCTTTGTGACATCAGATACTGACGGAGAACTTCAGTTCCACAGAAAAGGTTCCATGCTGTACCAAGATAAGATGTAGAGAACTTTCCTGGAGCGTCTACTCAGGTAATGCCCTGTATTTGTCATTAACGTTGGGAGCTTTTTTTTTTTTTTTTTTTGTTTGTTTCTTTTCCAAGGAATGGGGAGAATTTATTTGGGAACCACTAATCTTGTTTGACTCTTAGTAACAAAAGAAGGATACCCTGGTTAGGCCCAGACACACTCTTTCCCTTATTATAACTTTAAATATATTGGGAAAAACCCCTTATTACTGAAGCAGGGTTAGAGGCAAAGTTAAACCCCCCCCCCCCGCCCCGCCGCCCAGGGAGTGAGAATCCTGTAGGGAACAAGGGGAAGGGATGAGGGCATCCCATTATAAAGCCACCTTCCTAGGGGGGGATCTGCTTCTGGTTCCGTCCCGTTTCTAGAAAACTCTTTTCTCTCGCAGGTCAGGCTTCCAGAGTCTTCACAATGCTGCCTCTAGGTAGGATAGTCTTTGTGTTCCTGGTGGCAACAGCCAGGGGTGACGACACGGTGGCTGATGACATTAGCAGTCACATGATGGGCCGCATCTCCGAGCTGCTCTCCCCAGAGGAATGCCAGGCTTTCTATGCCAAACTCCTCGGGCCCGAGGAGAACGTGAGAGAAGAGCTTGATCGGCTTTCAGAGAAAAGGAATCCCATTCGGGCCCGCAGGCGCCGAGACATCATCAGCGTGGAGCAATGCAAGGAGACTTTGACCCACTGGCTGCAGGCCGAGGGGGACACCATGTACTGGGACCGCCTGTCGCGATCCCTCCAAGCCATCGGGCGCCCTGACGTCTCCGTCGAGTTGGGCAAGAACCTCAATCAGGACAAGAACTTGGAGATGAAGAAGAACGTAGAGGGGTACCATAAGACAGTCAAGCACCTGACCTCCTCGCTCCTCCTGGAGGAGAATGAGATGGATATGACCGGGAAGGAGGAGAGAAGCCGCCAGGGCCGGCTGCGGCGAGAGGGAGGAGACTTCAAATCCAAGATCAAGTCTGGAGACTGGGATGAGCTTGAGCCCATCACAGAGAAGAAGCCACTGCCGCCCTATGGCAGGGGCCTCTTCGAGTGGTTCACTCCAGTGGCTGCCGGCGTCATCGGGGGGTTCCTCACGTCCTTCATCCTAGGGGGTCTAGCCCTCTATTCTTTCTTTTGGATCTTGAAGGAAGGACGTTCAGGGCCCATGCAGCCTAACAGCATACCTGACATGATTTTCCGTGCGCCCTCCCCAAGATGTGGTGGCATCTATTACTCATTCTCGCGGGTTAATGACTCTGGGAAATGCAAATGTAAGCCAACATTATTTGATGATGATGACTACAGCGACGAGGAAACCGAAGAGAAAGAATGCATTGTTAGGCCATAAACAAATGTTGAGAAGAATCATAATAAAACCTGTATTTCTGCAATAGATTGGAGGTGTGAGGATTTTTTTTTTTTGTTTGTTGGTTTGTTACAACAGGAACGTTATCAGCTCAGTTCACGGGTTATTGATTAAGATGGCATAAACTGCTTTTTTTTTTAAAAAAAAGCAGCATAGTGCAGTTGTTAGCACCACCCCTTGACAGTTCGCTGCCTCAGGCGTCAGATTTGCTGCCTCAGGCCCCTTCCTCAATGCCAACAAGACTGGCAGGTGAGTCTTCAGCATTGCCAATGACAACATCCTTGTCCAGTCCATTCTAGGCAAGAAGCTGGCTTAAGTGCAGGACTGGCCATCTGGCACACCAACACTCGACTGATCTCCTCCCCACACCTCTAAAACATGTGCTGACGGAAGGCTCCACAGCAGTTTGCTTCATTATTGGACTTCTACCCCGCCCATCTAGACCAAAGGTCTACTCTGGGTGGCATTACAAATTCAAAAATAGTTAAAAAACAATACATATATACAGTACTATAAATCCAAGATGGCAAAATGTAAATTTAAGATACGGCAGGAGGGAAAGCCTGCCTAAATAGCCAGGTCTTGACTTTTCTTCTGAATACACCCAGAGAGGGAGCCAGGCGGATCTCCACAGGCAAGTTGGTCCAGAGGCGAGGGGCCACTGCCGAGAAGGCCCGGTTCCTCGTTCTTTCCTTCCGGACCTCCCTCGGCCTTAGGCCCCTCAGCTGGCCAGCCTGGCTGGAACGAGTGACTCTGGCAGAACTTGGGGGGGAGGCGCTCTGCTGGATATCGAGGTCCTAAACCATTTAGGGGCTTGATAGGCTGTAAGCAGTAATCGCATCTGGAAAACAGACTGCTAACCAAGGGAGTTGTTGTTGCAAAGGATTTCTGTTATTATAAATGGCGCCAGTGTTGCACTTTTGAAAGTGCTCTCTCTCTTTCCCTTCTCTTGCCCTGTACTCGTCCTGGTTTGGCTACTTCTGGCCTCACATGTTTCTATAAAAAGCAGCTGCGGGCTGGTGGGGAGGATGCTGTGGCTTTCCAGGGAGCTCTTTACAAACCTGGTTAGTAGCACAAGAATGGCAGCCCATCGGAAATCTCCTATATTGCTTTAGGTATAGCAGGTCTGGCTCCCCGTGCAGTTTGGCCTTCAATGACCAGAAGCCAGTGGTGAGGGATTATAAGAACTGTAATCCAAAATCCAGATGGTCAAAGCTTTCTCCTTTCTGATGTGCAAGAAATAACCTTCTAAAGAGGATGTCCCATGTTCTGTGAAGAAATAGGGCCAGGCTGATCTTTCATGCGAGGCATTGCAGCCAGGCATGGGAAAAATTCTGCTCTCTTTCTCTCTTATGACAACTCCTCCCAATCACCCGGGGGGGGGGGGAGGAGTTGTAGTTCAATATAGTAACGTCTCCTAGCTCTATACTGTATTACTGATTAGAAATCAAAAAAATTACTAAGATGCAGGGAACTCACACACCCTTTGTTTGTTTGTTCAGTCGTTTAGTCGTGTCCGACTCTTCGTGACCCCATGGACCAGAGCACGCCAGGCCCTCCTATCTTCCACCGCCTCCCGGAGTTGTGTCAAATTCATGTTGGTTGCTTCGATGACACTGTCCAACCATCTCATCCTCGGTCGTCCCCTTCTCCTCTTGCCTTCACACTTTCCCAACATCAAAGTCTTTTCCAAGGAGTCTTCTCTTCTCATGAGATGGCCAAAGTACTGGAGCCTCAGCTTCAGGATCTGTCCTTCCAATGAGCACTCGGGGTTGATTTCCTTTAGAATTGATAGGTTTGTTCTCTTTGCAGTCAAGGGAACTCTCAAGAGTCTCCTCCAGCACCACAATTCAAAGGCATCAATTCTTCGGCGGTCAGCTTTCTTTATGGTCCAGCTCTCACTTCCATACAACACTACAGGAAAAACCATAGCTTTGACTATTCGGACTTTTGTTGGCAAAGTGATGTCTCTGCTTTTTAAGACGCTGTCAAGGTTTGTCATTGCTTTCCTCTCAAGAAGCAGGCGTCTTTTAATTTCGGGGCTGCTGCCTCCATCTGCAATGATCATGGAGCCCAAGAAAGTAAAATCTGTCACTGCCTCCATATCTTCCCCTTCTATTTCCCAGGAGGTGATGGGACCAGTGGCCATGATCTTAGTTTTTTTGATGTTGAGTTTCAGACCGTTTTTTGCACTCTCGTCTTTCACCCTCATTACAAGGTTCTTTAGTTCCTCCTCACTTTCCGCCATCAGAGTTGTATCATCTGCATATCGGAGGTTGTTGATATTTCTTCCGGCAATCTTAATTCCAGTTTGGGATTCCTCCAGTCCAGCCTTTCGCATGATGTATTCTGCATATAAGTTAAATAAGCAGGGTGACAATATACAGCCTTGTCGTACTCCTTTCCCAATTTTGAACCAATCCGTTGTTCCATATCCAGTTCTAACTGTTGCTTCCTGTCCCACATATAGGTTTCTCAGGAGATGGATAAGGTGGTCAGGCACACCCATTTCTTTTAGGACTTGCCATAGTTTGCTGTGGTCCACATAGTCAAAGGCTTTTGCATAGTCAATGAAGCAGAAGTAGATGTTTTTCTGGAACTCTCTGGCTTTCTCCATAATCCAGCGCATGTTGGCAATTTGGTCTCGAGTTCCTCTGCCCCTTCGGAATCCCGCTTGTACTTCTGGGAGTTCTCGGTCCACATACTGCTGAAGCCTACCTTGTATGATTTTGAGCATAACCTTGCTGGCGTGTGAGATGAGTGCAATTGTCCGGTAGTTGGAGCATTCTTTGGCACTGCCCTTCTTTGGTATTGGGATGTAGACTGATCTTTTCCAGTCCTCTGGCCACTGTTGAGTTTTCCAAACTTGTTGGCATATTGAATGTAGCACCTTAACAGCATCATCCTTTAAGATTTTAAATAGTTCAACTGGAATGCCATCACCTCCACTGGCCTTGTTGTTAGCCAGGCTTTCTAAGGCCCACTTGACCTCACTCTCCAGGATGTCTGGCTCTAGGTCAGCAACTATATTGTCTGGGTTGTCTGGGATATCCAAAACTTTCTGATATAATTCCTCTGTGTATTCTTGCCACCTCTTCTTGATGTCTTCTGCTTCTGTGAGGTCCCTTCCATTTTTGTCTTTTATCATGTCCATCTTTGCACAAAATTTTCCTCTAATATCTCCAATTTTCCTGAACAGATCTCTGGTTTTTCCTTTTCTGTTATTTTCCTCTATTTCTTTGCATTGTTCATTTAAGAAGGCCCTCTTGTCTCTCCTTGCTATTCTTTGGAAGTCTGCATTCAATTTTCTGTAACTTTCCCTATCTCCCCTGCATTTTGTTTCCCTTCTCTTTTCTGCTATTTGTAAGGCCTCATTGGACAGCCACTTTGATTTCTTGCATTTCCTTTTCTTTGGGATGGTTTTTGTTGCTGCCTCCTGTACAATGTTACGAGCCTCTATCCAAAGTTCTTCAGGCACTCTGTCCACCAAATCTAGTTCCTTAAATCTGTTCTTCACTTCTACTGTGTAGAAGAGTTCTAATTCACGATATGCCGTCTACTTCACAACCTCATTGAGAGCTCCTGCATCCGAAGTCAGTATAGTCATGATGATGGCCCGCTTTGGGTAGGCAGAATAACTTTCCTCCATACCTTTCTTTAGAAATGGGCACACCTTCTCTCCCACACAGCCTTCGCCACTAGTCACTCTTCTGTGGTTGTGATGTGCTTGCAATCGTGAATCCATGACACCATCACCTGATCCTAACGCACACTCTTGGCCTTCAAAATGCTCTCGCATTAACAGGTCTGCTCAGGTTTTACATACTAGTCACTCTCTTTGTGAAGTCGATGGACTCCCTACAAAGCAAGAACAGATCCTGACCCGTTGGCTTCTTAAAAGCCAAACCCACCACCCTTTGGTCTCCAGACAGGCAGTGTTATGTGCAGGTCTAAGGGAGACAGAAGTGGTAAAAGCTTGTAGCACCTTTCATCCCTCTGAAAGTGCACACTGAAATACAGTATATCACAGAAGTGAGTATACCCCCTCACATTTCATAAATATTTTAGTATATCTTTTCATGTGACAACACTGAAGAAATGACACTTGGCTATAATGTAAAACAGTGAGTATACAGCTTGTGTAACAGTGTAAATGTGCCGTCCCCTCAAAATAACACAGCACACAGCCATTAATATCTAAACTGCTGGCAACAAAAGTGAGTTACTCTTAAAGGTCTCCCCCCTTGCTTTTATTCTTGTAAAAGGCCTTTCAGCATCTGTTGAAACAAGCCACCTTGTGAACCAGTTCAGACCAGCTCTTTGATTGGTTACCTGCATCGACTCCACCCCATGCCGCTGATGTCGATGCAAATAGTGTGGCTCATTCTTATTGGGTAGAAGTAATTACTTGGCTCCTCATTGGACCAGTAGATTTCTTGGAAGGCCAATCTCCAAAAGGACAAGTGCTGTCAATTTGATTGGACCATATGTAAACATCTCGCCTGCCCCAATTAAGGGAAATGATTTTTTAAAAAGCCTCTGAATGTTGCTGAAGCTGTATATCGTGGTGCTATTTCAAACCCCAGAATTCATGGTGGTGACAATGAGAAGTGAAGACCGTTATGCTGAGTGAAAGGAAAACGACTGCTCTTCGCTTACTTGGGTGCTTGTGATGGTGTACTTTATAGCAGAGGCTGTACAAGCTGGCTGCTGACAAGGATGATGAACGGCAAAGCACTCTTGTTTCATATTGCTATTCATACATGTCACCGTGGCTAGAGGCAAAGCTCTGCTGGATATACAACCTGCAAGGAGCAAAGCACAAAATATTTCTTTAAAATCTACTGTGAACTTTATAGTATGAGCTCCAAATGGATCTGTGCCGTTGTAGTAGCTTCTGTAATAGGATTGGGATTTTGTTTACCTATTAGACCTTAGATCTGCAGAGCCGGAAGGGACCCCATGCCATCATCAAGTCCAGCCCCTGTCAAGAAGGCCCAGTGGGGGAATCATACAACCTCTGGCTACCTAAACCACTGAGCTATTCAGCAGTCCTAGGCTTCTGGAGGTTTCTCCTCACCTCATATCGTGGCCAGAGGAAAACAACTGAGATGTAAGCTTTGCAAATACTCCCCAAATACTCAAGAGGTGTAAAATCCGCATCATTGCTGAGTGCAGTGAATATCTAAAAATAAAGTCCTTGAGCTACTGATTGAAAGTTAGCCTCAGAATGTGTTCAACTATGACAAAAGGAGGAAGAAGACAAAGCAACTTTCAAAATGCTTTGGCCAGGGTTGTACTTTTAAGTGGACTTGGGCATCGGGAACAAAACATTAATGAATTGAGAGAACTAGTGGCTGCTGAGTTTCAGCAAACCCTGTAGGAGTGAGTTGCTCTGTCCAATCAATTCAAAGAAATTATACTTTCCATATAATATACCACACACTTGTAGTTCAGACAAATACCTCAGTGCAACCTTTGGAAGCTTAGACTTCTTAGTAAAAAAGTTCTTTGCAGATTTATTGCATAGTGCACTATGACCCTGTTAATCAAATTATACTGGATCGGGAAATGCGAACAGAACCATAATCAGAGGCAGAATCAAACTAATTTAAATGTGTTTACATCAATGGGTTGAAAGCACCCTTAAATTTGTAGCTGACCTGTTTTGGTGCTTTAACAAGGACAAAAACGAAGAGATGGTTTTAATATGTCGAAACCAAACCAGAAACAGCTTTCAGTTTGTAACCACAAGTGGAGAGCAAGGATTGGTATTCTATAAAACGAAGGAAAATAAATTGTCAACTTTCTGGATTAGTCTGTGAATTTCCTAATACAGTACTTGAGTACTGTACTGTATTGGATAAGGGGGCTTTTTGAAGGCTGGAGAGGCTTTCGATGCCCCAAACCCCGAGTTTCAATTTGATTGGACCATTGATTTCTCGACCTGAATTGGAGGGTGGAGCCCATGCTCGCACTTGCAGTTTCCCCTCTGGTCGGAAATGCACTACCTTAAACTGCTTAAGCAAACAACGAAACGGGTCATTTTTTTTAAAAAAAGTGTAGTTTGAGAGGTAGTGAGATCATGTCTGGCCCGGGCAAAGGAGGAAAAGGCTTTAGGGCCACAACTTTGTAACACGAGGGCTGTGTCACTTATTCCCAGCGAGGCGTTGTGGATAATGATGAACTGGGACTCTGGTGCTCAGGGTTCGAATCCCTGCTCAGCCATGGAAACTCACTCCTTACCTTAAAAGCTTTGTTAGGCAGTGCTTCCACCTTAAACCATGCTGATTTTTACGGCTGCGTATCCCAACCACAAGCTGGTGGGATGGGGCGGACAAGGAGAGCTTTAGCATGGAAGGTAGGTGTTTTTTTAAAAGAAAACTTGACTATAGCACATTTAAGGACACTGCCGTAAACATGCAAGGTACCTTAAAAGTGAATCCCAGCCTCTTTTTTTGAGCCTGTGGTGGCTCTAAAAAGAGCCGTTGTACATTGGCAAGAGAAGGGAGCCAGGCCAATACCCAGCGTCTTTTAAGCCCGCTCTCCGCGGATGCGGCGCGCCAGCTGGATGTCCTTGGGCATGATGGTGACTCTCTTGGCGTGGATCGCGCACAGGTTGGTGTCCTCGAACAGCCCCACCAGGTAAGCCTCGCTGGCCTCCTGCAGAGCCATCACAGCCGAGCTCTGGAAACGGAGGTCGGTCTTAAAGTCCTGCGCGATCTCCCGCACCAGGCGCTGGAAAGGGAGCTTCCGAATCAGCAGCTCCGTGGACTTTTGATACCGGCGGATCTCCCGCAGGGCTACCGTGCCAGGACGGTAGCGGTGAGGTTTCTTCACGCCACCGGTGGCGGGAGCGCTTTTCCGAGCCGCTTTAGTGGCCAGCAGCAGGACAAGGCAAGCGACAGTGGGAAGGAAATGGGGCAGGGGGGGACCTCAGCTTTTCTTTTTTTAGATAGCCCCAAGGGCTATCTTTAAAAAAAAAAAAAGGCCTGACAAACCGATGTATTGATTCGTGGTTCGTTGGTTAACCAGGGGGAAATTTGTAGTTTGTGCTTTGTCAAGGTTGATGACCCACAAACCAAGGCAAACCTCCATTTCGGCAGTTTGTTCCCATCTCTACTTTGAATGCATTTTTTGTGTTTTTATTTGCTGTCTTTTAGGGTGGTATTTGTTTGATCCTTGTTTTCTTCCTGTTTTTAAGCTTTTAATATTGTCTTTCAATTATGTAGGCCACCTTGGGTCGGTCTTAAGGAGAAAGGTGGGTTAAGTTTTTTTAAAAAAAAAATATTTTAAAAAATGGCTAAACAGCCATTTCCATCTTACCATTCTATAGTAAGACAGAGGCTTTGACCAAATTGCCAGTCCTGTTGAGCCAGAAAGTCTCCCAGATGGTTTCATAAGTCTCAGAGGTTAGACTGTCTCAATTGGTTCGCTCCCCCACCCCCTACCTCAGAGAAAGTTCCATTACTGTCAATTCTGATTTCCGAAGGAAACAAATACTTAGGGATGACAAAGATCCCCTTTCACTGACATGGTGAAGCTGGACCATGCATTTTCTCTGTCCAGTTGGATATGCTATGTGTAGATTTGACACATGTATTGGGCTAACCGTGCTTTGAGGCCATCTGTGCTATTTATGGTGGCCCTGGCCTCCTAAGGAGGCCTGGGCAGCAGTGGCTTCCTTGTGATGGCTGATGTCTTACGAAACCACCACCTTTGAGTTCTCGAGCACCATCTTCAAAAACATCTTGGGTAGGAAGACTGTTGGGCAGCACACCAACCACACATCTATTCCATATCTTTGATAACTAGTTAGAAACCCTCAAAATTAGTGGCAGCGTATATGATTTCCCCTGTGAGGAAGATGAAATCCCTACAGATGATTACAGCTCCCCTTTCCTGATCCTACAATCTAGACTGAATTCCCTTCACTGAATACCCAAGTGGATGAAACCATGTCACGGATTTGGCGACAGGAAAAACGCAGAGTTATTGAAGACACTTACAAGTTCTTCTTTTGCAAGACGGTTGTATTTACAAGTATTTACAAGTATTTACAGGCAGGCATGACATCAGCATGGCAGGAACTCTTTACACAAACGGACATAGTGTATAGCAGCAAATGGTGAAGAAAGAAGAGGATGATACACAGACACTGTTCACTTATATACATGTACATGGCATCTCTAGTCCAATCAGAAAACACATGACTTCATCTTCTGCACCTGGTGTCTTCTTATTTCCAGACATTGCATCATCTTCAGAGTGACTCAGCATACTCACATCTGTGCACGATGGCAGCTCGTTAATAATACATTTATTCAGGTTCAGGCCTACAAAATTTCTATATTCTGACAAACCAGATGCATCTCACCCTATGCGTCTCACCTGCCCAGTTTTTTGGTAATATATTCCAGGCTGGCCTCCTCATGCACCTGTTTTAGTATCAACCAAACTGGCACTCAACTGCAGTGCCCATCAGATGAGGGTGCAGGCTGGCAGAACAATCTAGATCGTGAGGGATAGGAGGAAGAACAAAACATGGGGAAGACTTCCAGTGCCTTATTGCCTTCTGGCCAACATAATGACGATAGAAGCATCCCAGGTCCACCACCACTAATTCAGCCAAGCACATATTCCAACAGCAAGGTCCGAAGTGAGTTTTAATACCTTGAACTTTCATTGTCCAAGTAAATACACCAAAATGATGTACAAAGTGTAAAAAAACCAATATAAATCTATTCACTGTAAACGGCTGTGTTGACTTTAGGTTCCACAGGACACCTCCTAAATCTGAGGTGTCCTGTGGAACCAACAACCATAAAAACTCAAGCAATCTTAAAAGTTGAGGGAAGTGTTATCTGATAACGACATTCAGCCAGCCTCCACCAGCCTCCATGGCTTTACCTTCTGTAACCTCTACCTTTCACCTAGGAGATCAGGAGGCACCTTCCAGAGTCCTCAATCCACTTTCCTGCAGCAGTGTTAATGAAGACAACAATGATGGGTTTTTTTTTTGTTTATGCTTTTTTGCCAGCACTTGTCTTCCCATCCAAGGTCTGTGATCCCCATCCCCCTGCAACTACCACAAGAAGGGAGTGTATGCCACACACTTTTGTTTCCCCAAAGGAGCGAGTCCACCCTCCACTGGGAGAGGCAGCCCACAACTGAGGGCTAGTGGGCCTTTAGTTGTTCCTTGTCCCAGAGACATGGTGATCACTGGAATGGAGATAACTCAGACCTACTTATCAGCTGATGGATTTCTACAGCAACACATTCAAGGAGAGCAAAAATAATATAGAAATAGAGGGCAGGTGACGTGGTTACTTATGAATATGAAGGTCATCAGAAAGGACCTTTCTGGTTGTCCTGTGGCCTGCAGATCATGGAATTGTCATAGGTTCAGAAGGGACCTTGGAGGTCTTCTAGTCCAACACCCTGCCCAAGGCAGGAGACAAAGGTAGGAGATGAAGTGAGCTTTGTCCTTGGTGTCACCTGGCAATTAAAATCCTCTCTTCTCCATGACCTTAGGAATCCCCAAGAGTAGTGTGTTCCAGGCATTTTATCCACTTCTCTACCCAGATCTTTCTTGACTGTGCTGGCAAGTTTGACAACTGTTGTTTAAGTTGTTATTTTCCCATGATTTAATTGGCAACTGTATCATTTTCTGCACTTTAATGCCTGTTTTCGTCCTTCTTTAGGGTGGTTGTTACTTCTGACTGCTGTTCATAAACCATTTTGAGAGGTTGTTTCCAATATGGCAAACGTAAATAAATAAATGAGTATATATGAACACGTTAACATACTTGAATAAAGTGGCTGGATGAAAAGGAGGCCAGGGTTCCTGTCCTTTTAGGAGTTGTGTGTGAGAGGTCATTTCAGCAGGTGGAGCTTACATTGAAAGCTGTGCCTGCTGAAAATTCCTCTTGCAAGCAATTATTAAAAGTATAGGAACCCTGGCCTCTTTTTAATCTCCTTATCCTCCATAGGCAACAGGAAACAGTTGACCTCACATTCCTGGTCTTGTCACCTTGGGTCTTATCTCAACCACCACCTCTCATGCATCTTCATCTTTCTTCAGCCCGAGTCTAAGAAGTTGCATTGCTTCTGTTAGAGAACCTTTTCCTCCCACCTCCTCCTCCTCACCTTCAGAGACAGGAAAGGAAATGCATTGACCTCATTGGAAGCCAGGAAGGAAATTATGTATGCCTTTGGTGTCCTCATGAACTAGAGGAGTCATGTGGGATTGTGTTCTGGGGGGGTGAGGCGAGTATTCTTCTGTCTCGGCTTGACATTTTCGTGTCAATTTGTTTGAGGAAATCAGGCCGGGAACAAACTAATCCCTTCAAGACATCTTACACACCCTGCACTTCAGATGTAGAAAATGGCAGCTCAGCAATATAAGTTCTGCTTTCTTTTTATCTCAGATGTGAGAAAGTTGGGGGAAGGGATATCAGGGTGGGTGTGGGCAAAGTTCATCACACACACACACACACACACACACACACACACACACACACACACACACACACACACACACACACACACACACACACACACACACACACACACACACACACACACCAGATGTTAATAGTTGGCATTTCTCAGCATACCTTGCCATTGGCTAACTTGGGCTGGTGGGAGTTGCTGTCTAATAACAACTAGAAGACTGGACCTCACCCACCTTGTCTTTGACAATGGAAACCTTCTACGTACCTCTTCAGAAACAAGCTGGAGTTCTATGAAACTTACTCTCCTCTCTCTCTCTCTCTCTCTCTCTCTCTCTCTCTCTCTCTCTCTCTCTCTCTCTCTCTCTCTCTCTCTCTGTGTGTGTGTGTGTGTGTGTGTGTGTGTGTGTGTGTGTAGAACTGCAGCTTAAATATCTGTTGGTGGTGGTAGGTGCCATTAAGTCACCTCTGACTTCTAATGACCCTATGAATGAGCGCTTTCCAAAATGTCATCTTCAATGGCGCTGCTCAGCTCTTGCAAACTCAAGCCTGTGGTTCCTTTAGGGAGTCATTCCATTTCTCATTGAGCCTTCCTTTTTTCCTTCTGCCTTCTATTTTTGCTATCATGATTATCTTTTCCAGAGAACCCTGCCTTCTCATGATGTGTCCAAAGTAGGACAGCCTCAGTTTCAACATTTTTGCCTCCAGAGATAGTTTAAGCTTGATTTGATCTACTTTTTGCTTTTCTGGCTGTCCAGGGTATCCACAAAGCTCTCCTCTGGCACCACGCTTCAGACAAATCAATTATTTTCCTGCCAGCTTTCTTTACTGTCCAGCATTCATCCTCGTACATGGTGATTGGAAATACAAGAGCGTGGATGATCTTGGTCTTGGTCTCCCAGTGATGCATCCTTACGCCCTCTGATCTTCTCTAGTTCTTTCATTGCTGCCCTTCCCAGCCTTAATTTTCCTCTGATCTCTTGGCTGCAGTCTCCATTTGGATTGATGATTGAACCTAGGTAAACAAAATCTCAGCTACTTCAGTTTATCTTCATGAGCAGTTATGAGGGAAAATGCTAGTAAAAAATGGCGGGGCAGCTCTGAGGGGCCTGATGAATGACTATAACGAATGAAGAAAGAAGCAAGGCATTTCCTACAGGCTGGCTTATGCAACGTAGTGCTTATATCACAAATGACATTTTCCTAATAATCAAAGAGAATCCTTTATTTGTATTTACTTAAACATTTATATAAAAATGTTGACGCTACCAGGAAAGTGTCAGAAAGAATGCTCTATGCAGCCAGATCTGATTCATTGTCGGATGTGGAAGTTACCCTCCACCACAAAAGGAGCACAGGTTTTGTTTTAGAGCCACATGTCATAATGTGTTATAGCTCCAATGTACTGCTTTCACCAGCTCTGCAGAGAATTGAGCTCCTAGCCTTTGACTGTTTCCTGCCTCTGTGCCTGTAGCGTTCCAGGTAGATTTGTGTGGGTGTTTTCAGCACTGAGAAATCTTGGCTGAGAAAAGAATGCTCCGACTGAGTGAGAATGAGCAATGTTTCTGTTGGATTTAAAGCAAACAGCTATGTGGAAGTACGTCTTATAAAATGTTACTTCCTGTTCCCTCTCCCTTGAAAAGCAAGCCAACAAACACTTCGGGTCAGACTGTCCCCAAGATTGCAACAGAAGGGGGATTTGTGTGATACAATTTCTGTTTCGAAGATCAAGTTGGGATGATAGTTTACAGTGCAAGATGACAAGTGGCAACTTCCTGCTCAACGAGTGCCGAGTAGGAACAAAGAATTCTTTCCCTGGCAGGTGATATGTATCGGGTCAGGCATAGCTCCAGCAGCTGAGAGAGGCAGATAGGTTGTTGTGGCAGCCCTCAACATCTTTAAACTATTTTAATAATTGTGGCGTCAAAGTCAGTTCTGAATTATGGTGACCCTCTTCGGAGGTTTCTAGGTAGAAGTGGTTTGCCATTCCCTTCTTCCGCGGTTGCCCTGGGACTGTGCAGCTTGCCCAAGGCCACACAGGCTGGCTGTTAGAACAACCAGATACAGTACAAAGAAAGACAAAGCGCTGTAGTAATTGTGTAGAAGAGGGGATTTCAGCAGAGGTAGATTAAATAGTCTCTTAAAAAAAACACCTGTACAAATGCATAGTGTAAATACGTAGTGAGTACATTCACAAAGGAATTAAGAGAGTACAAAAGAAAAGATGCCTTAATATCTAAATCGAACCAAAGGATTGAGGGATCGGAGAAAGGCAGTGAATGCTTATGTTGGGCTAAATCCAGTTTTAGAGCCCCTGATATCAAAGAGATTTGTATTAGCGTTAATTTACAGGTCCTATTACTAGTTCTACTGTAGTTGAAATTAAAAATGGATCTAGCCCTTCATTTATTGACTTGAGATTTTTTCTTTACTGTGCTTTTTGTTTTTGAAAAAACAACAACCCAAAAACAACAACTCCAAAGAGGTTCAGAATATTGCAGTGCTGATGTATCATAAACTATCTAATATCTCTTGCCTCACACAAGCAGTCCTACATATATTTTTTCCAGAAATTCATATAATACTGTATTGCCACCGAGCTGTAAATATCTAGAATGCATTTTCTCCGTCTGCTACAATTGCTTTGCCTCTATTCATTAGCTGAAACAAAGATTCTGGGATGCTGTGCCATTGCTCTGGGTTAGCAGGATTAGATGAGATTTCTTTTAGTTTTGTGCCCAATCCATTTTCTTACTGTGCGAGCATATTTCCAATCATAACTCCCTTTCTTTTTCCGTTTTTTTAAAAAACATAGACTATCATTCAAAAGAATCATTCTTGGAGTGAAAAACGATTTATCTCCCATAACATCTTGTAGGAGCTCAGTAATTCTCACCTGAAATGGTTTCATAACTTTACAGCTTCAGTGAAGGTGAAGAAAACCAGTTTCTGTCTTTCACATCTCCAACATCCCTGACTTCCATGCCTATAAATTTTATTCAGCTTTGCAGCTACGCCGTACCATTGTGAGATTATATTATAGAAGCGTTTTTTAAAATGTCATATGCAAATGCATCCAGTAACTATGTTTTACAAAGACATTTGTAATTTTTAACATCTGGGAAACTGATGTTAATACTTTCTCCTATTATAGCCTCTTGAAGGCAATCTCCTGCAGGGTTCCAGTTACCAACATACCTTTATTTCATCTAAAATTGTCCTATAAATGCCATCATTTTATATCTAATATATATTTTCAACACTGTGACTGCTATATTTTCTAGATGCATGCCTTGGAAATATGAGGAACTGGATTGTGGGCTTTAAAGCATTTCAAAATATAAAAATATACTATTGCTTGCACATCCTGCAGTCTTAACCAGACTTTTCAGAAAGGAAGTCTAATTAATCATGATGGTAATTAAGTTAGTTGTTTCCTAGCAACATGGCCTAAACACATCCTATGTATATTGCAGAATTCCCTCTGGCATGTACTGCGGAAAACCCAAGTCCCAGCATTCCAGAGCAGGCGTTTGGGGAACTCTGGAGGCTCCACCAAGAAGGGAAGATTACCACCTCTGCTTGCACTCCGTTCTGCCAGCAGAAGTCTAGTGTTGGATATAGTCTACTTGTTACTTTAAAGCAGTGGTCCCCAACCTTGGGCCTCCAGATGTTCTTGGACTTCAGCTCCCAGAAATCCTGGCCAGCAGAGTTGGTGCTGAAGGCTTCTGGGAGTTGTAGTCCAAGAATATCTGGAGGCCCAAGGTTGGGGACCACTGTTTTACAGGACAAACTGGGGACCTTCCATTTCTAGTACAGTACAGAGAACCATGAGAGTTTGGTTTATCTCCTTTTCCACCCATGAATACTCTGAAATCTGCAATTTTTGGCACTGTCATTCTTACAACCATTCATCTCTTTTCTCCATCAATTTGTCATTGACAACAGCAATAACAACAACAACAACAACAGCCAAAAAAAAAGATATTATGGGGGCCTATACATACCAAAGTAATATCAATATTCCGTTCCACCCCCTTTAAAGATTATAACATCTGTTTAGAAATCCCAAAGGATGCACCTTTTATTCCGTTAGATCAAAAGCCTCTGCCTAAAGCTTAGTCCAGCAAAAAGTAGAATAGGCTGTCCTTCTAGAACTTTGGGTGAGCCACTTTACTGTAGATCAACAAGGGGTCCTGACTCCCAAATATCTAGTAGCAGCAACAATTAAAATTCCCCCCTCCCCTTAGGGTATGTCATAGGGATGTCTTACCTCAGGTTTGGCCTTGAGACTCAGGTTTTGGAGTCAGTTTCCTGGGTTTCAATCTTCGGACCTGAAATTCCTAAGAAACGGAGGCTTCCAACCCAGCAGTCTTTAAATGGTGGTGGTGGAATTTATGCCACCGCCACCTTTAATTTCATCACAGAGCCTTTATGCTGTCTTTCACTACACACTGTTTTGCTGTCATTGCTGAAGTATTTACCCCTTGAGACCTCACCTCAGCCTGCCCCTAAATCACACCCCTTTGCCCTGCAGTCCTAAGGAGTGGGACGCCACTGACCTGGCAGACCAATTTTGGATATGATTTCCTCAGCAACAATGTATTTTTGTGAGCTGCATATGTGCAATGCAAAATATTTTCTGGTGGCTTGGTCTTCAGTGATCAGTTAAGACTTCTGGAGAAGATGAAAATGACCAAGTTGTTTTGCTGATATGGATGAACACAGCTGCCTGCAGGTTAGCTCTCTCTCCTTGGGTGTATGGCTAAAGCAACTATCCTGCCTTGCTTCTGCACTTCAGAATTTACTTCTGCATTGCTAAGCTCCACCATTTGCATTGCTGAAAAGAAAGCCCTTCGGGAAATTCTACTACAACTTTAGCAAATTTCTTTCCTGCAATGTAAGAAATAATAAAGGGGAAACGGCACATTATTTCCCCGCCATCAATCTGAGGCTGGGCCAATCTGTACAGCAGGTTAACTTTCTTGATAGTGCTCTGTTTTTTCTCCCATTCTTGGAAAGCACAGCGCAGCAGCAGCTGAATGACAAACATCTAAGCATTATGCTGGCCCAACACCCAAGCACTTCTTCGTTTTATAGTGCAGGTGGACATTTCTGGAGACTGGGAATGAGAAAATGTGTTTTCCATTCCCTTCATTCCGAAATCTTCCTACCGGTAACTGCCATAACGCTATCTGATTTGAAAATCTACCTTCTAGAACCCCAAGAAAGCCTTTCCTTCAATACATCCACTTTCCTTCTATTCCCCTTTCCTGTGGACAGACAGACCATCAGCTTTTGAGGTACATATGCTTTCCAGAGGTCTTGGAACAGAGATACCTCTTGAGCTACTATTGTCATTCTAACAAAACCTGTTTTACAATCTGTTTCCATTACAGTTAATATACTTCTGCATACTGAAGGGTATGGGACCTGCTAACTTATTTCAGGATGAGCCTGTTTTGTTTTGCTTTCTTTTCGCAGACTAATACGCATGGAACCAGGCATGTTCAATATCGCAGGAAACATGCTGGGACCTGAAATGGAAGCCTGGCATCTATTCAAACCCCTCCCCAGCCATGAAACTCTCATTTGGTGGCCCTGGGCCAGTCATAATCTCTCCGACTGACCTACCTGCCAGAAATGTTATGAGGAGAAAGGGAGGGGGAAGAAAGCCATGTACACATTGCAAAAGAAGTAGGGTGTATGTCTGACAAGTACATAAATATCCACTCTCCCATATAGCATAGGAAGGAGTTTCTTCAACATGGCACATGTCCTCACCCTGTAATCACTACTGCTGCTAGCATTTCTCATTTATCAGGCCCAAACTGCTTGCACATACTTTTTAATTTAAAATAATTTTACTGAATGTTTGTTTTTATTTTCAATTTGAAACTACAATTTGAATTTTGTGTTAAATGTAGGCAAGATAAAAGTAGCAATGTGGCAAAGGGCAGTGTAATGTCTTCTGAAAAATCAGAAAGGGGGTGTGATATGATGATGATGATGAACCATTGCCTTATTTTTTGGGGTGGGGGTATCCCAATTTTGCTTCCAAACGGAAGTTCAGTAGTAGAGAGAATAGTGATGATAGTGCTTCCAGGTACTAGATTTATGGCCAGCAACAGTGACGGATTAAGCTTGTAGCATTTATTTTCTCCCCAAAGTCTGAGCTTGTAAGGGGGAAATGATCTTTTCCATTTCCATTACATCTTCTCCTTTGAATCAAGCAACAACAACAACAACAACAACAACAACAACAACAACAACAACAACAACAACAACAACAACAACAACAACAACAACAACAACAACAACACTAAGTCCTCATTCAGCAGTAGGACCGCTGAGTGTGTGACAGCCTTCCTCTCAGCTACATCTTATCTTGGCCTCTGCTTGGCAGTTTCCTTTCTTCTGATAAAGTGTTGCAAGTGAGTGGAGGAAATTACTTTGATGTTTACAAGAAGGCCTGTGATAACATGGCAGCTATCACTTTTAAAAAAAATCACCAGAAGGATCATACACAAGTTAAAGTCTTGGCAGAAGCCACAGGTGGTGCAGCTATTCTCACTTGTTTTATATGGTACAGGTAGGTACCTTACCATACAGCCTTAAGTGAATTGATGTAAACGAACATAGGGCCCTACCTTTAAGAGCTGTGTGGAAGAACGAATTCCAATCTTATTTCAGGCCCAGTTGATAGTCCATAAAGCCCGTGTGATGTTGTGGTGGATAGAATGTTTATATTTAAGTACTTTGCTCTGGGAAACAGCAAAGGGTTTCCTCAAAAATAGGACCCCCTCCCTCCTTAACTGTCAAAAGGCTTCTGAAGACTTTCCTTTATAGAGAAACCTTTCTATGCAATCCAGTTTGACTTTATGCCTCTGGTCCTGTTCCAGCATTTAGAGAATATGCCTCTTCTACTTTTAGTGGTATTTGTTTTTGTTTGAGTCATGAATGGATCTTAGTTTTTAATTTCTGTTCTAGATCTTTTCTGATTACGTTGTTAACTGCCCAAAATAGTGCTATGTGCTAATAGGGCGGCATATGAATGAATGAATGAATGAATGATAACAAAGTACACAGACGATCAGTTAAGTAAAAACCAATGCAGATGTGGAGCAAATTTCTATGAGGACCACTGACATATAATAAAAGTGGCTCATCCTTTCAGGATCATCACAGTCCTTTGCCAGGCATGGCAGCATGTTTGTCATGGGATGGGGGGAATAGAAGAAGCTCACAAACTGGCCACATGAGGAATGCTGGCTCAGTAAAAAGAAAAGGTGGGAAGTATCAGTTGACAGCCTGCTGGGGGTGCACAGTCTCTCCGTCCCCCACTCAGTGGAGCTAAGACTGAGATTCTCGCGGCTGCCCTTGACCTTTTTCAGAGCTTCTGGCTTGACTGGAAGAGACACAGAGATAAATTTCAGTGTCTGTATATCTGGTGAGCATGAGATCAGATTTAGACGGCAGAGTAGTTTTTTAATAAATAAATAAATAAACAAACAAACAAACAAAAAGGCTGCTTAGTCATTTAAATTAACTGTCCAAAGAATGACAACTACTTCCTTTTGTGCCTCGGTCCAGTATTGGTAACTCGCTAATTTTAAAAATTAACTTTTCATCCATCAAATGCATTCTAGTTTTCCTCAGTGGGAAGCACCCTTTCAGTGCTGGTATCTCATAATGCTGGTTGAATAGCTTTGTAAACTTAATTTTGCGACAAAGACACTCAGTTCCACATCCTGGTTCACGGATAAATGAATACACTTCTTGCCGGTTGTTTGCCTTCTCATGCTGAGGGCTCATGCGTTTGACTTTCTCACATTGCAGGGAGTGGTCACTGCTCTCACTGCTATTGTGATTAGTCAGACAGAACAATTGTCATACACGGGGGTGGGGGTGGGTGGGGAGGGGGTGGGGTTGGAATGTATTTGAGCTCCATCCCATGTTTCAACTGGAAAAGAAGTTCAACAGCTTCCTAATCAGAGTCCCATGAAGTTTAAAGATGCTTCAACCTGAGTATGTGGTAGCTTGGCTTGAAAATTCTCTTCTTGATGTAGATTTTAGGTTTTGTAGGTACAACACAAAAACTCAATAAATAAGAAGGTTTTTAAAGCTACATTTCTGAAGTCTTAATGATAAATTAGCACTCCCATCAGACCTCATCATTGGCCAGAATGGCACTGGTTGATGGGAACTGGAGTTCAACAATATCTAGGGGACCACATATTCCACCTCCCTGATCTGTTGCAAAGAGAGGGCCAAGGCAGGGGGACCCCACCCAGTGTCTAACAATGCTGTTCCTTGCCCTAAGGAGGAAAGTTACTTTAGAGAAAAAAAGTTAGTTATAATCATACTCCACCCCCACCCCAGCATTTTGTTATCATTATGTCTGCAGTTCTTTTAAAAAGAGACATTTACTTTTCCATTTCTCAGAAGAAATCAGCCATGTTTAGTTACTTTAAAAAAAGATGTAGCAGGTAGAGGCGCAATTGAGCCAACACTTTAGAAGTGTCATATCGTCCCCCAACTCCCATAACTAATGGCAATCATCATCATCATCTTAGAACTGCGGAGCTGGAAGGGACCCTATAGATCATCGAGTCTGGCCCTTGTCAAGGAGGCACTGTGGGGAATTGAACCCCCAACCTCTGGCTCTAAAGCCAGAGACCTAAACCACTGTAGTACTTATGCACGAATGAACAAACAAACAAATCAGAGTAGAGGAGACAAGCAAAAGGGAAGAAGGATCAGCACTGGGACCAAGATGTCAGGGAGCGGGTCTCGATGTGTACGGACAGCTGGGCACGCGAACAACCCAGTGCATCCAGCAACAAATGTGTGGATATCAGTGCTGGGATGAGCTATACAAATGTGTGACAGATAATACCAGAATGATTGAGAGCAACCCCAAAGGGACTAGACAACACCAATTGGTAGATGCGGGGAAGAGAAAACAAATTACTAAGGAATCTGGTGTTTTGTTTTGTTTTGTTGTAATTAGTTATTTTTCAGGATCTACCCTGGTCCCCTTTCTTGAGGGCTTCTACTCCCTTGTAGAGATGGGCCCGAACCTCTGGTTCATCATGGTTTGTTCTTTGGACACACAGGCGTTCCGTGGGCACCCCGGCTTCTTGCCAGAATCTAACAGCTGTATTCTATGCATGAGGGAGACAGGAGCCAATAATTTTAAAAAAGTCTTATGAATGCATTTTTCCTATAGCTCAAGGAACAGTAGTGTGTGGGGGGGGAGAGGAGAGAAGACTGCCACGACTTTATTGAAGTGCCACTGACTAAGACTGCCTGGTTTGGCCTCACGCACCCTCTCCAATCTGTTTCCAATTTGCACACAGTGCAAAACCTAAAGATGCGGCAGCTTCAGTTAAACAGGCCTAAGCACTTCCCGGTGACAGATGGTTCCGTCATCTGGGAAAAGCAAACAAGTCTTTTTACTTAGGTGAATGACAGAGCAGCAAACATTCTTGATGCAGCAAAATCCCCGAGAACACACGAGCTTTTACGGCAGCTGAGCTGCTAGAAGGGATGAATAAACAGAAGATGCCTCTACACACCACAGACATAAGCTGGCGTAATAGGCCTTTTCTCTCTTCCCCCACCCCAACCTACCCCACCCACAGGGAACCCTGAGGAACTGATGTTCTGTATGTAGGAAACAACACTCTCACCAAAGTGTGTTTCTCAGGATCGCCTGCTGGCCCGGCTCTGTCTTTTGGCAGAATGAAGCGGCTGCCTCAGGCAGCCAGGGATGAGGATGACAGACAGCAGTGCTGAGGTGTCAGAGGGCAGAGATATATCACATCATTTATTCCCAACCTTCTAAGTTAGCTGGCTGCTTTCATGTGCGGTGGAGACACTGACAAAATAGTACCTGGGTTGTAATGAGATCCAACTGCTAATCCAGTCGGCTTCTATAGCGCAGCAGGTGGGGCCACCGTCTAATCCTTGGCCTCAGTCAGCAAAACCTCTTGGTTGTTCTGATTGTTTGGGAGATGCCACAATGCAAAACTGACCGGCAAGGCAAAGCTGCGCAGGAAGGGCCCCTGCTGTTCCTTGCCAGTTTGTCAGGCTGAGCATGATTTGAGATTAATGGGTTTATTTTTAATGGATTTTTTTTCCTTTTTAAAGTTTTTGCCTGTGATGATTTATCTCTGGATGTTCTGTACAGCTAGATAACGGCTGTGTTTTCCTCCAAGCAGCTGCAAGCTTGACTCTAAGCACTGGCGGCGGGGGGGGGGGAGATGAATAGAACTAAATAAACATCCCATGTCACCCCCACATGGGAATCAAGCCTTAGGTGGCATCTGTGCCCCTTGATTTAAATGGGCTGCTAAGGCATACCCAGCTCCACCTCAAATTCGGCTGGTCATCTTTCAAGCCCCCGGTTGGCAAAAACATTTGTTTCCCAAAGCATAGCAGGAGCCATCAATCCCAGGACTTCAGCAAGGGCGAGGGGCCACTCCGTCCGCTCAGTCTTTTCTGTAAGGGTGCGTGGAATCTTTAACCCCTTCATCCCCAGGATGAAGAATGGGGACAATGGAGGTCTTGTCTGGGCCCTCCCATGGCGTAAACCAAGGGCAACAGGTTCCATCCGACGAGTCCACAAGGCAAAGCCAGAGAGGATGCCTGGGGTGTCTCAGGGAAGAGTTACCCAACAACACTGGAAATCAATTAACTATGTGCTGTCTACTCAATTCTGACTTATAGAGAGCTTTTCTTTTTCAGGGTTTTCCAGGTAGAGAATACTCAGAAATGGTTTGCAATTTACTTCTTCTGGGGGGGGCATCCTGGGACTGTGCAGCTTGCCCCCAAGGCCAAACAAGGCTAGCTCTTTTCCCAGGAGGCACAGGGGGGGAATGGAACTCCCCATCTCTGGCGTTGCAGCCAGACACCTAAACCACTGAGCAATCCAATACAGCTTTTTATGGTGGTGAATTGTGTCTGGCAATTATGAAGCCATAACTGCCAGACAGTACACATACGTTTTGCATACAACCAGTTCCCAGGTTGCTCACCAGTGAAACCAGAGGTGCAAATCCTGGTGGCCTTTCAGATGCTGCTGGATTCCAGTTTCCACAGTCTCTCACCACCTGCCATTGTTGGCTGAGGCTGATGGGAGTTGTAGTCCGACAACCTCTGGAGGGAAAGGACTGAAGGATCAGTGGATGCAGGTAGATGGCAATTTCAAAAAGGCCTCTAGATGAAATCTTTCTCTGGGAGACTTGTTGCCAGTAAGACATGAGAGTGCCCTTCTCCAACTTCAGGCCCTCCGGAGATATTGGACCACAACCTCCAGGACAGACCTCTTTGGCCTCAGTAAAAGAACAAGAAAATGTTGAGCAAGCCCTTGTGAAATGAAGGGCAAGCTTAATATCAAGCATTCTGTCATAAATTGCCTAGCTTGCCCCTCTGATATTGGTCACTATGTGTGATCTTTAGCTTCATCAGTGGTGCTGTGAATCTGCTTATCTTTTTTACTGATAACTAGATGTGCTTAACTTTCTTGTTAATAGCAACTTTTTAGGTGAACAGCTTTTTACATTTGGGAAAAGCAGAGGCCTTGCACAGCAAGGTTTGGCTCCCAGGCCTGGAAAGTCTCTAGAGAGCCACCAGCGGCCTCCGCAAACAGTCCTTCGCTGCAAAAGGGTCAACAGTCTCCCTCTGTACACAGCAGCTTTTAGAGTCTCCAAATCTTAAGGAGGATACGGTGCCTGGACTTTTAGAAGAGGGACCTTTAGTACACATAGCTTTCCTCATGAAAGCTGCACTGTGGAAATTCCCTCTTCTTTGAAACCTTTCCAGACCTCCTGTGCATCAGGCACATCCCATGCACAACCTGCTTTGACGGTTTTAACAACGGGCTATAAATATTACCTTTCCTAACAAAGAAACAATGGAAGCATGATGGGGCTGGCCCTGCCATTAGGCACAGTGCAGTGACCACCTCTGTCAGCCAGGCAGTGGCAATTTGCTGCCCTCCCCTCCCAGAGAGCCCCCCTTGGCCACTGCTGCTGTCTAAATTCCCTCCCCACTTCTCCTGCCCCATCTCACCAGGATGTTGCTCCCCTGCCCCCTCTTGCTTGCTCATCATCTGCTGGTGCTGCTCTCCAGTGGTGTGGTGATGCATTTGAAAGGGCAGAGGCTGATCATGACAGTCCCTGCATCAGCCTCTTTCCTCCCAGGAGAGCCCAAGCCTGCAGGCAGACGGGTCAGCCCCTGTTAGCAAACAATACTTTGTATTGAGGCAGGGATGGCTTTGCAACAAAATACTGAACCTGGAGAAATCCATTTCTTTCCCAGCCACTGTGATTATTATAACGAAGCTCAGGGAGAGCAGGAACCTGGGTGGGGCAAGGAGTTCCACAGCGTGGGCGTCGCAACACCTGTCCACACAAGCGGCATTGGGATGTGTAAGAGTGTCGTGCCCGGTGGTCTGAAGGAAGGGTCCCGTGGGAAACAGCGATAAAAGAGGTTTGTCCGAGGCTGAGTCAGGAAATCCTTCTGTTGGATTCATGTCTTCCCTGCCTTTTAGCCTTAAAGGCACTCAAGCCACCAACATGAATACAATACACATTAAAAGCAAAATATTGATTACTACATAACATAGAAATCAATATATTAAAATCAGAGTTAAAACAAAACAATAACATGGTTGTTGTGGGTTTTTCAGGCTCAAAATGAGCCCAAAAATCTACAACAGCCATCAGATCCCAGCCGTGAAAGCCTTTGAGAATACATAAAACAATAACACTTGATGGCAACAGTTTCCCTCTCTTGCTGTTTAATCCCACACTCAGGCCTGGCCCCATTGACAACAGCAAGTCTGTTGCCCTTCCTGGAATTGCATTTCCCAGTATGAAATCTCCGGTTTAACTGAATCCTTTCATTCATTCAGTTTTTCAAAGACATGAATTGAGTCACTCTTTTTATCAGTTCCACAGATGTGCAACAGTTGGTTTCTGATGGCCAGAATCCTCTTGGGGAATTCTGGTGGCATAAGTGTAATTGCATAAATCACAGCTGTAATTCACTGTTAATGAATGAATTGCTGCTCTCATTCTTTATTGCGCTTCAGGGGTCACATAATTGGCACAAGGCTAGGGATGCGACTTGTTACTTAGCAGCGATTCACTGCTTTGATGTATGGAGCTCCACTAACGCTGGTGTAAACCCCCAATAGTTTATGCAGTATGTATGTATGTCATAGGTTATTGTGCTATTATTCGTTATTCTCAAACATCTGTATTTGATATTTGGAAAGGACCAAGTGATGTGTGTGTGTGTGTGTGTGTGTGTGTGTGTGTGTGTGTGTGTGTGTGTGTGTGTGTTTGTGTGTGTGTGTGTGTGAGAGAGAGAGAGAGAGAGAGAGAGAGGTGTGACAAGAATATCTAAACCATGAAGGGAAATAATTTATTAAACTGGAATAAGAAGGAGAGAGTCCTTCACAATAAAGGATGTTTTGAAATGTGCAGAGCAATTGCGGTGACCCAGTAAGCACATGGCAATTTCAATTCGGGGACTTCCTGGTTCACACAGCTTTGACATGAGCACTTCCCCCACAAAGAGATGTGTATGCAGAGCTTAGGATGAGGCAAATCATTCTTGGAGGCCATGAGTTTGGACAGAGGGCTGCCCTGCCAGCCTCCTGTTTTTTTTTCCCTTCACTCCCTGATCCTGGAACCAGCAACGACTGTGCCCCGTTGCTTATTTTATGAGCTGAGAAGCTTCCCAGATTTCCATTCCCTTTGGAATGGGGACTCCAGATGCTAGGCGAGGAGTGGCTGGATAGGAAAGGTTGCTGAAGCAATACCTGGTGAGCTTCCTGGTCCAACCCAGTGTGGCAATCTGGCTCATTTACATTTACATAGTACTTCACTTCCTTGGCCCTCCTCCAGCAAGAAGGGCCTCCAGAAAAGAAGCAACCAGGCAGATCCACGCACAGCTGCCTTTCAGCTCCTTGCAGGATGTGGAGAGAGCTGCGCTCAGTAGCCTTTCACCGGGCTGTCTTCACAGAGTTCCTGGTCACCGCGCTCTTCGTCTTCTTTGGCCTTGCCTCGGTGCTGAGCTGGCCGGAGCCCCCCTCCATCCTACAGAGTGCCATCACCTTCAATTTGGCCGCCGCCACCGTCGTGCAGATTGCCTGGCAAGCGAGCGGAGCCCACGCGAACCCGGCAGTGACGGTGGCCTTCCTCCTCGGCTCTCGTATCTCCTTGATGAAAGCCGCCGGCTACGTGGTTGCCCAGCTGGCCGGAGGTATTGTTGGGGCAGCCATCCTTTATGCTGTGACCCCTGCTGCTGTCCGTGGAAATCTAGGCATCAACATGGTAGGTAATCCTTGTTCCCCGTCTTCTGAATCTGTGGAACTGCAGAGAAAGGCAGCTAGCCTTCCTGCCTTTTCCTTTTCCTTTTTGGGCACAAGGCTTACGATGGAGTTTCCCAAACTATTTATTGCTGGACTTCAACTCCAAGGACCCTCATCAGTGGGGCCCATAGAAGGCAAATCTCAGAGCTCCAGTTCACCAGCATCTAGCAAATTGCATTTTGGACACGAGTTTAAATAGCAGGGAACTGAGGCATTAGCAGTGGCTTTAGAAGGGTCATCAAAGCAAAGCATGGTAGGTAGCCCCTGCCCTGCCCTTTATTGAAGCTTATGGCTCTAGAGGAGATTCCACCAAGCTGGTGCCTCCTAGATGTGTTGGAATACACAGCTGCCATCGTTTCCAGGCAGCCTGCCGTCTGGAGGCGATGCATGATGTAGGCCAACAAGGCTGGAAGGTGCTGAGTTTGAGAAGGCATCTCCAGCCATTGGCCTGTCCCTGGTAGGAGCAACCTCTGGAGGAAGCCCTGGAAGGAAAGAGTTGGTGCTCTCCACTGATGTTGGTCCCTTGTCTTGAAAGAGGAAGCAGACTGGGCCCACCGTGAGGCAGTGGAAGAAGTGGTCCCTTTGCAATGGAGTGAGGAGGAGAAAGAGGAGTCAGTTGAAGGAAGGGCAAGAGCAGAGGAGGGGAGCAGAAGGGGGCAAGGGGAGCACTTCCTGACCTTGTTCTGAGCAGAAACCACTGTGTAAGGAGTGGCAGCCACTCAGGATGGTGGGAGTTGTTGTGGTTGCTGTTGTCTCTAATAATTAAAGAGGGTGTTTGTCTGTCCACCTGTCAGAGCCAGAGCTCCAGGATTACAAAACCTAGATGCTTGAAATTTGGCATGCAGCCAAAGGGGCGTACACCTGGAAATTATTGGTTTGATTTTTAAAGTTGTTTATTCATTTAAATGTAAACAGCCTAATTCTTCTTATATAGTTAGGCTAGCACCATGATAATGACTGGACTTTTAGAGGGGAGGGGGGGGGAAATAAAGCAAAAGAGATGAAAACAAAAACAGAACAGTCCAATTCAGAAGCAGCCAGTTACTGAGAAAAAGCCTGGCTGAAGAGAAGAGTCTTTGCCTGCAGAAAGACAGCCAAGAGGGGGCCAGTCTGGCCTCCCATGGGAAAGAGTTCCACAACCTGGGAGAAGCAACACAGAAGGCTCTCTCTCAAATTCTCACCGAGCATGTCGGTGAGGATGGCAGGACAGAGAAAGGCTTCCTCTGCTGATTTTACAACCCAGGCAGGCTCATAAGGGGAAATGCTGTCTTTTAAGTTGTTTTACAAGTCAAAACCAGCACTTTGAATTGTGTCAGGAAACTGGCTGGCAGCCAATGGAGCTGTGACAGGGGAATCCTGTGATCCCTGAAAGCAGCCCCAGTTGGCAATCTGGCTGTGGCATTTCAAATCTCCTGAAGTTTCCAAATACTGTACTTTCCAAAGGCAGCTCCATGTGTGTTACCGTAATCCGGACAGGATTTATTTAAGGCAGGTGTCCCTGTAGATATTATTGTATATGTTGCATTAAAAATTGCTACACTGGGCTGGACCAGGAAACTTATAAGATATTGCTTCAATGGCCTCTCTGTTCTCCTGCCTAGCTGTTCTTCAAATGACATTCAGTGTTCCCCATCCAATGCTGAGAAGCCTTGTCAACTAAGTATATTATCCAACTGTGGAAGAGGATGTTGGCCCCTGTGTTTGAAGCCAACTGTGCCTTCTTCAGTCACTAGGTGGCAGAATTCCTTCAGCCAGAACACTGGTCTGCTGGTTTACTGAGGGTGAAACAAGGGAGAGTAGTCTGAGGGAAAGAGATCTGGCACTGACTTTCCCACTCCTGAGGGGCAGCCCCTCTCATGGGAATAGAGTGGAAATCTCCTTCCAGTAGGGATCACAATGAAGCTGCAGCCTCCTGGGGCACGTGTAACTTGCCCCACTCTGGTACCTGTGTAATGCCAGCAAAAATAAATAAATAAAAAATCATGTTCCCGTGTCACCATCCAGTTCTGCTGGTGCCCTTTAGGAGTGTCTCCCACCGCTGCCACCACTGGAAAGATCAATTCTCTTCTGCTGACGTAACCATTAGCTCCTGAAGAGACTGGACGCATCTCAGTCTCGGATTTGACCGTTCCACCTCGGGTGACCTTGCTAGAGATCCAGACACATAATAGAGCCTGGTCTCCTGCTTCCCTGACACACTCAACTCTCTTCACCATGTTAAGGCATGAGTCTCCAAGAGAGTCACCTTTAGTCAGAAGTGACTTGATGGCACATAACAACAGCAGCAATTCTTATTAGTATCCTATTGAAGTTTTGTTCTACTTTGGGTTTCACAGAGATCTTCAGCTAATTGTTCAGGTTCAGGAAAACAAAGAAGGATTGGCCTTACAGAGTGGGCGTTGTATTAGGCTGCGACCACATTCAGCTGCCACTACTTCTATACAATCTCTGGGGGCAAAAATATGAAAGCTGAGGCAGCCCTGCTTTGGGCACATCATGAGAAGGCATAATTCTCTGGGAAAGACAATAATGCTGAGAAAGGCTGAAAGCAGCTGGAAGAGAGGAAGACCAAATACAAGATGAACTGACTCACTAAAGGGACCCACAGGCTTTAGTTTACAAGAATGGAGCAGGGCCGTCGAGGACAGGACATGTTGGAGAGTGCTGATTCATAGGGTTGCCATAAGTAGACCTCATGCCCAGAGTAGACCTTTGGTCTAGATGGGCGGGATAGAAATCCAATCAATCAATCAATCAATCAATCAATCAATCAATCAATCAATCAATCAATCAATCAATCAATCAATCAAAGGCAACCACAGCAAACATTCAGCTGATAGCCTCTCTGCAGCCTTTCCCCATCAACACAAGATCCAGGTTCAGCACATTTTTCCCATGTTCTTCCAGGCTTTCTGTCTCAACACTGCCTCAACAGAGCTAGAGATGCATGATATTTCGGCTGGTGTTCTTCGTAGTGAAGGTTGATGGGTAAGAAGGTCAGAGAGGGAAGATTGCCTCCGTCAGGGCAAGAGAGGAACAGAGAGAGGAAACTGGAGATACTGGTTAGAGAGTGAGGAGGAAGGGCCATATTTTCACAATATGAAACAGGGAGAAGTGGAGGGTGAGGTTAGGGTCATATAGGACTTTAAAGACTCAGAGCACAGGCCTGCAATGTCTGTTTTCTCAACATTTGCACATGCTTATGTGCACATCGGCATTTCTTAATATTGGTAGTCCATACCACCAATGTTGCTTCCAGTTTCAGCCTTTCCCCCTAGGGGAGCCAAATTTAGGTATGTGTAGGTCAGGTAGAACTCCCCAGAATGGGGAATTATGGGATGTACAGTTCAAGAAATCCAAAAATTCTAACTACCAAGGCTCCTTCCCAGGAAATTTTGGCTGAAATCCTATTGACTCATTATCTTTGCGTCAACCAGCACCACAGAAGTGGGAGTTCCAGGGCAGACGTGCTATTCACAGAGCACTTTTGCACGCCTACTGTGCAAAGGGTTGCAACAGGTACTGCATGACTGGTTACACAATCAAGTGACACAATTGTTGTTGCCTTGGCACAATGTCCAGCAAATTCCCATAAGAGCAGCAAGGAAGGCCAGGCCAAATCTCTGTGTGTCTCTCAAACTACTCTAGTTTTATGTTAAGCAAAGACAAACAGGAACCCAGCCATTGTAACACGCAGCTGGGCACCGTCAATGCAACAGGAAAGTAACATTTTATATTGTTAGGTTTTCATGTAGCTGGATTTAATTGGGCACTAGGATTTCTTAAAAAACAAATAGATGAAAAAAAGATGAAGAAGTAGGAAATTAAAATGGGCACGGTAAACTTTAAGACTTCATAACCTTATATAAATAGCACATGGCTGGGACTGGCTACATGACTAGTCAAAAATATTTACACTCTGAGCTCTGCAAATAAAAAGCTTATGCAGCTATGCAACAGTCATTGAGTGGCACCAACACAGAAAGGAAGGCCACATGATTGTGTCATGTTGCCACACACTATACTGATCATATCAAGATTTCCTTTGTTTCAAGATGGCTGGATCATCTGAGAGTGGGAGAGATAAGCAGTGATACTTTCTAGCCCCTGGGGGAGAAATCCTTTAAACCACATCTGGCCCTCCATATTATCTATTCCTTTGGTCATGTGCTCCTGTTTATTCATCCAGAGAAAAATGGATGCCCTTGGGTCCCGTTCAGTGAATGTTGGCATGTTGTTGTCGATGTGAAGGTGTGCATTTTTCTCACTTGACTGAGAGTCGGCTTCGGGTTATGGACTGTGCTAGGGAGAGTTGCTTAGCACCAGCCCTGCGGAGCTTAGCTACGAGAACACATGCCAGATGGAGTTGCCACCTTTCTGTATTCTGGGGGTCAGTATTATGAGAAAGTGGACCAAATGATACAACCTCTTCTTGGGAGCTTTACGAGATTGTCAAGTTTCAAGCATCTCACCATCTTTTAGGGATATATTTTGGCAGGTGGAGAGCTGTACCTAGCAAGCTGTGAACTGCTTCCAGGTTTACTGAAGGCTGCAAAGTGGCTAATTGTTTCACAATTAGGAAGAGATCAGCATCAGCTTCCAAGTACCAAATTAAGAACTCAACAAGTGAATCAAAAGTTTGTTCCAGGCAAATGGAAAAAAGTTTGTTCCTGCCAATCAGGCAGTAGCATGATTTCTCCTTCAAATAGATGCCAGTGGTATACTCCTTGCATTTTTTTCAACTGTTTTTTTTGCCAATTGAATTCCTTTCAGTATGTATTGCTGTGCCATGGCTTCATCTTTAAATGTATTGACCCACCACCAAGTAAGTACTGTTCTTTCCATGCTGAAAACTTTGATTTCACTGACATTGCCAAGTTCTTTATGTCAGGGATGGTGTGATCACCCCCTTGCAGCTGTTTCTGGTACTTGCTGAAGGCTGTAAGTACGAGCCTTCAGCAAGTACAGCAGCCAGAAGTAAGACCTTCTCTTCCTCAAGGATGAATACAAGAAACCTACACACTGCCTTCTCGTCTGACTTCTTCGTGAAGACAACTAGGAATGCCAGTACACTAGGGCTTGAGTGTACTAGCAAGAAGAACAACTCTGTCCATCTCATCTCAGAACGTTTGGGGAGTGCAAGAAAGTATCCTTCAGTCTTGAAAGACTATGGTGACGTGCTCTGTATGGAGGACTTGGAACAGCATCTAGTGTGGCTGAGGAGGCCAATTCAAGAGTGACACACCCTTCCACACCGAAGACAAATCCAATCTGTCCCTTGTTCCGCTCCCTGATTTTGCTGCTTTTGTGACTTCCTCTTTGCCTCGGCCTGCTGGAGAAGGGTCTCTTCAAATTGGGAGAGGCCATGATGCAACGCCTGCCTCCAGGCTGAACGCTCAGATGTCAGGGTTTCCCATCTGTTGAGGTCCATTCCTAAGGCCTTCAGATCCCGCTTGCAGATGTCCTTGTATCGCAGCTGTGGTCTCCCTCTGGGGCTATTTCACTGCATTAATTCTCCATACAGGAGATCTTTTGGAATCTGACAATCAGCCATTCTCACGACATGCCCAAGCCAATGTAGACGTCGCTGTTTCAGTAATACATACTGTACATGCTAAAAATTCCAGCTCGTTCTAGGACTACAGTACTCTATTTGGAACTTTGTCCTGCCAGGTGATACCAAAAATGCATCAGAGGCAATGCATATGGAAGGTATTCAGCTTCCTCTCCTGCCGTGCACAAAGGGTCCAGGACTCACTGCAGTACAGGAGTGTGCTCAGGACACAGGCTCTATAGACCTGGATCTTGGTATATGCTGTCAGATTCTTACTGAGTGCAAGAAGACAACTGTGATTAAGTTGAGCAAGTTCCAGAGTTCCCTGGATTAGAGTCCTGGTGAAAGGAAATATGTACTATGCCCTACAACTGGTGAAACATGCACCCAACTTCATAGAACAATATACATACAGTGGTGCCCCGCTAGATGATTACCTTGCAAAATGACAAATCCGGATGACGATGAGTTTGTGCAATCGCTCTAGTGCTTTGCAAAACAGTGTTTCCTATGGGCGATTTTCACTATGCAATGTTTTGGACTGTGCTTCGCAAGACGGTTTTTTGGGGGGGGGGCGATGCTTCGCAAGACGACGATTTTAACAGCTGATCGGCGCTTCGCAAAATGGGTGTTTTGGGGACCGATGCTTCACAAGACAGCGATTTTAACAGCTGATTGCGCATAGGCATCCTTCAGTCTCAAGAGACTATGGTAACATGCTCTGAATCGAGGAGTGTCCTCTCCAGAGCATGAAGCCTGGGTAAGGTAATATGGAGGATAGGCTGTTACCCAAGCAGCAGATCCCCCCTCTCCACATTGCTGAAATGGTCCAATGGAAAGGCAAGAGCCAATACAACTGGTTCCAGCAATGTCGCAGGAGTTGGCAGAACGACACATGCTGCCTTCGGGACTCCAGCTCCAGATTTTGCCTCAAGGTTAACTCCTGAAGCCTTTTCCATGAGTGGATATAGCCACAGCTGATCGGTGCTTCGCAAAATGGCTTCCCTACGATTTGTCCCCATTGGAACATATTAAACGGATTTCAATGCATTCCAATGGGAAAACGCTTTTCGCAAGACAATTTTTTCACAAGACAGCGATTTCAATGGAACAGATTAACATCGTCTTGCGGGGCACCACAAGATATCCACATAAGACCAACTGATAGACTCCACATCAGATCTTTAGAAGAGGGACAGAAGAACTTGACTATTAGTCCTCATTTTGGATTGGAAGAGGGTCCACAGTACCAGATTTTCTAATGTTTTTGACCACTGGATATTTTTTGCCTGTTCTGGTGTGGTCCACAGGGCCCTCTCCCAACTTCAGTCAGTGTCATGACAAGACTGTCTCTGTCACTCTCTGTGAAGGACTGCAGGACTTTGGAATCAAATATGTAATGTCCAAAAGTCATGTGTGCTAATTTTCAATGTTACGGAGGGCGGGGGGAGGAGAGGAATGCTAATCTAATCACAACTATACTTGCAGTTTGCATTCAAAATCCATTTCTTAGTGTCTCCATAAGCATGCAGGAGCAGGTGACCAATTTGGTCAGCTTTTTTATTGGACTTGTATACTGCATTTTATTGGATTTGTATATTGCTTTTTATTGGACTTGTATATTGCTTGTATTATTTATTTATTTATTTAACTTGTATGCCTCCCACACTACCCGAAGGTCTCTGGATGGCTTACAACAATTGTATCTTGCTTTTTGTATAGAAAAAAAATCTGTGGTGTTTGGATGGCACCCAGTTTTGGCTGCTGGAGTGTTTTAGTGCTTTCGCTTTGATAGGGTTGTTCCAAATGCTTTCAGATTGTCTCATTTGTGTAAATAGTTGTAAACTGTCCTGCAAATACTTCCACATTCTTTTGGAATGGGAGGCAGTTGAGTAATCTTTGGAAACAATGTTGCTGTATGAAGCAACTTGAAACATACCCTGCACTTACAACAGTGTTGGCCATTTCAATGCAAATTGTTCAGTGGTGCTGTGTTATTTGGAAACTGGTTTCAGAACAGCTGTCTGATCTGACAGTCCACCAGATGTAGCTGATTTAGGGTATGACTACAAAGTGGGGAGATGCAAATAGATCAACTGTGAAGGCACACCTGCAACTTCAGTTATCCTGGTTAATTTGCTTCAACCAGCAACACAGGAGTCAGCAGAAAGTGGGGAGGAAACTGTGTCTCAGTATTGTTTGCAGCTTGTTAAATGTTTGAATCCTCTTCTCTTCTCTTCTCTTCTCTTCTCTTCTCTTCTCTTCTCTTCTCTTCTCTTCTCTTCTCTTCTCTTCTTTCTTTCAAAATTTAATGCCCTAATATTAGGACTTCTAAGTGACCAAAGAGAGAAAGAGAAAGAGTGTGGTATCAACAGAAAGTGAGGAGAGAGTTTTCGGTCAGCCTTATTTGCACCTCTGGATGGCCAAAGCAAAATTCTTTTAGCAAGTTTGAAAGAAGGTTGAGTAAAAACTTCCTCCTCTCTCTCTGTACCCCCTCCCCTGCTGCCTTTGTTCACCTACCATTATCCTAGCACTAGGGCAGCAAGCCTTTAAAAGAAGAAAAAGAAAGAAGAAAGAAGAAGTTTTCAGTCAGGGAAGGGAAGGGAAGGGGGAAACAAACAGATCCAGGTGTGGGGAGAAGGAAATTCAAAAGACAGTAAGTTTCCCTGCCCCACCTTTCTCACTGTTGCTGCAGCTGGGTGAAATGGCTTCAGACAGAACAGCTACAAATCACTCCATACCGTGTGTGTGTGTGTGTGTGTGTGTGTGTGTGTGTGTGTGTGTGTGTGTGTGTGTGTGTGTGTGTGTGTGTGTGTGTGTGTGTGTGAGAGAGAGAGAGAGAGAGAGAGAGAGAGAGAGAGAGAGAGAGAGAGAGGGAGAGGGAGAGGGAGAGGGAGAGGGAGAGGGAGAGGGAGAGGGAGAGGGAGAGGGAGAGGGAGAGGGAGGGAGGGAATTCCAGGCTGATTCACTTTGACTTGGAGATCATGTAGTCAATGGGAAATAATGTGAGTCTGACCGTTCCAATCCTGGGTCATTTCCCGCATTATTTTTCAATGTATTCGCTCTCTTAGATGTCTTGTTTTCAACCTCTCCAGCTGTAGGATTAGTGTCCCAGATTTTCCCCTAATTGTCAGCAGATAGAGGGGAAGAGGAGAACATTCCCTTGTTTCCCAATTCAGAATCTTGTTTTCCTTATGGTAGGATGCCTGACTTCTGAAAGACTTCTCACTACTTCTTGGACAATTATTTCTGTAATTTTTCATGTAAAATGAAAATCAAATCTTTTTGTTCAACCTGCCTCATTGCACTTAGGATCAGAAAGTCAGAAAACATCTCAAAGTTCATTAGTGCAACCCACTGCCAATAATTCAGGCAATCCACGACTGCAACATCTCCCAATAGATGGCTATCTTGCCTCTACTTAGGAGCTGCTGGTTGTGACACAGAAGATAAACTGTAGCACTGCAGTGAAGACTGCTCACAACCTGAGTTCGATCCCAGTGGATTCTGGTAGCCAGCTCAAGGTTGACTCAGCCTTCCATCCTTCTGAAGTTGGTAAACTGAGTACTCAACTCACTGGGGGGTGTTGGGGGGAGGTGGGGAGGCAATGTGTAACCTGCATAATCAAATTGCAAACTGTTCAGAGAGTGTTTTAAACACTATGGGGTAGAATATAAGCAGCATGATTTGCTTTTTCCTTTGCTTTACTACAGCCAAAAATAAGATAAATGACAACAATACCAATCAATCCTCTTGTGAGCAGCTTCTATTATGTAACAGCTTCAGAATATATTATCCATCAATGTACCATCTAGAACTCCCAGTTATCACCAGGGAAGTGGATTCTCAGCTCCCCAGTTATACAGTGGACCCTCGATTTACAGAATTAATCCGTATTGCAACGGTGGCTGCAGGTTGAAAAGTCTGTAGGTCGAGGCTCCATTGACCTACAATGCATTGAAAACCGATTACTGTAATCCGTAATCGGCTGTTTTTGTTCCATTTCGGGGTTTTTCCGGTCTGTAGGTCGATTCTCCGGCTGCAAGTCGAACCTAAATTTTGCAGCCAGAGAAGTCTGTAACTCAAAAAGTCTGTAAGTGGAGCCGTCTGTAAGTCGAGGGTCCACTTTATAAGGAATCTGTCCTCAACTATCCTCTAAGAAAAGATAGTATTTTTCTTTCCTGATCCATCTGTTTTTGTATCCTTCTCTCATTCCTCTCAGTCTCTCAGTTTATTAATTTGTTCTAATTTTCTCTTCCCCTTTCCTTCTTTCATAGTTTTCCTTTTTTTTCCCCCTTCCATTTCAAAACTCCCCATTCTCCCTCCCATATTTTTCTCAGTTACCATCACCATCATCATCATCTTAGAACTGCAGAGCTGGAAGGAATCCTATGAATCATCGAGTTCAGGCCCTGTCAAGGAAGCACAGTGGGAAATCGTACTCCCAACCTCTGGCTCCACAGCCAGAGATCTAAACCACTGAGCTATCCATCAGTTACATACTGTATAGTAGCTGTATGTATACTGCCAAATGTAGTACATGCTCATAGGACTCAAACTCTCATTCTAGCACAGGGGCCAGATTGGAGGCTTCTTTCCCCCAGATCTGGTATCACATGATCTTCTGCATGATCGTGCAGAAGCCGGCCATCTTGTGGCCTCATACCCTAGAAGCAGGGGAAATAAGGGCTTTCCTGGCTGTAGCGTATACAGTAGAACTGTGGTATCTGTGTGGGATTGGTTTCAAGCCACCCCCATGCCAAAAAATGCACAAAAAGCAAATGCTACATATAACATTGTCTCTGCCTCTCTTTAGTGGCTAGTTCTGTTAAATACACATTTTGGTGGTTTTTTATTTATTATTTTCAGGCAGCAGATAAGAGAATTTGCAGGTGTTGATCCAGCAGATAGTGAGGTCTTACTGTATAGGGGTGGCCACTCTAATCTATACAGGCTACTCATTCGGATGGTCTTCCTACATGTGCTACAACCAGAAAAGATCCAGTTTCTGACTTCTGGGGGGGGGCTGGTGCTATGACATGGCTGTGTCATGTATGGTCATGTAAAATACATACCATGAGATACCAGATTGGAGAGAAGCATCTCCTTGATACCAGGCATCTGGCTTCTTGTACGGGAGGGGGGGGAAAACTCCTCTGTCCTATGAAATGGTGGGATTAGTAGCTTGATGAGTTCCTTAGAATGTTCTGCAATATTTTAGGGGAGTGCATGAGAGCAGTAAAAAGGGACGTGGTGGTGCTGCGGGCTAAACCGCAGAAGCCTTTGTGTGCTGCAGGGTCAGAAGACCAGCAGTCGTAAGATCGAATCCACGTGACTGAAGTGAGCTCCTGTCGCTTTGTCCCAGCTCCTCGCCAACCTAGCAGTTCGAAAGCATGTAAATGCGAGTAGATAAATAGGTACCACCTCGGTGAGAAGGTAAACAGTGTTCTGGGTCTAAGTCGCGCTGGCCACGTGACAATGGAAACTGTCTTCGGACAAACGCTGGTTCTATGGCTTGGAAACGGGGATGAGCACCGCCCCTTAGAGTCGGACACGACTGACTAAATGTCAAGGGGAACCTTTACCTTTATGAGAGCAGTAAAAGGCAAGATTTAAAAAAAAGAAGGATCTAGTTCCTTTGCTCTGTCTTAAACCTCTTTCCCCAATTTCTCTTCTTTCTTTTCTCACTCAGATTCAGAACAACGTTTCGGTCGGACAAGCAACAGCTGTTGAACTCATTTTAACCCTCCAGTTGGTGCTCTGCTATTTTGCCTCCACCGACAGCCACCGAAGCAGTGGCTCTCCAGCTATTATTATCGGGGTCTCAGTTGCCCTGGGCCAGTTAATTGGGGTAAGTCAAGAAAGGAACTGGGAGCAGACATGGATTTCAGGAGCTATACATATGTTAGTTTTCCTCCCAAGCCATTCCAGTTTATGCCATAATTACCCTATGAAAATGAATCAAGAGATGGATTAGGGTTTTTGAAATTGCTTTAAAGTTATATGGTGGTCATGGGGTGTTTGGATTGGTATGTGTGTCCTCTTGGGAAAAATTTTAATCTCTTTTTAAACTGTGTTGTATATTGGTTGAGGGAGGCGATGTGGGCTTTTAGAATAACTGGATTTGAGACTTTGCCCATCCCATCTGCTCACATGCTGGCTGCCTCTCACAGCCACTTGCCATTGCTGTCGTGGTGTTTTTTAAAATATATATTTATTTTTAATTTCAAAGTGGGATAGTGATAGAAAAATACTATAGACAGGAAAAAAATTAAACAGATTGGATGGCAAGGTTTCCCCGTGGCCCGACGCATGCACAGGGACACATACAGAGACTCAGACACACACGGGCGGATGCTGGAGAAAGGGAGGGAGGGAACCTATAGCTGGGGCTGGCCAGAGGGAAGGCACGCCAGTGAGGGACAAAGAGAAATTGACCAGAGCAATTGATAGATTGGCAGCTTCTAGGCTGGTAAAGGAGGGAGCACTTTCCTCCACCCAACCGTTCTCTCTCTCTGATCGGTTTGCAAAGTGTTCTCGCAGCCCGAAAACTGTGATCCTAGAATCCATTACTTGACAAATCCCATAGACACAATTTACACAGACAGAGGCATTCATATATGTCAAAATGATTCAAAATACATTGATTTCATAAGCAATTTAAAATAAACAGTCCTTTCATGGCTGAGTAAAATACCTTACTTTCCAAACCAAAACCCCCATGCTTCCCAGGCAGAAAAGTCCATGGCTTCCTGGTGTGTCCTGTAGTTTTAAAAATTGATTTCAAGCATGCCAAATCCAATTCCAAACTTTTTTTTTTTTGTGAACTTGTACCCGCACCGTTATCCTGCTGCAGGGATCCCTGTAGTGCAGGGCCTTCCTCTCAGGGAGGGATGTGAGGCGGGAAGTGTTTCCTTTCACAGCATCTCCTGATTTCTTCCTCCTAGCGCTACTTCACCAGCTGCTCCATGAATCCAGCCCGGTCTTTTGGGCCTGCAGTCGTAGTCGGACAATTTCCTCACCACTGGGTAAGCACCTTAGTCCTGTTCCTTCCTTCCTTATCGTTCAAAAGCCAAGAGGAAGAAAGATAAGAGGGGGAGAGAGAGAGGTTAAAGATTAAAGAATCACCTAGCCACTCCCCAGGATTACCTCAGGACAAATGCTGGTAAATATATAACCATCAAAAGGATAATACTGTTACTGAGAAGCAGGAGTAAGGATGAGTGAATCATTTCTCTAATTAGATATATGGGTGAAACTGATTGCTAGTACGTTTTTGTCTTACCTAGGGGTAAGAAGTACTAGCAGTAATAATAACAAGGAAATAGTTACCTCCCCAGGTAAATCCTTCCAGATATATGAATGAAATGTATTGCTGGCATTTTTCTCTTACCTGAGGATAAGCTACAGCAATAAGGCAGCCAGGTAGACATAGGACTGAGATTTATTGCTCGCATTTTGTTTTACCTTGGGATTACCAGTATAAATTGTAGAAGTAGCAGCAGCAGTAATATTAGTAACGGTGAGGTGCCCCTTTTCCTAGTTTGACATATGGTGGAGATTAATTGCTAGAAATGTTTGTCTTGCCAGGGGACCAGTTTGGCTGGTGCTGGCATTTTCACAGGATGGAAGGAAGTATTTCCACCTGACAGGCCTGCACCTCAAGGGCTCTCACTGTGTGCTCACGGCAAGCTTTCCATGGAGGGCTGCCTGTGCCCAGGACCAATCCAGAGGCAAAAGAGGGCTGCAGAGGGTGTGGCAGCTGTGATAACGTGACAGGAGCAGCTGGCAGGCCAGATTGAAAAGGTGTTTGGTGCTTGTTTCTGATGGGGAAAGTTTCAAATACTGTACTTCTTTTCTGGCTGCATACAGACAGGACTGGCCCCATACATACACACATGACACACCTTGTTCTTAAACCTAAACTATGTCAGGTCAGGATCCCATTCCTTGAGGATTCAGTCAGAAACCAGAAAAGGAGCCCTTCTGATATCAGAGAAGGTGAGACTTGGTGTCACAGCTGGAAAATGGTGTGTGTGCGTTTGTGTGCAGGAGCTGGCTCAGCTCAGTGATTTGGACTGCCCGGCTGTGGAACTTTGGGTAGGGGGTCAGTTCCCTACTAGGCCTCTCAGGAAGGAGCCTGATAAGGTAATCTGGAGCATGTGTGGCTGATGGGGTTACAGATCCTGCTGCACAAGCTTGGACAGGATGCACAGTCCCAGAATGCAACCAAAAAGACGGATTAGTGAAACACTTCTGGGTACATCATACCTAGAAAACCCTGGGAGAGACACCACAGGTTGAAATTGACACCATAATGTTTCTGACCATGGGCAAAGTGACAGGGCCCTGACAAGAGCCAATAGGGCCCTTCCTCGCTGGGTAGCCCTGGGGATGGATGTGCTCTGGCATCAGAGAGTGTGGGAGCAGAGAAGGGTGATTTCATTCAGAGTCATGTGGGCAGATTTTTAAAAAAGGTAATGTGCCAGAGAGGGTGAGTCACAGAGGCAGATAGGAAGGGGAAGTGATGGGTAAGAGAGGAAAGTAGATTTAGAAACAAACACATGACTTCATTGTTAAGAGTTTGTTTTGAAGTAATTGTCTCATGGCTTATCAACTGTTCCTATCCAGATAAGGAGAAACCCTTGTATCTGCTCCCTGAGATTAACTGAAAGAGTATAAAAAGGTCAATTAAACAAGTGAAGCAGTGGGGCCTCCTTTGTGTAGTTTGGCTTTACAACTGCATTGCCCATAAAGTACCTTTCCAGAAATTTTCACTTATGCAAGAGCAACAAGCCAGGCTTCTCAACCTGGCCCTCTCTGGTCGATGAAGCCTAAGAGTCTAGGCTCGTTAGCAAGGGTTTTGTGGAAGGAAACAACCTTGACCACGAGGCTGATACAGCACAGGGAACAGGCGTGTTCATTTCCTCTCGCCTCCCTTTATGCAAGAACGTCACCACACTGCCTGCCACTGATGCTGGAGGAAAGGAATCTAGGTTGGTCTTGGTTGATCCTCTTTAAAATCTACGGTCGGTCTGCTGGAAGATAGGGGTGAGGAATATGTCGCCTCTGAGAAGCTGCTGGATGACATCTTCTTTCATGTCTGGACTACTAGCCATGCTGCCTAGAGCTCATGAGAGTTGTATTCCGACATCTGGAGGGCCACACCATAGGGGATGAATTGAAAAATGAAGCCTATACGTTGAGCTGTCGATAGTCTGAAGCTCAAATTAGCTCCCAGTTTCTCTCATCTTCATGTTCATTACTTCCATCTGATCCGAAGAATGCAGGCATGGGAAGGACCGTGTTTCTCCCAGTCATAGTTGCTGACGTCTGATCCAGTGAGATCAGGATAAGAAGTGTTGTCTGCATAATTATGTTGTAAACTTCCCAGAGGGTGCTGTATGAGGCAATAAATTTTTTTTAAAAAAAACTACCAGCAACAAACTGACTTCCATGTTTTTATGCCGCCCTTCCTGCAATTAGCTCAGTTCAGTATGATGCCACTCTTTCTTCTCCAACAGGAATGGTGTGATGCAAGGAAGCCTCAATTCTTCTGGGAAAATACCTAACATTGTTTTTTTTGCCGGTGTCCGTTCACCTGTTCCAACAAAAGAGGGAATCAGCAGGGATTCCTCGTAGCCTTAACCCAGTCCCGCTCCTCCTTCTCTGTTTCAGCCTCTCTTTCGACAGAGACAATCAAACCAAAGAGTCAGGTGGCTCGCTTTGGCTTCCTTCATCCTGCCAATCAGTTCTAGAGCACTTTCTTCATGGAGCAGCTTGATATGGTGAATTTATTCAAGTTGCAGAATATTCCAGTGACAGAAGATTTTAAAGGAGAGCTAGAGTTTGGGTCTGGTTCAGAAAAGGGTCGTTGCATTTAAACCCCTCTGAAATTAAAAGGACAAACTAATAGATATAAATTCTACACACATTTCAACAGGAATTTGCTGATTTTCTCTGGGTCAGGGTGCTGTTTTCCTTTATGTTAATTCTCTTTCAATTGCTGGTCTATGTTTGGTTTTGCTTTTCAGTGGAGTCTGAGAAAATCCCAGAGTCCCCAAGCCTGTGATTACTGGGGATTATGAGCCCTGTAGTCTAAGAAGTAACTTTTCCAGATTTTTGCATTTTCTTTAAACCCATTGCACCCTCTTCTAGTCTTCCCTTGCTATGAACTATCCCTCTTTGTCTTTGCAGATATTTTGGGTTGGTCCCTTGGCTGGAGCCACCCTGGCCTCTTTCCTTTATAACTTCGCTCTTTACCATGACCCCAAGACCTTGGCACAACGACTGGCGATTCTCAAGGGCAGCTACGATGGGGAAGAGCTGGAGAAGGATGGGGGCCAGCAGACAGAATCCGTATCATTACCCAGCCTTGTACATAGGTTATAGTCTCCTCCTGTTCAGGGAAAAGCACGGTCACGACTCCTTCCGTTCTTTGAGCACGGGCTCAGCTAGAGACTCAACCTGTGAGTTGCTTATTCTACCACTGGCCATTAGAGGGCTCCAGCCACCTTTTCTTCGAAGACAGCCGTCTCTACAAGGATCGCCTGCCGGCCTCTGTCCAAAAGGGTGTTTTAGCCAAAGGAATGACAAGCCATAGGAGTGATACCTGGAAGTCAAACAGTGCTCAAAAGATGCTGCCTCTGGATGTAGATGTGTTATGTACTGTACGGGGGAGAGGAAACCAGGGCCAAGTTGAATGTGGATACTGCCGCTATACAGTAAGTGATGATGCTACAGATTGGTTTTCTTCCAAATTAAGGCTGCCTTCTGCCACAGAAACCCAGTGCAAGAATAAGTGGGAAATTCTGATAAAGAGGAACTGGGATGCTAATGAGGATCCTTAGCTGACAAGGCCATCATTTTCAACAGCGCAATATCACATACAATATAAATCACCTGCTGTGCAGGATACAAGACCATATATTTTGCCAAAAACACTAGCCCCCTTCCCTTTCTTGCTATGAAACCAGGATTAGGGTCACCTGGATGTGACTGTGCATTGTGATTTTTTTTTTTAATTGCTACCCGGCTGGCTTTTCTCACCTGTGTTCTTTACACTCCATTTCCAAAACGCTTCCAGGAGGAGCTTCTTTCCAGTGGAACTGCAGTCACCTTACCATGCCATGTAGAGAACTAAATGACTAGTTGGTGGGTCTGGGATGCAGACCCTTTGGCCTATGACTCCCCATAGTCCTCGGCCATGGGTCACACTGGGTGGGGCTGACAGGAAGTTTAAGTGGGGAATGGGACTTTTGGATTAACCGAAATGGGGGAAAATAGCAAAGAGGCACTTTCTTTTTCTTCTGAGTCTTTTGTGACTTTACAATAGAGAGCCTCTGAAACAAGGATTCCGCCAAAGAGGACTCTCGTCTTTCGTTCAGATTTAGGCCATAGGTCTGCTGAAGGGTGACAATGAGCTCTGATGAATCTGATGCTGATTCTCTTTCTCATGATGCTGACTAGGGTGTGATGTGATGTAAAGCAGCTGCTACATGGATCTGAGGCTGATGTTTGTTTCTCAGACACTGTTATTGTGCCGCCTGCTTTAGGAGTAGATGATCGTCTATTGTCTTGACCCTGATATTTTGGAACTTTTTTTTTTACGAGGTTCCTGTAGGGCTTAATTAGGCCCAGAGCCAGAAATCCAGGGAAACCCAAAACAAAAGCACATGAAAGGTCTGGGCCCTTTTGGGTTTCCTGAAAAACCTGGTACTTGAAAAGAATCAACCAATGAAAGAGTAGCCCCTCTCCCTCAAAAGAGCCTGAAACAAAGGGCATAATGAAAGTTTCCCCCTGAAAATTTCTAGTTTTAGGTGAAAACTGCAGGAGGGTCTCTACACTTGCTGGGTGACTCTGGGAGGTGTTGTCTCAAAAACTGAGTTTTTCAGGTTCTACATGGAAGCGATGCCAGAAAGTGAGGCTAACTTTTCTCCATCTGTTCTCCCAACACACATGGAGAAACAAAGTCTCTTTGGACAAAGACGAGCATTTAGCCACCAACAGAGCTTCCCTGCATTTGCTCTTTCGGCCACCTTTCCAAGGTCATCAAGTCCAAGAGCATGGCTTGGTAGGAAAAAGGAACGGCAACACTTAGGCCACTGGATAGCTCTGGAGAAGACTAGCTAGACTCCTAACCAACCAAGGTGTCCCCCTTGAGGACATTTTAATTCTCCTTCTCCCGTATTCTTTGCTGCCCTGTGTTACCTTGGTTCAGCATATACTACAAAATGCACAATTAGAGGTGAAATAAACCCTCTCATCTGTAGCAATTGTCATGGGTAGGGTTCTGAAATCACTGAGATATTTTGGTAACTGCCATTTGAAAGATCAATGTGTAATGTGTGATCAAGTCTGTGCCTTAAATAATTCAGTGGCCACAGTTAATGCACACGAGTCCAGATGAGCCAATAAAACAAATGCACATTTTTATACTTGATATTGGTTTTCTGTATATGATTTTGGGTTTGCAGGGGGTTTCGCCCTTTTCCTGCTATTCCCCAACCCACCCACCCCGTACAGATTTAGCCTATCGGGAAGCACCTCTCTCACAGCCAAACCAAGCACAAAATACATTTTGGGTAATTTCTATCAAGAGGGTTAAAATCAACATTCTGAGTCTTTAACAGAGTTAAGACTTCCACACATACCCCCAAGGTGATTGTTGTTCTAATAGACTCTACTGTTGCTTTGAGTTCTTCACACTGCCAGTATCTAATAAGGGCAGTATTGTTACAAAAGAATATCGGCTCAAGATAAATGATAGACTTCAATAAGATTCGGTGTAATTCTGAAATACAAAGATAGACTTTCCTGAAATCCATACAATCACCACCAATCTGGAAAGCATCATGTTTTGCTTTTGAAACCGGCCAAACACTAGCCTTTATTCTTTGATCTGTCCCACTTTATAGCCTCACCTCTTGTCCCCGCTCTGTAGATTTTTCTTTTCTTTTGACATCAGCATCCTTCCGAGACAGGTTTCATTGGGAAGCGAAGTTCCATTTGCCCCTATTGACAGCATGAATGGTGCCACAGCCACAGCCGTGTCCTGATTGCAGCCATTAATCGCAGGCTGCTGTCCTCACGGTTTAGTTTGTGCTACTGAAATGACCAACCATTTCCACAGGATGCTTAAGAACAGGCGCTTTTCCTTGACCAGCTCTCCCCTTCCCCTCCCTCTCCCCTGCCTCCAGAGTGTTTCCTGTAGTTTTCTAATTCTGGGGCAGTTCCAATGAAAAGATGCATTTGTTGGTAGACCCGTTGGCCCAGTTGGAGAAGGCCTGTGTAGTATCATGTTTTGCATCCAGGGGTACCCATCAGCTTCTGTATACTGGTCTGTGTCCATGCTAGTATGGCAGAGGCAGGGTTTTCTCAGTCGGAGCACAAAACTTCCTGCTTAGCAAGGTTTAGGAGATTTTCTCTCTCTCTCCACCGACCTCCTGCTCTCTTGTTCTCACTGAGCCTCCAGTCTTCATACAAGAGAGGAAGTCGGCACATGCATGTTCCAAGACGATATATTATTATGAGAGATCTCTGTTGTAATGCAAAGACTCTGGGATGGTTTGAGCCCTCTTCAGCCATTGCCTCCTTTAGATGGGCCTATATGCCTGGAGAGGACTGACCAGCTCCACCCTGTCCATCACGTGAGCCACAAGGGAAAAGTCTGGAGAGGTGAAAAGTCTTGCTTGCCTAGAGGTTCTACATGTGAGCAGATTCTATATGTGAAGAGGAAGTGGGGGGCTGCTTTCTCCACCTATCCTTTGAAGAGGTGCTCAGGATGCTGTCCTCACTTCCGCTTTGCCTCAAAGTTGTCCCAGAGAGAGGAGAAAAAGTGAGCGGTAGGCCCAGCCATTGGCCTCACCCTTCTTGACCAAGAAGGATCTGATCTGAGAAGGAAGCCATTCCCTTCATGCCAGTGGAAAGCTTCTGCAGAATATGCTCCAGGTGGACAAGCTTCTAAGAATTCCCCGAAGGTCAGGGGTCTCACCCACCTACCCCTGGACCCTAGAAAGACAATTCAATCCCCCCCCCAATATTTTTCTTAAACTTTTCTGTTTTTTTTAACTGAAAAACTCCCCCTCTAACCTTTCTAGTGGATACAGTAAGCCATTTTACAATTGTTTTTGCTGTTCCTGAGCTATTCTAAGTAACTTTAGGTTTCAAAAATGGCACCATCCCCACACCCAGCCTAGACCAGCTTAGCAGGGAGAGGGGATTGGAATTGTCTGATGCTTCCCCTAGATAGCATGAGTGGCTCTCTTGCTTGGAAAATATTTTTAAAAACTTTGGCTGGATGGGAGTGCTGGGGGATGGGCATCTGATCACAGGCCACCCACTTTGCCCATGGCTACTATAGAGAGAGGTAGGAAGCTTCCAGAAATCAGACGAGAGACTAATCTGCCTGGTTTTTTTCCCATATTCCCAGAGTTTGGCAGGCTGTATCCTTTTTTTTTTCTTTCAAAAACTGGAAGGCCAACTGTGCTTTCTGGGGGGAAAGGGGGGGCTCTTTTGGAGAGAAAATAACATTGTTAAATCCCATCAAGTCAGATGCAACTTATAGCACCCCTAACAGGGCTTTCAAGATGAGTGAGATATTTTAAGGTGTGTTTTTTATCAGTTAAACAACCCTATGGCTGCCTGGAGATTTGAACCCAAGCCACCTACTACATCCCAGTCTGTTACTCTGTCCACTACACCACACTGGGTATCTGGGTATCCTCCCCTGAACCCCACTCTTTAAATGGCTAGTTGCTGTCTGTGGAGGCTTCCAGAGTTGCAGACCTGCCATTTTAAGGCCAAAATGTGTACTTGGCATTTGGCGATCTCACAGATAGGACACAATCTCACATGCCTGCCCCATGACGAATCTGATGCTGCTGGTTTTAAATTTTATTGTTTGCGATTATTTGGCATTTGCTTTAACATTAGTAGCATGTGAGGCATTGTAAAGAACATAGATATTCTAGACGAGCCTCTGGCCCCAGTGGGAGGACAGTCTCCACCAACAGGGCTATACAGGGCAGGTTTGTGAGGGGCGAGTGGATTGTGGGGATGGCAGTGCCAGGTGATAACTGGAGGTGCCGTCAAGGTAAGTTTAGGGCTGGCAAAGGAAATGCACAGCTCAATGAATACGTGCTGAGGAAAGCCAGGAAGGCAAAGAAAGTGTTGACTGACATCTGCAACCAGGAGAAGGCAATGTAAGAATGATACACGCCAACCCCTTGGATTTTAAAGACAGAGCATTTCCATGCCCTGCCTACCCCAAAAATAATTTGTTTCTACAAAATCAAAAATTAATTGAAAAAGCTCCAACACACCCTGTAGTGGCCATTTCTTGGAAGTTGTGCAAAATTTGGAAGCATCAGGTGGGGTCCTGGAGTGATGTGGGATCACATGTGGGCCTCTGGGTGGGAACTGCATGTGACCCACAGGCTGCTCCTTGCCCATGCCTGTCCTATATCCAAGTCCAGGGCAGAGAGGAGGACAGAAAGAATACAAGTGCAAGTGGGCAGTTCACCACGAAGTGACTCCTCAGGAGACTTTATGGAGACCATGTGATCCTGCAAAGGTGGTTGGACTCCCATTTTCACCAGGCCCACCCTGGATGGCCACGATGATGGCCCAATTTTAGCCTAACATCATCTAGAGGGGCAAAGTTTTCCCACTTGTGTTTCATACTTCCACCCTAGGTCATATATGCCTACCCACAGCCTGCACCATCTCATCTGGGAGGCTAAAAGCCTATGAAACCAAAGAAGAAATTCCAGTGCAGTCCTTAGTATGTGTCTCCCCACCCCCAGCCTGTGCCTGCAAATCATCTACATCTTGGATACACTCGAAAAAACCCCAACAAGCCCATCTCTTTGTGCTACCTACACCTCACAAGGTGACTCCTTTGTCTTCCCCATCACCACAAGGTACCCATCAGCTTGGTTGGCTTCATGTTTTCATACCAATATGAAAAATATGAAGGTAGTAGGGAACATGGAGGAGGAGAAGGGTGGGGACTGAAAGACGATGCATCAAACACATTTTGGGGTTTGGTCCTTCATCACTCTGGAAGGTTATGATGTGGAACAGTCCATCATTGCATACTATCAAACCATCTGTTCATCACTAGAACTTCTCCCCTAGTTCCATTGAGTACTTCTGATCATTCTTCTCTACACAGTCATCTTCAGGATAGTAGGCCCCTTTCAGAACAGTAACCCTCTCAGTGAGGCTTTTCGTATCAGTAGCAAGAATGATATTGTAGATCGGGAAGGCTAGGATGCCACCTGCCAGAGGCCCTGCCCAGAAAACATGGAGCTGGAGGAACAAAACACATCGAAAACCAAGCCTGTGTGAGTCACACACCTACAATCAACCTTCTCCTCCTCAGATAATGTTTGCTAACAGATAAAATGTCAGTTGTTGCTGTTGTTGCACTCTACACCAGAGTGCATTCCAATAAAATCAATAAACATGCAAACACAATATTTAACAACATGTGTGTGTATGTGTACATCCTCATAAAACTTCTTGGAATGGGCAGTGATCCAAGAGGAATTAAACTAACAACTAACAAACCAGTTTTAAAAATTCAAGTAAAAATACTCCAGTCACTTACTTCTCTCAACACTTGACACTTATGGCTCTACATTGAATGTAAGATTAGAGAAGTTATCATTCTGAATGACAACTCCTAGAATTCCCCAACCAGCAGGACACAATAGCTGGAAGGTTCTTGTAGTTCCAAAAAGTAACTTCCCCAAGTTTTTGAAGGATGAGCTTATTGAATAAGGAGTCAAAACATCCTGCTATCTCATCTGAACCATTGGACAGAGCAGAGTGGCTGGCAGTGAAGTTACCTGGAGCTATTTAGAGAGAAAGTAGCAGGAAACCAATTGCTCCCATATATCCTTGCCATCATCAGACTTGGAACCGATGGCTCAGACCCATTGCTGACATTTCACCATTATCGACTGCAGCAGCTGCCAGAAATTTCACATTCAATTTGACGAGGTCCTGGGCACACACTGGGCGTCCCACTGCTTCTACTATCCAAATGGGTGGATCTCCAGATATTGTTGGGCTGCAACTCCCATTATCCCAACCAGTGGTGAGGATTTCTGGAAGCTACTGACCAGAAACATCTGAAAAACCCAACTCAATATTTAATGAGTCTCTAATTAACAGGATTCAATTTGTAGGATACAATGGGAGACTTCAGAACTGTCGTTTGTTGCAGTGATTTTGGTTTTTACAGCTTGCTGGAGACCTTCTGCATTTTCATCTAAGCAACTCATATCAACTTAGAGGAGAGACCCTAATACTGAATCCATACGAACATGGATGAGTCCAGAGCCAGCTCTGTCACAAGACACAGTGAAGCAGCTACTTCAAGATGTCTTGGAAGGATAGCCAATGGTTAGTTACCAGGTTTGTTATTACTGTATTCACCCTACTAGGGAGGAAGGACTTGGTGAGCATCCGTAAAACACCTTTGTGGCATGGCTATTCACAAGTCCCGGTGTCCCTCTGCTTCGTTGTGAACTCTGGGTTGTTAAAAATCGTGCTGTTCTTATCTTGGGCCAAAAGGGAAGTGAGCCAATGAGCTGGAGTTGGCTGACTTTCGTTCACCTTACTTCAGCTTCTCATTCATCACTTGAAGATGTAAGCAAATTAGAGGTTGAAGCAAGTTCAGAATGATTATCCCAGGATAACAGATTGAATAAACAGGCCCTGAGATAAGTCCACGGCTCATATATCACTTTCAAGACTTGTGCTTCATAAGCAACTGATTTTAATTAAGACACAGTCCACCAAGAATTGAGTCTTGTTTGTATACACTTAATTAATACATCAGTCATTCATCTATTGGCCGGCTTCTAAATCTAATGCAACCCTTCTCTTTTCTCTTTTTCTGCACCCAGAAAAAAGTTTCTCTTTTTGGGTTTTTTTTGGGGGGGGAGGGGTAACTTTCAGGGAGGAATACTGTTGATTGATGGAATGTTATGAGTCGTAGCCCAAAGGGTAACTTTGTCAAACTCTGTGTTTTTACGCCTTTTCTAAGTGTCCTGGTAGAATGTTGAGAGCTCTAAAAAATAGGAACAAATGCCTTCTTGCAACCTTCACCTTCAAAGGGTGGGCTGATTTTTGGCCCTACAGATGTTTCAGACTTCATTTCCCAGAAGCCCCAGCCATCACTGTCCAGAGGAAAGGATTCGAGGAGCTAAGGGCCAAACCTAGTGGACAGCCCATGGTTCCCTTGCTCTTGCCTTCACAGGAGACCATGATTTCTGGGCCCAGTGATGCTCCTTTGAAGTCTCCACCATACTTCTGTCATGTGGAAAGCTACTGGAGGCTTGAAGAGCCACTGGAACCACTGTGCTTACCCGATGATCTTTCCCGTGATGACAGAAGGGGGGGGGAAACTGGGCAGAGTTCATGGAGCCCCCGGTGAACTACAGCTGGAAGGCACCCAAGACAAATGCCATCCCAGGGGGAGTGTGTTCTGAGGGCAGGGGCTGGAAACCTGGCAAAACTTAGCAAGTAACCAGTTGGGAAGAAACCATTACCCCTCCCGCTTTAGCCTTGCTTCTGAAGGAGGGGACAGAACAAGGACTTAGTGGTTTACGCTACTACAAGAATGTGGTCCATGAGATAGTGTGCCTCAGAGCCGTTGGGTATATCAGAGATGGGTGTTCTCCCCTCTGTGGTCCTTTCCTCTCTCTGGTGGGTGGAAATAAGGAGAGGCAGGCCAAAAAATTTGGTTGCCTGTGGCAAGGAAACAAAAGGCCATGCCTCTACCCCCGCCCCTCCCACGCATGCAATCCGTCCCTTTTTGTTGGTACAGGAGTCAGAAGGAAGGACTGTGGAAACTGTAGTCCAAAACCCTGCTCAGTGGGAGGAAAACCCAGAGTAACTGACCAAGGCCTTCAAGAAAGTCTCTTCCCTTCATTGCTGTATCGACCCCTGATGGAAGACGATGGAAAAGAGCTATGGCCAGGCTACCATCCCAGACTGACCACCCTACATCCTCCATGTTTGTATTGCTGGAATGACAACACTAATCCCCAGGAGATGCCCTGCAATGGCTGACAAATCCCCATAGATAAGGCCAGGGCATGCATGTTGTCAGTTCGGTGGCTGTCAGTTGAGGCAAAGATGCCCACAACCAGCAGGAAGGTCAGCATGAGCATCCCAGCCACTGCCTGCCCTGCCAGTGTGTTGTGCTGAAGCTGGGAAAGATGAAGAAACCCATGAAGGGCAGCTTGGGAGGGTCAGCCATTGAGCTGTGGTGCAGTCACAGAGACAACACAGACAATTACCATCTGCCTTGCAGCTGCATTTTAGCATACAAAAAGAAAAAGGTCCCCCAGGATGGGTTTTGAGGACTGCTCCACCATAAAGCACTGGCATACAGATGCAGTCGGACAGCCACCCTGTTGAATTACTGAGCTAATTATGGGTTCATTTGTCTGGTCACTGCTTAAACATCCCTCTCACACTTCCACATCCTGCCCCCACTGTCACCAGGCACAAATGTCTGTGTATTTCAGCAAAAAAAAAAAAAAAAAAAAAAAAAAAAAAAAAAAAAAAAAAAAAACTTGATCAGCACCAAAGGAGAAACTGAGAGTCTACTAGTTGAGTTGAGCCACTGGAGTTCTGCCAGTGTTTTAGCTCTGTACAAGTTAACTATTGGGAACTTGGACAGATGTTTCCTTGCAGCCTTCCCTAAGCTAACATTTTCTGGATGTGCACAACCACAACTCCCATTGACCCATCTAGCATGCTTGCATGCATGCTTATGTGCACTGTCTGTGAATGATGGGAGTTGCAGCCCAACACAGCTGGAGAGTGCCAGTTGCATATTCAACTGGTTTTGGAAACTATCTCTGCTGACTTGCAAACTGTAGTTCTTAAACCCATATGCATGTAAGGCTTGAGATAGGCTATCCCTCCTGCCCCTTTCTGGATGTGTCTATAATTACAGGTCCCATTATCTCCAACCAGGATGGCCTGGTTGGCTGAGAATGATGGGACTGGGGAACCAATAGGATCAGGTTGAGGGAGGCTGCATCAGGGTGATCAGACACCGTGGAGGACAGGGATCCTGTACCCATGACAACTGTGTGGGAAATGGTATTCTGGTGGGAACTGATTTTCCTCAAACCCCCCATGATGAGAAACATCTTTCTCTCTCCTCCAGCTCTTTCTCTCTCCTCCAAGCTTAAAATCAACAGTTGTTCTCTTAAAGCCCTCTGCAAATGAAAATGATTTCAGACAGAATGGCAGAACAAAGATGAACCATTTCACATTTTCTGTGGCAGCAAAGGCCCAATTGTCTGTCTTGGTAAGAGATAATGACAAAATATCACACCCACACCCACAACAACATATAGCACTAGGGCTGAGGTTATATGAGCAATTGCAGAAATAATCAGGAGCTGTACTTCATACCCATTGACATCCAATGGCATGGCAACCAGTTTTTCATCTGGAAGCAGAAATGAAAGCTTGGGACAAGTGTAATTACAATGTAATTGCCGTTGTTTTGAGACCACATCGCACACATGCCCACACAAATACACGCAGTTGTGTCCAATCGAACAGGTTGATTTTTGGAAACGATACAACCCCCACCCCCCACCCCCTGCAAGACATACTGTATTTATTGCAAGGGATAACAGGAGAAGTAAATACATCTGAGGTACCGGTATGTTTCTTTCTTTCAAACTGTTATCATATCAATAATTCTCTTAATTTTGATGGAAGACAATCTTGAAGTCCAAGGAATTGTCTCTGACAGAACTGGGTGCCCTCAAAAACTTCAATCAACATTCTATATAAGTAACTCAGTCAAGTGAAACTGAACACTTGTTCCAAATTGAGTTTTATAGTGCTCTGAAGTCATTGTTCAAGTTTCATATATTTGACACTGACATTGCCTTCCTTCCTTCCTTCCTTCCTTCCTTCCTTCCTTCCTTCCTTCCTTCCTTCCTTCCTTCCTTCCTTCCTTCCTTCCTTCCTTCCTTCCTTCCTTCCTTCCTTCCTTCCTTCCTTCCTTCCATTAAAAGAACCAATCAAAAATTCACCTTAGGAGTAATTATCAAAGAACATGTTCGTATGTATTCCTGAGATAAATCCAACCTGAGGGAGAAATATCTTTTACATAAATTGTGCATCTTTTTTTAAAAAAAGGAACTTCTGATATAGGAACATCAGGCAATACAAGGATGTTGTTAAGCATCTTTACAAAATCTGACCAGGAAAACCTACATCACCACCATGAATAACTTGATAGTAGAATAAAATCATGGCAGCTACTACATTTTATGCATCTTGGCCCTGACTGAACACTGATTAACCTTGACTTTTTTCATTACCACTGTGCCTGGTGATGGGCAGCTCCAGCTACCAAATTAACAGCCCAAAATCATTACATCATATGATGTAGGTCTAGAACTGTTGTCCCCAACCTTGAATCCCGAGATGTTCTTGGACTAAAACTCCAAGAAGCCTTCACCACGAGCTGTGTCAGCAAGGATTTCAGGGAGTTGTAGTCCAAGAAAATTTGGGTTATCTAAGGTTAGGAACCACTGGTTCATTCTTCAAGCCTACATTCTTTATTACATTTACCTCCTGCCTTTCCTCTAACTAGTTGCCTGATTCTCCACCACTCATAACAACCTTATGAGGGAAACCCTGGAAAAGGATTGCCTAAGTCAGAAATGTCTTGACAGCACACAGTTATTATTAGATATGCATTTGTCTGGAAGTAAGACCCATTAAATGTCACGGGATGTACTTCTTCTCTTTTTTTTTCTTGACCAGAAAAATAAATACAAAACTTTTAGCAGCCCTTACCCCATTGAGTGCCAGGGTATTTCCCTCGGATCTCTGGTGGGGAAATCTGGTGCATCATCCCTGCACCAACTATTGCTCCTATCAACTGAGCCTCAACATGGGCAACATAGGCCAATAGCACAGAGATCTTTTGTGCAACTGGGAAGGCCACCATCACTGCTGAATTGATGTGTTACCCACTGATGTGGCCCACTAGAAAAGGGTGGCTATAGTCAGGCCAAAGGCCAGTGAAATCTTCAGGATTCTGGAGGCTGCAGAGGGCCAATTCAAGGCAGAGCCCACCCCAAAGAAGACATATATCATGGTGGTCAAGAAATCTGCAACAACCGCCTTGAAAAAGGCCAGAGAACAAACCTCATTCACCATGGTGACAGCACCTGCAGGAAGGCCAGGAGGGTTCATCACACTCTCATACTCTCTCCTGCTGGTAGGACAGGGCAGAACATATATATATGCATCTCCTCTTCCTCCTGATATCTTCCAAACCTCGAACTTTCTCATTAGTAATGCTTCACTCTTCCATTTCCCATTTTCTGGGTCTGTGATTTATGACTTTGAGCTGAATGCTGAGACAGAGCCTCCTGAACCTTCCCATAGAGGACTTTCTGAGCTAGGCAAGTGCAGTCCTGTGAAACTTCCTTGGGACATTTAAGGAGGATGCCCATTGCCTTGGTTACATAAGCCGGACAGCCCAGCGCAATGTGCAGCCCCCTGAGCTAAATGCTGCACTCCAGTTTTGAATGGTGGCCTGCAAGGAACTGTGGCTGAATGAACAGCTTTCATTTATCACTCCCTGGGACTGCAAAAACAGAGCTGTGGGCTACTTATGGCAGAACACCCCCTACCTAGCCAATTTGATGGGTCACAAGTAGCGCAGTTCCCATGGAAGACATTTAAGAGCCATTCAAAGAGCATGGAAATGATCGTGTGATATGACATGACCATACTATTAGCATAATGATTGCAAACCTTAGAAACACCTTAAAAGAGCTTGGGTGGTTCCAAGGCGTCTGCATATAGTTCTGTGCTATTCCTGTTCTCTCATTCAAACTCGTCAAGCTGATGCAAAGTTATTTAGGTGCTTAGAGATACTGACGGAACTTGCCATGTTCAGGTCTAGAGAAGAACTGGGTATGTGTGTGTCACCATCTTTCAAATACAAATCTACCTCAAAGAACAGGCCAAGCTTGGAAAGTTATTTTAAAAAGTAATGTTACAGCTATCATTCCATCTAACCTGTGTCCCAAATAGTTACTGTTATAATGACAAATCATGGAAAGGAACTCTTCCTGTTTCCCTAAAATAGTGGTTTTTCTTGCTTTTCAAAAAATCATCTGATTGCTAAAAGTCACTATAGTGCAAAGCACTCGCCTTCTGTCCACCTTTGTCACCCTGAAACTTACAAAACAGCACCGTGCAATATTCCTCCTCCATCACTGAGCGATGCCGTACCCCTGGAGCTATAAAAACAACTAAATGTTAAAGATACATCATTAGAGGAGCAAAGGTTACTGTTACCTCTCAGGTTACAGTTGTAACATATCGTAATGATTTCTTAGTTGTTGGGAATAAGAATTAATTTGAATTTACAGTACTGGCTATTTGTAACTAGTTACTCCTAAATTCTGAACTGAAGAATTCTGAGTCCCCAATTCCCCAAAGCTGCCTCCTTCGGTTTAAGACAACTGAACACATTGTAATGACACTAAAGTTGCAGCAGGAGGAAAGGAAGCAAAATTAGTTCAGGACAGTACATCTGGAGCGGACTCTAGCTTTATGAAGGGTACATTTTACCCTAACCCTCCCTTTGTTTTCAAGGGATTTAAAAAAGTCTCTGGACACAAACCTACTTTCTTTTTTGACACAGAGGTCTTCTCATGTATGTATTGCTCCGTCTAGCTGAGCTGAAATACCAAATCAAAAGATTTCGCAAAAGTTCCTGTGCAGAAACATGCTGGCTAAATTCATTCGATGCTGAGAGAGACACAGGGGTGGGTGGATAGGGGAGTGTCTTCAGCCTCTTTGCAGGGGAAAACAGGAGAAGCGGCCAAGATAGGAGAAGGTGAAGCTGGTAAATTAGATAGAGAAAGAAAGAAAAGAATGAAAAGTTAGAAGGGATGAAATAAGCCGTCCGCAACAGCAATGAAACCACAAGTAACATATAGAGTATTGTTTATTTTAGTCAGCCTCTTATCCTTCCCAGGAATAAAGATGGTACCGGTAGTAACAAGAAGCAATTGTAGTGTTGCTGGTGTGTATTATGTGCCATCAAGTCAACCCTGGTTGGGGTTTCAAGGTATGCGAGACATTTAAGGAGTGGTTTTACCAGTGCCATCCCTCTCTCCTGAGTGACTTTCTGTGCCCAAGCAGGGGACTTTTCAAATCCTGGAGCCAGCTCTCTGTTCACGACACCACAGTGGCTCAGGGCCAAGTTTCCCTGAGCAGGTCAGTTCCCCTGGCCAGGCCTCATCCCCAAGAGGCGCTTCTTGGTCCACAACCTGTTAAGGCAAGCACTTCCTTCTTTTTCTTTCATTGCCATGATTCATCCTTCTCCCAGGAAACAGAAAATTGGAGAGAGAGGAAAGGTGGAAACAAGAAGAAGCAGGGGGGGGGCATCGTAATCACCAACTGCTCTGGATAAATATAGTGCTGAGGGGTGTTACATACAGCACTGATGTTACCTGTCTGTCATGGGTTTGGAGGGAAAGTTCCATCCTATGGGGAGTGGAAGGCGGGACATCAGGAGGAGGGGCTGTACTGTATATATATGTGAAGCGTGTGTGGAGAAGTTAGGAGAGCTGGAGGAGGAGCTGGAAGAGCTGAGAGAAGAAGCTTGAGTGGGAGTCTGTGTGTCAGACAGGGTACTACTGTGTGTCAGTCAGTACCAACCTGATAGGTTCAGATGTCTGTATGGTTAGCCAGAACTGATAGGTTCAGGGTCTGTGCTTCAAGTTAAGTGTTCTGTGTGAACCAAACTGTGTGTATGTATGATTGAGACTAAGCCACGTTACTGTATCTTATTCCCTTGATCATTTTATTTTCCCTGTGAGTTGTTTAAATAAACCTTATTCCTTTATTTGTTAAAAATCCATCCCTGGTCTGTGTGACTTCTTATAGGGAATGGTTGGTGGCAGCTTAGTTAACGTGTGGCATATCCTAGTAGGTCTGGGTTTGTCACATTGATTGGTGTCCAGCGTGTGGGATACACCACAGTGGTCCAGCAAAGCCTTGGCAAGTGTGCCCAGAGCAAGGGGGGTCTAGTCAGGGACAATCTGAGAGCGCGTAGGTAATCTTCTAGGCTTACCTCACGGGGAGGTACGCTAGTGGAAGAACGTGTAACCTCAGATTGGGGACTAGATTAGGGAGCTCTGAGGCAACCTGGTTTTGGCGGGAAAAAAGCTGAGGCAAAACTGTGAAATAGCAGTGATCTAGCTTGTCTGCTGAGAGGCCTAGCAGAGGGGAGTGGACTCTGGCTGGCTACAGTTGCAAGTTAGTGCTGAAGAACAGCAGCAATCTATAGAAAGCTGGTTCTGAGGCAAAAGAGAAGAAAAAAAAGTGGTCGCTTTATTCTGAGGCTTGACTTTTGAAAGCAGCCTGTTCTGGGGGGGGGATTATGCCCTTGACTCGAAGCCAAATGGCAGAAATGGGTGAAGTGAAAGACCCCCAGGTTGACCAAGGTTCTGAGGATGAATTTGGCTCAGTGCAGGGTGACAGCACGGGAGAACAGAACCCAGAACTCAGGAAAATGCTCATAGCCCAACAGCATGAACTGAGGGTGAGGGAAATGGAGCAAAAGGAAAGGGAGAGGCAAAGACAATTTGAATTGGAGAAAGAAAGGATGGCGTTTGAGTTAAGAAGATTGGAACTGATGAATCAGAACAATAATAACAATAGAGATTCTGAGGGAGGCCAATTGTCTAAAACTGACCTGAAGAAATTCCCTGTGTACCACAAGGGAGATTGCCCTGAGGTGTTCTTTTCCTTAGTGGAAAGAGCGTTTGTGGACTTCTCAGTAAGGGAAACTGAGAAGATGACCATCATGCGATCTTTAATCAGTGGCAGCCTTGCAGAAGTCTATGCAGAGATGCCAGAGGAACTGATGAAAGATTTTGCAGAGTTTAAAAAACTGGTGTTTGCCAGACATGGGATAAATGCGGAACAGCTGAGGCAAAGATTCAGGTCACTCACCAAGAAACCAGAGCGGACTTTTACCCAAGTGGGGGCCCAATTGGTGAGGCTGCTAGAGAAATGGCTATCTCAGGAGGGGACAGAGACCTTTCAGCAGCTCAAAGACTTGATAGCGCTGGAACAGTTCTATTCAGTCCTGCATGGGGAACTGAAATTCCAGGTGAGGGAAAGGAAACCGAAATCTGTGGCAGAGGCAGCCGAGATCGCAGATTTTATTTCCCAAATAAGAAAGCCCTTGGGTGAGGGGAAATCTGTAGGTAAACCCAAAGAAACCTACAGCAAGTACTCTCAGGGACCAGGGAAAAGCCAGCAAGGGGGAGGGGCCCATGGTGAAGGGAAGCCCTCAGACATGAAACCAAGACCTCAGATTTTGGAGGGAAAACCAAAACAAGATGAGAAAGACTCAAAATATAGCAGAAAATGTTATTTCTATCAGGGAAAGGGCCATTTAATCTCAGAGTGTGAGAAATTAAAGCAGCTAAAAGGAATTGTGCCTCAGGATTTGAGTGGAGCCAAGCCAAAAGCTGTGTACTGTGTCCAGAAAGAGCAAAGCTCCTTGTCACTGAGGGAGCCTGTTGCCATGGCTACTCAATCTGGAACAGTGACATCTGCTGATCAGGCTGAGGAAAATGGTCCTCTTGTGGAGGTCAGGCGCTGCTTACTGGTGAGAACAGATTCTCAGTTGTTTGAAACAGCAGGGGTGGACGTAGGAATACTTGACCATCAGTATCGGGGGTTAAGGGATACTTGTTCCCAGGTGACCCTGTGCCATCCAGATATTATTCCTAGGGAGTATGTAATCCCGAATGAGAGCATAAAGGTGGCAGGGATTGAGGGACAGGTGATCTCACTGCCAGTAGCTGAGGTACCTATGAACTTTCAAGGCTGGAGGGGAGTTTGGCGGCTAGCGATTTCATCGACTCTGCCAGCAGCCGTGCTCGTGGGAAATGACCTGGCTGAACATGTGAAACGGGTGCTAGTGATTACACGCTCACAAGCTACCACGGGGACAGTTCAGGGGGGTAATGTTGAGCCCGAGACGGAAGCAGAGGGGAGTTCCGAGGCTGTGGTGGAAACCTTGACCACGGACAGCCGATTTGGCCAAGAGCAAAAGGCAGACACCACTCTCCAAAAATGTTTTGAACAGGTGACAGACGCCCAGCTAACACCTGAGACCCCAGTGAGATTTTGTGAGAGAAAGGGAATTTTATATAGAGAGACCCTGAGGAATATCTCAACAGGGGGAGATGGGATCAGAAGTCAGCTAGTGGTACCTGAAAAGTATCGCCCCATGATCTTACAAAGGGGGCACTCTGACATGTTTGCTGCGCACTTAGGGGTGAACAAAACACAGCAGAGAATCACACAGAATTTTTACTGGCCTGACATAGGGAAGCAGATCAGGGAGTTCTGTAAACAATGTGATGTGTGTCAAAGGCAGGGGAATAGCCGCGACAGGACCAAAGCCAAGTTGTGCCCTTTGCCTGTGATTGACACTCCGTTCAAATGCATAGGGGTGGATATTGTGGGACCTTTGCCCAAGGCCACAAAGAGGGGGAACAGGTTCATTCTCACCATTGTGGACCATGCCACGAGGTACCCTGAAGCCATACCCTTGACTAACATTGAAACTAACACAGTGGCAGATGCCTTGGTGGGGTATATGTCCAGGATGGGATTTGCCTCAGAAATAATCACAGATTTGGGCGCATCGTTCACATCGAAGCTCATGAAACAGTTATGGCAAATCTGTGGAATTAAACACAAGGAAACCACTGCCTATCACCCTGAAAGTAATGGGTTAACTGAGAAGTTCAATGGGACTCTAATGCGCATGATTAGGGCTTACTTGGCAGAGAATCCAAACAATTGGGACCAGAAGCTGCAATCCCTTTTGTTTGCTTATCGATCAGTGCCACAAGCCAGTACCGGGTTCAGTCCGTTTGAACTTTTATTTGGGAGAAGGGTGAAAGGGCCCCTTGATTTAATCAAACAAAATTGGGAGCAGGTCACCCAGGATGACCCACAAGACGTTGTGACATACATAGACTCTTTAAGGAATGACCTAAAGAGAAACCTAGAGCTAGCAGCAGAGACCCTGCAAGCTCAAAAGGTCAGAAAGAAAGCTTGGGATGACCAGGAAGGCAGGGAGAGGCACTTTAACCCAGGGGAGGAAGTGCTGTGGCCTAGGCTCTGCAAAGAGGACAAACTGCAGCTGGGTAGCCCAGAAATAAAAGACTTGGGTCACATAGTAGGGGGAGGAGTGATAAAACCCCTAGAGGCTAAGTTAGAAGCAGTTCGTGATTGGCCTAGACCCAACACCAAGAGAAAAGTCAAATCATTTCTTGGGTTGGTGGGCTACTACAGAAAGTTTATCCCGAGGTTTAGCGAGATAGCGACTCCGCTGACCGATCTGACGAGGAAGAAGACTGATGACCGCATCCCGTGGACCAGCGACTGTGAGGAGGCGTTCCGGAGGTTGAAGGAGGCCCTCATCAACTATCCAGTGCTGCGTGCTCCAGACTTCGACCGGGAGTTCATCATCTACACCGATGCGTCTAACAGCGGGGTAGGAGCAGTTCTTTGCCAGGAGGATGAAAATGGTGACCAGCATCCAGTGTCCTACCTGAGTAGGAAACTCCAGAAAGGTGAGAGACATTTGGCAACCGTGGAGAAGGAGTGCCTGGCCATAGTCTACGCGATCCAGAAGGCCAAGCCTTACATCTGGGGAAGACATTTTATTCTGTGCACTGACCATTCACCACTGCAATGGTTAAAGACAATGAAAACCCACAATAGCAAACTTATGAGGTGGGCTTTAAACCTGCAAGACTATGACTTTGAAGTGAAGGTGGTCAGAGGGTCAGTGAACTGTGTTGCTGACGCCTTGTCAAGAAGACCTGAAGAATGAAGACGGCGAAAGAAACATGGACTATGTATATATTTTGGTGACCAAAGGTTAAATGTACCTGGTTTTTTGAACTTGGTTTGTATGAATAAAGGTAACTTGATGTATTGTAAATGGTAAATGTTTAACTTAGAGTGTAAGTATAAGTAAGTATGATATTGTATGTATAACTGTTTTTGTATGTTTTGGATCCAGGTTGTTTTTTGGTGAAAAGCACCTTAGCTTTCCCCCTACAAAACAACTTATAAAGAGGGGAGGTGTTACATACAGCACTGATGTTACCTGTCTGTCATGGGTTTGGAGGGAAAGTTCCATCCTATGGGGAGTGGAAGGCGGGACATCAGGAGGAGGGGCTGTACTGTATATATATGTGAAGCGTGTGTGGAGAAGTTAGGAGAGCTGGAGGAGGAGCTGGAAGAGCTGAGAGAAGAAGCTTGAGTGGGAGTCTGTGTGTCAGACAGGGTACTACTGTGTGTCAGTCAGTACCAACCTGATAGGTTCAGGTGTCTGTATGGTTAGCCAGAACTGATAGGTTCAGGGTCTGTGCTTCAAGTTAAGTGTTCTGTGTGAACCAAACTGTGTGTATGTATGATTGAGACTAAGCCACGTTACTGTATCTTATTCCCTTGATCATTTTATTTTCCCTGTGAGTTGTTTAAATAAACCTTATTCCTTTATTTGTTAAAAATCCATCCCTGGTCTGTGTGACTTCTTATAGGGAATGGTTGGTGGCAGCTTAGTTAATGTGTGGCATATCCTAGTAGGTCTGGGTTTGTCACAAGGGGAACCTCAACATTTCAAAATGGTTCCAGTGGCAAATATCACAAATCCAGTTGCCAGCTCTGAATTTCAAATTTTCAGACAGTTCTTATAATAAGTATCTTTTTCTTGCAAGAGTAACGTGATGGTTTTTAGATCCTTGGCTGGGGTGGGATGGGTCAGCAGATGGTCTTTCACAGAAAGATCTGGAATGCTTCTCTGACTCTCACCGGGAACGCACCTGCTCCGTATTTCCACTTCATTCTAATTTGCATTTCACAGACTCTGTGAATGTTCCTGACCCAAACCTGCCTGGCAATGGGGTGGGTGGATCCTGTCTCTCATTATAGGCTCTGTTGGTTGTAAGTGCTGGGGAAACAATACTACATGACGGCTGGCTTGTGCTGTGAAAATCTGGCTAATCAGGAGAGTTTTTGAGAGGAGTTGAGATGGGAGGGTTTGGGAGTTGGGAGTAGAGAGAGAAACAGTTTGTGGTTGAGGGTGGATGAAGTGGGATGTTTGGTTAAGAGTTAAAGACATTGATTGTACCTTCATCACCTTTATTAATGAACAACTTCTATTTGGTTCTATTTAAAATGACACATGGTCTGGGCCTCTGTTATTAAGAATACATAATGTTGATGTAATCAACTGGTGGCAGCTGAAAGAGACGTAGCTTGCGCCCTGTGTTTGGTGAAACAATCAAGGGACAGGCAGGAACATGACAAATTGGATTTTTTTTTCATTCTGGTCAGTCCTAAAAGAAGAGGTGGATATCATTCATGGCCTGGAAACATGGCCATTGTGCACAAACCGGCATTAGCTGGGGGCCCTACAATTACAGCCTTCCCACCATTCCTCTGTGAGGCTCAACCTGCGGTGGTATTCCCAGGGTCTCTTGGGGGGGGGGCTGCCAGCCGTTCCTGTTTCACCGTTTTAGTGGGTACGTGGCAATTATGTGGGGCTTTGCTTTTACTAATTATTAGCCATGGAAAGCAATTACAGGAGCCACTGGGTTAAGTAATAATTACAGTGATTAATTATATTTCTCCCCCTTTAGGGCTTTTATTCCCCGGTTGCTTGCAGAAAGCAACATGCTCATTAAAAGGGTGAGGTTACAATGAGTGCCAAAAAGAAAGAAAGAAAGAAAGAAAGAAAGAAAGAAAGAAAGAAAGAAAGAAAGAAAGAAAGAAAGAAAGAAAGAAAGAAAGAAAGAAAGAAAGAAGTCTGGTTACTGCAAAATGCCCATTGCAGTGGCCAGGAGGAGGCAACTAAGGGTGGTGGGGGGCAACTATTTTGGCCTTCTACCCTACAATTTATGTCAGATTGGGCACAGGCGAATCCATATTAAATCCCAGCAATTGCATGACATAAAACTAAATGCAAACAAGCCTTGTGGAATCTCCTTATTTTTCAAGCAGGGAATCATCTTCTTGTTGTTGTTCAGCCAGCAGGAATGGTTTAAATTTCTTCTGATCAGTTTGACATCATTTTTGCCCAGTGTGACCACCTGATCTGATGCAAATGGGCACTGGGTTCTCAGTTTCCCCCAACGGACTGTTCTGTATCTCCAAACTGTTTCTTTCTCCTCCCCTCCACCAAAGGTTTCATTTAAGCAGTGAAATGGAGTCTCACTCAGGCAGTTGGGAGAACAATTTTCTAAAAAAGAAAGAAGGGGGTAATAGCCAATTAGCATTTGTCGGCACCTTAAGGCAGCTTCTGCAGTTGGAGCTCTGTACAAACTGAGCTCTCTCCCTCGGCCCCTGCTGAATCCTGGACAGCTACAGCGCATTCATTCAGTGAAAGCCCATTTCCAGAGGTATGAATCATAGTGATTCATATCATATTTCCCTGTGACATAGTTACAAGATGAGCAGGACTTTTAGGCTGCCACCCCCAACTAAGATGCTTAAGAAAACAACTCTATGCACAGCACACGCAGGTGATCATTTCAGCACATGTACAGGCAGATCACAACCTTAGTTATCCCAAATGTTCTGATGAACTTCTCAGATTAACATACATATATACATGTATATAGATGCGTTTACAAAGACATCTCTATGCTGCACAGAGCCGACCTTGGTCTAGATGGGGGGGTGCAGAAATCTAATAAACAAACAAACAAAACAAAACAAAACAAACAAATCTCTCCTTTTTAAAAAAATATTCATATTTATTTATTTATTTATTTATTTATTTATTTATTTATTTATTTATTTATTTATTTATTTATTTATTTATTCATTCATTCATTCATTCATTCATTCATTCATTCATTCATTCATTCATTCATTTATACCCTGCCTATCTGGACTACTTGTCCGCTCTAGGCGGCTTACAATATAGGATGAAACAAAAACTGCCTTAAGGCGCCAACAAATGCTAATTGGCTATTACCCCCTTCTTTCTTTTTTAGAAAATTGTTCTCCTAAGTGCCCTAATGAGACTCCATTTCACTGCTTAAATGAAACATTTTTAAAACATTTTCCATTGGGTAAGGGAAGATCATAGGGAAGGGGATTTGGATCAGGGTATTGGGGTAAATAAAAAATACAGAATGTGATAGAGAACAGTATATATCATTATAACATTTGTTTCTTACTAAACTTACTTCACATTTATCTTACCATTTTTTTCTAAACTTTTAAAATCTAAAAATGTATCTTATATTTTATTTCTCATAATTTTAACCCTTTCATATTTTCATCTCTCATCCAATTATGCAAAAGTTCCCATTTTTTTCCTAGCCTCAGCAATTTCTTTGTCTTTTAATACATTGGTTAAAATATCCATCTCTGCTGCTTCAAGAATTTTTTTCTATTAACTCCTGGGTTGTTGGAGTCTCCTCTTTTTTCCAGTATTTGGCATATAAAATTCTTGCCTCTGTAGTTACATGTGTGTGATGAAATATGTTTTTTCTTTTTCTATTGAGTCTGGTATTATATTTAACAAACACAAATCAGGTTCATATGGAATTATAGAGGATAACATTTTTTGTAAAAATTCATGGCCTAGTTTCCAAAAACTCTTAGCTTCCCTACAAGTCCACCACATATGATAAACCATATTTTGATTTGCATTTCCAACATTTGTTAGAGGTACTTTGATATACAGTGGTGCCCTGCATAGTGACGTTAATCCGTTCCGGATTAATCGTCGCTATCCGGAAACATCGCTAAACGGAACTAAAAACCCCATAGGAACGCATTCAACTTTGTTGAATGCATTCCTATGGAGCCCAAACTCACAGTTCAGTGAAGATCCTCCATAGTGCCGCCATTTTCGCCGCCTTGGTAAGCGAGGGCAGCGCGCGAAAATGCTTGCGGTGGCCATTTTGGGCACCCGACGGCCATTTTGGAGCCGCCGATCAGCTGTTCTGAAAACATCGCAATGCGAAGATTGGTAAGCAAAACGCTTACCGATCATCGCAATGCGATGTCTGCCCGTTCAGAACATCGCAATGCAATCGCATTAGCGATCCCAAAAAATAGATCGCTATGCGGATTTATCGTTAAACAGTGCGCTCATTATGCGAGGCACCACTGTATTTTTGATAATTTTTCAGGTGTCATATACCATCTATAGAACATCTTATACATAATTTCTTCATAATTGATAGCTTTTGTTAGCTTAATGTTACCTTCCCATATTTGTGGCCCACATTTTGGGCTCATTTTATCATACATTTTTTAACTATTTCATCTTGTGTTTTTAATTCTAGTAGATAATTATACAACATTTTAATCAGTTTTTCTTTTACATTCAGGAGTATCTTAACCAGTGGTGTCTGTTCCTTACAAAAGCCTACTGCTTTCTCTTGTATATCTGGAATCTATTTGTGTTTTTCTCCACCAATCAAGTATTGTATCTTGTTCTTCTAGTTCTTCCCTTGATTTCATACTTAGATCTCTTTTAACAAATCTCTTTATCTAAAGAGTTTCTTCCTTTCCATTAATTTTGGTTGTGTAAATGCTTCCATTGGGGAGACCCTTTTACAAAGATATCTCTTAAGAGGAGCTGCATTTCTGTAGATATTTAAACAGAACTGTTGGTAGAGATTTAATATAACAGCCACATGCATATTATAGTGGAAACAAGGACCAGATTTAGGGGGTGAGACCATGGAAAACATATCATGCTCCAGGAACAGATAATTCATTTATCTCAACTCTTAATAATAATAATAATAATAATAATAATAATCTAGTAGGCATCCTTCAGTCTCGAAAGACTATGGTATCGTGCTCTGTATGGAGGACTTGGAACAGCGTCTAGTGTGGCTGAGGAGGCCAATTCGAGAGTGACAATCCCTTCCACACTGGAGACAAATCCAATCTGTCCCCTGTCCAGCTCCCTGGTTTTGCTTCCTTTGTGACTTCCTCTTTGCCTCAGCCTGCTGGACAAGGGTCTCTTCAAATTGGGAGAGGCCGTGATGCACTGCCTGCCTCCAGGCTGAACGATCAGATGTCAGAGTTTCCCATCTGTTGAGGTCTATTCCTAAGGCCTTCAGATCCCGCTTGCAGATATCCTTGTATCGCAGCTGTGGTCTCCCTCTGGGGCGATTTCCCTGCACTAATTCTCCATATAGGAGATCCTTTGGAATCCGACCATCAGCCATTCTCACAACGTGCCCAAGCCAGCGTAGACGTCGCTGTTTCAGTAATGTATACATGCTGAAAATTCCAGCTCGTTCTAGGACTACTCTATTTGGAACTCTGTCCTGCCAGGTGATACCAAAAATCCGTCGTAGGCAACGCATATGGAAGGTGTTCAGCTTCCTCTCCTGCCGGGCACAAAGGGTCCAGGACTCGCTGCAGTACAGGAGTGTGCTCAGGACACAGGCTCTATAGACCTGGATCTTGGTATGTGTTGTCAGTTTCTTATTGAGCCATACTCTCTTTGTGAGTCTAGAGAACATGGTGGCTGCTTTCCCAATGCGTTTATCCAGCTCGACATCTAGAGAGAGGGTGTCAGAGATGGTTGAGCCAAGGTACACAAAGTCATGAACAACCTCCAATTCTTGTGTGGAGATGGTAATAGAGGGAGGTGAGTCCACACCCTGGCCCATGACTTGTGTTTTCTTCAGGCTGATTGTTAGTCCAAAGTCTTGGCAGGCCTTGCTGAAACGGTTCATGAGTTGTTGGAGGTCTTCAGCAGAGTGGGCAACAATGGCTGCATCGTCTGCAAAGAGGAAGTCCCTCATGCATTTCAGCTGGACTTTGGTCTTTGCTCTCAATCTAGAGAGATTAAAGAGCTTTCCATCTGATCTAGTCCGGAGATAGACACCTTCTGTTGCAGTTCCAAAGGCATGCTTCAGCATGACAGCAAAAAAGATCCCAAAAAGTGTTGGTGCGAGGACACAGCCCTGTTTCACTCCGCTTCGGATGTCAAAGGGATCTGATGTTGAGCCGTCAAAAACTACAGTGCCTTTCATTCCATCGTGGAAGGACCTGATGATGTTAAGGAGACGAGGTGGACATCCAATCTTGGGAAGTATTTTGAAAAGGCCATCCCTGCTAACCAAGTCAAATGCTTTTGTAAGGTCTATGAAGGCCACTAAGAGTGGCTGTTGTTGTTCCCTGCATTTCTCCTGCAACTGTCGGAGGGAGAATACCATGTCAGTGGTGGATCTATTTGCTCGAAATCCGCACTGTGATTCCGGATAGACTCTGTCTGCAAGCACCTGGAGCCTCTTCAGCACAACACGGGCAAGCAGCTTCCCTACAACGCTAAGAAGAGAGATACCACGGTAGTTATTGCAGTCACCCCTGTCACCTTTGTTCTTGTACAACGTGACAATGTTTGCATCCTTCATGTCCTGTGGTACTCCACCTTCCCTCCAGCAGAGACAAAAGATTTCATACAGTTCGGTGATGATGATCTCCTTACCGCATTTCAGCACTTCAACAGGGATGTTGTCCCTTCCAGGTGCCTTGCCAGAGGTGAGGGAATCCAAGGCCGCATTTATTTCTGCTAGGGTTGGTTCGCTGTCCAGCTCTTCCAAGACAGGCAGGCACTCAATGTTATTTAATGCTTCTTCGGTTACTACATTCTTTCTGGAATATAGCTCGGAGTAGTGCTGCACCCAGCGTTCCATCTGCTGTGCTCGGTCCTGGATGATCACACCTGTAGTAGACTTCAAGGGAGCAGATTTCTTCTGTAATGGACCTAAGGCCTGCTTGATACCATCATACATTCCTTTGATGTTACCTGTGTCCGCTGCTATCTGTATCTGAGAGGAAAGCTGAAGCCAGTAGTCATTGGAGCATCTCCTGGCAGCCTGTTGGACTTGGCTACGAGCGGCTCGAAGAGCTTGCAGGTTGTACTCGCTAGGACAGGCTTTGTATGCTGCTAGAGCTCTTCTCTTATCCTCAATGGCTGGCATTAACTCCTCCGAATGGGCTTCGAACCAGTCAGCCATCTTTCTGGTCTTCTTGCCGAAGGTGGACAAGGCAGTGTTGTAGACAGTGTTCTTGAAGTGTTCCCATCGTTCAGGTGCATTTACATTTGCTGGACCTGGAAGGGTTTCCTCAAGTGCTTGGGCAAATTCCTTCACTTTTCTTTGATCGCGAGTCTTGTTGATGTCAATACGTGGTCTTCCTTCCTTTTTCATGTGATACAATTTCTTTGTTCGCAGTTTTACTCTACTACACACCAGGGAGTGATCAGTATCGCAATCAGCACTCTGGTAGCTGCGTGTGATCGTAACACTAGGAAGGCTAGAACGTCTAGTGAGGATCAAATCGAGCTGATGCCAATGCTTGGATCTTGGATGTCTCCAGGAAACTCTGTGTTGCAGCTTCGTATTAAAGAATGTGTTGCTGACACAGAGACCATAGTAACAGCAAAACTCCAGTAAGCGTTGGCCATTTTCGTTCATCTTTCCAATGCCAAAACGGCCTAGACAAGTGGGCCAAGAATTGTGATCAGCACCAACTCTAGCATTAAAGTCTCCAAGAATGAACAGTGAACAGTGCTGGGAGGGAACAGAAGCAAGAACAATTTGGCATTTTGAGGGTTTTAAAGGTAAACCAGCAGTTTTAATCCTCGTAAGTACCTGCTCCAAATGCGACATATGTTTCTTCCAGGTTTGGCTGAATATCCCAATGTCATCAATATAATAATAATAATAATAATAATAATAATAATAATAATAATAATAATAATAATAATAATAATAATAATAATAATAATAATAATAATAATAATAATAATAATAATAATAATAATAATAATTTATTGTCATTGTAAGTATATACACATACAATGAGATTAGATTCATGGAATGATGGGGAGTTTGGAAACTCAGAATTTATGTAAATCCCATGGAACTATTCCACTTAAGACTCAGAACTGGATTTAGGAGTTGAGATAGTTGTGTGTTTCTCCTATCATTGTTTTGTTGGCTTGGCCAATGGGTGAAAGGAGTGATCAACAATAAGTTGCTAAGAGGAGCATTTGTAGACCCTCTTGACGTCAAGCAGTTTGTTATATCAAGCTTGGTATCCTTTTTCCCCACTGTCAACACAAACACAATATTGTACAGCAATATCAAGCCAATGCCTTTTGTTTTGAATCGTGGGAACAGAAGCACAATATCCCATATTCATCAACAGAGGGTTTTTTTAAAAGAACCAATTTTTCTGGATTTTTAAAATGGAAATTTAAATACACTACACACAAATTCCAACAGAATTATCCAGTGCTAGAGGATCTCGGAAGATAAGCACATGACCATGGGTGCTGGGAGGGAACAGAAGCAAGAACAATTTGGCATTTTGAGGGTTTTAAAGGTAAACCAGCAGTTTTAATCCTCGTAAGTACCTGCTCCAAATGCGACATATGTTTCTTCCAGGTTTGGCTGAATATCCCAATGTCATCAATATAAGCCACAGAAAATTCCTTCAGTCCCCTTAAAATCCTATCTACCAACCTCTGAAAAGTAGCTAGGGCATTCTTAAGATCAAAAGGTAATATAATAAATTCAAAAAGAACTTGGGGTGTGATGAAGGCTGTTTTGTATTGGTCAGTGGGATTCATGGGAATTTATCAGTAGCCCTTTGTTAGGTCTAAATTAGTAATGAAATTTACCCTGCCCATTTTCTCTATTAAATCATCCTGTCTGGGCTTTGGAAAAGCATCTGTTTATGTGACTTGATTTAATGTCTACACAAAATCTAATTGCATGGTCAAGCTTATCTACTAATACTACTGGTGTTACCCAAGGACTTTCCGATCTTACTATTATTCCCATTTTCAATATGTCCTCTATCTGTTTTGCTATTTTTTCTGCATATTTCCTGGTCATTCGGTATGCAGCAGTGGCAATGGGGTTAGCATTCTCAATATTAATGCAGTTTTGAACCCCTTCAGATCTCCCTGGGAGAGTTGAAATCACACTTTTTAATGTATTCAGGATGTCAGATACTTCCTTTTTTTGTATTGGGGGCAAAGAGGCATCATGTTTAACCCCTTTTGGATTACAAGGAGGAGTGTACCTGCTCTCCCCAAACATAGTAAATATGGGACTTCTTTCCCACTTTCTTTTATAGCGTATAACACCAGGCTTTCCCTGCTGTAAAAAGGTTTTATCATAATGGTATGCACCATTTTAGTACCTCAATCGTCCCTCTTTACAAAATAATTTATATCATTCATTTTTGGCATTATTTTAACTTATCCAGTCCATGCCAATTGCAGTTTATTCCATTTCATTGATCAAAGCATCTGCACCTCATCTCCAGGTCCATATAATCACGGATTATCAGCAGAGTATATGGCAGTTCAGGCAGTCCAGTAATAATTCACAAGCAGTCCAGCAGCATTTCTTTCAGCATAGTGTATTTACATCAGTATATACAGCAGTCTGGCAGCATGGCAGGCAGATGTGATCTTCAACCAGGTGAAGATATAACTAACTGTACAGCTCTACATATATACATACACAAAACCAATCAGGTTACAGATTACATCATCCCATTACTTCATCTCTGGGTTGCATCAGCCTGGGTTACATCTTCTCTGCTGAGTCACCCTGACTCACTCAGCACACCTGACAGTCATGGCTTCTCATTATATCACTTCATTCTGGTCAGGCCTACAATTTTCCTTGACAGTCTCTCTCTGGATTTCAAGTCATATCTTTTGCCTTTTCTGCACTTTCTGCAGATTTTCTCCAGCAGCCTTTAAAGCCATTTTCAAAGGATTTAAAAGACTGTCCATGTAAGTGATGGCAGCTTCAGGTTCTTTTCTGGATTCTTGCTACCAGTTCTGTCTCAAAATTTTGAGAGGTCCTTGCACTCTCCTTCACACAACAATTCAAAGGGGCTGAATCCCAAACTCTCCTGGGGTACACTTTGATAGTGTCATGAGTGCAGCCGAAGATCCGGAACCTGAAGGGTTAACTGTAACTGAGGAGAATGCTGAGCAATTAGAAATACAAACACCTGAATCACCTCCAGATTCTCCTCCCCCAGTAGACAGGCTGAGGGCCAGGCTTTGGGGAAGACTTATGACAAAAAGGTCAGAGGATCGCTTGAAGGCTGCCCGCAGAAACATCCGATCAACTAGCCCTGAGTTCTGACAGGATGAAAAGGCTTCCAGCAGTTCAAGGGCTGTTTTTACTATATAAACAGCTCTCAGATGGATGAAAGTCCGTGGAAACAACAAGTCAAACATTTGGCTTGCATCCATGCTCCTGACAACCTTGAACCTTGTTCTCTGGACCCTTGGCTTTGGACTCTGACCCTGGACTACATTGTGCATTTTGGCTTTGGACTCTGACCCTGGACTATGTTGTGTGAGTTGACTTTGGTATTTGGATATCAGCTCTGCTTTACCTGAATTCCTGACATAGGACTGGCTTATCGGACTCTGCTGTTGGAACCCCTGGGAACATGACAGATAGGCATATAACAATAAGTTTTAGCTTTACATTCCGATCATTCTGATTTTCAGCAAAGTATGCTTTAATCATTTGACCCACGGTCCCATTAAATCTTTCCACAAGTTGATTAGTTTCTGGATGATATGGAGTAGAAGTCAGATGTTTGGAGCCATGAGTCTTGCACAATCTTTTCATTAATCTTGAAGTAAAGTTCATGCCCAAATCTGAAACAACCTCAGTTGGAAATCCTGCTCTGCAAAATATGTTTACCAGGGCATGGGCCCCTGCACTGGCTTCAATGATGCTCGAGGGAATAGCTTCTGGGTGTCTGGTAGCATAATCTACCACAGTAAGGAGGTATTTATTTCCCCTTTTTATAAGTCTTGGTATGGGACCTATGCTGATTCTCCTAAAAGCCTCATTAATGACTGACATGGGACATCATTTGGCTTTTGTCTTGTCCCTTTTATTGCTCATTTCCTGGCAGGTATCACAGGTTTACAATATTGTTTAATTTTCTGGCCCTCTTTCAGCCAGAAGAAATTTTGGTTACTCTATGGATAGTTCTGGAGATTCCCCGGTGTCCCCCAAAGGCGCTGTTATGAGCTATTTTTCCAATACAGTATTCTTCCTCTAGTATTTTGTAGAGACAACTAACTGGTGATGTCTTTCCCCTTGTCCATTATGGAGTTGTTTCAGAGTTTCCCAAACCTTTCTGGTGACAGTTCAAGGGGCTCTGACTTTCCCAAGTTGAATAAAGCTTTTAAACATGTACATATAAAGAGTGGAGCATTCTAGCCCAGCCTGCTCTGTTGCCACTTTCATCACCCTTCCATACATGGAGGGCAACAAATCTGAAGGTGGAGAACTTCTGCAATCTGTGAGGAAAGCCCTTGAGAAATCAAGGTCTGCCAACTCATGTGGAGGACCCTCACAGATAGCAGAGATGTTCCTTTTTAGACTTGCTGCCCTTCATGTGCAAAAGCAAAGATGAAGGAAGCTCTAACCAAGGGGAACTCTCACAGCAAAGAGGGGCATAGAATGCTGGACCTTTCTCTGGACATTAAAAAAATTCCTGAATAAGGCTCCTCCTCTCTCATCTCCAGTCACAAAGCATGAATACCTAGAATCTTCTTTGTTGTTTAGTCATGTCCGACCCTTCGTGACCCCATGGACCAGAGCACGTCAGGCCCTCCTGTCTTCCACTGCCTCCTGGAGTTTGGCCAAAATAGATCTTACATTCCAGCTTCCTATGCACTATTTTTCTTTGCAGCATCAGACTTTCCTTTCACTTCCAGGCGTGTCTGCAGCTGAGCATCCTTTTGGCTTTGGCCCAACCACTTCATTAGCTTTTGAGCTACTTGTCCTTGTCCTCCGCTCTTCCTCAGTAGCATGTTGGACACCTTCTGACCTGAGGGTCCCATCTTCCAGCGTCATATCTTTTAACCTTTTGTTTCTGTCCATGGGGTTTTCTTAGCAAAGATACTGGGGTGGCTTGCCAGTTCCTAATGCAGGTGGATTGTGTTTAGTCGGAACTCTTCACTTTGACGTGTCCGTCTTGGGTGTCCCTGCATGGTATAGCCCATAGCTTCTCCGAATTACTCAAGCCACTTTGCCACAACAAGGCAGCAATCCATGAAGGGGTGAATCTTCTACCACATGGGAAATGTGGATCTTTCTGAACATAAGAAATAGCAATGATGGCTTTGTAAACAACTATTTATTGTTGTTGTTTGCAATGTTGCAATACATTTTGCGCAACAGAGCAAATCAGCATTCCATAAGACAATTTTAAAAATAGGAGCACCCCACACAAAAAATTGTAACTTTGAAACTGAACTTCAGATCAGCACCAAATTTCTTATAGATGTAGTAGAGGGACTGCTCTTGCTCTGTTCCAAGTTTGGGAACATTTGGGCAAATCAATTACATAGAAAAGACCAAACGTGCTTATTTTGAAAGAGAATGCTTAGTCCCAGCTGTTTTAATTTGGAAGGAATCCAGGTTTCATGAGGTGCAATAGTGAATCGGGGGGGGGGAGGGGAATAGCTGTTAAAAAGGGAAAAAAAATCTCTGACTTTCTTATAAAGTAGCTGTACTCTAAGTGCCAACATTCTCAACAAACATATCATCTTAAGAGCACAAAAGGGAGATCTGAACTTTTGACCCTGCCACATCTGTAAGACCTCAATAAAGCAAGGATGAAGGAAGCTGTCGCCAAGGGGAACTATCAGGGCAAAGAGGGGCACAAATCTCTGGACTTTTATCTGCACAGAGAAATTAGAGATGGGCACCAGGGAAATGGATAGATGACATCCATGGAGAGGAGACAAAACTAAGGGGGTAAACCCCACCCCAGCCTTATGTGTCCCATAGCTGCTTTTCAAGACTTATCTGCCCTGTTGTAAGAAAGGTGGGTGAAGGGGTGTTGGTACAAAAATCTGCTTCCAAGTAAACCTTAGGTACAACAAAGGAGTGATAGATGTGCAGTATTACATGGAGTACTGTTTTAAACTATAAGAATAGCCTCCAAATCCACTTAATATGGAAAGCCTCCCACATTCCTAACGTAACTGTGGGGTTCATTCCCCCTCACCCAACCACAGTTGGGGGTGGCGGAAGTGGATGCGGCCCAGATATTTCACAAAGGCCTAATTTGGGCCTCACGTCTGTTGTGTGAGGAAGACTGAGGCAAGAAACTGGGCAGGTTGGGGAATCATCCATCAGCCATGGAAGCCGCTTTATTTTCTGCACTTTGCCAGCACTCCAGCTGTTTATAGGGTCATCAGGAAAACTGACAGGACGACCCTCCAGGCCACTCACAATGGGAGCCTGCAATTCCTCGTCCCTCCTGTAGCTGTGACCACCTCCACTTCACCATAAGGGATGATCAGACACAACTTTTTCTCATCATCTGATTGCTCCCTAAGTGACCATGTAATTACAAGCATGGACTTCTAGCTATAATTCTGTTATTGTTTTGCTCATTACAGAGCAAAAGAATAAAGCCTCGTTGTCTTATGAGGCCTTGGTCTCCCTCATCAAAGTAACCACAAGATTGGTGGAAATGCAGATTGTACAAAACATGCTCAATCCATTTCAGCAAAGTGAGGGGAAATATATCACTTTGGAAAACTTACTGTTATCCATCAAGGTTTTGCTTTGCATGATAAATAATGGTAGAAAGAAGAACAGCGAAAAGGACAGCCTCCATTCGTAATAGGCTTTCTACTCTTCATGGAGAGTGCTTCCAAAATATGGTCAATTCATTGAAATGATGAACTGTAAAAACTGGCTGATTAATTCTACCCTTCACTACCTTGAATAGCAACTAGAGGCTTTTAAAATTTTCTTATTTCAATGGCAAGGGGAGAGTTGGGCACTAAAGTGAAGAGCAGCTTTCCCCAACTCAAATGCTGGGCTACACTTCCCATCCTCTCAATCATTTCCAGGAGGAGAGTTTTATTCCAAGACATCTGGAGGGCATGGGATGGATATCTAGAAAGGCTATTTTGAGCACGATTCGAACTCAAGACTGGTAGATTTTTGTGACTTCTATTTCAGTGGGGCAGTGAATCCATTCCCAGGTTTCATCTGAATTTTTAAAGGAACTATCCAAGGTGCTGAACCTACATTTTTAGGTAGGGTTCAGTACTCTTGTGTAGCCCCTGTAAAGTTTGGACTAAAACCCAGACACAGTTCTCAACAACTCATAAAAACGGAGTCACCCAGCTTCCATTGTTACACACCAATACAACTCACAACCTTCTTAGCCACTTCCCTATATTAGCCATCTATAAATGACATTTCCTTTAATGAAGCGACAAAAGACTTGTCAATTGTTAACAGTTTGAAGCCTCTCTTCGGGCTAGCATGGAGCGAGAGAAGCAAGGTGGGAAACAATGATAACTGGAAAAATCACTAATTAAAGAGGTTCTTCTGGGAAGGGGTAGGGAGAGCTCTCTTCTCTGGCCCTAAGACACATTTGTCACTTGTCTGGTTCTGGCACTCCTTGGCCTGTGCTTTCCATCAATCCAAGCCAAAAAGAGATTTTTAAAGTTTGCACCAGTGGGAAAAGTAAGCGAGAGCTGAATGTATGCAAATAATCAGCCGTTTCCTCTCACATAGTCCCCTTCCCTTTCGATCCAGGAGTGTTCATTGCTACTATTAAAACCTCCTCCCATGAATCACACAAATTGCACAACCCATTTGACATTTGGAGACCTCCCTAGATTAGCACAGAAGATCGGGCCTGTTTGTTAACCGATCCTGGCTGGGCGCCTCGCACGAGCCGCAGAATGACAATGAGGCAAAGGCAGAAGTATTGAAAACTCTTTCGCCCTAATAAATGGTATTGGCATTTCAATTCCATGCTGGCATTGATCACACGCGTCAGATGAGCCCCGGCGAGTGGAGTTTTCTTTTCTTATAAATTGCCGGGCTGCCTTGGTTTCTTGCTTTCTTTCTTTTTGTTTAAATCCAAGGTTCTTTCCCCCCCTCCCCTTTTTTCCCCCAAGAGAGCTTCGCTGCAATGCGGTCTCTGTCAGACCTCAGTTCGGGAGCAGTTGGCAGACATCAAGAGAAAGAAAGAAAGAAAAGATCATTTGTTTCTGCTGCAAAAAGAAAGCATTTTTCACCATCCCCCTTAATAATTTTGTATTCTCCATCACCCTTTCCCGCCCCATTGCTGCTCCTAGGATGTGATCTGACAGTCACAGGACTGCTTTATGTAAGATTTGCTCACCGTCTTGCATAAGACTTAAGATAATTATGATCAACCCTCTTAAGAAAAAGTTTGGTCAGGCAAGTTTGGTGAGAGAAGCTCCTGCAGGGATGATAAAAGAAGGCTGCCATCCGGTTATAAGCCCTGACCATAGTAATCAGGCTCATTAACTTCAATGGGCCTGACCTCTGATTGACTGTGTATAGGGCTGCACTGCTAACAAAAGTAAACTGGACCATCTTTTTTGTTTGTCTGCACAGCTACTATGCAAATTCCTCAGAAAAAAATATCCACTTCAGGATGATGATCATGATGATGATGATGATGAGAGAGAGAGATTGATTACTATAGACATGCTGCTGTCCCGCGTGAATTAACAAAAAAACTAAAGTCCCTGGCCTGAGGATCTTACAAACAAAAGTTTGATAAGGGGAGGGCAAACAGAAATAGGTAACAAGAGATGGGTGTGTTTGCTAGTTAGTTCTGATCTACAAGGGCAGGTATATAGTATATATGTTACATTCATTTGTTGAGGCTTTGTGGTGTTTGCCTATTCTTTTTAAATGCATTTTATACTAATACATCAAAAAGGATTTTAAAAAAAGAAATAAGGCACGTTCACCATGACATTAATGACGGTTAAAGCATTTTTAAATTAAACATGGGAGCAGCTAGAATAGACCCATAGAATTCGTTGCTGGATGGCAAGGGGAAAGCTATGCAAAACGGAATACTCTAATTGGGTCAAGTGACTATATTTAGGCCACAAATTAATATGAACTATTAATGATGGCATGCACATACTTTTATTAATGATCAGTGTTGGAATCTTATTGCGGATTGATGCTTGCATAAAACAAATTGATTAAGTCTTGGTTGCCGTTGCATTCTTCAGCATGCATCTGCTTGTGGTGTATGCTCAGAAATGCAACCAGCACCTCATTAATGAATGACAATTTACTGGTGATTTCTTCTGAGGGCTAAGTGGCAATAGGTGTCTGGCCTATATAGATATATGGGCCAAACACTTATTGCCACTTTAATATATATATAATTAAAGTGAGGGAGCTTAGCAAAATAGGATAAACATGACCACGTAAATGGAGCAGGATACTGACTTAATACTGTACAAATTAATACCCTGGGTTCATCCGGTCTCCGAAGTAGCTATATGGCCTATATATAGCTACTTCGAAGACCGGATGAACCCAGGGTATTAATTTGTACAGTATTAAGTCAGTATCCTGCTCCGTTTATGTGGTCATGGTAGGGTGGTCGTTTCAATGTTTCTCCTGTTTTGCTAAGCTCCCTCACTGCTTGTGGGAATGGTTGTACAACTGGTGGTGTGGTCATTCATACAACCAGAGAATGGAAATTGCTGGTGTGCTCCGAACAGGATACTGGACACAGTGTGTTAATGATCTTTCATCCTTGTTGTGAGTTTTTTGGGCTCTTTGGCTGTGTTTTGAAGGTTGTTCTTCCTAACGTTTCGCCAGTCTCTGTGGCCGGGATCTTCAGAGGACTGGAGTAGAAACTCTGTCCATGCTCTGTTAGACTGTCCAACAAACACCAACAGAGCATGGACAGAGTTCCTACTCCAGTCCTCTGAAGATGCCAGCCACAGAGACTGACAAAACGTTAGGAAGAACAACCTTCAGAACACAGCCAAAGAGCCCGAAAAACCCACAACTATTAGATCACGGCCATGAAAGCCTTCGCAAATACATCCTTTATCCTTATTTACTCCCTCTGAATTTATTTGGTCCTTATTTAATTCTTGGCCCTTATTGAATTTTTTGAAAACTAAATATAGCTCACTTCAGCTGACTTCCTCTTGATTCATCTTTTGCAGTTCTTTTTCTCTCTCCTGCAACCGTTCCTTTGAGATGTCTAGGAGATACTTTAGGAGACTGAATTGTTTTGATACTGGCTTTTATGTGTTGCCATTGCTGATGTTGCCGTTGCTGATGCTTTGCGTCTATTTAGCTTCTTGCACTGAGATAGCCTTGTTTGTGGCTCTGTATGGATTGCCTAAAAGCATTCCTAGCAAGGGATGGCATAGATCATATTAAGAGAACAAATTAGTGGCCCTGTTCAATGGGTCTGAAGGCCACCTTTCTGGCCCAGGATGCTCTAAGAGCCACCTTGATCACCAAAAATGCCCCAGAATGAAGAAAGGAGGAGGGAGGGAGGACAGGAAGAAGAGATTAGAAGTGGCTAGACGTCCTCTTCCATTTTTGACAAAATAGGTACTTGGGGCGTTAAACTGTGCAAAGGGGGCAAAAATCACTATTCCTGCAGGCTTCTAAGCAGCTGCACTTCATCTTTTAGAGCTTGAAAAAGAAGAGGCTGTCAGGCTGAGGGCCACAGAAACAGCATTTGAGTTTCTCTTCTCCTCCACACAAAAATTTCATAACTGTGCTTACATTAAAATATAGCAGTTAGTCTTCAAGGTGCCACAACATTTCTCTCTCTCTCTTTGCTTTTGTTTTGTGTTTCTTGTTGAAATAATCATGTTAACTATTGTCACAGAGTTTTGAATTTGTGGTTAATCCCCATTAGCTGCACAGCAGAAGTGCAGGAATTCACAGAGCAGAATAGATTGAAGTTCCCCAGAGTAGTCCACCCCATTTCTCATTAACTGGCACTTACAGTCTCATTAATTCACTCTGAGACATTAATACTGTGGTTCCCCAAAAATAAGACAGGGTCTTATATTAATTTTTGCTCCCAAAAACGCATTAGGGCTGACTTTCAGGGAATGTTTTATTTTACAGTCATGTCATCTTCTGATTGCTGCACAATGCTACACAATGGTGGAGGGTGGTGTTTCACTTAACTGGGGCTTATTTTTGAGGTAGGGCTTATATTACAAATATCCTGAAAAATCAAACTAGGGCATATTTTCAAGTTAGGTTTTATTTTCAGGGAAACAGGGTAGTAAAAAGAATAAAAGGTTCCATGACTTACAATTGGACAGATCAAACACCAAGCTGACAAACACGACTGTTTTCAGCAAACAAACCTCAAGACTCTAGATAGGGGAAAGAGACACAGAGCAGAGGGGAAAAGCTGTCTTTGAATTCAGAGGCAGGAGGAAATGATTGGTTAGTGCTAGATACTGTAGATTGACAGTCATCCCTGCCACACCTTCTCCGGGCAGTGTGCAATATTGTAAAAACTCCAACAACTACCTTCTCCCACCACTCACTGTTGCCTCTAAATGCAATGGCTTTTTTTTAACCTCCCTTTTCAGGTTTCTGGGGGAGTCCAACCACATCACCAGAATTCTGACTCTTATCCCTGTTTCTAGTGATTTGAAGCCACTGGACAACTTTTGTTGGACAAGAGCTAAGACCAGCCGAAGATACGTGGCTGCCTGAAGGAAATCAGCAAATGGTGCCCTTCCCATCCACCCACCTTGGGGTGGATAATACTGAAAGCCAGAGAAGTTATTTTGGCATGGGTGGCAGACGATCCCACAAGCATCTCTGTCTCCGTCTTGATGATTAAGAATACAATACTAACCACGCAGGTAATATTAGCCCTTTGCTAACCTTTCAGGGTGCCCCAAATCAGCTGCCAGAGTTGGCCAACCTACTTTGCCTTATTAGGACTGGGCATTCGGTGGCAATGTGGCACAGCCCAGTTCCCAAGGGCTTCAGTAAAAAGGATTTAAAGCTGACCGTCCTCCACAGACCAAATGAACACGAGGCAAGTGGGATCTTTGCACCCGCTGGCTGCACCTACCAGTGCCTCAGCAGCTACACTCCTGGCACACGCCCTTTTCACACAGCAGTCCCCCTGGAGGCTTGTGAGCATGCAGATGTCAGATTCCATGCTGCCGTGGATGAGCTGTGCAAGAGATCAGCTGAACACGAGTCACTCTTTTCTGTCACATTGCCTCCAAACATGTGGTCGATAGACTCAAAGTATACTCACCTTTCTTATATGTTGACCAGAGCTTGAAAACCACATCACCAGACTACAGCTGTCAGCATCCCACTGGCTAGGCTGGCTGGGAGATTCTGGTAGTCCAACAGATAACTCTGGAGAAGTGGAGGGAGGTTTATTTGTACAGGACCTGTGTTATGTGACTCACTCCTTGTGGACTGATGGCGAGTGATATCAGCCTAAGCTAAACAGCTGTGTGTGTAGTTGGCTATATTTTCCTACAATAATCTATTTTGGCAATTGTTTTTCTGTGTGTGTCTGTGTCTGTGTGTGTGTGTCTGTGTGTGTGTGTTTAAACTAGCCTTGCTGGACTCTAAATCCTGGGTATTAATTTCATTAGGATCAACCCAAGTGCCACAGAAGTGTACAAGCTTTCACACTTCAAGAACTCTTCATCAGCCTAGAGAGTTCAAATCATAATCAGCAGCTGGGAAGGTCCAAAAAAGTTGACCAGATGTTGGAGGCATGAGGTCTCCAATTGAAAATGAAAGTTACAGATGGAGTGACTCAAAGGTACACGTGCAGGGATCAGATCACACCTAGCAATGGGCACTTGCTGGGATGAAAAAGCAATGGAAAAGGCAGCCTTGTTTCTGATACCCGAAGGATGGCTGTAAGTAATTCTCTGTTGCCATGACTGCCATATTCCATGTGTCTCTGCCTTCAAAGCAGCGATGGGAGGAACACTTAAGGCAGAAGGTTCTCCTCTTCTAGCCTCTTCTTCTCATCACAGCTGGCTTCTCTCATTACACTTACATATTCTTTAATTATTGCGATTCTTTCAAAGCCATAATTACCATAGAAATAGTTGTTCAGTGCTAAAGAGAAACTGGGTTAAACTGCACATTACAAGGCGGTTGGTGTTAATTGCACGGATTCACAACAAAGATAGCGGCAGGAATGTTCTGGCTTTATTGGGAGATAAGGAGGCCAGAAGTCGACCCTGTACACAGGATGAGATATCTGAAGGCTGGGCTCTTTTGAGAAACGACGTGCCGGGACAATAAAAATCAAAGTGAAAACCAGCCTCGTTGGGCACCCCAGCTCATTCTCGCGGCAGGGGATCTGTGGTTATATGATAAAGTTCCTTGCAGATCATCTCCAAAGCACTTCATGAGCATCTAATCTGGCCTTATGAAACAACTAAGGATAAAGCAGCTGCACATCCCCCCCCATCTCTTCTAATCGTCCCCACTGCCCCCCTGTGTTAAGGTATAGGGGAGTAGAACACAAAGGTTAGCGCTGTAAAACTAAGATAGACAATTCAATAATTGCTGAAGTTCATTTATTCTCTCTGTGTGTCTCTGTCTCTTGCTTCCTCTATGGGTCTGTCTGCTGGTGAGCTGCTCTATGTAATCCAGGAAATCTAGCTGAGGATTCCTCAATTTGGCACAGCCCAGGTGTGGTGGGCTACAGTTCCTATCATCCTGGCCCCCTCTTGCTCTGAGGGGCAAATGAGGTGATAACAAGACTTTCAAGCATTGTTGCTTCTGACAACTCAGTCCACAGGAACCTTCTCAATTTGATTGTTTCTGTACGGGTTGGAATACGACACCTGTCATCCCTAACCAAGAATGACTGTGGTCGGAGCTGAGTTCCAACTGTGGCCAGGGATGTTGGAAGTTGCACGCCAGCATATCCCTGAGTATAAGGCTGGGGGAGATTGATTTAGCCCCTTTGTTTTTCATGGTAATAATAATAATGTGGGAAAGAGTGGGCATGGAGATTGGCAGAGGGGGTAGAAATTTGCCAGCTGATTCCTACCCCCAGGAGTAATTCCCTCCTTCTGCCACTACACTGGGAATTCAATTCCCCACCGAGCCTTGGGCAAGCTGCACCGTCCCAGAAGAGAAGGACGGTGAACCACTTATGAATATAGCCTTTACCTGGGAAAAAGGGTCACCATAAGTCAGAATTGACTTGACAGCACATGATTATTATAACAAAATAAACTACTTTTGAAAGATTAGCACCACAACTGCTACTCATTACTTTCGAAAAGTAACTTGCCAAACTGTGATATCAGCTGCCGGTGGAAATACTCCAGATCCACCCAAACAGAAGATTGAACTTAGTATAGAGTTTTCTTGGAGGTGTTCCCTCCCTGTCTTGTGCTCTGGGCTGAGTCAGCAGATCTTCAAGAAATTGTACACCTATTCTCTGATGCTACCAAGACTTTTGAAGAATGTGTCAGCCGGGCCAAAGCTACTATGAAACTAAAGAAGCTTAAGCTTCATGATCCAGAGAGGCCCCAGAAGTGATTTTATTCCACATTGCTTAAAAATTTATGGTCTACCGTATGAGAAAGGTATTTTAACAAATAATAACATTAATAATATAGTGTAATTCAACACAAAGTAATAGTGAAAATAATAATTAAAAGGTTACTAAAGTATCATGTAGGCTAGTCATAAACAAAAAAACACATTCAGATTATGATATTTCATTCTAAACATATTTAATATAAAATAATTATAAATAAATTATAAATCTTAAAATATACTAAATATATAATAGTTTTAAAATAAATAATGTTATCTATATACAATTAAAATACAGTAAAAATTAAAAAGTAATAAAAATATTTTATTTGGTAGATACAAACAGTAGATGATATGTCATAAGAAAAAAGGGGAGCCGTTGAAATGGCAATCACAGTGAACAGAAGGTAGGGCATGACCGCTAACACAATATCACAGTACAAGTATTTATGAAAAAGTAATAAAAAGGGTGAATTTGTGTTAAATTACAGGTGTTTATTATTAAAATCATTTAGATAATGGTAAATTTGTGTCACGTTACTTTAGCCTATGAGTTTGGGTGGTCTAGTCTTGCCTAACTTAATTTAGCCTAGGCTAGGCTAGCTTAAACATAGCCTAGTTTAGACTATTGAGCTTATTTTTTGTAAATCTTTACAAAAATGTCCCTTTACTTTCTGAGAAGGGGCTTTAAAAAAAACCTTTCTCAGAAAATAGACCATTTTTTTTCTTTTCAAAGCAGGTGACACTAGTTGCACAACTCAAATCATTAATTTTTTGTATACATTTCAATAATCCTGGAGCTTGAGAATCAGCAGCATTAATGTTGTAAAGGTGGGGTGTCACTGTGACCAATGTGATTTCCCCCCTCCCACCCTTTAAACCGAGGTCAAGACACTCAAGGAATAACAATAAGTTCATGAAAGTACTTAAGTGGATACCAAAAAGAAAATAAAAATCAAGGAAAAGCAATCTGACGAACCTTCTAAACATCAAAAAATTAACAAACTCTTTCTCAATGTCAAGCTGGTCAACACCTACAGTTGAAGCAAGCCGAAGCCAGGGGTAGAGCACAAGCCACAGGAGCTCTTTCTAGCAGTGTTCAATCCACTGCTGATTCTTTTTAATACAGACAACAATCCCAGTGGTCAACGTGAAAGTACCGCCGAACACGCCAAGACTGAGCAGAAACAGGAAGCAAATTCAGTGTGATTTCAAAGATTTTGAAGTACTGAAAGGAGTTGTAGCTGTTAGAAGCCATAAGGAGATGTAGGGCTCATGTGGCTGGTCAGAGGAAAAACAAAAAGTGAGCAGTCCAGGCTCTTGTTGGAACCTTAGATCATGATGAAGCTGATCCATTTCTCCACACCCTGCCGAAAGGAACTGCTGGCAGACTCCATTGCGGCTCTGTACTCAGTCTTCACCACTGCTTCAGAGATTGAGTGTCATTCCAAAAGACAGGGGCCCCTTTTCTCTCTAAATCATGGAACACGTCTCAATCTGGGTGATAACAGCAGAAAATCCCCCACACATTCTTAAGAGGGTCAGGTTCTGGCTATATTCCTCTTTTTACTTCTCCCTTCCTTTTTAAAAAAAGTTTGCTTTGTATCGCTCACTCCAAATGAAGGAGTTACTGTTACAGATCATGATGCCTTCTGTGAAGGTGAAATACAACCCACTTCCGAGTTATGGTTCTTTCGATTTTCAGTTACTGCGTGTAGGCTTCTAAAATGCCACGGAATTCGACTGCGAGCAACAAAGCACACACAGAAGGAAAACACACAGGTGTGCTGTGTAGAGGGCCTGTGCTCCATGTGCAAATGGGAAGCACGCATGCGCTCCAATCCCTCCCCCACATCTCAACTTGAATAATTCCTACAGGTGCCAGTCAGTACTGCCTGAGTTAATTGAGATGAGGCTTCTCTCTCAGGGCATCATCTTTCCTCAAATAATTTTTTTCTCCCCCTGGTGGTTTCTTCCATTCTTTCTCTGACATCAGAAAATCTGTTAAGGACAAAAGAGGGAATAGCTGCAAAATGGCTCCTAAGTGCCTGCGTAATAATAGCTTCATCTGAAACTACCCAATGGCTCATCCATAATGTGCCAAGAAAATTGTTTCCTGGGCTCCTGTGGTGGTTTTAAAACACACACACACACACAAAAGCGCAACTTGTGACTTGTAGCATTCTTGCAGTCGATGCTTCTGATGGAGGAACGGATGATAATGCCAAGAGTGTGTTTCATTCTGTTTGTTTCTTGGGATTCAAGCAACCTCATTAGTAATCTGGGGAAAGCTTACAAACCAGTTCATTTTCTTACCCTAGAATTGTGTTCTATTTCTTCGATTCTTGTCTAAACCACACCTTTCCCCGAATATTCCGGTGCCTCTTCTTGAACATTGTCCAGTATTTTCACAGTCCAGACAATCTGTGATGCAGGGGATCTGTGAATGGATGAGGAAATGTCAGGTTCTCTTGACATTTTAGCTTTCCTCTCCTGGAAGCTCTGTCCACTATGACCACTGCTAAGTGTTTGTGGGAGTTGTACAAGTTGAAACTGTCAGAAGGCTACCGTTTTTTTTTTTTTTTTTTCTGACTATGCTCAAGAAAGGAAGAAATTCAGGCACAGCAAAGGTAACTAAGTTTTTCCCTACCTGATGGTTAATAGCTTTGACAAGGCAAGGGACTGTCATTCTGAAAAAGATATAAAATGAAACAGATAAATTCTTACTTCCCAAATGTTGTTTCTCCAGATCACCAAAGAATCCCTCAGAGATGCATTAAAGTAGAGGAGGAACCCCCCCTAAACACTGGAAGGTCTGATAACTGTTCACCCTTTCTTTTCCATTATTAGATCCATGGGATGTTCCAAAATTATGCATAAAATAGCAATGTAGTCCTAATGATGTGGAGGCCACATGCTGTATTCCAGCCACATCATCTAATTTTTCTCATTGAATTCAGATTTTACGACAAAGCCATAGTGAGAGGATTGTCAGATGCTCTTAAGAATCACTAGTGGTTGCTTCAAAAATTAACACACAATGGGATATATCTAATAATGGGGTCTACAATTCTAGAAAGTAGAATCAGGATCCAAGAGGATCTTGTTAGATCTGACAACTGGCCTACACGTAAACAAAATTAGTTTGTACAATCTAATGTTATACATTTAGGCAGAAAAATTCAGAAGCACAAATATAGCAAAAAATGACAATTGGCTTCCTTGTAATATGTGTGAAAAGGATCTAGGGGCCTTAACAGACCACAAGCTAAATATAAGTCAGCCCCCCCCCCCATCTCAAAAGTGTGAATGCAATATTACGTTGCATATTTAACATAAAAAATATGCAAGAAGTATAACATCCAAATCAAGGGAAGAAACGCCCTTTATACCATGAAGTGTGTAGGTTATGCCCAGACTTAGTCATGCTTGGTGTATATCAGTTGAAACCGATGGGACTTACATTAGTAGTTACATTTCACTTAACTTGCCCCGTTGAGCGCCGTGTATCTACACAAAGCATGACTAAGTCTGGACTTAACCCTAGGTGTATACTGGAAAAATGTTTGGAATCCATCTCTTCATGCTAAAGAAAAGATTGAAGTGCCACGGAAAAATAAAATCTGGGTGTAGATACTTGAAACAACAAGAACAAGAGAGGAATTCTCTTAGTATTAAGCAAGGAGTCATCGTCTGGAAGGTCCTCAGGGTGGAATTTTTAGGGCAGGTACATCCTCAACTTCTGATGCTGTAGAGACTTTGCTCTTTTTATGGGGGCAGGTGGGATTGAAATGGTACAGGCAGAGCTTTCCCCTGGGCTACTCCTACCTACAGCTGCTCATCTGGGCCGAAACCTTCATGGGGACAGGGCAACAACATAAAATTCTTGAGATGTGTGCCACATGTAAGACAAAAGGAGGAACACAGCCTCCATATAAGGGAAAAGGCTGCTCATCCTCACAAGGACTTGCCTTAATGTGTGTTTGGCAAATTAGCTTGATTTCATTCTACATACAGTATATTCATAGCATGGATTTGCTTGCGGGTCGGATATCTTGAGCATGTGCCTCTGAAAAATGTGTGTGCCTGGAGGGATAACATTGTAAAAGGAGAAAATACATTGTGTGATCTGACCCTCTGCAAGACAGAGGGAGGAAGAAGAGATAACTGGAATATCTCTGATCCAGCAGGCTTTCTTGAGGCATGGTCTAAATGTAAAGGTAAAGGTAAAGGTTCCCCTTGACAATTTTTGTCCAGTCGTGTATGACTCTAGGGGGCATTGCTCATCCCCATTTCCAAGCCATAGAGCCAGCGTTTTGTCCGAAGACAATCTTCCGTGGTCACATGGCCAGTGCGACTTAGACACGGAACGCTGTTACCTTCCAACCGAGGTGGTCCCTATTTATCTACTCGCATTTGCATGCTTTTGAACCATTAGGTTGGCAGGAGCTGGGACAAGCTCACTCTGTCACATGGAGCTGAAGATCTACAGACCTTACAGCACAGAGGCTTCTGCGGTTTAACCTGCATCGCCACCAAGTCCCTCTTGAGGCACAATCTAGCTCTCACCAAAGGCTACGTGCCTTTCTCCTGTGCAGAAACCCCAAGCTTTTTCCCCACAATGTGATATAAATTAGACCTAGAACAGCCACCCATGGTAATTTTCTTATAAGAACCACCATAAGAGGTTTCTTCTTGTTCCTACACATCCTAGCAGGCAGAGCCTGCCTTTCCAAATATGAACTTGCAGTTCACCAACAAGACTGTCTGCATATTTTTTAGTGTAAGCATGTCACACATCTCCTCACACCAATTAATTGCATATATGAGAGCCAATGGGCTCCACACGCCTTAATGCATACTATCACATGCCTTTGCACAGCTTGTGACGCTTAAGTTGAGTACACCCACCATGCAGAAGTAGGCTGTCGAAAGGCCTGCTGGGGCTGCAGCAAACCTCCAGGTCTTGTTGCCTAGCTGGGCGGGTGGGGGGAGAGGAAAGTTTGGACACAGGGCACTTTATTTTTTTATAAATATTTGATAAGGAAATCAGCAGTTCTGATAAGGGAAAGAATCTGGAAAAAAAAATAGTAGAAAAAGTTGAGGAACCACAGGAATTATTGAAACTACGAGCACATTAATTCAGGCCACAGTAATGTCTCTTAAAAGCTTCATGTCTTCCTACCAGGCTTTTATGTTTTATTCTGCTTAGTGTTTGCCTATAACTGCTGATATTCCCTAGTGATATCAGAAAGGGTCTATTAGAACCAAATGATAAATAGCTTCTGTCAAGTCTGAATCAGAGCTGGGGGGCGGGAGAGATTTACTCTCAGGGTGAACAGCACATTGACTGAATCGATTTTCATTGGAGTCTCATCAAGGAGGGAATGGGTTAAATCTTCCCCCCTACTTCTCCTGCTGTCTCGACAATTATCACTCTTTTTCCAGTAGATGCAACTCACCTTATTTAAAAAGTATAAAAGTACCTTTTGCATTCAAGATAAGCATAAAAAGAGAGATAGAACATTGTATGTGGGAGACAGAGAGTGAAATGCCATCAATGTGGTGGATTGGAATGAGGAGACTTGCAGCACAGTCCTCTACAGGTTTACTCAGGAGCAAGCCCCATTTATACTCTGGTGCAATCACCTCCATTTAAGGACACAAAACATCACTGTCCCAGGCTTACATCACTGGTCAGCAGCAAATCTCTCTCCTTCTCTCTCTTTCTCTCTCTCTCTCTCTCTCTCACATCATAGCCAACCTTAGAATGGGGTTGTGAATTTTTAAAACATATAGCTGAACGCATGCTGTCCTGAATTCCTTTGAGGATGAACGGAGAAACAATGTGGGGTTGTGTTTATAGAGCTGGATTAGGCCTCAGGAAACCAGATTCATTTCTCCATTCAACAATGATACTCCTGGAGTGATCTTGGGCTGGTCAAAATATCTCAGCATAACTTTCTGGACAAGGTTGCAGGTTTGTTAAAGGAGAAAGAAGAGGAGAAAAGCGTGTCTGTGCTGTGAGGCTGGTGTCCTTTTTGGTTGATGAGGTGGAAGGCACAGCACAGGTGAGGGAAGCCAAGGGTAGCAGGCAAAGCAAGTTGGAAAGTGGATGTTCATGCAGATATCACATACTGTACTCACTACTATGCGCCGCAGGAGGGGAACAGAGACAGGTTCCTAATAAAGAGGCAGACAGGAGTAGGTTGACTAGGGGGAACTTGAGTCCTATGGGGCAGCAGCCCCATGCCCTAATGGAGCATCCTCCACTGTCTATGTGTGAAAAGAAAGAATAAATGTTATTAGTTTCTAATTGGTTTACCTTTTGGGCTTGCTTTTGAACTGATATTCCTGTATCCTGTCCCCATTTTTCACTGGCGAAACCTAGTTGACATGCTTTGAAAATTGGGCAACTTGAGAAATGCAGGATTTGACATCTGGGTTTCGAGACTGAGTTTTCAAACAACCTGGGACACTAAGCATGCAACACACCCTGCAGCACGTGTTGCAGTACAACAAGAGGGAATCCCTGTGTCCACTCCTCACACAGGCTAAGCAGATGATAGGACCTGTGCAGAAGATGATCAGACAGGCCATCAGCCTCTTGGGGTAAAGGCCCAGAAGATACGCTTCGCAATGATACACTCGTGCTGTTTCCAGCTCTGGCCATTAAGTTGTTCCTCATTCTCCAGCTTATGCGATGTGTCTTTGCCTCCACTGACAACCAGCAGACGGACGACGTGGGTTTCCCAGTCCTCTCCATTGGCTTGTCAGTCACCACAGGTCACTTTTGAGGGGTGGGTATTAATGAGGGATATGCAGAACCCCTCTCAGAATTCACCTGTTGCCTCAAAAACCCCATTTCTTCCTTCTCTCAGTCTTGCAGATTTCTCTCAAGAAGAAACTTCCAGATAGATCTCCAAATTTAGGCAAAATGCTGTGATGTTTTCACTCTAGAATCTTACCCATTTTGGCCACAACGTATGGAGAGTTTATTCACAGGGACTCTCAGCAGAGTATCCAATGCTCATAAGAGGCAAATAAGACTGGAAGCTGAGCTTGAACCTGCCCTTATGTTTCAGACAGACTCCCAAAAGGGATGTTTACCTTTCGTAAGACTCAGTGAAGTAACAGTTGCTCATTACATGAATGCATCTACTTTGGCCTTGGGGCCTAATAGTTTCTCCTCACTGATGAAAGGGTAATCAAGTGTTATTAACTTTCATGTAGCAACAAAGAAAGAAAGAAAGAAAGAAAGAAAGAGGGAGGGAGAATGAGCAACCCTTAAGCTGGGCTTGGAAAATCTTTATCACTTCAATTTTGTCTTTGTGTACAAATTGTTCCCAAAAGTAACTGTTCAAAAATGATAGAACAGGAATGTTGGTTTAGAGTAGCACAGTGGGGAAAAAATCAATTTCATTGCATCCTTCTGTAAGGATCCTCAACCCCCCCCCTCAAAACTTCCCACACACCTTCTAATTCCACCTAGAGCAGGGGTTAAACTAAGGACAAATAACTTCAGAGGGTCTGGGAGTCAACTCACCACTCTCAAGATAACCTCCCTAAAGGATCACAAATCACAAAAACTGAAAACCAAATGTTGGTGGAAGTTTGCTTCTGGTTCACTTTTTGTGAAATGGCTTTAAAATGGAACCACATTGTGATGTTTGCGAATTGAGCATTTCCTTGATGGAAGTGATGATTAAAAAGAGAGATATCAAAGATATCAAAATCATACTCTCAGGACATGCCCACACTACCATCCTCATCACAGTGGTTGTAAACTGCTTTAATAGTTATGGCCATCGTCAAACAATACTGGGAGTTATAGGTTGGAGCTTGGTACCTAATCTGGTACCTTCCAGATGTTTTGGAGCACATTTCCCATAAACTGGGAGCACTGCTTAGTCTGGGTGAGGCTCATGAGAGCTGTATTCCCAAACATCTGGAAGGCTGAGGTTGCTTACCCTTGTTATGGAGAGTTCTCTGTCAGAAATCAGTAGCTCCCCTTCGTAGAATTATAATTCCCATTGTTTCATAAGAAGACAAAAAAATAAAATAAAATTTTTGCTACTGATGTCTATTCTGTAGTGCTGATTCACCAGCACTTTGACTCATCAGATCTTTGAAGTTCTGATGCCGAGAAGCCTTAGCCAGTGTAGCATGTGATACAGGATGTGGGTATTTTAATCCAAAATATCTGGAGGGCCCAAGGTTCTCCATCCTTGCTGTAGGGCAGTGGTCCCCAACCTTGGGCCTCCAGATGTTCTTGGACTGCAATTCCCAGAAGCCTTCACTATCACTTCTGCTGGCCAGGATTTCTGGGAGTTGAAGTCTAAGAACATCTGGATGCCCAAGGTTGGGGACCACTGCTGTAGGGTGCAGATATGGCCTTGGGACGGCTTCCATCTGATGAACATCTGCCCTTTGCTCCATGTTCAGCCACTGCAGACTGCATCAGTTGGCTCTGAATTCAATAACCAGAACTTTTGGCAATCATTGGAGGGTGTCACTAACAGCTTAATTCACTCTATATCTCAGAGCTTGGAAGAAACATTTTCTTCGACTACAACTCCCAGAATCCCCCAGTTGGGGATTAGAGAATCTGTAGTCAAAAAAGTAACTGTTCCTGCTCTGAATGCTCCTAGGAGTAATCAACCTGCTAATCTGATGGATTCGCCTTTTTGACTGTTCACAGGTGAAGATACACAGACCATTTCACTATTGTTATGACTTTGTGATTCTCATTTGATTCCAAATATCTATCTTATTCTTTAGGCCTCATATTCCAGCACTGTAAGGGTGTTAAGAACATTTGCATAGGGAAAACTCTCCAAACACCAATTATGTCATCCAGCCTTGGCATACTGCTTTGTTGTCTCCCATCACTTTTCAGCTTTCTCTGTTTCCTCCCTGTAACTTTCTTGTTATTGATGGTGGTAACTTAAAAATAAATAAATAGCCCACATTTGCCCTGAATTGCTTAGCTTATATCTTGCTAGCTTATTTCTTTTAAGCAGGAGAAATCTGTTCTCCTTTGTATTGTAGGGGCACTGGAGGTGCAAGGCTGTTACTAAACATTGGACTTAAAACAGCCTCCTCTCTCTTGCCTCTGGATAACAGAGTTCCCATTGCCACCAATTTTTCCTTTCATCTTGCTTTCCACTCTCCCTGACCTTGCAGTTTCTCCCTATGGCTCTGCTGATTTGAAGTAAGGAGCATTAAATAAGATGTATTTCAGCAATAATGGATCTCTTTGTAATACTTTTTCCCCCCGGCCAGGAGATACAGGAACGATAACGACAGAGATTGAACATTTCTGTCTAAGCAATATAATAACTGTGTCAATCTTTGTGTCTGCTGCTCAGCAGATGGCAAAAACTCCCTTGCGTTCAAAGCTGTAATGGGTAAGATTTTATTAAAAGGATGATATTTGCAAGAGCTCTGGGTGGATGCAGCTTTAAAACACACACACACACAGAGCACACACCACAATCAACAGGGATTTGTCTACACCACACTAGAGTGCAAGCAGAGGGTTTATTACACATGGCTTGAATCTAGTGGCGCACCCCCTTGCTTTATCCCAGATCTCATTCCATTGATGGATGAGCTGCAGAGATTAAACGAGAGATTGTTGAGGCAATTATAAGAAGAAAGCTATGCCGCTGATGGCAAAGCATTCAGACTTGATGGATTTCAGAGCTTAAGTGAGTTGCCATCTTTATTCCAGAAACTGTTTTCAATGTCAGGGCTCAGGGCATGTGAAAAGTGGCGTTAACGATAGGGGCACGAGTCTCTGATCATGGGCAGAGAGCATCTTTGATGCATTCCAGTATATAAAGCACAGCTACCTTTCCCTGGATTTAGGAGGTCTAGGTTACCAGCAAAGGTAGTTAGTGCCCACTGGGGTGGGAAACCGGGGTCACCAGCTATCCTTCTCCCACAATCTACATATAATTGACACCTCGACTTCTGTGGATTCAGGTGGAGATCACCCCACCTGCCCAATCAGTAGTACTACTCAGGCTTAGACCTCGGCACTTCAAATCTTCATGTGAAAAAGACCCAATGGAGCCGCAGGGGCCGCTTTCCAAAGCAAGAACACTGCCTGCAACTGGGAAGTTTCCCTCAAAGGTAAGTTGAGCATTGAAGGTCCGAACCGCACAGCCAAAAGATAAAATGGCTACTGATCGCCAGAGGCAGCTCGTCATCCCAGGCGGAGTTACTGTGCAGTCCACCCAGAGCTGCGTCTCCCGCCTCCACCCTGAGTTCTCTTTACTTCTTCTTTTGGAAGGATTGTGGTTGTCATATGACATCAAGTTGCTTCTGATGTGTGGCTCCTCAATGGTGAAATCCACTAACATAATGGTACACTGCATAAGCCTGATGATATCATCAGCCACGGCCATATTTTCTTAATAAAAAGTTATGTCACCACCCACTTCACAGGTTTCCTTTGTCTCCCTTTGAGGGCAGCAGGATGAAGGAGAAGAGTCTTATATGTCTGGAAATTGCTATCATGGTCCTGACAGCCTAGCAGGCCCAGGCCCAGTGATTTTTGGACATTTAAGACTCCTCACCCACTGTTCCCACAGGCTTCCCCAGGACTAAAGGGATCCTACAAACTGGGGCTGGTGGGGGGAAAATATTAGGCTTATGTGGCTTAACTTTACATAACTAGTGGATTTCAGCCTCTGAGTCAATAACCTTCCACGGTCCTGCTTGGGTATTGCAAACTCAGGACCATGTTTGATTTTTTTTTTTTTTACTTTTCTTGCTACCTTCAGATTTTCCTTACATTATTGTCCACTCTAGGCGAGTCATGTCTTCTCATAACATGTCAAAGAACAAGAGGCTCTGTTAAGCATTTTAGCTTCTAGTGAGAGCGCAGGGTTGATTTGAACCAGCACCTACTTACTGTTTTTCTGGGAGGTCCCAGTTATATCTAAAGCTACCCTCCAACATTACATTTCAAATAAATTTTGTTCACAGTTATCAAATATTCCATGCTCTTGGTCTTGATATTTAGTGATACATCTTCATTTCTGAATATCTGGTTCTTTCCCAGCTGCTCTTCTGATTTCTTGGGTGTGGTCTCCATTCCATCAATAATTGAACCAAGACATAGAAAATGGTTAACTACCACAGTTTATTTATTGTCTGAAAACAAAAATTAAAGTTACATTTTTCTTCCCTAGTCATTATTTTGGACTTCTTTATGTTAAACTGCAAACCTGCTTTTGCACTTTCTTCTTTAACCTTACCCAGCAGTTGTTTCAAGTCACTGTTGCTGTGATATGTAAGAATTTAAAATATGCATTATTAAATTATTGCCACAATTTTTCCTGCATTCCACTAGTTTTTCTGTTGAAAAATAAAGGCTCTACTCTGGAAGTGTACTTGAATCCTTTTGTACGGGGGTGGGCAAGCTATGTTCATTGCTTTTTATAAAATGTAATTCAGTTCTTTGCCCCAAGCTTCAGCTACTGGGAGCGCCATTCTCCCCAGAAAAAAGGTGCCTATGCCCTTGTGTGCCATCTTGTGCAGCAGACTTTTGGTGGCAGAGAAGCACTACAACGCCACCACCCTGAATTCTCTGTTGGGAGGGCAGATATGTATAGGCGACTTCCTGACCAGGTAAGGGGGCACTGAATCACTGGAGGCAAGTCACCCAAAGAACTTCATGACCAAATGGGAATTTGAACCCATCGCCCCCAATCTTCATCTAAAACACTTCAGCCCTCTTCTTTCCTGTGCCTTCCTGCTCTCCGGATTATTATAAGCATCGCCGTCTCCAATTTCACTCTAGGCAGAAGGAGCAGAACGAACCTCCTCCTTTCAGGCGCAATACAGATTAACCAAGGTCGACCTTTCCAATTCCATCATTAAGCCACAAGAATGATCGACGCTACCGGCTGGGCGCGCTTCATCAGGTGGCAGCTGAGAAGGGCGACTTCCCTTGAAAGCTAAATGCCTTTCGTGTCAAGGGGCAAACAGACCTTTAGATCAAGATAATGCGCTGCAAGGATTAAGTACCACGTGCCCCGATCGTCCATGCACGTGTGAATTAAACATGCGAACCAGGCCGGGTGCCGATAAAGATTCCACGCCAGCGAAGACCTTAAACACCCACTCACGCAAGATCAATGTCGGCTACCCCCTCCCGGCTCCTCCCATGGGGGCGGTGCCCTTTTCCTTGATTGGTTCCTCCGGGGAAGGGCTCTTCCGGGTGGGCGGCGATTTGTTCGCGCAGTTCGGAGTGTTTCGTCCGGGCAGGCTTTTTTGTGTCCTGGCTTGCTGGGCTTCTTCGCTCGGTCGCCATGGGGCTACTGACGCCCCTCGCCCTCTTGGCCTCCTTGGATCTGGTGCTTCAGTGGGGTCTGTGGGCGGCGGCGGCGGCGCTGCGCACCGAGAAGTTCTTCGATTTGGCGGGTGAGGGAGGAGGGAGTTGTTGCGGGAGGGCAGGAGCGTCCCTCCATGTTGGGCGACCCCGATTTTAGGACGCCCATGTGGCTGTTTCGGGGTGGGGGTGGGTGGGGACTTGTATGTTACTTCGACCCTGCAGTGGGGAGAAGGAGGAACGGAAAGACAACGGCGCCTTCTCGGTTGCCTTTGCTGCCCGCGGGTCTCTTTCCATATCTGGGGGGTGGTGGGATAATGATATAGCCCCCAAAGTTGGGTGGAAGTTACTTCTCGGACTACAAGTCCCAGCATCCTTTAGTCATCGCGGATTCTGTGAGTTCTAGCCCGAAGGATTTTCCCAATTGCGTCCGAACTGTCTTGGTGGGATAATATTAACTGATCAAAACAAGGCGTTTGCGAGGCGTTTCGTTCTTCCTTTTTTTGTTTTCTGCAGCGTGCTTGCAAGAAAACACCGCCGGGTGGATGCAGCGAAAGGGCGGCTGGGGCCCTCCCTGTCGCTACCATATTTCTCTCTACTTTGTTGAAAAATGAAACCGCGGCTCCGAAGCCTGTTGGGCTCCTCCGTTCCCCTATAACCCCCTCCCAGTCACCCCGAAAAGGACGGAAGGGTTTTGAGGACCTCGTTCATACGTTGCATTTGCTTGGTTAAATAAAAACCAACGTTGGTGCCTGTGGGGACCGGGGCCTTGTCAAGACGGAAAAATCTCATTAGTCTAAAAGGGGAAAAAAAGCAAAATACTGTATTGAAAAATCTAAGACTCCGCTCACCTCAGCTCCTGTGAGGGTTTCTGCATTAGGAAACCGTTTCATACAGATCGAAGTAATTAGGCCTGCTAACAGGATTCCTCCTCCCGCCATCATCTAAGAAGAGGAAAGTTAATCCCTTTGCTGTCTTTATGTTTTCAGAGTGTAGATGGGAGAGCACCAGAGCAGTGCAGAGAAAGAGGTAGCCATGGAAAGGCCAGGACGGATTCTTTTCCCACAGTGTGTGAACAGTGTATTGGGGCATGAGAACAGGTAGTTCCCCACACAATTTGGGCTTAGCAGTGGACCAGACTGACAGCTATCTCTCCGTCCCTCCCTCCCTCTTTGGTTTATTTGTGGCAGTGTGGAAAAAATAACTTCAGTGTGGGGAAAAAAATCACCTCTGCCACATAAGCTGCTGCACACAAACAGATTTTAAAGCTTTCAAATGAATTGTGACACAAGCTTATGTGGACCGCAGCCCATTTTATGGGGTGGGGCAGGAAGAGCACACTGCTCACTAGAAGCCACATGGAACAAAGTACAGTGGCCAATAGACTGTAAATGTATAGCTTTAAAATTGTTTTCAGCTCTGTCAGGTGTTTTGTCCCAGCTTTGGACAAAGCACAGCAGGGACCGACTCAAGATATTTTGCTGCCTGAGGTAAAGGAAAAGATTCTCCACTTCTCTCCCAGTTTCTAGCTCCAGATGTTGACTCAACACATATGTGAATCATTGACTTTGGTGGTGGGGAAGCAGGAGGCTAATTGAGGGATTGCTTGTCCAGAAAAGTTCACATTTTAAAAAGTTAAGTCTTTACGGTGCCACCATGTTTTTGCCTTTTTAAAAACTTTTTATTTCTGTTTTGCTTTTTCCTTTGAGGGATTGCAGGTCATTTTGCAAGAGGAAGAGGAAGGGCTGGCAACTGCTGTTCCTGCTTCCTCCATGCCACTTACATGGCATCTGCCACCTGAGGCAGCTGCCTCATTCTGCCTAATGGTAGCGCTGACCTCAGACCCCAGAACCGAAAGGCAGCAGAAGGTTGTATAGCCCCATCTTTAATAGTCACAGTGAGATCTGTGTCAAAAAGCCCCATTATTAAACTAGTTCTAGCTCCTGTCCTCTGAAGATGCCGGCCACAGAGACTGGCCAAACATTAGGAAGAAAAACCTCCAGAAGTCAGCCAAAACAGCCTGAAAAACCCACAACAACCATCAGATCCTGGCCATGAAAGCCTCCGAAAACACAAATTTAGCCTTGTTGGAGACATTTGGGGAAGGATCCTGCTGTGACATATTTTGAAGGGAAGGCTTCCAGAAGGAAGACGGAATATCCATATTTAAATAGTGCTAAATGATCAGCTAGTATTATTGATCATATGATGCAGCTCCAGAAGCAGAAAGGTCTTCCAGGTTTGCAAGACACAGGATGAATATCACATGCAACCAGAGATTAAACAAGAGATGGGGCGGACCCAAATCTATTTTGATTTGGGTTTCTGCCTTGAGCAAGGGTTTGGACTTGATGGCCTTGTAGGCACCTTCCAGCTCTATGATTCCATGACTACAGGCTGAAAATGAGAGATAGTGGAACCCCAGAGGTAATGCAGATGATTGTTTTTGCTACAAAACAATTGTTTTTAGGGTTCCTTCTCACTGCCCTGTGCCATGCCAGAAAGGTGTCATGGTCATGCTCTTGGTTTAAACTTCTGGTGCATCTCTCTCTCTCTTTCTCTCTCTAGGAAGTGGGACATTCATTTTGCTGGCACACCTGAGCCTCAGATGGGGCAACACACAGCATCCTCGGCAGCAAATCCAGACAACACTGGTAACCATTTGGGGCCTCAGGTGAGTTTCTAACCAATCGTATACATTGAAAGGAGATGAAAGTTTAGCTCAGGTTCCCAGTTGCTGCAAGCTTAAAAATATGGACTCCCAGGAGAGGGTGAGTTAGTGGCTATTAATCAATGCATGTTCCAGGAACTGGCTAATGATAGAGTTCTGTATAAAATCAAAGTGAATGTGGTATTTTATGATGGAGTTTTTACATCTTAGTCACTTCTCTTAACAGAACTGTTTCTTCTCTAGGAGTTGGGTTATGTTTATAGCCCCTATTATGTTCCCACATGGGACAGACTGTGTTTATGCCATGATTCTTTTTAAGCTCAATCTACATAATTCCACCTAATCAGTGTGGGTATACTGAGAAGGGTTTTTGGGATTGGGGTAATTTTCATTATTTTTCAGAAACACCTTTCTAGCCTTTTTAGTTGCAGAAGCATATCTCGTGTGTGAGCATTGCCTGTTGAAAACCAGACAGGTTGTTCTGTAAGATTTCTTGCTGGCATATTGAGTGTAGCACCTTAACAGGGTCATCTTTTAAGATTTTAAATAGTTCCACTGGAATGCCATCACCTCCACTGGCCTTGTTGTTAGCCATGCTTTCTAAGGCCCACTTGACTTCACTCTCCAGGATGTCTGGCTCAAGGTCAGCAACCACACTATCTGGGTTGTCCGGGTATATTTCTGATATAATTCCTCTGTGTATTCTTGCCATCTCTCCTTGATGTCTTCTGCGTCTGTGAGGTCCCTCCCATTTTTATCCGTTGTCATGTCCATCTTTGCACAAAATGTTCCTTTAATATCTCCAATTTTCTTGAACAGATATCTGGTTTTCCCCTTTCTATTATTTTCCTCTATATCTTTGCACTGTTCATTTAAGAAGGCCCTCTTGTCTCTCCTTGCTATTCTTTGGAAGTCTGCATTCAGTTTTCTGTAACTTTCCCTATCTCCCTTGGATTTTGTTTCCCTTCTTTTCTCTGCTATTTGTAAGGCCTCGTTGGACAGCCACTTTGATTTCTTGCATTTTCTTTTCTTTGGGATGGTTTTTGTTGCTGCCTCATGTATAATGTTACGAGCCTCTATCCAAAGTTCTTCAGGCACTCTGTCCACCAAATCTAGTTCCTTAAATCTGTTCTTCACTTCCACTGTGTATTCATATGGGGTTTGGTTTAGCTTATACAGTACCTGAGTGGCCCAGTGGGCTACTTTCCTACTTTCTTCAGTTTAAGCTTGAATTTTGCTGTAAGAAGCTGATGATCAGAACCACAAACAGCTCCAGGTCCTTTTGTAGTTCTTCATAATCCATTTTTATTCTCGTTATTTTTATAATATTAAAAATACAGACTAAATTATGCACAGTGAGATAATATTTGATCTGCTCAATATTTATAGGTTGTGGCAGTCATCCTTTCTTAAATAGACATTTTTTTTATTTTTAACCACACAAAACCTTTTCCCATGACTCATTTCAGCAAAAGTTTGTCCTGATGTTTTTAGCATTGGAAGAACAAAGCCACCAAAGAAGAAAGGAAAGATGTAGCAGTTCTGCTGAATGGTAATTCTAAAGAGGCAGCCGGTCCTAAATGCTGGTTGATATTCAGCAATGGTTTATAGGCTTATGTATAGAAACACACTTCGTTGCCAATGTGTTCTGTTGCATCTGCTGTTGTCAGGTTGGGGCTCTTCCTCTTCTTGCGGATCTTGACGGAGGGGCACGATAGACGATTTAACGGTGTAAGAGAGAATCCAGCCACCTTCTTTCTTTACTGGACAATGCAAGGTGAGGATATTGGACAATCAATATGGATGCAAAGATCTCACTTCCAGGAAGTGCTGACTGGAAGCTCGATCAGGTTCACACCCGGGTGATCTAGGACGTGGTTACACAGCTGATTTCTATTTGTTTCAATTATCATTGAAGAGCCTCGTGGCGCAGTGGTTAAAACGCTGTACTGCAGCTAAAACTGTGCTCACGACCTGGGGTTCAAATCCCAGGTAGCCGGCTCAAGGTTGACTCAGCCTTCCATCCTTCCGAGGTTGGTAAAATGAGTACCCAGCTTGCTGGGGGGGCAATGTGTAGCCTGTATAATTAAATTGTAAACCGCCCGGAGAGTGCTTGTAGCGCTATGGGGCGGTATATAAGTCCAATAAATAAATAAATAAATAAATCATTGGAGATGGGCACAGACTGCTACTTGGTTTCTTGGGCAAACAGCAGATCCACAGTTTGGCACCCTGCCACCTCTACTGGGGGCCTACTTGGTGGCAGCCCCCCCCCGCCTGCCTCCTCCGGGCACTGCCTCCGATAGGTACCCACTGGAAGATCAGCTGTAGAGGTGGGATGCGAACCACGCCAAACTGCCAAACCATCTCTAGTTCTGATGTATTTTAAATCAGTTTTCAGTCACATGGTTTTCATATTGCTGTGTATGTTCACTTTAAAAATTATTACTCCAATATAACGTAAGGGTTTAGCACTGCTTTGAGAAACTACACGTGAGTTTTTAAATCATTTCATTAACCAGCATGTTTGCAGACTGCGCAGTTTCCATTGTCGCTGATCCCAGCACATTGTCCATGATTGCAACCTTCTCTTTCCCGTTTGTTTTCAGGATTGTGCAGTATTTCTTCCATTTTCAGGCCTCCTTTGGAATGAGTGCCTTTTGCTCTCTTTTTTTTAAAAAGAATAAATTGTAAGTGACATGGCAACATAGTGAGATTACTTTGGAAACCTCTGACTGCTTACAGAGGCAGTTTTTAATACAACAGGGGTGTTCACATTGCCTGAAGCGATACATAAAGAATCGATTCCAAAAGTGTGTTAAATTAAAAAGCACCCGCTAGCCTTGTCAAACAACAACAACAAAAACACAACTCACTCTGAGGTTAAAAAAAAAAGTAGGCTTTACCATGTCATGTAGTTGAGATTTTTCAAATCAATTTTAATTAATCAAAACCCAATTCAAAAGCAGTTCTTTTTGTCAATGTAACCGTTCCCTTGCATGTAGTGGTGCTCATGCTATTTGCATCTGGCCTTTATTTGTAATGCCAGTGGGTCACCAAGAGTAGGCAAATTGTGGCCTGCCTAGATATGGTTGGACTGCAGCTCCCATTAGCCCTGGCCATTAGGAATGCTGGTTAGGGCTGGTGGGAATTACATTCCAACAACATACAGAGGGCCACAACGTGCCCATCCCTGTTCTCACCTTTGAAACCCTAATCTCACTTTCCCCAGCTACAAGATTGCATTTCCCATCAGTCCCAAGCAATACAGCCAGTGGTGAAGGATCATGGGAGTTGAAGTCCAATGCATTTGGTGGGCACTAACTTTGAAGATGCTGCCCTCAGTGGTTTACAGATGTGTTAATTTAGGACTTGCTTGTTCCAGGAGTCGAGACCATCCTTGTTCTTCAAACTACTTGGAGTTATTTGCCATGTGAACAGCAGAGAGTGGGGGCATTTTTGTGACAGTGCCACAACTCTTTAATGCTATTCCTACTGAGATACACTGAGATCCCCATTTGTGTATTCGTCTTCTTCAGATATGGAAGACATGTTTTCGATAAAATTCTAGCACATAGCTTTTTTAAACGTCTAACTAGTGTCATTTTATTTTATGTGTAACATATTTTAACCTAACTGCTATTGGTTTTTCTTAGCAAGAATTGCTGTATATCAGTAGTTCCCAATCTTGGGTCCCCAGATGTTCTTGGACTGCACCTCCCAGAAGTTGTCACCACTACCTGTGCTGGCCAGGATTTCTGAGAGCTGTAATCCAAGAATGTCTGGAGACCCAAGGTTGGGAACCACTGTTCTTTATCTTCTAACAATCTTTAGAACTGATATTATTATTATTATTATTATGGTAATGTATTGTATTTTATTGTGTTGTATTATTATAATTCTTATTGTAGGTTTTTTTGGTCAGTCTGCTCTAATCCACTCTGGTTACAATAGAAGATGGCACATTATTATCTTGGGTCAGAATCTTATTGCTCCCTTGTGCAAGCACAATGTTGTGTTATATGAGTAGCAGGATATTTCCAGATATTCTGCAAGGAAGAATCCAGTATGTTCTTGCACAAATGGATTGATCTTTGGTTTGTGCAACTGCAGGCTGGAGATCACTGAACATGGCTGGTAGAAAGTCCCACTGCATACATGGTTCCAAATGATTCTGAATGGTAAAATTGTTGTTCGAGAGCTTGGCTCCATATTTGCATGGGTGCACTTACGCCTGGCCGAAGCAGCTTTCATTGCTCCCTCCTGAAATGCTACACAGAGGGGTGAGAAAGCCTATGGAAAGGGCCATGGGGTGGCCAGGACATCCTGGAAAATCAGTGAGCCACCTGCAGGATCTAAGCCAGGGCTTCTCCTTCTGCCTAAAGTGTGCTCTTCTGCTCAGACACACCAATCTGGTCTTTCACAGAAGATCAATGGCTAGAAGCAGCTAAGAAGATAAACTCCAAAGTATATGAGTGAGGACCAGGGAAATCCTAGAGGCACAGGGTGCAGAGCAGGACACAGCAAAAAGAGGGTGGGTTTTTCCCAGGAAAGGTGGGTGGGGAGATCCTTTGTGCTACAGAAAGAGCAACGGTTCACCTTATAGAATTTAAATATCCTTGCTGAATCTTAGACAGCGAAAGGATTTTTCAGAAAAGGATACACGGAGCGCATGTGCCATCTAACCAGATCGAATAGCACTCGGGCCTTTAGGATGGCATTTTGTGATGCTTCCTGGTGTAGCTGTTCAGCTATAGGCTTGCAGTGTGATGTTGTGCAGGTCTACTCAGAAATCAGCCCCACAGAATTCAATGGGACTTGTTCTTGAGAAAGTGTGTAGGCTAGGATTGCAGTCTCAGCCTCTGGCATGTTATTTCTGTAGGCATCTGGGTGTTTGTAACCCTGCTCCCCACTCTGATTCTGAACCTGGAGAAACACGAGAAGCCTCTTGGATTTTGGGACTACCTCGGATGGAGCATGTGGGCCTTGGGGTTCATCACAGAGGCAGTAGCTGACCAACAGAAGTGGCACTACAGAAGCAATCCAGATAATGCGGTAAGTAATGGCGGTGAGGTTCTCTACTGTGTTGCAGTTGGCATTAATGAGTTCACTCACAAGAAGCCTTTTCTGTTTAACCGCAGATAAATCCATGCGCTGCATAGTAGTGGAATGGATTTGTACAAATTGATCCTTGGGGGCTTTTGTTTAAAGCTTTTGTTTTGCTTTTTTACAGATACTGATGTGGCTAATTGAAAACCTCTTACAACACAGGAAGGGAAGCCTGTGGTGCTAATTTGGCCCACAGAGTTTATCCCTATAGGTCTTGGGGAAGCCCTGCCCCCTGGGCTCACCTGAAGGAGAAAAGGGTGGGGGGAGAGGATTTACTTGAACAGGTTGCTCTTCAAGTTTCGGTTTGTGTGGAGCCCTCGTGTGCGTGTGATGCACAGAGACCATAAAGAAGAACCCTTGCTTTGTTCCTCATTAAACGCTACACTGAGGAGAAAGAGGAAATCACAGGCCACTAGAGCCTCATAGTTGGGCTACTGCTGTGAGGTATCTGCTTAGCTGAGAGGATCCAAGCACTTTAAAACTCTTGTGGTTCTCAGAAATCCTGGCCTCGCTGTGAAGGATTTGTAGAACCCTGAATGTCTGTCTGTTCCTTCAAGTAAGAGCCTTTTTCTTCAGGGATCATAAAATAAGGCATGTGGTAAGATTTTCTACCACATTCACTTATGCCTGTGGCTCTTTCCACCCTCACTGTGTATCCATTATTCACAATGAAGCATCCAGTCACTGAGAGTTTTATGTCAGTTTCTAGGAGTATACCGGTTTAAAGCATGCCTTACAAAGTAGCTTCATTGGCGGCATCGACATCATGTGCTGTCAAGTTGATTCCAGCTTATGGCAGCCCTCCCAGGGTTTTCTAGGTGTAAAGCACTCAGAAGTATTTTACCAGTCTTTCCTTCTAAGGGTGTTTTAAGGATTGTGCAGCATGCCCAAGACAAATCAGCTGCACAAGTTCAGGGTGATCTTGGCTGGCCCTTCTCTCAGGAGGCACTGTGGCAATTTGAACTCCTAGCACCCAGTTTTGGGGCCTGGTACTCCAGCCCACCGGCCTCTACTAAACCAGAAAGAAACGGAGACAAAGACACAACATATAATTTGTGGCAGAAGCAGTCGAAACGTCAATAGAAGAACTCTGACTTTGCTGATCCAACGTCCTTTGACAGTAACTTGCTATGCCAGCCCACTGGGGCACTCCAGTTGTCACTGGTGTACTGGTTTCATCTATAGCCAGCCTAGCCAATGGTGCAGGAAGATGGGAATTGTAGTCCTCCTTCATTTGGAGGGCTGCACATCTCGCACTCCCCTTTTAGAAAATTACTAGGAGACTGCATCTTTCTATTTCTATGGCCAAATGGGCTGCCTGTTCCCCAACAGAAGCGTATCCAATTATGACAAGTTCTTTTTATTTCAGTAGGACATTCTGGTAGGCAGAACTAAGTTAGGGGGCTCCTAGGCATGCAAACACAGGCATTGCGATTTAGCAACACTGGGCAATCCAGCTGGTAGAGAAGGTAACTTTGAAGTTGGTGTCACTATTATCGTAATTGTTATTATTATATAAGAATTGTGTAATAGTTGCCAATTAAATGTCATGGCAATCAGTAAAGAACCAAGAGGCTCAACAGGGGTGCTCAAAAGATCAAAAAGGAAAAGAGGCATGCTGGCAAATATAAGTACTGTACCTTGTAATTTGGTTGAATGAACAATGGACACACAGCAACACAATGAAAGTTAGCATAGAGACAGCCAGAGCAGCTTTCTTAAGATGAAGAAGATTTCGTAGAATGATGGAGTTGGAAGGGGCCTACTGAGCCCCCCACCCCCTGCTCAGTGCAGGAATCTCATAATATGCAACAAACATTTGGAAGTGGTTTTGACACACGGGACATTTTACAATGCTGTGTGGTCCCAGTGATGTTGTGTGGAATGCAATCACGGACAGTCGGTTTCTCTGCACAGGCAGCAGTGGGGAAATATACAGTCTTTTGCAATGTAGAGGTGAATTCCTGGACCCAGGATTTTTTCTTGGAGCAAGGGACTGGCCAGTGATGAAGTCTCAACATGAATGAATAGGCTAAGAAATCATAAAACACATAATGTGCAGAAAGATAGAACACTTAATGAAATTCTCCTGTGTGGGTTGAAGCAGAAAGTACAGATTGGTGCACCTGGTCATTAAAAATAAAAAAGAAAGGAAGCGCAGGAGGAACTTTCGCAGGAAGGAACCTGGGAAATAGGTGCAGATGCAGCACAGCATCCTTGTTTAGAGTTACTACATGTTAAGGCTGAATTGCTGTGATGTTGTCCAGCATCTGGCAGGAGAGCGATTTCATAAGCCTTCTATTTTATTTCCCCAGGGCAGGTTCATCCAGACCGGCTTGTGGGCGTACAGTCGCCACCCTAACTACCTTGGTGAGATCTTGCTGTGGACAGGACTTTTTCTCTCAGCTGCATCCGTTCTGCGTGGGTGGCAATTCCTCAGCATCATCTCGCCGCTGCTGGTGTGGTTCTTACTGAATTATGTCAGTGGGATCCCACTCCTGGAGAAAGCAGCCATGAAGAGATGGGGGAAGGAGGCGGCTTTCCAGGCCTACTTGCAGAAGACTCCTGTGTTGTGGCCTGTCAGCTGGAAGCAATAGCAGACAAGCATCGGGTGTCCTCCCCTCCACCCTGGTCCAGCCTCAGAGAGGCATGGCTTATAAGGCATGAACTGCAGAGAAATCATCTGAAATTACACTTCTCAAAACGTGCCGTTTGCGTTCGGCTGGCCCTTGTGTTCCTGTCTACTAGCGTGGCCTAGTTCCCAATGTGTGCTGAAAGCTTGGGCACACACGAGCGTGCAAAAATGGTTTGCTCAATGGAGGCTGCAGCTATCTAGCGCTCCAGCATGCAAAATGGGCCCTTCAGTCATCACTGCACCGGCACTAGATCCGTCACTGCCCTGGAAGAGAAAGATGTCTGGTATAAACCACTAATCTGAGATTAGAAGGCTGTGCTGGTCTTTTAACTTCCAATTACATAAAGTAGCTGGAAGGCTTTGCTCTCTTCCAGAGAAGTGGGTGCCCCTTGTGTCGCTGCCAGAGGCGTTAATCCCAGTAATCCCTGTGCACTGAGAAAAGGAGGCGATCACAACCAGTAAGTCCACCTTTTGTAGAAAGACCAGAACCTGCGGAATCAGGGTTAGCGGCAGATAACACTCCAGCTGTGACAGAACTGTACCGCCCGCTTCCAACTTCATGTAAGAGTTGCTGTTCCTTTTTGTATTTTTATGTAAAGCTGAGCTTGTAAATCCTCCTGCTTTGATAAAGCTATATTGTCTTCCTAATTAGGGCTGCTGCACCGGCTACAAATGCACTAAAATCTGTGTTGTGGCAGATACAGCATACTGCTGGAGGGAAAGTCTGTTGCAGTGGGGTCTCAGAAGACGACGACAACAACAACAAGAAGAAGACTTGTTACTGCTCACCAAACCCGGACGAGTTAGATCAAGGCTAGGTTTTAGTCCAAATATCTGTCTGTAAATTAGTGCAGTGAAAGTCACCGGCAGGGTCCATTTGTGAGAACAGAATGCCTTCGGAAGGTGTGTGATTATGCAAAACTGTGCTTTGATCTTCTGTGCTTCTCTGTTGTGGTCCTAGATATATAGCTCCTTACGTATGCAAGGGATAACACAGCTGCTCTTGCTGTGCACAAAGCAGTGTTAGAAAATAGTCGCCAGATGTTGTGGCAGGGCATTTCATGGTGCTTATTAAGAATCCAGCTACATGTTTGCCCTGGAGCTCCTACTATTCATGACATTGGCTCTCATGTGTCTGTTTGCTGTTCACTGTAGCCCATTCATACTTGATATATTCCAGTCTAAGTTAACTCTTTTGGGAAGAAAGGGGCCCCAACCTCTCTCAGGCCACCAACAGTTAATTGGGGAGGGAGAAAATTTTCTTGTACGGGGTAGCCTAAGGGTGGCTGCAATTTGTTCACATGACATTTTTCCTATCAACTTCTCCAGTGTCAAAATACACTATTTTCCTCCTCTTGCTTCATGATCATTATTAACAGCAACTCTCAAGATAAATGATTCCATTGGTGTAGGAAATCCCAAGGGTTTCTCTCCCCATGCGAGTTGCTTTATGCTGCTTTCCATCAATTTTCAGTCACCCTGATGGTATCAAGAATTGTTCTTGAGTTCTTTATCCTAATCTGCAGCTCTCTGCAAATTGAGATAGCTCCTTTCTGCAATTCTTGGCAGTATTTGAGCAAAGCAGTAAGAATTCCCAAAACAGATTCCCTTGAGAGCTCTCTTGCTCTGGGTCACAAAAGCTAGCTTTTTATTTCTCCCGTCTTCTTGCTAATCCTTTGATTAACCTTGAAGGCTTGTAAATGTGAATGCTCACCTTTGTTAGCATTCTAAGAGGCACTGTTCCTTTAAGGAGGAAATGCATTCAGGTAAGGTGGTATTGGGATGGAGTCGGAGAACTTTTCTTAAAACTGTCCAGGAACTCATGGGCCAAAATCCTCTTGCAGTTACACAAAAGGTATAATTTATAGTGGTGAATTGCTATATGTTAAGAAACATATGTAGGCATTATATATTCCGTAAAATGTCGAGACTGCATGCAAGAGATAATACCTATGGAAAGTTCTTATGGCAGTTTGTTGCTAAAAGTCACACTGCACAACATATAAGGAATGAAATTATGGGTTAGCAAAGGTGACAGTTAAATACAATATTTATATACTGCAGGTTTCAAAATACTGATTAACATTTCTTTCAGGCAGATGGCAATGGATCTCTGGGCTTAACTGAGCTCAGTCAGTCCAGTTATCTGAGAGAAATAAAATGATGCTATAAGTATTAACGGTGCTCTCTCAGTTAAGAAATATTCTGAAGACAAGCCAAGGGAGGAAATTTAGGTAGGTGGTCTTAGCATCTCTTAGAAAAGTTTAGTATATTTCGTGCATCCCTGTTCTGGGAAAAGACTGGGACAATTCAGAATCAGCCTCAGCATTTTCTGCACCCTCCTGCAGCTAATCAAATGCTTCCTCCCCATTCCCTGTAACACGTGGGTGATAGACCTCAGGAGAACCTAAAAAGAATTGTTGTTTAGTCGTTCAGTCGTGTCCAACTCTTTGTGACCCCATGGACAAGAGCATGCCAGGCCCTCCTGTCTTCCACTGCCTCCCGGAGTTGGGTCAAATTCATGTTGGTAGCTTCGATGACACTGTCCAACCATCTCATCCTCTGTTGTCCCCTTCTCCTTTTGCCTTCACACTTTCCCAACATCAGGAACTTTTCCAGGGAGTCTTCTCATGAGATGGCCAAAGTATTGAAGCCTCAGCTTCAGGATCTGTCCTTCTAGTGAGCACTCAGGGTTGATTTCCTTTAGAATGGATTGGTTTGTTCTCCTTGCAGTCCAGGGGACTCTCAAGAGTCTCCTCCAGCACCACAGGTCAAAAGCATCAATTCTTCGGCGGTCAGCCTTCTTTATGGTCCAGCTCTCTCTTCCATACATCACTACTGGAAAAACCATAGTTTTGACTATTCGGACCTTTGTCGGCAAGGTGATGTCTCTGCTTTTTAAGATGCTGTCTAGGTTTGTCATCGCTTTCCTCCCAAGAAGCAGGCATCTTTTAATTTCCTGGCTGCTGTCCCCATCTGCAGTGATCATGAAGCCCAAGAAAGTCACTGCCTCCATATCTTCCCCTTCTATTTGCCAAGAGGTGATGGGACCAGTGGCCATGATCTTAGCTTTTTTGATGTTGAGAGCTTCAGGCGATTTTTGGCTCTATCCTCTTTCACCCTCATTACGAGGTTCTTTAATTCCTCCTCAGTTTCTGCCATCAGAGTGGTATCATCTGCATATCTGAGGTTGTTGATATTTCTTCCGGCAATCTTAATTCCAGTTTGGGATTCCTCCAGTCCAGCCTTTCGCACGATGTATTCTGCATATAAGTTAAATAAACTCAGGGACAATATACAGCCTTGTCGTACTCCTTTCCCAATTTTGAAACAATCAGTTGTTCCATATCCAGTTGCTTCCTGTCCCACATATATGTTTCTCAGGAGATAGATAAGGTGGTCAGGCACTCCCATTTCTTTAAGGACTTGCCATAGTTTGCTGTGATCCACACAGTCAAAGGCTTTTGCATAGTCAATGAAGTAGAAGTAGATGTTTTTCTGGAACTCTGGCTTTCTCCATAATCCAGTGCATGTGAGTAATTTGGCCTCTAGTTCCTCTGCCCCTTCGAAATCCAACTTATACTTCTGGATGTTCTCGGTCCACATACTGCTGAAGCCTACCTTGTAGGATTTTGAGCATAACCTTGTTAGCGTGTGAAATGTGTGCAATTGTACGGTAGTTGGCGCATTCTTTGGCACTGCCCTTCTTTGGGATTGGGATGTAGACTGATCTTTTCCAATCCTCTGGCCACTGCTGAGTTTTCCAAACTTCCTGGCATATTGAGTGTAACACCTTAACAGTGTCATCTTTTAAGATTTTAAATAGTTCCACTGGAATGCCTCCACTGGCCTTGTTGTTAGCCAGGCTTTCTAAGGCCCACTTGACTTCACTCTCCAGGATGTCTGGCTCAAGGTCAGCAACCACACTATCTGGGTTGTCCGGGACATCCAGATCTTTCTGGTATAATTCCTCTGTGTATTCTTATCATCTCTTCTTGATGTCTTCTGCTTCTGTGAAGTCCCTACCATTTTCTCCTTTATCATGTCCATCTTTGCACAAAATGTTCATTTCATATTTCCAATTTTCTTGAACAGATCTCAGGTTTTTCCCTTTCTATTATTTTCCTCTATTTCTTTGCACTGTTCTGAAATAGAAAAGGTTCCTCCAAAACTACCTCAGACTTTGGCCATTTGTAGAGTCTTGCTGGGGAAGATTCCAGTGTGGCCAAAAGCTGTGGTTCCAACGTTGTGAGGCGAGTTTGCTGTGGCTCCAGACAACTCCTGGCAGAGGCAGTAAGAGCATGCAGTCTGTCTGGAAGATAAACCTGCCCAAGTGGGATTTTTTTTCCCGTACAAGGGAAAAGGACATCCATGCAGTGGGATTTGCCAAAGCTTATGGTCATAGATAGGCGTAGCTGCTGTTAGTTAATTTGCACAACCCTGTCTTCTCTGTTGAGCTACCAGCTGCTGGAGAAGTCTGCCAAGGTGGCTGCACTCTGAGCTGAATATACCATGTTAGCCACACACATCTGCCCTGCAGCTGAATTGCCCAGGGCCAGATAGCATTCAGGTATATTTCATCCATCTGCCTAATGTCTGTTTAGACACTTTCTGTCCCATCTTAATAGGTTGAATTTCTTTTTTAAAATAGCATCCTGAGACCCTAAAGCCTCTAGCTCTTTTCAGGTGATTTTTTTAATATGCCTTCCTGATATCCAAGGTATGCAAGGCCTTTTTTGCATGGTGTACTTGTTTTGGGGTAAAAAGAAGGAAGTGGGGCCTCCTGGCCTTGATGGAAGAGAGGTCCAGGCGAAGAATCAGTGACTCCATCTGGATTAGAGAGACACGTAGGCCTGGCTGAAAGTGCACCAAGTTCAGAAACTCTTGGACAGCAGAATAGGGAAGAAAAGTACTTTCCAGTGTGTTTTAGAGACACTTCCCGTAATGGTTCAAATGGCACTTTAGTGAGAAGATGAAGAACATCATGGAGATTCCAAAAGGGGAACCTCATCAACACAGGGGGGGGGGACTTTTAGAGATACTGTTTGATGTCCATATTTCCATCCGAAAGGTTTCCCATGTTGGATGGAAATATTGCCTTCAGGGCTGCTGCTATCAGACTTTCCAAAGTGTTGGTCACTGGACATTTCTCCACGCCCCTTTGCAGGAAACCTAGGATGGTGGCAACTGAGGCTTTCTGTGCTGGCCTGCCTTTCCTGTTGCATTGTTGATGGAATGCCCTCCATGTCAGATCATAGATTTTATTAGCAGGATCTCTGCAGCATGCCAGCGTGACGGTTACCCCGTGGGTACCCCTTGAGTGGGCCCTTGGTTATGAGAAGCCATAGCCTGTCCTGAGCCAACTCTAGAAGAGTTGGAAACCTGGCCCTTTATAGCCAGTGGAGATTTACTGGTATGAACCTTGCTTTTACCCTCCCAAGCAAGGCTATGCAGAAAGGTCTGTCACTGGGTTGAGTAGTGAAATGTTTCAGGGGAAGAAGGTGTGTCTTTGCCAAGTTCATAGGAAGCATGTTTTCTGCATCAAGCAGTATAATTGCATCCCTCCCTTTATTGTTACATTGTCGGTGCAGATCAGGATCTCCTGTCCTTGCATCACCTGAGAGAATTTAAGAAGGGCCAACTTGACAGCACTCAGTTGAAGCCAAATGATGCCATGGACCTGTTCCACCTGGGACCACTTGCCTAGTGCTACTAGTGCCCCTCGTAAGAGTGTTTCTCAGCCTCTACGGCTGGCATCTGGTGTAATTTGCACCTTTGGGATGGAGAAAAGACTTGCCTTGTAAGAGAGCTGGGGAGGCGTTAGTGCAGAGTATGTTGGGATAATAGCTATCTTGCATGCACTAACACTGGGCATGGAGAAGAGGAGGTGTTACAGCCTAATTGGATTGACCTTTGCCATTTACTTGATTGGTAAATTTCTTTCCAAGCTTCTGACATTAGAGGCAAACCCCCACCCTCTCTTCCTGTTGGTTTCCTTGCTTCCATTGTTGTTGTTGTTGTTGACAAGTCTTCATTTCTCTGTAAGCTTTCTCCAAGCGACAAGCATGGAGGGCCTCTGCATGCTATAGACTCAATTTCCTTTCCTAACTGTAACTATAGAGGGTAACTGAAAGTAAAGGTATCTTTTTCTACATTAATTTTTTCTAGAGTGATTTTATCAAAGTGCTACTTTGGGTGCAAAAAAAACCCCCTGCGGAGTGGGGGGCTGATGAGACTGAGCCGATCTCTCCACATCTCTGTAGTTTTTTTCTACCTTCTACTTTGTTAACTGGAGAGCATAAAGTAAAAAGAGTATAACAAAACAAAAAAATCCCCAGTAGAATCAACGTTCCAGTCATCTTGATTCCTAAGTGCATCCTCTCCATACATAGAAGAGAATACAAGGACTGTGACAGAGGTGTCCACTAACAGCATGGCACTTGTTATCTGCTACTAACATTGGCAGGAAGATTGAAAAAATCTCTTTAATCTGAGGATGATTTGCTCTGGAAGAAACAGACTTTTCCCGTGCCCTTGATTAATGCCATGGAGATGCTGAAAAAGGGAAACTGAAGGGGAAGAGACCTCTGGTAGGTCTTGCTCAGAGATACCTTCGCAGAAGTATCTAGATCTGTAAGATCCAGGCTTTGGACAGCCTTCCTCACAAGAGGCCCAAAAGGTGCAGGTTGGAACCATTTGGGGGAAGAAAATGCCCAATTTCTCAGGCTCTTTTCCCCTCGCCCATCCCCCACCCTCATCCAAGAGGTCTCCTGCACCCCAGACTGAGAGGAAGTCCTCTACTGATCCTTCTCCTCCTCCAAAGTAGGGAGATGAAAAGTCCTCCACCTCAAGTTAGGTGCTCAGAGGGATCTTAAGAGCCTGACTCGTTTTAAGCAGTCGGTCTGCTACTCACATTGTAAGAGTGGGTGTCTTTTAAAATACTGCTTGGCCTTACAGGCCCCTTCCATCTCACAGGACTGCTGGAATGGCAACAGTGTAGGGGGGGGGAGGACACATGCTGTTTCTTTCTCTCTCTCCTTAGGAAAGGGCAGAGGAGGAACAGGATGGAGGAGAATGAAGAGACGTGGGGGAAAAAGCCACTGGTGCCCATTAAGAGGCTGACGTGGTGAGGGGGAACAAATCCTTCCTGTGTCTTGAAGCTCCCCTCTCCCATCCTGTATCTGGATAATAAATGGAAGTGGCAGAAAAGACCACTCCTACCTATTTGGCCACAATGTTCCTTATTCCGGAATAAAACTGGGTGAAGGTCAAGCGGTGGCAGGTTGGCATACATTACTTGCCCTGACCTGTCATCCTGGTCCAACATGGAAGTCAAAAAGAATTTTTAAAAGGGGAGGGTGCACAGAGAGGTGAGCAAAAGGACTAGAAGATGGTTTTGTTTGTTTGAAGTCATAGAAAGAGTGGAGGAGACAAGAGAGTTTCCCATCAATGTGGAGGCAGGAAGTTGATTAGAGCTCCAGGTAGTCCTTACCATTAGAGAGAGCCAGGAGCTCAGAAGACTGGTTATGAGCACCCATCTATTAAGATGAATGGGAGAAACAACACACATCAAGGAAATCCTTCCCTCCCATAGGAAAGGCTTTGATTTTCTAAGTGGAAGGATATCCTCCTTCTCTGTACAATGGCCGAGCTATCTGTCCTGCTAGAAAGGGAAAGGTGTTCCTTGGTTCCCTTCGTTAACACTTAGCACCAAGTGTGAAAGTACTTTCTCATTTTCCAGTTTCTGTTGATGTGAAGAAAAATACAGATTTTCTACAATCCCCAATTCACCATTTCTGGTATCCTCTCTGTGAAGGTGATCGAGAGAGTGTGCCGTCCTCCGTTAAAAAGGAAGATGTAGAGGAAGGCGGATGTGTGGAAGGGGTGCTGATAGAACTGGACCAAACGGAGGTGGTGTCTGAGAGGGCTGAAGAGGTGTGTCTTGTGGAAGAAGGAGGGGAGGAGGTGGATCTAATTATGTGGGAGGAGATAAAAGAAGGAGGAGGCGCGCGGGACTTTAGAACTTGGACAGACTTAAACGTGGACAGACCAAGACACCGAGGGGTCCAGACTGAGCCCATTCTCGACCCAAGTCAAGCGTCTGGAGCAACATCGGGGTTCCCTAATCTGATGACCGGAGGGGGACTACTGCCGGATCCACCATTCCTGGGAGCCAAAGGCAGAGGTATTGAGCCCCTGGAATGGAAGGTTTCAGTTTTCCCCCTGAACTATCCTGGGGGAGGGAGACGTGTGATCCGGCCCGGGCCAGAATATCAGAAGAAACCTTTAGAGGGAGATTGGGCCCGCCACCCTTGCTGCGGCACGGTGTGTGCACTGAGGAGCGCGCCTTTGCGTCAGATGACAGACAGGGAGAAGTTTGGGCCAGCTCCCTTCTAGGCGAACAAACCGCGGTTCCTACTGTTCGTCCTAAGAAGTACCATTTGTTGAATGATCGGTTGTTGCAAGATCCGTTTGATCCTTTAGAGTTGGAAGCTGTTTACAATAAAGTGTTTAATAATGAACCCCGTGATGAGCCTCCGTGTCTGTTTCCCGCCTTCACCACAAGTGCCCCCCCCGCTGGAGAAGGACCTTCTTACACTGGCGCCCAACGTGGGGCGGGGGCGGTACCGAAGGCGGGAAAGGAAGAATGGCTGGGACTAAAAGAGACTATGGACCGGCAGGCGAAGTTAATAGAAAATCTGGTTGAACAACAAACGCTGATCGCGAGACAGATAAGGCGGCAAGGGCCAGAGGAAGAGAGAACGGAGAGACCAGCGGCAGCAGTAAGGGGGGGCTTGATAGCAGGGCCTGCCCCCATTCGTATGCAAAAGATGACAAGCTCTGATGATCCTGAGGCCTATTTGCATACCTTTGAGAGAGTGGCTGTAGCAGCTGGGTGGCCGAGAGAACAATGGACCCTTATTTTGATTCCATGCCTTACGGGGCTGTTGCAGGAAGTGGTGGATACTTTGAGCACACAAGAGGCCTCCCAATATGAGTCAGTAAAGAGGGCTATACTTCGAACATTGAATTTGACTGAAGAAACGTATCGGAAAAGACTGAGAGATCTAAAATGGAAGCCGGGTTCCCACCCCCGCACAGTGACGCAACGGATGAGGGCAAACGCGTTGAGATGGTTAAAACCTAATGGAGAAGACGGCGAGCGGGTAGTGGATTTGATTGTTATGGAGCAACTAGTACAGACGTTAGGAGCTGGCGCGAAAAACTGGATTCAACGAAACAACCCGAAGACGCTGGAGAAAGCAATTTCCTTATTGGAGGATTATAGTGTGACGGAGGAGGCTGCGAAAGAAGGCAACACCCCCTGGGCGGAGAAAGGCAAACCACGCGGTGGAGAGGCTTCGCTTTCGTTTTCTAATTCAAGCACACGGTCAGCAGTAGAGCCAAGCGGAACGCAGAAATTCAAAGGGAAGATGTTCGAACCCTTTGGATCTAAACCTGTGCGCCCGGTAACTGTGGATCAGCGGATTTATGCTCCTGGGACGGGATGGAGAGAGGGCAAGGACGGGCGCCCTATTTACACTCCCGGAGCAGGGGTACGCGAGAACAAAGAGGGGCGCCCTGTCTGCTTCGCCTGTGGGGTCCCTGGCCACGTGAGGAGGAATTGCCCGGGGGCCGACTGTTCGTGGGTGGGGCTGTATGACAAACCTTCCCCCCCTAAAGTGGATTCATCAGAGAGGTGGGAGGTAGAAGCCTGGGTGAATGGAGACAAGAAAAAGGCTTTGATAGACACAGGATGTGCCAAGACGTTAGTACGGGACCTTTTGGGACAGAAAAAAGAAGAGGGATTGACTGTTCGCTGCATACATGGGGATGTAAAGAAATATCAGACATTATGGGCCACTGTGAGGGTAGGGGCAGAAGAACGAAGGATGAATATAGGTGTGGTGCCGGGGTTATCGAGGGAAATGCTGCTGGGAAGAGATTGGGTCGGATCTAGAGATGTGGGGAAGATCAAGGAGGGATTGCAGGGAGAAATGTTGAAAGCTGAAGACCAGTCCGATTTTTTGCAGCGCGCCTCGCGGGAACAGATGCGATTGATGCAACAGGACGATGCATCGCTTCAAGAACCATTGCTAGCGGCTCAACCGGTGGGAACTGTGGTGAAGGGGCAAACGGGATGGGAGTTGGATAGGGGATTGTTGTATAGGGTGGAGGGAGACGGGGGGAAGAAGCTGGTGGTACCCCTGAAATGGCGAAGTAAGGTAATGGAACTGGCCCATGACGTACCCCTAGCTGGGCATTTGGCAGAGGAAAAAATGAAAGCACGAATTAGGCAAAGGTTTTGGTGGCCAGAGATGGAAAAGGAAGTTAGAGAGTATTGTGTCACCTGTCCACAATGTCAAAAAACGCAAAAGCGCCCAGCAAAGGGTGCTGAATTAATGCCAATGCCCCTCATGGATCACCCTTTTCAAAGAATTGGCCTTGACATAGTAGGACCTCTGGTTAAATCAGCAGGAGGTCATACCCACATTTTAGTGTTGGTGGATTATGCCACCCGATACCCGGAGGCAATCCCCTTAAGGTCCACCACGGCTAAGGTAATCGCGCGAGAGTTAATGCAGGTATTTACAAGACTAGGCTTCCCTAAAGAAGTCATAACAGATCAAGGGACCAACTTTATGAGTATTACACTGAAAGAGATGTGGCGCTTACTTGAAGTCAAACCTATTCACACCGCGGTCTATCATCCACAAACCAATGGCTTAGTGGAGCGTTTTAATAAAACACTAAAAGGCATGTTAAGGAAACTGGTTATGGAAAAACCTAGAAGGTGGCATGTATTAGTGGCACCCTTAATGTTCGCCATTAGGGAGGTACCACAAGCATCTACGGGCTTCTCTCCCTTCGAGTTAATGTACGGATGGAATCCCAGAGGCATACTGGATTTGGTGAAGGAAAAATGGGAAGAGGGCCAAGATGATGCTCAGATCACGGTACAGCATGTGATGGAAATGAGGGACCATTTGAGGACTGTTCTAAGTATTGCCAAAGATCATTTGGGAAACGCCCAAGAGGGACAAAAAAGAAGGTATGACCAAAGGGTAAAAGTTAGAGAATTCCACCCAGGCCAAAAAGTCTTGCTATTGATGCATTCCGAACAAGCTAAACTATTTGCCACGTGGCAAGGTCCCTACGAAGTGGTTAGGAAGGTAGGAGCGGTGGATTATGAAATATACATGCCGGATAAGACCAAAAAGAACGGGATTTTTCACGTCAATTTGTTGAAGGAATGGAAGGAAAGGGAAGCCCTGTGGGGGGAAGTAGGAGAGGAATTTGGTCCCGAAGTAAGTATGTGCCTAAGTAAAGACCTAAGGTTAGAGGTTGATGAAATTTTGGAAGAGGCCCAACAACTAGATGTGAGGAGATTGGAAAAGGAATTCGAAATGGTATTTTCAGGCATACCCGGGGAGACAAATCTCATTCAGCATGAAATTCATACACCCCCGGGGATGGTTGCTAGAATGGGGGATAGGACCTGGCCCTATCATTTGAGGGATACTATCAATGCTGAGGTAGCAGAGATGGAAAAATTAGGCATCATAGAACCATCCCGCAGCCCTTGGCGAAGCTACCCCGTACTAGTTCCTAAGCCAGATGGGCAAGTTAGGGTATGTATTGATTTCAGGCGCCTTAACGAAATTTCTAAATTTGATGCCTACCCAATGCCAAAAGTGGATGACCTCTTGGAGAGGCTGGGGGGGGGGCGTCTACCTGACCTCGCTGGACCTCACTAAAGGTTACTGGCAAATTCCAGTAAGGAAGGAAGACCAGGAGAAAACCGCCTTTGTCACCCCCAAGGGGCTGTTCCATTTTTAAAAAATGCCCTTTGGGCTACATGGAGCAGCCGCGACTTTCCAGAGGCTTATGGACCGTGTGTTGGAACCGGTAAAGGATTTCGCGGGTGCTTACATTGACGATATTTTGATATACAGCAAAACTTGGGAGGAACACATTGACCACCTTAGGAGAGTCTTGAGGGAAATCGAGAAAGCCGGGCTAAAAGTTAATCCTTCCAAGTGCAAAGTAGCTAGGAAGGGGGTCAAGTTTTTGGGGTTCCGAATAGAGGGAGGAAAGATTCAACCAGTGTCTGACAAAGTAGACAAAGTAGTGTCATGGACAGTTCCGCGGGATAAGAAAGAAGTCCAACAATTCCTAGGACTGGCTGGTTATTATAGGCAATTTGTGCCACACTTTGCAGAAGTAGCTGCCCCTCTCACCGACTTAACCCGCAAAAGGAAGAAGAGCCGAATAGATTGGGGTCCACCGGAACAGAAAGCCTTTGAGGAGTTAAAAGGGGTATTGTCATCTTTGCCTAGTCGCTTCGCTCCTGATTTTTCTATTCCCTTTATATTGCAAACGGATGCTTCGGACAGAGGCCTAGGTGCAGTACTATCTCAGAAGAAGGAAGAGGTAGAGTACCCCATAATGTATCTGAGTAAAAAGTTGAGCGACCGGGAGAGGAAGTATGCCACCATAGAAAAAGAGGCGCTGGCAGTCAAATGGGCCGTTCAGGCCTTAAGATACTACTTGTTAGGAGCTCCCTTCATTTTAGTGACGGATCATGCCCCTTTACAGTGGCTGAACCGAATGAAGGATACCAACCCTAGACTTACCAGGTGGTATCTAAGCTTACAACCCTATTCTTTTCAAGTGCAGTATAAAAAGGGGACAGCCCATTCTAATGCGGACTATTTCTCTCGACAGGACAGAGGGGAGCCCGAACTGGAGTCGAGGACGGCCCACTCGGAAGGGGGGGCGTGTGAAGGTGATCGAGAGAGTGTGCCGTCCTCCGTTAAAAAGGAAGATGTAGAGGAAGGCGGATGTGTGGAAGGGGTGCTGATAGAACTGGACCAAACGGAGGTGGTGTCTGAGAGGGCTGAAGAGGTGTGTCTTGTGGAAGAAGGAGGGGAGGAGGTGGATCTAATTATGTGGGAGGAGATAAAAGAAGGAGGAGGCGCGCGGGACTTTAGAACTTGGACAGACTTAAACGTGGACAGACCAAGACACCGAGGGGTCCAGACTGAGCCCATTCTCGACCCAAGTCAAGCGTCTGGAGCAACATCGGGGTTCCCTAATCTGATGACCGGAGGGGGACTACTGCCGGATCCACCATTCCTGGGAGCCAAAGGCAGAGGTATTGAGCCCCTGGAATGGAAGGTTTCAGTTTTCCCCCTGAACTATCCTGGGGGAGGGAGACGTGTGATCCGGCCCGGGCCAGAATATCAGAAGAAACCTTTAGAGGGAGATTGGGCCCGCCACCCTTGCTGCGGCACGGTGTGTGCACTGAGGAGCGCGCCTTTGCGTCAGATGACAGACAGGGAGAAGTTTGGGCCAGCTCCCTTCTAGGCGAACAAACCGCGGTTCCTACTGTTCGTCCTAAGAAGTACCATTTGTTGAATGATCGGTTGTTGCAAGATCCGTTTGATCCTTTAGAGTTGGAAGCTGTTTACAATAAAGTGTTTAATAATGAACCCCGTGATGAGCCTCCGTGTCTGTTTCCCGCCTTCACCACAAGTGCCCCCCCCGCTGGAGAAGGACCTTCTTACACTCTCTTATTTTCAAGAACAATGCCATGAAGAATCAATAAGGAAACGCCATGATCGGTATCTGATTGAGAAATACAAAACACAAAAGGCAGTAGCATAGGTGCATCAGTTTCGCAGTTGCATGCCTCTGTGGCTGATCCTGCAACCAGTGTAAGAACAAACAGTTGAATGGGGGCTTCTCAGGATGTTTGTAGGGTTTCCCTATGTTTCTGCGGCAGGATACTAGCTAAAATGTTCACTTTCACAACAGATTGCAGCCTTACAAAGACTGGGGTACAATCAAGTACTGAAAATATTCTTCTGATAGCCACCACTTCATATTCAATAGACCACAAAACAATATTGATCATGTTAAAATTTACTTTAGACAGCCTATACCACAATACAAAATACTCCTGAGAAAGGGAGAGCAGTTTTTACAGAAATGGGAGAATGAACTCTGTGGGAAGAATGACTGTTGCCACTATATTTCAAATGATACATTCAAATTCAGCATTGACCCAGAGTGGCCCACTGAAACCTATGTTGGCAGAAGGATTTAGGAAAGGTATAAATAGACACATAAAATGAGATTGCTATGGTAGCAACATTTAGAGTACCCCCAGCACTAAATGTACATTGACTAGAAAACTAGGTAATTAAAATAAGGTTTCAGAAGATGCAAGATGAACATGGCTATACAGGTAGGTTGTTCATTAATGATGATGACACTGTCCTCTGGCATTGAGTTTCAGCCTGTGTACACTAATGAGACACTGGTGTTCCATTTTTCACATGGCCAAGTTCTGAGTGTACACAACTTCTTTTTGAAGTCATTTGTTTCACTAAATATAATTAACCAGAAGAGTACAAGTGCGGTTTCATCACACACGATTTCCCAATACAATGGATCGACACTCATTTCCTCGAAGGATTATAGCTGTTTCTCTGAAATGAGCAGGATTACTGCTGGTGCAAAATCATTCCCTTCTCTCCAGCAACAACACACAAATGAAACAATAATGGGGTTTTTTGAACAGATGGAAGCAGCTTCTGAGCTACAAAAACCTTCAAAAATGATCATCTCCTTGCAGTTTTCCTACTAACATGCTGAGTAGGTTCTGCAAGTTATTCCCCTACAATAAATGTGATAATGACACTGAATACTTTACATTGCACAGTAAAATTCAGATAAAAGTTCAGCTAAACTAAGAACAGATGTATACAACTGATACTGGTGCTCAGTACTGCTGGGAATAGTGAAGGGGCAGCCTAGGACTTTATTGTAGCTGTTCATAAGTAAGTAGATGTTCAGAACTGAAGCATACTTCATTTCAGCAGTGGAGAAGCAAAGAAGTTGCCCTGGCGTCCAAGACCAGTTGTAGACTTGCTTTTGCTCCCAAACCTAGGTAAGAAATGGAAAAGGTTAGATCAAAGTTTTCCCACTGAGTACTAATATTTGCTTTGCTGATGACTATCGCTCTTTACCACTAAATGGTTCATTATATATTAATCAGACAGAAGGTGTTCCCTACAGATTCTACTGCCAGAGTGGCTAGGTACAAAGGATAGGTAACAGCCCAAAATGCCAAGGTTAGTGCAGGTAAGTTTATAATCTTTAAACATATTCCCTTTCTTTCTTACCCCCACCCATCCTACTGAACCTCATGTTGCCAGCATTCCTAAGTACACTGCAGTCTTTTGAAGTTACATTTACACACGGTTGGTCACTTGGAAACTGGAACATTAGCATTCTGCATTCTTCACCTTTTACTAGCTTCAGCAAAAGTGGCTAGAGGAAGAGGCAAACAAGGAGGCTCCTGTAGTATACAGTATCATGTTCGGGGATTACACCCAGAGCAAATAGCACAGCTTGCCTGGGAAGAGTCTGTGTTTAAAGAGAAAACTGATATAGGAGGCCCATATATGTCTCACAAGAAGACAGACGCATCCATTTATGCTGAAGGTAAGTAGCGCTTGTTTCAAACTCAATTTCAATTCATTTCCACACAAATTTCCTCCGGAACCTTCATCCTCTGAGTGTGGATTAACTATTCCATTTGTTCCACAATATCCCATCTTGTCTCATCAGATTTCAAAGTACTCCCCAGCTCAGTTATTATATAGTTTGAAATGAGTCACAGAATGCTTGAGCCCCAACACTCACTGCCTTATTACCCAGCTAAATTTGACTGCTAGGGGGCCTGAAGGACTCAAGCAAAGGGTAAAGGGAAATTTGTTGGTTCCTGAGACTAAAGAAACAAGCCACCCAACTTACTTAGGTGTTGTTCTGCCAAATGTCGATTTCATCTTCTGCGACAAAGAACTGCTTGAAGAAGTCTTCACCAGCTGCTGCTCTGGAGTGGTGACTGGTCCCAACATGCTCACTTTGCAACAAGACAACACAGGCATCACACTGTTGTTTCCACACCTTACTCAGAACACCAAATAGCTCCAACCTTAGCGATATAATTTCGAACAGCATAAGGAGCAGGTATTCATTATTTAACCTCATGTATGAAGTGGACATAAGAATATCATGAAGTGGCATTTTGCACTGCATTTCATGAAACAGTGGAGCCGCGCTTCCTCCAGGTTGGAAAAAAGAATTAAACCCCAATTGCACATGTAGCCTACTATTCAGATTCAGCAATTTGCTTCCTCATACCATCGTTCCCATGCATGCTTTCTTCCCAGAATTTTAGATCATGCAAACAAGGAAACAATTTACAGTATACTAATTCAAATAGCACAACGTACTTTACTAGTAAAATGTAAGGAATTGGAAATTAGGAGAAATATGGGTTAACCCTAACACCAATCATCAAAAGACTCACTGCTGTACTGAATTGCATTATATGATGGCCAAAGGACCCACTTCCTATCACTGGTTTTCAACAGGCAGACAAAGGCACAAAAGGAGTGCGCTTCCACTACCATATTATAATGGAGAGGAAGATGAATTTGACATGGGTTACTCTTTCTGGCAACCACATATTTTATGGCATAGCTGCTTGCTATCTGTATCTGTTTTGCTGCCAATACAGTGGTGCCCGCATAACGAGCGATTCGTTTAACGACGAATCCGCATAGCGATGTGTTTTTTGCGATCGCATTGTGATGTTTCTATTGGTAAAACATCGCTTTGCGATGATCGGTAAGCGTTTCGCTTACCAATTTTCGCATAGCGATGTTTTTTTAACAGCTGATCGGCGGTTCCAAAATGGCCGCTGGGTAAAGAAAATGGCCGGCCGCTGTTTTCGCGCCCTTTCCTCACTTACCGGGCAGCGAAAATGGCGGCCGCATGGAGGATTTCCGCATAATGGTGAGTTTTTTCCCCGTAGGAACACATTAAACGTGTTTTAATGCGTTCCTATGGGCTTTTTTGCCCCGCATAGTGACGAATCCACATAGTGACGATTTTTTCGGAACGGATTATCGTCGCTATGCGGGGCACCACTGTATACTGTTTAGGATGGTGCAATCTCAACTAGAGATGGGGGCATTCGTATACGAATATCCCCATACAGGTGGCGTTAATGAGGGTCCAGCCCCATGGGGCCGGACAGTCGACTCACCGATCCACCGCGGATGCGGGTGGTGCGATTCTACCAGTGGCTGCGCAGGGTGCAATCCACTTGCCACTCTTCAACATTGCAGCGAGGCTTGTCCTACCGCCTCCTGCCAGGAGTGGTGAGCGGATAGTGTACTGCGGACCCATTGGTAGAATCGTGCTGTCTGCATCTGCGGTGGATCAGTGAATGCCCCGTCCGGCCCCATAGGGCTGGACCCTCGTTAATGCCACCTGTGTGGGGATATTCATACACAAATACCCCCATCTTTAATCGCAACTTTTAGCACCAAACAGATGACCAAGAAAAAGTGAAGAAAGGGAGTTTCAAAATAGACATGAACTGGATTAAAAAATGACATGTTGAAGTGCAACAGCCTGAATTAAGATTAGAACCAGCACCTGGCATTAAAAAACAGGTGTGAAAAAGCAGACTCCTTGTCAAAAGAACTGGGTTTCAGCTAGTGCATTTATAGTATAATTACTAGTGATTTCAAATAAAGGGCATAATTACCTTTAACATCTGGTGTGCAAGGGGTGGAGTACGCATTTGAGTTTTCAATTATATGTCCAGGCTCAATGTTTTCCTGCTCCACCATCATGAACTGAGTCCAGTATTCTGTAGGCAAGCAGATTAACCGCTCCACAACCTAAAGAATCACATGACATAAGTGACTAAACTCTACTTTGGAAAGTCAGAGTATACTGTCAGTACAAATGGATGCTGTGTTGTCCTTGCTCACTCTACTGGCCTACCTTAGGTTGTCTCTTTGTGTCTTGCAGTAGGGTCATGGGATCAGGATCTGGCACAGCATGGCCAACAATTGTAGGTCCAAAGACTTTGGCTAGGTTAGAAATATCCATTTTGGTATCTGGACTTTGAGCCACTCTAGATAACATAGAGAGATCTGAGATAGTACTGATGCAGTGAAACATTTCCTCACACATTTGCCATTTTTGGCTTATCAGGTATTCAGGATTTAGTTTGTGCTGCCGCTAAATGCTACAGCAGGGGTTGGCCACTCCAGATGTTGTTGGCATCATAGCCAATGGTGAGGCATTGTGGGAGGTGAAGTCTGAAAACATCTGGAGGCCCATAATTGCCTACCCTTCCACTAAAAGCAGTGTTCCCCAACTTTGGGCCCCTGGAAATTCTTGGATGACAATTCCCAGAAATCCTAGCCAGCACAGCTAGTGGTGAAGGCATCATGGGGTTTCAGTCCAAGAACATCTGAGGACCCAAGATTGGGAACTACTGCACCAGAGCCTGAAAAAAATGGAATCTCTCTTATATTTCCTCCTCAAAAAGATACAACCAAACTGTACTCACCGCTGAAGATGTAACATGAGAAAAGCCAGAGTATCCCTGTTAGCCTGAGGGAGCTCCCCAATGGTTTGATATATGGCTGCCACACTATTATCCTCATCCATTATTTCTATAAACAAAAACAGAGAAAATGTGTTTCTGTAACCACTTTCAACATACAGTGGTGCCTCGCTTAACGAGCGCACCTTATAACGATTAAATCGCATAGCGATCCGTTTTTTCGGATCGCTAATGCGATCGCACAACGTTTTTCCCATAGGGAAAAATTCGCTTTGCGAAGACCGGTAAGCGTTTCGCTTACCGATCTTCGCAAAACGACCCCCGCCGATCAGCTGTTCGGCGGCCAAAATGGCCGCCGGAAGCCGGGAAATGGCCTAAAATGGCTGCCCGCAGCGTTTTCGCGCCCTCGTTAAGCGAGGCGAGGGCGCGAAAATGGCTGCCGGCCATTACGAAGCTTCGTTAAACGGTGAGTATTTGGCCCATTTGGAACGCATTAAACCATGTTTAATGCGTTCTAATGGGCTTTTCTGTACCGTTTAACGATGAGACTTCATTAAAACAGAGAGCAAGTGTTCTGATCCATTTTACGGGCTAGCAGTACATTATCAACTCTGCATCAGTTAAGTGTTACTTAATATTCTATGACACACAGTCAATAAGCTGCCGGACTCCGTATTTACAAAGGGAAAGTTAATTTAATTAGACAATGTCTTTGGAGCTTCTCAGTGTACAGGAAATGAGACATGGGGCACAGTAAAATCATCTGCTACATGATACAGTTTTCAATATGAAACAACGGAATAGATGTATGGGGGGGGGGAGTAAAAAATCATGACACTTCCCAATATGGGCAATGCTCCCTTCCTGTAACCTACATGTTTTTTTGTTCCTCTTTGGAATTTGTAAGAGTAGTTATCAGGGATAAGTGTGCTCACAGCAACACAATTTATGCTCTTCCTAATCAACTAGGTATTAAGGGTTCATATTTTTATCTATTACACATAACAGTGATAGAATATTTACCAAATAGTGATCAAACTGGAAAAGAATTATGCTCTACAAGAAGCAGCAGTGAGTTATTTGAAAAATAGATATCATCCCTTTGGGTGGTACAAAGCCATTGAGAAGAGGTTTTTAATACAGTAATAATAGCTTTATGTTATATATTCTTCAGCCTCTGTGGCATTGTTGAATTTTCATTCAAAGAACTCGGAAGATAAGAATACAAGGCAGAAGACGGTGGCCATTATCTTCTTTGTTCAGTCTCTTAACAGCAGGGGATCAAATTAGTAGCTATTTCCCCCATTTCAGACAGAAGTACATCATATGGTGAAAAACTCAAAATTACTGTTGTATCAGTTTATTGGCTGTAAGGAGGCCAAAGCTTTCATTTACCACATTGGTCACCACCTGCACATAATCTTCCATTTTGCTTACCAGCAGCCTCCATAAAAGGCTTGTTAAGACGGAAGGTGAGGAGAGGCTCCTTAAGGTTGCGGAGGAAGTCTTTCAGAAGGCCACATATAGCATGGATGTCTTCCACCTTGATCAGCAGGGGCAGAGTTTTCCCTCGAAGGAACTTTTCTTTCAGGTCTTTTACTGTGCGGTCACAGCCAGAAATACGGTAGAGGCCTGTCTATTGAAAGAGTTATCTTGTGAAATTATATCCCAAACACATTTATTAAAAAATCTGTTGGCTTCCCCCAAAATACCCACTTCCTACTTAGAATGATAGGCATAATCACTGTACATGAAATTTAGACAGAAGCTGTGTGCATTTTCAAATACAGATTGTACAACACCTCACCCCACAGCAGCAACTAGATGGTGAGCTAGGTAATTTTCTGGGGGATATATATTCACCCTCCCCTGTTATGGTGGCACCACAAAAGAAAGAGCAAGATACCACGAGTCGAACATAGAAGTAGTAGCAGCAAAAATCTTTTTAAAAAAAAAAAGTTCGTGGACAAGGCATGGAGAAACAATTCATCAAGGTGTGTGGGCCCTGGCTGTCTTCTTTATTGTGAAAAAAATTATGATGTCCTATTCCCACTTAAATTTAGCAGTGCAGCAGCATCAGAGGCTGCATGTGGCCTGCCTATTCTCCTGTTTGAAAAAATTCCACAACCAAGGTCCGCACCTTACAAATCACGCTTACCTCATGCAGTCCTCGCTGTTCTATTTCGTTCACACAGTGAACTACAATGGAAGGGATCATTGGTGGTGTCAGAGGTACAAAATCCACAAGAGCTCCCTGAAAACAGGAACATAGTGATTTTTATTTTGGGCTTACAGAAGGAGATGTAGGAGAAATGAGATATTTGACAATGAACTATCCAGAGAATAGTTGTCTGGAGAGCTCCAGAGAACTATCTCTGGATAGTTCTGCATAATTTCATTACCAAAAAAAAAAACAAAAAAAAAAACATTTAAGCAAATTTTGCTTCCCACTATCCCATTCTAAAGCTCAAGTAAGACACAACTGTCTTACGGAGAGCAGCCAAAACATGGAGAAAATAATGCAGCATTAATGTCCTCAATGATTCAAAATCAGTTGCATTAAAAATGCTTGAAAAAAACTTCAGTCTCTAAATAGTGTAAAATGATGTGTACAGTAATAGTACAACATTAACAAGAAAGGCTACAGTATTAAAACACAAAATATGCATTCCCCACCTTGCCCCATGTGAAGCTGAACATATGACACATACCTCAGCAAAGGAGAGCTAAAACTGTTGTACAGTTATGTACAGCTCTCTTCAGATATGTATGCTTAAAATTAATAGTGTTCCTTCAGGAGTAGTCTTTTTTGTTAAATACTGTACAAGGGAATAGTATGACATTCTCTTTATTACTGCAAATATTCTAATAAAAGAATTTCTACATAAATGCTTGAATATAACATTTGAACCAAACATGCTAAATCAGTTAACATAGAGCACTGGAAAATTCCAATTCTAATTTTTCCAGAAAACCTGTATCACTGGACCTCCAAAATGTCCTATTATCAACAGTGCTACTCAGCTTGACCAAACTGAAAACGGTGGCTTCCTTTAATGAGCCAATCCGTGTCTTATTTATGTTTAGGCACTTTTTATTCTAGGGAGGGTCAGTCTTGTTTTGTCAGGCAGAATACACCTTCTCCACCTTCCAATTATGTGGTCCATTTGATTATCAACTGGTGATGTCCATATGTACAGTCACCTGTTTTATTATATTGGTTCATTGCAGAAAAATAGCATAAAGCTTAATAGGAAATAAAAAGCTCAAGTTTTTTTGTAGACCACAGACTAGAGACCATCTGAAAATTCCAGGGTAAGAGAATGTTTATTTTAAACACTGTGGCCAAAATCCTGGTGCTTAGCATAACGAATCACAGTGTGAGTAGGCCCATTTGATTCAATGGAACTTATGGAGTTGATTTACAAAATCCCCACTGATTCAAGTGGCCTACTCTAGTGCAATTTACTATACCAATCAACAGGATTTTGGCCCATATGTGTATCTTTTTACACAGAAACTGATAAATTCATTTAACAGTTACATCAGCAGCAGCCCTTGAAAGCCAAGCAGTATCCTCAAAATACTGTTGCAAATTTTAGCACAAAAGGAATCTTCTGCGGAAGGAATTTAGCACAAATGATTACATTGCCCTCCATGCTCTATTTCACCCACTTAAATCTCATTCGCTAGCTATCAAAGAAAATTGTGCAACATCATATCACTGAAGGTGTCTCATCTTATCCGAAGCATACCTCTCCAATTCTGACAGGAGTGCCTGCTAAGGTAGGTATGCAGGGCAGGGGGCAGCGCTCTCGACATTCTGGGTGCGTCACTACCCGGCAGTCTCGGCACTTCAGTGACAGCTTCCCAAACTTTATGCGCTTGCCGCAAGGAACACATGATTCGGGTTTAATAACCTGGGGAAAGAGCATGTGTGTAAAACCTAGAATGTGGCTTAATAAGCATATAATACATAAGCATAAGTGCTGAAATATAGTCTAGATGAAAATAGATAGAATTGCTACTTTATTCCTTTGCTTTTATCCTGGGTAAAGGTTCCTCTTGACACTTAGTCCACTTGTGTCTGACTCTAGCGTGCGGTGCTTATCCCCGTCTCCAAGCCACAGAGCCAGAATTTGTCCGAAGACAGTTTCCATGGTCACGTGGCCAGCGCAACTAGACACAGAACGCTGTTACCTTCCCACCATGGTGGTACCTATTTACTTGTATTTATATGCTCTCGAACTGCTAGGCTGGCAGGAGCTGGGACAAGCGACGGGAGCTCAGTCCATCGTGTGGATTCAATCTTACGACTGCTGGTCTTCCGACCTTGCAGCACAGAGGCTTCTGCAGTTTAACCTGCAACACCGCCACGTCCCTTGCTTTTATCTTACCACTCAGCTAAAAGGCTCTCAAAACAGCTATCTCAAAACAATGGAAAGTTAATGTTAATTTTAAAAACATTAAAATCACTGGGAAGAAATCCCAGATAATAAACCATAATGGCAACCTTAGCAAGTGATCAAAGTGTCTTCAAGAACATACGTTTTAACCAGCTTCCTACTCCATGTCAAGCTCATCTCTGGTTGCGGTACTAAGCCACCTTACAATACACATCTTAGTTACCACTGTAGACTATTAGAACAGAATTACACTTTGACAAAATGTGTGCAAAACGTAATAATTAAAAGACAGTTTTTTATAAGGCCCAATTGAATAAACAAACCAGGGTTAAGGACTGGCTGCAAACTGAGATGTGAAGTCTGTGAATTATGGTTAAGCATCTCTACCACGCAGATCATGGTTAAAGAAGTCCCACCCCATATCCATTCTGTCTGAAAACTGTGAAAGAGAATTTGCCGATGCTTCCCCAGACATGCCCTTCTGGGCTGGACCTCACCAACTATGCTATGGTTTTCTACATATTTGACATCTTAACCAATTTTAAAACAGCTAAGATTAAATGTTTGCACTCAACCAAAAAGAATATCTGCTCAAAAAGCCCTGTTCCAGCTCTCCTCATTCCAAAGACGCTGGTACTGAAAACAAAGTCCCAGCTAAAGTTCTCCAGAGTCACAGGCTATGAGAGGGCAGTTCTCATCCCGGAATTAAAGCAAAGGTTAAAATCAGGCCCTGAGATTGGTAACCTGCTCGGTACCAATTAAAAATAAATAAATAAATGAAAACACTGCCCCAAAACACAAAGGAATCATATAAGCTGACTGCTTGCTCACCGTTTTTGAGACAAATTCATGAAGTCTCATCCCAGTGTTCCCAGGAGTGCTAAATCCATCTGTTTCAGATTTACATTCCAGTTGCCTGCTTCCCAGGTTTGAATCACTGTTCCAAGGCTGTAGAATGGCTTGAGTGGAGGCAAAGAGACACTCATTTTGTGCATTCTGTTTCTAAGAACAAGTTTCAGATTGGCAGTAGTGGCCACCAGTTTAAATGAGTGAAGCTAGCGTTTCTCAGCATGGACGTTACAATTATTATTTGCAGTAGCAACCTAATGTAGCTGGAAAAAGGAGTTTCAGGATGTCTAACTAAGCCCCTCCACTTATAGTTTCTGAATTAAAATAACAAAGGCTTGACTTTAAGAAAAAAGCAAGGTGTTACTTTTGGATCCTTTTCTCAGCAAAGAATCTGAAGACTTGAGAGGGATATTTAGCAGGCAGCTTTCAGGGTACCTCCTTAATCCTTGTTAAAGTAGAAATAGAAACAGATGTGTATAAAGGATTTAGGCAGGTCAGATTAAATATTTCAGCAATTTATTTCCCCCTCTTTCATTTTATAAATAATGACAAGGAGAAATTGAAAATAGATAGAATCATATGATGTAATAGAAGTAAAGAAAAGGCTGCTTTTAGTTTACTCATAATAAATGTCAAACATAACTCAGATACATGTTGCAATTTTATAAGCCTTGCAAAAGATTACTCATTTGTATTGGCATCAGTACAGCTCTAGACAAACAAAGGCCAGAGGCTGTGGATACAAGAATGTCATAGCATTTTAAGTTAAGAAAAACTATGTAATAATCAAAAACCAGACACACACCTGTGTTTCTTTGGCTTCCAACATAGTAAGGAACAGTCTCAAGAGTAGAGATCGCTTCAATTGGGCCTCCATCATTAGGTACAGTTAGGGTTGTTCTTGCAATTATTGATTCATTTCCCTAAAATGAAAGGTCCAAGAGATTAAGAATTGCAAGAGTCAGTTGAGGGACAGATGACAAGTTAATTCTTCCCAGTCATATGACACCTATGATCTATTTTACTTTTCTTAAGATATTACACAGCACAAAAATCCTGATTTCAGAATGTAGGTATTCCCAGTGCAACCAAAGAAATTGTCCTGTTACAACCCAGTGGTTTTTGTATTCACATACTATCCTCCAGCCAATCAAAATCTAAGGATTAACAGGCAAATCAATGACTTTAAGGTATAGTGTACTCCGAGACAATTCTCTGCTACTAAACCATTCAAAGCATTGTCAAAGATCACAGCATGTAGGCTGTTCACAAAATATGCATGTCAGATCCTGATAAGATGCCCGATTTCCCCAGGAGTCCTACAGAGGTTTATAGTACTCCTTGGACAAATAAAAGAAGCCTATGGTTTGTCGTAGCTGACATTATTCCTTTGTAATCTCTCACTCTTGAACAGACAAGGTATCAAACCTTGACATGCACAAAAAAAGGTAAACCCATTGAAAAGGCAGGAAACACTAATATTTCACTTTGTTACATTGAAATGAAACAGACGTGGCTTGTGTCTGAATAGGAAATCACCTCATGTTCTGAGTTTTGTTCAAGAAAAATGGAATACAATAAGGTAAATAATAATGTAAATCACAAAGGGATCATTGCAAGATCAGATGTTGGCATTTCAATAAATGCTTCTATAAAAGGACTGAACTGTGAATTCACAAGAATAGGTACTGATCTACAAAAAAGACTGCCATATACCCTGCAAAGGTGCAGAGATGCTGATTGGGTTGACCACACGCATCATACAATGGATTGCCACCTTAAAAAAAAGAAGGAAGCTATCAGCCACTTGTTGTGACCGATAAAACTATACAAGTTGTGTCCAAGATATCTGAAGTGATCAATCTCTGTGTATGAGCTGACTAGATTTTAAGACCTTTGGGATAGGCCCTTTTCTTGATTCCACCACCTTCACATACATGTTTGGTGAGGATGTGAAAGCAAGCCTTTTTTCAAATGATTGCTCCCAGGTTGTGGAATCCCCTCATTTGGAAAGCCGGGTTGGCATAGACTTCCCTTTTTTGATAGACTTGTAACAAGAGAGTTACAGAATACTATTGTGCACTATTTTGTTTCTCGTGAGAATCTGTTTTTCTGGTGCGTGTTTTTTTAATTAGCAATTTATAAATATTGCAGTATGTTTAATCGATTTAATGTATAACTTTTAACTGCACTTGTTTTTAATATTTGTCAGCCACCTTGGGGCCCTATACCAGGTAAAAATTGGCACAGAAATGAAATGAAATAAAAAGTTGTAATGGAAAACAGTATTTCTCTATCTTACAGCTTGAGTATGGAGAAACAGTCATTAACAATGCATGTTAACAGTAAATGTGGACAGTCTATACAGACCTAAACAAATAATGAGAACCAGTATCTATTACTGAACTTCACCCTCATCCACACGACTCCCCCATGACATGTGCTAAAATTATCAGACACTTCACTCATAAGAAAAGCAATACAATCTCAGAAAACCACATACTTGGTCTGCTGTAGCGCCAATAGAACGAGTTTTCTTTAAAGGACCAGGTGGGCCTTCAATAAACTGCCTGGATGAGCGCTGTTAAAAAAAATAATATTGTGTTTGGATCAATATGTTACAGCATTTCTGGGGAAAAAGCAAGTAATTTCTATTTATGTAGTTCAATACTACATTCTCTTCTATGTATTTACAAAGGAAGTAATATTTTTGAAGGCGTCTAGGGGAAAATGTACATTAAATAGGCATGAGACTTTCAGATATTTTTCATTGCCGTTTCCAGAATTTGCCAGAGATTAGGAGACTGCTAGTCTATCTGGTCATTAGGTTCTATGCTGGGTCTCTCAAAAACTAGTTCTCCAATCCAGTGGTTCCCAACCTTAGTTCCCCAGATGTTCTTGGGACTACAGGTCCCAGAAATCCTGGCCAGCACAGCTAGTGGTGAAAGGTACTGGGACTTTTAGTCTAAAAACATCTGGGGACCCAAGGTTGGGAACCAGTGCCCTAATTCCTTAAAGCTCCCATGGAACATAACAATTCCCATCCATATTCTTCAGCCTAATTACTGTTGTTCCAGAGACTTGCCAAGGCAAAGGTAAGTGTTCTGAATCTCTTGGATTTTTGGCCACAGCTACCAGAATTCTTGCTGGCTGGGGGTTGTAGTAAAAATAATTCAAATGCCCCATGCCTAAGATTGAATCTTTTTCCTTCTTGCTTCGTTGGCACACAAAGTAACCAAACAAAAGTGAAGAAAGCTAAGTGGAATGAGAGGGAGAAAGAAATATATCTGACCTTAAGATTTTTTTCCCCTTGAATAACTGTGAAAGAGAATTAAATGTTTTGGCTGTATTCTGTTGTAATCACAAATATGTTGGAAATCATAACCTCCATCTACAGTGTCATGGAACGGGCTTATCAAAACTGCCCCATTCAATTTGAGCCCCCTACTGCAATGCATTTGTAGCGGTCACCCTGTCATGCGTATTCAACAGGGCATTTGCATGAACCAACAGGGAGCTGTCGGGAGGCACAGCCAGCTACATAGAAGAGGGGCTGAGGCGGAGAGCAAGAGACGGAGAGGTAAAAAAAGGTGGAGAGAGTTTGAGGAGATAGATAGTTTGCGAATTTTGTGGCAGAGAGAGATTTTAGTGAGTGAACAATCAGAGTGTTACCTGTATTAGTTAAGTACAGATGAGGTTAAAGGAATATACTGAGTGCTTTGTGTAACTTTAAGAATGTGCTTAAGAACTATTCATGAAACAGGGCGTAACTAATAAACCTGTTCTTATTTCAAAGTTAAGTACTGAATGGACCTCAGTCTTTCACAGTAAACATAGCTGGTAAAGCTATCAACTGTAAAGATATCAATAGTAAAGAATGTGGTTCATGCCTGAGATTGGGTACATAATCTAGGTACACGCAAGAGGAACGTCAGAGATTGATGGTGAGCAACCAGGTACTGAGAGAAGTCGTGTTAGGTTGGAGGACGGTCGTGACAGCATTAAATATTAAAACAAAATTCCAGAGTTGGAACAAGAAGCTTAGAGGGAGAATATCTAGCAACTTAGGTAGCTCTCTAGACAATGCCAGCTTGATAGGGTACTTGTTCAATTGACATAAGGAGAGCAAAAGTTTCTGAATGAATGAAGAAAAATAAACTATTACATATGTACACTGACATATACTTTAACTGTCACACTCAAAATAAAGCAGAAAAATATTTGCTAGCCAGATCATTTATAACTATTGTCCTCTTCATACCATGATGAGATCCATGATGAAGTAAAGCACACTGAAATATGCATTTAGACAGACATTAATGTAGAATTCAGTCAAGTGTGAAACCCCTGGTTTCCATCAGATCACATAATGGGAAAGAGCATACATACTCTTTTTTCTCTTTTCTTCAGCCTAACAGTCTTCATTACTGTGGAATCCCAATCCTAGAAATGAGAGCATATTTTGCTTAGCATCATATAGCTGGCAAATATATATTATATATATTATAAATAAAAGCTTTTTGTTCAGTTCTTTTAGCTTCTTACTAAAATGATTAATCTTATGACCTGTAGGCCATAAAATATATATTTGGTATGGTATGTTAACATATAATGGAACTGGGAAGGGAAAAGTTAATAATTCAGTATATTCAGATGAAGGACAAATCACAAAATCAACACGCATCTCCTTACATAGAGTCATATCTTTACATCTGTCAATCAGCACAAGAAATAAAAACAAATCAAGGTTACATTACCAGAGATTCATCAGTCTTGTCGAAACTGATGTCGGATAAAATTGAACCAGATTCATCAATCGTTGACAGTCTAAATATAAAAGCAATGTTTTAGAATCATGCATGTGAGAATAACATTCATATTTTCATACTTCACTTTCATCAGGACTCTGTGATTACTAATCAATTACCTAGAAAGACTAGGAGGAATGTCGCAGCATATGCCTGTATGTGTATACAAATATACCATTACATGTCTAACACTGAAGATGATAAACTGAAAGTTTCATTTTTCATTTTCACAATCAGTCCTCTTTCACCCTCATTAACATGTTCTTTAATTCCTCCTCACTTTCTGCCATCAGTGTGATATCATCTGCATATCTGAGGTTGTTGATATTTCTTCTGGCAGTCTTAATTCCGGTTTGGGATTCCTCCAGTCCAGCCTTTCGCATGATGTATTCTGCATATCAGTTAAATAAACTGGGGGACAATATACAGCCTTGTTGTACTCCTTTCCCAATTTTGAACCAATCAGTTGTTCCATATCCAGTTCTAACTGTTGCTTCCTGTCACACATATAGATTTCTCAGAAGATAGATAAGGTGGTCAGGCACTCCCATTTCTTTAAGAACTTGCCATAGTTTGTTGTGGTCCACACAGTCAAAGGCTTTTGCGTAGAAGCAGAAGTAGATGTTTTCCTGGAACTCTCTGGCTTTCTCCATAATCCAGTGCATGTTAGCAATTTGGTCTTTGGTTCCTCTGCCCCTTCGAAGTCCAGCTTGTACTTCTGGGAGTTCTCGGTCCACATACTGCTGAAGCCTACCTTGTATGATTTTGAGCATAACCTTGCTGGCATGTGAGATGAGTGCAATTGTCCGGTAGTTAGAGCATTCTTTGGCACTGCCCTTCTTTGGGATTGGGATGTAGACTGATCTTTTCCAGTCCTCTGGCCACTGTTGAGTTTTCCAAACTTGCTGGCATATTGAGTGTAGCACTTTAACAGTGTCATCTTTTAAGATTTTAAATAGTTCCACTGGAATGCCATTGCCTCCACTGGCCTTGTTGTTCTAAGGCCCACTTGACTTCACTCTCCAGGATGTCTGGCTCAAGGTCAGCAACCACACTATCTGGGTTGTCTGGGACATCCAGATCTTTCTGGTATAATTCCTCTGTGTATTCTTGCCACCTCTTCTTGATGTCTTCTGCTTTTGTCAGGTCCCTGCCATTTTGTCCTTTGTCATGTCCAGCTTTGCACAAAATTTATTTATTTATTTATTTACAATATTTTTTAGCCGCACCATTACCAGTGGCTTCTGGGCGGCGTACAACATTAAAACTTAAAAACATTTTAAAAGACAATATAAAATATCATATATTAAAACAATTCTTAAAACATTAAAAATTAATGTTCCTTTAATATCTCCAATTTTCTTGAACAGATACCTGGTGTTTTTTTCCAATTATTTTCCTCTATATCTTTGCACTGTTAATTTAAGAAGGCCCTCTTGTCTCTCCTTGCTATTCTTTGGAAGTCTGCATTCCATTTTCTGTAACTTTCCCTATTTCCCTTGCATTTTTCCCTTCCCTTCTCTGCTATTTGTAAGGCCTTATTGGACAGCACTTTGCTTTCTTGCATTTCTTTTTCTTTGGGATGGTTTCTGTTGCTGCCTCCTGTACAGTGTTACGGGCCTCCATCCATAGTTCTTCAGGCACTCTGTCCACCAAATCAAGTTCCTTAAATGTGTTCTTCACTTCCACTATGTATTCATAACGGATTTGATTTAGTTTATACCTGACTAGCCCAGTGGGTTTTCCTACTTTCTTCAGTTTAAGCTTGAGTTTTGCTATAAGAAGCTGATGATCAGAGCCACAATCAGCTTCAGGTTTTGTTTTTGCGGACTGCATAGAGCTTCTCTATCTTTGGCTGCAGAAAACATAATCAATCTGAATTCAGTATTGCCCGTCTGGTGATGTCCACGTGTAGTCGCCTCTTGTGTTGTTGGAAAAGAGTGTTTCTGATGACCAGCTTATTCTCTTGACAAAACTCTATTAGTCTTTGCCCTGCCTCGTTTTGAACTCCAAGGCCAAATTTCCTGTTGTTCCTTTTATCTTTTGACTCCCTGCTTTAGCATTCCAGTCCCCTATAATGAGAACATCTTTCTTTGGTGTTAGTTCTAGAAGGTCTTGTAACTCTTCATAAAATTGGTCAATTTCAACCTCCTCAGCATTGGTGGTTGGTGCATAAACTTGGATTATTGTGATGCTGAAAGGTCTGCCTTGGATTCGTATTGAAATCATTTTTGAGATTATATCCCATTACAGCTTTTCTCACTATTTGTTGACTATGAGGGCTACTCCATTCCTTTTATGGGCTTCTTGCCCACAATAGTAGATATGATAATCATCTGAATTGAATTCGCCTATTCCCATCCATTTCAGTTCACTGACACCCAGGATGTCAATGTTTATTCTTGCCATCTCCTGTTTGACCAAGGTTCATAGATCTTATATTCCAGGTTCCTATGCAGTATTTTCTTTGCAGCATTGGACTTTCCTTTCACTTCCAGGCACGTCCACAGCTGAGTGTCCTTTCAGCTTTGGCCCAACCACTTCATTAGCTTCTGGAGCTACTTGTACTTGTCCTCCACTCTTCCTCCGTAACATGTTGGACGCCTTCTGACCTGAGGGGCTCATCTTCCAGCGTCATATGTCTTAGCCTTTTGTTTCTGTCCATTGAGTTTTCTTGGCAAAGACACTGGAGTGGCTTGCCAGTTCCTGCTCCAGGTGGATCGCATTTAGTCAGAACTCTCCACTATGACCTGTCTATCTTGGGTGTCCCTGCACGGCATAGCCATAGCTTCTCTGAATTAATCAAGCCCCTTTGCTACGACAAGGCAGCAATCCAAGGAGTAAGCATCTCTAACTCGTTAATTTTAATAAGAAGAAAATAAGCATATATTTATCACACACACCCAGAAATCTGTGGGATGTGCCTATCACAATGCCATATTCTTTCTTTGTACAGCCCCTGTTGTAGCATATACTAGCTATTTTACAAACAAGAAATAATTTCATGATTTTTTCTTCAGTCCTGTTTGAATACTTAGTAGCAGTAGTAAAATTCAGCATGAATTTTTCTAATTTCCTTGATCTGCATACAGTGGGGTCTTGACTTAAGAACGGCTTGAGTTAAGAACATTTTGACTTAAGAACCACTCTCATAGGAAAATATTGTCTTGACTTACATACTTAGATTTGAGTTAAGAACTGAAAAAAACCACGTGGGAGGCAGGGAAAGTGCAAAATTTGAACTTTCAGTTAACTGTTGGCCAGTGAAAAGGGTGCCTGTCTGCTTCCTCACTCCTCCCAGCATTTAGAGAGTGGATTGGGAGACAGTCTTCAGACTGCCTGGACTGTATTTTCCCTGCCTTCCCTGAACCTTTCTTGACCTAAGAAACAAAGAAACAAAATATCCCCCTCTAGTGGTCGAAGGCAGAATAGCAGCTTCCCATTAGTTTCTATGGACGGAAAAGAGCAGATACGGATCAAATGGTTTTCAATGCATTCCTATGGGAAATGCAGATTTGACCTGAGAACTTTTTGACTTGAGAACCGCCTTCCAATACAGATTAAGTTCTCAAGTCAAGATCCCACTGTAATCTGACACATTCAATTTACATTACATTATTTCATTACTCCATCACTAAGGAAAGCTATTCTAGGATTCGGTATCTTATACAACCTCTTCACAATTTTTTTATTGCTGCCTAATTTTGAGTGCCCATCTGGCTGCAATGCAATCCAGACACCATACAAATCTATCCCCTACTTAATGTATAAATATTGATTGAAGTGTTCTCATAAATCAATGTCTTCACTGCATTTTCTAAATCTTAATCATTAACTACCAAAACACAGAGCAGAAATTTTTCCTGCAAAGTAAAAAAGAAGCCCTTCCAATAGTCATTAAAAAGCTAAATTTAGATAAATTAACCATTTGGCAGACAAGAAATAAGACTGATGTTTGAAGTAGGTCAGTTACCATATTTGAGAAAAGTGCTCAGAATTAGGTTTAACATTAACACGAAGGCAGAATCATTGACAGTCAGATTAGCACTGCTACATGAGATGAAGATCTTTTCTTGCAAGACAGAAATATAGGTATCGCTTTAGAGGAGTGATTCCCAAACTTGGGAAACTTAGATGTTCTTGGACTGTAATTCCCAGAAGCCTTAACCCAGCTGTGCTGGGCTTCTGGGAGTTGCAGTCCAAGAACACCTAAGTTTCCTAAGGCTGGGAACCACTGCTTTGCATTCTCTATGAAGAGGATTTTTTTGAATAAGCGACTCTGTTTTATATTTGTCGTAGGACATCAGTCCTGGCTTCTTGAAGCCCAAGGAAACTCTTGGCAACACGTGTCCCACAATTCTTTAAAGCTTAGAATAAAGAAAAACTGCATATTAGATGCAATAAAGATGTATCAACATACACAAAAATAGTGCACTGAGCTATGAGTGATATCTTAAAATTATGGATTCTTACAAAAGCAAGTTTAAATTCTGAATCCTCGCCTTTCAGATCATATGCAAAGCTTCTAAGTTTTTGAAAAATGTTGCTTGGCCACAGTGAAAGTCAAATTAATCATCCGCTTTCTTTGCAAATCAACCCACCGAAGAAGCACTCTAGACCAAAGTAAAATCTGATTTGTCTACCTTTTGTTCCCACCAGTCGAAGTCTGAGGCCTGTTTAGAAAGGCTAGTGCTGATCTCTGTTCTTCACTCAGCTGAATACTGCCTGATGAATCACACATGAGCACTTCCCTCATCAGCTGGATCTGCCGCTCCTACAAGTTAGAAAATATGAAAAGTAGTCTCATTTTACATAATAGAGAACTCATAATACATATAGCCTTCTGATGAACACTGCTGCACCATCAGCATATTGATGTCTATAAAGAGATGCACACCTGTCTCTCAAATGATCACATTCAGTTCGTTCAAAGGAGCAGCAGAGATCACATTTTTACCCAGTCTAAAAGGATAAGGTACTCCAAATCAATTTTGTTGAGCTGTAAAGCAATTTGCTGGTATTTTACCAATTCTATTTGCAAGCCGCAATAGTTTCCACCACATTAGATTGATGAGAAAAAGAAAACGGAGTTCCCATCTGCCAAGGGACACAATAAAGTACTCTCTTCACTGTCCAAACAGGATTGATTTAATGGATGGATATGGGGCACCACTTAATTTGCTTGTTAACTGCTAAATTTATTTTCTACTTCAAGAAAAAGAGACAGAAAACACCAGCAAAGAGAAACTCCCGAAACTTGACTTCACTCTCATTATTGCCCAGATTTCAACCAAACCCCTTTTTGAAAAGAAATAGACAAATTGGACAAATTGAGAGTGCATCTCAAGGGAGTGTACTGCACATATGAAAATCTCCATAATTAGAACCTGAGCCCTGACTAAGTTAGCAAGAGGCAACTGAGCTACAACAGGCTGTTAAGTCCTTCTTTGGATGGTGAAGAAACTATCAGTTCTATAGAGTATTCATGTTCTTGCCTTAAATTCACAATATCAGGATGCTAAAGGGCAACCCATCCAAAAACCAAATCCAGAAGTAATATTAGAATGCCTCGCATAGGCTTGTGCTAAGCAATCTTTACTGCTCAAGGATTCTTACATCTGCGTCAGTAGAAGCGAAGAAAATGGTTTCACAAGTTTCAGCAAAACTGGATCCAGACCCACAAAGAATGAAGCTAATAAGTTTCTAGAGGAAGGAGCTCTTCCCTAAGATCCAGCTTGCTTGTATTTGCTTGTTTCAAACCTGAAATCTAGCTGTGCTCTTCTTCTTCTTCTTTCCCCATTCTCTTTTAGCCTAAAATAAAAAGAGCACTCACCATTCAGAAGCATTTAGAAATGCTCAAGCTGGGAGGATGCTTCCTTCCTGCTTTGCATTTCTTGTCCAGAAAGTGAGTCCCATAGGCAGATCCAGCCACTATATACTGGAGGCAAGGGGCCTGATTCTTTGTCCTAACACAACTTTCCCACTTCTGATATGTCCTCCCAAAAAGCAGCAAGGTGAGAAGGACAGGGCTGGAACTATTGCTTGGTTCCCTCCTCCCAATCTTTGAAGACTGAAAGTACACGAATCTCATACACTCAGCAGAGTTAATAGGCAAGTAGCTTCCCCCTCCTTCCTTTCTAAGGCTTAAATGGCAGCTGTACAGGTGCACACTTGGCTAAAAGGGTTGGTTCCCAGAAGCAGAATTTAGGCAAAGGGACACAGGGTTGTGAAGAAGAACGACGGATGGAGGAGCACAGAAGAAAGGGAAACAGAGGGGAGACAAAGGGCGAAGCAATTGGAGTGCAAGTGATCAAATTGGAGTGCAAGTGATGCAACTTTAAATAATTACTTGTATGTCTGCTCTAACATCTGTTTGTCTTTGCAGGACAGTCTCAAATTGCCCAGATCAAAGTCCATTGCCCAGGACCTATGGAATGGATGGGAGCCTCAGCAACATGTTGAGCAAATGTTTTTGCACCTGCAAGTGGATTCTCCATTTTGTCTTGAAATTAGACCCATGCCCTGCTTGCATGCTGGCCACTGGATAACCACATGGGATCTGGGGGAGGGGAGTAGTAGTGAATGTGGTGTCATTTGCCAATAGATCGGTAGTGCAGAAGTAATAAACAAAAAAGTGCTTACAAATTGCGATCGCCTTATTAACCAAGAAAATGGTATATTCACAGCAGCAATATGCTATGGCTGAGTGCTAGGAAAACTGCAATATCCAGGAAGCAGAGGGTGGCATCAGTAGAAGGAGGTTAAAGGAGCTCCTGTTTTCGGTCTGTTAGGACATGCTGAAGCAATTTTATACACACCAACTTTTCGCAGGCCGCTTCAGCACGCTGTCTTCGCTTGATCTCTACATCGACTTGGTTTCTAGCATGTTTCAGCTTCACATCCAGGGCACTGCACTCAGTTTCTCTTTTCATTAGGAGCTCTTTGCACCTGGCCACCTCATGATCCATGCTTTGCCACTTTTTCCTGAATTCTTCAAAGTTCTTTGCCAGCTGAATAAATTCTAAAAAGGATATACATTGTAATCCATTTAAAACAAATTAATCCACTTAGAATAGATAGTTCAAAGAGGAGGAGGATTAATATTTTCTATGTAAAATATCTTCTTGTTAGAAATTATCATGATACAAAGGTGAAAAATGCATGCTTGTGAGCAAACCTGTTTATTGAGACAAGAGCAAACAATATGCACCTCAGAGACATTCCTTTGCTTATTTTTGTGTAGCCCTGGATGCCCAATGAGCTGAAGGGGAAAAAAAGTAACTGTCCATTCTGGAAACCTCCAGGAGGAATAATTCTCTTGTAAAGAAAAAAAGTTTGTCTTGCTTTAGTGAAAAAGAACATTAAGTTTTTTTTATTTAAAAAATCTGGAGATTAACTTCAGGTAACTTTGATGCCTAACTAATTTATAACACAACAGTCTGAACTCAATAATATGTCTAAAATCTCTGATCATGTGCCTTGCAATAAGCCCAATCAAACACAATATAACTTATTTCTGAGAAAATGTGCACAGGGTTGTGCTAAATGGAAGCTACAATCATGCATCAGAGTCATTTCTCCTAACTTCAAAACCAAAGATTTCTATTGGTCTATATAGTTTGATTAACAAGTGACACTGTGTATTAGAAAATAGGATGTCACCATGGCAACACAAAAAAAAAACCATGAACTTCCTGACAATTGTCATGCCGGAGAACAGAATTGCAGCTATAATTATCCTGAGCACAGATTATTATTATTATTATAGTCACAGAATAGGATACCAAAAGTAAGTTAAACAGCAGACTTTAAATATAACTGCTGTAATATGTTTCAGTAGATGTAGATTACTATCACAGATGTCTGGACCAGCAATTCTGCTCAGCTAGATAATTATACAAATATTGATTGGGAAGGAAAAAGCCAATTTCCTTAGCTACTTATCATCCTAAAGGGAATATAAATGGTCCATCCTGCCAAACAATGTCTACAGAAGACTGGACAAACTTGTCTCGAGCAAGCATCCCCCCCTGCACCTGCCTATTATGTACAGATGTCAGTTTCTGTGACACAACACAGACCTCCTTTGGGCTCATTGAGACTTGCAACAGTACATGGCAATACAGTCGTGCCCCGCTTAACGACTGCCCCACATTACAACAAATCCGCTTTACGACGATGTTTTAAATGAGGTTCTTTTGCTTTGCGAAGATAGGTTCCCTGCTTCGGGAACCGATTCTTCGCATTACGACGATCAAAACAGCTGATTGTTGGGTTTTCAAAATGGCCACCGGGTGCTCAAAATGGCTCCCGCTGTGCTTAGGGACAGATTCCTCGCTATACAGGCAACAAAAATGTCCGCCGTATGGAGGATCTTTGCTGGACAGTGAGTTTTTAGCCCACTGGAACGCATTAACCAGGTTTTAATGCATTTCAATGGGTTTTTTATTTTCACTTTATGACGTTTTCGCTCTACAGCGATTTCGCTGGAACGAATTAACGTCATTAAGCGAGGCACCACTGTATAACATCACATCCTTGAGGCACAAGATAGGATAAAGTAACTAACTAGTGGGACTGTATTGTAATGCAATTGCTCCACACTATTACCTAGAAACCCACTTTGCACAAAACCTGCTTGATGGATTGATTATAGATCAGTTTTCTATAAAAGGAAGGAATCTATTCCAATAATCAAGCTTCAAGAATTAGTTAGCACATGTTAGCTGGCTGATCTGATGAATTTGGAAAAACACACTGACTCAATGATTCAGGACGTTTTGAATCAAAGAATTAAAGGGATCTTCCAATGCAATACGGATCTCTGTCACCCTAACATTAGTCACCTGCTTATGTGCACAGAAGGAGGCAACTTACGGATTTCATTGTCTTCATTTAGAATTTCTGCTTGGCGCTTCAGTTGGTTTAAAATGTTCCTTAGATTCATCATTGCTGTCTCCATCGTTTTGCCAGGAAACTGAAATAATTCAGAAATTAGTTTATTTCCCCCTTAGCTTTCTTCTACCTGACAAGCCAAATTCCTCCCAGCAAAATTAAGACTGAAATTCAGAAATCATCACCACTATTGTGGACATTGTCACTGGCAGGCAAACTGAAATCTGAGCAACAGAGACAATGTAGCAATCTATATGTTCTCTACATACAAAGTGACGAAAGTCATGCAATCAAGGGAAAAAAACAACAACTTTCCCATCTATCTCCCACACATTGCTAAATTTTGTTTATTTACTCATCACTGCTCTACACAAATTTTAGGGAGGAAATGTTTCTGCCTATTAAAAGTTTACAATCCAAAACAAGCAACAAGGGTGTACCAAGCTACCAAAGTGCAAATGTAGATACAAATACTTAACCTTTGTTACAGTTTGAAATGAAATTTAAAGGGCTATGCTTAGAGCCTTAAGCAAATAAATATGCTTTTGAAAAGAGATCTGAAGGAAGGGATAATTTAGATTTGGAAGTGTTTCTTCTGTAGAAAAAATAGACATAATTCAGTTTTTTAAAAAAGTTTAAAATTAACCTCTTTTTACATACAGTATTATCTGTTTAAAATAAGACCTGAATAAAAAGATGTTAAACATTTAACTTCATCTTTTATTATTGTGTAACCTGGTAAGAATCTTTAAAAATAAACTTCAGACTAATGTAAAGTCCCCAAATGGGGAAACAATATGACTTGGATGTACATTACAAATAGCAACAGGTTCATTGTGATACATTGGAAGGATGTTGCCGTCCATGAAAGTTTATGCCAGATAAAACATCTTAATATGTTAAGGTGCTAGAAGACCTGCGTTTCTATTGCAACAAATTTATTATTAAAAGTTCTGATGATTTGTTGCAGCTACAAATACAAATAGCATAGAAATTTATTTCCATGGCATGAAGAAAATGTTGCCCTTACTTCTGGAGGATTCTGGTACTAAGAACCCAAAGATATTAATAGGAAATCCTGTAGCTAACTAGTGAAGGCTATCTGGGAGGTTCAGTTGATATGAATAGCTCCTAATGAAAACTGTGAGTCAAGGAGCTCATTAAAACCTGAGAAACAGATTTGTGCAGGTGAAGTTTTGACTGATGCAGAGAGGCCATATATGAGGAATCCACAGCAAATACAGCACAGCCTTCACCAAGCAAAAAAGGAAGTTGAACAGGCTACATACGTAGCCATATGTTTAGAGGATCTTGGCACCCTAAGACACAGCTTTTAAAACAGTATGCTATAGACTAGGGTCTCCAAACTATGGCCCGCGAAGCCACATCTGGCCTGCCTTGCCATTTTCTCCAGCCTGTTCCCCTCAGCCTGTGCGTGCACACGTGTGTGGGGGTGTGCAGGAGGGCATCCGTGTGTGTATGCGTGCAGAGGGTGGGCGGGGGTGCATGTGGGTGTGCAGCTGCATGTGCATACGCACACATTCCTGTTTCTTCCACCCTCAAAAATGTTGAAACTATCTGGTGTGGCCATCACAGTCAAAAGAAGAATAAACTAAAGCTGAGTACAGCATTCTATCCCTCCCCTGTTTTAAGGGAAGAGAAACAAGTTACTGTACAAGGGTAGCAAGAACTACTGGGAGGATGTATAAGAGTACAGTACTTAGTAAAGGAAAGTGATAGGAATGATCCTTTGGTTGTTGCTCAAACAGTAGACGGAGCCATATAGGAACGGCTACATATGTGCAGTATAGAAGAGGGGCAGAGTTCCAGCCAAAGCCATTCAGCAGTACAACATTCCAGTAATCAAGAGAAAGAGGCAATTTCCTGGATGTGGATCAAAGCAGAAGAAATCATTCTACGTATGATCCTCTCCATTCCTCCCTCCTCTCCTCAGCTTTGCCAACATGTACTCATTCTCTCAGAGGAAGAATTATTCTGGAGAGACACCTGCAGACTTTGTGTGTGCAACCACAAATCACATGCCCTCCCCTTTTTTTTCTTCACCTGGAAGAGGGGGAAAGCACAAAAAGAAAGGCAACACTTCTGGGCCTCCCTCAAAATGAGAGATGAACAGATCTGTGTTTTTTGGACAGCAACTCACAGAATTCTGCCTGGAGAATGCTTGAAAAATTCTTGGAGCTGCAGTCCAGTTCTGAAATGTGCTGCCTAGGCAAGCTTGAGAGTTGCAGCAACCAACCCCCCCCCCAAGAAAAGAAAAACCAGAAAGAGAATACCCCAACTTGTCATCCCTAGCTAAAAGCCAGTAGTACATGAAGAGAGAAAAGATCTTCAAGAAGGCCTCCAAAACTTGGCTTGCAAGCTCAACACAAACCCTTTGCTTTGAGAAAGGCAAAACTAAGGACTGAAGGATTCCTCCTCCCTAAAAAAGGAAATGAGTTTATTTGCATGCCAGACCCTACAATGTAACCATTCCCTCCCTATTACCCCACTGCTGAGCAAAATCTAATTGTTCTAACTGTTCAGATACCCAGACAGCAAAGTATGTTTGTTCAAACATGATTTAAATCAATGATTTAAAAATTGGCACTCTCTGTGTTAATTATTTAAATCACTCTAACTTAAATAATCTCACAATGAACAGTCAGAATCTAAATAAGGATTTCTCTTTTCAGTGATTCGGATTAAAGACAAATTTAAGTCAAGCCTAAAATTAGCAACATATTTAACACAATATATAAAAAAAGAAGTATATTTGGAGGATATGTCCACACTAGCTTGGGTTTAAAAATTTTTGTAAGCTAGTCTTTCTATTGAAAACGGCTTTTAAAAATCCATGACTTAGCGTATTTCCCAAACAGCAGAGCCAGTGACATCACAGCAGTGATTAAAGGAGAACTTGCTAGTTCAGCAGAGCAGAAATTGCTTCTTCAATCCATGTAGCTCCTGGAAATGTCTATGGGAACTATGGCTAATAAATTACTACCAAGCAGAGGATGGTGCTGACATTGTACCACATTTCTGGCACTTATTGCAGATGACACACTAACTTCTCAGCAAGAAGTCCATTGAAAAATAGATACTTTTTTCAATGGCCTTCTTCAATAGTCTTTTTTTTATATGCACAATACAAAAGCCCCCTCTGAGCAACTAAGCTTTAGTATCTATTCTGTCTGAAACATTTCAAATGTTCCCAACGGTTTCATAGAATGAGACTTCTATTGAAATTTCTGCAAGTTTTTGACCTCCATCTTCTCACCCCACACATCAGTAGCAATACTTCTGAAGAACAAAAATGCCCATGGAGTTTGCCACTTGTGCATGATTCATTGCATGGCAGATGAATGAGTTCTGAATTCTAGGGAGTGTGCTCTTCTGTGGTTTTGGATTTCGATTCCGAAATTCTCCATGTATTCTGGGAATTGCAGCCCATAAACCCAAATCTGCCCAGCTGTAGATTTCATCCCTCTAAAAAAAGTGCTTTTGAGTTATCTATCTGCACCAGTGGCTTCTCAGGCCTTTACTTCCTGCGGTGTTGAGTTCCTGGGAGTCATAGTCTCACTGCCCATTAGGCTCTATAGAGGGTGCATCCCCAAAGAGCAGCAACTCCCAGGAAGCACCATGGCAGCTCCCGTTTTTCTACAAATTAACAACAGGAAGCAAAGGCCTGAGAAGATGAAGATAAATAACTCAAAATTACTTTCTACTGGAGAACAAAACTTAAGAGTGTATTTGAGGGTTGTGGGCTGCTATTCCAAGAACACTTGGGAGGATTTGAGGGGCTATAGCCCAAAAGGACAAAAAGCACACTGCTAGTGAATTCTCATTTGACATTACTATAAACACTTTTTTATAGAGCAATGGTTAGGGCTAGACCAGAATAGGACAGATCCAGGTACCACGCAAGCTCATTGGATTCTCTTGAGCTAAACCGCTCTCACTCAGTATAACCTGCCTTGCAGGGCTGTTGTGAGGCTAAATGAGGCACAGAGACCAACATACTCTGCCATAGGCTCCTTGTAAGAAGGATAATACATAATGAAGGAATTAATAAATGAATCGAAATACCAGTTGTGCTTTTTGGAACATTATATGAGATACTAAAAGTGTACAGTACTCATTTGCAAGCAGAGTTTTTTCCAATTTGTTCATGTTCAGTTACAGAGAAAAGATTTTTAGAACAGCCATAAACAACAGTGTATAGTACGAACTTGTTTATCCTAACAATTTATCATTACAAAAATGAGACCAAACACAAACCAATTAATCAAACACAAAAATATAGTACATTCACTAAGCAACTATGGTAGGACACAGTGGATGTCAAAACCTATACAATCACTATTACTACTGTTATCTCAACTCAGGAGCAGTGCAAGGACTTTAGAGGGGAAACACAGCACCAACCATTGACGGCTGACAGAGCAGGCTGCCTAAGATACACCACAGTCATCATCTTTGTACTTGTACTGTATAAGATTTTAGTGAAGGAAAGGACAAAGCAGAAATTACTGAAAGGTGGTATAAATTTGAATAGCTCTGCCTCACCTGCCTTCTGTAGGGCAAAATGTTAACCAGATTTGCACAAACAGCACCACAGCATCAGGCTGAAAAGCATAAAATACAATTGTATGGATATTTCAAATCAACATAATACTCTAGCTTTTCTTCTGCATAGAGCTTTCTCCTAACAAAAGCACAAGTCATGCATATTTATCATGATCTTCAGACATGAAATACCACCAGCAAAAGCAAATGATGAATGAGCTGATGGTGTGGTGACACACATCAGCTAGAAGTCTATATTTTGCTTACATATTTTTCCTATTTCCTATTTAAAATACTGTATATAATTATGGGAAGCATTGGAGTGCAGAAAGGTAACAATCCTGTTTTCATCTCTGCAGGAAAAGCAGCTTTTGGAAATAGTTTCCTCTTTACCTACTCAAACAAAACAGACCAACTGTACTTTTAAGTAATATGCAAGCTTTGCCAGATATCTATTCACCTCTTACATACCAAATACAGAGCAGAAAAAACTGAACCTATGGTTTTTACTTCTACATTATACTTCAGAAACATTATCTCACCATTAAACAATGGCCAAAATCCTCTTGCACAGCTACACGAATGGAGTAATTTTGGGAAGCCAGTTGCCCAAAGTTAAAAAAAAAATACTACAGACTTTATTAGTTGTAGTCAAAACTCAGTACAGTATTCAACAGATAACGTCTACAGTGATTTCTTAACTCTGAGCAATTTGCATCCCACAGTTACGCCATATGTGCTACAGCAGTGTAACTAGGCAAGAGGATTTGGATCAATAACTTAATGGCAACCCATTACTCTGTGCAGTGAGCAGAGAAAGGAAAACATGAAACCCCAATCCAACAGTCCTGTGAACAGCAATAAAACATTGGTAACACAACACAAGAAACAAAAAAGAAATCATCTGATGACATCCAGATATAGATCCACATTTTTCCCTTGGAGTAGTATGCTTTGAAGGCTTCTTTATAGAGTTCCACCTTTACAAGTTTTCTAGAAATACAAAAGGCGGGGACCTGATGCACCTTTGGTGGAAGAGCATTCCACAATGATGGATGGGGCCACCACAAAGAAAGCCGGATTTCTACTTGACATTCTTTTGACCTCTTGGTGTGGTCACTCTAAGAAGTCAGCCCCAGGTGGAACAGGTGAACTGGGAAGCTGTTCCTTGTAAGAGATACTCTGACAGGTAGCAACTAAGATTGTCCATGTGTTCAAAGCCTTTTTTAAGATACTCAAAAATCTTAACTGTATGTTTCCCTGGACAAGGCTTGCTCTTGCTTTTTCAATACTGTACCAAAACACTCCTTTACTTTCTCTACCATTATTAACTTGGACAAAATCACCCACACTATGTGGTCTCCAAATCACACCTTTTCAAATATCATAGCAAATCTACCTCTAGCAATGGAAAGTTGGTGAAAATCAAGACCTCAAAAAAACAAGACTAACAAGAGTTTTGACTCTTTTCCTCCCGCTATAAATGAGATCAACTATGTCTGTATAATTCTTCCTAGCCTTTCAACACAGGGAGAATAAACAGTTCCTAGTACTGTATAACAAGGATATGATTCAGTCTAGTGAGAAATTACCTTTCTGCTAGGCTGTTATGTAGCTAACAGCTAAAGACATTTTAAAAATGGGTATTAATGATTAAAGACATTTGTGTCAAATGAGCATTAATGGTGTTTAATGGTGACTAGAGTTGGATGGATAACTCAATGGTTGAGTTATGGTTGGGAGTTCAATCCCCCAATGTGCCTCCTGCAAGAATAGTCAGGCTGTGTGGCCTTGGGCAAGCTGCACAGTTCAAGGGCATCCCCAGAAGAAGAGAATGGTAAGTCACTTCTGAATATTCTCTGCCTGGAAAAACCTGAAAAAGGGTAGCCATAAGTCAGAAGTGACTTGATGGGGCATAATTATTATGATTATTAATGGTAACTAGGTACTGAGTGCACACACATTATCTAGCTAAATGAGAACTAGAGATAATCATCAGCAGCAGCTGGGAACTGGAAACAATTCTGAATTTTTGCAGTAGAGTGATAAGGAGTCAGAGCAGTTGCTTTAGGGTAAATATGAACTTCTCAAACAACTACTAGAGTGTGTGGGTCTTCTCCATGCTCAACATGCATACACATATATAAGTACATGGGTGGTAGAAAATACTCTGCTTACATTTTTTAATTTCCTGCTTATAAGAAAATCATTCTGCAGAAGGCTGTGCTGAGTGTACAGTATTATCAGTGGAAGTGAAAAGGACAAAAACATCCGGTCTCCTTGAACCATTAGCAAATCACACTTCCATTAACAGGTTAAAACTTTGCAACATGGTGTTAACAGCACAATTCTGTACATGCATACTTATAAGTAAGGCTATTTGACTTCTGTAGGTCTTATTCCCAAGTAAGTGACTAGAGAAGGCTACACCATAAGTAAATACTGTAGGTCAAAGCCATACAAGTAGTATTTACTACTCAATCCATGCAATAAACAAACTATTGGCCAAAATTTACCACCTACTTCTATTTTTCAAATTAAAAAATAAAATAAAAGATAGTATAATGAGTGCAAAATACTATTTATGTACAGCAAATAATCATCTTAACAAGAAAATGGGAATGCAAATTCATTTTTGAAAGCCAGTATGTGTACTCTTCTGAAGTTATTTAATGGAACATCTTTCTTCTAAAAGCATGACATTTACATGACTTTCATTGATTTACAGAATGAAACATTAAAGAGAATGAAAGGTCACAGACAAGGCACAAAAATGATCAGCCAGATCAAAATATCCCACTTACTAAGGTCAAAGCTAACTTCTCAGTTTCATTTGTAGGCAATGGCCATATTTAAATAAAATACAAAAACCATCTTGATGGCTAACTAACTCTGATTCCACCTTTTCCAGGAATGCCCAGATTATACTCCACAGTTTTCTGAAATGCCTAGAGTTTAAACTAGACTCTGGTCATCTAAATATGAACAAGATTCCATGCGATTGTAATTAGCAATCAATTTAGTTTAAGTATTTAATGTATTGCATGTGCACACAATGTTAAAATGCTATAGGCTCATGTACTGGGTGGATGCTGCACTAGCGTGTCAGTGCTGAATGCACAATAAAGGACACCATTTCATAATGAAGAGACAGACATGTTTTCATGTTTGTAGTCAGACCATGTAAGCAGAAAAGCCTGGTAGAGCAGACTTGCTCTTCTCATACTACAATTCCTATAACCTCCAGAAAGAATGGTCATTGGGTGTACTAGCTCAGTGGTTCTTAACCTTGGGTTACTCAGGTGTTTTTGAAGTGCAACTCCCAGAAACCCCAGTCAGCACAGCTGGTGGTGAAGCCTTCTGGGAGTTGCAGTCCAAAAACACCTGAGTAACCCAAGGTTAAAAACTACTGTACTAGCTGACCATTATTACAGCTGCAGTCCAATCCATCTAGGAGCCACTATGCTGGGGAAGCCTGTTAGCTGTTCCTTATATCCACTGTTCCAACAAATGTTTTATTATAGAAACTCTAGCATAGTCCTCCTCAGAGCATCTCTTCAGTTATTATCCATTCAAAAACAAATGCATGATGCTATTTCTAAGCCAAAAGTATTGGGATTAAAGTTTATGTACCAACATCATATATTTAATCAGTGGCCGCCTTGGAAAAAAAACCTGAAAAAATATTTATAACATATGCAAGAAACTTCCTGAAAAACAAAGGCCAATGTGGAGTACTGGATCAAGTGTGGACCTAGGACTCAGGAGGCCAGGATTGAAATCCCTAATGAGCCATGGAAACTCCCAGTGGGGCTTCGAATGGTAAACCACTGCTTGAACACGCCACATAACTAGAAAATCTTACCTAGTCATAATTAACTAAGAAATGATACATAGCAACATTTTCCTGAGATACTTACAGGACTAGTCTACATGTTACAAGGCAAGGCTATTATGAGAAATAAAATAGACCTATGTCCCAGACATGGTTCTTAAACTGTGGTTTGCTTAGAATGTCATGAAAACTGGGAATTCTGGCTTTGCTATTACCCCAAAAGTCAAAGTCATTGGTCAAGTAAGAATGAAAAGGCCTACAGAATTTTGTCTCAAGGGCATAACAGAGTTTTGCACTGGGTGGATCTTCCAAATGACATTTTTAAAATACCTTTCTGTGTCAGAAGAATACAGCAGCCAAGACAGTGAAACTGTAGCACATTCTCCCTGGAGTGCTTCCACAAGCAAACAAAGAGATACATGACATCAAATGGCTCCTCAGTGACCCTTTCAATGAGTTTTAAATTGCTCCCTCAATGTGCCCTTTTTAATTTTTCCCCCCTAAACAATTTTAGGACATCAGAAAATATTCTAGAAACCTCATATATTTCCTAACTATAGAACTGCAGCTTACATAAATTACAGAGTTAGTTCCCAATGTTCCACGAAAATTTCACAATCGTAAAGGAGGCACTTATTGCAGCTGAAGATGATTGCCAGTTCCTAGATACCTGCAACCCTGAAGGCTCAGACACCAGCAAGATAAGGACTTAAAGAATGAATCTCCTAAAGACATAGAAAAGGAGCTATTGTTAGTTCATAAAAGGAATAGTTGCAAGATGACTCATGTCTTTAGGGCAAGGACTTTAACACAAGAGGACATGAAAGAGATTGCAGATGGAAAAAGAGACCTCCCAAGCCCACATGGGACAAATTGATTACCTTATATTTTTCACTTCATTCCTCGCTGAGCACTCTTGATCCTTTCCTGTCCCAGTTCCTGCCACTGTCATTCATCCTCACCTGGTAATCAGTATACAGTACGTACATCTCTGTGCTGGCTCTTTCCGAACCGCCTTCCAATATGCCACCATTTTCTCAATTTCCCCTCAATGATACCGCTTTCTTACTTCACCCATTATAGGTTTCCGAATATTCTTCCTGTCCTGCTTGTCTTAATTGCTCATTCAACATCTCCAGGTATGGTGTGCTTTTCCTTTGGAATCTATTCTCTCCCTCAGCCATGGCCAAATCCTTACACTAACAACAACCTGACCTACTCTAAACCCTTGGCCCTCTGTTCAGTCCCACATCTTCAGCTATCTTAAATTTCTACTTGGATGTTTTACTTCCAACGTATAATAATCAAACTTATATTTCTTCCCAAACTCTCCTCTCTCAGAGAGCCTCTGTACCAGTTCGAAGCAGTATTACCATTGCTTCTGAAACAGACACAAATAAAAGCTTCATTTTTCCTTCTTCCTTTGCCTCACATTAGCCAATCATTATCAGGTCACTTTTTCACTTACAACACAGCAGAACTACGGGCCTTCATCTCTACCCCCTTAGTGAAAACTCTATTGCAGTACAGTACTTCTATGACTCATAATCCCTCTCCTTTCTCCTTTGTGTTTCAACACCTCTCCTCTGATGAAAACTACAGCAATGTCATTCCTCTCTCTTCTCACATCACGTGGCATTCTTCCTTCAACGCAGACACTTGCTTCCTGTTAACTCTTGCATCCTCCCAGGGAAATCATCCCCTCTCCCTTATCATTCCACCCCCCAAAACCTTTGATCTCCAGTTTTCACGAAGGCAGTTGACTGAAATAAACCACTTCAAACGAGCCAGTCCTTTCCTATTCACTCCCGTTATACTGTATCTGGAAGTCTATCCCAGAATACTTATAAAACACCATTACTGTACTCAATTTGGCGTCGGAATCCAGCCTTTATGCAAAGATTTTGGGATGAACTTGATCTAATTTCCTACTAAAAATAACCCTAAACTCAAAACCATATTCCTCAGTAACCCGCAGCCCATTCCGTTTCTCCTGCAGCGTCTGACTCTAAGTTCTATAAGGCAAGGAAGCATCTGATACACCGTTGGTAGTATATAAAGGCAAATTGCTATTACTTGGTATTTCTGTATTTTACTAGTAAACCACACAAACAGGAAAAGACTATATCGCTAATGGTGAAATCCTAGCCCCCTCTCTCAAGGCGCATACAGTCTGTAGCGAAATCCTTGTCCCACCAGCATTCTTGTAAAAACTACCCTCCCAAAGCGTGGCAATCATTGCTTTTGCTCAGCTCTGCCGAAAGGTTTTATGAGATATTGTATAACAAGGGTGGGTAACGGAGGCCCTCCAGATGTTGTCGGACTACAACTCCCATCAGCCTTAGCCAGCATAGGAAGGCGAGAGTTTCAATACAGTCTTATGGCGGGTAACACGCCACCCATCTCTTAGGCTACTTCCTAACAAATACACGCTTATTTATTTGAAGATAGGAAAATGTGATGTATGCATGTAATAAATTTAACTTTTTCACTCCATAAAGGGTCGTTATTCCGGGGGGGGGGAGTCTTCTCCAGTTTCACATAATAGTCATAATAGTACACGGCAGGGACAATTTAATACTTATTACTCCAATATTCCCCCCCCCCCCCGCCCAGAAGCTCCTCAATCCCCAAATACTCTATAGAGGTCTAGGAGCCCCCCCCCCCCTTAAATTTCCCCGCCCCCGAATCTTACCTACCAGGGGTCCGCGTGAGAGGAAAGGCTCTTACATGCTTTCCTTACCGGCGCGGGCAAGAGCATCCGCAACGGCCACCGCTGCAACGGGAACGTCTTCGGGGCCCGCCTTCAAGTTTGAATCCTCACAACCGGCGTTCTCTCCGGACTCTGATTGGCTGCGGCGTCCTGACACTGTGAAGGCGCGAGGAGACTTCCCCCACCACCTCAAACGTACAAAAGAACTTCCCTTCTGTTCACTTTGGAGTCTGATGTTCCGGGCGCCTTCTTTCTTAAGGGCATGGTTGCCCATACTTCAGGGGATCAACTCCCCGCAGGCACACACACGCACCCCGGCTGCTTTCGCAGCTGGTATGTCGGCGGTGGGGGTTGGAGAGTCGTTTTGCTTTAGGGCGGATGGATTCCCTCTAGTCTTTTCCAGTTCGTAGAGGGAGGGCGAATGGAGAGAAGGAATGGCAAAGAAGAAGGAAACTGCAGAAAACTGTAATTGCTTTAGTGGAATTGTTTTTAAAAAAATCTCATGTTAGTGGAATAATATAAAGAGACAAATCAGTGTCGCTGCCGTGGGGATAAGGACAAGGATGCCTTGCGAGGAATGGGCGGATTAACAAAAAGCTCTCTAGTAACACCTGAAGACAAGGGTGGACAAGTTTTATTAGACCATCAAAATAAAAAACAGAAACTGGCATTCGGCACCGGCAGAAGTGCCATCTGGTTGGGCACCACAGAGTTGGTGGCGGTGAAGAAAAAATAAAAATATCAAAAATCGCGGCTTAGATATACGGGTCCGGTTTCGCCTTTTAAAGTCAATTCCAAAATCGGAGCTGCAGAGTTAGTTGCGAGGCGGCAGCTTTCACATTTCACTGTGAAATCTATAGGTTAGCATATACGCCCCCCCCCCCCCCCGTAAATCTACCCAGGAGATTTAGAAGTTTTATGTTTCTTCTGCACCTGCCCCAGCTCCGTAATGCCCCACCTGGGATAATTTAGTGACATAGTAAAGGTACCACCCATCCTTGTCTTCTGATTATGCGCAAGGACCATATGGCTTCTCCCCCCCCCCCTTGGGCTATGGAAAATACAATCCTAGTTAGCTGTTAGGATACCCACAACCAAGCAAGGGCATTTGACATCATTGTAGCAGGGCTGCAAAGTAACAATAACATCTTCCTCCAACCACTGAGTAATTCTTTTAATTTGGCTGAAATTAGTTAGCCTAGCCTGTTTCTAAATTTAATCCCAACCTCTCTGAAATGAGGTTCACCACATTTCTGTATATCTCTATTCCCAAACAGAAAATAACAGTGTGTTTGATTCTAGAGTCCAATTGGTGGGGTGGGGAGGAGGGCGCAGAGCCTGGCAGTTCTTTACCCAACAAGATTAGAATGTTTGTCCCAGTCTACATCCTCAGAGATAAAATATTAAATCTCCTCAGAACTGAGGGTGCAGTCAGATATCAAGAAGGAGTGGTGTCAGGTCCCACTGGAGAGGGTCACTTTGCTGGGAGCGATCACCAGGGTTAAAGCAACCTTTTGGTCCACGAAGGAAACACCCTAGCCTGGTTCCAAAAAAGAATAGCCCTGCTGTTGGATCAAAAGGTCCCGCTTTTACTCAGATCAGGGTTGGGCTGCTTTCCAATCTCACTTACATCATGCAATCACCTGGAAATAGCTTGCTCTGGTCCATGCCACAAGCAGTCCAAAATGCAAGATATTTCCCTGTCGTATTGACATCAGCAAGACTGAGGAATTTGTCCAAGTGCTTGAGGGAACTTTTCCAGGCCTGGCTGGTGCAAATGCACCTGAACAATGGGAATTTCAAGAATGCTGTTTATAACACCGCCTTGTCCACATTTGACAAGAAGACCAAACAGATGGCAGTCTGGTTTGAAGCCCATTCAGAGGAGTTGATGCCAGCCATCAAGGAAAAGAGGAGAGATCTAGCAGCATCCAAAGTCTGCCCTAGTGAGCACAACTTGCAGGCTGTTTGGGTTGCTCGTAGCAAAGTCCAACAGACTGCCATGAGATGTTCTAATTTATTTATTTATTAATTAAATTTATACCCCACCCCTCTAGACTATATCTACTCGGGGCGGCTAATGATTATTGGCTTCAGCTCTGCTCTCAGATACAGATAGCAGTGGACACAGATAACATTGAGGGAATATATGATGGTATCAAGCAGGCTTTAGGTCCAATACAGAAGAAATCTGCTCCTTTCAAGACAGCTACAGGCGTGATCATCCAGGACCAAGCACAGCAAATGGAACGCTGGGTGCAGCACTAGTTGAGCTATATTCCAGAGAGAATGTAGTAACCGAAGAGGCACTAAATAACATTGACGGCCTGCCTGTCTTAGAAGAGTTGGACAGTAAACCAACTTTAGCAGAAATAAAAGCAGCCTTGGATTCCCTCACCTCCAGCAAGGCATCTAGGAAGGATAACATCCCTGCTGAAGTGCTGTAAAGAGATCATCACCACCGAGCTGTATGAAGTCTTTTGTTTGCTGGAGGGAAGGTGGAGTACCACAGGACATAAAGGATGCTAACATTGTCACATTGTATAAGAACAAAGGCGACAGGGGCGACTGCTATAACTATTATGGCATCTCTCTTCTCTGTATTGTAGCGAAACTGCTTGCCCGTGTTGTGCTGAAGAGACTCCATGTGCTTGCAGACAGAGTCTATCTAGAATCACAGTGTGGATTTTGAGCTAATAGATCCACCATTGACATGATATTCTCCCTCAGATAGTTGCAGGAGAAATGCAAGGAACAACAACAGCCACTCTTTCTGGCCTTCATACTGTAGATCTCACAAAGGCCTTTGATTTGGACAGCCTTTTTAAAATTCTTCCCAAGATTGAATTTCCACCTCGACTCCTTAACATCATCAGGTCTTTTCATGAGGAAATGAAGGGCACTGTAGTTTTTGATGGCTCAACATCAGATCCATTTGACATCTGAAGTGGAGTGAAACAGGGCTGTGTTCTTGCGCTGACCCTGTTTGGGATCTTTTTTGCTGTCATGCTGAACCATACCTTTTGGAACTGCAACAAAAGGTGTCTATCTCTGGACTAGATCAGACGGAAAGCTCTTTAATCTCTCTTTATTGAGAGCGAGGACCAAAGTCCAGCTGTAATGCATGTTGGACTTCCTCTTCGCCGATGATGCAGCTGTTGTTGCCCATTCTGCCGAAGAGCTCCAACAACCTATGAACCGTTGTAGTAAGGCCTGCTAAGATTTTTGATTAGCAATCAGCCTGAGGAAAACACAAGTCATGGGCCAGGGTGTGTACTCACCTCCCTCTATTACCATCTCTACACAAGAATTGGAGGTTGTTCATGACTTTGTGTACCTTGGCTCAATGATCTCTGACACACTTTCTCTAGATGTAAAGCTGGATAAACACATTGGCAAAGCAGCTACCACGTTCTTTAGACTTACAAAGAGAGTATGGCTTAATAAAAAGCTGGCATCATATACCAAGATCCAGGTCTATAGATGAAGATTCCTGCAGGAGTCAAAAGCTAGCTTCTGATTTTGATATTTCAATAATAATCAATAATGTGATTTTAAACCAATTTCAAAATTCTGATTCAGCTCCTAATTCATTTCAAAAAGCCCTCCAAAAGCAGCACCTTCTCCCTGGTACAATAAGTGGGTTTGGTTCAGAAAGATCTGGTTAGAGTATTCTGTAAGGAGTAAGTTTGTTTCTGTAGTTTTCCCCATGTGTTACATTCTTCTTCTGTGTTATAAATAAGAGAGGATTTTATGAGCATCCTGCTTATTGGTTATATCTGGCTTTGGGACGAACCAGTTACAAAGCAACTACACATGTGTCCTAATCCATATCCACAGAAAATGGAAGAAAAATGCCACTGTATATTTTTGACTTGTGGGTCAGCTGTTGGCAGCAGTTTCTAAGACAGGTTCCGAAATCCATGATCAGACAATACCTACTTGGATCAGTCAGAATATCACAAAACAGTGAGCATGTTTACAACTTCTGTATAAAGTTTTGTCAGGTTTTATGTCAAGAAGCATAGAATGGTTAGGAAAAATGCACCAAGTTGTTGAAACCACAACGTCCACATGTAGTCAAATTAAAGCCATACTGTGCTTTTGCTGTGGTCAAAAATGATATTGTTATTTTTTGGGAAGCTGGTGTTATTCTCTCCCCCCCCCCCCGTGTAGGATTTGGTGATCACTGTCTTCTTTCTCCTATCTTGCGTCTCTCTCCATTGCACCTAGGATGACATCTTCCAGATGTTATGGGATCAGGAGCCTAGGATTTCTCTGTTTTCCTTTTTTCATCTACAGTATAGCCTACTAATAAAGGATTATAATATCAAATAATAATCACTTGCACTTGTTTATACCAATGGCATGCCTTCTCCTCCCTTGCCTCATAGAACTTCTAATAAAAAAAGTTAGAAATTGCTTTAGTGAAACTCAAAGAATAGGGATTATGGATTCTTCAGCAGTAGGGAAATACAGCTGGGACCTGTCAAAATACTGCAGTGGAGAAATGCTTCTATTTAATGTTTCAATCTGCCACTGAAATCCTAGTTTACTCTGCCAAGACACTCCACTCCACTCTCCTCTCATCATCTCTTTCCATTTGCCCAGCCGTCACTCAGCATTCTATACTCAATGAACATGCACAGTCCCCACCAGTGCTGTTTTACCTCTCACCCTTCACAAGTTTTTATGTTTAAATATTTTCTTCTGTTTTTGCAAATCTCAGGTCTTCCTGCTACCTTCCTCCTGTGTTCCAGCAGTACTGTGTCAGCTCAATAGGATTAGAACCCAGATCTCCCAAGCCCCAGTCCAGCATGCTAACATCTATTCTACATTGTTTTTTAGTCCTACTTTTCTGGCTTGGATATGCCTGTGCATGATATGGGTACTTCCCCCCTGCCTATGTTGGACCATGTGTTTCCTTCTGGCCTAACATGGATTCACAGTTGTCAAATCTCAGATTCTGTCTAGAGATGGGAACTTCGTATTTGTCTCCCTCAGGAGATAAATACAAAGCTCCCATCTCTACTTCTGACCTTTTCAGGGGCCTGCCATTTTGTGTGATAAGTAAGAAAAACAACTTCATGGTGAAAAATGTTTTTGGTCGTTGATCTAGCCCCAGACACTTCTCCATAGTATTACTGTATCTGAAAACATTACAAATTTTCTATCTAGATCAGGAGTAAACGTTTACATTTGAGGGGTTTTCTGAGCTGAGAATGGAATTTTACAACACCAACATATGTTTGTTTCTACAAGTCCCATTGAGTTCAGTGGGACATTGCCAAGCAAGCAGAATTGTGGCCTTGATCTGGTTTTATATGTATGTTAAACAGCTTTTAAATGAAAGATTACAAAACTACTGGTCATGCACTTACACTAGTACGTATATGGTGCAAAGCCACCTTCCTCAGCCCTAGACTTTGTCATGGCTGTTAGATTTTGAGGAAGGTTCCCATTTGTTCAAATAGGACTTCATTTCCTAAGTTTTATTCCTGCATGTATGAGATTTTTGTTTGAAAGGAAAGGATGGAAGAGTGGAGAGAGAGACAGAGAAAAATGGAGAAAAAGAATGCAGGAAATACAAACACTGAATCCTAATTATGCACAAATTTGGCTTTGGCTTCCGGTATATAGCCCATAAACCATTTTCATGATGGAATATAGTCTTTGACATCTAGAAGAGAACAAGGCAGGGATGGGATTTTTGGATTTCTTGGACTATGAAACCCATAATTTTCCATTCTGGACCTTTTGCTTGACATAGACCTCAGTGTGGCTCACCTGGGAGAAAGGTCTAAATTTGAAGGCTCTAAGGCCTACCTAGGCCTAGTCTGCCTTCCTTCCTGTACAGAAAAAAGCTGAATAGCTGGCACTGGGCCAGGACAGGAACAGAAAGCTAGGCCTCAAAGCATAGTTTAGGCCTTTCTCAAAGATGAGCCACATTTAGGCACTGGTAATGCCTGTCTATCAGATAGTACTCCTGTATGGAGAACTATGGAATTTGTTGTCGTCCAGAAAAACTTGAAAATCCCATCATATGAAAACCATTCTACTTTAACATAACAGTTGTAAAATTATACGTGGGGGTTGGGGCAGAATTAGTTGGGTAACATTAAATTCTTAAATCTTGAGTACCTTGTGGATGGAAATAATGATCCAGTAGTCTCAATTGAAGTAAACTCATTAAATAAAAATGGAATTTATATGCATTTTGATTTACCATTCAGTAATTGTTCATTGAATCTACTCTGGTTGTGACAAGAATCTGTGGGTTGTAATTGACCCCATCTCACCCCTAATTAAGGGGCAAATAGTGCAGAGCCATTTGATGTGCTTAAATCTTTTACAGTTGTATCTTTAATACAAATTGATGCCTAATATTTTGCTAAAAATAATAGTAAAATGGAATTGCTTTGCTTAGAATCCTAACAATGCCTACAGATTCTTCTTCCATGGGTTTCAACATCTATATGTCTCAGAAGAAATGCTGAATAGTAATAACTAAGCATGTGTTCCAACTTTAGAGAAAAGGATCCATACCAAGAGGAATAGGGATATTTGTGTATTTCTGCATCAACTACATTGTGGCTCTAGAGGCCCCCAGGTGTGTTTGGGCTACTTCATCTGCCCCTACAAATCACTGATGTTTGCTCCAGCATTTGGGGGATTAAAATGCATACATTTGGACAAAAAATAATTGGCATCAGCTGCTATGACAACAGAAGGCAGCACCAAAACAAAGGGAGATTAAAAATCAAAGCTCCGATGAAAGCTAAATTCTCTTCTGGAAACTCGACTTGCTGAGCCCTGAGGGGGGCTCACATTTACCTCACCAGACTCAATTTATTCCTCATCCAACCGACTGAGCAGCTATTTTGCTTCCAGGCATGGCAGGGGAGGTTGGTACATTGCTTATTAAACTGGCTGCGTCCTAGACTTTATTTACTTTTTGTTTTAGGTAAATTCACTGAGTCTTCATTACACTTAGGACTTACTGTGTGTATGTGAATGTAGGATGGATAACTGACTCTATTTGTGGGCTTTGATTGGACAAGTCAGAATAATGCCAGGGGCTATATGTCTCCTCCTGCCATCACCTTATTCTACTTTTATTTTTTAAATGCTTGCTGCTTGGCCTTTATTTGCAGAACTTTCCCCCCCCCGCGCGCGTGTGCGTGCGTGTGTGCGTGCGTGCGTGCGCGCATGCGCACACGAAATTTACAGCACTTTGATTTGGGCAAGACTGTCGGTGGGCACAGTTGGGCAAGCCAGGATACTGACTGGGAACACTATGGCACATTTCCCATTCCGAATACACATTTTCTCCCCTTCTTGTCATTCCTTTTCCTGTCTGGTACACTGCAAGAATGCCACAGAAGGAACTTCTGCCTGCTGTTTCCCTCCATGGTATAGAGCACTCTCTTTGCTGTGGCTGCTGACCCCAAGGGGGTCCTTTTCCTTTTCTTGCTTTGGATGCCAATCTGTGTTCCAGAGAAGGAAGGGTGACCAACATGTAGTTGTACACAACATGTTGTACACAACATGTAGAGTGGTCCTCACCGACCAGATAGGCGGGGTATAAATTAAATAAATAAATAAATAAATAATAATAATATCATTTAAACTGGGCAACTTGGGCAAGCCTAGCTACTGGCTGGGAACACTAAGGCAGCATCTTCCCTACATACCATGCACATTTTCCTTGGAACAGGACAGAAGGAAAGTAGGGAGCTGGTAGGGGTTTTTCCTATACACTCAAGGTCCACCACATTCTCAACGTAGATGGCACCCCACAGCACCCCATATCACTTTGTTCCGCACCACCACCACATACAAATATCTGCAGAAATCTCAAAAAACAAATCAGTTTAGGCTACCTCCAAATCAGCTCGGAACAGGTTGGTTTCTATTTGTAGTGCAAGTATTTGGATACAAATCATACTGGATGCTATTTCCTACTGTAATAATACAGTATTACTGTATTAACCAATAATAGCTACAGTATTAGATGTCTGGATAATACTTTAATTCCAGCTCGAGCCAATGGTGGGGAAGCCTAGCAGTGCTCCAAGGTGGAATGAAGACACTCAAGAGCAGCATAAGATAAAGGAGCTTTGCAGCAGCACCAACACCTGGATGAGATTGTACCTCCAAAACTAGTAGCAATGGCTGGGTGGTGAAAGAGAAGACTTTGCCCAGTGCTCTCTTGTGCACTGCCACTGCAAAAGAGCACTTGTAAATGTGCTGAAGACAGTGGGGTGGTAGGACGTCTGTCACAAGTCCTCTCTTTCCTGCTGTTGAGGTGCTTAAGAAATACCTGAGGGTGAAGAGATAAAGCTAGTTTGATGACTGCTTTAGGAAAAGGGACCTGCCCCCTGGGAACAGAAACTGGTAATAAGGGGCAATTAAAACACGGGCAGACAATTCAAGAGAGCCTTGGAGCATAAGTAAGGGAAGAATGGCATTCAAGGAAAGCAGAGTGAGTGTGGAAGCAAGTTTAATTTCATGCCTATTCATAAAACTGTTTAAACATGAGGATTGGGATCACTCCTGTGGAGCACTGTTGGCATTTATTAAAGTTTGTGTTGACATATAGCACTATTCATATATCACCCTGTCCACATATTCATGATGAAAAAAAAAAAGATACAGGATTCTTTTTGAGAGAAAAGTAGTTCTGACAGCCTCTCACCACTTCCTACTGCTCACAGTAATGAACTAATTATAATCCCACTTGCTCGGTAATATTACCATTTATAAAAAAACCACTTGCTTCCATTTCACTTTTTGTTCTGCCCATCGCTTTCAGACATTTCTTAATCCAATGAATTTTCTAAACCTTCTGATTAGCTGCGGTTATTATAGACAGCACTTCTGGCTCCAAGCATACACACATCCCAGACATATACATACAGTGTCAAATCATCCAGTATTCTTCCATGTTTAAGAACAAACCTGGGGCCATCCGGTGAAGTTGAATAATGGCAGGAGAGTGACAACAGAGAAAGCACAACAGAAAAGTAAACTGTGGAATTTGCTGTCACTAGATGCGACAATGGCCACCAGCTTCGCTGGCTTTAAAAGGAGAAAATATCTAAAGATTTATTAACTGAAGACCAGAATATGAAAGATAAACAAGATCTAGAGAGATTAGTGGTCAATGTTGAAATTAGAATTGAGATACAAAAAGGACAAAATGATGGGCTTTTTGGAGGGGAAAGTCCAGGTGGATGAATTATGGATTTATACTAATGAGAAAATAATTTTAAAAAGTATACATACTTATTAGAGTATGATTTATAGGATGAGAGGGTGAAGGAGGTGATGGTAAAATGGGCACAAAACTTTGGGTATAATGTTGATATTGATGAATGGACAAAAATGTGGAAAGAGAATCATAAAATGATTAGGCCAGTGAATCTTAGAGAAAATATCCTTACAGTGTTTCATAGATGGCATTTCACTCCTGTAAGACTGGCAAAAATGTCAGAAGGGATCAGCAATGTTTGTTGGAAGTGTAAAAAAAAATAATCCAGGGACTTATTATCATATGTGATGGTCATGTGAAAAAGCAAATAATAATAATAATAATAATAATAATAATAATAATAATAATAATAATAATAATAATAATAATAATAATAATAATAATAATAATAATAAAAGGATATAGGTTTGGGAAATGGCTAAAGAGATTGTTCAACAAAAATTAAGTTTTAAACCTGGAATGTTATTATTGAATATAATGCCAGAAATTATTGATAAGAAAATAAAATATAGTCTACTGTATATATTCACAGCAGCTAGGTTACTCTGGGCCCAAAAATGGAAGAATATAGAGACACCAATTATGGATGAGCTAGTAAAGAAGCTATTGGGCATTGCAGAACAAGACATGCTTTCAGAGGCACTACGGGATCAACCAAGAGACTTTGTAAAGCAAAGCTGGAAGCTGATATATAATTGGGCCCAGGAAGAGAAAGGAACTTAGGGGGAAAATTAGTTTATAGTGAACCAGTGCTCACCGGAATTCTTTGATGATACTCAGATGACCAGATGACGTTGAAATCTCTGATCCACAGGGGAAGGATGGATGTTTAGTTGTAATGTTTTTTGTTCATTATTGTTAGATTTTTAGTGTCTTTAAGTTTTTATGTTTAGATATGTATGAATAAAATGTTGGGGGGGGAGGAGAAAATGTCTACCTATGGATACTAGTTACAACTGTATATTACATGCAGTATTTGAAGCAGTAAATCTCTCAGAGCCAATTAAACGCAGGCAGGCAAGTGCTATTTTGTTCGGGTTCTGTTTATGGGCTTCCAACAGCAGCTTGTTGACCATAGAGGGACAAGAATGCTGTACTAGACAGGCCTTAGGTCTGATCCTCTTGCTTGTGTGTTCATAAGGGACTTGATGGTAATATAACTGGAGTGATAAGTCACAAAAAATATCAAAGAGCACAACCAAATAAGTGTACCTCTACCGTTAATCCAGAAAATCAGAAAAACACCAAGATGCACATTTATTGTTTTCTTGTTTTCAAGACTGTGGAAGGAATCTAATCCAAAACATTGGATATATTCTCATTATTTCTAGGTGATGCACCTAATATATCTGCTTTCTAGCCCTCATTTTAAATAGTACTTCTCAGTACATCAGTGATGATTGATGAAGCTTGTTATTACTTTATGCCTATTCCTCATTTTGTTCCTGCAGCTTTGGGACAGTAGGAACAGTCGCTGGGGAAAATTATGAGACTTTTTCGAATGTATTGCAATAGTATGACATGAATGTTCTTATTATACTTGTTCAGGCAACCCTTGCAGAGTAAAAAATGAGATGAAAACTGGAGAGTAGGGTAGCACAAATCTTCACATTCCTTTCCTTGTATGGTGATTGGGGTGATGATGAAGTGATTAGCCTATACACTCTTCTCTACAAAAGGATACCCCAGTTGCATCTAAGACACTCCACATATTTCTTAAAAGTTTGGGCTTTGCAATATATATGGAAGTGACCTTAGGGCATTTTTCCTTCTGTTTGCTCTGTGTTCCTCACTGAATACAGGTAGTATTTCAATATTTTCATTGATGACTGAATGATCTTATTACTAAGCTGACAGAGATAGTCTTGGACCTGGTGTGGAGGACTCCCAGGCTGTTCGTGCTGGGGGACCTCGACATCCATGCCGTGGCTGCCTTGACCGGAGCGGCTCAGGACTTCATGGCCTCCATGACAACCATGGGGCTGTCTCAATGTGTCATCAGCCCGACACATGAGAAGGGCCACACCTTGGACCTGGTTTTTTCAACGGGACTGGAAGGTGGTGGTTTGGACGTGGAGGGGCTGGTCGTGACCCCAGTGTCTTGGTCAGACCACTTCCTGGTCAAGTTTAGTTTATTAGCTTCTTCTTCCCTCTACAAGGGTGGGGGATCTATTAAGATGATTTGCCCCCGGAGACTAATGGATCCGGATGGTTTCCTGAATGCTCTGGGGGGTTATTCATCTGATATGGTCAGCATTCCTGTCAAAGCTCAGGTCACCCTATAGAATAGGGAGATGACCCAGGTGGTTGACGTGATTGCGCCTAAGTGCCCTCTCCCTGCACACAGAGCCCAGACAGCTCCTTGGTATACTTCTGAACTGCGGGTGATGAATCGAGAGGGGAGATGGCTGGAGCGCAGGTGGAGGAAATCCTGCTGGGAGTCCGATCGAACACAACTTAGAGCCCATTAGGTAAAGGTAAAGGTTCCCCTTGACAATTTTTGGCCAGTCGTGTGCGACTCTAGGGGGCGGTGCTCATCTCCGTTTCCAAGCCATGGAGCCAGCATTTGTCTGAAGACAATCTTCTGTGGTCATGTGGCCAGTGCGACTTAGACATGGAACGCTGTTACCTTCCCACCGAGGTGGTCCCTATTTATCTACTTGCATTTGCATGCTTTCGAACCTCTAGGTTGGCAGGAGCTGGGACAAGCGATGGAAGCTCACTCCGTCATGTGGATTCGATCTTACGACTGCTCGTCTTCTGATCCTGCAGCACAGGCTTCCGCAGTTTAGCCCACAGCGCCACCTTAGAGCCCATTATCGGGCCTATTTCATGGCAATACGGCTGACGAAATGGCAATATTTTTCCAGCCAAATTGCTTCCACAGATTGTCATCCAGTAGAGCTGTTTAGGGTGGTCCGGGATTGTCTTCAACCGGGAAATCCAGTGGAGGTCCCGAACTACTCATCAGCTCGCTGTGATGAGTTTGCCATTCATTTTGAGGGGTAAATTGCTCAGATTCTCAGTGGGTTGGACTCCACCATTACTGCAGAATCAGAGGATGTGTCCAGTGTGCTGTGCTTAGGTCAAGTATTAATGGATGAGTTTCAATTCTTGAGACCTGAGGATGTCGACAGGGTGCTTGGATCTGTCCATATTACCACCACTCCACTTGACCATGTCATGGGGTTCCTTAGGGCTCGATACTGTCCCCCATGCTGTTTAATATGTGGAACCACTGGGAGAGGTCATTAGGAGGTTTGGGCTGAGGAGTCAGCAATATGCTGACGACACTCAGCTCTACCTCTCTTTTTCCACCAATCTAGGTTAGACAGTTTCTGTACTGAACTCATGTCTGGACCTGATAATGGACTGGATGAGGGTTAATAAATTGAAACTCAATCCAGACAAGACGGAAGTGCTGTTAGTGGGTGCTTCGCTGGACAGGCTGGAGGGCCATTTCCCTGCCCTGAATGGGGTTACACTCCCCCTAAGGGACAGGGGCTGCAGCCTGGGGGGTGCTCCTGGACCCCAGTCTAACTCTGGAAGCCCAGGTGGACTCGATGGCTGGGGTGCCTTCTTTCAGCTGTGAAAATTAGACAACCTACGGCCCTACCTGGATGAGCAGAGTCTCCTGACAGGTACACATGCACTGGTAACATCTCGTATAGATTACTGCAATGCGCTCTACGTGGGGCTGCCTTTGAAGACAGTCTGGTGATTGCAACTGGTCCAGAATTGAGTTGTGCGGCTGGTGAGTGGTGGGGCCGCTAGGGGGGACATCACGCCGATTCTGTTTAAATTACATTGGCTACCAGTTGCTGCCCAGGCCCAATTCAAAGTGCTTGTTTTGACATATAAAGCCCTAAAAGGCTTGGGCCCTGGATACCTGAAGGACCGCCTCTTTCCATATCAACCTACCTAGCAGTTAAGATCTAGCCAGAGGGCCCTTTTGAAAGAGCAGTCCCTTAAGGAGGTAAGAGGGATAATGTGAGGGAGAGCCCACACATCACTCCTGTCAGTCATTTTGGAGCTCTAGTGCAGGAGCCTATGGCAAGATAGGAGGGACGGAGTCAAGGGAACTGGGAGTGCCAGAGAGGCAGTTAGAGTGGGAGAGAGAGAGAGAGAGAGAGAGAGAGAGAGAGAGAGAGAGAGAGAGAGAGAGAGAGAGAGGGAAAGGATGGTGAAGCATTTAGACAGAGAAAAGACTGTGACGTGTTCAGACAGGATAATGGACAGTTGGTTTGTTAGAGAATATTAAAGTGTTAAAAGGAATTAGAAGTACATAGACAGAGAATATATTGAGACCTTGATTAAAACAAAGGAATACAAGCAAGCTTATAAGTAATGAAATACATGTTTATTGAATGAAAGATAATAGAACATCCATGATTTTCCTTCTGTGATTCACTTATTGATCCTTAAACAAACCTTGTTTTATGTGGCAGCAAGTGTGTGAGATTCTTAATTGATATAGTGAGGATAATATCCTCTGGTGGTAGCGAAAAGGTGGAAAGGTACAAGTCGTGTACAAAAGTGAACTTGTGTGAGGGGCAAAGCACACAGGGGTCAATGGGGGGTACACGACAGATGGCTTGTAGACAAAGGGACTTTCCAGCAGCTGTCCCCAGACTATGGAACACCCTCCTGAGGGAGATTCGTCTGGCGCTGACGCTGATGACATTTTGGCGCCAGGTCAAAACCTTACTGTTCCAGAAGGCTTTTAATTGAAATAATATCAACTGTGGGTCCTGAAGGCAACTTTTAGAGTATATGTTTTAATTGTATTTTAATTGTTTTATCTTTTTTTCCTGTAGTTAAATTGCTGTAAGCCACCCAGAGACCTTTGAGTAGTGTGGGCGGCGAATAAGTTAAATTAATTAATTAATAAAATAAAAATAAATAAATAAATAAATAAATAAATAAATAAATAAATAAATAAATAAATAAATAAATAAATAAATAAATAAATAAATAAATAAATAAATAAATAAATAAATCTGATACTTTTACTTTATTGTCAAGCATATTTTATTCAGCCTACAACGTTCTTCATTGTTGCTGCTGTTGTTTTGTTTCCTTTTGCGTTTTTGAACTCAGAATTACAGTACACTGTGGGAATGATTTTAATGTTGTTCCGAAACATTACTAGGCATGTCTTGAGCATATACAATGAGGTATGTTGTGGGAGTGAACACTTTTGCCTCTTTCCTCCTATTGGTTTCCACCACTATTGAAATAATACCTTTATTTTATTATTTGTCTTAAGTAATGATTGTTTCACTTTGTAATGTGAATAAAATTTTTTACTATACTAATATACTGATATATTCCTAAATAATTTCAGTATTTTATTCAGTAATTTTTTACAGGACTTTGAATCAACAGCTACATGCACAGGAAGCACCTAATTCATGTACATCTAAACATTTTCATCAAGTCTCCACATAGTAAATAAGCTGTGTACCAAACTCATATACAGTATGCTAAAGAATTTCAGTGTGACATCCTTTAAAAAAAGGAGGTTGAAATAACAGTGGAAACATGAAATGCACGTAGTACAACAACAACAAAAAATGACTCAGAAAACTATTTTTACATTAAATGATTGCTGCAGTTCATATTGTAAACACGTTCCATTCTATACTGATACATTGCTAAACCATTTCAGTATTATATCAGTCATTAAAACTTTTCTTTAAAAGGCATTGAATCAATGTTGACAGCATGAAATACATGTACCTCAAAACGTTTTGGTAAAGTGATGTTCTCCAAAAGCTGTAATTTATATCTACTCATTTGCACATCACAGGTAATAGGGATGAAGGGAAAGAAAGGTAAATGTGAATGACAAAGATTAAAACAACAGTCAAATGTAAATATATCTCTTTTGTATTTAAAGATCAAAACAACTTCTTTACAGACACTCCATTGTTTTGACACACACACACACACACACACACTCTAAGATCTATAGACCGCTCTTAATAAACTCTGGAAAAGACTAGTTTTCCTGACTAACTATAAAACAGACTTCTAACTCTTTGATCTCTCTGATGTAACTGCTCTGTCACATTCCCACTAGCTGGGCCACATCCCCCTCAAGTGGTCACAGCACCACGCAGACACCTTTTAAGCTTAACTGATACACACACTCCACTCCCACAACATTCCAATCATGATGGCCAATCAGTATTCAGTCATTCAACTGCTAATCACATTAATGCTCTGTCCATACATATCTATTGGACAAGCATACAATGCTACAAATCTGGTATAGGTTCCATAGTTTTAGACACATATTTACACTGAGAGCTTAAGAAAGTACAGAATCACCACAACACACCTCACCAGAATCTTAGGAAGAGAAGGATGTTATTGCATAACGGAACAGCCGGCAGGATGGCATTTAAAGCAGTTGGGTTAACTCAAGAATACAGGTTTTTAACAGGCAGATTTTTAAATGTTGTCCAATTGTTTTTATACTTGGTTTTAAAATATTAATGTATGTTTAATTTTTAATGCAATATTTATATAGTGTATTTAAATTTCTAATTTTATCTGTTGTATGCTGCCTTGGGTCTCCTATGGGGATAAAGGTGGCATATCAATAATGGAAACAAACAAACAAACAAACAGAAATCCAAATTTTGATGTTAAGGCTGAGAGTTGGCAGGGGAGGGGATCACATAAATGAACTATGAAAGGGCAAAACAAAATTAAAGGACTTCCTGCACATCAGGATGAACATGTAACCAAAAGGGAGATAGCTACGCAAAACCTTGTTTCTGACTCGTAGTACTAGGAGCTCTTAATCCGAACGTGCACACCATCTTTGTTCACCTGTTGGAAGAATCTTTGCTGTTCTTCTCCCAAGATAAGTGCTATTCTCTTTGAATGGTACCTGAAGATAATCTACCTGTAAGTTACTTTGTTGTTTTCTGCTGTCAAATCACTTCCAACTTATGCAAAACTTAACAGTATTTTCAAAGCATGAGAAATGTCCCAGTGAGTTTTTCATGGCAGAGCAAGGATTTGAAACCAGCCTCCTTAATCATACCAATGACATGGTAGCCCTTTTGCAAATTAATAAACCTGCCTTAACTCAGAGCCACCTGAAGCTGCTTTAAGTTTGACAGGTTCTAGTAAAAGGCATTGAACAACTAATATTTTACTCCTCAATTGTTTTTCTTTTTTCTGGATAAGAAACTGTGTGAAAGTACAGAAAGATTTTTTAAAAGATAATCTGAGCCCTGTGAATGAGATAGTGTAAGTGTGAAAGTGTCCAGAATCACCCTTGTGTAGTTAAAGAATGCATCTTTTGTATTGGTGAAGGCTTTCACGGCCATGATCTAATGGTTGTTGTGGGTTTTTCGGGCTCTTTGGCCGTGTTTTGAAGGTTGTTCTTCCTAATGTTTCGCCAGTCTCTGTGGCCGGCATCTTCAGAGGACAGCACTCTGTGCTCTGGGACAGCACTCTGAAGATGCCGGCCACAGAGATTGGCAAAATGTTGGGAGGAACAACCTTCAGAACATGGCCAAAGAGCCCAAAAGACTCACAGCAACCAATGCATCTTTTATTTTCCTGTGTTTAAAAGTGTTACACCCAGGGCAAACCCTGGGTTATCTTGAATGTAAGTGCACCCTAACTTCTGATTTCAACCAGATTCTTTCCGTGATTTTACATTGACCCTTTTCATTTGAACCCTGAAGCTTACTGAATCCTTTGCTAGCTCACCAAGATGATTTCACCTATGTATTTCGGCGTCTGTGCCTAGGTACCTAAAAGTGGGTTAAAGAGAGCCTGTTAACTGGTCTGTCCCTTATGCCTCAGGTATCACCTTTGAATTTCCAGGTGTTTTGATTCAGAAGAATGGTGTAGATGGTGGCATTTCTAATAATAACAATGATGGATGGATGGATGGATGGATGGATGGATGGATGGATGGATGGATTGATTGATTGAACTTATATGCCGCCCACTCTACCCAAAGCTCTCTGGGCGGCTTACAACAATTAAAATACAATTAAAATGCAATAAAAAGATAAAACAATTAAAATACAATTAAAATAGATACTGTAAAAATTGCCATCAGGACCCACAGTTGATATTAGTACTTCAATTTATCTTTTAGTGTAATGTTTGCTTGATCCTTTTTAGTATTTGTACACTTACGTTTTTACCTTTAAATATTTTCTTTAATTGATTTAAATTATGACGGTCCTTTCCAGGAGTTTCCAAATGCAGTGGACTCAAAAGGGGTCTACCACTGCTTTCCTCGGGAAGCTCTCTGGGGCTGTGCAGCCTGCTCAAGGCTACGCCTGTGTCAGTGCAGATTTTCTCAGAAATACAGGCATAGCAGAGATATGTAAATTTTACTTAAGTCATAACAATGTTTTCCTTGTTTCAGTAGCCCTTTAGTCCCAAAGCAAAAAAATGCTTGTGGGCTAAACATGTTCCTATAGTTCTCTTTCCTATAGCCTTCACAGGTTCAGTGTCCATTTAGAGATGGGTTTCACATTGTGGGTGAAAACCTGTGCTGATGCCGCATGAGGGAATGGTGAAGAAGAGCCCTTGAACCTGTGTAGATGTTCTTCTTACTGTCTCACTAATGGAATTTTAAACAGAAAAGCAAATTAATAATGCACAAGTTGCCATTATTTATCATGCCACCTGAGAGACTCCCACCAAATGCCCTTGCCATTTGTTGTTTGGAAAAATAACCCCCTCTTTTCTTCATCAGTATCACAATCAATTCTACGCACATTTCCTGCTGCATTGCTCATGATCACTTGACGTACAACTCATTATAATCTTCAATCAAGAGTATTAATTTTCAAGAACAAAAGTGCTGTTGCTTTCTGTTTCTGAAAAGACTTCTTCCTGAATGGAATTTTATTTTGCTCATGCTCAGACACACGTCTGATGACACTGTTATTATTTTTTTCAAGTCCTAAAAAGCTGGGGGATGAGAGGACATGGTTGCAAAATTGCAGATTTTTGAATTTCAGGAAGCAAATTGGCAGCTAGTGGCAATGTTTTAAATTGGTTGCCAAATACTGTGGAATGACTCGAGTTGTTGAAGTTGGTATCTAGTGCAAATACAGTCATGCGAAAAAGAAAGTACATTCTCTTTAAATTCTTTGGTTTTACATATCAGGACATAATATAAATCATCTGGTTCTTAGCACAGCTGAAAATGTGATAAATACAATCTCAGATGAAGAACAATGCATGACATACTACATCATGTCATTATTTATTTTTCTATAGTTTCTTCAATCCTGATTCAGTATGAAGGAATCAATAATAAGGACTTTGTTAATGTAGCTTCTCTGCTGGTCTACTAGGACACAGTTGCATTTGCGACAATGGTAAATGTCTTAGGAAATAATGGATGTAAACAATTATTGTAAAATGTGGGTAAATAGGTGATAGGCTAATAATTTTTAGAATCAGAACAACCACCAGATTTGTAGAGGAAATTAGAGAGAGGTATGAACCATTGGAAGGACAGATCCTGAAGCTGAGGCTCCAATACTTTGGCCATCACATGAGAAGAGAAGACTCCCTGGAAAAGACCCTGATGTTAGGAAAGTGTGAAGGCAAGAGGAGAAGGGGACGACAGAGGATGAGATGGTTGGACAGTGTCATCGAAGCTACCAACATGAATTTGACCAAACTCGGGGAGGCAGTGGAAGACAGGAGGACCTGGCGTCCTCTGGTCCATGGGGTCACGAAGAGTCGGACAGACTTAACAACTAAGCAAAAATGAACCATTTCTTTGGTGGCTTGGCCCAGCGCCCACAAAAAAATTACCTAATTTTCAGCACCCACAGAACTCCTGTGCAGCCACCCTGTTGAACTGCCAAAGCATGCTTCATGCCCATCTCTAGAGGAAATAAGTTATGGCTTATGTAAGGAATTCTGGAATAAAATTTGCCAAGGGCTTCATTAAAAAGTCTACACAAGTTGCTGCTGCTGTTGTTATTCATATGCCATAGCAAAACTAAATACTGTGTTCTAGTATTCAGCTGACTGCTGAAAAATGACCAAATCAGAGCTCTTTGTGTATCTCCATGGTGACCATGGGGGTAGAGCAAAGAGCCCAGGGGTACTCACAGGACAGGGCAGCATCCCTCAGACATCCCTTTTGTTTAATCTGGTATTTATGGGGTGAAGAGTATTACATTTTTTTAAAAAAAGTAAAGGTATTAAAAGTGTGAAAAGGCACAGAAAAACTTTGGTACTGTATATGAATATGTTGATTTGGTTGCAAAAGGGAAGCAGACTTACAGCTTTATCATCCAATGAAACCCCAAACCTTTCCTGCACTTTGCAACTGCAAATGCTGAGAGGATATTTATATTAGGTTGCTAGGCTGTATGTTCCCTTGCAGACACTCTGGGATGTACTTTGTTCTGTTGGTGTGCAAGCTCAGGGACTTACATTGGCATAACATATAACAGCTATCTCCTGCTTCTCTGGACTGGAGGTGGGCAAATAATTCTCCCTGAAATAAGTGCTAAGAGTCTCTGTAAACCCTGCTCCAGATTATAGCTGTTTCCATGGATTTCATGACTGAGGAGAGGCTCGAGACCCCAGGGATTACAAATGTACTTTTAATAGCAATAAATATTGTGACATGCTAAAGCCATCCTCAAATGGGATGCAGGATGGTGATTTGGGACACACCAAAATGAAGCTAAGCAATGCCTGTTCACCCAATCTATACTCATATTTTTGTCTTGTTCTCTTCTGAACAGACTATTCAAGAAACTGACAAAGAAATGCTGGTGTCTAAGGCAAAAAAAAAGTGTGGGGGAGAAGGCCAGATGGTATCCCAACTCCATACCCTGTGGTGAAAATGTAGTAATGAACTAAATAATAGACAAATTACTCTTCTCCTCAGGCAGCTTGTCTCCTCCTGCTCAGTGGTAACAGCAAATGGCCCATTAAAATAAGCTTCTTCTAGTTCTACGTGTTTATAAGAGCTTAATTTTTAATAGTCTCCGAAGGTTCTAAATTCAGCTTTTATTCAGTTCTTAGATTAACTGCATTACAAAGGAGAAAGCAAGCTCAATTGGTAGTGTTTTTAAAGATGAATTATAATTATTTTTTCCCTAAAAATGCTATGTTTCAGACACTGTGCAAACTTTTTTTTAATCCAAGTATCTCTAATTATTACTTTAAAAATACCGGTGCTGCATGGACGACATGGCAAGGCTGATGAAGGATCAGATTAGACTGACATTTAGGTAAGAGCACAGTAGATTAGCTCTGTGTTACAGATGGGAGCAGTCGCAGCCATAGTGAGAGACAGATCTAAAGCCACTTGCTAAAGGTCAGTTCCTCAATCCACTTGGTAGACCATAACAACCCATGGGAGACCCGGGGAGTAATGTACCTTATATGGCATTTCCTTTTTAATATTAGTGCACCTCACAAATAGTTTAAAACAGAAATAAAAATGCAAATCTGTCCCTCTCTCCCACCCCACCCCACCTCACAGTTTGTAAGGAAAACAGCTTGAAGAGTTTATGGGCTTGGTTTATAGATGTATTCTGTGCCTTTGGTTGGGGGAAAAAGATTGTTATTGGGAGAAAACTAATTAGAGGGGACACAGAAGAAGTCAACAACAGAGGTACAGAAAGGGAAAGTGTCAGGAGCTTTTGTTTTTACAGAAGGTTGAAGAAAGTCAGAGACAACAAACAGCTGGTTAATCTCTGCTACAGTATTTTATGTCTCTAGCTACTATTATTTTATCCACTCAATAAAACGGTTCCCTGGGAGTCCTTCAGCAGACAAATGAAACAATTTATTAAAGATTCTCAGTTGAGAAGAAATTTAAATAGTCTTCACCCGCTCACTCACACGTGATTTCCTTTGTCACTCCCTCTCCCCCACCATCTTTTGATTTAAGTAACCTTTCAAAAATCCCAAGTCTAGAGTTTGCTTTTTCTTTGCTTCAATGTTTCCTGTGAGGGAAATGTAACGATGAGTATAGTACTAAAATAAACACCGCCATTCAAATAAACAACCAAAGAAGGCTCACATAACCATAAAAAAAGGATGTTTCAATCTATTAAACCTGGAATGCAACTGTGTGGGAAGGAAGGCCTGACATCAGCAGCATCTATAAAATGGAACAGAACGCTTTTGATGACCAACAGCCCCACTTCTCTCATGCACATTTACTCAGAGGAGTCTTCCCAAATGATTTCAGAAAGTACTTGTTGTCTATCCTCTTTAATGCTGTACTCATGTTAGCCCTGACCCAGCAATGATAGTCAGAGGTCATCCCCATAGTTTTCAGTGGGGCTTCTTGTCAAGTTCAAGTAAGAAAGCTGATTGAAGCTTTAGCATGTCCTAGTAGTCTGGTGTCCCCAAAGTTGTGTTTTTGCCATAAATATACGTATTGCAGAAGTTCCTTCCTTCCTCACATCTGTATGAAGAAAGAAAGAAAGAAAGAAAGAAAGAAAGAAAAGAAAAGAAAAGAAAAGAAAAGAAAAGAAAAGAAATCACTAGAAATTGGGAAAATGCCCAAGATTTCTCATTGCATGCATTTACAAATAAGATATGGCATACAATATCGATGGAAAAAAATGACTAATAAAATTAGATTATATATAGGAGAAATAAAGCATAGTCAATTCACTGAAAGCTGGAAGCCTTTATTAAAATATGCCAATAAAATAAATGTTGAGACACATGGTTTAGAAAACAATTTGGAGCATTTAGATTGTTGGTTGATATTTCTTTAAGATGAAATGGGGAATGGTGTAAATGTGACTTTGTGAAATGTGGGAAATAGCAAGTGGTCAACAGTTAAATTACATAATAATTAAGATGATGGATTAATATGTTAAGCTTTGCATTTATTACTTGTAACATGTTGAGCTGTCATGATTTAGGAAGGAAGGAAGGAAGGAAGGAAGGAAGGAAGGAAGGAAGGAAGGAAGGAAGGAAGGAAGGAAGGAAGGAAGGAAGGAAGGAAGGAAGGAAGGAAGGAAGGAAGGAAGGACGGACATTGTTTTACAAACAGGTAAGAAAACACAGGGATGTGGTGGTGCTGCGGGTTAAACCGCAGAAGCCTCTGTGCTGCAAGGTCAGAAGACCTGCAGTCATAAGATCGAATCCAAGCGATGGAGGGAGCTCCCATCTCTAGTCCCAGCTCCCGCCGACCTAGCAGTTCGAAAGCATGAAAATGCAAGTAGATAAATAGGGACCACCATGGTGGGAAGGTAACGGCGTTCCGTGTCTAGTCGCGCTGGCCACGTGACCACAGAAGATTGTCTTCACACAAAATGCTAGCTATATGGTTTGGAAATGGAGATGAACACCGCCTCCTAGAGTCGGACACAACTGGACAAATTGTTAAGGGGAACCTTTACCTTTACCTTGTTGTTGTTTAGTTGGTTAGTCGTGTCTGACTCTTCGTGTCCCCATGGACCAGAGCACGCCAGGCCCTCCTGTCTTCCACTGCCTCCCGGAGTTGGGTCAAATTCATGTTGGTCGCTTCGATGACACTGTCCAACCATCTCATCCTCTGTCGTCCCCTTCTCCTCTTGCCTTCACACTTTTCTAACATCAGGGTCTTTTCCAGGGAGTCTTCTCTTCTCATGAAATGGCCAAAGTACTGGAGCCTCAGCTTCAGGATCTGTCCTTCCAGTGAGCACTCAGGCTTGATTTCCTTTAGAATGGATAGGTTTGTTCTCCTTGCAGTCCAGGGGACTCTCAAGAGCCTCCTCCAGCACCACAATTCAAAAGCATCGATTCTTCGGCAGTCAGCCTTCCTTATGGTCCAGCTCTCACTTCCGTACATCACTACAGGAAAAACCATAGCTTTGACTATTCGGACTTTTGTCGGCAAGGTGATGTCTCTTCTTTTTAAGATGCTGTCGAGGTTTGTCATCGCTTTCCTCCCAAGAAGCAGCCGTCTTTTAATTTCGTGGCTGCTGTCTCCATCTGCAGTGATCATGGAGCCCAAGAAAGTAAACCTGTCACTGCCTCCATATCTTCCCCTTCTATTTCCCAGGAGGTGATGGTACCAGTGGCCATGATCTTAGTTTTTTTGATGTTGAGCTTCAGACCATTTGTTGTGCTCTCCTCTTTCACCCTCATTACAAGGTTCCTTAATTCCTCCTCACTTTCTGCCATCAGAGTGGCATCATCTGCATATCGGAGGTTGTTGATATTTCTTACCTTTACCTTAGAAAACACAAAATCCAAATCCTGGCCTTGACCTTCCCAACTCCACTTTCCCTAGCCTTGTGCACTCGAGCATTGAGGGAACTGCAACCTTCCCTCAATGCTGGATGTGGCTGATGGGGATTGTCCAGAAGGCACAAGATCGGGAAGAGCTGCCTTAGTGACTTCAGCTCCTTTCTTGGTATTTCCCAATCTGAGCCCCCCAGGTGCCTTTAGACTTCAATTTCCAACATACCTGCTTACTGGCTACATTCCCCCCGCCCCCAAATAGCTTACCCATTGGGAATTGTAATCCAGCAACAAGTGAAGGGCCTCAGGTTGGGATAGTTATAAAGCACCATGAAGATTATTCAGGATGCACCTCCTATTGGTATGGGTAATTTCGAAACAACCAGCAGGAAAGCAAATGAAGCCAGGACATGTGGGTTCTGTTCTTGAAAGACTCTCTCTTTTTAAAGGAAATGTCATTTCAGGAATGAAAGTCACTCATTTTAGGCATGCTTCACATTATGTCTGAAAAGCACTTTGAGTAATTACAGTAATGACATTCTGGAAATTTTTCCAGGCAGTTTGGTGACTGTAGAAGCAGAGTGCTTCATCAGCACAGTTCTAAGGACCATCCTGATTCCAGATTGCTGTTGTGTAACTGCAAAGAAGGTGACCAGTTGTAGGAAAACTGAAGCCAATAGCCAGGAGATGTAACATGAAAATGTAGAGCCAGAGCGGTTAAGAGATAGCAAAGGGATTTGTACTTCCTAAGGAACCCACACGGGATGAGTGACCATCATCCTTTCCAGACACAAGTGGCAGGGGGTAAGTCAGAGCTAAATCAACCTCTGGATCTCTGGACGATCTGTAGTAATTCAGCAAGGAGTTCTGACTCCTAAGTGTTTAAAAACAGCAGCACTGAAATGACTTTTCTTCCACCTAAATCCAGCCTTTGCAATGAAGAGAGCTTGGGATGATCAGGATTGCTTTTTATTTTATTTCATTTTAATTATGAGAACCATGGGCTTAATTTAGCTTGAGGACTGACAATAAATTCCTATGCTCTGGAAAAAACACAGGGCACCCTGTTCTCTCATTTTAAGCATATGTCTCTTGAACCTGTTTCTTGTTGGTGTACATATATTGGGCTTATAGTGACGGTGGCAAGGAAGTAAATTTGACAAGCCTTAGGTCTGCTCCCACTGACATCTGGCACATGAGTTAGGACACAATTAAAAAGTAATTGGTGGGGGAAAAGAAAAGAATACATCTGTTGAATGGCACACATTTCTCTCCCCCCCCAAATAGTAATCAATTCATATTCCTTCACAGAGGGATATTAATGACCCACTGTGTTTCACCTGGAAGAAAAGATGAGCATGTGTTTTTTTTTTCAGCACGGAGACTTCAGAAGACATCTTGATCCCATTTTTGAGTGTATCTTTGCAACCTCGAAGAAGATGGAAATATACACCTATTTAGGAATTAAACATCAGTCCTTGATTTCAGAGTGTTCTCAGTGGTTCTTAACCTTGGGTTATTCAGGTGTTTTTGGACTGCAACTCCCAGAAGCCTTCACCACCAGCTGTGCTGGCTGGGGTTTCTGGGAGTTGCAGTTCAAAAACGCCTGAGTAACCCAAGGTTGGGGACCACTGTTCTAGATACACAGTTTTGTATTAAATGGTTTACCATTCCCTCCCTCTGGGGGCAGCCTTGGACACTTCAACTTGCCCAAGGCTACACAGACTGGCTCTTCACTCGGGAGCCAGACTGGGAAATCTGCAGCCAGGTACCCAACTATCTACCCAGATAATGAAACATAGTTTTAGGGAATATTATAGTACCTTCAAAATTAACAGATTTATTTTAGCATAAAGATTCATGGTTCAGAAAGTGGATTTTACTCCATAACTGTACAGGCTAAAATAAATCTTAATAGTGTCACAAGGGGAGGAGGATGATTTTATTATTTCGAAACAGGCAAGCAAAGCTATCTGTGTGAAAACCGTTATGAAGCACAGGCCCTCCACCCAGTCCGCACCTGGGGCCAGCCTTTGGGTGATGCTCTGATTCACTCCAGGCCCGTGACAATATTTTGTACATCTTTAGTTCTCAACGAAGATCCCATTTCTGCAGGTGGGGAAACACAAACAGAAAGGCCAAATCATGGAGTGAATGGTGCAGCTGGAACAGAAGGGTGCCGATAACAGTTTGCACAGCTAGTTGCTCTTTCTCATTTTCCTTCCCCGCCCCCCAATAGCTACCGATGTCCCAGTTGGCTTCCTAAGCCAGCTACAGAGAGTAAGAGGAGTTTTAAAAGGGTAATGGATGCGCCCCTCTTTGATTCATTCTTAAAATGGCAAGTCACCTGTTCCTCTACACCTCCCACCATTCTTCTCTCACACACCCCTGGGCTTTCTGTTCCTTGGATCTGGAACCAGTGGTACCACGGCCACAGCCTTTGGCAATTTAATCAATGACTTTGCAACAGGATAAGCAAGCAACAATCATGTCTAAGGTACAGGCCATAGCTTACTCTCCTCCTCTGTTTCTATCAACTCAGGATGCACTTAGACAGTAATTTAACTTCCTTGTTGTCCCTCTCTTGGGGTGGTTGAATCTGATCTACTTCACGGTGACTACAGCCCAACCTCGCCCATGCCCATCCATACATTTTTGATACCTTTTTGGTTCAGCCATTGCATGTGCTGGGAAAGACTGGCTGAAATGAGAGCGCACCCAGCAAAGTGACCTTTTCAATGTAGATCCTGCTTCCCTGCCCAGTCACACCTTCAGCGTCTTCTTCGCTTTTTCTTTTGTGTCCCCACTTCTAATCACTTGTCTAATCCCAGATTTAACATGAGGGATGGAGACAGGATGCCGCTCCACCCTGCCAACACCTGTAGACTTTGCTCTGCCCCAAGGTCACCCTGGAAATGTCCAAATACCGGTGTCAGTTCTTGTTTGCCTACTCACGCAAAGGCAGAGGACATCCTTGGCTGCTACAGTAGGGCACCCCTACACCTGCGGGGGTCAGTATCCACCGATTCACTTATCCACTGTCTGAAAATGTTAAATAAAAAACCCACAGAAGTACGTACAGTATTTATTTGTATGGATTTCCAGTGTGTACTGTATTTGCCAGAACCTGCCACTAGAGGGAGCCAGAGACCATGCACTGTGTAGAGTTTGATACCACCGCGTTTTTCGGCATCCACGGGGAACTGATCCCCTGCGGATACTGTGGTCCTACTGTTTAAGGTTTTTGGAAAAGGAGGCATGGGTAGGCGTCCCTGGTGGGGAATAGCCTTCCGGAATGGCCTTCCTTCCTCTAGCGCAGCTTTCCTTAATTTAGCACCTTCTAGATATGCTCCACCCAGTATGAGCTGTGATGGGAGTTGTAGTCCCTCTAAAAGAGAATGTTAGGTTGGGGAGAGGTGCTGTGTAGTGCAACCAGCGGGTGCTTTTTCTGGTCTGCATCTTCTGTTCCTGTTGTTCTCTTGTTCCCCGCAAACATGCCCCCCCCTCCCCGTTCCCGCAAACCTTCCCGCTGGCCAGCGAGCGAGCGATCAATTGATTTCACGCGCGCTTGAAAGGAGGAGGGGATTAAGCGGGCAGCGCCGATCACGGAGCCCTTTCGGCCCTTTCTTTTATTGTCGAGCAATTATCGTCCCTTTTGTTTGCGTCGAGGGGGCCAGGCCTCAAAACGTCTCGTCTGGGAAGCCGTTAATAGAATTTATGCTAATATGTGATGATTCCCGCGATTACCAGGAGACAGCGGCTGGTACTTTGCAAGCAGTTGCGGGAAGGGGGGGGAAGAGATATAATAAAATTTTAAAAGCGGGGGCGGGGAGACGGCACCTCCGCAGCTCCATGAAAGAGCAATTGTCTGTTACACACCACCCAGCACTGACTTGCTTCGTTTTGGCGACGGGTGTCGACGCGGAGGTTTGTTTGACACCCGTGCCCGGAGGTGTGCGCTAAGGCGCAGGCGCACTTCGGGCAGAGGCTCCGCTCGGATCTCCTGCTTCCCGGCACTACCCTCGTGTATAATCTTCTCTCTCCCCCCCCTCCCCGTTATGTCGACATCTAATCAGAGAAGCACGTGTCGCCTCGGATTTATTTGTTCCCAAATTGCCCCTGGTTTAATGCTGCCATTATGTTCTTTCCCTGCGAGCCGCTGTGCCAAGCGGAGGGTGAAAACGTGGCACCGCGGCCTCCTTGGGGATTCGAGCGCGCGTGCCGAGAAAGCCTTCTTGCTGTTGCATCTTGCCACGATCAATGGATTGACGATCTCTGACTGCCTAATTGTGCCTTCATCACAGGGAATGAAACAGCTTTGTCCCTTCCCTGGTTAGCGACCAATGGAACATGTCTAGCTGTGTATGTAAATTGTTTCTCGATTGGTTCAAAGGAAAAGACGACCCATAAAGTTTAAATGATGCTTAGGTAAAAGTATAAAATATGTTACATAATTAAAAAAAAAAGCACAGCACTTCCACATATGTTTATATAAAACTGTTTGGATATTTCTATACAAAATCTTTTAAATTTGGAGTGCAAATTGATGGTCATCTGTTTTCAGTAGTCAAAATAAGTGCATTGGGTTGCTTATATGTAGGTTCATTTGTTCATTCATCTGTGTGAAAACGTGACTGAAATAAGACATAATTGGATGAAATGCTGAAAACAGATCATAGGAGAAACAAAGAAGGGAATGTATCCAATAGCACAGAGAAAATGAATCATTGAAATGCCTAGGTAGATGGAAAGGATTTGAGGATATTCCACAGTCAAAGTGCCACAGCTGATCAAGTTCTCCTCTCTTGTTGTCACCTCATGTTCCTGAGATGTTCAGAAAAGACTTGGAGGTTTATGTGCAGGACTGCTTCTTCAGAGAAAAAATGGCAGAAAGAAACAACACAAGATCCAAGATGTTGGATGCAAACCAGGGATTAAAAGTTAGGGATAAAAGAAAGTTATTAAAGTTTTACAAAGAGGAGCATGGCCAGGAGAACGGTTGGCTACAGTGATGGAGACTTGGCCCCTTAGCTTGCTGTGTAAATATCCAAACCCACGGTGGGACCCTTTTAAAAAACATTTTCATTTATTCTTCATTTATTGTATATACTTGCATACCACCCAATTTGTGCAGGCACTCCTCTGGGCGGTTTACAATCAATAAGACATCCAATATAAAAAGTGATCATCAACAATAAAAGAAAATAAAAATAACCAAAATCTAATATAATAAATCTAACCTAGAACCTAAAATCTAAATACCTTGTGGCTCAAGAGAGCCATAAACTTCTGTAAAACCCTTAAAAGCTTCTGTAGACAGCCTTGCCTTGAAAGCTGGGAAGGAGGGGACCTGGCGTAGCTCTGCCAGAAATCCATTCCATAAGGATGGGGCCACAACGTAGAAGACTCTGTTTACTGTGGATGTCTTCTTGGCTGCCTTCTCAGAGTGACAACCTCTAAGAGCATGGCCTGTGAGGAGCATGTGGCATGGGCTGATGTTCTTAGGGAAAGGTGCTCTGATAAGTAGGTAAATCTAGGTGCCTACTTTATTAGGTATATCATCTGTGTAGCTTTCAAACTACAAAGGTCTCCACAGCATATTAAGTTTGGCTGGTGGCCAGATTGTATTGCTAGATACTGTATATATGAACGAAAGAGGAATATCTGGGTGCTGATAACTCTCCAGTGCATACCTCCTACAACTGCATGCATTTGAGTACTGAGGGGGCAGGGGGTGGCGGGGAATGTGTAGCATGCATAATTAAATCATATACTGTACAGCCCAGAGAGCACTGATCTCAAACGGCAGCATCTCCATTTGTACTTATGCTGCTCTACCGAATAATTTGGAGCTGCGATATCTGTGTATCTCTCTTTCCTTTGGACAGTTACCAATAAGGATGTACAGGAGTGGAATAGGGAACATTATGTAAGGGAGATTGAGGACTTGTTTTCTGTTGATAGCAGAACTCTGCTGGCGGGAGGTACCTAAATTGGGGGAGTCACCACTCATTTCATTTTGTATAGTTCCTCAACTCTTTGTGAAACATGTTAAGGGGGCTGGAGGAGCTAATGTGGGGAAGAAGGAGCATAAAACTCTGCTTTTCAACCAAGCTGGACATGCCTAAATCTGGATACCAGCTAATGTCATGCAAATAGTCTTTTACCCATACAATGGAACTTCCTGTTACTCTTTCCTCCCATACATCCTCTGCGTGGTCTCCAAATATGCTCTGAAGCAGGTATGAGGGTGCATCAAAGAACAGGAACAGAATAGAAATGAAGCAGAACAGAGGAAATCAGTCCCACCAGCGGTTTCCACGGGATACGCAAACAACCCAATCACCACCACCCATCACCATTATATGGTCAAAATATAGAAGGGTTAAAATGCTCTTTAAAATTTTCAGAACAGTATTCAGAAGTCTGAGCTAAAGGCAATATCACACATCCTACTTAATGGCTACATCTTCTAAGTCACATGGTGAGAAACCTTTAATGCTCCAGATGTTCTGGATTACATTTTCCAGTAATCTCTTACCATTGGCCATGGACTGGAAAGTATGGAAGCTGTTAGCTGGGGGTGGTGGTGGTCCCCAACGTCTACACTGGGGATGATGTGTGACAGGCAGGCATGATGCCCAAAATATACCTCCCTGAAGAAACAAAAGGGTTGACACTGAAAATCCCAACACATGTGCTATTGAATGTTTTTGTAACAGTTTTTTTTTCTGTGACACTGATGACAAAAAAAAAAAAAACCCAGCAGTATTCTCAAAAGAAATGATCTGGCTTGTAAGTGTGCCCGCTTGCCTCTTTAAAGAGAGGGGGAGGAAAATCTGTTACACAGCAAGTGAAAGGACAGGTTGCTTACCTGTAACTATTTTTCTTTGATTGGTCCTCTGAACTCACAGTCATTCTGCACATGCTCAGAACAACTCAGAACCTTCTAGAGCTGAGCTGGAGCATTTTGATCGAGGCTCTCCTCCCTTGTTAGAGTGTAGTCTGCCTTCTCCGTCCTGTTTATCTCCGTTTCAGTCCGCTGTAAAGAAAGCAACATCTGGGAGGGGAGGCAGGCAAAGAGATCCACTTGTAGCTTTCTCCACTTAGTGAAGATGTGGTGTGCTATGAGGGGATGGAGATGCCATTTGTATATATGCTTCTCCTGCCGAGAAGGTTGGCTTGGGAGTTCTCTGTTGCAGGTCCATATACTGCAATGGGGCGGATCCTGTTGAGGAGACACCAATCCACACATTGTAGCATCATGGGTGAACTTTTTTCCCCTTGCCTGCTTGTACAGTGGACCCTCGACTTACAGATGGCTCCACTTACAGACTTTTCAAGTTGCAGACTTCTCTGGCCACAAAATTTAGGTTCGACTTGCAGCCAGAGAATCAACCTACAGACTGAAAAAAAAATTGGAAAAAAACGGCCGGTTACGGATTAATCGGTTTTCAATGCATTGTAGGTCAATGCAGACTCAACCTACAGACTTTTCGACCTGCAGCCACCGTTCCAATGCGGATTAATTCCGTACGTCAAGGGTCCACTGTATTATATACTATTGTGGTGTTGTCTGTGACAGGGGGAACAACCATGCCCTCAAGGTGTCCCCCCTCCAAAAAAAATCCCAAAATGCTAGGATGTCTGCCAGGAAGTCTAAGGCATTTATGTGGAGTCTCTTCTGGGCTAGTGACCATGTGCCTTGCACTCAGCAACATCTCCAGTGGGCTTCCAAGTCTTGGTTGGAGGCATCAGTGGAGACCACAGTTGTTGGGATCAAGAGAGAATGAAAGGGTGCAGATGTGTGCTTGGGTGGTCCACCATCATAGTATTCATCAAATGTGCGTAGATAGACATGGAAGCACTATGTTTTTGTGAACCATTCTGAATGCGTGGAGAAATCAAATGTGAAACAGTAGCGTCCTTAGGTGCACTAGTGGAATAATTGCCATGGTGAATGTGAAGTGACCAAGGAGGACTTGGATTTGTTCCACTCTTGGTGCTCTGGTGAAAATGAGTTTGTGTGTGGAAGACATGATGGGATTTGCACTTTGTAGGGGATGGGTTAGAGTTGCTGACTGAGAGAGAATCCAGCTGAACTCCAATGAACCCTATGATAGGTGAAGAAGCGAGATGGGACTTTGATAGATGGAGTTTTAGCCCCAGGCAGCACAGGAGAGACGTGGCTTTGAAGACAATGTTGCGAAGTAAGAAGTCTGAGGAAGCGAGAAAGAGCCAGTTGTCTATATATGGATAAACCATAAGTCTATGGCGTTGGAGGTGATGACCACCATACATTTTGTGAAAATGCTTGAAGCAATGGCCAGACTGAAAACGATAGGATGTGAAACTGGTAATCATGGGTAGCAACAATAAAACAGAGAAACTTCCTGTATGACTGGTGGATTGAAGTATGAAAGCATGTGTCCTGAAGATCAATACTGTAGAGGGAAAGAGTCACATTTGTGGAACAGGTAGATAATTAATTGGATGGTGATCATATGGAATCTCTTGGTGTGTGTAGAGGCATCCTTCAGTCTCAAGAGATGATGGTAACGTGCTCTGAATAGAGGTCTTGGTACAGCATAACATGAGCAAGCAGCTTCCCTACAATGCTGAGAAGAGAGATGCCACAGTAGTTAGTGCAGTTGCCCCTGTCACCTTTGTTCTTGTACAATGTGATGATGTTTGCATCCTTCATGTCCTGTGGTACTCCACCTGTATGAAGATTTCATACAGCTCACTGTATGAATGGGAAGACTAAAATGGTCTCAGCCTGTGCCAGAATAAGTTGGCATGTTTTACTGATACCAAGTCTTTTAGCTCTAGTTCCTAGCTTATCATCATGGTCTAACTCATCATCCGTCTTCTACTTATCAAATGGAAGGTCTTTCACCGCAAAGCAGAAGAATCTCTGTGGTGGCAGTACAACGAGTGTCACTGTGCTGCCTCCATTCTCGAGACCAGTTTTGAGAGCATTGGGAAGATGACCTTGCATGGTAACACCGATGATCATAGTTAGAAATAGGGACCTAATGAGGACCTAACGAGGGTCCGGCTCCTGGGACCGGACAATCCACTCATGCATCTTGTTGCGGTGCCAGTCGCACTCGTCCTGCCAATGGTGCCAGGAGCTTCACTGTCTTCCTGCTTGGCTGGCCACTCAGCAGCCATGTGGGGGGACTTATCCTCCCACCCCTTGCCTGGAATGGCCAGCTGAGCAGGAAGAGAGAGTTGCTCCAGGCACCATTGGCAGGATGAATGGGACCAGCGCTGCAGCAAGATGCATGAGTGGATCATCTGGTCCTTGGGGCCGGACCCTCGTTAGGTCCAGTCACAAACATATGATTGGGAAAGTGAGCCTCGGTAGCACAGAGAGAGAGAGAGAGAGAGAGAGAGAGAGAGAGAGAGAGAGAGAGAGAGAGAGGTTCATGAACACCAACTGACAGTGGTTCATGTTGTTGGTGTTCAAGAGGTGGTTCAAGGATTATCTCCAGGATCAGTACCGGTGATGGAGATGGAGAAGGGTTGATAAGCAGCTCTCTAGAGAGAGGTGGTCTCTGTGTTGGCGGTTATGAGCCTGCCGGTGGTGATGCCGCTTCTTCTTTTTACACTCTGCATCTGAAGCAGAGATCGTTGTTTCCCATTTCAGTGGCAGAATGAGATGAAGGGGATGGTAGTACAAGCATCAGTACCAAAGTGATCCCAGTCAAAGGTTTTGATTTCGATACCAGTATTGAAGTGGAAGCCATAACAGGTTTCTCAGGAGGAACTGGTATCCTCCCTGCACCACCAGATCCTCCCAGGCAAGACTCCTCCAAAAGAGGCCAGGAAAACATTAACTAGAAGCTGGGCCGTCTCAGCTGTGGCGCCAACTCTTTGGAACCGGCTCCTGGTCAAGCAAGGTCTGTCCCTGCCAACCATTAAGAGACTGTCGAAGACTTTGCTCTTCAGAGAGCCATTTGATTGCAACCTCGTATGAATTTTTTGCCTTGTGCCCTATCATTCCATTATGAAAATATTGCGATATCTTGATTCTGTGTTTCTGTAATTTGACTTTTATCTTTATGATTTCCTTTTCCTTTTCTCATTGTCTGTTTAGTTTTATCATTTGTTAACCACCCAGAATAGTGTGTTGCAGGAATGGAGCAGGATATCAATTGATGAAATTAATAATTAATAAACCTTGATATTTTTTAAAAATCTCCCTTGGGCAGTAAAGACCCTGCAGTGCTTGCAGGGTATTATGTGTCTCTCCTAGAAAAATTGGGCACTTAGAGGGTCCATCAGGCAGAGGGATTTTAACAAAACAGGAGATACACTTCTTACAGGGTTGTGGCACCATAGACATTAAGAGAGTAATGGCCACGAGTCAGGTGCTGGTCGAAAGAAGACAACAATGTGAAAGTGGTGGGTATTGTTGTTGTTACAACAAACCGGGGTAACCATCTACAAATGTTTACAAATGATGATTGTCTTCACAGGTGTTCAGCAAGATAAGGAGAAAGAGAGGAGACAAGTCTCAAGATGTCCGTAGCAAATAGTGGATGAAAAGATGTTGACATCCAGGAGGCAGAGGGAGAGAGCCACACTCTGAAGAGGGGGCAAATTCTCCACCAAACCACTCCAGCTTAGCTCTAGAAGGTTCTGTCATTGTTCTGCGCATGCACGGAATAGCCCATTGGTGTGTGATCACAGAGACCACCACAAAGAAGAAACTAGAAGACAAAGAAAGGAGTTAAAAGCTAAGACAGATGAGTGTGCATCATATTTGACAACACTGCTGTTGAGTATTAGCCGAAACTAAATATGAATGAGAAATGATTTCATGTAACTGAGATCCTCTGTAATCCTTAAATTTTGAAAGAAAATTAAAGAGAGCACTGGCTGGTAAACTGAGTTAATTGGAACTCCAGTTTTGCCCGCCTCTCTTGATCAGTATTCCCTTGTGCTCCATCAGGTGGCGCTGTGACCTTTGAGATGAATCATAAAGCCTTTCCGGGAAGAGATGTCAGAATCATCTCCCTTCCTATTTCATTCTCGCAATCTGCCAGGCAGGATTTTACCCTGCAACATGTTTTGCCAGGGTCTCGGCCAGCCTAACATTAAACTGCCATACTCAAGAAGAAGTTGTGGTTTTTGGTTGAAGAAGTCAGAGCCTTATTCTGGTCACAAGCCCCAGAATCAGTCTTTGGGATGTGATAGCACTCTAGGCAGTCTATGAGGGAAAGGCAGAAAGAGGAGTGTGCTCTGTGAAAAGCGTCTTCTTCTTTTCAAAGGATAGATCAGCAGAAGGGAGAAGAAATTCTGAGCCTTGTGGAAAAGGGAGCTTGGTCCACGGTGAAGACAATGGGGATTTTCTCACTGATCTCGAAAACCTTCTGGCAGGCATTTCTGTGCCATTTCTGAAGATGGCATCAAAGCAATATTGCAATTTCTTGGCAGGTATTCACATGTGTGACTTTAAAATATAATTACAAGGGAATCAATGGAGACCCTCAGCAGTTGGAACAAAAATATCCTCTGCAAAGACGTTGTTTAGGTAGGAACATCCCCGCCCCGCCCCTGCTTCCTTGGGTGTCAGTTCTTTGGAATTACAGCCACTGCGTGTTGAGCTTACGTAAGGGAGGCAAAACCTATACTTGGAGGAAGGAGACATTCAAAGGAAACAGAAGTGCTACCACAACGTGAGAAACTCATAAGGGAGCAGTCTTCCGTACAAGATATTGAAAAATCCCAATGCCCTGGGCTGTGCTGGTGTTATGGAGAAAATTGCCACTGACGCAGGCGGTCTGAGCAAGGGGAGCAACGTCTCCCTTATTACAATGGCATACATCTTGGCTCAGGAGAAGGAGAATTCCAATGGCTTCTTGCTTCACACAAATTAGCACCGAGTGGAGTCAGCCAGCCTGTCTTCCTTAGGAAGCCCCAGTGCTATGAAGGGGAGTTATTTTGCACTGGATTATGCTCTGCGTGCATTACTCATTGTCCTGCCCTTACTGGTTCACAGGTTCCACTCTACCATTGGGCAGAATGGAGCCTTTGCCCTAGGCAGTACAAGTTGGGCAATGGCACGTAAACAAGCTTTTGGAGGAGAGCGTGATGTGCCTTACAGTCTGCCCTACAGTTCCTAAACCACCTCCTTCCTTCATGTCTGATGGCGGAGGATGTCAATTCCAGATGAGCTGTTTTTTGTACATGGAAGAGTGGGGACACTCTACGTTGTTCTCTGCTTCAGGTAGCGAAATGTCTTGAGCTGGACAGATTGAGTAAGCATATTGAGGTAGCGACTTCCCCTTACCTTCCGGTGGAGATGCTTCTGTGCCATGGTGACACTACCCACACAATCCTCCTGCGTTAGTCCTTTGAGAACCACACCAGTGTTACTAGGGAGGAGGAACAGCCTTACTCCAGGTGGCAGAAAGTCTATTGCTACTTTATCTTAAAAGTAAAACTCACTGTAGTGCTGGAGGGGTAAAGTATGCCTTGCCTCCCCCTCCCAAAAAGAATGCTTTTAAAAAAGAAGAAATAAGAGTTTCAGATTATTAAAATGGAAGTTGTTGCTCAGAGGTATGGGTAGCCTTGTACTATTTTTCTTTTTGCTTCTTAAAGGGTGCTGATGAAGGCATAAGATGCAAATCTATTCTGCTGCTAAGCAAAATTTATACTATTTGTGTGGGGGGGTTGTATTTTAAAAAAACCCAAAATTACTTAAAGCAAGCACAGAGGTAAAAGAAATTATGACCTGTGATGAGCACTGGCCAATATATGCCCAAAGTCAGATTAAAATGCACACTTTTAAAAATGTTGCTGACTCTTTTCATAGTTAAGTTACTTCTGCTTAAGGATTTATCTGAAAGTATCACTAATACTTGTGAGGCCAGTTCATCCTGAGACTATAGAGTTGGAAAAGCTAAAATCTCTGGACTTCCCGAAGGGAAGGGGAGTACAGGGACCCATCCCCTTGCCTTAAGTTACATAGAATTATGTCCCTAATAGGTTTTTAAAATCCAACATTCAACACACAAATAGACATATTGGCCAAAATCCTGTTGCTTAGTATAGTTAATTGCACTGAAGTAGACCCATTGAACTGATGGAGATTTAATGAGTCAACTCCTCCTTATGTTCCACTGTTTCAAATGGGCCTGCTCTAACTGTGACTTAGTTTGCTAAAGTAAGTCACAGCTGGAGTAGCCTCATTTGAACCAAAGGAATGTACAGAACAGTTGAGTCAACAGATACCCTCTAGTGCAATTTATTACACTAAACAACAGGATCTTGGCCATTGTATCACATTGGAAATGTATACACTGTTTCATGAATGCCATGTCACTAACTTAGTGACATGGCGTTCATGAAACATGGGAGCTTTAGAGAGCCACGAGCATAGCAAGAAACAGCACATCACATCCTGTATTTATAAACCAGTTGTTCTAACAGTATTTTATCTTTAGATGGCAACATGATGATCTGGGGAGAGGAGGAGTTTGTGCTACAACATAAAAGGCTCTGTTTTTTTATTATCATAATTTGCCTTACTTCTAGAAACATAAAGCAGAGCCTCACAGACCAATTTTAGTAGCTGGACAGGTTTGTGGATAGTGTGGCACAGGCACTCCTTGAGATACCCCGTCTGCACATCTGGTTCCAGTTAATACCTATGTTGCTACCATATGTACTATCTACAGCTTCTAAATAGTCTTCTGGAATCAGAGGCATCACCATGAACAATGCACTGCAAGAGCCTAAACCAGGGATGGACAACTATGCCCCTCCCTCAGTGTGTCTACATCTCCGTGAGCCTTCTGCAGTACAGCCAATAGTGAGAAATTATGGGAACTGCACTCCAAAAACATATGGACGGTCACACATTGCCTTTGCCTAGTCCAAACAATATACTAGCAGCTCATAGATAACTGACCAGGCCGTTTAATCTATGCAGCTGCAGCCTGATTTTTGCATGCACGTTTTTACACGGAACTACTATAACACATGGAAGGTTATCCTGACACATTCCTGGTGAGTTATATTCTGGACACATGTTGGAGCAATTTATGAGATTAAACCTGCTAAAAAAGATAATTTTTAAAACATCCAATTAAATAAATAGTAGCATGTTTTGCCTATAATTTCCAATAAAGATGTATATTACAGATGGGCATGACTTAAGTTCTGCTCCTTCGTAGGAAGCTCCCTGTACGGCACCACAGCTGTTGCACGTTCTCTCCTCCCACCCCCAGCTAGCTGGACTACTCCCAAGCCTCTGCGCACTGCCCAAATAGTCCTCCATTGCTAGGCTTCCCTTCCTTGCCTCCTCCAACAGCTGGCCACTCAACGGCTGTGCAGGGAGACTCTCCATCCTGCCTCCTCTTCTCTAAAGTATATCAAATGAATTTGTATCAAGGTAGAAACCTGCTGCCTTGGCTCAATATTTATTGGGTTCCTCACTGGGCCCCGAAACTCCAGCTGCTTCCCACAACCTGGTGCTCTCCAGATGTTTTGAGTGTTAATAGTCCAACATATCTGTAAGCCACCACTTTAGGAAATGCTGAACTGGAGGAAGAGCTTGTGCTGCTGAGGAAACAAAAGGGCAGTAATCACTCCTGAACCATCTGTCTTGTAAGAGATGCTGATCTCTACCAATTCTAAGCAGTCAGTACTTAGCAAGGACATGCCTTTCTGAGGCCCAGTGAGAAGCAGAAATCCAAGGACATTTGTCTTGGAAGTGAGATCTCCTTCCTAGTCATTTCAACTTACATTCTCTTGTATTTTCCACAGACTTTACAAAGCTTCCTGCCTCACCCAGCTATGTTTGAGTATCACAACGGGCTTCTAAAGTTCTGTCCAATGCCTTGCCTTATTATTGGAAAATAAATGCATATCATCCTACAGAATGCTGGAACACATCATGGTACTGTACATGTCCGTACCTTTAGAAGTACAGTACAGTATATAAGGGCCCCCAAAATATCCAAGGGTGTTCATTTAGCCACTCCGTTTTAGCAAGCCACCTGAGTTGAGTCCACATCACTGAAGTGGGGATAGTCAGCATGCCCTCCATCATGAGCAGAAGCTAAGCTATGAAATTAGCATTGGGGTCTTCAGAACGACACCCTACCATGCACAATTTGGAGTTACTGTGCGCCTATGGGAAATTTCCCCTCTTTTGGTTCGATCTTAATGTGCACAGTTAGAGGGGTGAGAAAAGCTCTGAAAGTGCTCTCGGCTACAGATGCAACCAGCAGAGCAGAAAAACCTCTTCTCCAGTTCCCTCATTCCTGACTCAGTCTGCCCTGAAGCAGGCCGGAGGGCCACGCTGGCAGTTCGGTGACCATGCCAATCCAGTGCTCCAGCATCATCCTACCACAGGGGGCCAAGCACCCCTCGCAGCACTGTCTTTCAAGCGCAAAAGGTCAAAACGGAACACCCATTTCACAAGGTCATGGAACCACCCCAGACCCCTTCCTTCTGCTCAAGAGCAGGGGGTGCTGGGAGCAATATCCTGGCCCCATGCCAAGGTGGCAAATTTTGCTTCCTGCAGCCCTTGCAGTCTTCCAGCACAGATGCTTTATTCTTCCTCTTGAGAATCCTTGCTCCCTCTCACTCTACCGAGGCTTGCTTTTCAGAGCTAGGTGAAGAGATTCCTTTCTGTAAAGCACTTTGGGTCCTTTTTTCATGAAAGGAACTGTATAAATGGAAGATTATTATCAAACTGATTAACATAGCTCCTCAGCCACATACAATTCATTGTATAATTCATTGAAATGCAGCATGATAGTGCTTTATTAAATAAATCTTTGATTAACATTTATTATTATTATTATTATTATTATTATTATTATTATTATTATTATTATTATTATTATTATTATTATTATTATTATTATTATTATTATTATTATTATTATTATTATTATTATTATTATTATTATTATTAATCTTCAGTTTCTCTTTCAAACACATTCTTTATTTTTGGTAGGTTTTACTTCCCGGTTTCTCCTGGTTTCAGCCATCTATCCCTGTAAGAGAAGATCTAGTTAGACTTCAGGCTTGCAGGTACTACTTTATCTTGATTTGAATCTCATGATCCACCAACTCAAGTCTGGTGCAGAAAACAGAAATAAAGAATTCTGAGCCCAAGGTTTTGTCTTCCAAATCAGGGCAAACAGGTCTTCCACACATGTAAATCTGTTTCATGTATAAAGTCAGATTAAGTGTATAGTTTATGGAAGGCTGAGAAAGGAGTCACATGTTGTTCACTTTGTAGATCCTTGGCCTACCCCTGCTGTAGAATATCCAAGTTACCAAGGAAGGTCCACAGCCTGTTTACATCAGGTCTAGGCACTAGTAGCTTTCCAAATGTTTTTGGGACACAGCTGCTATCAGGCGTGGCCAGCACAGGCAATGTGAGAGAGGACAGGGTTTGTGCCCTTCCCCAACCTCTAGAGGACTGCAGCTGCTCAATCCTGCCATACATAAATGCTATCAGACCTTCTTGCAACATAAAAAAAGAGCAGACAGGGTGGCAAGACAAGCGTTGGGCATTATGATATCCCTTACTATCATATTAGTTCATTATGTCACGGTCCTTGGTCAACAGTAAATCTAAGGTGGTAAAGGGTGATGTGATGGCTGTTCCCAAATGAATGGCCTCCCTTCCATTGTCCTACATGAACTAAGACCCTGGTGATTTAACACATATTTCAGTTCCTTTGAGGAAGATAGTGTTGGGAAAATAACAATCTTACATGCACTAACACTGGGTATCAGTGGGAGGTGACTCTTCACAACCTCAAGTGATTGTCTCTTGCCACTAATCTATTGCTAAAGTTTCTTCCCCCCCACCTCTGGCTTGCTCCTCCTCTTCTCTACTTTTCTTTCCCTCACTTCCTTTATTAGTTTCTCCTCTTTTCTGACCTCCGAGCATGCAGCAAGCATGGAGGATGTCTCTTCCATATAATTTTCCTTCCTTTTATTCTTCTGTTTGTAACTTTTGGCCACAACTGTAAGCAAATGCTTCCAAAATAACTTTTAACATATACAATGCTAGTTACTTTGAAGGAGAGCACCACTAAGACTTGAATTATTCTCTTATGCTCTCTCTGTGCAGTTGTTGTTTATATTTTAAGCTAATTGTAAAGGAATTACCAATTCTCCACAACAGATCCACATTGGGAATAGCCTGTTGGGAGGTACAAATCAATGTGGTTCCTCTGCTGCTGAACCACAGTTGGAGCCACTGATGTGAGCAGTGACATGACTCATTCCCGATTCTATGTTTTGATATAACTTTACTGCAGGGTTGTGGAATGCATGGCCCTCCAGATCTTGTTGGACTGCAACTTCACTAGTCCTCTCCAGTATAGCCAATGGAAAGGGACAATGTCTTTTGGAGTCCAGCAACAATGGGAGAATCACACATCTGCTTTACTCACCAGGCCTCTGATGTTTGTAGGTTTGAACATCCTTTCTTCCCCAGATTTCCAGTAGAAAATTCTTGTCAAATTGTCTGCCAGATGCAATCCATACATTCTGCCACAAGAACACTTGTGCTTCATAGCTGCATGCCAGGCACAAATGTAGCAATTGAAGCCTTTTCCTGGTATGGAGATGAAACAATAGGAAAACACGTCATCTGCTGAAATTTGTGCCTGTTACCCAGCCATTATAGGCTTGGGAGCCAAGCCAGAAAACTGTTGGCAACCCACAATCCACTTGATTATAGCCAGCGCATTAGTACATGAGCTTCTTAATGCTTTCCAGAATACAGGAGAGTTTGCCCACTTGAATTGGAGCATGACGGAAGGAAATCTGAATAATCAAGCTTATAGGAAATGTGACTGCTACTTGTTCCAATATATCTGAAGTTTCTGAATGCTTCCTTAAGCATTCTGCCTCTCCTATTTCTCAAATTTGTTTTTCTCCTCTGATGATATGAATTTTCCCAGTAGGAATATGCAGTGCTAAGCATTTTGAAGTGGTTTGGCTTTGAATGGGCAATTAAAGTTCATTAGCTGTACAAAATACCTGCTCCTGATGAAGACAAGAATTGCAAGAATGGGTTTGTTGATTTTGAGATAAAACAATTCTTCCTGATACTGAGAACAGAAAGTTTTGTGGTGATCTTTTGCTGTTTGGGAACGTACTGCATCCTCTTCTCTCTCTTTTCCAGGCAATTTCAGATCTCTTCAGAAAATGTTCAACATGCCAACCATCAGGGAAACAAGAGAGCAAGTGCCTCACTCCAAAATTTTGGCATGAGATGCTCTTTCTGCTTGGACCATGATCACCTATGCTAATCAATATGCTACCATTTAACTTTTCTATGATTACAAGCCCATCCCAGTACAGTGTACATAAAGAGCACTATGTGTTCTTGGGGTGTGTTTGTATACACATACATATACATTCCCACATACATTCTTACAGTACAACTCATACCAATGTATGGATCAACAAAGCTGCTTGCATTTCAGACTCTCCTTGGAGGTGTTCTTGGGGAACTGAGATAATGAGCATCTGCATTTCAAAATATACCACTGTGGAACACCTGCAAGAAACAGAACAGGAAAGCTTGCCTTACAGGAGCTTAACTTTTCACGTTTCCATTGTGATGTTGTAAATATGGGCAGGTTGAGTTTTTACAACCTAAACTGCTGTAGAAGCACACATTTCACCATTTCATTCTGTGTTCTCCACTTGAATGCAGTCAATCCACACAACCAGCATGGCTGATTGCTTCTTCAACTGTCTTATAGGCAGCAAAGTCACAGGACTGCGTAATCCAGTACTAAGTGGCGATCTTTCTCCAATAGCACTTATGGAAGATTCATACAGCCATTTTGGGGAAATAAGGAACCACAAGAAGACATTATGAGGCATTGTGATAATTAAGAGCCAGGTCCTGAGGGATGCATGATCAGGATTCATCTGAGGAAAAAAGGCCTAGAAGTGAGCACATAGACAAGCAAAATTGTTATAAGGTTCAGTGAATCATTATATCATCTGATCCCTATGAGGCTAGAAGGAGTAGCATAGCCTAGATCAAAATAATCATGTTGCGTCAAGTCAATTCTGACTTACGGCAAACCTTTTGGGGATTTTCCATGGTAGAGAATGCTCAGAAGTTGTTCAACATTCTCTTCTTCTGGGGGTGTCCTGGGACTAGACAACTTGACCATACACGCCATACGCACTGGCTAGGTGGCACAATGGGAAATCAAACTCCCAACCTCTGGCTTCGCAGCCAGATAACTAAACCACAGAGCTATCTAGCCAGTTAAGATCAATCCAACCATTATTTCTCTTTGCAAGCTGTAACTGTGATGCAGGTAATAAGGTACAGAAGCCTGCCCTGCAGGGTTCTCAGTTTGAGATTTCCCAGCTTCATACAGATGGCTCCTCTTGTTGTTTTCTTGGTCCACTCCTTTGTCATCTCTTCTGTGACCTACCTATAGTCCCACTGTTGCCACAGGACAGCTGGAAAGAGGGTGAATTACAGGAGGGTGGGAGAAGAAGCCATGGGTGGGCTGCTATATTTGGAGAGATAATAGTTTATATTTGACTTCTGGCTTGGAAGGAGACAACCCCACTCACCACATGGAACGGCACCCACGTAAGTTATGTGTTCAAGCAGCTGCCTATCACCCTGTAAACAGCATGCACAAAATTTTGGAATTAAGCAATTGCTTAAGGTGGCTGCTGTGGGTTCACAGCCCCACCCTGTAAGTCTTCTGCAAAAATTCTGCCAGGAAAGAGCAGAATCTTACACGAGTCAAATGCTTGAGGGGACACTTTCATGTTCTGAACGATATCATTCTCCAAGGGGCATCATTTCCTTTTTTTTCTTTTTTCTTTTTTTAAGAGGCTATTGGGTCGAGTGAACAAGTATCTTTGGACAACAGGTTCCCAGAATCACCAGCCAGCAGGGCTAATAACCATCTGGCGGGTGGATTCTAGGAAACATTTCCCAAAAAGGGCATCCTTCCCACCCACCCCAAACAGGGAGAGTAGGTGAGGGAAGGTTTGTCAGCTAGCTTATGATACAAAAAGAGACAGGGAGAGAGCCCACCGAGAAGCCCCAGGCTTTAATCGGCCAGATGGGATCATCTCATGACCCAGAGGGAGGTAAATGACTGCCCAGTGGCTATCTCTGTGTGATGCCATTTAAATAACAGGAAATTTAAAACTGCCCATTCAATTTGAGCAGGAAAGGACTGAATTTTTTAAAAGTGGCAAACCTAGAGCCCTGAAATTGAGTTTCTGGTGGGTGGGTTATAAAGTGGATCCTGAGAGAGTCTTTACTCTCCATCAGCAGGAAAGGGGGCATCTGTTCCTGGGCTTTCATCTTCCACTTTGCCCTCCTGCCACCTCCACTTGGCACAGCCTTCAAAGCTGTAAGGGAGGTCAGATCCTGTAGCAGATGAGCAAAATGGGAAAAGATTAGAGCAATGCATTTGCTGTCATTGGCAATAATGTGCCTGAGTAGAGAAGGAATATTTGATTCGCAGCCCTCCTGGGGCTTCCACAGCCCTGTGCCGAATTCAACAAGCTGAACAGCGAGAAGCTGAAATGTTACTTGCTAGATTTTTTTTTTAAGGTACAAAGTACGAGTAAAGCTTCAGCTTGTTCATTTTTCCTTCCCCTCCCAGAGGGCTGGAACCTCTCTCTCTCTCTCTCTCTCTCTCTCTCTCTCTCTCTCTCTCTCTCTCTCTCTCTCTCTCTCTCTCTCACACACACACACACACACACACACACACACACACACACACACACACACACACACACACACACACACACACACACACACACACACACACACACACACACACACACACACACACACACACACACACACACACACACACACACACACACACACACACACACACACACTGGAGCCTAGAGCCCATTTCAGAGAGGGGCTATGCAGGAGGCCTCTGTCTGAATTGGGCCACTGAAATGGACTCCAGCTCGGGTTGCAGGAAACAATCACCATGGCAACAATCCATTACTGGTCAATAAAGCATTGGAGGTGACATCTTGGCCTCACTATTGAGTAGCAACAGCACTTGTGTGTATGCACGCATGCACACACACACACACACATATTTAAGTGACTATCAAGGTGGAAGTTTGACTGGGCAAAAGCCCCAGGTTGTGCGAGGGATGATCAGCCAATGAGAGGTCCGCAGGTATATCTGACAAATCTCTGAAAATCTTATGATGGTTTGGTTCTTACTGACTTGTTTTGTTTATTTATTTATTTATTTTTGTTAACATTTCTATCCCTCCTTTGCTCCACTGAGCTCAAGGCAACATGCAGGACTCTCATCTCAGTCCCCACTTTATTCTCACAGCAGTCCTCTGAGGTACGTCAGGCTAATATGACTACCTCTTCTACCACTGGAATTACCCAGTGAACGTTGTGCTTCAGTGTGGCCTTCTGTCTCAGGTGTGTTTCCTGGCTCAGCCTGTATCTCACAAATACAAGTTCAATGGCCTCACTATCACACCATGTGGGTTCTCTGATCCTGAAGTTTCTCTGTCCTTTTCTGTTATATCTCTAACAAGAGGCAGCAGAGGCATGAAAAATGCGGCAAGTGTCTTTCTTTTTGAAGGCATTCTTTCAGCATTCCATATGAATGAAGTATTTCCCTCAAAAATGGGTGTGGGGGGGAGGCAGAATCCTTGTTTAAGATGAAATATTCAGCCTCGGCCTTCCCAAATGTCTTGGCTTCCAGATGGATTGGACTTTGTCTCCCATCATCCCCAGCCAACATGAGGGTGGGTTTGTAGTCTTTTCCATCTCCTGCTATCTGATCCTTTAAAATGATTATTGTTGGGATGAAAACAGGCCGCTTGTTTTCGCTCCAAGCAATGACTCTTCCCCTAAACATCCAGTTCTCAGAAACATTAACCTGTGGTAAAGATGGAGTCCTTGCGAGAAAGAAGCTGAGCTGGATTTTTGTTTTGGTTTCTTGCTTTGATCTAGCAAGCCAAACTGACCGTTGGGGGCAATTTAGCTTAATTGTCAATAACACCGCTTAGGAAGCAACAATGAAAGCAGAAGGGGAGGACATTAGCCTTTACATCAGATGTTTCTCTGCCAAAATGAGAGAGTTGGCAGATCTGCATCCCTGAAGCCCATACAAGAAGCCCAGAGAGCCCAAGCACAGAATATATTCACAGGCACACATTGCGCAACGGTCAATGGCCTGCAGTGTACAAAATAGCTTGGACTGGGAGGCACTACAGCAGAGAGGGTGAATGTATGGCTCTGACTGCAACTTCTACCTGATGGTAGAAAGTGCACCTCAAATCCCATCCTGCCTTCTGCCTATCTCCATGTTGAGCTACGCTTGATAATCTTCTTAGTCCATGTCACCTGAAATCAATCACGTCTACTGAAATCAATGCTGACTCACCCACCTATTCCTCATTTCTTCCTAAGGGGAATGCAGCATCAGCCTTACAAGCATGCCTCCCTTCCAATGGTGCTGGACCTTGGAGGAACTGTTTTACAGCCTTCCTGGAGGGGGAAAACTCAGCAGGTGGTGCTGGGGGGTTGTGTTCCTGTTTGACACCTTGGCTGTTGACCTGTGGGGTCATTCAGGGTTCTGTTTTGTCTCCTATATATATTTAGCATCTACATGATACCATTGGGAGATATTGTCCAGAGTTTTGGGGTTTGATGTTACCAGACACCCAACTCTACCTCTTCTTGCCACCTAAATCTGAGGGAGCTGTTTCAGCTCTAAATCATTGTTTGGTAGCAGTAATGGACTGAATGAAGGTGAATAAACTGAAACTGAATCCAGACAATACAGAGATGCTTTCTGGTCAATTGCAAGGCATATCAAGGAAAAGGAATATAGCCTGCACTGGATGGGGTTGCACTCTGATTTTGGTGTCTCCGGGTGCTGGGGGGGGGGACTTTCCAGGGGCCTCCTCTTTGTTGGTGTATAACTTGGACATCTGAAATCCAATCTCCTCCAAACATGGAGGGACTGCTTATATGAGTGAATGGCCATATGAGTGGCTACATGAGTAACCTTTTGATGGACTGTTATGCATTACTGCCCTGTCTTCATTTTTTAGTACTGTATTGCCTGCGTTTTCCATTTCTCAGAGTGTTGTTTGTCCTTTTTAGTATGTGCATAGTTACTGTTTTAGTTTAAATATTGTCTTTTAATGATATAAACTGCCTCTTTATACACATTGTTTTCCGCTATAAATATTGTCTTTCAAGGGTCTAAGCCACCCTGGGTGCTTTTTAAGGAGACAGGCAGGTTAAAAAATTTTAAATAAAGAAATAAATATATTCCCTTCCGAGGAATTCAGAGGCAGCTACACAGGTCAGCTGGGAGCACCCTAGTCAAGAAGAAATATAAATACCAGGAGACCCTCCTTGCAGAGTGAAGAGAAGCCAACACAGGCCTAAGTATAGTCCATTATGTTCTTCCACCTGAGGCAGGGCAGCTAATAGCCCCCCCCCCCCCAGAGATATAAATGCTCAGTATGCATATTACCCTGGACTAGTAAAGTTATTTTGGCATAAGAGGCAGAAAATGTCAGAAATGCCTCTCCTTCTTGACAGTTAAAAACATCATAGTGAATTAAATAACTGAGAATTTTCTGCCTGACATAACTGCCTCACCGTGCCTAATGGTAAGACTAGCCCTGATTTGGGGCCATTCCTTTATGTTATTCTTCCCTCTCCCCCCTCTTCCCTTACTCTTTGTTTGCTTTTATGCAGGCACTTCCTTCTGCAGAAGGAAGCAAACCTTCTGTTGCTTCAGCTCAGTGGCCCTGAAGAGCTTCACCTCAGAAGCAGGCCAGCCTAGTTGAACCCTCTTGCCTCAGGGAATGGTACAAGCAACCCTACGAACCCAGTAGGCTCCTGCCTAATAGCAAGTAGAATTATTAGGTGTTGTGATAAATGAGAAAGGCAAGGACCTAAAGACAAGCGGCACATCTCCAGTCTGCTGATGCTCTTGTATGCTAGCTCCCAGCCTCCAACAAACCAATCCCCTGAAGGCCTGCCTGCATCGTTTGCACATTATTCACACTGAACTTGGTTCTCAACCATGCGAGTTAACTCCGTGGTGTCCCATGTGCAATTCAGATTGTGAGAGACACTGACACTATTTGTCTCTTATCACGTGCTCCAGCCAACTGGTGAACAGATGAGCTCGGTTGAATCCAACCTATTTTAAAAATGCTACTCTTAGTTGTGCATGCCCCCCCTCTCTGTGTGTGATTTTTTTAAAATTTTATTTTTATGAATCACCACCTGGGTGATTGAGGTCTTTATTTTCCTTTATATCTTTAAATATAATCTGCTGAGGGAAACGTTTCAGCCCCCCCCCCAATTACCCCTCCATCCTCATCATGCCTGATTGGCTGTCACTGGCCCCACCTTAATTCATCTATAATGTTTGCTAATTAGTTCATCCCAGATGCCATTTTAACACCTTCCCACCTCCACATGCTCAAACGCATGGTATGGTGATTCTACAGTAGCCAGAAATAAATCAGTTACAGGAAATTTTATCATCTTAGGCAGCCTGGCTTCCCAATGTTCATTGATAGGTGCACAAGGCCCTGTACTTTGTTGAAGTTTACTGGGTTGCAAACACAGCTTGGAGAAATTATTTTTTTGGGGGGGGAGAGGGGGTAATTACATCTTCCGGATTCAGAAGGTAACTCTCTCAGAATAATAGTGTGCTGTTGAGTTAATTCTGAATTATGGTGATCCTTTCCAGAGTTTTCTAGGTAAAGAAGATTCAGAAATGCTCTCCTTCACACTGAACCAAGGATCTGCCTCTCTAGGCAATTGAACTGCCACAGCAGCCATTTTGCAGAGAGCTCTGGGCTCTGTTGCTATCACGTTCCCCACCGCCTTCTGCTCCATAGGAGGACAGATAGTAATACACTGGATTGGTGTTCTCAGACTCTCAAGCTCAGAAAGAACATTGATGGTAGCAGATTAGTAAGGTTTGTGTGGGGAGGTGACCTGGATCTGCCCTCCGAATCAATCTTATTATTAACCATGACACTAGCATGTTAGCATTATGTGGTACTTACGTGTATTGAGTACAGAGGGCCAGAAGAAGGAAAAAACAGTGAGTGACAGTATGTCAAGGGCATGGAAGAAACCTACAATTTGTTCTTCAGGAAATCAATTTAAGAGTAGTGCAGGTGCAAAAAGAATGATTATATTTGGCTTAGACCTGGTTCCCAATGTGTTCAAAGTCTGTCTAGCTCCTCCATCTGTCTCATAAACTGGTGGACTAAGAAGAGGGAAATACTCTCAGAGAAAGAATAAGTGAGCCTAAGAGTATCAATCTCAATACAGACCCAGAAGAGACAAAGGGCATATCCAAGCTATAGCATAAACCAACAAAGCCAGAAAAAAATAAAGAAAAAGTCATGATAACTGTAACTGAACATCTCATGATTTACAGCCCATACAAAAGTCCAATTGGTGATGGCAATGGCAATGTATATATTTTTCTTGCTCTGTCACTACTACAGTCATCTAGTCCTCATCCACTGGAATTCCGGTCTAAAGGTATTGCTTCAGTATAGTCCCCATCCACTGGAGATATTTAGAACCCATTGGAGCATGTTGGAGTATTTGTATTGAGTACTCAGTGAATAAAATAAATGAGATTGATCTAATCTGAATTTTGCCTAGGGTGGAGAGGCTTCTTTGGTCCCTCTGGTTTTTGACATTTGAACTGCAAATACCCAAGGATGTTGACAAAGTGTTCAAAGCAGTTCATCCAAATATGTGTCCATGGGACCTGTGTTTTTCACAGTAGCATATAAAAGCTCATGAAGGGGGCTAGTGAAACTTGGTTATGGTCACTATTAACATGTTACCACTGCAGAACTGAGTAATGCCACCTTCAAGGGAGCAAATATAATGCTTTCCTTAAATAACTTATTTTGAGGAGAAATAGGTCAGTATCTATTTTCCTTACTTTCGGACTCTGGTGATCAGTTGGTGACATGTCAGTTCTTCCATGTATTTTTGGATGCCACAAGTTGCTCAGACCAGCCTTCCCCAACCTGTTTTGGGCTATAATTCCTGTCTTTTCTAGCCAGCGTGGTTGGTGTTCCTGGATCTGGTGCAGCTTCACAAGACAAGATGAAGACCATGACTAGGACTGCATTCTGACCAGATAGTGCTTGCTGAAGGACCTGACTAGTAGTATCTTGCATGCTCTGATCACATCTTGACTACGCCAATGTGTTGTATGTGTGGTTTTCATTGAAAACTTATGAAGACTTCAGCTCACATGTATTTTGAGTTGATTACAGAGCTGGTCACAAACATCTTGGAGTATGAGTTTATTTCCATGCTTAATTCAAGGTGTTGGTCTGGAGCTCTGAAGTCCTAAAGTACCTTAGGAGAATTGTCTCCTGTATTTATCGACCGCAAATGAAGGGGCATTTATTTGGTAGATTATTTTCTACCAAAATTGGAGGGTACAGGGTTGGTGGTGACAGGAAATCTGCCAGATTTATCTAGCTTGATAAAGTTTTATATATGTACATGTTAAAACCTATTGGTTCTGCCTGGTCATCTAAAATCCATTTGCTTTTGGACATTTATTTTGATTAAGCTGCTGTCTTATAGAACTGTGTATGCATTAATTTTACTAGTCTTTTGTAATGGTAATTTATGTGAGTAATTGTTCTTTAAGGGCCTTCTTGATAGAAAAGAAACCTACATATTTAAATATAAATAAATTAAAGTTTTATGTTTTTTTTTAGAAAACACACATTTGTTAGAACTGATCAGCCACCAACTGAGAAGTGATGAATTAACTTACGTAAGAGTACTGACTCTTTTGATACCAGAGGAGCTGATACCAGTGAAGCCATCCTGATACCAAAAAAAAGAGGGGGGGGGTTTCTGGTCCCACTGAACTAACTCATTTCTTCACTCTTGCACCAACTGTGATTTGGCCCCCTTGAAGCTCCCAGAAAGAGAATCCAATTTACACCAACTATGGCATGTGCCCGTATCCACTGATGGTGGGGATGGGATTAATGAGGTTATACACCAACTTGATCTGACCGTGGAGAAATGGCACAGAGCTTCTTTATGCAGGGGAGGCTGCATCTCCTGCACTGTTGTCTGTTTACATTCATCCTATTATCTCTCTGTTGCCTCCTGACAAACAGCCTGGGCAAGGGATGAGGCAACTTCAGAGAGATCAAAGGCTGTTTCTCATTTGCAGCAAGTTTTAGCAATTGGTCTTATCAGAGGAACCCTGGGGCTTGGTTCCCATTTGTTTTGCTGTGCAGAGTTATATACCTGTACAGAGAAGGTGTTTAGATTCTGCTCTCATTAGATAGGCCTGGGGAGTCCCAACCTTCTAGTGTGGGTGGGGGGCTGGTACAAAGGAAAAGGTCGATAGAAGTCAAAAGGAAATGCTTCTTCAGAGACAAGTAACTCTGTATGTGTGTTGGCAATATGTACGTACATATCTGCATTCATGCACGCAAACACATTATTCTCTTAAAGGGACAATTATCCAAGCCAGACTTCCACTCACAGTTGCCCTTTGCATCTCAGAGTAAATTTGCACAAGTATATTTTTCGTACATGGATCATCATCATCTTAGAATTGCAGAGCTGGAAGGGACCCTATGGATAATCAATTCCAGGTCCTGTTAGGGAAACACAGTGGGGAATCGAACTCCCAGCCTCTGGCTCTGCAGGCATTGAGCTATCCAGCAGTTCTTAAAGAAGCCTATAATTTTTCACATATTTGGCATGCCAGGCATTGTCTGGGTGTGTTTTTAAAAAAAGGACCAAAAGGAAAACATCAGTAGGAAGTGGACTGAGAGTGAGCTTTGAGATTCCAGAAAGCAGAAAGCTTTTTTTTTTTTTTTTGAGGTTCCCAAGTGGTTCCTCTGAGGAATCTGATGGGACACAGTGGATTTGAATTTGCCTGTTTGCTTCCACAATGCCATCCTTGTACATTTGTTTAAAAGCCTAAAGATAGGAATTTGTCTGATTTTAGAAATACAGTTCCCAAAGTTACTCAGCTAGGATGGCTGTTGCCTGATCTTTCTGCAAACTATTTCTAACCTTATATCATCTTATCTACCTTTGTCTCTTGCTGTTCTTAGCAACTACAACACTGGTGACAGAAATCTGGCCAAGATTTCTGGGTCGAGTTTAGGCCAGCCAATCACTATTTTATTCAGAGCTTTTAAAAAGTGAATCTGGGGGACTATAGTTCTCAGAATTTGTCTAGGAGATTCTTCAAGTTAATAGTCAAACAAACAATCCAAGTTCTAATTTTACTCTTCTGCCAAGTAAGACAGTATTCTGGCATGTAAGCAGTGATAGGGTCTAGGAACAAGTGAGAGAGCCAGTCTGGCCAAGCTGTGACTTAATAGACACTACCTCCTTGTTTCAGGTTCACTATTGCTGTTATATGATGCTACTGTATACCGATCAATGCATTGGTTCACTTTGCCCAGAACTGTCTAATCTGACTGAAAGCTGCAGTTCTCCAAGATCTCAGGTAACTCCCAGGTGGACTCCTATCTGAGTAAGAGGCTATCTCAGATGCCCAGGATTAGAACTCAGGTTTTCTGCATGGAAAAAAGACACTTTGACGCTGAGCTACCGCCCTTCCCCTAGGTGCTATTCATGACCCACCAGATTTTACTGTCTCACTCTACACTGATAACACTGGTGCTACCTGATTCCATCCCTTAGTTCCCTCATTTCCCATACTTAGAACTCAAGTGGCAATGATTTAATTTCTTTTTACTCACCCACAAAGCTGAAGTAGCAGTCTTCAGCAAGCTGAGCCTATTATTGGGCAGAGTGAAGCAGTTGCCTCAAGCAGCAGATTCTGAGTGTCATGAAAGGGCAGCAGATTGCTAATTATTTTGCTGCAAAAGTATTTTTACCACCTGGAATTAGAAGAGATACTTGTTTGATCTTTTTATTTTTTGCCCCAGATGCCAAAATAACTTAGCTGACTTAAAGCACTCTGTAACTTGATTTGGGTGCTAGCACCGAGGAGAATCGTTTACTCAGGCAGCATAATGCCTTGGGCCAGCTTTGATTTTCTGTATGTGTGTCGCCATGCAGATAGTGTCTACCTGGGGACACACATATGTCACCAGGTGGCTCTGGAGTTAATTGTATATGGGCGGAGTCATAGCCTGTTCTTGATGGAGACAATGACTGTCTTCTCTAATTTCCCGACAGGTGACATCTCCCCATCTTTCTATGGCAGTGCAGTGCATAGGGAAGTATTTTCACTCTGATTCAGAAAACAGACATTTGGCTAACTGATCTGATGTAATATAAGCAAGAGACTCGAACAGGAATGCTTTGTCATAACAACAGCAATGTTGAATTTGCATGAAGATCATCAAATCAGGAATGAGCAGATGCACATCACACTGTGGGGGTGAACTAAGTGCCATTTGGCTTTTCACTCTCATGAGTCTTAATGCATTTTTGGCTGGCGGCAGGAGGCCGGGACTGCTTTGAAGTCGAAGAACTGAGGCTATCATCAGAGTTTATAGAAGTTCCCTTTCTTCCCTTTCCCAGCAGCCAGTGGCCATGCTGATTGGGCAGATTTTGGCGGTCATAGTCAGAGAAACTGACTTTTCACATCTCTGGTTATCATAATCATCATAATGTGGCTGGTTCTTCTCCCAGGAGGCACAGGGGGGAATTGCACTCCCAACCTCTGGCTCCTTAGGCAGATGCCTAAACCACTGAGCTATCCAGCTAGCTCTGGTTATCATACGTAACCCTTAATGCAATGGCTAGTCCCAGATGGACTAGACTAACAGAATCAATGGGGCTTACTTAAGTGTTGGCTCACAATTCCGCAGTTGTTTTGATGGGTTTACTCTAACTGGGACCAACAACCTGATTTAGGTCATAATTCCAATTTGTTCTCAGGAAGACAAAAACAAAAAAAAGTAGAACACAGAAGACATGTATCATGGATGCATATATCACCTTCGTGCTTACCCTTCTCAGATGGCACATTTTGTATTCAGAGTCCCTAGCCACGTGTCGCTTTTTTTGTGAAGGTGCCAGCCTGCAGCTTGGCACACGCTTGGCATTGCTAGTACATTCCCAACAGACGCCTGGTGCCTGCAGCCACGCGGCCTGTCCCGTTGCCGAGGCCTGCGCTTGCTGTTCATAGAAAACCAGCTCGGAAGAAATCTGTTCCTGACACAGAGCCAGAAGGATTAAAAATTCACATCCCACATTGATTAGAAGCTGCATAAATTACTAATTATGACTTGGAGCTTTCGATGTTGGGAATGTTTCTGAAACAGATCGGGGCTCAGCTGGGAAAGGTACAAGCCCTCGTACACAGCGAAATCAGCTCTAATGAACAGCAGCGGCCTGTGGCGTGTGTTTCTGTGCATGTATATGTGGGTGAAGAAGGCTCTGTAGAACATGGTGTGGATGGAAATGCCTATTTAGGTTATGTTAGGCCCAGAACTTAGGAACAGTATTGTTTTGGGCTACAGCTCCCAGATGGTCTGAGCCATCAGCCATGCAGGCTGGTGGATTCTAACATCTGTAGTCTAAGAAAAAGGAAAAAAGAAAGAAAAATTGCGGTAACATTTCCAAGCTCTAGCCAGGTTGTTGTGCAATAACTCAGTGGTTCTTAACCTTTGTTACTTGGATGTTTTTGAACTGCAACTCCCAGAAACCCCAGCCAGCACAGTTGGTGGTGAAGGCTTCTGGGAGTTGCAGTCCAAAACTCCTGAGTAACCCAAGGTTAAGAACCAGTGCAATAACTGATCTCTTGCTATAGTTGTATATTGTATGTAAAGCCGTGCATGTATGTATCTCTCTGTTTTAACGCGGGTTGCAGTTCTTTCAGGAGGGTGCATGTCATCATGGAGCAGTGATGGTTTTTTATGAAAAGCAGAGAGACCCAAGTAAAACTGCCAGTTGGCATGCTTCTGTGCCTTAATGGTTTACTCTGGAGAAAGCAGCGGGTGACAATTGCCACAATATGAGGATTAAAGCCTGGGAAGTTGCTAGAGTGTTATCCTTCCTCTGCTTTAGTTATGGATGGCTTGTGTGTTTCATTAGTTATTTTTATCTAAAAGTAACATTCAAAGCTCTGTTGGAGATTACCTCCTAGTACCCTGTTTCCCTGAAAATAAGACAGGTCTTATATTAATTTTGTTCCAAAAAGGATTAGGGCTTATTTTCAGGGGATGTTTTATTTTTTCATGAACAACAATCCACATTTATGCAAATACAGTCGTGTCATCTTCTTCTGGTTGCTGCACAAGGGTGGAGGGCAGGGTTTCACTTAACTGGGGCTTATTTTTGGTGTAGGGCTTATATTACGAGCATCCTGAAAAATCCTACTGGGGCTTATTTTCAGGTTAGGGCTTATTTTAGGGGAAACAGGGTATCTAAGAAAGAAGGAAAGATTAAAAAACTAGTCCAACATGCTATCTTACGGTTGGCTTGAAGAGGCACCCATCATATATGACTGTCTAGTCACCCCATGAATCAATAGTTAGCAGTAAAAGATGGCACGTTCACCATTGCAAAAGGCTTGTGGGTTGTATTTACACACATGTATTCACAAACATTGGAAATGAGGCACCTTTTCATATTTAGAAAACCAACCATTTATTCAAATGCATTTGCATGCCACCACTATAGAAGCTTCTTATACTGTGAAATTGTCTTTGATTTTTCTCACTGACCCAGGTGATTATGCTTCCTCTCTACACTCCTCCCTCTACAGGCCTCATCTGCAGATGAAGCAGCCAGAAGTCTCGAATGAGCACAATTCTCTTCTCTCTTTCCCTCCCTCCCTCCCTGTCTCTCTCTTTCTCCCTCCCTCCCCACCTCCCCACACATCACGTCTGCCTCTTTGCCTTGCAAACCGAGAAAATTAATCTCCCATCCTCCTCTGATATTTGGGTTGAATTACAAGCTGGGAATGGAGATAAAGTGCAAGCGGGAGGAAGCTACAGGTATGGCAGAAAGCCCAGCTGGCTACCAGAAGGAGGGGGCCCTTTGTCCACACAGATAAAAGCTTTCTGGCCTCATGCATAATTCAGCCAGCATTGCCTCCCAGGCCCCCCCCCTTCCTGTTGGACTCAGTGTTTGGCTCCCACCCCTCTGGCTTCCAGAGCTCTGCTTTGACCATTCCTCGTTCCTTGAGAACACGGCAGAGAGACAGCAGACGAAGGAAGGGCTGGGAAGCGACTGTTTGTGCACAGCTATGTGTGCAAATGTGAGCCCAGGTATGTGGTGCTGTTTGCATGCCCACACTTTGTGGCCACATGCCACGGCTGTACCTTGCCTCTTTGGCAATAAGGTAGAGTGGTTTCCCTTGCTGGCAAAGCCAGGGGCTCGCAGCTCACAGTCCCAGCCAACGAGAAAATGGGAGCATCGCTTCTACTGAATAGTGTGGTCAGGCTAACAGAAGATTCAGAGACCCGTAGTTCATCCCATTCTCCCTCCCCCTAAAGTTCTGCAGCCAACATTGTTTATCCTTTGGCAACATCCTTATCTATGCCCCCTTCTTCCTGCTTGCATTACATGCCACACAGTGGCATGGGAACTTTCTCTGTGATGCAGGAATGTGTGTATGTTTGTGAACTATGCAATTATCTGGGAGAGACCAACCAATGGCATGCATTGTTCCTTCCTAGCAGATGACCTCTCTAGGTACCTTGAGGCCTCTGTGCTTGATGAGTGTATTCCCAAGTGGTTTTCAAAGTCTCCTGAGTTGTTCCAGCAGTTCTCTCTTCCAATCTCCAGTCTCTCACAGGCAGCTATATAGGTCTTTGTTTGTGTGCAAGTCTTATCTGTGTTCATTATCCCATGATAATAAGAAAGCAGAATGGAGAATTCCTGGTTTTGAGTGTAAACCATCTTCACCAAGTTGGCCAAAGGGGCAACTGAGCCATTCATTAGACCAGCTGAAGCTAGGCTGAATTCAGATCCCTCTCAGCTCAGGGATGTTAGAAATTGCTTAATAAATTTTATTTATTTATTTACTTATAAAGCTTATATACTGCCCGACTTAGTGAAATCATTGATCATGGTGGTTTAAATGAAATGAACAAAAAGATATCTAATCCTAAGCAAGAAAAGAATGCCCATCATCTCCCCCAGCTAAGGGTTTGGTCACACTGACAATAAGAACCCTAGCTAAATTGGGTTTGGTGATATTTAAATTGATTTATAAATTCCAGGGGACACAACACATGGGTGAACTCAATTTTTCAGGGCTGCAAAGTGAGTTTTTTTGGCTTTTAAAAAAAGAGACTGGCAGGGGCTTCTGAAATTGATTTATATAAATTTAGCACTGCATCACTGTGGTGAAATGCCGCTTAAAATTTATTTTAAATGGAAAAAAGGAAAAATGCAGGTATTCCAAAATATTCCTGAAAACCAAAGAAATACTACACATTGAAAACATAGTCTGCAAATGTGCTGGGTAATGAAACAGTTTAAAATCTCACGTGTAGTTTCAGTTTTAATGCTCTACTTTATTTGAGTAATAATTTTCAAAGTGAATGTGCACAGCAATACAAAAACCACGACTGTAAATCGATTTAAAATACATTGGAGCTGAAACCGATACAAATCAGCACAGTGACTGAGCTGTAAATCAATCAAAACGTTATCCTGGTCTACCTTTGCACTGGCATTGAGGCCATGTCTCCGAACTGGAGGAGGTTTAGGTCCAGTGTAACTCAGCTTCTCTTTCACCCTCTTCCCCAGTGCTTCCCACCCCCCTTTCCCCAGCAAATTGTAGCCCAGCAAAATCAGTTCTGCTGGCAGATTGTCAGCAGATATCTGAGACCAGCCAGCAGAAGTTCATTGCTGGTGGCAACAGAAGATTGTACCTGATCCTAACTCCCTTACAGCAAATGTGTCTTTGAGCTAGGATTTCACTATTGGTCAGGAGTTCTCGCAGCTCACTTCAGTTTCCAATCAACATCTGAAATGTGCAAAGTTGTCAGAGTCACGGGATCACGATCAGGACCAGCTGCTTGGATGCAGTCATGTGCCTGTGTATTCATGGGCATGTATGTGGCATATTCCAGCATTAATCCTTATATGCATACCTTATTGCTCTTAACATTCTCTTTATGTCAATTGTGTGCATGTTCACATTCTCTAATCGCTGCTAGTACAGAAATAAGAGGCTGTTTTCTACCTTTGGCACAGAAGGATGAAGAGAAATCCCTTATGATGTCATTTAATGAGTAGGGCAACGTGCTTTAAGCAAGAAGATAGTAATTACCAGCCTCATCCTTTAGAGGAATTGAACAGAGAAGCAGTCTGAGAAGTCAGGTGGATAGGCTACCCGAAACTTGCGCATTAATTACTCTGAAATAGTGGGGGGAAATATGTGGGCCAGCTGGACTGTGTATGTATGAGCACACACTATCGGTGCTACATGCATGCTGGTGAAGATTTGAGTGCCTGAGTCTCCTGTTCGGAGACATGTTCAGACAAGATTAAACTGCATCATTCTCCAGTACTGGCTAAGGAAGAGATCTCTTGTGTTGATGCAAACATGTAGTTACACGTTGACATCCTATGATTTTTTTACATCACCACTAGGTGAAATCAGGAAATTCAAAAAGACATCAACAAGCTAAGCTTGCAAGAAGGTTTTATAGTGGAAAGGAATTTTTAAAAGATGGGTGGTTTAGAGAAAGAATGAGTGAAAGGGGGAAATCTAGCCAGCACCAGGTTAAAACATTAAAAAAAAAAACCACTGTCTGAACCAGTTTAAAGTAAACAGCCTCTGTCTGCAGTTTTTGTATTTTTGTTTATTTGTCTTGATGGCATGTATGGAGTTTTTAACCATATTGAGTGAAAAGGCCAAGTCACAACAGGGCCAGTACTCGGAGGACTGAAGCCATGTTGATGCAAACTATTCTCAGCCAGTGGAAGCTGGAAATTATTTAGGACTACCTTCCCTTTCCTCACATTTGTTGCTGTTGCTATTGCTCTTCTTCTCCAACAGAGCGGCGCTGTTGGCAGAGCTCTGGGACAGGCTGGCAGAAGCAGGTTCTGCCAGGAAGTGGGCATTTCTGCTTGCCTAAAGGGATTTTTGCCATTATAAGAGATTTCTGCTCAGTCCTACCTTTCCCGTGGCCAGTACATCTTTGACACTGGATTGTATAGTTAATTATATCAAAATTTTAATTATATGTGTATAATATCTTTGTGGCTATATCCATCAATGGAAAAGGCCTCAAGAGTGAACCTTGAGGCAAAATCTGGAGCTGGAGTCCCGGAGGCAGTTCATGTCTTTCTGCCAATTCCTGCAACGTCACTGGAACCAGTTGTACTGGCTTTTGCTTTTCCATTGGACCATTTCAGCAACGTGGAGAGGGGGGTTGCTGCTTGGGTAGCAGCCTATCCTCCATATTATTTTACCCAGGCTTCGTGCTCTGGAGAGGACACTCCAGCTTCGCATACAGCATTGAAACAACATGAGAAATAGCAGTTACCAGTTATAAGTCTTTGCTTGATTGGCGTAGAGCATGATGCCAGGGGCTACTTCTGACGGTGGGAGAGGTCACTGCACCTCACTAGGTAACTTCTGCCCATCTTAAGCTGGGCAGTCCTCAGACACTAAGCTGCTACCTCGCCATGGTCTGCCAACCTCACGGGATGTGTGGGGTTTAGGGTGAAAGCTGACAAGCGGATTGATAGCCCTGCACCATGCAACAATCATAAGAAAACCTCTGCCCTAAAGGTGGGCACCTGGAATGTTCGGACAATGACCCCTGGCTTTTCTGATGACCTGCAGGAAATAGATGACGTGCGCAAGACAGCTGTCATTGACATGGAACTTAGTAGACTGCAGATGGACACTGTTGCCTTGTAGGAGATGAGATTGCCAGACATGGGATCTGTCAAAGAAAAAAACTTCTCATTCTTCTGGAAGGGAAAACCATTGAATGAGACCAGGGAACATGGTGTTGGCTTTACAGTTAGAAATACTCTGCTGAGATCCATTACAAATACAAAGAGATCCATTGTTCCACCTTTTGTGGGGAGTGGAAGAATCCTGTCTCTGCAGCTCCACTCATCAGCGGGACCGGTCACCCTCATTTGTGCATATGCACCAACACTGTCATCCACAACAGAAGTCAGACAGATTCTATGATGATCTGGCAGCTACTATCAAAAAATCCCCAAGAGAGAACCACTGTTCATTCTCTGAGACTTTAATGCTAGAGTTGGTGCTGATAACAATTCTTGGCCCACTTGTCTAGGCCATTTTGGCATTGGGAAGATGAATGAAAATAACCAACGCTTGCTGGAGTTTTGCTTTTATTATAGTCTTTGTGACAGCAATGCATTCTTTAATACGAAGCTTCAGTACAGAGTTTCCTGGAGACATCCAAGATCGAAGCATTGGCACCAGCTCGATTTTATCCTCACTAGGTATTCTAGCCTTCCTAGTATTACAATCACATGTTCTCTAGACTCACAAAGAGACTATAGCTTAATAAGAAGCTGACGTCATATACCAAGATCCAGGTCTATAGAGCCTGTTTCCTGAGTACACTCCTGTATTGCAGTGAGTCCTGGACCCTTTGCGCATGGCAGGAGAGGAAACTGAACACATTCCATATGCGTTGTCTCCTATGCATTTTTGGTATCACCTGGCAGGACAACGTTCCAGATAGAGTAGTCCTAGAACGAGCTGGAATTTTTTAGCATGTATACATTGCTGAAACAGTGACGTCTACATTAGCTTGGGCATGTCATGAGAATGGCTGATGGTCGGATTCCAAAATATCTCCTGTATGGAGAATTAGTGCAGTGAAATTGCCCCAGAGGGAGACCACAGCTGCTATACAAGGATACCAGCAAGTGGGATCTGAAGGCCTTAGGAATGGACCTCAACAGATGGGAAAACTTGACATCTGAGCGTTCAGCCTGGAGGCAGGTGGTGCAGCACGGCCTCTCCCAATTTGAAGAGACTCTTGTCCAGCAGGCCAAGGCAAAGAGGCAGTCCCGAAAGCAGCAAAATCAGGGAGCTGCACAGGGGACAGATTGTATTTGTCTTCAGGGTGGAAGCGATTGTCACTCTCGAATCGGCCTCCTCAGCCACACTAGATGGTGTTTCAAGACCTCCATACAGAGCACGTTACCATAGTCTCTCGAGACTGACGGATACCTAACCTAACCATATAGATGAAAGGCCATCTAAAATATTCATGCAGGAGTGCTAGAATTAATCAGTCAATCAAGGTGGAAAGTCCTATGCACCCTGGCTGGGGGGTGGTGGTGGTGGTGGAAGCTTCACTGTAGTTACTTCTGAGTAAGCACACAAAGAAGACTGCATTGCAGATTATACATGTTTTCTGCACAGTCCAGAAAAAAATCACTATGCTTTCTAAGCCAGGTATACCAGGTTTCAGAAGCTGGACAGAGTACAACCGCTGCCCTTCTCATTGTCTGCACCCTAAGTCATGAACACAAATTTAGATTTAGTGCATTTTTGTGAGAAGGAAAGTGGAGAGCTGGACCTCTGGCTGTTGGTGCTTATTGCACAGCAGCCACCAGCAGAGTTTTTCTCAACAGGTTCTGCGCCTGTTCATTTTAGAGCAACAGGAGACTGTCTACTTGAGTAGCAAATAACTGGAATTTCATAAGTAGTATTCTTAAAGCTGTGTAGCCTCTTTGTGCTTAGGAAACTACTTTTTATGACACTGAATATATCAACATGCTGAAGCCATCCTCAAGTGAGCAGCATTCAGATGATGCTTTGAGGTCCAGAGCATCATTCAACCACTATCCAGTTATACTTGGCTTTGGTGTGCCATCAGATTGATGCTTCTTAAAAACTCTGCACATATTCTTAAAGACACCCCAGATCTTACTGTCATGGGGTCCATTCTGATTTACTTGCTAAAAATAACTCTTCATGTCAAGCTAAGGAGGTGCTTCCGGAGATGGTGACATTTAATCACACTGTAGTGCAGTTTTATATTATGCATATATGAAGCAAACCTATCCTTGACTTTGGGTTGCTTGTCCTCCATTTTCCACCCTTAGTAAAATGAGACTTTGGATCATTTGCTTCACAAAGTATTTGTGAGAATGAATGAGATACAAATTGCGAAGTACCCATCTTCCTTTCTTTCTCCCTCTGTCTCTGCAGAAGAACTGCAGTATAAATAAAGCAACCTTGTCTCATTTCTCCAAACTAGCCCCGGAATGCAAAGGAGAAAGCATCCAAAATGTTCAAGTAATCGGGAGATCAGATATCTCCATACAGACAGCCACACAGATCTTGAGCTACCTGGGGGAAACCTGATGATTACGGATACGAGGAGGAGGAGGAGGAGGAGGAGGAGGAGCAGTAGCAGCAGCTCCGGATAACTGAAGTCCAGATAATGGAAACAGCACTCTGTATGCATGACAGATCCCAGCTCAAGGATTTGCGCTGTCCTGTACAAATTAAAATTTTGCCATTTACCCCATTTGCCCTTGAATCTTATTGAATGCTGAACAGCATGACAGTCATACTTTAAATGATCAAGAATTAACCAGAAGACCTTGGGTTTTTTTTAAAATGTACACTGAGTCTTCATTTTTTTTAAAAAAATTGCCTGTGTGTCCTAGGAAATCCATGGAGAACAAAAGACTCTGGATTTTCTTCCTGGTGAACTCAGGGGATATTGCTCGGTTAATAAGATGCTAAATTGCATTTCTATGCCTTCTGAAAAAGCACAGCTTGGGGAAGTTGTTTTTTAAACTACAGTTCCCAGAATGCCCCAGCCAGCATGACATGCTGTAGCTGGAGGATTCTAGGGAGTGTAGTCCCTGCACTAATTTTCCCAAGCTCTTTCTAAAAGCATTAAGCTAGAAAATAGAGAGGCTTTAGAAAGTCATTCTCTGAGAATTTGGCTATGAAATAGCCTAGTTTGCATCTCCTAAAATGAGGGTTGGAATGAGTGTGACCTTTCAAATGTGATTGGATTGCTGAACCCATCGGCCCTGGTCAGACTAGCTCATGGCAAAGGTTGAGGAGCAGCAGCAGTCCAGAAACATCAGGACACACATGTTTATCACCTCTGTCTGTGAGCCTAGTACTAAGACTACCGTGTCGACTGGAACTTAGTTATTCCACATCTTGTATTTTTGGAATGTTCTGAGACAGTTTATGGTTTTTAAAAAATGGCTCCAAATATGTACACAAATGCATATTTTGAGAGAAAGAACATTTAAAAATATATGTTCCAATGCAAACGTTTATGTGTGTTGGTTGTTGTGGGTTTTTCAGGCTCTTTGGCCGTGTTCTGAAGTTTTTTCTTCCTAACGTGTAGTTGGCTTGGGAGTGCAGTATTTATGGCTGTGAGATAGGCTATGTCACAGCCATAAATACTGCATTCCCAAGCCAACTACACCAGAGCACAGAGTGCTGTCCTCTGAAGATGCCGGCCACATGCGGAAATTTTTAACCAACTCCGGGAGGCAGTGGAAGACAGGAGGGCCTGGCGTGCTCTGGTCCATGAGGTCACGAAGAGTCGGTCACAACTTAACAACTAAACAACAACAAAAATGCAGAAATAGGACAGAATTGGTTTACAGATAGACACGTGTGAAGTGACATACAGACTGAAAATATCCTGGGCCACCTGTCCCCAGCTGGCAGTGACTCTGTCTTCAAGGAATGCAAATCACAAATGCAGGCTCCCTGACCATGTTGTTACTACAAGCAGCTGCAGTTGTTTGCCCCTATAATTAGGTCAGTCTTGATGAATCCACATGTACCTGGAGGGCTATATTTAGCAGCAATAATGTCTTCCTAAGATACCCCATGGAGCCCTGAACATTGTCTGTCCCAGACAAGGTCTGGCAAATGAACTGTTTGGCTGTGTTAAGCAAAATGGTTTTTCTAGGATTTTTGTGTAGAGAATCCCATACGGAAGCATCCACAAGGAAGATTGCAGAGACCTTGCTAATCATAATACCCATCGAGGGTAAAAGATTCATACAACATAGGACTGTTCCATCGTAACCATCCTAGAGCATTGAGTCTGCTTGATCCGTGGCCAGTTCTCACAGCTAAAGCCCAAGTGATCTATAAATAATTTTCAAATTTCACTTTACCTACAAGCAAAATGAATGAAAATGGCCCTGGGGAGATGTAAAACTCTGATGCTCCCATGAAGCATGAAGTCTGCGGATCTACTGAGGTTAGAGGGCTTACTGTAAGAGCAGGCTGAGAGGGTCAGATTCCTTTTCCTTCATTCCTAAACCGTGAGATGAGACTCTGACATACCATAAATTAAATAAATAAATAAATAAATAAATAAATAAATAAATAAATAAATAAATAAATAAATAAATAAATAAATAAATAAATAAATAAATAAATAATTTTGGGTGGGGGGAATGCAACGTGTTGGTGAGAAATTCTCTTTATATCAACAGAGAGAAAGAGAAAGCAAGAAGGGGAGGGGGAATGAGAGAGGGAGCATACTAGCCTTGGCTTGGAAATGAGTCTGATTTGCATGGCAAAGAAGAGATGATGTAAATCACTGAGCTTGGACTCTGGAGGCCACAGAGGATGTGCAGATAACAAGAGGAACACATGGGGAGATACAGAGGCTCCCCCAGGCTAGCTGACCAGAGAGAGAACCCATCTGACATCTGCCATGACAGGGTGAGCACTCAGTGAACATAAGAACATAAGAAGCACCCTGCTGGATCAGGCCAACGGCCCATCTAGTCCAGCTTCCTGCATCTCACAGTGGCCCCACCAGATGCCTCTGGGAGCACACGAGACGACGAGATACCTGTCTCCTGACCCCCCCTCCCCTTGGAGGTACCTTCCTTTTAAGCTTGGAGATTATGCATCCCCATCATGGATAGCTACTGGCAATTGATTTTTCCTCCAAAAATCTGTCCAATCTCTTTTTAAAGGCATCTAGGCCAGATGCCATCACCACATCCGGTGGCAAGGAGTTCCACAGACTAGGAACACGCTGGGTAAAGAAATATTTCCTTTTGTCTGTTCTCACTCTCTCAACACTCGATTGGAGTGGATGTCCCCTGGTTCTGGTATTGTGTGAGAGGGAAAAGAGCTTCCCTCTACCCACTTTATCCATCCCCTGCATAATTGTATACGTCTAAATCAGGTCCCCCCTCAAGCGCCTTTTCTCTAAAGAGCCCCAAACACTGTAGCCTTTCCTCATAAGGGAGGTGCCCCAGCCCAGTCATCATTTTAGTCACTCTCTTCTGCACTTTTTCCAGTTCCACTATGTATTTTATGAGGTGCAGCGACCAGAACTGTAGGCAGTACTCCAGGTGCAGCCTTACCAGCGGTTTGTACAATGGAATTATAATGTTGGCTGTTTTAGTTACAATCCCCCTTTTAATGGTACCTAGCATGGAATTGGTCTTCTTCACTGCTGCCGCACACTGGGTTGACACTTTCATCGAGCTATCCACCAGCATACCAAGATCTCTTTCCTGATCTGTCACAGACAGCTCAGAACCCATTAACCGATAAATAATGTTTTTATTATTTTTTTTTTTTGGCCCAATGTACATTACATTTTCTTATATTGAAATGTATTTGCCATTTTGCCACCCATTCTCCTAGTTTGGAGAGATCCTTCTGGAGCTCTTCACAATTTTTTCTGGTCTTCACCACCCAGAAAAGTTTAGTGTCATCTGCAAATTTGTCCACCTCACGGCTTATCCCAGTCTCCGGGTCATTTATGAACAGGTTGAAAAGTACCAGTCCCAGGACAGATCCCTGGGGCACACCACTCTTCACCTCTGGTTGTATGAACTTGGTTTAGTACAGCCTCGGAGCTTAATGAAAAAGGGGTGTGATGAATCCCCAGGGATCTAGGCTCACAACAGAGCTTAGAAAAGTTACTCTTCTGGGTTACAACTCCCAAAATTTCCATGGCCTTGCTGACTGTGGGATTCTGGGATATGTCCAAAAAATAACTTCCCCCAAGCTTTGCATGTACTGTTTATCTGAATGAGCAGATAAACACTCAACACAATACCATACAACTAAGGCTAACCAGTTGTTAAATATCCATATTGTAATACATAGGTTGAATTTTTTGCATTAGGAAGGAGCATGGGGTAGCCTTATTGACATGACTGTGTCTGTTTAAAAAACAACAACACCTTATATGTGCTCTTTTGCATGAGATAATATATGCCAGCACATCTCACTATACTGCATATGGCTAGGCATGAATGCATACAAACACTCACACATTCACAATACAGGAGTTGGGTGCATTTGAAAATCCATTTTAACTATGATAATGATGGGACTCAAAATGAATGCTGCCATCTTCACAGGCACAAATCATAATGGTTCTCTGTTAGGGTGAAGAAGGAAATTGGAGAAAGTCTGGGTGCAAGATCCCTGGACGGGGAAATGGGAACAGGTGAAGGTACCTCATGAGGAGGCTGAACGGCGGCGGCATCAGGGACAACAGCCTCGTCCCTTTTACTGGGGAGAGACAGAGGCTAAAGAGTGGCGCCGCTGTCTGAGAGAGGAATGAGAAGCGGTAGCTCAAGAAATTGAAGCCAAAAAATCATGGCATCTTTCCGAACTCCAGAAGATGGGAGTCTTCCCAGACCGTGGCTGGCCAGTCCGAGAGAGGGATCTCCACTCTGGGGTTGGACCGGAGAAGAGGAAACCCTACCCTTGCTAGTGTCGGAGGGGGACGACGGAGACCCAGAGGTTCCTGAGAAGGTGTTATCGGGACAATGGGAGTTTGACGAGTTGAACCCTTTTGTTAATAACGTTTGGACACCCTTGCAGCAAGAGACTTTAAAGAGAGATGATGGAGCAAGTGCACATTAATTTAAAATTTTTTTTAAAAAAAACCACACACGCAAGGGAAATTCCATTTAGTTGTTTTATCAACACAACTGAAAATGAACTCCCTTTTGATACTTGTGGAGCACTTTGATTTGCAGGCATCACAGAGATTGTTACTGTGGTCCTATGTAACCTGTCTTTGAGCTCTAAAGCCATGTCGGGGGGGGGGGTGAACTGTGGTATAATTTCTGAAGAAAGACAATACTGTATCAACATGTTTATAGATCAGTGGCAGGAATATTTGTTTTTTGGAGCACTATTTGTTTGCACCTAGAACTTCAAAAAGTGATTACTCTGGCTGGGAAATTCTTAAGAGCTGTGCTTTCCCCCCCCCCCTCCACTGCCCCCACGAAAAGTAAAGTGTTCTCTCTGGTGATAGGAAGGGCTGTTTTCTTCAAGTGATGTAACAAAGACTTAGCTCAGGTCTACTTTGCTCTCTCTCTCTCTCTCTCTCTCTCTAATAGTTAAGAGAATATGGAGACACTGTGGGGTTTTATAGGGCTGAATAACCTGTCGCAGGCACCCAAATCATCTGAAAAGATTAGCAGTGGGCATATACTTGCCAGCATGTGGCAGATGAAAAGAGGTCACCGAGGTTTCTCCTCTTGACCTAGAACTTCCCAGCCCCTGCATGTTAAACAAACCAAACTAGGTCAGATATTCTATTTATAGCATGTGTTACATTCCTAAAGATATACCAAAATTATTAACATATTTTGCACAGTCATATTTTTTGACCAAACACAAAACTCCATATTCTGATAACATTTACAAAGCTTCTATGGTGTTTTTTTTTCTAATTTAATTTCATTAATTTTTAATCATCATATTTATGCTACTTAACCTGCAGAGGACTTGAGCGCTTCCAAGAAATCCACAGCAGTAGAAGTGACAAGCGATCCCCAGATTGAGGGAACTGCCAGGCTTGCCCATGTGTGTGATCTTTGGGGCCTGCCAGGCTTGCTCCCCAACTGTGGGAATAGGGAACAAGGCTGACCTGCTGCCATCTTGAAGCCCAGCCATCCTTCGCAAAGGGAGAAGGTGCCAATTAGGGACTCGCTTGTGGCTTGACTGAGCCATTTTTGGTTCAATCATTTTGCTCTTTGCTCCCCTATCTTCCTGTTTGCCAAGAAGATGAGGGAGAAATAGGCTCCCCTGACATTTTAGGGCACTGGCTGTAAACCAGTCCTTCAAAGAACTGAAGGTCCACTTCCTTGTGTCTACCCATCTTCCTCACCTCTCCAGGCTAAATAAATACTGGCTGAACCTCAGCCAGCCTTTGAAGCATCGTCTGAGTATGTTCAGCTTTGTCCCTCTCCCGCTCACCATTTCTGCACAGGTGAAGGAGAAGGACAAGGAAAGCGAAGACAAAGAAAGAAAGGCAAGATCAGCAGTGGACACCTACCTGCCGGCATTGACCAGATGAACACTCGGCCACTGAACAGTGATAGATTTATTCAAATGCTGAATAAGCTACAGCACAGGCCCTCAGATTCTGAGCCGGGGAACTGGAGACATCACTGAGATACCAGCTGAAGACACTGCGGACCAAACTTGAACATCCAATGACATCAGGACTGTAACACCAACCCAATCTCACAGGTACACCCTTGCTACTGGCATCCAGGTAGGGGGAAGCTAGTGAAGCCTATCATCCCAGAGTCTGAAGCCTCCACCCCTGAGATAACATGGGCAGCTTCTGGGCCTGATTCCAGCACTGAAACTGTCAACTGTTCTACAGGGTTTCTGTGATTGGCAGTGCACCAAGTCCAGCAGGAGCAAGGTGTCCAGCAGAAGCTCCTGGTGAAAAGATCAAGAAGTAAGTCTAGGCTTCAGGCCATGGGTTTTCCCCTTTAAGGCTTCCCACTTTGTAGAAACAGGTAGAACCTGGAAAGAATAGTTCTAGAGCAGAAAAATAAGAGGCCTCCGTTTAGTTACAGGCTTTCTTGGAGCAAATGAATCATTGGGTTCTGTCCTTGATGGTCACCATGTTCTCACCCCCAAGAATGACCTGAAGATGATAGCTTTTTCTTAAATGCGTACAGTGAGATAGCCCATGACTTCCAGAGATTGCTGCCTACTGAGGAAGCCTGGTTAGGAAGGGACTCACAAAATGAAGTCAAAGTCTGCTTCCCTGTCATTTCTGCCTGTTAAGATCTACTTAATGTTCTGCAAGCCAGTCCTTCAGAGATCTACTCACCCTCCTACCTTCTCCAGGCTAAATAAACATTGGCAGCAAGTATAAGCCACCTGTTGCCTTCCAGATGGTTTGGGTTAAACCGTCATTATTCTTGACCATGCTGACCTAGACTTACAGCACCTGTAATGCAAACACATCTGGAAACTACGAGGTTGCCAACGCCTTGTGTAAAGAAATGTACAAGGAAGTAAAGATGAGCTTAAGTTGCAATAATGCTGCTCAAAAAAATGTCCGTTAAGAAGATAACACATTCCATCACTATTCTCCCTTTGGATGAAGAGGGTGTTCTTCTGACTGTAGGGTCAGAGAGTTGCTCTCTGATCAAAAATGGCACCTTCCAAGTTATACAGAGATAACTGACAAATAGCAGCAAAAGCAAAATTTTAGTGCATTTGTGGTGCTCCTGTGTGTGGTCATTGCTTTCAATTAATCAAGAGGGTATAGGGAGCAGAAGGGAAAATGAACAAGAGAGCTATTAACCTTCTCTTTGAACCTCCCTTCTTTCTTTGAAAAGGACCTCCATATTCCCCATTTGTAGTTTTGTTTCGTTTTTTAAATCCAGATACAGCCCCAAACATTTTGCTGCTTGAGTCAGAGCAGCAAATGATGTCCTTCCCAATCTATTTAAATCACAATATGCACTATGCGATCTTAGTCAAGGTGTTTTGGTCAGAGCCTTGAAGTAATGTTTCCAGTAAGGTTATATGTCTTGATGTGTACCTGTATTGTGAACAAGAGCTAGTATTAGGAGAGAATATGAAGAGACAGAATGAGTTCCTATAGCCAAAGATGTCAAACAAGGGTTCGTTTTAACCTCTTATCTATCTGTTCAGTCTGTATGCAGAACATCTCATATGGAAAGTTCAATTAGATTCAGATGAAGGAGGACTGAAAATGGTATGCAGATGACACCATCTTACTGGCAGAAACCAGCAATGACTTGAGCTGACTTTTAGTGAAAGTGAAAGGAAAAGTGCCAAAGCAGGCATGCAACTGAACATTAAGAAGACAAAAATCGTGACTACAGAAGAACTACACAACTTTCATGTAGACAATGAAGAAATTGAAAGAGGCAGAGATTTTGTATACCTTTGTTCAATCAACAATCCAAATGGAGATTGCGGCAAAAACAAACAAAAAACAAAAGAGAACAATCAAGGATTAGACAAGACCACCATGTGTAGAGATGTGCCACTGGGGATCAAGAACAAGATCATCCATACACTCTTGTATTTCTGACCATCACGTATGGTTGTGAAAGCTGGGCAGTAAAGAAAGCTGAGAGGGGGTTAAAAACAGCAGGGCTGTGGAGGACAGGGCATTTTGGAGATCACTCATTCATAGGGTTCCTGTAAGTTGGAGGTGACTTGAAATGTAATTACCTGTAGTACATTACTTTTCAAAACTCTTATAAGCAATATAACAATAGATAAAAATATTATATTGTTAATGTTAAATCATTACTTTTCAGGGGTATTTTTGTGATATTTGTAGCCAATTTTTCATTTTAAGTGCTTTTTTAAAAAAAACACATAAGAAGCTAACACATATCAACATGCTAATGGTTAAATGCAATGAGTTACTTTTAAGAGTGATGAACAACACAACAAATTACTTTTCCCACTTTGTAATGGAAGAAAAGAAGAAAGTTCTTTAAAGTAAAATACCAAGCTTTAATTTTGGCATCTGAGGGTTTACTCCCCCACCTGGCTGCAAAAATACAACCATAATGCAGTCATCGGATAGAATCAAAACTCAACCCTAATCCTAATTAGCACTATCCTGTCCTTTCACAATATCCAAAATGTGTTAAATAAAGGAATTGCCTCATTTTACCTAATGGTAAGGCTGGCCCTGATAATATCCACAGCCTAAAGAGGTTCAGGGAGTCAGTTTGGTGACAAAAATAATCAGGAATAAGGAGCATCTATGTTACAGAGATCTGTGTCATCGAAGCGACCGACATGAATTTGACCAACTCTGGGAGGCAGTGGAAGACAGGAGGGCCTGGCGTGCTCTGGTCCACGAGGTCATGAGAAGAGTTGGACACAACCTAACGACTAAACAACAACGTTACCGAGAAGTATGTTGGAGTCTTGTGTGTGTGTGGGGGGGTGTCCATCCCTTTTCTGTGGCCTCTAGGCAGCAGAGTAATAAATCTAGTCCTTCCCTGCTGTGTGCCAGACTATTGCAGGCACCTGTTTAATTATCTGTGCCTTGTGAATGACTGTGCTGCCCTGAGTTTAATAACCACTGCTCAGGAGTAATTGGGATGATTATTGTATGGCCTAGAGGATGCATCTAAGCTCGTTATCTCCAGGCAGTAGCATCAGTGTGAGTAGAAAATTGCTGAGAGTTTGACTTCTTCACTAAAGGAAAAAGGGAGTAAAGGGCTATTGGTGCATAGCTTGTAAATTAATTTCCAGAAGCTGAGTGATGAGAATTTAACTCCTTCGCTAAGGAGTGTGTGTGTTATAATTAAATTCCTGAGTAACCTGGGCCGATAAGATATAGCTGACAGGGTAAAAAGGAAGTGCAGACTCCGTAAAAGCGAGGCTGCGCAGTAGAAATAGAATGTTTTTGTAACTTAATGAAATTGTAGTAAGTTTGTGAGCCGTAACGGACCGCCCGGACGGACAGCCTATATAATGTGTACTCTTCCTTCGTTCCTCAGAGAAACCAACACCTTGCATGGCTTGGGTTGCTTTCTCTCCGCTTCCTGCAGCAGCGTATAATAAATAGCCTCCACTTTGTAGCCTTCGTGTCTCTGTCCATTTCTGTTGGGGGAATTCATAAGGGTCTTGAATTCCGATTAACAGATTGGTGTCAGAAGTGGGATAATAGAAGCCCCTTTTGGGGCCGGGCTCAAGTCCGTTGAGGCTGTGGAGAACGGCGGCAGCCTTGCGGAGAACCGGAGGGCCCCCGTCTTGTTTTCGACGGCCGTTTCCCGCCTGGCGTCCCGGCTACACAGTCTCAAGAACTCACAGTGAGACACGAACGTGAGGAGGACGGGTGAGACAGCGCCTGGGTAATCGTGGTGAGTATTGAAATATTGAACTGTGGTTATTGGGGCGGGCGTTGTCAGAGTGATTGTGAATGAGTGGTTGAGCCTGCAGTTCTTCGTGGTGACCGTTGGAAGTTCCGGCGCCCGGAGTCAGGCTGCGTGTTTGAAGTCTGAAACCTTCTTTGTGTCTGTGTTGAAAGGACCCCTTACCTTTCACACACCTCCCTGATTCCTTTGTGTTTTGTCTTCCCGCGGGATGGGCAATCAGAAGTTTAAGGGTAAGAAACGGTCCAGTGGGGACCAAAAGGAAAAGGGGGATTCCGTTGGGGACGCCCAGACTTGTCGAGGGAAAGATGAGTTAGGAATCCCGGGGAACAGTCTGTTGGCTAGACTGCTTCTCCATTGGGAACAGGCAAAAGTGCAGGATTTTCAAACCCCGGGTGAAATGGTAAGGATGTGCACCCAGGGCAGTGTGGGTTGAAGCCAGTGGGGCTATGGCTCACAATGGTAATTTCGGGCACAGCCAGTGGGGTTTGTGCACCGAAAGGGGAACTAAAAGAGTTTCCCTCTGCCCCACCCACCCCACGGTGGGATGGATAACCTCCCGTCCTACTTCCTAAAGAGAAGGGGATGGGGACGATCAGGCAGCTGGAGGATGCGTGGATGGAAGGGAACGGCCACCCCCTTACAATCCACACAGGGAGGAAGATAAGGAAGAACAGGAAGAACAAACTAGGCGGTTGTTTAAGGAACTCAGAGGGTTGGAAATAGAACAGTTGGGGTGGGATACAACGCCAGTAAGGAAAAGGCTGGGGTGCAAGAAAAATGGGCCAGTCGCCCCGAACAAGGACGAGGATGATACAGGATCAGGGGGATCCTTCCTCTATCCTTTGCGGCAGGTACCCTATGGGGAATAGTTTGGGGTGTGTGGCAGTGATCTTAGGATCATAAAGGGACAAATACACTCTTTAACAGAGGATCCCTTAGGGTTTGTGCAAGGGCTCAGGGATGCCCTTGGCCCATCCATCTATAGTCCCACAGAGTTCCTTTACATCTGCCGGCAACTGGCCGGAATAACTTACACCAACCAAGCTTTGACAAAGGCTAGTGAAAATTGGAGAAATGAAGCTCAAGGTAGAACAGAAGATCAGGCGAGAGAAATGTTCCCAGAAGTAACACCAGGAGACTGGGACTTTCAAACTGCATCAAGGCGTGAACACTGTGAGGTATATTGCAGATATATGTTACAGGCGTTCCAGCAAACTATACCCACCAACATTAGTATGACCAAAGCTTTTGGTCAACTGCAGGGAGTCCTGTGGAGTATTTGGAAAGGATTAAGAAGAGCATGAGGCAATATACAGGATTAGATCCTGAGACTCCTGCCAATCAGGCAATACTTAAACTTCACTTTGTGGCAGAGAGTTATCTAGATATCAGAAATAAGTTGCAGAAATTTGATGGTTTGATGGTGAAACCAATTGAAGAGTTGTTGAATGAAGCGCAGAAAGTAGCACTTAGAAGGGGATGAAGAAGGGGGGCAAGGGGCCCTGACTGTGTTCACTTTTAAGGTGGCTCAGGAAATACTTGGGTGAAGCTAGGCAAAGAGAGAGAGTAAGGAAAGGAGGGAGTAGAGGAGTAATTGGAAATATTGTAAAGAAGGCAAGGAAAGTTATTGCAGGAAGCAAAGGGGTGCAGACAAGGAAAAGTATGGCATAAGTGACAAAGGAAGTACAAAGATAGAGATGAGGTAGAGAAGAGCGAAGCAAAAAAAAAAAAAAAGATCAGGTAAGGAGTTTTGAGGGGAAATGGGAAAGGAAAGGCTAGAGAGGGAGGAGATTACATTTTTGGTACACACTGGAGCAACCCACTCCACATTGTGCTGAAAAAAAAAAATCTAATTGGCAATGTACAAAGGGGAGTGTGAAAAGTTAAAATATTAGGAGCCACTGGACAAACCGAGGAGGTTCTGATTTTGCAACTCCTCGTGGTCAAAATGGAAAGAGAAAGGGGGGGGGCTCAGGGACAATAGCTCCTCTGCTTGGGATGTCTGTGATGTATGTAAAAAGGAAAAAGGGAGGTAAAAGACTGAATCAGGGTCATTACCTTCAAGCATGTCAGCTTGGACAGCAGAGCTGTTTGCTCTAAACTGAGCGCTACAGTTAGCTGAAGGAAAAAGGATCAAAAGAAAAGGGGGGAAATGTAACTTTCTCAGTAGACACAGAGAATGTTGTCCAAAAGTGTACATGAAATGGAATCCTCAGGAGGAGTCCTAAGAGAAATGGGAGTGAATGGAGTCTCTTTGGGGGTTCCCATTTTGAAACCATTAAGCGTCAAGCAGGAGGGGAAGGTAGTGAGGAAAAAGTTCAATTGGCTTGTTAAACTTACTGGGATATAAAGGGTTAAGAGTAGGCACAAAGAAAAATCGCCTGGTGTTGAGGGAGGGAGATCCCGGCCAGCGTTAGGACACTCTGTATAGAACAGTCCCCATCCTATAATAAAACAGAGGGAAGGGAACTACAGGAGGCAAGGAAATTAAGAAACAAATTATGGTGGATTTTGAAAAAAATGCAGGGGAAAATATGGTACAATTTCATGGCAAAGATACAGAGTTTTTGATGCAAGCAGTGATAGACAAAGGACTGTCCTTTGAAAGAGGAAATAATAAGGGACAAGAAAAGAAGGAGGTTAAGCGAATGGACACTCAGAATCAGTACCAAAATTTGAAGGAGGAACTGGCCGATATGATCCTTCAGGAGAAAAAGAAAAGAAAAGAAAAGAAAAGAAAGAAATTAGAAAACAAAAATATGGGATCTATAATCTGGCAGCATAGGGGAAATTTAAGATCCCAGGGGATGATAGATTGTTTGTGACATGTATAGATCTGATAGTTAAATCACTTCTGCATTCAGGGGCCACTACCAGTCTTAACACGGAAGGGGTTACCTGGGTCAAAAATAATAAAGGGTATACTTTTGGAAAGTGTATCAGGCCAATAATCTGCTGCTGGCTGTTGTGAACATATGTGGCATTTTCATTGAGAGTGAATTTGTATGGGATCCAGAAGCCACAGAGGATCTAATCATTGGCATGGATGCCTTGCAAACTATGGGCTATGGTTTGATCCCTATAGCAAACAACTACATCAAGCCCAAGCCCAGAAATCATTAGAGAAAAAAAAAATTCAGTCTTAAGGTGAAGGATTTGAGAACAAAGGAGGAATGGGAACAGATTGTTCCAGGAGTAAATGCAACATCTAAATATGATTGTGGGAAACACGTTGAAAGAGGGTAAGAAGTGCCTGGGAGAATAGAGAGTTAAAACACTGTTGGAAACCCCTAAGCCAAAAACAAAACTATAGCAGTCCAGCTGCCATGTAGGTCGATGAAAGAGTAAGAACACCAGGAATAATGCAGAAGTTTTAAGAGGCAATGCAGGTAAAGAAAAACAGCTCAGTGGACTCTTCTCTTCTCCAGAGTCTGCTGCAGTCTGCTAGCCCTTCCAGTGCCTCACTTTCAGTTCTCAAGCAATTAACTATGCTTGTTAACATACCATCTGTGAGGCGCATGCATGATAAAAGCTAGCATGTGTGTGTGTGTTACATAACTGTTAGTTTAGCAGCAAATATAGCAAACACACAAAACGGCAGTTGCAGGGATTTTTGGGTATGCATGGATCCCAGAGGCCCCTGCATTGGGCTTGCCAGACATCACATATTTGTGTGAAATCAAGGAATGGATGGGAGTGATGCAGCCGGTAGCCTATTTTGTCTAGATTCCAGTGGTGGAATCCTTGCTGACCTGTGTACAAACCTGTGAAGCAGCGGCTACCATGGTCGAAGTGGCTCGGAAGCTATTCCCGTTGCATGCTTTGGTGGTGCACTCACAGGAGGGGATGAACCATGATTGCAGACAAATAGTGGACTTTCGAACGAAATGGAGAAGGAATTTGCGGGAGGAGCCCCTTGAGGGCCCGGAGGTATTTGAGTGGCACATTGATGCAAGGTGATGGATGGGGTGTGAATTGTAACAGGAAACGGAGAAGTGGTGGAGCAGGGACAACTCCCACCCTCAACCTCAGCTCGGACAGCAGAGGGGTGGGCATTGAAAAGAGAGCTTTGGAGTTGGGAAAAGGGCTGGATTGTATAAGTGGGGGATCGCTCATGCTTTTAAAAAAAATTTGGAAGGAGTTTTATGGGAAAAGCCATTGCACATGAGTGAGTCATAGAGAGAGTGCTTTAAGCCCTGTCCGAGCCTCATGACGTAGCTGTAGTATACATTCTAGTTCACCAAAAGGGATACACAAAGGAAGGTGTGGGGAATCGGGCTGCTGACAAAGCCGCCAAGGAAGAAACAGCTAACAGACTTTTGGTCAGAATGGTAGTAGCCCGTATCCCTCAAAATGGGACATGTCCCAAAGAACAGTGGGTATTCACTCAAAAGGAGCTGGAGTGAATGAGTGCAAATGGTGTAAAAAAAATTGTATTATGCAGATGTTACATGGAGGAGGACACCAGAGACAAAAAAAAATAGCAGAGGCGCTAGGAATAGAGTGGATTGGCTTGCCATGAGAATGTAACCTCGGGCGGCTATTGGATTGTTACCCTTTGAGATGTTGTATGGACATAATGTACTGGGAAAGGAGGGCATGATGCTTTGAAGGGATATGTTCTGGCCCTGTCTTCTGTTTTATTGTCTAATAGGATCCAGGGAATACAGCATCAGACTTTGCCGTTGAGAGCAGCAGTGCATCCCTTTCTCCCCAACCCCTAGGACAGTATATGTGTATGTGAAAAAGTGGAACACTAGTCCTCTGGAGGCCAAGTGGCAAGGACCCCACCTGGTACTGCTGACCACAGAGACTGCTGTGAGGACTAAAGAGACTGCTTGGACCCATCAACCCCGAGCCAAAAGAGCTGCTAACCCAGAGGATAGTTGGATTGCTCATCCTCAAGAAGGACTTACAACAGTGTTGAAACGTATTCCTAATGTCTAGATGCTTTGTGTTGTCTGGTGATCTGTGTCCATTCTATCCATTCAAGGTGATGCGTAGTAGAGACGGGTCTACTAACGGGAGGATTTGGAATTGGGAGGTTTAGGTACAAGGGGAAACGTATTGGGAATTAAAGTTCAAAAGGGCAATCATACCACCGGACATTGGCATACACGAAGACCCAATCAGAGAGGGAGATTGTGATTAGTTGGGATAAGGGAGAGGACTAGCATAACCAATACTGTGATAGAACTAGATCATGCCTAAACAGTTGGTGTTTTGTGGATCTCCCTGTCCCTTCTATCATCTCAAGATTTATAGGAAGGAGTCTCCTTTCCTATATTATGCCGATGATCGAGATTGGGAAATCCAATTACTGAAACCTAGCTCATCTACACCGTGGTGGATTACATATTTCAGGGGTTTCACTACTTTGGGGCTTTTAGTATTTGACAAAGTGGTGGGGGACATAGAATCAGGGCACACTCCGGCGCACAACGCAAACTCACCCGAGTTTTGGCACAGGCAATATTGTCGCAGGTGTCCCCTAGTCACCAAAATTGAAATTGACGGAGACTCCAGTGACGAAAGTGACACTGGGGAAGACGTACTGACTGAAAGTGAGGAGACCGACAGTGAATGAATTGGGAACCCCTCTCCAGCCTAGAAGTCAAGGAAATCTTAGACCTTTTGACAGGAATAAACCCTTTCCAGCCCTACCAATACTTAACTTCAGAAGAGTGTCCCTACCAGTGGTGCGCCCGTATAACCAAATTTGATTGTCAAGGAGACAGGTGGTTGAGGTTTAAAGTTGGCTATTGCCCTTCGAGGATATGGACGGAGGTGTTGTGGGCACAGCAGAGGAACGGGAAAACCAGATGGTGGAAACCGACTTCGGACATAGCCACTCCGGCGGAAGAGGTTCCAATGTAATGGCTACTAGAAGTAACAATTCTCCACGCCCAAACCTGCTGGAGGTGCCAGAAACAACACCCTTGCTGCCAGTTCGGAGAAGACTCAGACGAGGACGAATGGAAAGATCTATACGTCCACCGATGACCTCGCTGCCTCTTCCACCTTTAATATCTTTTGCATTTATCCTATTCTTTTTGTTTGGGTGAGCCACTGGTAATGACAACACTTGCCCATGCACCACTGTCACTAGACAAGGAAGTCATGAGGTTCATACTTCAATATATTTAAAAAAAAATGAATGCAATCCTGTTGGCTAAACAAAACGCCAAAATTAAGAATGCTATCTATCAGAATCAGCTGGTACTTGAGTATGCCTAAAGCTGTGCCGATGATGGTGATTAGAGCCCCGGAAGTACAATACAAGATACTCCCCATCCAGGAGGGAGAGTCAGGTGAATAAGTCAAAATTAGTAAGAAAAGAAAAAGGGGGAATTGTGAGTAGAAAATTGCTGAGAGTTTGACTTCTTCACTAAAGGAAAAAGGGAGTAAAGGGCTATTGGTGCATAGCTTGTAAATTAATTTCCAGAAGCTGAGTGATGAGAATTTAACTCCTTCGCTAAGGAGTGTGTGTGTTATAATTAAATTCCTGAGTAACCTGGGCCGATAAGATATAGCTGACAGGGTAAAAAGGAAGTGCAGACTCCGTAAAAGCGAGGCTGCGCAGTAGAAATAGAATGTTTTTGTAACTTAATGAAATTGTAGTAAGTTTGTGAGCCGTAACGGACCGCCCGGACGGACAGCCTATATAATGTGTACTCTTCCTTCGTTCCTCAGAGAAACCAACACCTTGCATGGCTTGGGTTGCTTTCTCTCCGCTTCCTGCAGCAGCGTATAATAAATAGCCTCCACTTTGTAGCCTTCGTGTCTCTGTCCATTTCTGTTGGGGGAATTCATAAGGGTCTTGAATTCCGATTAACATCAGGATACAAAAAAGATAATCAGAGGCTTATTTGTAGTGTTTTGTGTAATAGTTTTAATGTTCCCCACACTAAAGTAAATCAATGCAGACCGGGAGTCTAAATCGCATCCCTATGTACTTTACAGGTGGAAATCGGTACTATTTTAGAGAGGAGATCCAACTGTGATGTGTGTTACTCACTACATGCTTTTCTATTTCAATGGTCTTCACTGTGCCTTCTGTTTTATTTCTCTACATCTTTTCCCTTTCTCTCCCTGCCCTGCAGATGCTCAGCTACTATTGGTTTATTTAATGCTCTTCTCCTGTAGGTCCCATACTGCAACAGAATATCTGGTCTGGTTGCTTATCATCCTATCTTTGTTTTTTGCTAAACATGTTGAAGAAAAAAGGTGGTGTACTGTCACAAAAGCTGTTCTTCAAGGTGGAGAATTATTATTTATCTAAGAATGTTTGAATTAATTAAAGGACCCAACTACATCTTATTAATATGCAACAATGAGTGTATAGACTTCTTGAATGACATTCTGAGCTGTTCAATTTTTATTATTGTGTTTTTACTGCCAAGGGTGGAGAGAAGGGCTAATTGGATTTTCTCCTTCATGTACCAAAATAACTTAGTTGACTTAGGGTACTAGGCACCTGCATTTTTTAAGTGGGTGCTTTTTGTGGTTCTGCCTCAAGTAACAAAATGTCTTGGGTTCAGCCCATGTAGGGAGAACTGAGTTTGGCAAGATCCACATAGAGAAAAGGCAGAACATACTGCACTCTTCCTTTGAACGTTCTATCAAAGCAGTAGAAAAATAATGGGAGAAATAACTGAGGCCATGTGAATGGGATGAAATTCAGAAACAAGGCACAGAGACCAACAGAGGTCTTGTTATATAGATTCATCTAACTTCCAAATAGTTAAACAAAGGCTGCCTGAAAGCTGTAATATTTCCTCCTCTTTGCTTTTAAACTAGCTATTCCTAACGGAGGGCTCAATCACACAAACCAAAATAATCATTTCATTTTTATGTCTTTTAGGAATTGATTCATTTTTAAAATCGGCCACGAGGTATATACAGTAGATCGGTGGGTACATTCACATTGTTGTGAAAAGTATTTACGGTAATTTCCAGTTATTTAAACCATTTTGGAAAGTTTTTAAAATTGATTCTTATGATGATTTTAGGACAATGCTGCCCCCCACTTTTTTTTAAAATTGCCCATATATCAAAAAGCATTACAAAAATGGTGGACACCAGGGAAGGGAAGTGGGAGAGGGCTGACTCCTTATGATCAGTGTATTCCTAGTTTTTCCCCCAGCCTCTTTTTCATTCCCTTCAAACAAACCCAAGCAGGAAATGGCTCTTTCCCCACCTGCAGTAATAAAAAGGGTACAAACACAAGATGGAGCTGGTGGTGGGCGGCTAGCGCTTCTCTCCGCCGCGCCGGCTTGCCTCTTGCTCTTTCTTCACTACTTTATTTGCTTTTTTCCTTCTTTCTCTCTCCCCTCTTCTTTTCTGGTCCCTCTCCTCACCTCTCTGATTACTGCCTGCCAGTCTGAGTGCGGAATAAGGTAAAGGCTGCATGTCGATCATTCTTCGCTAACTGGATAAGCGAAGTGTCAAACCAGCAGGCGGAGCTATTCCGTATAGTGCGCAACCTATCCGGAACTGGCTCGGGTGATAGGCCTCCCCCTAGTTTCTCACTTGACCAGTTTGCAGCCTTTTTAAAATCTGAAGTGGAGGCCATCCGCCGGGAGCTTTCCCCCTTTTTGAATACAGTGAGTCGAGCTGATATGTCCAGCGCTCTGCCTTGCCTGGTAACTTTTGACACCTTTCAGCCTGTAGCGCAAGACACTGTGGACAAGGTGCTTGATCGCTGTCAAGCTACCACCTCCTCCCTTGACCCTTGCACGGCCTGGCTAATCAAAGCAGCCAGGCCGAAAACAACAGAATGGGCCACAGCAATAATAAATGGGTCTTTCCTTGAGGGCAGGTTTCCACCTGCCCTCAAGGAGACACTCAGTAGGCCCATAAGAAAGAAACCTAACATGGTGGCGGGCAAAATTGGCAATTATAGGCCCATTGCCAATGTTTCTTTCATGAGCAAAGTGGTTGAGAGGGTGGTCGCTGATCAGCTTCAGGCACACTTGGAAGCAACAGATGCCCTGGATCCATTTCAGTCGGGCTTCAGGCTGTGCCACGGTACAGAGACGGCATTGGTTGCCCTGTACAATGACCTGTTGAGGGAGGCTGACAGGGGGAAAATGTCTCTGTTGGTCCTCCTCGACATCTCGGTGGCCTTTGATACCATCGACCACGGTATCTTCCTGGGGAGGCTCTCCGAGTTGGGAATTGGTGGCTTGGCACTAGCCTGGCTCCATTCCTTCTTGGAGGACTGCCCCCAGAGAGTACAGCTTGGGGAGAGTGTCTCGGCCCCGTGGAGTTCCAATTGTAGGGTTCCACAGGGGTCGATTATCTCCCCAATGCTGTTCAACATCTACATGAGGCCGCTGGGCAGGGTCATCAGGGGATGTGGAGCATCGTGTCATCAGTATGCTGATGACACCCAGCTCTACATCTCCTTTTCACCAACTGCAGGTGATGCCGTCCTGTCCCTTCAGCGCTGCCTGGGGACGGTACTGCAATGGATGCAGGAGAATGGGATGAGGCTGAAACTGGACAAGACGGAAGTTCTGAGGGTGGGGGCCCCCGTGGCTGGCGGCCTGGGTGGCACTCTCTCGATCGGGGGTTGACCCTGGCTCTGATGAGTGGGGTCCGCAGCTTGGGCATACACTTGGACCTGATGCTCACCACGGAAATGCAGGTGGCATCGGTTGTCTGTACCGCCTTTTTCCACCTTTGGCGGATAGCCCGGCTGCAGCCCTATCTTGACATGGGGGTGCTCACTACCTTGGTGCACGCGCTCGTAATCTCAAGATTAGACCACTGCAACGCACCCTACGTGGGGCTGCCTTTGAGGCTGATGCGGAAACTTCAGATGGTGCAGAATGCAGCGGCCAGACTCCTTACTGGAGTGAGAAAACACCAGCAGATTTCTCCTATCCTGGCCATGCTGCACTGGCTGCCCATTCGTTTCCGCATTGACTTCAAAGTTTTAATGCTTACCTATAAGGCTCTAAATGGTTTGGGACCTCGATACCTGGCGGAACGCCTACTCCCACCAAGATCTACCCGGATCACCCGCGCGAGCCAGGAGGTGAGGCTGTGGAGCCTGACGCAAATTAATCAATGCATCGTGTGAATGGAAAAAAGGGAAACTATTTTTTAAAATGCCAAATCGGTATAACTGGAGTTCTTTTGGCATGTGTGATTGAACCCTAACTTAAGAAAACAGTCTCACTAACTCACATTATAAAAATAAAGCATCTCTCTTCTGCTGGTATGGCATGCCAGAGAGTTGAGGTAATCATCCAGCAACTTTTAGAATGTTAGGCATAAACAAAACAAAATGAAAAAATAAAGAAGGCAAAAACATTGTAGCATCTTAAAGACTAATTGTTGTGTTTTAATGTGAGCTTTTTGTGGACAAATACACTTTTCAGACATACTTTTTCATTTTTGTTTTGTTTTTGCCTGACTTGCTTACACAGACTAACACAGCTAGCTATTATAAAACTGCAGCTTTTACAAGACACCTAACGGGGAAGGAAAACAGCCATAGGGAAAATTCATGTTTTATTTCAATTTTAAATTGATATTTATTTGTGGAGATTCAATAAAACTGGGAATGGAAGAAGAAAGGGGAATCCAACATAGAAGGCCATGGAGGGAGCGGGATCCACCTAGATGTATCTATTGTTTTGGTGTACCCAGACAGATGCAGATGGGTGCCAATTATGATAGTACCATTACAAAACTCCTTCCCTGAGGAAAAATTCCCCACCGACACTTTTGGGATCCAATCAATCAGGTGAGAGTACAGCTGACTTTTGACACCTAAGGACAGAGTCATAACTAGCCATTTTGGCAAGCAGAAATGTCTCCCATCCATTTTGATCTGAGGTGACAAAAGAAAGAAGAGAATATGGTATTCCCTCCAAGAGAAAGAAAGTTTAGAATTTCAAAAAGGGGAAAGAGAGAAGAAAAGAAAATCTAGGAGAGAACAATGTTTTTCTTCTTTATGCTACTTAGTACACTCACCTCTAGTTTTAGTGCCTTCTGTATTTTTTGGTGCCTTGGGGCAAGGCTTCACTTCCTCCACCCTCATGATAAACTTGTCTGAGTCAGGGAAAACTGATAATGGATATCTACTACAGAAGCACTGAGGTGGGCCTGAAGTATCAATGAGAGATCTCCCCTCAGAGGTTGCTAGCCAAAAGAGCAGTAATTGCTTCATTCAGTGTAAGCAAAATACAGCTACCATATTTTTCCGTGTATAACACAATAATTTTGTCTAAAATCTTTAGATTAAAAATTGAGGGTTGTCTTATACACAGAAGTAAGGGGGGAAGGGATCAAAGCGCTTTGATCCCTGCTTTCCCCCCTCCAATTTCTTCGCAAGAATCTGGTCCTTATCCACAAAATAAGAGGTTAGCTTTTGCTTCAGGAGCAAAATTGAGCATTTGAGGCACAACATTCCCCTTCCACACAGGCCTCCCAGAAACCTAATGAAGTGGTCCTCCTCTTCTGAAGCAGAATTAGCACGGGGAGGCATAACAGGCATGCTTAAGACGAAATAAAGGTCTCTTTATTCTAACATGAAACTGTCTTGGTCTACATTTGGTAAATTCTCTCTTTTTTAAAAAAAATATGGTAGGAGATAGCACAGCTTTGATTGCACACTTGATATCTCAGGCATGTTACAGTGAAAACCGTCCATGCTTGGAGAGATAATGTTGCAAGAGGTGGAGAGATGCATTTGCCTTGATGTGTGCTCTGACCCCAGGAAGACACTGCAGCTACTTCTTAGCAGCCATCTGCTACCTGGATTGATTGACTCAGTCTAGCTAATAGTACCAGCCTTAGTGAGGAGATTGGAATCATGACGAAGAAATAGGGGGATTTAAGAGAGATATGGGGTTGTGGGACTTACATTTGTTACGGTGTATTTCCATGGGAACTTTTTGGAAAGAATACATACAATGTGTTTTTCTCGCTGTGTTTTTTTAATGGTACAGCAACTAAGCTTGCAATCTCATGTGAGGAGAGGTGGGCTTCTGTATCTTTTGCACATATGCCATTTTTCTGATGAGCATAACCTTTTAAGTTGCTTTTATCTCTGCAAGATAACACTTGCTATCTTTTCCTGAGAGGGAAATGTGTCTCATTTCCAAAGTCGGCATAAAGGCAGCTGGAAGATATAGTGTTGATTTTCAAACAAGGAAAATACCCTGGGGTTAACAGGTTAAAAAGACCACATCAACAATCTACACTGTAAATGTTCGCCTTGAAGATGGCTTCTGAGTAGGGCAGGGAGTGGGGGTGGGGGTGGGGGGAGAACCAAATATTTTGGGGGAGGCATCGCTTGTCTCAGTTCAGAAGCTGTGGTTGGTCACTCTCATCAGCTAAACCAGTGGTTCCCAACCGTGAGTCCCCAACTACCACCCCCAGAAATCCTAGCCAGCACAGCTAGTGGTGAAGGCTTCTGGAAATTTTAGTCTAAGAACATCTGCGATTTAAATGTTGGGAACCACTGAGCTAAACAGTAAATGCATAAATAATTTAAGCCCCAAAGAACCTAAAAGCAATACCAAATTGGAGTTCACTATAACACAAAGAGATATTCTCTTTCTGTAATTACTTTTTTTAAAAAAAAATCTGGAAAATATGGTATGAGAAAAGAAAAAAACTGTAAAAATAAATACCAAAAAGCTGTGAGAGTGTTGAATTTATTCTCCTACTTGAGAGATGTAAATTATTTCACATGTCTGCCTGTTTCTCTTGTGTTTTATGAGGGCAAGTTTAGATAGCAGTCTATTATTTATTTTTCTATTTACTTAGAATGTGTATATCCCATTCTGTATCACAAGACTGAGGGCACAGTGCATTAAAAAATATTAAGCAACTTAAAATGATTTAAAACTGTACAAGGCTCCACTAGCATCTTCAGCCTGCATCCTGAAGGCTTCGGTGAAGACTCATGTTTTAGCTTGGCATCAGAAAGAAATGAACACCAGCACTAGTCAGGCCTTTGAGGCTGGACATTCAACAGCCAGGGTGCCGACCGCAGCAGATAAGACCCTTCCCCATGTCTCCGTGCAATGTGCTGCTGCCATGGATGGGACTTAGTGGAGGAACCTTCTGCCAGACCTCAGCACATGGACAGATATGCATGTACAGTATCCCAGATTGTAACCATCAGAATTTCCCAGCCACAACTGCTGGCCCTAGCAACGGGGGATTCTGGGAACTGTAGTCAATAAAAGGAATATTCCTAGCTTCTGGGCAGATCTCAGAGGATAGACCCAACTCTCAACTATGGGATTTGTTTTTTATTTTTGGACACCTAGATGAAGAAGGGCTCAGAGTTATCTCTCCCGCCAGGATATTATTTTCTCCCAGACAGATGACGGTGCTGGTTCTTGTGAGCTACAAGGGAAAAGTGCTTTATTGGATATTTAGAAGCTTAACCCCAAGGGCTATTAGAAAGGCTTGCGCTTAGGCAGAGGTGGGGAAAATCCTGTGTTAATGAGCCCCAAGGCTGCTTAGCTAGGCAGACACCCGATCGACAGCAGAAGCCTATGCCTCACTGCTGCTAGCAGGCCCAGTGCAGCCAAGCGAGGCTCTCAGTCTGCACTAATCCCCATAGATCTAGGGGTTTTCAAGGAATCAGTCTGACTTGACTCTGTGCCGATGTTTTAATCTTTCCAGAGTTCCACAGGAAGAACCAAATCCCTTTTGCTGGTTTCATGCTTGGCCAATATCATGCAAGGACCGCCTAGCATAAATGGCAGGGCTGAGACGGGGAAGAAGAAGCTGCAACATGATCTTCCCTTTAAAATAAGAACAACCTCTTTGTTTTGGGTTAATCAGCAGGTGGAATGGCACTGCCTGATCCAAGTGATGTTGCTGGTCACAGGGCTGGCTGGTTCTTGAACCTTAGTGTAAAACAACATCTAAGAGCAAATCATGTGGAATAAATGCTTCTTCCCCCTTTTCCCCAGCCTCCTTTTGATACAATTTACCTCAGCTACTTGGAGATGGTTAGAACTGGATATGGAACAAGTGATTGGTTCAAAATTGGGAAAGGAGTATGACACGGCTGTATATTGTCTCCCTGCTTATTTAACTTACATGCAGAATACATCATGTGAAAGGCTGGACTGGAGGAATCCCAAACCGGAATTAAGATTGCCGGAAGAAATATCAACAACCTCAGATAGGTAGATGATGCCACTCTTATGGCAGAAAGTGAAGAGGAATTAAAGAACCTCTTAATGAAGGTAAAAGAGGAGAGTGGAAAAAAATGTGCCAAAGCTCAACATTAAAAAAACTAAGATCATGGCCACTGGTCCCATCACCTCCTGGCAAATAGAAGGGGAAGATATGGAGGCAGTGACAGAATTTACTTTCTTGGGCTCCATAATCACTGCAGATGGAGACAGCAGCCACAAAATTAAAAGATGCCTGCTTCTTGGGAGGAAAGCAATGACAAACCTATACAGCATCTTAAAAAGCAGAGACAAAAATCCGCATAGTCAAAGCTATGGTTTTTCCATATGGAAAGTGAGAGCTGGAAGTGAGAGCTGGACCATAAAGAAAGCTGACTGCCGAAGAATTGGTGCTTTTGAATTGTGGTGTTGGAGGAGACTCTTGAGAGTCCCCTGGATTGCAATGAGAACAAACCTATACATTTTGAAGGAAATCAACCCTGAGTGCTCACTGAAAGGACAGATCCTGAAGCTGAGGCTCCAATACTTTGGCCATCTCATGAGAAGATAAGACTCCCTGCAAGAGACCCTGATGTTGGGAAAATGTGAAGGCAAGAGGAGAAGGGGACGACAGAGGACGAGATGGTTGGACAGTGTCATCGAAGCGACCAACATGAATTTGACCCAGCTCGGGAGGCAGTGGAAGACAGGGGGGTCTGGCGTCCTCTGGTCCATGGGGTCACGAAGAGTCGGACACGACTTAATGACTAAACAACAACAATAATTCTTCACTATCTTTCTTTCACATAGTATGGATGATTTTTACTTTGATTTCCAGTGACAACGTTTATTAACTTCCAGCTCCCCCCTTTTTTAAATTCAGGAGGCATAGGCTTTTGGAAAACATGCCACACCACATGTCCGTAGAGCTTTTGGTCTGATATAATTTTTCTTCCTCCGGTTGCCTACTTATGGAAAGGGTTTGGAAATGGGAGCATATCCTTCTAGTCCATATTCTGTGAAGCAGGCATGACAACATTTATTTTACCTGGGAGGGTTGTGCCTTTATGTGTTGCACTCAGTCACACCTTTGCTTCACCATTTCACTGAGTCCAAAACAGCTCTTCAAAATACTGTTATCCTCACTATTCTCACTTTTGTCCTCTCCCAACAAATCGTAGTACAGATCATGTGCTCATCTTCAGGAACCCTCTAGCACTGCTTAATTCCACATGAGGGAAATTTCTGTTGGGATTTGTGTGCAATGTATGTACACTGAAAGTTCCATTTAAAAAAACACACCAGGAAATTGAATTCTTCCAAAAACCCTTCTGTTTATAAATGTGGGATATTGTCTTGTGCTCACTACATTCACACTTGGCAAACAATAGATTTGACAATTGCAGTGACAATTGCTTTGTGTTTAGGTGAGAAGTGGTTAACTGATGGGACGAAGGAGTCAGCTTCTGTGATTTGCCCTTCCTTGGCACCACTTTATGAATAGGAGTGAGCACGTGGTGGCAGGTCTGTCTTGTAGACCATCTTGACTGCTGCCCATTGGTATTAACAAAATTCAGGTTGCCCTTAGCTATATAATGCTTGGCATTCTTTTTTCCTGATGGCAATGCGGGAACTGTATTATGCAGCAATATCAGGCCATCTCCTGACGTTTTGAATCATGAGTACAGACACACAGCATCCCACATTCATAATCCACAGGTTTGTTTGAACAATCGAATAGCAACTAAAACATTACAGTACTGTACTGTTATGAATAAATCGAAAGTTAGAACACTTTTAGGACTACACTTCCAGAATTCCTTAGTCAACAACTCGTCAGTCCACATTTGCAGCACCATTCCATGAAGTTTAAAATGTTTGACTTTAGTATATGGTGCAAAGAATGCTCCTTCACTAAATTTGTCCTTTGATGAATTTAGGTTATCTTGATTTGATGAGACGTTTTAAAGAGGAATTTCTGCAGGCAAGAGTGAGACAAGAGGTACCTTATATTTTTTTTTTAGCTCATCAACATTTCTGCAACTTCAAAAAGTGCCTGCACAAGTGTTGTCTCCTCTCTCTTCAGGAAGAAAAGCACACATACACAGCAAGCACAGAACAATGGCTGACTGTTGAAAGAGATGCCCTTGCTTGGTCTCTCTGCTGCTCCCAGTCCTTGAAATTCCATAGAGCAAAGCAGCAACTGTTGTCCTTTGGTTGAGAGGAATGCAAAATACTCCTCTTGCAAAGCAAGAATTATTCCATACTTCCTCATCTGGAGGATGAGACAAGCAAAGATTTTAATTCTCATTGCATTGCATAATGATTTTGAATTCACTAGGACAAGGGTGTTGTTTTTCTTCCCCAAAGGCAGTTAGTTACCAGGGACTTCAGATGTCAGCCTCCCCCTTCCAATCCACAGAACACAAAACTGTTTCCTGATTTTCCTTCTCTTCTCTTTATTCAGTTCTTTGAATTTTCGGCACTGGTGTAGTTCAAGTGCTCCCCCGCTTAATTCTTTGACAGCAAAATCCTCTTCATGTCTACTCAGAATTTAAGTCCGATTGAGTTCAGTGGAACTTACTCAGATGGACGGATGCAGCACCTTACAACTATAAGCATATTTGTTCAGAAGAAAATCCCATTGTGTCCAGTGAGGTGCTTTACACCCAAGGAGGCTTTCTGCTCCCACTGCCTCCAGGAATTGTAAAGGGAGGCTTTTGGAGAGTCTGAGATTAGATCTCCCAGAACCACCCAGCCAACACAGACCACACTAGCACAGGGATTCTTGGAAATGCAGTCCTAAAATTAACATCCCTAAGCCTTCAGAATTTGTGCTGTTATCATGCAACTGGGGTTGGTTGGTTGGTTGGTTGGTTTGCTGCTTCTCTCCCCCTAAGGGACTCAAAGTGGTTCAGAGGCAATTAAAATAACATGATAAACACAAGTTTAAAACACTAAACTATGATTTAAAAAAAAACTAAACAAAAAATGAAACAAAAAAACACGTTTTAAGTACACTTATTCTTAAAACCAATAAATGCTGCAGAGCATAAAGCCCCTAGTTGTCCAAGTCAATTAGAAGCCTGGGTGAAAAAAGGAAATCTTTGCCTGCTGTAACGAGGGAGTCAACCTGGTTAGTGCATTCCCACAACGTGGGGTCAGTCATCGAAAAAGCCCTCTGATGCATCTTTACCAAATGGAAAGAAGAAATAGAGTTGGGTGTCATCAGCGTTCTGGTGTCATTGAACCTCCAAACTCCAGACAGCCTTTCCCAGTAGCTTTGTGTAAAACTGATTCCTGGGCCAATGTCCAGCTCGGCCCTCCAGGAAGAACTAAAACCATCATAAAAGGGTGCCTCCAAGACTCATCCTAGAGAAGTGGCTAAGAAGGATGCCATGGTCAATGGTTACTGAAAACTGCTGAGAGGTTCCGAAGCACCAACAAGGCCACGCTCCCCCTGTGCTCAGTTCCTGGCGTGGATCATCCACCAAGATGACCAAAGCCATCACCATCTCACAGCCAGGCCTGAAGCCAGGTTGAAACTTGTCTAGACAATTTGCTTTTCAAGGAACTCCTGGAGAAACCATCAGACACTTCAATATCTTGCCACAGAAAGGGAATATAGGAGACAGGCCAATAATTGTCCAGTACAGTAGGATTCAAAGAGGGCTTCTTTTCTTTTCTCCTCCTCTTCTTCTTCCTCCTCTTCTTCCCTTCCCCCTTCCTTCCCTTCCCCTTCTCTTTTCTTAGAGGAGACATGCTACTTTGGTTTGGCTAAACATAAATTAAAGGCAGAGGTATAAGTAGGACGGAATCTTAGGATCAAAAAAAAGAGGGCCCCACAGGCTCAAGGCCAAGCCCACCCCGAACAAAATTACTACCGTAAATGGCATGTGAAAAGAGAGAGCAGCAGCCAAGAGGCCTAGGGTGGGTAGCTGGGCCAGTTGGAGAATGCAAAGAGTCATCAACACTGGTGGTGCCCACTGTCCCCAGAGTATCCTTTCTTCATGTTAAAAATATTTTGTAACTAGGGGTCATCTGGTCAGGCATAAGATGAAAGATGCTTATTTTATTAACTTTGTTTTTAAAACACATTAGCCTTTTCTACCACACAATGATACTTAATAGCACTAGTCCCTGGTCTGACCAAGGCAGTTTTTTTCACAACTGGGGAGTATGAGGCACCCCTTCCTCAAACTGCAGAGTGATGATAGTGCTTGTTCCCAAGTAAATGGGAAAGCCAATAAGGGTGAACTCCATTTGATTCTTACAATTGTGGCCATGGCATGATTTAAGTGGCTTAAAAATCTGGAATTGCACTTAATCAGAGAATTTCAGGATTGGCAAACTTCTCTCTCCTTCCCTCTCTCTGCTACAGAGATAGCAAACCAGGTGTTTCCAGATGTTTTGGACTACAAGTCCCACAATCCTTACTACTTGCCATTCTGTATGTGACTGGTGACCGCTGTGGGCCAGAGTGTCAAGTGAAACCTATCACAAATGCAGAAGCTATCCAAATGGTAGAGATGTGGGAAAAGAGATGGTTGGTTCTGTGCTTCACAACGGAAGCCATATGCTTGGCTTTTGAAGCTGCTTGCCCCTTTACCATTGTCTTCAGTGTCTAAAATTACCCAGATGCACCACTGCTGTAAGAAAGCTGGAGGCAGGAGGAGATATCTGCTCTTGGAGAGGAGGGAGTGTTTGACTGGAAAATCCCAAAGAAAGCAAAAAAGAAATTTTGAATTGATTTACGAAGGACAGTCCAGGCATTATCTCCATGCCTAGAGATTATTCCATACCATCCATTTCTTGTGCTGTTGTTGCACCCCATCTCCAAGTTGTTGTTGTTTAGTGGTTAAGTCATGACCGACTCTTCATGATCCCATGGACCAGAGCATGCCAGGCCCCCCTGTCTTCCACTGCCTCCCGGAGTTGGGTCAAATTCATGTTGGTAGCTTCGATGACACTGTCCAACCATCTTGTCCTCTGTTGTCCCCTTCTCCTCTTGCCCTCACACTTTCCCAACATCAGGGACTTTTCCAGGGAGTCTTCTCTTCTCATGAGATGGCCAAAGTATTGGAGCATCGGCTTCACAATCTGTCCTTCCAGTGAGCACTCAGGGTTGATTTCCTTCAGAATTGATAGGTTTGATCTCCTTGCACCACAGTGAAGAAAGACAGGACAAAAATCAATTCCTTTGAAATGTGGTGTTGGTGAAGTACTAAAGATAGCCACTAAGGCAGAAAAGTGGGTGCTCAATCAAGTTAAACCTGAACTCTTACTAGAGTAAAAACAAGTAGACCAAGCCTATCCTATAGTGCACATATAATGAAAATACAGAACTGACCAGAAAATACAATATTGCTGGGAAAGGGAGGAGGTGTGTAGGAAGAGACCAAGACCTAACACAAGATTGTCTCAGTAAAGAAGCTACTGTTTGCAAGATCTGAGCAGAACTAAATGGAAAAATACAATTTTGTTAGGAAGGGGGGGAGTAGGAAGATAGAACAACCAAAGATGAGATGCTGTTGTTTGCAAAATCTGAGCACAGCTGTTAACAAAAGGATATTTTGAAGGTCATTAACTCAAATAGTCACCACTTATCACTTCTTTACCTAAATTTATTTTAATATATTTTTACAACCAGGCACAGAATCGCTTTCTCTCAGACCTGGAACTGATTTCCCCTTTGAAGACTGATGTCAGAAGCCTGGTCTCAAAAATCCTGAGAAAATACTTACTGAATGCACTCTGGGCTAGAACAAAAACAACTGTTCTGTGCTTTTGTATTGCAGAACTATTTTTAAATATGCCTTACAAAATTGTATGCTAATTCCCTGGAGATACCTGGCAAAATGTCCCTCCCTGGAGGACTGTCATTCCATTACTTTCTTTAAAGCAAGACTGTCTTTTTGACTCACAATGAAAGCTTGTCTTCTGACTTTTCATTGCTGTCTGAACATCTCCATTCCCATTTGATGGAGCTGCAACATTGTAACTATTTTAGGTACAATGCATGCTCAATGCATGCTCAGTCTTATAGCAGAGTGATTGTTTTTACCTTTTGAAAGGTCTTTTTTGAGGATCAATATTTAAGTGCCTGCAGCCTGGATTATTTCCAAATTAAAAAAAATACAGGTGAGACCTACCATTCTCTTTCAAGATAAATAAGATTGGTCTTTTCAATCTGAATTAAATATTTTAAATATGGAGACATTTAAGGTTGCTTGTTTCTGCACTGGAGGAAAAGTTTTACTTTAGAAAAACATGAAAACTCTTTGCCCCCAAATTTGGCACAGAGCAACAGCAGGCCATCTGCTACATCTGTGCCAAATTTGGTGCTGATCTGAAGTCCAGTTTCAAAGTTATAAATTTTTGTTTTGGCTTCCCCTATTTTTAAATTGTCTTGTCGAATGTTGATTTGCTCTGCTGCACAATAACATAGACGCACTACTGTGCAGTTATAATCAAGCTATCTGCAGGAATTTTTCTGGTATGTCAGCATAATTTGTGCACACAACACATCACTACAGCACATTACTATGTATTAAAAAAAGTGATAACTTTAAGATTGGGGGGCTGTTCACTAGACACTCATGGGCACTATCCAAGTTGATGGCATTCATACAAACACATTACTATTTCACATTGATTAATGTGTTAGCTGTGAGGGAAAAAATAACTCATACCATGACAGAGTACTGCAGCTTGAGGACTAGAAAAATGTTAATACATTGCAGCAGCAAAACATTCTCTTGAACAAAGATATTTGAATTCCCCAGAGTGACTGAATAAAAATGTGAATAGCAAATGACTAATAAATTTAGCAGCTGCATAGCTCAGTCAGGCTGGATAACTCAGTAAATTAGTTACCAGGCTGTGGAGCCACAGGCGGAGAGTTCAAATCCTCACTGTGCTTCCAGGGAGAGCCAGCCTATGTGGCCTTGAGCAAGCTGGACAGTCCCAGGACGCCTCAAGAAAAAGGGAATGGTAAGGTATAAGAAAATAAGAGAGCCCTGCTGGATCAGGCCAAGGGCCCATCTCGTCCAGCTTCCTGTATCTCACAGTGGCCCCACTTCTGAGTACTCTCTACCTAGAAAACCCTGGAAAGGGTTACCATAAGTGAGAATTAACTTGACAGAACACAATTATTGTAAATTAATAGATTTTGCAAGGGGGTGGCCTAGACCTTAGAGACGGAGCACATCCTTTGGGTGCAGAGTATCCAAGGCTCACTCTTTGCCATCTTCAGACAGGGCCGGGACAGAATCCTGTCCAAATACCTGAAGAGCCATTGCCGGTCAGTTTGACAATTCTGGGCTAGATGGGCAAAGGTCTGAATTCCTGTGATCCTAGCTGTACATTTTGTGCACAGCAGAAGAACCATCCAGAAAGTTCCTTAATAAAAAGAAAAACAAAGGCTTGATACATGTTGTTAATCAATGCTAGTTGAAATGGTGCCAGAGGAAATAATACAGCGTGATTTCTCAATGTCTACTAAGAAAATAGCTGGCTAAATAAGTAAGTGATTTAGGTATCTGGCTGCAGAGCCATAAGCTGGGAATCCAATTCCCCACTCTGTCTTCTGGGAGAAGGGGCAGCCTGTATAACCATGGGCAAGCTGCAAAGTACCAAAATGCCCCAAGAAGATGGGAATAGTAAACTACTTCTGAGTACTCTACACAAAGAAATCCCTGGACAGGGTTACCATGAGTCAGAACTGACTTCAAGGCATGCAATTATTACTATTATTCAAAAACACCAGGCACAGGCAATGAAAACTATAAAAACATTGACTGGTAGTATATAACAGATGCAAGTTTTAACCAAGAACCTAAGTATCTGTTAAATATTGACACCGTATGTATGCTGTTCCTAATACTGCCATGTTTGCTAGCTCTGATGGTGTTATTTCTGAGATCTGTGTGAAATTTCTTGATATTGTTCCCGGGGACCACAGTGTGTTTCTTCCAGAGGTGAGATGTTTCGATAGCCAGGTCTCTGTATTTTGTTTTGTGTTTTTTTTTGCAATTTTGCCCCTCGAATTGCAATGTCAATGATCATTTCTTCATTCTATTACTACGTCTGGTGTCTAATGTTCAAGGTGTCTATTAGTTTGGATCCGGAAATCCCACAAGATCTTGACTTCCTCATTTTCTGACACTAATTCCTTGAATCTTTTATCACGTTGGTTTGGAGTGCTTGTTCTTGTGCAGCAAATATCAGGCCTTTGGTTTCTTTCTTAAGGGTCCACAGTTTTAGCCATGCCCATGTTGAATCATTATCATACATTCCATCAATATTTCTCAGGTATTGTCCATGTAGTGGTTTGTTTTTCCAACTGTTTAATTTATTTTCAAACTGTTGTTTCTTATATTGAGCCTTCATTTCTGTTATTTTCAAAATATTCTCAATTTTCACTTCCAGAAGTAATTTTTCTCTGCATGCACTGATATAATCATTTAGGCTTCTTTTTTCCTCGTCTACTAATCTATGGCCTTCGATTTTTCATGGTAAATATAATCTGTGCACATCACTTTTTGGATGTAGTGCCTGATGCATGTTCATTTGTTGTTGTTAAAAATACCATGTACAGTCAATCAAAATTATAAAAACATTGACTGGTATTATATAATATTGACTGGCATGATATAATAAGTACAGGTTTTAACCAAAAGCATAAGGACAACTGGAGTGTGTTTCATCCACAAGCGAGATGCTTCAATTGCCAAAGTCTGTACTTTGTTAGTTTTTCCAATTCTTTATATTCAGCTCTGGATTATTCCAATATTATTATTATTATTATTATTATTATTATTATTATTATTATTATTATTATTATTATTATTATTATTATTATTATTATTATTATTATTACTGCTGTTAGCAAGGATAATTGTCCTTTTAACCACTTCTCCTACCATTGCTCTCTACCCAATCAGGATGTAGTCTCCTTGCATGTCAGGTATCCAAGATAATTAAATATTGGCCACAATCCCATTGGTGACATATATACATAAATTATAATGCATAATTCACTTTGGCAACTTGACTTTAATTAATGAGGCACTAACCACCTTGCATCCTTTTGACCAATATTTTAAATAAATAAATTTAAATAAATAATAGTCACATAACTAGATGCATGCCTTTTGCACAACTAGGTGTGCAACTTACAAGAGCTGTGCCTCATTAGTTAGTGACAATTTACCAAGGTTGAATATATGTAATGTTATATATATTGTGATGAGTATTTGGCAGGGACTCAGAAAATACATACTGAGCCTCAAGCCATTACTCTTTAGAAGAATTCTGAGAAGCAAAATTGTCAACATTCCAGGTCGAATCAACACTTTCTCCAGATTTTCAGGCTTTAGCTACAGAATAGATGAGACTAGAGTTTTTAAACCCCCTCAATAGACACATTCACATGAATGTCTGCAGAAAGGGCCTTCTTCCACCAGGCCAGCTCAAAGACTGAGGGACCCCCCAAACAAAAGTGTCCTTGGGCAGAAGGAAACATAAAACAGGTGGGCTCAGCACCAGAGGCCAATACAGTCACGGCACCCAGTGACCCTTCAATATATTCCTCCCGTGTCATTCGTCACGTTGAAGAAGACCTGGAATCAACAGTCAACCAACTAACAAACATTTAAGATGAGCTATTGACAGCAAATCTCTACCACACAGTTTCCCTCGCTGTGTTAACCATGGGGGCATTAGTGTTTGTCCATCAAGTTTATCTTTGGGGGAAGGTTGCCATTACCACACCTCAGACCCATAAAGTCTGAACAATAGTTGAGGCTTGCATGCTTTTAGCCTTCTTTCTCTGATGGCTTTGAATTGTCGCTGACTGCGCAAATGACATTGCTGGGTTGGGGTTACGTCCCTTGGTCTTGACTCCGCTTTGCCAGGTTCTTTAGGATCCTCTATCGTGAGCCGCTCCAGCAGTGAGTGGGGAGAAAGAACCCAAGGGAGGCCCAGCTCAGGATGGTGCAAAGTTAGTGTACACAGCAGGGCCTGACTCTTCCATATGCTACTCTGTGGCATCTGCCTGGTCTTCAGGCTCGCTTTCTCCCTCCTCCTTCCCTCTGACTGCCCCTAGCTCTTCCTCTACCTCCCTCTTGGCGGGAGAATCCCTTGGCAGGCTTTTCCTCACCTTTCTCACTTTCTCACCCCTCTGGGTCTCTCCTGTGGAGAAACACACAGGCATTTCTTCCTGTCTGTTGTATTTTCGCATCTGCCAGTCTCCCATGACCCACCATGACAGCATACCAGCCATTGCTGTTTGGTCAGTAGTGGAGGAAACCCACAATTTATGTCTCACTTTATCACATTCATGTGCATGTAACTCATATTATTTCACAATAGCCACGAGATAGATTGATTCATTAAGGGAAGCCACAAGCACAGGCCATTTTGGGGATCACTCATTTGTGGGGTCACCATGAGTGAGGGGCAACTTGACAGCATGTAACAACAAACACAAGGTTCTGCTCCTTGTGTCACCATGTGATTCTACTTTCCAGTCTCAGATTTTGGTGCTGAAATCTCAGGGAATGGGAAGCTGCTGGCCTGCCTCCGCAGCATGTCCATGTTCTCCACTTGGCAACACACACTGAGAGAATGACTGAAAGGAAGGAGGGGAAACTTCCTCCCTCACATTAATGTGGTTGTAGGAATTTGACCCTAAAGGATCTTAGGCCATAATATCACTTTATCTTGCCAAGATTTTTCTTATCTTCGAAAAATTACCAGTGCATGGGGTAACAGTGAGATTTGACCAGGGCTTTTACGGAAATTTTAAGATTTCAGTCAAGATTTGTGCTTTTTCCTGACAGTAGTTTTAGCTATTAAAGCTACTAAATGATGTAATCACTCAGCACACACCCCTCTCACAAATGTGCCATAGGGTACTTTCCTGATAATCCTCAGGAAACGTCAGGAAAGGTGGCTCCTAAAGGCCAATTTAGGAAAACAGGAGGAAAGACGGTTAGGGTATCAGGTGTGTTTGTGTACGGGGAATGCAGGACAGAGGAGGGACCAGCCACATTAAAAGAAGCTGTAGAAAGAACAAAATGAAAGTATGTTTTGCGTGTGGTTCATTTGTCTTCAGGGGACGGGGGAGTTTGTCTGCACTGTTGAACATTAATCTTGATCTCATGTGAACGTAATGTGTACAGAGCTTGTGGTCTCACCACAAGGCACAACGAGGAGTCAGTATAGCTGTTGAGTTATCATTCCTCCTAGCCATAACCGCCCCAAATTATTACTCCATTCATTACAAAGCAAGCAAGCAAAAGCACATGGCTTGAAATATCAGATTAATGCCCCTATAAACCTGCCCTCGGAGGGCTGGGTGTGGGCAAGGGCTTTTCATGTCCTTGCACTGTCTCCCTTTCCACCCTGGCTACTTTTATTCATTGCAACTTGCTTCTGCTCAAACCACTTTGGTGCCTTTTGTTTTTCTTTTTCATTTGGCTTCCCTGTTTTCTGTGTCACCAAACAAACAGAGAACATATTTAGTAATGTTCCCAGTCTGTGGGTGCAAATACATTGCAATTCACTTCATAGCTGGCAACAGAGTTCACATGATTAAAAATCAAAGTATTAACCAGCAACAACATTACGTAAAGCTAGGCATAAATAAGTCCAATCTTTTTCTATGGGCGCTCAATTATTTTTGTTCAGCTGGCAGGGGATAGTTTATTATGCACTGATTCAGCTCACATCACCTTCCTCCATTTTATGGCACATGTGATCTAGAGTCATGGGCATGCCCTATGGCGATGCCGACAACGACAACATCTTCGGTGGGGTATGTCTAACAGCAAGATAACTCCCCTCAAATTGTTGATTGCCTTTCTGTCCAGTAGGAATCCCAAGGTGATTTATGTTCTACCAGTGGTAGGATGGGGCCAAGCCTCACATATTCAAACCTCTGGGAATTTCTGAGCATAAGGGACTATAACATCCTCCTCCTTCAAGACTTAACTATAACCTAGGAACAGTATGCTGTTGCAAGCTAACCTTGCTGCAATGCAAAGTATTTGAAGGTAGTTGGATCTTAAATGGGCAACTAAGAACCATTGAGATTACAAAAGACCTGACCTTCATTTACTATTATAGATTTTACACAGAGAAGTTGGCATAGGCGGGGGCTAACATGAAGGTCATTTGCACCACCAAATTTACTGATCCAGTAATGATTATGGCTATCCTCCATAGCATCTACACTATTACACATATCTGAAAGTTCATTTCCACATGATAACTCTCACTGAATACATTTACCTGGGAAAAGGTAGAGGGGCTCCCCTACCAACAAGCACAGTAAATGTATAATCTCAGACAACAGATGCCAAGAAGGATGGGGGCAACACCAAGTTGTTGGAAGTGCAGCTTCAGACTAGCACTCTGAGAATCCTCTAACCAAGCAGGGCCATTAGCCTGACCAGCTCGGCAATTATTGGTGCACTTTTCAGAGATGTTTTGGAACTACGGTTTGAAGACCAACCTATTTATTTATTTATTTATTTATTTATTTATTTATTTATTTATTTATTTATTTATTTATTTCTCGACTATCTGGTCTTGCGACCACTCTAGGCGGCTTCCAAACAGATAAAAACAGCACACAATATAAATATAACAAAATGAGAGAAAAAATTTTAGATCAAAAAACAAATTCTTCAAGATGGAAAAGAAATAACAGAAGGTAGATGAAGAAGAAAAAGTTAAGTATTAACTGGGGGGAAGGCCTGCTTAAACTTCCAAGTTTTTAATTGGTTCTTGAAAAGACCCAGCAAAGGGGCTGCACGAATCTCTGGAGGTTGTTCCAGAGGCGAGGAGCCACCACCAAAAAGGCCTAGTTTCTTGTTTTTTCTTTCCGGCTCTCCCTTGGCTTCAGGCTCCTCAGCCTCACCTCCTGACTTGATCGAGTGATACAGGTAGATCCTGGTGGGAGTAGGCATTCCCTACACCCACCATATTCTTATGTATACCACATTCTTATGTACACCATAAGACTAGTCTGTTTCCTTCAGGTGTACGATACTTTTGCTTCAACTGCCCATCTGGTTGGCTTCTGTGCATGAACTTGAAGCCGGGGCCATTCATGAGAGGCACCGTCCCATCTTTCACTTCAGGGAGCAGAGCATCAGGCTGCAAAAACAAACCCTGGGCTGAATCAAAAAGGAAAACTCCTTTAGGATAGACACTATGAACCCCACCAGCCCTGGCTTGTTCGGCCGGGTGTCCTTTGCCTGGGTCTCTCTTGTCTCTGGACCACCCCTGACAAGGAGGGTGGGTATGCCTGCATCGTGGGCAACCGTGGGCATAACTTTCTTTTGGGAAACCACACCTGTCCACTATTCCCAGGGTCCTTCCCCCCAGAGCTCTCCTGGCGTTGGCACCCTCTCTGCCTTCTCCTGTGTCACCATTGGTTTGTGTGCATGTTGGCTCTCCTGTCTTCTGCACTGCCCTTTTCCTGCATTCTCCCCAGTGCGATGGGTGGTGAGGGACTTAATGTTCTCATACTTTCCCCCCTTCCTCCTCTGGTATCCTCAGCTGTACTAGAATCCCTCTCCAGGGGTCTTCTTAGTAAATGTACTCCCACTCCCCTGCAGCCTCTGGCTCTTTTTTCTGGTGAGGATTCCGCCTAATAGGTCCCAGACCAATATTTTCCGGGCATCTCCCCAACCACCTTCCTCAGGGTCTCCTTCTCCAGGGGCACCTCCTGTCTCTTCCCCAGATCTTGTCTCTGGTTCTTTCTCCATCAGCTTTGTTGGGGACCTCTTCTCCTCCTTTGCAGATGCATCGGCCTTTTCTGGGTCCATTTGGCACCCTGCTTCCCCTCTCCTTGGAGCCTCCTCTGGTTCCTCCTTCTCCTCAGGCAGCAGGGCAGCCTTTATATATGCCCTGTGTCAGGGGTAGACCACCTCCCCCTCTCTCTTAAGGGGCACCCTCCAATCCCTAAGGCCTACAGGACAAGGCTGGTTTCTGTTTGGGCCCTGTTTCCATGGTGATTAATACATGGTGGGCCATCCTTCTTTGTTGTCCTCCATGAGAAGCCCCATGGTGGGCTCAGAGAGAGGCTGGGAGGGGTGCACGAGCCCTCAGCTGGAGCACCATGGTTCACCAAGCATGAAAAAAAAAAAGAGCAAAGAGAAAAAGTTGTTCTATATTTTGTTATATCAACAGTTCAGAACATAGCTTAACGACTGCAGGGCATACGACTGGAGGCTGTGTATTGCTTTGATGTGCTGGCATATACATTCCTACCTGCATGCTTCTGGTAGGATGCAATTTAGTTGCATTAAGGAAGGACTTGGAGGCCAGAGTTTTGGATCCTGTTCAGCCTTAACGAGCAGGAAGGTCCCTGTGGAGGATTAGCTGAGTTCATTTTGAAGTAAGTAAAGTAATATACACTATATTACCATTGCAAGATGGGGGGAGGCAAAAGGCTATTACATTCAGGCTAACATTACTCAACCGCACCACTTAGGAATGCATTTACCAGTACACATTTACAATGTAATTCTGTACATGTTTACTCAGAAGTAAGCCCCACTGTATTTACTGGTGCTTACTTTCCGCTAAACGTACAAAGGATTACAGCAACCCCAGAGATTCAATTTTTCTATACCAATTTTGCAGTTCAGGTGATAATATTTTTTAAAGATAATGTACCAAACATAAAAAATAGGGACAGCAATTTGTTAGTGACTGGGGACTAGAAAACAGGGACAGTCCCTGGTAAACAGCTCAGTCATGCATATTTCATGATTTCTCTTATTAAAAAAGGAGGCACCATCTTGTCCTGCTCAAGCACTCAACTCCTCCACCTTACTTGGACTTCTCATATGTGTCGCCATAATTCAGCATTAGCAGCCAAGGGGCGGGAAGGGGGGGGGGAGAAAGGTTCTTTCTGCACACATACACATTCACATACACATCTGTCCACATGCAGATAGACACACAAACACACTAACTACTGTAGATCCACACAGGAATTGGGCAGCTACAAAAAAAGGTAACATAAATGTTACTTTATGTTTATTTACCAAACATAAAGTTTGGAAGGAGAGGGGCATGTGATATAAATTAAGGTGAAATGTATCAATGAAGATTATATATATATTCCTGATGGTGGTATATATTTGAGTTATAATTGTATTTGTTGTTTATGCTTTTGTTATCAAGTATCGCTTGATGTAAATAAAAAAATTAAAATACGAAAGTAAGTAAAACAAAAATTAATGCACAACCCAAGTTAAAACAAAACATACAAACAAAACCCTGGCTCTTTGTAAAGAGCCACGCTTTAACTTGCTTCTTGAAGCTCAGGAGGGAGGAGGCAGAAGCACCTCTACCGGAAGGGCTTTCCAAAGCAAGGCGGCCACTGCCAGGAAGGCCCGGTTTCTCGCTGACAACGTCCAGGCCTCTTTTGGAGTGGCCACCCACAGCATCAAAGGGAGGCCGCCTTGGAGGAAAGACACTCTGACAAGTAACCAAATCCTTTAAAGCCTTTTTTAAAAGCCCCACCACCACTGCCACCGTATAGGGTTTGGATTGGGACAGAGGAGCATAACATGTGGAGAGGAGACATCTTAGCATTTTACAAGGTCACCTCCCCAGATCCACCCCCATGATGCAATTGTTGGTGCCATTTCTTCACTTTTTGATTTGTCTTGGCAAGTAAGAGAAAGCACTTGCCTCTTTTACCCACTGAGAGCACCTTTAAAAAGTTAACAGGTTGAAATCCTGTTGCCTAGCGGAGTGAGTCGCAAGTAAGTGAGTCAACTCCTCCACAAATTCCATTGACTCAACGGGGCCTATTCCAGTTGGAATTTATTTTAGCACAGTAAGATGAAAATAGAGTAGACCCATTTGACTCAATGGAATGGACTCACCAAATCCACACTGATTCAATAGGCCTATTTTAATGTACTGTAACTTATTGTGCTAAGTAACAGAATTTCAGCCTAGAAATCTGATGATTTAGAAATATTCCACTACAGTATATGCTTTTTAAAATCAACATATCATCCATGTCTTGTTAATAAATCTATATTTTAAATTAAAATAACCTAATGTTCTCTGGGTTTAGGGTATATTCTGAAGTAATGTATGTCACACCTCATATTATTGCCTTGGCTATAGCTCTAAACTAAGCAACTGTACGTTAACCCCATAGGCTTAGGCAGTTGGGTGAGCAGCAATTGGAATCTGACCCTAATCAAGACTCTTTCCTGCAGCCACCAGAACACCCAAGAATCCTACGGTTCTGTTTCTGTCAGTAACTACGTACTAATCTGATAGAATATTTTTAGTTGTGTTTCATCCCCAAAGCTCAGTTAAAGTAGCCTACATAGTGATCCCACTGCAATGCTGGACTAAAGAAAGAGATAAGGAGTCTTTTCATGATTAAGGAAATGACACAAGTGTTGATTTTTTCATACTGCAGAGGATGAGATCATAGCCAATGGGCACTGGAGGAGGCAAACCACTGTCCACAAACATCTGGAGAACCACAGTATTTCCCCCAGCAGACTTGAAGAAAATAAAATAAATACTTCATTGTTCTTTTAACAACCATCCACCTTACATGACATATGCAGGCCAGTCTCTAAAACTATTCCTATTGACTAGCTAGCTGTTCATCTGACTGTGTGAATCAAAACAAACAAAGAAACAAACATAGGATGCCCAGACCTGTGGATACCTTTTTAATGCCCATTTTACACTCCTGTATCACCCCACACCAAAACACTGAACACTGCATTTTAAAACTAACTTCTCATTACAGGCAATTAGGTTGCTCTTCTTCTAAATGGAATACTCTCTGGTTCCCACTAGTGGTCAGTAATATTGCATCTTGAAAATAGTTATAAAACCATAAAAGAAAAAGAAAAAATCAGAGTATCTCCTTTGTGTCCTATGACTGATAAAACCTAAAATAAATTCCTTGCAGAATGTCTTAAAATGTCATTTAAAAGTAACTTGTATCTGAAAGCAGCCTTATACTTAATAGTTACAGTAATCATTACCAAGAAGTAACCAGTAATGTATGTTGCTGTTACTTGTAACTAGTTACTTCTAAGTTCTAACTCATACCCATCTTATGAGTAAAACTTGGAGAATTCCTCTCAAAATGCCCTTTACAAGTATGTTTTGAAAGTAACTAGGTGTATTACACCTAAAAGCAACCCCTTATCTACCACTAACAGGACTCATTACCTAAAAGTAACTAGTTATAGGTAACTGTTTACTTGTAACTAATTACATCAAAGCTCCACCTCACAGCCATCTTATGTAGAAAAGTACTGCCTTAGGTCATCAAACAAAGCCAGAATTTTACAGTTCTAATTGCATGTGTAGTAAGACTCTCAGCCTCCAGGCTCTCAATAAAAAACAGAGCTATTCTTCATAATGGTACAGTAGTGGCAGCATGCAATGCCCTATTGAATAAGCTTCTCCTGCAAACACCAGAAAGCAGTGACTCAAGTGGAGGCAAGCTGATGTTCCTTATTGATTACCCCGATCAATGGTAATATGAGGCCCAGCAATAGCTGTGAGAGGCATTTCATTCCAGACTGCCTAACCCAACCTGAATGCAGGAAACAGTATTAATAAAAGAAAACTTGCCTCAACAAACAACCAAGCAGCACCTGCTTTGGCTGTTGTTTTTTTTCTTCTTCTTTGTGACCAGACAATTGGGTTTTTAAACAAATCCTATGGCAGCTCTATAGACAAAAAGGCTGGAAGCAAGAGGTTCAGCAGAAACACACATCTTATTTCCAGAGGCCTGGCCCCCAAGCCCTCCTGCTGTGTGCATAGAGACTTGAGGAAGCAGCTGAGTTGGCATCAGAGGGTGTTTATGGGGGATTTAAAGCCCTGCTTAATGTTTATCTGAGTGGCGAGGGGTTGGAAACAGCAGAGCTGCATGCTAGGTGTGGGTAATGGAATCAAAACCAGTTTACAGAAAACTCTGTTAACTCACTTGATGGGGAACAGACATCTGAAAAAAAAACAAAATGTTGGGGAACAGGAGTGCAGTGCCCAGGCAGGTACACGTTTCAATTCAGAAAACCACAGAGTAGGGTAAGGCATGAGGCACCCCACACACACACCGCTTTTGGATTGTGGGCTGCCTATCCAGATTTTAATTTTTAAACGTGGGAGGGAGAAGACTCCAGCTACACACCATTATCTTAAACCTGCTTAAAATAACCAGTTGTGCTGTGAAGCACCCGCCCTCCCTATAGCCGAATATTCTTCCAATCTGGATTTGGGTCCAACAAGGGCGTCCTTCTGAACATTCCCATCCTGGTTGCCATTTGTCACTAGAGGCCTTACTTCCTCATGTATGTGAGCCACCGACAGAGCTTTCAGCCCCACTCAGCCTCAAACAAGTCCACAGGGTCAGGACTGAGCACCGAGGCCCCTGTCCCTAAGGATGAGTTCTGGAGTTCTGACTCGCCTGAAGTCAGTTTCAGTCCTTGGTCAGAAGGAAAAAAGGAGTTCACATGGTCAGAAGAGGGGAGGGAAGAAAAGTAGTGTGATCGGTGCAACCACATCCTGACCAACAGATCATTAGAGTCCTTCCAGATACTGTAGAGGACAGTTCCTCAGATCAGCAGTCCACTGCTGTTCTGTCTTTCCCTCCTTCACAGATTTACTGTATTTCTCATAAAGAAAACAAAAGCAGTAGGAAAACACTATAGATATTTTGCAACCTGTATATGATACCTTTAAGGTCCACCACCTTGAAGATCTATGAACCTTGGGAAGCTGGAGGTGGTCAAACAGGAGATGGCAAGAATAAACATCGACATCCTGGGCATCAGTGAACTAAAATGGACAGGAATGGGCGAATTCAGCTCAGATGATTATCATATCTACTACTGTGGGCAAGAATCCCGTAGAAGCAATGGAGTAGCCCTCATAGTCAACAAAAGAGTGGGAAAAGCTGTAATGGGATACAATCTCAAAAATGATAGAATGATGTCAATACGAATCCAAGGCAGACCATTCAACATCACAATAATCCAAGTTTATGCACCAACCAGCATTGCTGAGGAGACTGAAATTGAACAATTCTATGAAGATTTACAACACCTTCTAGAACTGACACCAAAGAAATATGTTCTTCTCATTCTAGGGGACTGGAATGCTAAAGTAGGGAGCCAAGAGATAAAAGGAACAACAGGGAAGTTTGGCCTTGGAGTTCAGAACGAAGCAGGACAAAGGCTAATAGAGTTTTGTCAAGAGAATAAGCTGGTCATCACAAACACTCTTTTCCAACAACACAAGAGGCGACTCTATACATGGAAATCACCAGATGGGCAATATCGAAATCAGATTGATTATATTCTCTGCAGCCAAAGATGGAGAAGCTCTATACAGTCAGCAAAAACAAGACCTGGAGCTGACTGCGGTTCTGATCATCAGCTTCTCATAGCAAAATTCAAGCTTAGACTGAAGAGAGTAGGAAAAACTACTGGGCCACTCAGGTATAATCTAAACCAAATCCCTTATGAATACACAGTGGAAGTAAAGAACAGATTTAAGGAACTAGATTTGGTGGACAGAGTGCCTGAAGAACTTTGGATAGAGGCTCATAACATTGTCCAGGAGGCAGCAACGAAAACCATCCCAAAGAAAAGGAAATGCAAGAAAGCAAAGTGGCTGTCCAACGAGGCCTTGGAAATAGCAGAGAGGAGAAGGGAAGCAAAATGCAAGGGAGATAGAGAAAGTTACAGAAAATTGAATGCAGACTTCCAAAGAATAGCAAGGAGAGACAAGAGGGCCTTCTTAAATGAACAATGCAAAGAAATAGAGGAAGATAACAGAAAAGGAAAGACCAGAGATCTGTTCAGGAAAATTGGAGATATTAGAGGAACATTTTGCGCAAAGATGAACATGATAAAAGACAAAAATGGGAGGGACCCAACAGAAGCAGAAGACGTCAAGAAGAGGTGGCAAGAATACACAGAGGAATTATATCAGAAAGATTTGGATATCCCGTACAACCCAGACAATGTAGTTGCTGACCTTGAGCCAGACATCCTGGAGAGCGAAGTCAAGTGGGCCTTAGAAAGCCTGGCTAACAACAAGACCAGTGGAGGTGATGGCATTCCAGTTGAACTATTTAAAATCTTGAAAGATGATGCTGTTAAGGTGCTACATTCAATATGCCAGCAAGTTTGGAAAACTCAACAGTGGCCAGAGGATTGGAAAAGATCAGTCTACATCCCAATCCCAAAGAAAGGCAGTGCCAAAGAATGCTCCAACTACCGTACAATTGCACTCATTTCACATGCTAGCAAGGTTATGCTCAAAATCCTGCAAGGTAGGCTTCAGCAGTATGTAGACCGAGAACTCCCAGAAGTACAAGCTGGATTCCGAAGAGGCAGAGGAACTCGAGACCAAATTGCTAACTTGCGCTGGATTATGGAGAAAGCCAGAGAGTTCCAGAAAAATATCTACTTCTGCTTCATTGACTATGCGAAAGCCTTTGACTGTGTGGACCACAGCAAACTATGGCAAGTTCTTAAAGAAATGGGAGTGCCTGACCACTTTATCTGTCTCCTGAGAAACCTATATGTGGGACAGGAAGCAACAGTTAGAACTGGTCATGGAACAACTGAGTGGTTCAAAATTGGGAAAGGAGTACGGCAAGGCTGTATATTGTCCCCCAGCTTATTTAACTTATATGCAGAATACATCATGTGGAAGGCTGGACTGGAAGAAACCGAAGCCGGAATTAAGATTGCCGGAAGAAATATCAACAACCTCCGATATGCAGATGATACCACTCTGATGGCAGAAAGTGAGGAGGAATTAAAGAACCTTGTAATGAGAGTGAAAGAGGAAAGTGCAAAAAACGGTCTGAAACTCAACATCAAAAAAACTAAGATCATGGCCACTGGTCCCATCACCTCCAAGCAAATAGAAGGGGAAGATATGGAGGCAGTGTCAAATTTTATCTTCCTGGGCTCCATGATCACTGCAGATGGAGACAGCAGCCCTGAAATTAAAAGACGCCTTCTTCTTGGGAGGAAAGCGATGACAAATCTTGACAGCATCTTGAAAAGCAGAGACACCACCTTGCCAACAAAAGTCCGAATAGTCAAAGCTATGGTTTTTCCTGTCGTGATGTATGGAAGTGAGAGCTGGACCATAAAGAAAGCAGACCGCCGAAGAATTGATGCCTTTGAATTGTGGTGCTGGAGGAGGCTCTTGAGAATCCCCTGGACTGCAAGGAGAACAAACCTATCAGTTCTAAAGGAAATCAACCCTGAGTGCTCACTGGAAGGACAGATCCTGAAGCTGAGGCTCCAGTACTTTGGCCATCTCATGAGAAGAAAAGAGTCATTGGAAAAAAACTTGATGTTAGGAAGGTGTGATGGCAAGAGGAGAAGGGGACGACCGAGGATGAGATGGCTGGACAGTGTCTGCGAAGCAACCAACATGAACCTGACACAACTCCGGGAGGCAGTAGAAGACAGGAGGGCCTGGCGTGCTCTGGTCCATGGGGTCATGAAGAGTCGGACACGACTAAACGACTAAACACACACAACACACACACACCTATTGAGAATTGGCCTGACACTGGTGCCCCTCCTCTGCAGTGGGGCTGGACCTATTAAAATAGCCTGCCCTCCCAGATTACTGAGAACTGAAGGGTTTCCAGGATCCCTTGGGAAAGTTTGCGGCTGATTTGGTTGATGCTCCTGTCGAAGCCCAAGTCACCTTATAGTATACTCAGGTGACTCAGGCAGCTGACACAGTCATTCCCCAATTCCCCCTCCAATGCCAAGCCTGCCCCTCTCTTGTGGTTCATGGATGGGCTTATGGTGATAAAGCAACAGAGGAGGAGGCTGGAGTGCATTTGGAGGCAGACGCCTTCAGCAGAGAATTTAACCACAATAAGAAAAATGTCTAACAAATACACCATGACAGTTAAAGTTGCAAAAAAAGGGCATGCAACATCAATCAAACCAGAGTGGTGTCCAATCAACAACTAGAACTGTACTGTGTAGTTTGTGACCTCACTAAACTTGGACACCCCAATTGGATTCAATCAACAGACATCTCCACCTGTAATCAGTTTGCAGCTCATTTTAGACAAGAGATTGAAGCCATCTGTCATTATCCAGGCCCTTTAATTGTTCAGTAGGTCAGGTTGAGTCGTCCAGGGTGCCGCCTTGTCCTGTTTTATTGGATCAGTTTCAGCTTGTAACACCTGAGGAGGTTGATGAGGTGCTTGCCTGTTGTAGGCCCACCACTTTCTGTCACGATCCTTGCCCATCTTGACTGTTGAAAGCAGTCAAGGAAACAACTGTGGAATGGGCTTTTCATATTATCAAGGCTTTGTTGCACAAAGGGGTTTTACCCTCTTGCTTAAAAGAAAAATCAATAGGTCCATTGTACAAACAGTTAATCTAGCGACAGATGATCTGAATAATTTCAGGCCTGTCACAAATGTTTCATTTACTGTTAGTTTTATTGAGAAGGGGACGTGGTGGCACTGCAGGCTAAACCGCAGAAGCCTGTGTTGCAGGGTCAGAAAACCAAGCAGTCGTAAGATCAAATCCACGTGACAGAGAGAGTGCCCGTCACTTGTCCCAGCTCCCGCCAACCTAGCGGTTTGAAAGCATTCAAATGCAAGTAGATAAATAGGGACCACCTCGGTGGGAAGGTAACAGCGTTTAGTGTCTAAGTTGCACTGGCCATGTGACCATGGAAGATTGTCTTCGGACAAAACGCTGGCTCTATGGCTTGGAAACAGGGATGAGCACCGCCCCCTAGAGTCGAACACAACTGGACAAAAATTGTCAAGGGGAACCTTTACCTTTACCTTTTATCGAGAAGTATGTGGTGGACCAGTTGTAGCCATTCCTGGAGGATACCGATTCCTTATATCCATTCCAGTCTGGGTTCAAATGCCAGCATGGCACCGAGATGTCACTGGTCATGCTGCAAGATGAACTTTTAAGGGTGGTCGACAGGGGTCATCTGCCCCTGCTGGTCCTCCTCAATCTCTCAGCCATCTTTGATACTGTTGACCACAATATCCTCTTGGATAGAGTATCAGGTCTAGGGATTGGTGGCCTTGTACTAAGCTGGCTCTGGTCCTTCCTCGACGGTCAACTCCAGAGAGTGCAGCTAAAAGAGACGGTTTCGACCTCACAAGTCCTCAACTGTAGGGTCCCATAGGAGTCAATCATTTGCCTAATGCTGTTTAACCTATATGTAAGACCACTAGGAGAGGTCATCAGAGGTTTTGGGCCTGGCGATGCAGTTGATACACAACTCCAGCTCTCTGTTAAATGATCTGCAGCGAATGCCATCCGGTGCCTAGAGGGGTGTTTGGAGGCAGTACTGAACTGGACTAGGAGGAACAAGCTGATACTGAATCCAGACAAGACAGTGATTGTGTTGTCTGGTGTGTGAGTGTTTCCTGCAGACCTGATGGATTTACCCTCCTGTTCAAGGATTAGGTGCACAGTTTGGACATGATTTTAGATCCATGGTAAAACAGGTCTCCATTGTGACATGCATTGCATTTTACCAACTGCAGTGTATTGCCCAGCTGCGCCCCATCTGGACATTTGGTCCCTAACAACAATGGTCCAAGCATTGGTGGTCTCTAAAATTGACCACTGTAATGCACTCTACGTGGGGCTTCCCTTGGGGCACAGAAGTTTCAAGAGGTTCAAAATGGGGTGTCCAAAATGCAGCAGCCAGATTGATGGTGGGGGTGAAGAAATAATGATCATATCACCCCTATCTTGGATAGCCTACATTGGTTACCAGTCTGCTTCCATGCCAAGTATGAGTTGTTTCTAACACAGAAAGCCCAGAAAAGTTTGGGACTATCTGAACGTATCCTGCTAAGATTGAGGGATTGTCTGTTGAGGTCTTCAGAGACCATACACTTATAAATATTAACACCTTGAGAGATCCAGAAAACAACAACCAGAAGCCAGGCCTTCTCTGCTGTGGCACTTTCTGCAATGTTTCCTGAGCCTGATAATCCTTCAGGGAGCAACCTTTATACAAGGCAGCAAGCCTACCACACCCAGGAAACACTGCAGCAGGAAATGAGGCCTAGAATGTGTCAGAGGGTTTACACCTGGCTACATGTGAGTGATATTCAGGTATCTGTAGGTATGGTTCTGTGAGTGGGAACTCCCAGAATTCTGCCTGAAGAAATATGGAAGTCCAAAAACAAACCAACAAATGGCACGCCCCCCTAGAGTCTACCATGGGATGGGCAACCCGCAGCCAATTAGATATTGATGAGCAACTATTGGTGTCATCCCTCAACATTGGCTGTTTCAACCAGGACAGGTAAGCACTGGTGTCCACCCACAGATGTTCTTTGTGCCTCTCCTCATTCCTGTCCTCTTTAGAAACCTTGTCTCTTGGTCTCACAGGTGCTATTTTAACATCCCATGGAAGCCATTGCCACTGTCTTCTGCCATAAAAACATAAATTAGCACCAATTATTTACACACATGATCAACACAACAGATATTTAAAAACACAAGATCATTGCTCTCAGTCCTAACTGGGGGAATTATTTCACACTGAGAAAATGCATGGCAAGGGTGGGCAACTGTGGATGGGTTAAAACTCCCATCAATTTAGCTAGCATAGCCAGTAATGAAGAACTGTGGGGGCTGCAATCCAGCAATATCTGGAGGGCTACAGTTGCTCATCCATGAAGCCTTGTTATCTCCACTCATGTCTCTGCAGGCTGTTAAAGTCCACCTCTTCATTCTGTGATAAACCTGCAGCAGAGACACTTTGCTTTCATATTTAATCTTGTTTTTTACAGATTTTGTTTCATTTTTTCACATTTCTCTGCCACCTCCTTCTGAATTTTGACTTATGAAATAATAATATTGCAATAATAAACTGCATGTTTGACTTCTTGCTGGCTTCTAATGACACCCCGTACCTACTCCTTCAGGCGTGCCTCTTCTTTATCCCTCATAGAGGGCTTTCCCAAGACGGCACCACAACAAAGTCAAGGCACATAATATTCAAGGCTGGTCAAATATGTTGGCACTTGAGGCCTAATAAATTAATGAAATAAAATCTCACAGGTACCTGTCATGCTATCTGGCAGTAGAAATGAAACAAACAAACAAACAAACAAACTAATTAAATAATATTCTGGGCCATTTTCATAGAATTATAGAATGGTGAAGTTGGAAGGGGCCTGTAAGGCCATCAAGTCCAACCCCCCTGCTCGATGCAGGAATACAAATCAAAGCAGATCTGCCAGGTGCCTGTCTAAGTTTCTCTTGAATGTCTCCAGTGTTAGAGCACTCACCACCTCTCGAGGTAATTGGTTCCACTGTCCTACTGCTCTCACAGGAAGTTTTTCCTGATATTCAACCAAAATTTAATCAAAACCAGCTGTCCCATTCTGCCTAGCAGTAAGGTTGGTTTTCATTTAGGGTCAACTTCTTCCTGAAAGATCACAGCGACTTACAGTATGCCAAACTAAAAGCAGGACCCTTTTTACTGACTGAGCCACATCTCTTCAAGGGTGATCAGCTGGAGGCCATGTGCTAGGAGTGAAGCCATTATCAGAAGTGGGCAAGGTTGCTGCCAAAATGTGTGGGCCGCTGTCTATTGTTTTCTTGAAATCATGGGAAATGGGTGAGGTGCCAGATGACTGGAGGAGAGCTAATGTTGCCCCTGTCTTCAAAAAGGGCAAAAAAGGAGGAAGCTGGGAACTAGACCAGTCAGCCTGACATCAATCCCAGGCAAAATTCTGGAACAGTTTATAAAGTGGTCAGTATGCAATCACCTAGAACACAATGCAGTGATAACTAGAAGCCAACATGGATTTGTCAAGAACAAACCCTGACGGACTAATCTGATCTCATTTTTTGATCAGGTAACCTCCCTGATAGAAGGGATGCTGTAGATATCATATTATATCTTGACTTCAGCAAAGCTTTTGACAAAGTCCCCCATGATATTCTGATTACCAAGCTAACTAGGTGTGGATAGAACAACTGTCTCATGGATACACAATTGGCTACAGAATCATACTGAAAGGGTGATAATCAGTGGCTCCTTTTCACTGAGTGGAAGTAACACGTGGGATACCCTAGGGATCAGTCCTTGGCCCTATGCTCTTCAACATTTTTATTAATGACTTAGATCAGGGGGTGCTAATCAGATTTGCTGATGACATAAAATTGGGTGGAATAATTAATACCATGGAAGACAGAAAATTCAAAATGATCTAGATAGGCTTGAACACTGGGCTGAAAACAACAAAATGAAATTCAGCAGGGATAAGTGCAAAGTACTGCACCTAGGAAAAAGAAATCAAACAAACAGTTACAAGATGGGGGTATCCTGATTCAGCAATACTACAAGCAAGAAGGATCTTGGAATCATTGTAGATCACAAGCTGAATATGAGCCAACAGTGTGATGTGGCTACAAAAAGGGCAAATGCTATTTTAGAGTGCATGAACAGTAGTCTCCAAATCCTATGAGGTACTCATTCCCCTCTGTTTGGCATTGGTTAGGCTTCACCTTGAGTTCCGTGTCCAGTTCTGGACACTACACTTCAAGAAGGATGCTGACAAATTGGAACAAGTTCAGAGGATGGCAACAAGGATGATTGTGGGGCTGGAAACCAAGCCCTCTGAGGAATGAAAGAACTGGGCATGTTTAGCCTTGAGAAAAGAGGACTGAGGGGAGATAACACTTTTCAAATACTTGAAAAGGCTGTCACACAGAGGAGGGGCAGGATCTGTTCTTGATCATCCTATGGGGCAGGACACAGAACAATGGGATCAAGTTACAGGAAGTCAGATTTTGGTGGAATATCAGGGAAAATATCCTAGCTGTTAGAGCACTAAGACAGTGGAACCAATTACCTCAAGAGGTGGTGAGTGCTCCAACACTGGGAGTCATTCAAGAGAAATTTAGAGAATCACCTGGCAGATATCCGTTGATTTGTATTCCTGCATCGAGCAGGTGGTTGGACTGGATGGCCCTTCCAAATTCATTATTCTATGATTCTATAATCTCTTAATCTCTCTCTGTCTCTCTCCCCTCTCCTTTTTATTTATTTATTTATTTAGTTATTTAGTTATTTATTTATTTCTTTATTTAGTGATCTCTCTCTCTCTCTCTCTCTCTCTCTCTCTCTCTCTCTCTCACACACACACACACACACACACACACACACACACACACACACACACACACACACACACACACACACAAACCTCTGTCATATAATATTAAGCTGAAAATTGCAGACAACATGAAGACTGCAGGCTGCCCACCCCATGTCAACTGGCTACAAAAGAGGTTCCAGTACCTTTCTGCCATGTAACTTCAAAATAAATTTTTGGCTTCTACATAAGGTGACTGGGTTAAAAAAAAAAGAGGATAGGGTTCTTTAATAGTTGCACAGAGAAGGAGATTTCCGCTGGTGTCGCTTGTATTTAAAGCTGTACTGCTGACATCTTTGCATCTAAGCCAGGGGTCCCCAACCTTGAGCAGCCCAGGTGTTCTTGGACAGCAGTTCCTAGAAACCCTGAGCAGCACCGCTAATGGTGAAGGCTTCTGAGAGTTGCAGTCCAAGAACTGAGAACCACTCCTCTAAGCATTTGTTACCGGTATAGGAACCTTGCCTTCTTTTTCATCTGGTCACCCTACTTCTGTGGCTAAAATGCTGCTGTGGGATGTAGTTTCTTCCTCCACTTGCCACAGTATGCAGCCTGAATGCCCATGTGCTGGTCAACTATGTGGGGAAATAAAAGAGGCTTAATTGATAATAATCCACGCAGCTGCTAAGCCATGTGCTGTCCAACTGTGAAAGTGGTTAAGCTCATCCTAGGTTTCTCCTGGAGCCGCAGCCTCCACCTCGCAGTCTGCTAATTAACTTCTTGCTTGGGCTGACACTGCTGTCTGGAGACCAGACCCCTTCACAGGCCATGTGTACTCAGCCGTCTCCCTCCTGAATAAGGGCTATGTTCTCAATATCTAGAGCCTAGTTACAAATCCACATGTGCTTCTTCCATGCAGAATTGGAAGTGTCTTGCTGTAGAAGACAGAAATCTTACATGCACAGTGGATCAGCTGCTGATCTCTCTCTCAGCCGGCTTACTGGATTCCCCATTGGCAGCCAAAGCACTGCACGGCTTCTTCATGTCAATATTTTATTTTATTGCACTTGGGGGCTGCTTTCCTTCGATAGCCTTTGACTTAATAGTTTTGCATCATCTGTGCCACTTACTTGCTAACTGTTGTGTTAGAATCACTTTTGGCATCAAACCCTTCCTTTCAGGTCCAAACACCTCCTGCAGGCACTTTAAGGAAAACCCACCAGATTGGAAATAGTCTGTCACACTAGTGTAGAGATCTTGCTGGTCTCCAATCTAGTTGTCTCCTGCTGAGTTGAACGATAGCGCCCATCACTTAAAGCCACGATGGCTGAGAATGATGAGGTTGTAGTCTACTACACACACACTTGATCTTAGCCTTAAGAGGCTGAGAAGCAATCGGGTCGTAGTCAAAAAAATATAGAAGGTGCCACAATCATGAAGCCTGCCGCAATAAAAAGGTCTCTGGATGAGAAGCAGATTGGGCATTCAGGATTCAAGGCTGCATTTTAAGTTCAAACACCAGTTCGATTTCTTTTTGTCATTTCAAGAGGGGATTGGAATATGGTGGCCTTTTAAAAAAGAGGGCAGGCTTCTGTACCTTTAGTAGTGTGACAGAGAGAATTCAGGAGATGGGACTGATTATTCAAAATATGCAAACCACAATGTAAGGCAGCATATATTATTGAGATGATATGAACATTTATTCTTTATTGGAAGACAGAATACCAGTTTGGCACCCTTCCCTCTTTATACTTTTTCTTATGCCCCTATGTTCTGAAAGAGGCAGCCCGAGGCTGAATTCTGGTCTTTGTAAAAGCAGAAGAATAACCGCCATTTGGGGTGTAAACAGCCCATGCTTGTCTCAAAAGCAAGGCTGCTATCTGGAAGAATATTTGTGGTGAACCATTGCTTCCTAACCTTCTCTTTCCTTCCGAGATAACATAAATTATCTTGCTTATGGGGTACAGGCAGAAAAGCACCTATCAAGAAACATCTTATTTTGATGTTAACTAAATTCAGTTTGCCAAAGCTTTTACATTCATCTTATGCTCCTTTTAAAGGTTGTAAACACCTGTACTATGTTGGGACTGAATTGACATGGGGAGAAAATGAACTTTTGCCTTAGACAGAAACAGAATAAAGTCTGATAAGCCCAAGGCTACTCAGTTCAGTTTGACTGCCTTCTGGTCACCTCACCAAGGCACAGATAACCTTCTGGTATCTCTCACTTGAACTGGTCAATTACGAGTCCTCCTGGCTAAAGGACCACTCCACTTCTCTCCCTCACTATGCCTCCTCTTATAACAGAAAAGAGGGTTGCAAATGATTAGCAAAGGACTATATTCCAACCTAGTAGCTGTGAGGATTCCCAGCAAATTGTTCCACCGGAAGCTGCCCACAAACACTCTATATGGAGGCAGTCTCAATCAGAACTTGCTCCCCCATGCACCTTTCCTAAGAAGCAGTGCAGGAACAGCATGGAGGTGAGGGGAATGCTTTACCTCCTGGTGGATTGAGGGCTCACATTCCCATAATTTGGCCTGTAGGATTCCCACTGAATTATGGGACCGAGGATCCTTGAATTTTGAAAATCCCACCCATAATAATTACCACTTATGTTCCTTATGGTTGGATGGGTTCTGTTCCGTTTCCACTGGAAAACTATTGTTCCAATGAAAAGTTTCATTATCGCAGACAAAGAAGTATGAGAAATAACATTGAGCCATATTGTCTAGAGCAGTGGTCCCCACCCATGATTAACCCAATTGTTCTTGGACTGTGACTTCCAGAAACCTCAGCCAGCACAGCTGGTGGTCAAGGCATTTGAGAACTGCAGTCCAAGAACACCTGGATGACCCAAAGTTGGGAATCATTTGTCTAGAGCAGTGGTTCTTAACCTTTGTTACTCGGATGCTTTTGAACTGCAACTCCCAGAAACCCCAGTCAGGACAGCTGGTGGTGAAGGCTTCTGGGAGTTGCAGTCCAAAACTCCTGAGTAACCCAAGGTTAAGAACCAGTGGTCTAGAGGGTGTTCCACAGAAAGTGTGGGCAGCTGCATATATCTTGAGCCATGGTCAAGGAAGTTATTGTTGGAACAACCGAGAATCCCTCACTGCTCTGAGCTGCAGCCTGTTATGCATCTACTTCTCAACAGCTGCCAAATCCAGCCAGCCGCTGGCACTGGCCATGCTTTAGATCCACCTGTACTAATCAATAGCAACAGCACAAATTGAATGTTCCTTTGGGATATACAAATAAACATCTGTGCATGAATGCACACATGGAAATGTACAACATAGGTATCTGAGAGGAGGTGCTGTCTGGACCAGGATTTTGGGGTGGGGGGGAAATTATAGGAGAACTTTTTGAGTGCTCCATGCTGTCAACTTTGCCTGAGGAATCAAAGTGGAGTCAGCATGAGGACTGTGTGGCTTCTCTTGGAACAGATCTAGGTTCTCTTGGAAAGGACTCCCCCAGCCCGGAAGCAACCACAAAAGAGCTTGTTTTTATTTTATTTTAGCATCACAAAAAGTGCCTGTGAGGATGGCAGAGCCAAGGGAAGGGCCTTCCCTAACGCTCTTGACAAGGGCAGCTTCTGCTATGCAGAAGTTCCCATTCAGATGCACTTGGAGACCCTGGCTATGAATCATATGGTTGGGTTCTGCAAAGGGGAGAAGGTTTCCCTGCTTTTATGCTTTGGCGTCTGGTAGCAATTGAGGAAAGGCTGCTAAAGACACCTGCCTGGCCCATGAAGTGCTGAGATAATCAGACTAGGAAAAGGTAGGCCTCTGTCCAAACCACCAGATTTTATTTTAGGCCAGTCTCAGATTTCCACAGATTGTTGTGAGATTCAGGTGGGAGAGAAGAATCTTGCCTTTACACAACAGTGTCTGCAGAAATACTTGGAGGAAGGGGGAGTCTATGAATGGCACCTCTGGATCGTTGCACTGTGTAGAGCTAAAGAAATGCCAAGTTTGGGATTTGGGAGAGCAAGCTACGCCCTTGCCATGCCCCATAGACATCCATGCCACTATCCTTAGGTCATCAGAGAAAAGACAGGAAGAAAACATGCATTTTTTTTTTTAAAAAAAGGTCCACTGATTGTTCCAAGTTATTGGGAAAACAGATCACATACACCTGGCAGCTCAGTCTTGTGCAAAGCCATAATAAGGAAGAGAAAGCACTTTTGGAGGTCAAGGTCTGACATTGCTTTGGTCACAGCATTATCTGTGTATTTTTTTAAAATCTGAAACACTTTTTCAGGCTGTGTATTTGACTATTTACAGGTCGTTGTGCACACATCCAGAGTCTCTTTGTTCTACAAATGCTCCTGTTTAAGAGGGTTCAGTTGCTCGTTTTAGCAGATTTGTTTAAGATCCTGTGAGCAGCCCCAGCCACTGTATCCATGATGAGGCATCAGGTACTGGTGATCAGTTAAGCTTTATTGGACTCAGCATACAAAGAAAAGAAAAGAGAAACAGTGTCTCTGTAGTCCTTTGCAGGATGGGGCCTCTAGCCCTAAGCAGCAGGATGGAATTAGTAGCTTTCTACCCTTGCAGCCCTTCCAGGGCTGAGAGAATATTCTGTCCCGGCCCCAAGGGAGTTACTGGCAGCTCATCTTGGCTGAAAGGTCCAGGCAATGTTAAACAGTCTTTGCCAGCCACGTCCCCCAGCACAGCATCCAGTAAGCAGAGGATGCCGTGCAGCACCGGCTGACCCTGGCAGCTTCTATCTTTCAACTTGCCTTCAGATAAGCCAGCCGTCCTCCAGAGATGCAGGCCTCTCAAAAAAGCTCCTTTCAGCAGACTATTTTCTCTCTTCTCCAAAGGTGATAAAAACTCCCAAATGTCCGGTTCCTCCACACCCACTTCCTTCCTTGCTCACTCACCTCTATATCTACCTCAGCTACAGCTGTTTCCCTGGGGGGAGGGCCCAGGGCCTCCACCCTCCTCTGCCTCAGGTGTTTCCTTCAAGGCCAACACCCCTTCTGCCCTTGCTGAGGGAGCCTGTCCATGCTGGCACTTAACTCCTTCCCCCCAGCCAGCTGTAGCTGGCTCACAGGTATACGCCACCGTAGTTACTGCAAAATCAAGCCAGTCCCTCATTCTTCCCTTCTGCTTTTAGATTATTTGGCACCACTTGGGAAACAGTTTTGTTTTTGCTTCCCAATTTGCATCTGTTCCTTTGTCCTGGGTTTGTGTGTGTGTGTGCGCGCGCATGCGTGTATGCAGTTAGAACTCCTTAAGATTAGCTATGATGTCAGCTATGGGAGTATTTTCCCCAGCACCCAGCAAAGGACAAAGGCAAGAAAACCCCTCTCCTTGGCACCCCCTTTTTCTGCGACCTGAAAAGATAGTCAGTTTTACCAGAAAGTGGCAAGAAGTTGCTAAATGGGAATTCCACCTTCCTACCATGACTGCCTCTTACCCTTGGCTTCATATAAATCATTGCGAGATCTTTCTTTGGGGGGGGGGGGGTGTTTCCTGCACCTTTCCTTCCTTTCAGGTTTGGAAGGGATTCCCTCTTTCCCATGGTTTATGAATGGGCAAGGCTCCTGAATCTCCTTTCCAAGAGGTGGAGATATGGTGGATCATGGGGAGGAAAGGATGTAGTGAAGGAGGGGAGTAGAGGACACGTTCGTATGGAAACTCAACTGAGGGCGCAGCTACAATGTTATATCGGGAATAGGATCAGGGGGCGTAAAGTAAGTTTCAAATAACATGGTTTTTGTGTTGCTGTTTGTGTGTACTCCTCACGTGAGCAGTGCTGTGTATTGGTCAAGGGGGCTACACGAATGTTAAAAGCATTGTATTTTTCTGTGAATTGGCACCTTCAGCTCTCCAACTTTTGACTTTCCCAGGTCGCTTGTAATGCCATTTTCTTCTGCTGTAATGTTTTTGTAAAGAATTGTTTTCCACTGTTATAAATCGTCTTTTTGTTAATCTTGCTTTTATTTAATATTTGCACCCTGCAGCCTGAAACCTGTGATCCTGGCATCCAATACTTCACAAATCCCACAGACACAATTTACTCTGACACAGGCGAGCACACTTGCCAAAACGATTAAAAGAAAATAGAGATCAAAACTGATTCAAAATAAACTATTCCCCATGAGTGTTTGGGGGGGAAAACTTGATTTCTGCCCCCCCAAAACTGTGTGCTTAGCTGCACATTGTGTAGGTAGATATTTTTAAATCGATTTCAAGCATGCTGAACCCAATGCAAAACCAGAAATATTACAGTGTGTAGCCAAGCCCCTGATTACATTCAAGGAAAAATTAAAATGAATATAGATGCTTGGAGTGAGTCATTTCAGTCTTTGGGGGGGGGGAGTCACAGTTCTATCCCACATCAATCTGAGCAACACACCTCATTTGGATGAGCCCTCAGAGAGATTGCTAGGAATTTGCCAGTGCTCAAGGAAGCATGTGTGGAAATCAAACTGTAAATTAGATAATGTACAAATAAGGTGGAAGACCTGTTCTGGTGCATCTTAACTGAACGTGTGAATAAACCAGTGGGAACATGCAAGGGTAGTCCTGACTCTGCAACTACAACATGTACCCTAGCCAACATGAGTCATTGGCTTGGTCTGAAAAGGGTAGCCTTCTGCAGACACAGCATTTCTAACACAGGGAAAGAAGATCTGGCAAACGGAATGGAAGTGTATACAAACACAGACACGGGCTGCTATTTTGCACATCAAAGCGTTGCTCTCTTGTCATGGGGCCAATTGGTCTCAGACAGCATGCAGATGCCTGGACTCACTAGGGGCATCGAACACAGTGAATCAGGGCTAATGCGCAACAGTCTTCAAATTAGCACTCACATCACCCCAGGAACATGGCAATTCAACTGATTAGCTGTTTGATGAACTAATTTTGGTGACGACCTCAGAAATTTCCCTTTCTAGCAATTATGGCTTAAACCCTTGAAGACGGAACATTGTTTCACGTTATCAAGGCAAGATTCTTTCAAACATTCAGTAGGAGCAAGGCAAAAGAAAGCAAAGCAAAATTATTTTATCAGGGCTTAAAACATATGCTGTAAGAGAGGGGAAAGGGATTTTTTTGGCAACAGAGAGAAGAATTCAAGGTTCTACAAAACAACAAAAATTCAGATTTAGATAACTTAGTGGTTTAAGTCTCTGGCTAAGTGAGAGCCCAAGGTTGGAAGTTCAATTGCCCACTGAGCCTCCTTGGCAGAAACTGGACTTGATGATCCATAGGTCCCTTTCCAGCTCTGCAGTTCTATAGATGATTAAATAATCTTAGACAACCTCAGTCCAATAGTCAGGCAAGGGGGAGAATAAATATATTTTGTTGTGGCAGGTTCAGGTTTCATATCATACTAGCACATGATGCCTTAGATCAGTGGTTCCCAACCTTTGGTCCCCAGATGCTCTTGGACTAAAACTCCCAGAAGCCTTCACCACTAGATGTGCTGGCTAGGACCTCTGGGACATGTAGTCCAAGAACATCTGGGAACCCAAGGTTGGGACTCTCTACCTTAGAATGTCAGGATTTGCTCCTCATTTCTCTGAAGGAATAGCCCACTGGAACCCCTTTGTTGCCATCTGCAGCTTCTGGCTGATTCTAGTGCTGTTTGGGAAAGATAGTGTGTGCAAAGGAATTCCTGTTGTTACCTACCCTGTTTAGCCATGAGTGGATCTTAGGGGAGACAAGGAGCATCGAAGGAAGAAAGGGAAAGGGAAAGGGGACAGGAACTACAAGGGAGTCTCCGTGGGCTGGTTTCTGACCTTCTGTGGGCCTATTAAGCCCGTGAGCCAAAGGTTCCTCCTCCCTTGTTGGCTATATCCCAGTGTGGAATTAGTAATGGCTTGCACTGGGCAATAACAGTAAAATATGGCACAGGAAAGCATCAGTTCAGCACTGGAATATGGACTTGAAAGCAGTGGTCCATGAAGATCCACAGCGCATTGCCTATGAAGATTCCTAGGGGATGTTTATGCACAATGGGTAACAGTACAGGCTGAAAGGGCAGGTGGGGGTGGGTGATATGGCCTGAGTGAATCATGAAGCACTGAATCACTAAAAGACGTGATTGAAGGATGCCACCTTACTCCAGTTGCCTCCTCTCTCAATGGATAAATGATGCCATTCCAGGAAAGAAAGGGGATTTTGCCATATTATTTAAACCCCAGATTTTTAGTCAAGTTGTACCAACCTGCCTTCCTGCCATCCTCCACACCTACCTCTACATCTTCCAGTTTCCCCATGATTCTCAGTTTCTGAAGCCAGGGAAACAGATGCAACCAAGCTAGCAGTGTCATCCTCACCCTCTGTTTCTCATGGTGTTGGATTGGGTGGGAGATCTAAAAATCTTAAATCTTTGCAACCAACAGAGTATCTCCTCTCCTCTCCACCCAGCACCCACTCAGTTCCAGCCTAAAAGCAAAAAGGTACGGGAAGAAACTGAGGATTGGAGTTGTGGGACTCTATATGAGACCTTCATTCCCCAACCCCCCCCCCAGAGCAGTTCACATACTTTGAACATCGTCCACCTCTGTCCTTTCATGGAGGTGGTTTATCTCACCACCAGTGCAACTCCCAACTTTTCCTTGCACATTGAACAAAGCTTTGGGGCACCTTAAAGACTAACAAGTTTTAATTGACATAAGCTTTCGTGGACTTCAGCCTATTTCTTCAGAGGCAGGGTGGGTTACAATCCACAAAAAAAAAAAAAAAATGCCAAGTCAGTCAGTCTTTAAGATGTCCTAGGAGGACTCTTGGCTTGCTGGCTTTGTTGCAAAAGTCTAATCCAGCACACAGAGATGCCCTTGTCACTCTCTTGGTTGCCTTCCTCTTCCACTCCTCTCCCTGATGCTCTTTGTCTGTCCCAGGATCCATTCACTGCTACACAGGGTAGGTATACTCAGCACATCCCCCTTTAAAAAACACAAATACAAAATTTCACATGCCAAGACTCGCCCTCTGGTATTTACCAGCTTCTCACAAAAACGAGACCTTGGCTTCATTGTTCTCCTTTAATTCTGCCCCCTGCCCCATTTTTGCTTGTTGTTCTGCACAGGAAACTGATGAATTCTGCACAGCTTAATTCCTTTTAGAGGGGAATAAAGCCATAAGATGATGTTGCATGTAAGAACTGTAATAATCCTGCACAGCTTGGTATTTTATTCAGAAAAGAGATTTCTGGTTAAATTCTCCTTTTCTTACATGGCAGAAGTGCTGAGATTGACAGAGGAGAATAGCTACAAGTCCCCCAGAGTCCATCACTTTCTCATTAACTGGCACTTAAAAGTCTTAATGACTCACTCTGAGAAATATGTAGGAGAAAAAAAATTAAAAAAAACATGTCTTTACTTACAATTGCTTGAAATTACAGACTAGTTTATGCTACTTTCTTTGCTGCACTCATACTTAGCATCCCTCTGAAACGATCAACAGTAAACAAACTGACTCCTGACAAAGGAAAGAGAGGGAAAGAGCCACTCAGAAGAGACGTGTGGCCTTCTTTGAATTCAAACGCTAGAAAAAAAATTATTGGTTAATGCTGGATAGAGTAGCTGCCCAGAGTAGACTTGTGTCTAGATGGGCATGGTATAAATTTAATAAATAAATACAATAAGTAAATAAATGGATAGACAATCAGCCCAGTCCAGGAAAGTCCCTCCCAGTCACACAAACTACAGACTGCATGCGAGGTTGCAAATAAAACTCCAACACCTTGTTCATACTTAGCTAGATGGGCCCTTGGATGGCAGATACATGGAGCCTCCCCCCCCCCCTTTGGGGACCTATCTGAATCTCTTCCAGCCTGCTAGAATCTATCAGAACTTGTACCCCGCTTGTCCTCCATGCTACAGGGAGGCAGCAGAGTAGGAGGATTTAGAGGCACAGCTGACACATCACCATTAAAAAGGCTGTTCCTGCTCACAAGATTGGAGCCAAAAACTGTGACACAAAGGGGAGAAAGGATGAAGGGGAAAAAAAACAAATGTTGGCACTCATTTTTAAAACCGGACACCACCTCTTTATTAGGATCAGCTCTTACTTATGATCAGGTGGAAATGGAACCAGTGCCGAAGGGAGAAGCAGGATAGAGCTGGGCTTTTGGTGCAGCTAAAAGAAGTGGCCCTGCTTCCCATCTCTCACTCTGTCGCAGCCTGATGGAATGGCTGCCGCTCATGGACCACGGAGGGAAGCAAGGACTGGTGGAGTGGCTGTTTCAGTCAAGCCAGTTGAATGGCTCTCAATCTTATCTCTCTCACTCTGGCCCAATGGAATTCCAGCAATCCCTTTTAGACCTGCCTGGTCCTCAGAGGAATGCTCCAGCCAGCTGTTGGCAAGGGGTATAGGGTGGGGTGGGGGACAAAATGTGGGTCCCTCCCCCCCAGGGATGTGGCCACCCTTCTGGTAATGAGACACCCCTTCTGATTAGCCCTCCAGCTATTCCTAGAGGGCAAACCCCCAGCTTTCCTCATGTTGTGTACACAGCTAGGCCTGAAGCAACATCTGGAGGGCTACATTTCAGCCAGCCAAGGTTAAAGCAAGCCTCCGCCATCGGCTGCCTGTTTCTCCCTACAGCCTTGCAGAGGCACCCTTGTGCTTCTAGGTAAGGGCTTCCCTTCCTCTGTTATGCAGACGTCACACAAACCCCTAGTGCTCTCAGCAAATCTCAGGACCAGCCATCCATGAGCTCAAAGCAATCCCTGACCCAGAGGTAGATTAAAACAAGACATTTCTCCTGTTAAAAGGCTTAGACAACAGCCAGGGCTTCCACAGCAAGAGCACACCAGGGACACGGTGGCTTTTTTTGAGCAAAGGTAGGATGTCATCAAGTGCCCAGAAAGTGTTTACTCGGTTATTTGCTCTGTTATTAAGCCAGTATGATCCCTCCTCTTCAGCTCTTTGGTGCTCGTTAATTAATTTTAAGATGCAGTCTGTTGTCTATCCCTGATATATTTACAGAAAAAGGAAAGAAAAATATTAACAACCTTGCACATTTCATATAGTATTTACAAAGTTATTGGATTATCACCGGAAAATACATCTACACACCTGTACTTGCGTAACCTTTGCATGTGTACATATTATATTATGGTCAACAATAGAATCTGATTCTGAACTGGATGTCTATCTCTACAAAAAATGGTATTGATCTTGTGCTGTCAAAGGCAGCCTCACACCCAGAAATTTTGCTGATGACTCTTTTCCTGATCAGAAGATCATCATCATCTTAAAACTGCACTGCTGGAAGGGACCCTATGGATCATCGAGTCCAGGCACAGTGGGAATTGAACTACAGTAATGTGGAAAAGCCACCCGTATATTTCCTATTTATGTAGTCAGCAACATGTTCATTTATATCCAGTGTTCTTCCCACCTAAAATAGATACGCCAAAATGACTGAGACTTGTCAATCATAACTAACATTTAAGTCCTACTGATTTCAATAGGTTCACTCTTGATAGAATTAACGTTTAATTTAGGCCATTATGAGCTAAAAACAATTCTTAGTAACAATAGATCTACTAAATAACTGGTCCTTGTTATACCAACACTTATGTAAATCCCATATATTCAATAAATCTGCTCTAGATGGGACTAACAACTAAAATTTGCTATGGTGTCTAATAAGCATCCCTAGGTAGAATCTTAAGCTTTTCCCCCCCATTGTGCTGAAGTGTATTTCCTGTGTTGCGACATCACCATATAGTGTGTTTCTCTGCTAGTGTGGAAGAGGGACAACACAGGTGATCATGCCTAAATGTGGCAGGAGAGAGAGCTAATCATGAGATGCAATTTTCCATAGCAACCCAGAGTCAGAGGGCAGGTGTCATTTTGAGCTCCATCTTCTCTTAGAACTAAATCCATTGGTCCTCTCCTTCTGCGTATACTACCATCACAAAACATGATTCAAAGATCCTTTGTTATATTTTTATCTTTTTTGTTGTTTTTTAGCTTTTAAGTCATGTCCAGCCCTTCGTGACCCCATGGACCAGAGCACGCCAGGCCCTCCTGTTTTCCACTGCCTCCCGTAGTTGTGTCAATTTCATGTTGGTTGCTTCGCAGACACTGTCCAGCCATCTCATCCTCTGTCATCCCCTTCTCCTCTTGCCGTCACACTTTCCTAACATCAGGGTCTTTTCCAGGGAGTCTTCTCTTCTCATGAGATGGCCAAAATATTGGAGCCTCAGCTTCAGGATCTCTCCTTCCAGTGAGCACTCAGGGTTGATTTTCTTTAGAATGGATAGGTTTGTTCTCCTTGCAGTCCAGGGGACTCTCAAGAGCCTCCTCCAGCACCACAGTTCAAAGGCATCAATTCTTTGGTGGTCAGCCTTCTTTAGGGTCCAGCTCTCACTTCCATACATCACTACAGGAAAAACCATAGCTTTGACTATGCACACTGTTGTTGGCAAGGTGATGTCTCTGCTTTTTAAGATGCTGTCTAGGTTCGTCATCGCTTTCCTCCCAAGAAGCAGACATCTTTTAATTTTGTAGCTGCTGCCACCCTCTGCAGTGATCATGGAGCCCAAGAAAATAAAATCTGTTACATGCCTCCATATCTTCCCCTTCTATTTGCTTGGAGGTGACGGGATCAGTGGCCATGATCTTAGTTTTTTTGATGTTGAGCTTCAGACCGTTTTTTGCACTCTCCTCTTTCACCCTCATTACGAGGTTCTTTAAATCCTCCTCACTTTCTGCCATCAGAATGGTATCATCTGCATATCTGAGGTTGTTGATGTTTCTTCCAGCAATCTTAATTCTGGTTTTGGATTCCTCCAGTCCAGCCTTTTGCATGAGGTATTCAGCATATAAGTTAAATAAGCAGGGGGACAATATACAGCTTTGTTGTAGTCCGTTCCTAATTTTGAACCGATCAGTTGTTCCATATCCAGTTTGAACTGTTGCTTCCTGTCCCACATATAGATCTCTCAGGAGATAGATAAGGTGGTCAGGCACTCCCATTTCTTTATGAACTTGCCATAGTTCGCTGTGGTCCACACAGTCAAAGTCTTTAGCGTAGTCAATGAAGCAGAAGTAGATGTTTTTCTGGAACCCTCTGGCTTTCTCAATAATCCAGCGCAAGTTAGCAATTTGGTCCCTAGTTCCTCTGCCCCTTCGGAATCCAGCTTGTACTTCTGGGAGTTCTCGGTCCACATACTGCTGAAGCCTACCTTGCAGGATTTTGAGCATAACCTTGCTAGCTTGTGAAGTGAGTACAATTGTACGGTAGTTGGAGCATTCTTTGGCACTGCCTTTCTTTGGGATTGGGATGTAGACTGGATGTAGACAATCCTGTGGCCACTGCTGAGTTTTCCAAAGTTGCTGGCATATTGAGTGTAGCACTTTAATAGCATCATCTTACCTTTTAATCCCATGTATTTTTAAACTTCCCTTTTCTCTACCTGTTGTTAAAAGAAATAATTTGCTAATAAAGAGTTTAAAAACATTTTTTAAAAGGAAGATTACAGAAAAACAGGAAACAGAATGGAAGAATAGAAAAGGGGGGGAGTACAAATTAAGAAGATCTTTTTAGACTTCAAACAAGGCACAGAGGCTTTTGAAGGCATTCAGGAAAAAGAGACAGGGCCGCTTCTAGAATCAAAACAATATTTCTCAACATCTGGGCTTCAGGAAAAGGAATCACATGCTGGAATTCAATTAAATGAAAGGGCTTCCTCTGAAGTCACAGAAGTCTGCTTTGCCATAGACAGTGTACTCCTGTGTGTGTTTACTTCTGAGTCTCACTTATTTCACCGGGGGCTTATTCTCCCATTGATGGGTACAGGTTTACAACTATAGGACATTATGGTAGCATACCTTTCCATGTTTTTTTTTCTGGGAGTAACCTTGTCATCTTGGAGAGAAGGGACAAGTGGGGTCCCTTAGGCTTCCTGTGTTGCTCCCTGTTTTTATAAATGACTTGTATGAGAGGTGTGGATGGGATGTTCATCAAACTGGCAGATATCAAACTTGGAGGAGTAACTGATACTTAGAAGACAGATTTGGGATTCAAGACAAGTGTTGTTAGATTCTCTCTCTCTCTCTCTCTCTCTCTCTCTCTCTCTCTCTCTCTCTCTCTCTCTCTCTCTCTCTCTCTCTCTCTCTCTCTCTCTCTCTCTCTTCACATGCTAAGTTGCCCAGTCAAGGGATTGACTCCATGGACCTTTAGCCCACCACTGCAGGAACAGGCTGGTTTGCTCCTAAAGACAGCAATCAGACGACATACTTCCTGGAGTGAGAGAACCCAACTCTCAAGAGTGGTCTCACCCACATTTTTCTGAGTCCCTGTCAGGGGCTTCTACTTTTTTTGGTGCAGGTAGATTCACTTTGATTTGGTTCATTTCCAGTGTTTGTGATCACTGGGAAGAGACTGAGAAATGAGCCCTAAGCTACTAAGGCTCCTTCTGCTGTTAGTTTCTAAATTTTTTGAAGTGGCTTAATAAGACCGCAAATCTTATTTAGGGCATCAGCAAATGGAACACCTCCTCTACTCCTCAGTGGAGGGGCAGGGGAAGTGATTTTTTTTGGGGGGGGGGGGGAGGAGAGACTGTAATAAACCATTGGTGATATGCTGAATCACTTGCAATTTTTGTCTTTTTTCCCTTGTCTCAAAGGCTGGGTTGAGAAACTGCCCACAGTTGAATCAGACAGTTTCTCATCCAGCCTTTTAAGACAAAACAAAGAAAATACAAAGGTTTTTATAAGTGATGCAGCAATGATCTACAACAATCTTTTCTTTAAAAAAATTCACTTCCCTTGCTCGTCCACTGAGGAGCAGAGAATATGTTCGATTTGTTGATACCCTGAAGACTTTTAAAACCACGTTGTGATACAGAAAATTCTGACTAGAAGGAGCCAGACCAAATAGGGTCACTTCAGCTCCAATATGCCATTTGGGTGCAATGATTTCATCAAATGACATACCGGACCTCCAACAAATCCTGTTTAGCCTGATCCAGCCTGATCCTTCCTGACTTAGGACATAGAAAGAACCAGGAGCTATTCTCTTTTAGTAAAAGGGAAAATGGGAAAAGAGTTACTATTTTGAATGTATGTTCTAACAATACAATTCTTTTGTAACAATAATGTCCCAGCAGTAGTGGGAAAATATTGTCCTTTGGCCCTTCTCTCTGGCTCTGACTAGAATTCCTGGTGCTGGAAGGGAACTCAGTTGAGGAAAAAAAATCTGCTGAAGTCAGGGAAGAGGGCAGCACACTCTCCACCACCCCCAAATGCAAACTTCCTTGCCTAAAGAATGCTTCAGGCTGTAAGATCATTGTCCAAAAATGTAGTGCAAGTTGAATCTTTCTTTGCACCTTGAGGGAGGCAGTGATTTGACAGAACTGCTGACTGAGATCAATACTTTTTTTTAAGGTTATATAATCAACCTCAAGAGGAACATGTATCTTTGGCAGCCTTTCTGTTTATTCATAAATGCAATAATAAAGGCAATTTATTCATAAGTGTCATGTTGAAGATATTTATACAGTTTATGTGTACAGTATTGCTCCTTGGCTGTACCAGTAACTGTTGCATATGGTGGGAAGTCATTTTTCAATGCCTGAAATTGATTTTTCTTTTTTAAAAAAACCCATACATACTTACGTTAAAAGAATGCCTAGTAGGATTACCACTGACTTTAGCTCAGTATAAAATTGGGAGAGATTTGAATTATGATGATTTGAATAAAGATTTAGCTTTCAATAAAGTTCAATACTGTAATTATTTCTTTAAAATAGGGTACTAGAAAATTGAGTCTTAAATTATTAATCACTGTGGCCTAAATTCAGCTGTTAGTCCGAAGTAGAATAGACCCAACTTAGGTGTTGACTTTCTAGGTTCCCATGGACTCAGTTCTAATGGCTTGATTTATACCTCTAATATTATTTATCAGTGAAATGGTGGTCACTGGCCACCAAATTACAGCACATGTCTCTCCTATCATGATATCACACAATACGCTTTTTTTCCTTCCTTCCTTCCTTCCTTCCTTCCTTCCTTCCTTCCTTCCTTCCTTCCTTCCTTCCTTCCTTCCTTCCTTCCTTCCTTCCTTCCTTCCTTCCTTCCTTCCTTTTTTTAGCTAGGAGATAAGTGATTCTGCTTATATATGAACATCATACAGGGAGGTAGCATCATGCTTTGTGTATGACTTGCATTACTGTATCTTCAGTGCTGCACCATCCCAAGGTGCCTCCATAAGAAGGAAATGGTCAACCACTGTTGAACACTTGATATATATAGAAAACTCTGGAAAGATTCACCATAAGTCAGAATGAACTTGAAATTATTTACAGTGTAATATCAACTTATACATTTAATACATTACTATTCACTACTCTATTTCTAATAAAAATGAGACTCTAGAAATAGATTATTACACGTCTATGCATGCTTTCATTGCAGCGATGATGATGATGATGATTATCATTATCATTATTATTATTATTATACAATAGCAATAACAATAACAGTGTGCCATCAAATCATTTCTGACTTATGGCAATTTTCTGGGAGCATCCTGGGACGGTGCAGCTTGCCCAAGGCCACCTAGGCTGGCTATTCTGGAGAACTGGACACTCAACCTCTGGGTTGAATCATGTTTCATGTTGAGTTTTATACGTGACTCAATTTCATGTCCTTAAGCACTGCCCTCCCCCCCAAAAAAACTAGGGTTAACCACTGTACCACTGTGGGGTGACTTTTTGTCCCTACAAAAGAAGACAAGGTCCCACATTCTAACAGGAAATTTCAGCAACACAATCTGCTCAAAGCACACTTTGCAGGTTTACGAGACACTCAAAAAACCCCAACTAGAACTAAGTGTAAAGGGCATAACCGTAGATTAAAAGAATGGGTCCTGCTGAGCCGAGGAATTTGGCTCAATTGCTAGGATGAGCACCTGCATGCCAGAATTTACCAGCACATTATGGGATGTGGGTCTCGTTATTTATTGCTTGATCTTTCAGAGTAGGTAAAGGTAAAGGTAAAGGTAAAGGTAAAGGTAAAGGTAAAGGTAAAGGTTCCCCTTGACATTTTTTGTTCAGTCGTGTCCAACTCTAGGGGGTGGCGCTCATCCCCGTTTCCAAGCTGTAGAGCTAGCGCTTGTCCAAAGACAGTTTCCTTTGCCACGTGGCATGCTTTCAAACTGCTAGGTTGGTGAGGAGCTGGGACAAAGCGATGAGAGCTCACTCCGTCACGTGGATTCGATCTTACGACTGCTGGTCTTCTGACCCTGCAGCACAGGCTTCTGCGGTTTAGCCCACAGCAGCACCATGTCCCCCTACTTTCAGAGTAGGAGGATTACAATTCGTGGTGGCAGACCTTGATGAAGGGCTTACTGTACCTCCTTCCAACAGTAGCAACTCTTCCTGACTTTTCTCTGTGACTTTCTTCCCCCCCCCTCTCTCTCTCCTCCCGCCCCCCCTTGCACACTGCTAAATGCCTACTTAATTCAACGATCCTGCTCACTGTTATCCCAAGCAAAGCACTTTCCAGATTTAAATAGAAAGATATCAAAATAAAAGATAATTGTCATGAAAGACGAATCTGGTAGCTTGGGGAGGGGAGGAAAGCGAGCTGTCAGTGCAAAGGAACTCTTGTCTAATTTTTGCCACCCACACGGAGCAGAGAGATGCGAGTGCCTTGAACAGCAGATAAAAAGCTTTCATTCCTCCCTTAACCTGCTCCTTGCACAGCCAGCAACTTCAGGAAGAGAGGAGGGGGGCAGAATAGAGTGCCTGTCCTGAAGATCATTACAGTGGGGAGTCCTCTTGCATCCTGGTTTCCAACGTTTAGGAGTGCAAGTCAGATGCTGGCTAAACCAGTGAAAGAGTCTCAAGTTGACGCCATCTGATCAGATCTAATCCCAACAACACATAAAACTGCTTCAAATCAGGCCAAGCCATTTATCCAGGGAGTGGGTAAGCACTGGATCTTCCAGAAATTGTGGCCTCCAACTTTCCTCACGCTCATCCAGTATGACTGATTGTCTGGCATGGTGAAAATTGTAACCCTGAACATCTGAAGGCCACCAGGTTGCTGACCATGTGTCTTAATGTTGCCTGTGGGTTTCAGGGTTCTTAGACCAGGGAAGGAATTATCCTGTCATTTTAATTGGAGATGTCAAAGGCTGAAGCAAGGAGGTTTTGCATATGAAGTACATGCAACTCCACCACCATTGAGTGATGATGCTCTCTTTTGAACCCTAAACTCTTTAGAGGACGTTGCTCAAATCATTGTAAATCTCTGGATGGTTGGGTGGGAGGGAGGTGATTTGGTTCTTGCTTAGAAGAGGGACAAACCTCTCCATACCTTCCAAAGAGCATCATGACCAGAAAAGGAACTACTTTCCACATTAGACACGGCGATACAAAGCATGCAGGTGTAGGCATCTTTCAGTCTCGAGAGACTCTGGTAACGTGCTCTGAATAGAGGTCTTGGAAGAAAATATGAGTACATTTCTTATTTCAGGTTGTGTATATGTGTGTTTTTTTCCAGCCAGAAAACTGTATCCACAAACTTTTGATGCTGAAGATGAGGTGTGAGTTACAAAATGACATATGCTGTCTTACTTGCAGGAAGAAGAGAGAGCAAGGGTTTGTATGGGGACATGGGGATGTCTTCCAGGAGCCATTCTATTCACCTCTTTTATGATTAAATATATTTGCACATATGATTCAGCTAGTCAGTTGCAGGATCTATACATTACTTAATTGCTCAGTTTAATCACCCAGTCACTCCCAGTGATGTTTAATTGCATTTGGTTTTTTGATTATGTGATGCAGGAAAACTTGCCATGTATCACTGTCATCCAGGAAGGGAAATCCACGTATGAAATCTGGGTCCTCTTTGTGTGGAGATTGGGTGCATGTGGACACTACATAGATAGCCCTCCATCTGTTTTATTGACCAAGAATGAAGGGAGGGAGGAAGAGCTTTGCCTAACAGATGGAGTAACAAGGAGGTTGGGGGAGACCAACCTGGCTTCTCAGGGCAGAGCATGCCAAATCCTGGGAACAGCCACTGAGAAAGGCCCTCTGTCATGTCCTCACCAAATGAGATTGGGAAGATGGCTGAACTGAGAGAAGTGCCTCTCCAAAAGATCTCAAAAGCTAAGAAGGATCATATGGAATAATACAGTCCTTTAGATGGGCTTGACCTAGGTTGTTTAGGGCTTCATAAGTCATGATCGGCATTCTAAATTGAGCCTGGAAAGAAATTAGCAGCCCATGAAGCAGTTGTAACAGCATCTGTAAGTCAGCAGTCTGACTGCAGCAGTTTGAACTAGCCAAAAATTCTGAGCACTCTTCAAAGGCAGCCCCATGTAGAGTACATTGCAGTAGTCCAAACAATATCTAACTTAAAGTATGTGTCACCATGTCCAGATCTTGTGGGAAAATGGGTGTCCAGACCAGTCTTTGAAAAACACAATATATTCTTGCTACAGAAAAGCTGGACAAAATGTTTTTTCTGGTAATCTGGAAGGAAGTCACTACAGGAAAGGAAATGTGGATTGATTCAGTATTGTGGACCACAGCAAATCAATACCTGGGGGAAAGCTTTGTTTTCTGTCACATGCCTGAGTTATCAAAGGCAGAAGTTCACTGTGTGCTATGCTGAGACTGAAGCTTCTTACTCTGAAGATGCTGCTTTTGGAAACCTCCTCTGCAGTCTCTGGACCCTTTCTTTATAATACTGTACTCATATCAGGCAAAATCCAAAGAAACAAAGCAAAACAAGACAAGGCAAAAATGTGTGGCAACTTATATTCAGTTAATGCCATGCTCCAGTCCAACCATATTTTAGTCAACACTTAGCAGAAAGTTGCTAAAAGAAAACACCATCATTTTGGAGGGAGAGAGAATTAGTAATATAGTATTAAAATGACAACTTTTGTCTTTTAGTGACAAATTCCTGAGTACTATTTTATTTTTATTTCCATACTATTTTATTTTTATTTCTACACAATAGTGAGAAAACAGGATTTGGGGCCATTTTGACCATTTATGGTATTTTTCATCATTTTTTCCTAACAGTGTAAAGGAATACATATACAGTATGTTACTTTTCAAAATTAAACAAGAATGACTAGGAATTGCTTCTCAAATTAGCACCAACATATAAACTTTACATGGGGAGAGAAAAGTTGGCCCTCCAGATGCTTTGATCTCCAATCCCAGAAGCCTCAGCTAGTACAGTATGTGGCTCTCCACATGTTGATGCATTGCAATTTCCATCATCCCTCACAGTTGGTCAGGTGGACTTGAGAGGAATGGGAGCTGGACACTCCCAGCATCTGATCATCTTTTCTGTGCTAGCTAAACATATACCATGCCAGGCAATGTCCATATTTAGGAGCACCCAGATTCCAAATAAGTATTTTTAGTTATCTAAAAATCTAAACAGATAAGACGTTGCAAAATTCTGTGGACCAAAACTGTTGCGATTTTGATATGAAAATGTATTAAATATTAATGTTGTATAGTTAAATGTAAAATGCCTGATTTTACCTGAGTCACTGTACTGATTGTATTAAGGTGTGAGTATCAAAGTTGAAGACTTAATGTTGTACAGCTGTGTACCTGATGAAACTTTGTGTAACAGAAAATGAAGTACTGTAATGTATTTTCTGATTGGTCACAGAACTGTACATAAGTCATGTGTAAAATGAACTTCTTTATCTGCTGTACGTCAGATCATTTTTTCCAATGCTGTATGTTGCATCATGTCATGTTATGCTGCCAGAGGAATGTCTGTTCTCTATGTATATGTGTAAATACTGTACTGTGTTTCCCCGAAAATAAGACAGGGTCTTATATTAATTTTTGCTCCAAAAACGCATTTATTTTTTCATGTACAACCATTTACATTTATTCAAATACAGTCATGTCATCTTCTGGTTGCTGCACAAGGGTGGAGGGCAGGGTTTCATTTAACTGGGGCTTATTTTGGGGGTAGGGCCTATATTACGAGCATCCTGAAAAATCATATTAGGGCTTATTTTCAAGTTAGACCTTATTTTCGGGAAAACAGGGTAGACTAAGTTGTTGGTTTTACTCTCTCAGTGTCATGGTGTCATAAGTATCTCTGCTAACCAATATCTCCTTAGGTAAAGGTAAAGGTTTCCCTTGACAATTTTTGTCCAGTTGTGTTTGACTCTAGGGGGTGGTGCTCATCCCCGTTTCCAAGCCATAGAGCCAGCGTTTTGTCTGAAGACAATCTTCCGTGGTCACATGGCCAGTGCGACTTAGACACGGAACGCTGTTACCTTCCCCCCACTGAGATGGTCCCTATTTATCTACTCGCATTTGCATGCTTTCGAACCGCTAGGTTGGCGGGAGCTGGGACAAGCGACGGGTGCTCACTCCGTCACATGGATTCAATCTTACAGCTGCAGATCTACAGACCTTATAGCACAGAGGCTTCTGCGGTTTAACCCACAGCGCCACCACATCGCACGCAGTGCCACCACTTTGCTGATATTATGAGAATACACGTTAAAATCAAAATTCTCAACAAAAACACCCACTAAGTACACTATGTATCAAATGCAACCCCATTTTACCTGGTAATAGCAATGTATATGTCAGCAGTGGGGAAGTATTTCCCTTTTCCCCTAACATTACAAAACCCTGCATTTCAGATGCTTGAGATCATGGAAATAGACCCAAATAGGTTTTCTAGGTCATTATCCAGAAGTGGCATCTGCCCCTATATTAACATGCCGAGAGATAAATCAGCCCTCTGACCCTCGAATCCATCCAAACCCCCTTCCTCTCTAACATGGGGTACCAGTGGCCAATAAGAATTTTGTCCCCTGAGAAGGAGAGGCGTAGGTTGGTTAAGAGACCAGAGAAGAATGAGCAGGGCAGCTGCAGCTCACACCAAATACTTTGGAGCATTTAAAAAGCAGCAGCACAATTTTCTGGTAGGGAAACTGGCACCGCTTATTTCACCAGAAGAAACGTGACAGCCTTGGGGCTGGAGAGGTAGAGGAGACATGAGGCCACCAGGGTGCAGCAAATAAACACATGCTGCTTGTACAATTTGCTGCGCATAAAGGTCCTGTGAGTTCTGCAGTGGCGTCAGCCATCCCACAGTCCAGCTGGGGAACACTTGGCCTGACAGAGATTTTTGGGTCAGGTTAGATTGGGCATGGTAAGCCAAAATATATATATATATATGGAGGGACTTACTTTACAGAACCCCAAGTTAGCATTCTCTTTTGGGGGGCCATACCTATTTTTCAATTTTAGTGACCCCCCCTGTGTACAGCAGGAAATATGAGCTGTCACTCAGCACCGAACTAAGAGTATGACAAGAAAATGGTGCCCGCTGGAGGACACGGCAGAGGGTGACTTTAATAGGAGCCATCTCCCTTAAAGCAGCCCTTCCATCTGTCAGGGGATCACTCCAGTCTGCTCCCCAAAAAGGTCCAGCTTGGGCATGGATCCCAGTCAGGATGGCGTGTATTTCCATGGACGTGGTGTGACTGATGTGAAACAGATTGCAAGCAGTCCTAAACGTGATCGATATCCCCATGCGGCCACATCCTAAATCCCTGTATAATAGTTTGATCCCTGCAACAGAGAGGAAGTGAGAATGAAGGGAGTCGAGTCAGCTACTCTAGGCTTCTGTATTGAGGTCACAACTCTCCTGTTCTCCCCACGGAGCAGGAGGCCGCTCTGTCAGAAATCTCCCCACCTTCCCCCTGGCTTTGATCATTTGCTCTGCCTCCTGCACTTAGACAGGCCCTTGATCAACAACCTGGCACCCATCACATCTCTCTGCAACGGCTGTCCCAGTTTGAGGCTTGGGTGTTGCCGCCTCACTAAGAGCATCTTATCTCTTTCCTCTCCCATTTAGAACCATAGCAAGCAGCTGCTCTGCTGCCTACAGAAGAAAGAGAAGCAGAAGACAAAGTGGTTATCATCCCAATAAATGCAGGGAGTTGCCAACTTTTCAATCTCAAGCCTCTGCAGCTCAGCTGTGCTGTTGCCATCAGTTTGACCTGGGGTGCCAAGACTGGTGTCATAGCTGCAAAATAGCTGCAAAAAATGCCAGCTATTCATCTCTCCAGCTCTAGGTGCAATGAAAGGCACAAGAGCCAGCTGTATTTATTTTCTGGTTTGTTGGAACTCTCACGCCAGCAAAGGGATAGAGGTGCAAACTTGTTAGTAAGGTTAGGTATGTCAGTGTCCATTTGGTTCTAGTCAGTTTTAAATGTATTCAGAATGCATTATCTCCAACATCCGTTATGAGCCCACAATTTAAACAAACAAACAAACAAACAAACAAACACACACACACACACACACACACACACACACACACACACACACACACACACACACACACACAGAGAGAGAGAGAGAGAGAGAGAGAGAGAGAGAGAGAGAGAGAGAGAGAGAGTTACACCTATTCCATAAACAACTTTCCCTAATATTTGTACTATTTTTCGGCAACATCCCCAGACATGCAGTACATCTGTTAGTACACAGATTTTTGGAGAGAGTCTCACTGCAAAATTCAGAGAAGTGTGCAGCTCAAAGGATAGCTGTCTTCTGAGCTGCATCTTAGTTCTGGAACAGCAAAAAAGATAGATTTGTGTACAAAGGAAGACCATACAAAATTCTCTCTCATCCTTATCCATTAGTAGCTCAAGTTACCAGGTTTTGCTGATCTGCCACATGCAAATCTGCGTGTGTATGTGTCTGTATGTTTTTAAAAAATTACCTAATGCCTAACAATGAGGCAGGCAAATCAACAAAACAGAATCTGTTTGCACTAGGCCATGTGTCAAAAGAAGGGTCAAGTCAATTTAACTCGGCCGGGTAACAGCCATTCACTCCAATAGATAAAGAAACGGGTAGGAAGAGCAGGAAAGACCAGAACCAAACAATTCGGCCATTGCTACATCATATGTTTTTGCAAAATGCAAAAAGGTGATTTCTGGATTTGATTGAGAGGAAACATATAAGTGTCAATCAATGCAAAAATTCTGAATGTATTTAATCTGAACATAGCACTTTATTATAGCTATCTTATTACAGTAAGAAATGGCATGGTGGTCTGTGCAGGATGCTGTTTATCCAAACTCTACTGAAGCAGCTACATCTCTGGATGCAAATGAGACTGCCACCCTACCTGGGGCCTAATCAAGTGGTTAACTATGAACAACACTTGCTCAGGGCATGGTTACCCTATGAAAATGAATTAGAGAGGGATTTATGAAGTCAATAGCCATGTGGTTTTTGGCTTGGAGTCTGTGTCCTCTTGAGAAAAAAAACTAATGCATTTTTAAACTATGTCGTGTATTGGTCAAGAGGGCTACACGGCCTTAAAATCATTGCATACTACACTTACCCTCCTGGTGACTGCCTCTCCCAGCCACTAACCACCAGGGTTGTGGTGTTATTTTTAATATTTTTTTTAATTTCTTGCAAACTGGCATAGCACTGGTTCAGTATGACAGATAGAAAAAAAATTAAAACAGATCAGACTGCAAGATTTCCCTACAGCCCAAAATATGTGCAGAGAGAGAGAGAGAGAGAGATCACCCCCCTCCCCATACACAGTGGATGGACAAGTGGAAGGAAGGAGGGAACTGGCAGTTGGGGCTGGCCAGAGGGAAGGAACACCAGTGAATGACAAAGAAATTGACAAGATTGGCCACTTCTAGGCTTGCAAAGGAGGGACTGCTTTCACCACCCAACCTTTCTTTCTCTGATAGGACTGAATGTTTTCTCTGCAGCCTGAAACTGTGATCCTGGCATCCATTACTTAACAAACCCCACAGACATAATTTACATGTTCATACACTGTGTGCCAAAACAATTCAGAATAAATAGATTTCACCCTCTCGCAGTTGAGTAAAACACCTTGCATTCCAACCAAGAAAACACTTCCGTCCCATAATTCTCCACAGACATTTGTACACACATTTGCCTGCATTTCTCCTAACAGGAATTTTTGTACAGAATTGGGCCTCGTATCTATTTTTGACAGCAGTTTCCCCAATATACTTGTCTTACTAGTAACACAAATATTCTCTTTTTGAATTGTAGTTCTTGAGTATAGAATTGGAAGTGCACATATTGAAGAGTAGTGGGGCTTCAATTTCATTATTGGTTCAGTTGAGTCTAATTAAGTTTGCCTTAAACTATCAACCAAATTCACTTTGTCCTCATCTTTACCCATGAACACATGACACATGGGTCAAATCTAGAAAGTAATGTCCTTGCTTTTTAATTCCTTTCATAGAATAATAGAATAGTGAAGTTGGAAGGGGTCTATAAGGCCATCTAGTCCAACCCCCTTTCACTGGTGACAACGAGGATCACAAAAGGGACCTTCTCTATGAAAAGCCTCTGTAGCTTCACTGCTGTACTGTGGTTCCCTCCCTATAATTCAACTCTTAAAGGAACAGTCAGTAGCCCTAGATCATGAATCCCTCGAGTTGGAAAGGATGAACTGTAGGGGTGCCACATCAACAAGGGGCTCTTCCCTGAGATTTCAGGGCCATAAAAGGCAAAAACTAAAAGGGGAGGGTGTTTATCCCATTTAGGCTTTGAACTGCTGCTACCAGGCCTTGTGAAACAGCAACAGTCCTCAGTCAAAGTGATCAAGCTCCTCTCCCCTGACTTGTCCCAAATGTGTATGCTCCAAAAAGCCAAGAGTAGTTGGATGGAGAAGGGGGGGGGTGAGAGCAAAATGTCAGTGCTTGAGTGTATGGTGCCCACACGACTTATAGCTGCATCAGGGAAATCCTGCCACTTCAGAATGAGCAACGGTGGGTGCCTAAGGTTTTATGCCTCCTGACATTTATTTTAAAAGAAAGCACTCCTCATTCTGGTATTAGTTTTCTTTACTAGAGACCAGGTAAGCATAGGAAGCCCCCTGAGATGGCAGCCAACGCCCAGAAACCTGGCAAGTCTAATGCAAGGGGGCAGTGGGCCAACTTTATCCTCTGCAACTCCTCTTTTCCAACATTCCTTCAAGAACAGCTGGGGACCGAAGGTTCGGAACTAGAAATGGGCATGAATCGCTGGTTTGGCCCATTTCATTTACTGCTGCAACAGGTGTTCGGTGGTTTGGTACCCCGGCTCCTCCAGTCGGTACCCACTTGGAAGCAGCACCGAGAGCAGTCGGGGCAGGGAAGCCAGGGTGCTCTTTCCGAGTGGGTGCCTACGGGAGGGGCAGTGTGCCGAACCACCAAACACCTGTTCCAGCAATAAATAAAATGGGCTGAACTGCCAAACCAGCAGTTCAAGCCCATTTCTGTTGCAAACCACTGACCTCGACTAAAGCTGGTGCAGAATTCTCCTCCTCCTCCTCCCTCTTCACTCCATCTTCTCCATCTCTACTCTATGATATATTAGTCAATTAATTAATTAATCTCACACCAGCTATGTGGTCTTTGCTTGCTCCTGCTGGAAGGAAATAAGACTCCAGCCTGCAGTGCTGGGTGCAGCTGCCTTCCAGTGGGTCCCGCCTGCCTTGGCCATCTGGGAAATCAGGCAGCTCCTCTTCTTGAGGTGTAATTGCATTTCCTCACCTAGCGCACCGCAGCAGCGTCGACATGCTGTTTAATTGGTGTTGCTCTAATTTGCTCGCAGGCCACACTAATTGATGGCAGCAGTAAAAACTCTGCTGACAGGAGGAAGGGAGGGAACACTCTCCCTTCAATACATTCCCAGGCAACACACACACACACACACACACACACACCTCTATCTAGCTTTTCACAGATTCTCGAAGCCTTAGGGCCCAGATCTACAGGTTGGGTGTTCAGAACTTGATTTTACTTTATTAAAACAATTTCTAAGCCACCCTTCATCCTTGCAGACACCAGGGCAGTATACAAGTAAAATTAAAATCATAGAAACAACAATACGCATAATCATGTATAAATGTTTGTTGTTTAGTCATTAAGTCGTGTCCGACTCTTTGTGATCCCATGGACCAGAGCATGCCAGGCCTTCCTCTCTTCTACTGCCTCCCGGAGTTGTGTCAAATTCATGTTGGCTGCTTCGATGACACTGTCCAGCCATCTCATTTTCTGTCTCTCCCCTTCTCCTCTTGCCTTCACACTTTCCCAACATCATGTCTTTTCCAGGTAGTCTTCTCTTCTCGTGAGATGGCCAAAGTATTGGAGCCTCAAGCTTCAGGATCTGTCCTTCTAGTGAGCGCTCAGGGTTGATTTCTTTCAAAATGGATGGGTTTGTTCTCCTTGAAGTCCAGGGGACTCTCAAGAGCCTCCTCCAGCACCACAATTCAAAAGCATCAATTCTTTGGCGGTCAGCCTTCTTTATGGTCCAGCTCTCACTTCCATACATCACTACTGGGAAAACCATAGCTTTGACTATGCGGACCTTTGTCGGCAAGGTGATATCTCTGCTTTTTAAGATGCTGTCTAGGTTTGTCATCGCTTTCCTGCCAAGAAGCAGGCGTCTTTTAATTTCGTGGCTGCTGTCACCATCTGCAGTTATCATGGAGCCCAAAAAGGTAAAATCTGTCACTGTATAAATTAATGAACAGCAAATAAAATAAAAGAGACAGAATTGGCCATTGAAAAAGCTTGGATAAACCAAAAGGGGTTGAAAGCTGAAATCAAAACAATTGCAGGGCCCTGCCACTGAGGCGGGTCTTTTCTTTAGAGACCTGTAATGTCTCCATTCTTGCCCAGTGGGAAGTTTGGGGAAGGGTTCTAGTATGGTGGTTAGATCATATGCTTTGTACCAAAAGGTCTCAAGTTCAAAAATCCCAGGCATCTCCAGATGGGACTTGGGGGATGGGGGTGGAATACTTACCAGAAGTCCTGGAAAGCTGCTTGCAGCCTGTGTCTGCATTACAGGACCCAACAGACCAGTGTTTTGACCTGGCAGATAAGGCTACCATGCAACTCCAATGCCAGAATTAAGAATGCCCAAAGCTTCCTCTGGAGTCAATTTGAGAAGAGGATGGCGAGAGACAGAGGGATTGTTGGAAGAAAATGGATACCCTGGAAGTAATTAATTGGAGCAATAACACAAACCAGCCAATTGTGTCTGCTTAAGCAAACCTCACTAATGAGAAGGGAAGCAGTATGAAATAATTCACTGCAAAGGGAGTTAAAGAAAGATGGCTTGAAATAAGAGGAGGGGGGCAAGCAATTTTCCTTCGAAAGCTGACTGCCAGTTAGAGCAAGCTTTGCTGCTGGTCTGGATGGAGCAATGCTATAACAGGGGACAAGATGGTGGATGCACCATGTGCTGTTCAGTGCTGTTTTCTGAGTGACACAAGCAAAGAAGACCATCCCTGCCCTGAACAATCGCTCATCTCCCCCACCTTTCTCTCTTTCTTGGTGATGAAGCTTTACCAGGTATTTAAATCAACCAGAATGCTTGCTTTACATGATTTTGTTTCTGGCAGCTGGAGGCCTGTGTTCTAATCTCTGCACTATCAGGAAGCAGGCCGGATATGTGGGGGTCTTGTCAGCCTTGGAAGGCAGCCCATCTAGGAGAAGGAAAACTCGATTTCAAACCTCCACTGCCTTGTGGCTATATCCATGGATGGAAAAGGCTTCAGAAGTTAATCTTGAGGCAAAATCCAGAGCCAGAGTCCCGGAGCCAGTTCGTGTCATTCTGTCAACTCCTTCAATGTCACTGGAACCACTTGTATTGGCTCTTGCCTTTCCATTGGACTATTTCAGTGACGTGGAGAGGTGGGATTTGCTGCTTGGGTAACAGCCTATCCTCCATATTATTTTACCCAGGCTTCGTGCTCTGGAGAGGACACTCCAGCTTCACATACATCATCGGAACAACACAGGAAATAACAATATCGGTTATAAGTCTTTGCTCGATTGGCATAGAGCATATCACCAGGAGCTATTTCCGACAGTGGGAGAGGTCATTACACCTCACTAGGTAGCTACCGCCGGCCTTAAGCTAGGCAGTCCCGAGCCAGTAAGGTGCTACCTTGCCATGGTCTGTTAACCTCACAGGGTGCGTGGGATTTAGGGTGAAAGCCGACAAGCAGATCGATAGCCTTACACCATGCAACAATCATAAGAAAACTTTCGCCCTAAAATTGGGCACCTGGAACAATCGGAGAATGACCCCTGGCGTATTTGACAACCTGCAGGAAATAGACGACGTGTGTGAGACAGCTGTCATCAACATGGAACTGAGTAGACTGCAGATGGACATTGTTGCCCTGCGAGAGACGAGATTGCTAGACATGGGATCTGTCAATAAAAAAAATCTTCTCATTCTTATGGCAGGGAAAACCATTGGATGAGACCAGGGAACATGGTGTTGGCTTTGCAGTCAGAATTATTCTGCTGAGATCCATTGTTCCACCTACAGTGGGGAGTGAAAGAATCCTGTCTCTGCAGCTCCACTCATCAGCGGGACCAGTCACCCTCATTAGTGCATTATGCACCAACACTGTCATCCACAACAGAAGTCAAAGACAGATTCTACAACCGTCTGGCAGCTACCATAAAAAAAAATCCCAGAGAGAGAACCACTGTTCATTCTCGAAGACTTTAGCGCTAGAGTTGGTGCTGATCACAATTCTTGGCCCACTTGTCTAGGCTGTTTTGGAATTGGGAAGATGAACAAAAATGGCCAACACTTGCTGGAGTTTTACTGTTATTATGGTCTTTGTGTCAGCGATACATTCTTTAATATGAAGCTTCAACACAGAGTTTCCTGGAGACATCCAAGATTGAAGCATTGGCATCAGCTCGATTTGATCCTCACTAGAAGTTCTAGCCGTCCTAGTATTACGATCACATGCAGTTACCAGAGTGCTGATTGCGATACTGATCACTCCCTGGTGTGTAGTAGAGTAAAATTGCGAGCAAAGAGATTGTATCACACGAAAAAGGAAGGAAGACCATGTATTGACATCTGCAAGACTCATGGTCAAAGAAAAATGAGGAATTTGCCCAAGCGCTTGAGGAAACCCTTCCTAGCCTGGCTAATGCAAATGCACCTGAACGATGGGAACATTTCAAGAACACTGTTTATAACACCGCCTTGTTCACATTTGGCAAGAAGACCAAAAAGATGGCCGAATGGTTGAAAGCCCATTCGGAGGAGTTGATGCCAGCCATCGAGGATAAGAGGAGAGCTCTAGCAGCATACAAAGCCTGTCCTAGTGAGTACAACTTGCAAGCTCTTCAAGTTGCTCATAGCAAAGTCCAACAGGCTGCCAGGAGATGTTCCAACGATTATTGGCTTCAGCTCTTCTTTCAGATACAGACAGCAGTGGACACAGGTAACATCAAGGGAATGTATGACGGTATCAAGCAGGCTTTAGGTCCAATACAGAAGAAACCTGCTTCTTTGAAGTCTGCTACAGGCGTGGTCATCCAGGACCGAGCACAGCAGATGGAATGCTGGGTGCCGCACTACTCTGAGCTATATTCCAGAGAGAATGTAGTAACTGAAGAAGCATTAAATAATATTGAGTGCCAGACTGTCTTGGAAGAGTTGGGCAGTGAACCAACTTTAGCAGGAAAAAAAAAAAGCAGCCTTGGATTCCCTCGCCTCCGGCAAGGGATTTGGGAAGGATAACATCCCTGTTGAAGTGCTGAAATGCTGCAAAGAGATAACCACCACCGAGCTGTATGAAGTCTTTTGTCTTTGCTGGAGGGAAGGTGGAGTACCACAGGACATGAAGGATGCAAACATTGTCACATTGTATAAGAACAAACGAGACAGGGGCGACTACAATAACTACCATGGCATCTCTCTTCTCAGCATTGTAGGGAAGCTGCTGGCCCATGTTGTGCTGAAGAGATTCCATGTGCTTACAGACAGAGTCTATCCAGAATCGCAGTGTGGATTTCAAACTAATAGATCCACTACTGACATGGTATCCTCCCTCCAACAGCTGCAGGAGAAATGTAGGGAACAACAGCGGCCACTCTTTGTGGCCTTCATAGATCTCACAAAGGCCTTTGATTTGGTTAGCAGGGACGGCCTTTTTAAAATACTTCCCAAGATTCTATGTCCACCTCGACTCCTTAACACCATCAGGTCCTCTCATGAGGAAATGAAGGGCACTGTAGTTTTTGATGGCTCAGCATCAGATCCCTTTGACATCCAAAGCAGAGTGTAACAGGGCTGTGTCCTCACGCCAACCCTGTTTGGGATATTTTTTGCTGTCATGCTGAAGCATGCCTTTGGAACTGCAACAGAAGGTGTCTATCTCCGGACTAGATCAGATGGAAAGCTCTTTAATCTGTCTAGATTGAGAGCGAAGACCAAAGTCCAGCTGAAATTCATGCGGGACTTCCTCTTCGCCGATGATGCAGCCGTTGTTGCCCACTCTGCTGAAGACCTCCAACAACTCATGAATCATTTTAGCAAGGCCTGCCATGACTTTGGACTAACAATCAGCCTGCAGAAAACACAAGGGTGTGGACTCCATTACCATCTCCACACAAGAATTGGAGGTTTTTCATGACTTTGTGTACCTTGGCTCAACGATCTCTGACACCCTCTCCCTAGATGTCGAGCTGGATAAATGCATTGGCAAAGAAGCTACCATGTTCTCTAGACTCAAAAGAGAGTACAGCTCAATAAGAAGCTGATGGCATATACCAAGCTCCAGGTCTATAGAGCCTGTGTCCTGAGTACACTCCTGTGCAGCAGTGAGTGGAGACCTAATGTGTTGCCACCACAACTACCATCACACAAGCTTTCTTGTCTCCTTTGAGCTTAACTTGGAGTTCCCTCACAAGCAGCTGAGAGAGAAATTGATTTTCCCCAGAAGAGTGGTGTGTGGTTTATGTATGTACCATGTTTCCCCAAAAATAAGACAGGGTCTTATATTAATTTTTGCTCCAAAAATGCATTAGGGCTTATTTTCAGGGGATGTTTTATTTTTATTTTTCATGTACAACAGTCAACATTTACTCAAATGCAGTCATGTCATCTTCTTCTGGTTGCTGCACAAGGGTGGAGGGCAGGGTTTCACTGAACTAGGGCTTATTTTTTGGGTAGGGCTTATATTAATGAGCATCCTGAAAAATCATACTAGGGCTTATTTTCAGTTTAGGTCTTATTTTCAGGGAAACATGTATGTATGTATGTATGTATGTATGTATGTATGTATGTATGTATGTATGTATGTATGTATGTATGTATGTATGTATGTATGTATGTATGTATGTATGTATGTATGTATGTATGTATGTATGTATGTATGTATGTATGTATGTATGTGTTTTGCAAGTTAGTCCTCTTGGAATGCAAAATAGTTTGAGAGTGAGTTGTTCTTTAGTCAGCAATTAAGATCTTTTAGCTTTTAAAATGACATATACCTCATTGGCATACATGGACCAATCTGGCTGCCTGCATTCTTAGACTGTCTTGGGAGTGGAACTGCAGTATCATGATGAGCATCTGCATTTCCAGATTTACCTCTGCACAATGGGTAATCGCCCAACACATCTAATGGATGCACTACATTGCAGGGGGGTTGAGGGATCCTCTTCTGATAGCATCCTGCGACCTGGCAAAGAGAGGCCAATTAGAGTACATGGAGAGAGATTAATAGGGTCAAGGCAGGTTACAGGGCTGGCCTGGTGAAGGAGAGAACACCCATTCCTCCAAAGAGCTCTGCTGTACAGCTTACCATCTTTTGCTCCTTCTCCTCCCTCCATCTTTTCCTAGGAATAGCGCAGGTGTCCGTGGCAAGATGCCGCTGGCCTGCGTTCTCCACAGCCAGTGTGTCGACATCTCCAGGCACGGCAACTATTTAATCACTGACCCCATTGCCCCTTCATGAAATGTAATTCTACTGAGGGCAAGTTGGGATTTAATGGTGTCTGATGAAGTGCTCCACACATCTAGCAGAAGAGAGAGACAGAAAGTGGCTGGTCCTTCCCAAGGGGATCTGAAGCAAAAGAAATTATTTATTCTAATGAATTGAGCTCACTTGAGAACCGCTTGAATAATTTACCAGCCCTGCCCTACACCTAGCTTGAGAAACAGGCAATCAGGTTTGCCAGGCTGCCTTCTGGCACAACTGCATCACGACAACCATGACAATAAACACCTAATTTTCTTCTTCTGTCTCTTTGACACGTCAATACAGTTGCCTCAATTTCTCCCCCTCAAAGACAAACAAAACAAAACCCTTCTTCCAAAAAGCCTGCTTTCCACCCTTCCTTGATTCCTAGTGGAGCTTTCAGGTGGTGGAGGGAGAAGCGAAAGAGGACAGGGCTCCTGCAGCTGTACCTGTGTGGAACAAGGGGTGGCGTGACAAGGGGCATCACCCGAACTTCCCTTTTTCTTCTACACAGCTTGGAAGAGCCAATACCCCCCTTTTACCTCCCACTGACCTTCAGATCCGCTCTGCTCCTGCCTTCCAACAAAGCTGATATTATGTGCTCTTCCCTTCCAAACCTGACATCCAATTTACACAGGAACAGTGGTAGTGCAGGGGAAGCCCTGCCACCACCCAGATCCTGACACTGGCGTGAATTTCCCCCTCTCTTTTAAGAACCCCCTGAGTTTACCCCCACAAAAGAGCCAGACCGAACACCAGAATTAGTGGAGAGAAGGAGAGTTTCCAGTTTGTGTGTCTACTGGGGAGGCCAGCTCCACTGTAAACAGAAAGTGCGCCTTTCCTGGAGAGTCAGAGCGAGGGAGACAATGCACTCAACTTCATGAAGAACAGTCCTCTCTTCAAAGTCCAGGTCTGGTTTAAAGAGAAAGAAACATGCAGAAGAAGAAACATGCCTGGCTCCATCTGGTGTCCTGAGCTTGCCCAACAGGACACCAGATGGAGCCAGGCATAAAAGACATCTTACAGACTCCCTGCTAGTGAGATGGACTGTAAAAAAAGAGGTAAAGGTTCGCCTTGACAATTTTTGTCCAGTCGTGTTCAACTCTACGGGGCGGTGCTCATCCCCGTTTCCAAGCCATAGAGCCAGCGTTTTGTCCGAAGACAATCTTCCGTGGTCACATGGCCAGTGCGACTTAGACACGGAACGCTGTTACCTTCCCACCGAGGTGGTCCCTATTCATCTACTCGCATTTGCATGCTTTCCAACCACTAGGTTGGTGAGGAGCTGGGACAAGCAACGGGAGCTCACTCCGTCGCGTGGATTTGATCTTACGACTGCTTGGTCTTCTGACCCTGCAGCACAGGCTTCTGCAGTTTAGCCCGCAGCGCCACCACGTCCCTTGGATTGTACTTCTTTTTTTAAATCAGAGTAACTCTCTATATATTTGCAAATCTATATATGTGTAAAGCAGCCCATGCAAACTTTTAAGCAAATCTGGAAAAATTGTCTTGCTTTTCCCCCCGCCAGGGATGCATTACCTCTCTACATTTTGCATTGTGCAAATGGCCACTTTCCTTGCCATCCATGCCTCAGGCTACCTCAACCGGAACCACTCCAACCTGCAAAACTCCTTTGGACCCATTTTTGAGGGTTTTTCTGACTGTTGCAGAACTTTCCAGGAAAACAGACATTTGAACAAAGTTTAGGTGTAACAAGATGGCCAAAATTCTCCCAGCCTGGGTCAAGATCATGTTAAGCAGGGTCACTTCGCAGTGCAATATGTCATTTGGGCCAATCTTTGCATTCACATTCAGTGATCAACCAGAAGTTGGAACCGAATCCAAAGAGAGCAATAGTGTTTGCGCCACAAAGCCCAGTAGCCTCTGACAGAGACCCAAAAAGATGTGCTTAGGCATTGGTCAGGGACGGGCTGGTTCATGATGGCACATACATTGTGTGGTTCCCAGGAAAAGCAGCAAAACAGTCCATCCCCAGAGCAGACCAAACCATGGACAAATACCCATTTAGTCTCACCTTTTGCCTCCTTTTGAACATAACTGATTGATTTTTTAAAATTTTATTTATTTATTTATTTATTGAGTTCATGGAAGCCCATTTTGTGCCAAGACGGTCCATCCGGAGGTAACTAAAAGACATCTTTTAGACATCACCTCTTTATTAAATCCCTCAATACCATACAGAGCATCAGCCCAACTGTCTTAAACCTAACAGTACAATTTTATTAAGAAAAATGTCAGGATCGCCTGAGAATGACAGAGAGCAAATATTGGCTCTGCCGAAAGAAAACATGGAGTTATGAGCCTGACTTTTTACTACATCCAGCCGTGGAGAGGTGGCAAATCTGGAACAGCAGAACACTAAGAGATTTTTCTGAGCAGCAATGATTAAGGATACAAACAAGGGGTATGATCCGAGAGCTGGAAAAGCATGCATCTGATAGCACTGGAAAGGGCCACTTAGTAAGAACCATCTCCCTTTAAGCAGCCCTTCCATCTGTCAGGGAATTGCTCCAGCCCAAAAAGTGGTAGCCCCAGAGCTGGACCAAAAACGATCCAGCTTGGGAATGGATCAGATCAGGCTGGAGGGCAATTCCCCCATGTGTCATATCGACTGCACCGCACTGCTGCACGAGTGGCCCAAAATGCAATCTCCTTCCCTGCGTGACCAGGCCTCCACAGCTAACATTCAAAACACCAGCTCTAACACCTTCCCCTTGCTGGCTCCTTGCTTGATAACTGACAGCTCATCTTGATGAGCTGTCAACTAAGTCTTTCTTATTTTTTCCTTTCTTATGCTACTCCATCTTGGTAATCCTTTCTTTAAATTAATTGTTCTAATTGAAACTGTAACTGTAATTTTTATGATTTTATATATTTTTATACTGTTCTGTTTTATTTTGCAAGCCGCCCCGAGTAGACATGGTCTAGAGGGGCGGAGTAAAAATCCAATAAATAAAAAATAAAATTAATAAACTGGGTTTCATGCTACATACTGCTGCTGCTTGGGTGCGCACAACCACACCCAGATGTAACACAGGCTCACTCGTCGGAAGGTGTAGCTTTGGATTCTCTTGGGTAGGAGGAAGAATCATGAGGAAGGGCCTGTGATGGTGACCTCTTGCACTTCAGAGGTTAACCACTGCACCATCTTCCCCCCGCAGGATACTCTCTAGAGGTGTTGGATTACAGTTCCCATCCTGCACAGCCAGGGTAGGTTGTGATGGAAGTACGGGTCCACCCAAACTGCAGCGTACCAAACTGAGGAAGGCTGTGCTTTATGACCAGCTACATTTAAAATTCTCATCCTGTCCTGAAGTTTAGGAAAGAAAGGGCAGGCAGAAGGACCAGCCGGCCATGATGGGTGGCTGATGATGGGATGCATTCAGCTTTTTAGGACTGTAAATGCCAAGTGTTTTCCTATTACTGGCTACATCTCTGGGCAGCTCAGACCCATGTAGGTGATCTAATTATCACGTTACCTTCATACTCTCCTTCCAAGGAATTCAGAAACCAGATGTAGAGGTTTGAGCGTTGGCTTAGGACTCAAGAACCAAGAGTTCAAATCCCCTCTTGGCCAAACATCTCACTAAGAGCTAATCATAGTACCTCAGCCAGACCTACCTCACAGGGTTGTTGCGAGCATACAATGAGGAAGAAGAGGGCTCTGTATAGTCCCTTGACCTTATGGAACATGGACATAAGCAATAAATATGTAGGAATAGTCGAATGTTATCTTTGTTATGATTCTGAAATGGAAAAGGATGGATGATAGCGACTGACAAGGTCAAATTTCACAGCTGAACCTGCATTTATTTCAAATGTTGCCTTCCTCTGTGCGACACTCACTGCAGGAACTATGACTCTGTGTGTACTTGACCCTCTTGTTTTCGTGGACTGAGAAATGGCAGCAGAATGTAGCTGTTCTTGGAGCCCTCTGGTGGACAGCCATAGACAGCTGCTGGCAGGTTGTGTTGCCTCGCTCTGGCTGGCCAGCTGTCAGGAAAAAAACTTCGCTGGCTGCATAATTTTTTTTCAAGGGTGGACTTTACCGGGAGACGGTTCAGACCTTAGCTTCACTGGCTAAAAGCACTTAGCAGCAGGTGATGGGGAAGATTTTCTACTTGAACCCTTGGAAAGCTGCTATCAGCCCACATAGATAATATTGGGCAAAATGAATGAACAACCTGATCCTAATCATGATCACATTTAGGCCATTGGTTGGTTGGTTCTGTGCCTATGTGCACATCATAAAAGCAATACTATTATGATGACACTTTTGCCACCTGTTGGTGGCATCCCATCATCCACTGCTTTTCTGTTCCTCTTCTCGCGGACCTTCCTTGTTAGCAGCACATCCTACTTCTCCTGTTCCAAGAATTTACTGGGAAGAAAGTCATTTGAGGGTGACCGCATACAAGAGTTGTAGAGAAAAGTGAATTCCAAAAAGTCTGCCTTGTCAAGCAGCCTAGTCTTCGAATAAATTACATGTCATCAAGTTATTCCAGCTTACAGTGCCCTTTTCCAGAGTTCTCTAGGTAGACAATACCTAGAAGTGGTTTACCCTTCCCTTCTTCTGAGGGTGTCCTGGGACTGTGCAGCTTGCCTAAGACTGGCTTTTCTCCCAGGAGGCCCTGTGGGAATCACATGGTGGACGAAGTCCTCTGAATTTCTGAGCTCTCCAACCACTTAGAAGATTTGTTTTTCCCTCCTTTCTTTTCTTTTTTCACTGACAAGACTTCAGCTAAGGCAGGGATGGGGATCATTTGTCCCTCCAGAAGTTTCAGATTGCAAATCCTGTCAGCCTCATCTTCCACATCCAGTGGTTAAGGATTATGGAGGCTATAGTTCAAAACATATGGAGGACTGAAAGTCATTCATCTCTGCCCTAGGGAAATCTTTCCCCTATGCTTTACTGAGAGCATCTGTGGGATGAGTTAGGGGAAATATCCTTTTTTTAAAAAAAGTCACTCTGTGTAGATGTGGTGCGGTGGGTGGTCTAGGAGACTGTCCATCATCCTAAAGTGCCCAAGGGTTTTGCTACAAACCCTTTCTTCTAAGAGCAGAGAGGTGACTGGATCTTTCAATGAGTGGGTCTGAATAGGAAGGGCTCGGCTGCACTGACAAACCTTGAGGGAAATCAATTTTTGGACCACAATTCCCAGCATCCTCATGCTGTTTAGGGGGATTCTGGGAGTTGCAGTGCAGAAGCATCTTTTCTGCGCTCCACTTTCTGAGTATATCAGACACTCGGGGCTTGACACTTTTAATTCTACCCAGGAGCCTAATTTACACACACAACAATTTGCAATCAGCTGCTTCTTGATGCATGAGTCTCCATCACTCTTTCTGCCTTCCCTTCCACTGAGAGACTGGTCTACAAAGCCTGTGGGATCAGATAGTTTAACGGCTATATAGAAGATTGTATTCATTTAGGGAAATAAACTCAATTACATAAAAGCATTTTCTGTGCTTACAGCCTAGAGACAACAACAGCTAACCAACAGCTTGGCTATATTTCATCAGCTCAAAGGGGAGGAGGGGAATGCCATATCTGTCTGCAAGGGGCTCAAGAAATCCAAACTCAGGGCTATATGGCACTTCATCTATAGATTTTGCCAAGGGAAACCAACGTCTGCACTGTCACCTCCCCTTCTTCCATATTGTGAACTCCACTGGGCAAATTTTAGGCCATGCATTTCCATTTCACATTTTAAATCTCAACCTTTATTCTAGGTGAGTGATGAGATTTCCTCCGAATAAGATGAAATTTCTGCTTCTCCTTTATTACCCTCAAAATCTTCCTCATCCTCATCGCCATCACAATAATGCTATTAATTGTCACCAGTTAACCATGTTGTATACTAGATTTAAAAGTACTATCTGGACTGAAGAATAAAATCTTATCTTGGTTCAAAAGGCAACACTTGTTTCTGTGCTGGGACAAGAGCCTCCAGAACTGTATTTTACTACTTTATTTGATCTTTGGAAGAAGCTTTCAGAGGAATACAATACCCTCCCCTCATTCCCTAACTCTCTTTCTCGGACACACACCACATGCAGGAGTGTGCTCGCCCTCTCTTTTTCTCTCTCTTTGCAACAGATATGGCTTCTCTCTTCTTCCTCATTTTATCCTTCCAGCAACCCTATGAATTAGGTCAGGCTGGGAAACAGACAGAAAGCGAGAATGAGGATACGGCTACACTAGCTATGATGAGTGAGCTAGTGAGGGCCACTCTGGAACAGTCGGGCTTGATTAAACTGATTTAATCAATCCGACCGTTCCAAAACCAATATTACGGAGATCAAAAGTGAGCCACTTCTGGATACTGGCAAATTGATCACTTCTCCTGCTCAGCAGACAGCAGAGGAAGTGAAAAAATATTTCTGTTTAAGACTATTGCTGATACACTATGTCAGATATAATATTTTTAAATAAAAACTTTTCTTTGCCTCGTCAGATTTCTCAATTTCTTTTTCATGTTTCATTTATATCTGACATAGCACATCAGCTATGTCTTAAACAGTAAAAAAAATCAATTATCCTGCCCTCTGCAGAGCAGGGGGAAGTGATTAATTTGCTAATATCCAGAAGTGCTTTCCTCATTAAGGCGTATTCTGGAACAGAGCCCCACAAACCTTTCCTCCTTTCAGAAGAAAATATGGCCAAATTAATGGATGCTTCTTGAAACATAAGCCTGATATCGTGTGTAGTTTTGCCCTTAGTTAATAAGAAGAGAAATGTAATATAAAGAAGAGACCTCACAGGAGTCTTCATTTCCAGGATGAGGCTGGCTTTGTAACTGAAGCAACAGTAGATGCGAATACTAGGAAACTGAGTGCAAACTCTGTTAATCTCCTGCCTTCAAGCTTTATTATTCAGGGCGTCTCTCTATTACCTTTCTTTTTTTTTTTTTAAAGCATTGCATGAGTCTTCATATGCTGGCCAGTTCTTACTTCCCTGTTGCGGTTTCAATGGCAACATGTAAAAGTATAAAATGGCCCTAGGGAGTGTGAAGAGTTTTACAGACGGACGTCACGGACAGGCATCCAATCCGAATTGTGCCCAGCTAATTCCTTCTTCAAAGATGCTGAACCAGGTTTCTTGAAATTAGAACCAGGAGAAGAAAGGTATCTTTGGACTGAGGACTCTTCCAGAATCATCTCATTGTTCTAAAAATCACACACATGTCTTCACACCTACGGTTCCAGGTAGAATTCAGAGCTACAGTCTTGTTTTAAAGCCAGGAGAAACTGGAAGAATATAGGCTACGAAGGAAGGAAAAACAAGGCTCAGTTGTCACAAGTATAGGATCTCCAGGGCAGAAGTTCCAGTGGAGAAATCCAGCTGTTACTGGATCACAGCAGGCCTTCCTCCTGTCAATGCCTAGTTTATTCATTGCTATCTTCAATTGTATTAATGTTGTTGTTTTATTTTATTATTAATTGGATTGTTGTTAGCCACCCAGAGTAGACTTCAGTCTAGATGGGCAGGGTATAAATTAATTAATTAAATAAATAAATCCTACATGCATCAAAAATCAATAGCCCCTGGCAAAAGGTGTAAGTAGGCATCAATCAGGGGCAGGCTCGTTTGCGATGACAAATATATTGTGCAGTCACCAGAAAAAAGAGAATACCAGTCCAACCCCAACCCAGACCAAACCGCAGGACAAATGCCCAACCTGTGATCCTCTGCCTCCAACCATGCTACTGAGTTCATAGGTAAGAAGACCAGGTATCAGAAGATTCTGTCAATTCCCCGGTTAGGGCATGGAGATCCAGGACTGGGGCATGGGAACAGGAAATCAGATAGTTTATTCTTTAAGTTATACTAGCTACACAGAATCTATTTTGATGGCTCTTGATCTCATTTAAACCATGACAAGAATCACAAGCAGTGTTCAGAAGATGGTAGCATTTTTCACAGAAAATAATTCCCTTTTTGAGGAATTGTGGAACATGGACAGCATGCTGACAGAGCATCATGATAGCAACCATTCCTGGTGTAATGTGCTCACCAACTTACACCAAAGTTCTAAGTTCAAACAAAGGCTATGTGTTATTGCAATAAATACTAAATTTAAAATTGCAGTAATACAAAGTAGTCCACAACCCTTTTAAACTAGTTTCTTCTTCATTTTCTTTGATGGCTTTAAAAGTAAAAATATCTCCAAAAGGTTAAGAAACATGGCTCTTCCCACCTCATGTGTTCACAACGGGGTAGAATTCCCCCCAGAACTGTCGGATATATATCACATAGCATCTTTTACATAGTCTAGCAATCTGACCCCATAGTAGTCAATCTGGCAGCATCGTCCTCCTCCTCATGCTCTCCAGCAACTGGTGTCAGAGCTACACTGCATCTGCTGGAGTAAACCTAACCAAGTTGTCTAGATGTGTGAGTTTTAAAATTCTGTAAGCGCAGAATTTTAAGGGCAGTAAAAATACAATAATAAGTGTATGTATGTGGAGGGGACGAATTAGCCATTTGCTGCTCTTTCATGACATTTCAAACCTGGCACCCAAGGTGGCCACCTCAGTCTGCCTAATGGTAGGGCTGGCTTTTTAGGAGGCTGAGCTAATCAGTGGCAAGCAATATGCTCACAAAATGACCGGCCAATGTGCGTGAGAGAGAGAGAGAGAGAAGGAGGGAGGGAGGGAGCAAGAACAGTATTTGACAAAAGTAATGAGGATGAAATTTTCACCACTTCATAAAAGCTTCACTGCTTTGAAAAGACAGCTGTGGTGGACTGACATGGACACCCCCATACATTCTCCCATGCGTACTCCCCACAAGAGTGGGGATGGGGGAAGGAAGGCATTCAGCCAAGCGCAAGAGATGGATGGTGAGAGTAGACTTTATCTCCGAAAAGGAGGGAGTGGGAGGATCACATGATTGAACGTTTGCCCAAGAAAATAATTCTCTGCACCTACAAAATTAGCATATTGGGCAGAAGGCCAGAATAGAAATCTTCTCTCTGACATTTCGCTTCCTATGTACGTGGCGGGGGTGTCTGTGGGTGGGTGTGTTTAAATATAAGGAGAAGAACTCAGTTATGTGGTTATTTCTTCCTACAGCCAAAAGTGGTACAATCCGGGAATAGTTTTACCACAGTATTAACCTAGTTTGGCTCTTTCTGTAAACCCAGCTCTAGTCTTAGAAAGAGGTGTGAGTTATCTCTAAGGTGTGGATGTCAATAAAGCCAGTGTGCTTCCAGGAAGCATTGGGATGGTATCAGCACAGACATAACGGGGGTGGGGACGGGGGGGGGGGAACAACAACCAGGGCTTTGACCCCAGGCGCTGAAATTTATAAGGTGAAAAAAAATGTGCCTTTGGAAAGGCATGAACCACCCATGGGGGCTGTGTTACTGGAAAGGCATAACTCCATCTTAAGCATGTACACCACCTCCAGACACTCCTCCTTAGGCAGAAGGAAACACAAAACAGATACAATCAGCACAAAATCAACACAGCTGTCGCCTGCTCAGCCCCAGGTGTTTCTCCCCATTTCTCTATCCTATCTGTGCTTATATCGAAAGCATGTGACCCAAGCTTAAGTAATAGGGCAGGGTGACTTGGTGCTAAGATTGCTAGATAGAGAGCTAGGTATCAGAGACCACCTAGTTGGGGGTGGGTACAGGTGGCACACGGTGCATCATTGTCATGTGGGAAATGTGGTGGCCCTTATTCATTATGCAAAAGCTGGTACGATGGAGGGAGAGATGGAGAAAGGCTAACCATGGAGAATTACTGAAGGGCCAAGTGCTTGGTCCTGGGATGGTCCATGACAACTTTCTCTTTGTTTTGAAGCCTTCAGCACCTGCTCACCTCATTTTCTCTTTTCCCTCGCTGTAGTGGGGATAGGGGGGAAGGAGATCCATGGTGCAACCTCCCTAGTAACATAGCAACAACACGCCATGTTCATTATCGATTGACACCACCAGCCCACTCCATCCAAAGACTCAGGGCAGGTAATAATAGTTCTCAGCAAGGACATGGAGCATCTCTTCTCTTGCACCTGCTTAAACCCAGCAGGGCATCATCTTGGTTTTAGGAGAGAGAGGCAGCAGAACTTTTCAATCTGCTTCTCACAACAACAACTATAACAACAACAACAACAACAACAACAGCTGTATCTTTATAGTAAATTTTACTATTGTGTTATATAGTAAATAAATATCCAGCAACAACAACACATGTACCTTATTAGTAATTTTTTGGGTATACTATATTGAGCCATTAAGTTCAGGAGCCTAAGAATTAAAGCTTAGTGGCTGAGGACGGGAGATGGTCCTGGAGTGATGCTAAATCTCACATTACACATCCAAGCAGTTTGTTCCAGTTCAATATGCATTTATTGTTCACACACAAATGTTTCTTTGTCCACACAGAAATGTTTCTACACATCACGATCAAATAAACCAATTTCTCCTCCACTTCACACAGACCCCTTCCATCTCATCCTCCTCTGAAACAGTCACAGTCTCTTTGCCTCCTCTTTCACTGGCCCGTCACAGATGTTATCACTGCCAATTCACCCAGAAACAGCTGATACGGACAGACAAATTGATCATTTCTTTCATAGCACATCTGCGAGGGTTCTATTCCTGGCTCCAAACTAGTCCCAAATAAATCACCAGACTTGCATGGATTTGAAATTGGAGTAACATTTATTGTGTTATTTAACAATAATCCCGTGTCAGCAAACGTGTTCCAACCTTTCTCCTTGTCAGACAATACATCTGACAAGGGTTTCCGCTCTTCAACTATAAAGGGATTTCCCTCCTGAACGTTCCAGGGTCCCAGCCATTCCAGAGATGTACCCGGGTTTAATAATGGTCTGTTTTCCCCCTCAAAAAAGGGGATTGTGTCTTCGTCTCTTTTGTCCACACAGGCAAGCTCTTGGGTGGGATCGATCGCCTGCCAGGGTCCTCCCATCGTCCCGTCAATTGCATCTCCCACATTCTCCATTCCAATCTCTCCCTTCGTTCTCTTTCAACTTTCTCTTTCTCCTCCCTCAGTTTCCTTCCCCACTCTTTAGTTTCTCTCACACCCCATTATGATGGTTTAGGGGTGCTTTCTCATCTTCTCCTGGCATCAGCCTCCTCTTTTGGGATTCTTAGCTTCTCCACCTTTCCAGTCCAGGGATCCTCTACCAGCATCCACTCCCAGCCTGGTGGTAGCCCTCCATCACCCCCTTTTATATCTGCTAGTCCCACATCCACTTCTACCTGCATTTTTCTTTCGATTCCCCCCAAAACAGTCCCGGTCTCTTTGAACATTAATTATTTCAAATCCTCCTCTATTCACCCTGGGTCTGGTCCAGGCGGTCTTGTCTTCCTGGGTGGGGGAATTGGCGGGGTCTGACTTTCTTTAGCGGCAGTAGGCAGGAGGGACGGCACTCCTGCGAGAGAACCTTGCTCTCACCTCCAGTCTTACAGCATCTGAAAGAGTTAAATGTACAAGCACATGCAACACATACAGAATTCTTGACCCTGTAACATATAACCAAGCATTCAAATTCCTTTGGTTTTTTCCCCCCAGTGTTTTACAAGTGATATAGCACTGAGTTAAAACAGCTCTGATCTAGGAAAGCGTATGACCAGTTCAGTGAGGATAAAGGCCCCCACCATAGCCCTCTTTCCCTCATCCTTCCCACTTCCTTCCCTTTTTGCCTCCTTCCTTCTCTCAGCATTGCCCAGGAACCATTTAGTGCTGCCAGGCAGAGAGACAAAACTGGTTGGGGTGGGTGGGGAATTCTTCCTTCCTCTTCCATAGATGAGTGGCTTCCTCTCAGTCTTCTCTTTTCCAACAAGCTGTTAGGCACAATTGGTATGTGTGAGCATACTCCAAGGGCTCTGATTCTGAATGTGCTTTAAGCAATCCCAGTCAGCCAATCATCCAACTTAATGCTGAAGGACGGAATCAACCTTCAAAGGAAAAGGTTTTAAGGAAATATAGGAAAGTGTCAACGCTATACCCTGGAGGAGGTAATGCTGAACCATCACACACTTCCCCACCAAAGAGGCCATCCTCAGTGTGGTCACGATGCACACACCAGAGCCTCAATGGACTCAGAGGTGATCACACAAGACAGGAAGCAAAAGGACCCAAGGTGAGTGGAGATACTCCCAGAAAAGACAGGAAGTGGCCAGGTAGGCATGTTCTGCTGGGAGCGCTCTTTTTCTCACTGTTCCTTTTGATGGTCATTCCATTGACTACACAACCTTGGTGCCTAATGGCAAGTAGATCCAATCTTCTGGGATGAGTATGCAGTATATTTTGTTTGGCTGACAGGACTTATGTGGTTTTGTTGTTGTTGTTGTTGTTGTTGTTGTTGTTGTTGTTGTTGTTGTTGTTGTTGTTGTTGTTGTTGTTGTTGTTGTTGTTTGTACATCGACATTAACCAGGAGAACTACAGTTCAAATGGAGGGACCGTTTCCAGTTTGCATCTGAACTGGGTCATAAAATCATTTGGTGACCCTCAGCAGCACTTCACTCCTTTTCATCTGTAGTTTAGGAATAATAACCCTGACACCCTGTAACTAGATCAGGGGAGGGCGACCTCTAGTCTGTGGACCTAATCTGCCCTACTGCCCCCCCCCCCGGGTCAGGCTCATGACGTTTCCCCACCTGGCCTGCTTTCTCAGAAGGGAAACCGGGTCACAGGGAGGCAGGAGGCTGCACCAAGAGGGCCACATCCAGGACAAAAATCAGCTTCTGAAATGCCAGCTTTGTGTGCCCTGCTTTGCACCCAGGCCTCCCTGCATGAAGAAGGCAAAGGTAAAGCAAAGCCATTTTGCCGGCTGGGAAGAATCCAGCTGACATTTCGGCCAGCGAGCCAGTGGTCTTAGGAGCCATGCCCCCCTGACATCCATGACACTGGGGACAGGATCTATGGATTTGGGCCCATCCTGTACCCACTACATAATGTGTATGAAATGTTTAGAAGACTTGAAAACATTATGCCAACAATGATGGAAGATGTTGAATTAAATTATGGGCAACCTTACACCCTCTCTTGGCTCCCAAAATCTTTTGGCTGAAGCAGAGCCAGTCTCTGTACGAAGGATGAGTGCCCCACTCGGTGCGTAGCTGCCCTCTCTGTGTGTTGCTTCTCCTCGCCTTGTGGCTCTCTCACTTGTCCTGCCGATTTCAACACATGCCTGCCAGTGGCTCATGAGCTGTCCTTGAACGGAGGCCTGGGGCTAGTTTAAGTCAGGGGTGGGCTATTTCAGTATGGGTCAGAGCCCATTTTGCTCTGCTCCCCCAAAGGCTTGTTGTGGGTCACACACCTCTCCCCCATACTTCAGGGACAACAAGGGCAATAAAACAATCCTTCTCCCTCCCTCCCTCCCTCCCTCTTTCCATCTCTCTTTTAAATGCTTTGCAGTGGTTGTTTCATGCCCACATTTGGAAACAAATCTGAAAGCATTTAAAGCAAGCGAAATGCCTGCTTTAAATCTCAGGTGGGGAACTCTGGGCCCCTTTTCTGCCACCAGGATCCTTTGAAGGCCGCACAGGCTGGCAATTTTTTAATTAATATATATTTTTTAATGAAAGCAGAAGTTTTCAGCCCTCTTCTAGTTTTAAAGCACTGCCATTTGGAAGGGTTCAGGTGTTCAGGCAGGCCTCTGACAACCTTTTTAAAAGTTAGATCATCAATCTTGGGAGATTAGGGGAGTGGCAATTCCTCCTCTCTCTCCCCCCCCCCAAAAAGAAAAAGGTTGCTGGGAGAGGGTAGTCGCTGCACAAACAGGGCAGTGGGAGATGCATGGAGCCCTACAGTCACACCCTTTCCTGCTTTAAAGGGTTTGTTTTGCTGGTTACTGTTGTGCAATTTGAGGGTGCAACTGTCCCTGAAATGTGGACTCTCAAGTGTGTGCCTTGTGGAAGCTTCATGATTCCTGATCCTGAACTACTGGGTGTTTTGTTGCTGTTTAGTCCTTACGTCGTGTCCGACTCTTCATGACCCCATGGACCAGAGCATGCCAGACCCTCCTGTCTTCCACAGCCTCCCGGAGTTGGGTCAAATTCATATTGGTCGCTTCGGTGACACTGTCTAGCCATCTCATCCTTTGTTATCCCCTTCTCCCCTTGCCTTCCCACTTTCCCAATATCAAGATCTTTTCCAAGGAGTCTCCTCTTCTCATGAGATAGCCAAAGTATTGGATCCTCAGCTTCAGAATCTGTCCTTCCAGTGAGCACTCAGGCTTGATTTCCTTCAGAATGAATAGGTTTGTTCTCCTTGCAGTCCAGGGGACTCTCAAGAGTCTCCTCCAGCACTACAATTCAAAAGCATCAATTCTTTGGCGGTCAGCCTTCTTTATGGTCCAGCTCTCATTCCCATACATCACTACTGGGAAAACCATAGCTTTGACTATGCAGACCTTTGTAGGCAAGGTGATGTCTCTGCTTTTTAAGATGCTGTCTAGGTTTCTCATCACTTTCCTCCCAAGAAGCAGGTGTCTTTTAATTTCGTGGCTGCTGCCACCATCTGCAGTGATTATGGAGCCCAAGAAGGTAAAATCTGTCACTGCCTCCATGTCTTCCCCTTCTATTTGCCAGGAGGTGATGATATTAGTTTTTTTTTTAATGTTGAGCTTCAGACCATTTTTGTGCTCTCTTCTTTCACCCTCATTAAGAGGTTCTTTAATTCCTCTTCACTTTCTGCCATCAGAGTGGTATCAACTGCATATCTGAGGTTGTTGATATTTGTTCCGACAATCTTAATTCCATTTTGGGATTCCTCCAGTCCAGCCTTTTGCATGAGGTATTCTGCATATAAGTTAAATAAGCAGGGGGACAATATACAGCCTTGTCATGCTCCTTTCCCAGTTTTGAACCAATTCGTTGTTCCATATCCACTGGGTCTTTTAACTCCCCCTAGCTCTGTGACATTAAAAAGATGGGTGTCTTGGGTTGCCACTTTCTCTATTGTTTTATTTTACTGCTCCTTTGCTTATATAAATAGCCTACACAATTGTTCCCAATAGGCAATCAAAATCCAATGTTTCATTTGTTTGAACCCCTCAACGAGGGATGATCACCCTATTCCTGCTTTACAGGAGGGAAAAGCTAGAATATATTCCTTGACTCCACTCAGACAGCGTGTATGCTTGGGGGAGGGTGGTCTCTTTGGAGTCTCAGCTGTGCATTTGATCTCATTTGCAGGATTTCAGCTGCCGCCACACAATCCCACAGTTGCACAAATCGCAGCTCTTGTTTACAGGCCGTGAAGCCGGGTGTTTAATATGCTAAAGACCCCAGCAGCAAGGCAGCCTATTCCGCTTTGCAAACATATGCATAATGGGGCCCTGGGGCTTCCTGCTTGCCTGCTTTCTTGTGAGGAGGTTCTCCCTCCAACTTCACAGCCCTGAGTTTCCATGCAGAAAAAGCTGCCATCCATTCACCTGCTGGTGGGTAATCATCTCAGGCAAGGAGAGGGGTGAAGTCAGATGTGAAACAGGCCATGGGATTTACAATTGGCACAATGTGGAAGGCGTTGGCGGAATCTCCTTCATGCTTCCTAATCAAGGCCAGGGAGAAAAACACAACAATTATCTTCACAGACTGTCAAATTGTTAATAAATTGATTGATTGAACTAAAGACAAAACAATTACACATGAAGCAGTCTCCTCCCTCCCGCATGCAATCTGGTGTCTGATATGCTATTTGAATGACTTTCGGATTTTTTCTCCCCCAAACCAGTTTCTACCCCTTACTTCCGTGTATTCTGTTAGCATTTTCAAAAGGGCTGTGTGAACCTCGTAGGAGCGAAAGTCCTGTAAGGCAGCTATGGCAGGTTACTTTGTCATTGTAGCATTAAGGACTGGATGCCAGCCTGTCTCTGGAAACAAAACTGCTCAAAAGGAATAGGAAAAGCCTTGTGGGCCTTGCTTGAATTACAACAACGGAGCTGGGTGATTCCTTTCCTACTCCCGTCTTAAAATCAGGCCAACCTTTGAGTCCTGCAAGACTCTTCATCAGGGCAGGCACCGGAGAGTTTGTTGGGTGGGAGTTGGGTGGTCAGGAAAGACCCAAAATCAAGGAGACCAAGGTTTCACTTTTCTCCTAGCTGCAAAAGTCCCTGAGTGACTTCAGTCCACTCACTAGCTTTGAACCTAATCTACTTTTTGGGGTCTGTCCTGAAGACTAAATGGGTGGCGGGGAAGAACTATGTATGCCAGCTTGGGCTACTTGGAGGGAAAGTGGATTGTAAGGATAATAAATAAATAAAATCAATTAACTGCTGGCTGGATAGAATAGCTCAGTGGTTTAGGTATCTGACCATGGAGCCAGAGATCAAGAGTTCAATTCCCGGCTGTGCCAAGTATGAGAAGTGCCAACCTGTGTAGTCTTGGGCAAACTGCACAGTCCCAGGGCTCCACCGGAAGAAGGGAATGGTAAACCACTTCTGAGTATTCTCTACCTGGAAGACCCTGAAAGGGGTCATAATTGACTTGAGAGCATGCAATTTTTATTAATAATAAATTCTACCCTTAACCAGCGACAAGGCTATACAAGTTTCTGCATTCCTCTAGGCCAGCTCATATCTGAAGAAGGGGGAAAGTTAGAAGTTGTCATAGTGGTGTGCCTGCTTAAGCAAGCTTCCAAAGGTGTTGGTCTACAACTCCCATCATCCCCAACCAGTAATCGTGTTAGCTGGCAGATGATGGGATGCATGCTAACACTGAGCTTTCAGGGACAGAGGTCAGGATTAAAAATCTCCTCTCAGTAGTGAGGCTCGGTTGTGACGTTCAGCAAGATGGTGTTGCTCAACCCAGCCTGGCTGGCAAAGTGGCTCTGAGGGTATCAAAGGAAACGTCTGCTCTTCCAACTTCCTTCGCTGGAAGTCTGAATAAAAACTGAATAAAAGGAAGCCTACAGCAGATGATACCTCTCATCTTCAGCAAATGTAAAGATTTTCCCACTTCCTCCCCTCTCATCTCAGCACCTGCCAGGAAGAATCTGCCAGCAGCACCTCTTTCCTCTCCTGCAGTGGGGAGCAATAATCAGCTGAAGCAAGTGGAGAGAATTATCGGCATCCACTCCATGTGCTCTTCGTGCTGAAATCCGGGAGCCCAGCTCCCCATCCCCTCCTCTGTGCCACTTCTTAAGCCTCTTCTATTTACAGTAACAAGTATAAAATATTTACACAAGCTATAAAGGGATTTCAAGCCCCTGTTGGAGCACTGATATTAAATAATAGTGCATAATAAAGCAACAGCAGATGCATTAACCGTATGGATGGGGAGCCCACTGGTTAACCCACTTCTCCTCTTTTGGCATTCACAGAGAAATCGGTACCGGACTCTTAAGCCTGCAAAAAGAAAAACCAAATTGTGGGCTATTTCAAACCTCAGTCCTAGCTCAGATATGATGGATCCATCTCTGGAACTTTGGGATCCTCTGGATTGAGGGGCAATCGTTGGCTCGCAGGCGTCCCACGTGTCCCTCGGCTGAAGTCACATGGTACACGTTACCCTGGTGTTCACAGCCTGAATATATTCCCAGTATTGCTTCTGTACTTTTGGAGCTGACTTTGTTTGTTTGTGACAGAAGTATGGGAAAAGGGGAAGAAGACACCTGAACAACCTAGTTGCATCTGAACTCTGGATTCCTCAAAAAGCTGAGCAACAGACATCTGCTTGCATCCTTCAAGGCTGAAGTCTGGGGAGGGCCTCCATTTGGTCTGTTATAATGGGAGGAAGACCCTTGGCTCTTCTGAGGGGAAATCTGATGCCAGCCCACCACCGCCAGCTGGTTTAACAAGTTTGTATCTTTCTTGGATGCAAACTGAAGTCCCAACATATGGGCAGGAGGACTTTTGTGCTTTGCTGCTTCTTACCCTCACCACCAAGTTCTGGAGGGCTCAGCCTGAACCCTGAAAGATTCCAAAACTTGCTCTCTTTTTTTGATATTCCAGTGGTCTAATAAAAGTATAATAATAATAATAATAATAATAATAATAATAATAATAATAATAATAATAATAATAATAATAATAATAATAATAATAATAATAATAATAATAATAATAATAATAATAATAATAATAATAATAATAATAATCGTGTCATCAAGTGAAATCTGGTGACCCTTTTCAGGGTTTTCTAGGCATAGAGTACTCAGAAGTGGCTCCCCATTCCCTTCTTGTGGGGCCATTTTCTGGAACTGTGTAACTTGCCCAAAGCTACAGGCTGGCTCTATTTGCTGGAGGCACAGTGAGGGAATCAAACTCCCCACCTCTGGCTCCACAGCCAGATACCTAAACCAATGAGCTATCCAACCAACTAATACATTTATTTCCCACCTTTATTTTTGGATTTTTGTACAAGGACCCCATGCATTTTTTTTCTCACATGGTTTGTACAAAGTGACACATACTTTACAACACATTCTACCGTTGAAAACTGAAAACCACATCTAATATTCCTGTTCTGTCCAAAGGATCATAGCCTAAAGTGCCAAGCCTATACCATCCAAATGCTGTAATCCCCAACCACGAGACTGGCTGGAAATAATAGGATAGTGGACGTATAGCACAAAATATGGGGAGGGCTTATGGAAGGCTGGCCAAAGGCATGCCCTTCCATGTTGTGCTGCACTACCACTTCCATTATCCCCAGCCAGCCTCATTGGTCCGGAAGACAGTTATTGCTGAACACAATTGTTCCTGTTGTTTCTTAAATTCTAGATTCAGTACATTTGTTTTTTGTGTTAGGCTTCCATCTGTTTTATTTTTAATCTATATTTTATTATTATTAGTTGGCCTATATGCCTTTTTTGGCAGAAAGGTGGGAATATAAATTAAAAATATAAAAATTAAATAAACTCCCTATGTTATTTGCTTTATTCATTTGCTCTGCAAGAAGTAACTGTCCAAGGATTCTGCTCTTTGGGGGAAAGAGGCACTACAAAAGCCTAAATTATCCTACAACACGACATTAAAAACTTCAAAATATACCTCAGCACATGCTGTGCACAAAATGTCAGGCTGCTTACTGCATGGTGCCTTCGGGTCAACCTACTTCTTAACCCCTGCTAAATAAACTCATTCCTAATGAAACTTATTAATCAACGGGATATATATAAAAGTGGTGACATAAAAAGTCAAATTCATTCACTCAGTCTACTCCAGTTTGGAGGTAATTATCCTACAGTGTTTATATGTATGCACTCACATACGTGCATTCTGCAGTAGGATTTATTATGCCAACCCCCATGGAAAGGATAAATTTATTTAATTTAATCCCAGCCTGTGATACATTTTAATTCTACTGTATAAAATGTCTTGGAGGTGATATTAGACCAAGGCTGAGGTAACAACCATGTTTTTTCCTCCTGCATTTTTCCCGCTTGCATTTTTGTTAAAAGAAAATCAAAGAGAACACTTTGGAGATATTTCCAACATCTGCTTGGACACCCAAAGGCAAACAGGATGCAAAAAGCCTAGAAAGTTATGTCCAAGGGTGATGCTTCTCACTGCTGCATTTGTTTATTTGTTCATTTATTTATTTTAACCCACCTTCCTCCCTAAAAAGGACCCAAGGTGGCTTACAACAATCAAAACACAGTATTTAAATTATTGACAATTAATACAGAATATTAAAAATCATGGTCAGATACCTAAACCACTGAATTAAAAAAAAAACCATAAGCAACACCAAAATACATTCAATGCAGTAAGGGACAACAATCCATTTTAAAAACATGACTTGGCAACTATTCACTCAACTTGCCTGAAGAGAAAGGTCTTTGCCTGCTTGCAGAAGAACAGCAAAGAGGGGGCCAGCCTGGCCTCCTGTGGGAGAGAGTTCCAGAGTCTGGGAGCATCAAGAGAGAAGGCCCTCTTCTGTGCCCCCATCAAACTGACCTGTGAAGCTGGTGGAAGTACTCTCCTGATGTTCTTAACACTTGAGCAGGCTCATAAAGGGAGAATGCGGTCCTTGAGATAGTGTCACGTTCCCAGGGGTTACAACAGCCAAAGTCCGATAAACCAGTCCAAGGTCAGGAATACCAAGAATGCAAAGCCGATATCCAATTACCAAACCAACTTACAGAACATAGTCCAAGGTCAGAGTCCAGAGTCAGGAACACAGTTCAAGGTTGTAGGAGCATGGGTGCAAGCTAGGGATTTTGACTTGTTGCTTCCACAGAATTCTTAACTGACTAGGAGCTGTTTTTATAGCCAAACAGCCCCTTGAGCTGCTGGAAACCTTTTCATCTTGTCAATACTCAGGGCTATTTGAACGGATGTTTCTGTGGACAGCCTTCGAGCGTTCCTCTGACCTTTTTGCCATAGGTCTTCCCGAAGCCGGGCCGAAGCTTGTCTGCTGGGGAAGGAGAATCTGGAGACAATTCAGGTGTTTCTGATTGCTCAGCACTCTCCTCAGCCTCAGTTAACCCTTCTGGTTCCAGGTCTTCAGCTGCACTCATGACAGATAGCTTGGCCCCAAGCTGTTCTATAGCCTTCTCTCCAGGACTTTTGTGCTTTATGGTGTTCTGGCTGGGGAAGTGCCAAAGCAAAACTCCAAACATCCCCATGCCCTGTGCCAGCTCAACAAATTGGAAGATCGGGTTTATTTGTAGGCCTATCATTCATTCTGCCCCCTGAAGACAATAGCCAATAATACTGATGCCAGTGAATGTTGCAGAACATTCTCCTGTATCATTTTCCTATCAGTATTAGGTCCTTTTCTAGCTATTTGACTAAATAATGCTTAGCATTTATCTAAATTTCCATTAAACTATTTCAGTACTAAAAGCATAAGGATAAAAAAACTCATTTTGACCAGCATTAGAGATGAAAAAGGTATACATTGTAAACTAAGAGCGCAGTCCTTTGTCTGTGATTTGGATTTACTAGTGTCACAGAGTCAATGATGCTATTTTTAAAAAAGACATCAGAAATATTACTTTTCTGAACTATAGTTCTTAGAGTTTCCCAGCCAACATGGCAAAAGTAACTGTTCCAAGCGCCACTCTGCACACAACTGTGCTGCTGGAAATGGAGACCATGCCTCCTGACTATTTTTGTTATTGAATTATAATAGCATTTACAACCTACTTTCCCCTCCAAATGACAATGCTCAAAGCAGCTACCCAAAAATAAGGTAAATGACCGAAAACAAGCAACAATAACAACAAAAAAGCAGTTGATATATGAATGATACTCTAAAACAAATACAGTAAAGGGGGGGGGGAAGCATCAATAAAACTTCACAGAAGGGTGAGAGAGGAAGAGAAAGACTGGAAGGGGTGGTGGTGGGGAAGGTAATCAGCAGAAACACTCAAAGCTTGCCAGGCTGGAATTGACTTCAGTTGACCGCAGATGATCACCAAAAACAACAGGCGGACAGCCGAAGCTCTCATAAACAGGAAAGTTTGATGTGCTGGTAAAGCTTTTCCCCCTGATTTAAAAGCAGAGTTCTGCCCTTTTATTTATGGATATACATAGGCAAATGTGCTGGTTTCCAAATGACCTGTAGGTATTAAATCTGTTCCACTTCTTAGTGTTCTGTGCTAAAAGTTCCAACTGCTGAGAGAGAGATACATGATTTGCCAGCTAAACCAGGGAGGGGTAATAATTAAAAAATAAAACCTGACCATGCTTGGGTGTTTTTTTAGCAGCTTCTCAAAAAAGATAGCAAACCATTATCTATCACACTCATTTGTATTAATTAAGTGCATTGCGCGAATGGATGGTTTTTGCGCCGGGTGTCATTGCAGGACTTCCAGAAACTACATCTTTCAGACAAGTTCGAACTTCCCTGTGTTCTGTGCAGGGGACAGATTTCATTTTCATTCTATTTTATCTTTATTTCTAGTTCTAGGCGCTACAATTCGTAAAGGATATTGACAAAACTGAGTGTGCAAATGAGAGTGACAAAGAGATGGGATCCTGGAGAAGAGTTGCCTCGAAGAAGAGATGTTCAGCAGGTAGCACGGCAGTAGGCTTCTGTGTGTTGTAAGTTGGCTCGCTTTTTGTTTTGTGATTGGTCATTGTGAGGTTAGTACAGGCTTCATTTGCAAGCCTGGTTGCTCAAGTGTGCAGTTCGGAAGGCGCAGTATCACTGCCAGGAAAATGTTTTATCCGTCTCTAGTTGCCTGATGTTCGAGCTGGATTTCGAAAAAAAAGAGGCACTCAAGATCACATTGCAAATATCTACTGTTTACCAGAGTGTACCAAAGAGTTTCAGAAGAAGATCAGTCTATGCTTTGTAGACTACAACAAAGGCTTTGATTGTGTGGATCATGAAAAACTATGGGTGGTTCAGAAAGAAATGGGTGTGGCTCAGCACTTGATTGTCCTGATGCGTAAATTGGAATTGTGCGTAATAAGCTACTGTAAGGACAGAATATGAAAAGACAAAATGGTTTCCTATAGGCCATGGTTTCCCAACCCCGGTGTTGTGACCCCCAGGGGGTTGCAAAGTGTTTTATTGGGGGGGGGGTCACTTCAGTTATTTTTAGTGCCAATTGTTTTTATATTATATTAAACACGGTATACACAATGCTGTTTTATTTTAATCCTCTTGGTCCACAGATAGAAAATTTTATTCTGAACTGGAATTGCAGGCAACCAAGAGTACCTAGTGATTTCTGTACCCCTTTGGGTGAATTTGCCTCTTATGTGTGCACATTGCTCCTGCCTCCTCCAAAAGAGCCACTCTTGCTTGTTTCTCTCTGCTCCTCCCCGTCCACCTTTAGAGGACTGATGTCAGCCCATTGGACCCAACCGTTAGTCTGGTTCAAAGAGAACTGAATGAGGCAAGCTTGCAGTATATGCTGGGAATACTTGATGCCCAAGATGGCGGCAGGATTGAAAAGCTGATGTTGTAGCAACAATGGCAGCAGCAGCGGTGGTGTTTTTCATTCTGCCTGACTCTCCCGCTCTTCTGGGTGTGGTGATGATAACATGATGCAGAGGGGACGTGGGCAGGGAGATGCCTCCAGGCCCAACCTGAATCATGGACGAGGAAGGCAAGAGGGGCAAAAAAGTGAGGGAGGAAAACCAAGGAGGTAGTGTGGCTCTTGGGGGAGGTATTTATTTGGGCTTGAGGAGAAGGGGCTCGTCACTGAGGGGCCATTTTTTTGGGTGGCGGAGTAATGGAGGTCATTTCTACACCCCAAAAAGTAAATTAAACAGAAAGTGTATTGACTTGTTTTTCCTTCTCAAATTTTATCTGGTAGAAGAAGATTTACAGCTCCCCCCATAATAATTATGTATAATTACTTTAACATTAATATTCTAGGTTAGAATTATATTCTGAAAAATCTATTTTAATGTGTTTGCTTTACCCTATTAAATATGCCTTTTGATGCAAATGGGGCTGGGAGGGGAGGTCATGGGTTACCTTGCTATAGTGAAAAAAGGAAAGCAACTTGGAAGAGGTTTGAAAACAGTGCTATAGGTAAAGGTGTTAGACAAGGGTGCCTTTTATCCCCTTATCTGTTCAATATGTATGCAGAACATATCATATGGAAAAGTCAGATTAGACTGAGATGAAGTAGTGAAAATGAGTAGAAGAAACATCAATTTAAGATATGCAGGCGACACTCTCTGACTGACAGAAAGCAGCAGTGACTTGAAACAACTTTTAGTGAAAGTGAACAAAAGAAAGTACCAAAGCAGGCCTGCAGTTGAACACAAAGAAGACAAAAATCCTAACTACACAAAAACTACACAACTTTAACATTGACAATGAAGAAATTGAAATAACTAGAAACTTTGTCTTTCTTGGTTCGGTCATCAATCCTAATGGAGAATGCAGCCAAGAAATCAAAAGAAGACTAAAACTCAGAAGGACAGTAATGAAGGAATTAGGAAAGATGATCAAGTGTAGGGATATGCCATTGGAGACCAAGATCATCCACATTCTTGTATTTCCAAACACCATGTACAAGTGTGAAAGCTGGACGGTAAAGAAAGCTGAGAGGGGGGAAATGATTCATTTGAAATGTGGTGGTGGAGGATACCTTTGTGGATACCCTGGCCTGCCAGAAAGACAATCAAGTGGGTTCTAGATCAAATCAAGCCTGAACTATCTCTGGAGGCAAAAACAATGAAACTGAGGCTGTCCTACTTTGGTCATATCATTCTCTGGAAATATAACAATGGTGGGGAAGGCAGCATGAAAAGAGGAAGACTAAATGTGAGATGAACTGACTCTCTAAAGGTGACCACAGGCTATACTTTACAAGAGCTCAGCAGGGCTGTTGAGCACATGACATTTTGGGGGTCACTTATTCATAGGGTCACCATAAGCCAAAGGTGACTTGATGGCACTTAATAACAAATGATTGCAAAGGTGGGATTTTGTTCAGTTTGACCGTGATATGCTCTGGGCACATATGTCCTGTATTGATGGGCTAGATAACACTTTCAACTCTGCGCTTCCCCTATAGCCATACTGTGCTACTGGGGAAAGAAACGGTACCAAGGTAGTAGCAGACTATAGACTTCTATAAATAGGGAGTCGCAGGCACTCACTTAAAGACTCAGTGTGATGAGTTAGTTATAGTATTAAACCAGCTCTAATCTGGCAAGCGTTTAAGTCCCAACCACCCAACCAACCCAATTCGCACAGTTTATTTCGTGGCCTTGGCCCAGCCATTGCATTTATGAAAGATTGGCATAGTTTGCTGCAGCTAATTGACAAGGTGCTGGAGCACATCTCAGTTGCATCCTTGCTCATCCATTCAGTTATGTGACCAACACATGCTCCAGCATCTTGTCAATTAGTTGCAATTAGCTGTGGCAAGTTATCTGAACTTTTAGACAAATACAAAAGGATTCTGGCCAACATCAGTTAACTTATCCTACTTCACAGGGCTGTTCTGAGGACAGACTAGGTAGGAAGAGACACATGTGCCACCTTGAGCTTGTTAGATGAGAGGTAGGATGATCCAAATGTAATAACAAAAAAATATAATCCTGGCTGAGTTTAATATGTGCTACCAGTGGGAAGCATCAAGATTCAGGCAGGCCAGGGCATCAGTGTGTGAGTGGGGGACCCTGCTTTCAAACACTCTGTGTCTGGAAATGGTAAAAGGGGAGGGCAGGGGTGGGGGACGACTTTCTGCATGCTCAGAGGTACTCTCCCCCTCCATGATTACTGCATGTGATTCAAGGATGAATGCCTCCTTTTAAGAATTCATCCCTTAATCCCTGTTGATCTCACATCAAATTAACTTCTATCTATAATGAATATTCTTATCAAAAGCTTCCCTGGCAAGAAGCAGATTTAGATGCTGGAGCTTGCTAACCAGGGATACCATTTCTCTAATAGCAGCTATTTGTGATGTTGTTTAATTAAATATACAGCCACTTACATAGGGCAGCATCTAAATATTTTGGAGAGTGGGAGGAGGTGACTGTTTTCCTTTATCACCTAACTTAAATACTTAAGGCTAATGCAAAACAAAATCCCACCACAGAGCAAGATGGTGAGAAGGTAACTCTATTTATTCTCATCCATTTTGTGATGCGGGTGCCCTAAATCTTTGTAGGCAGAGGCATTTTTAGCCAGAGATTTCTGAGAAGACTGAAGTTGACGAGGCAGCGGTTTCAGTTTGCCAACAAGCCAGTGTGTTCTTTTAGTCATGATTTAAAACGCTATAACTCTTCAGCACTGGCAGCATCAAGAGATACGTGTGTAGCTCATGCACAACACCAGCTAGGAGGATAAGCTTGAAATTGTGTGGGCAGTGCCAATGGCTAGAGGGTTCTGTACGATTTCTTTGGCATGTGTGTGTGTGAGAGAGAGAGAGAGAGAGAGAATGTGTGTGCTTTCAGTCCTGCTCAGCTTCTTGCTACTCCCCAGAATAATTGATTAGCATAATCAATTAGATGCAAAATAAGGAAATATATGCAAACATGCATGACTTGGGTTTCTCAACACATAATCTGGGTTGTTTTAAGACTCTAATTGTGTGGGTGGGTGTTTCTGAGATACAGGTGGTTACTCTGCTCAGATATTTTACATATCCAAAGCATGTTTTGTGGCAGAGTGTAGTGAGGTTACAATTTGGACTATAATTCCCAGAATACCTTCAATCAGTGCAGCCAGTGGCCGTGCTCGTTGAGGAATTCTAGGAGTTGTAGTCCAAAAATGTAACTTTACCAAACTGTTTTGCGATATCAATTTTAAGGGCTTGACGGGGAAAGGACCAGGCAGAGTATGTGTTGACGTAAAGTCGGGGGGGGGGGGAGTTCAAGTATGGAGCAGAAATGTAGGAATAAAAGAGAATCCAAGCAGAGTTATAGCACCTTGCAAAGAATACATCAAACTCAATTCTTCACTTGATGGAATCAGTGCTGTTTGTGTGTATGGAGGCCACAATGGACTGCAAACAGCCTGCAGAAATAGCAGTCTCGGAGCCGTGTTTACCGTAGAGTAGGCCCAGCGGCCGCCATCCTAAAATGACTGCTGCAAAGGAAGGATCAGGGTTGCAGCCATAAAAATTATGGCAGCATTGTAGAAAGAGGGGCATGGGTCTCTTATGCCTCCTCCTGTGTGGCCCCAGAGGCTATTTTAATGTACATGTGTTTTCATAATAAATTCCACTCTCGGGCACCACTGACCTGAGTGATTCTCACCCATCATGTCTTCAGCCTGTGGAGTTGCTTGGCTCACTCTCACTTAAATGTTAAATAAATAACTAGCCTTAAGCTCTAATCACAGGGACTGCTTAGCATTTAGATGGCACAGAAGTGCTTGAATGCTCAGGGCACCAACCAGACAGAGGAGAGAGAGAGAGGGAGAGAGAGGGAGAATCCAAGGGTAGTAGCCTTGCTTATTTGGGATGACATCCACTTTAATCCACCTAGGAAAAGGTAAAGTTTCCCCTTTACCAGTTGTGTCTGACTCTAAGGGGCGGTGCTCATCCCCGTTTCCAAGCCATAGAGCCAGTGTTTTGTCCAAAGACAGTTTCCGTGGTCACGTGGCCAGCAAGACCAGACACGGAACGCCGTTACCTTCCCATCGAGATGGTACCAATTTATCTATTCGCATTTGTATGCTTTCAAACTGATAGGTTGGCAGGAGCTGGGACAAGTGACAGGAGCTCACTCCGTTGCATGGATTCGATCTTACGACTGCTGGTCTTTGGACCTTGCAGCACAGAGGCTTCTGCGGTTTAACCCACACCACCACCATGTCCCTTGGTTCCATCCCTTAATCTGCCTACTTCTCTTAAAATCAGCTGTTTGTGAACATTTTACAGTACATTACTGGCTTTCTCACTATTTATTTTCTTAAACTGAGTTTAAATTGTTTAGGAAACACTTATAGGTACCTTTTTTCCCATAATACCCAGGCTCTCCTAGATATGTCACCATCACAGCTTAAAAAAAAATGTCACCCCAATAAGCTCATTCACTTACTATAATGTGGAGACCTGAAATCCATACAGCAACAAAGTTTGGGTTGGGGGAGTTGAAACAAGCTAAAAGCTTAGTAAAATTAAAATGTCTTCACGAGTCACCTAAACAGACTCAGGAAGGGATCTTATGTCAAGGAACAGGCTGCCCACAATGCTTGGTTGCTACAACTGTCGAAGCCAGATGGCAAGGCAACATGGAGCAAGTTCTGAGATGAAGGCTACAGTGCCTGGCCAGGTTCAGATGGAAGAAGGTGGCTCTTTAAATATCTAGATTCAGAACCATTTCGGGCTTTATAATAGTTACCAGCATGTTAAACATGCAGTCCGTACATAGCAGACACCAGCGGCCCTGTGAGTTGAAAAGAGACCAACATGTACATAGATACAAGGCCTTGGGAAATCTGAGAAGCCCATTAAAAATTTGTTTGCTTCCCATTTTCTTGTCTTGTAGTGAATGTCTTTGAAGGAAATTAAGTGCATAAATAGCTTGTGACCAGGGCAAGAATTGCAGCTTCCAAATCTAAGGGTGAGCCCACCCTTGCTCAGTCTATAAGCAGCCCCCTGATCTAATGGAATGCTCCGAGATTCAGAAATAAATAAATGCAGGTCTGTGGTATACCTCAGCAGGCAGCTATCTACTACGCGATCTTTCTTTTAAGTTGCTATCACCTTCCTTCCTTTTTTAATCCCCCACCTCCTTGCTGTTGGAAGGCAGAGTGCCCATATCCAGTATTTAATTTGGGAGTGGACATCGGCTGACAGCCGATACTTCCCAGGTTGCTGAGACCATTTCCTTTGATCTCCCCCTTTAGCTTAAAGCCAGTAACTGGATCCAAGCAGTTAAACAAGCGGAGGGTTGTTGGAGCCATCCCCCAAGGAAACTGTCCTGCTGGGGAGAGTGTGAGAGAAGAGCATGGGACAGGAGGCTATGGGAGGAAAGGCTGAGAGTGGGAAACCTCGGTGCCAGAGAGAAAAACCAAGTTCGAAGAGCGGTGAGAGAATGACCCACTGCCCGTGTTGCAGTTGTCACTGCCAGGTAAATCAGTAGACGTGTTGAACCCAGACTGGGGGGAAATACAGGACTTGGAAGGTGACAGGGAGTTGAATGTTTCAGGAACCAAGTCTCTAAACCCTTCCTCTCCCTCTCAGGTGAAGTTGGAGTTGACCAAAGATATTGGTATTGTGTTTGTGGAGCCTTTAATAAACGTTGATCAGTTAAGGCAAGAAGCACAGTCAAGTGTGTTTGTTGAAGGGGTCCCAACAGAACCCCCACGTCTGAATTAGGAAGATTTTTCTTTTTATTAAACTGCAAAAGGGAATATCAGAGAGGGACATGGAAAGAGAGAGAACAATAGAATGCATAATTGTATGAGAAATCAAAGTACAGTAACTTCTACATAGCCCACACTGAATGAAGCTTGGTTCTAATACGCATGCTAATCAATGTGGGCTTCTTGTGGTGTCAAGTTGACACTACACTTCCCATTAGCCTGCAGTCAAGGTCAGGGATCATGAGAGGCATTGCGCAACTATGCTCAGAAGGCCACATATTAACAGTCCCTGCTATAGATGAGATTGTAGAGGAAAGGCTGGTGTATGTGGCTGGACTGGCTTAGGTCAGTCCTTGGGGCCGGCCCTACCGTTAGGTATAGTGAGGTACATAACTGCCACATTTGGCAAATGCAGTGGAACAACAGCAACATATTGTAAGCAGAGCTGGATGTGAACTGTGAGATGCCATGTGCCCTGTATGTTAGGCTGGATGTGGCAACAGATGCTGTCCTGTCAGCACTGTTAAAATAAGGCTCAACTTGCAGTCCAGTTGGCTTTTGTAGGTGGAATTGTGGAGGGTCCTTTCCCTTAGGCAGCAGAGTGTTTGGCCTGGCCATGAAGGTCATGGAAGATCCTTAAAGAAGGTAAGAACTGGTTCTCCTAGGCCAGAGATGGCGAACCTATGGCACGTGTGCCACAGCTAGCACACAGAGCCCTCTCTGTGGACCCACGAGCCATAAGTCACCATAGAGAAATACTTACCCATCCTCTGATCCCGGATTTCGCCACTCTACTCTGCTGGTGCAGTGGTCCAGCGGAGGGGTGCAATGGCGACCATTGCTGGTCTAGCTCAATGGGGGATTGGAGGACCAGTAAGTATTTCTTTGTTAATACTGCCCCCCGGGGGGGGGGGAGAGAGAGAGAGAGAGAGAGAGAGAGAGAGAGAGAGAGAGAGAGAGAAGCATTTAACCCTTGCAGTGCAGGAGCAGTTGTTTTTTCTAAACTAAAACCTCAGCATTTGGGTTTTAATTGCAGTATTGGCACTTTGAAATAATTGATTTTGTGGTGCAGTTTGGGCACTCGGGCTCAAAAAGGTTCATCATTGCTGTCCTAGGCTTTTCTTCATTTCTAGTTTAAAAAATGCACCAATGATGTCAAAGCAAATCCCGCCCCGCCCCGCCCCCCATTTCAGGCAGGCTTTTCTTTAATGACTGCTTGGCAAAAGGGGATTTTTTTAAAAGTGATCCTTATATTCTGTTGTTTTACTTGAGCTTTTAATATTGCTATTATGTATGAGTTTTAATATTATATCTGTTTAATGCTTTTAAAAAATTGTAATAATTTATTATTTAGCTTTTAACTTTGTTTCCTTTAATATTGTAAGCCACCTTGGATACTTTAGGAGAAAAGTGGCATATGAATATTTTAAACAAACAAACAAATTGTTCCTGGAATTTCTCAGCCTGACATGGAAAGTATCTGAACCCCTCTCTCTCCCTCCCTCCCCCCCCTCTCTCCCCCCCTCTCTCCCCCCCCCCCCAGGCCACACAGAAAGAGTATGCCTGCATGTGTGTCTGTGTCTTTCTCCTAGGATACTTTTTAAGTGGGCAGAGCTCCTGTTTGTTTTGTTTGTTTGTTGCAGTTCAGCGACCTGTGCCTGTGTGGCCACTTAAACTGAAGAAAAACGAATCTGCTCAGGTTTGACTTCACAGTGAGAGAATGGGAGTGTATTCACATTTCCCTCTCTGTGTAGTCGCACTCTCAGTAAAGGTGATCGCTGTTGTTTTAGATGGACACAGATAGCGAGTGGCAAAGGGCTACTTCTTGAGGGGTGGATGTATTCTGGAGTAGGGACCTCTCATATGAGAACAAGTGAGATTCAAATACTGTAGTAAGACCCACTAACAGCAGCCAATTATGATTTTAAAAAAGCAGGGCTCCTCATATGCTCTCTCCTTCCTCACTCCCCAGAAAATCTTGCATACCTTCAGTTCTGCCCACTGATTGTCAGAACTCCCTGGAGCCACAATCAATAGTATTGTAACTTCCAATTCTACCTATTTAATAAACACAATTCCTATTTTCTTTTTCTAATTTCTTCTATTATGTGCTGTATATCGATTCCCCCCCCCCCATTTTGTTCTGGAGAAAATAAATAATATTGCCTGCCTGCCTGCCACTTGTACCTATATTTTTATTTATTTATTTATTTTATTAGATTTATACCCCACCCATCTAGACTGGGTCTACTAAACTGTGGCCCCCCATGTGTTGTTGAATTACACCTCCCATCATTCCTAACCATTGCTCATACTGGTTGGGGCTGACTGGAATTAAGAGCTCAAGATCACAGCTTTCCTATCTTCATTGTATGGGGCAATCCAGAGATGGATTGACGCAAGCTTTGCTAATATTGCTGACTTTTGCAAACATGTTTTGTTGAGGAGATCTTGCTGCCTTGGGTCCTTTCTAAGGAGAAAGGTGGAATAGAAATAAATAAACAATAAATCTTGTCTGCCAATAAAAGTGTACTGCCAAATGTCCTATCATTATGCATATGTGCTTATAGAAGTATAGGGAAAATATGTGACTTGAATATGATGATGATGATGATGATGATGATAATAATGATAATAATGATGATAATAATGATGATGATGATAATGATGATGATGATGATCATCATCATCATCATCATCATCATCATCATCATCGTGTCATCAAGTGAAATCTGGTGACCCTTTTCAGGGTTTTTTAGGCATAGAGTACTCAGAAGTGGCTTCCCATTCCCTTCTTGTGGGGGAATTTCTGGAACTGTGTAACTTGCCCAAAGCTACAGGCTGGCTCTATTTGCTGGAGGCACAGTGAGGGAATCAAACTCCCCACCTCTGGCTCCACAGCCAGATACCTAAACCAATGAGCTATCCAACCAACTAATACATTTATTTCCCACCTTTATTTTTGGATTTTTGTACAAGGACCCCATGCATTTTTTTTCTCACATGGTTTGTACAAAGTGACACATACTTTACAACACATTCTACCGTTGAAAACTGAAAACCACATCTAATATTCCTGTTCTGTCCAAAGGATCATAGCCTAAAGTGCCAAGCCTATACCATCCAAATGCTGTAATAATAATTTGCTATCAAGTCAATTCTGGCTTATAGTGACACTTCTCTAAGTAGCGAGTACTCAGAATTATTTCCCCATTCCCCTCCTGTGGGCCACCGTGGGACTGGGCAGCTTGCCCAAGGCTACACAGGCTGGCCCTTCTTCCAGGAGGCACAGTGGGGAATTGAACTCCCAACCTCTAGCTCTGCAGCCAGATACCTAAACAAGTGAGCCTATAGTTAAAACCAACAAACACATACACCTAGTGAAGCACATTACTGGATCTTTGAAACTATCATTTGAAATTTATTTCTTCAAAGAAATAAACATGGCTATTAATGATAAACTGACATGTGACATGAAAATAAGTAGAGGCCAAATGAAAAATAATGACTTTAAGAAAATATGGAATGTATTTTTAGAACATGTATTTCGGAGAAGGAGAGGGTGTACACCGAATGAAGAAACAATGAAATTTTGGAAGGAAAATGGATGGAATGAAGTGTAATGCTAGTCCTGAGGGTGATGGGTGCACTGTTTTGTTTTGTATTTTATAGGTTTTCTTTTTTGTAGTAGTAGGTGTATTTTGTATTCTTTTTATTAAAATAAAAATTAAAAAAAACAAAGAACCTTTCTCTCTATCTCTCTTACACACACACACACACACACACACACACACACACACACACACACACACACACACACACACACACACACACACACACACACACACACACACACACACACACACACACACACACACACGTTCTCCTTCTTTTCTTTTAAGGAGTCCAATCTTTCCTTTACCAAATAGCAGAAGGTCTGTGTCACCCACTGCCCATAGTTGCCCCAACTACCCTCTTCCTGCTGTCAGCTGTGCCACTGTCACCAATCTATTCTTCCCACAGCTGGGCAGACAACCTTACCTCCAATGCCTAGAAATTGTGTTTAGCCTCCAGGCGGGTACATCCGCACAGCTTCAGAGTCTTGGACTTGTCACAGCAATTGGGGGCATGATCTGTGACCACTGAAAGAGCCTCGACAGAGAAGGTGGAGAGGAAAAAGAGAGAAAGTGGAGAAGAGAACCACTAACACATGCACAGCTATCACAGTGGCTGCTGGTACTCTGATACATACTGCACACATATACTCAGAGGACTTACGGGAGGAGGAGGGTAGTAAGGCCCCTTGGCCCAGGACTCATCTCACAGGGGAGCCTCACCTCAACCTACAGACTATTGATAAAGCTAAATAAAATGATACTCCCATGCATTCTATGAGAATTGTTTTTACATGCTATTCTTAACAGATGTTTCCCGTCCTTCCCAAGCAATGAGGGGGGCCTCATCTGACTTCTTGAAGTGCCTGCGGGTACACACCAAAAAAACACAATATGGGTTAGAACAGCAAGGTGCCAAGGCTCAACCTGGACCACTCGCTTCGGCTCCCCCACCCAGCTCCCCCAAATGGTGACTATGAATGTGATGGAGAGGGCCTTCTTCAAAAACAAAGGATGCACTCTTATGGATTAGGAAACTGTTTATTAACATGAGCCCATGAGGTGGTATCTGAGGAATATGAGGGCATCCTGAAGGGAGTGGAAGAGTTGGGCAGAAAGAGGAACAGACTCTCCTGCCCCACCTCTCCTTCCCCACCCTCCATTGACTGCTGGTCACCTGGTGCAGAGTTGGAGGCCAGACCTTCACCAGGATGGTGGCTGCTAGGTGAATCTTGATGACTGGATTCTCGTCCCAGCCACACAGGTGTTCTTGACTCTCCCCCTCCTTTTTTTAATATAACATTATTTTAAAAAATGATAGGGGGAAATCAGTAATTAACCTTTCCCCCACAAGAATAGAAGCTGTCAGTAAGGCACAATTAAAAAATCCATTCAAATGGCAATTAACGTCACTGGTGGGAAAAAGGTAGAGGGGCTTTAATGAAACTCATACATCCTGCTCTCCAGTCCCCCCCCCCCCCCGGTTTTGACTAAATGACGTCCTCTGTAACATTCTGAAATGGTAGCACTTTCAATATTCTCTCATGACAGGGACGAAGGGATTTAAAAAAAAAAAAAAAGAAACCCACACTACATGTATTCATCGGTTCATCAATGCAAAGAGGCCTATGAGAGTGTTGGGGCCCATTCTGGCTGGTGGAGAGAAAGGGGACAGAAGAGCAGCCAATAGTGGGCAGAGCCTGGGATAAAAGTGGGTATTCATACAAGCACACACAGGAAGGCAGACAAATGGGCATCCAGATGTGTACAGATACATCCAGATGTGTACAAACAGACAAAGACATACACATACACAGTGCAGAAACATTGAGTCACCTGCATCCCTTCCTTCAATATACAACTTAGCTGACGAACAGAAAAACACACCTTGCCTCCCAAAAGAGAAACATTCTAGAGAGGGGCGCGAACCTCAGTTCGAAGGTTTGTGCTGGTTCGTACACGTGGCACTTTCCCTTTCCCCACCTCCCCAGCTAGATCCCCCACTCGCCAGCCACTGTGTGCTCATCTCCTCCTCCTCTTCGGCTGTTCAACCAATCCCTGGCAGGAGCATGTTCTTCCCTCCCCCACCCGTCTCCTTGGCTGATGGCCCACTCAGACAAGGAGGCAGGACAGGCAACCCCAGACCGGAGTGTGCTCTGAATGGTGGGTAGGTCAGAGGCTGGGGAAGTGGAGGAAGGGAGTGTGCTGCACCTGTGGTGCCACATGCACAAACCAGCATGACCCTCCAAACCAAGGTTTGTGCCCATCCTATCTGCTGCTGCTTCAATTTGTACATGGTTTCAAAGTGGGACAATGAGATTATTTGTTCAGATGTGTTATGTTTTTTCTCCCTCCACCACTCCGTCCACTCTCAGTGTTCTTTATTGTTACCCAACCACTTTTTTGCAAACAGTCACTATTAATTACCACAGTCTGTATATTCACTCTGTCCCAACTTCATAATTTACAACCCCACCTCAAGTATGTATTTATATATTTGTAATTCAACATGGCAGTGTCATGCATCTGATGGAGTGCCCTACAGCTCCCAAAAAGAAAAATGCTACAGTCAATTTATTTTTTAAAAAAGGAGAAGGCCATGTGGTCCTTAAAACTCCAGAAATGCAAGAATAGATCATACCTATATTAGACTGCTTAAAAGATCAAAGAAATAGCAAGCTTCCAAAGGTCAAGTTCACTTCTTCAGGCTATGCACCAATGTTTTGTGGCTAGAAATTGTTTTAAATGAGAGTCCCAAAATTCATAGCAGGTGGTTGTGCCAGGTCAACTTCTCAGAGGTGAGTTCAGTACGCTGGCTGCAAATTGCCTTTGGAGTTTGTGTTTTCACCTCTAGAAGCTTTTGGCTGGATTGTTCCATCCAACTGTTCAAATAAAGAGCTGCCAATTAATCTACATGTATCCCCCCCCACCCCCACCCCATTGCCTGTTTTTGAAATGCAAGGTTCCAGTTTGGCTGGGGGGCTGGAGAAAAGGCAACACAAAAATGTAGCATCCTCCATCAGAGAGATGGGGTTTAAAATTTCGTTTACCCACAAGACAGAATAAGGTGATTAAAGCCAACTGGTCAATTTCGTAGTCTTTGCAGTGCCACAAAAAAATTATTGTTGGCCATCCCATCATTTAAGAATGGGGGGGGGGCTCCATTCTAATGTAGCTTTTACCCATATCCTGAAAATAACTAAAAAAGCTATCTGGCTTACCTACAACTCTCAACTCTAAACAGAGACACCATTGTATCCTAATGTTCTCATGCATTCCCAAATCGGCTCAGCCCTTCTTTTTATTTTATTTCAAACATTCCGGTAAATTATCTATATCATTCAAAGCACAATCATGAGCAGGTTTTGAAATGGACTGGAAATAAAATTGTAACTTTAAACAGGAAGGATTTATTTCAAATTATGCATGGTAAAGGTAAAGGTAAAGGTTCCCCTTGACAATTTTTTGTCCAGTCGTGTTTGACTCTAGGGGGCGGTGCTCATCCCCGTTTCCAAGCCATAGAGCCAGCGTTTTGTCCGAAGACAATCTTCCGTGGTCACATGGCCAGTGCGACTTAGACACGGAACGCTGTTACCTTCCCACTGAGGTGGTCCCTATTCATCTACTCGCATTTGCATGCTTTCCAACCGCTAGGTTGGCGGGAGCTAGGACAAGCGACGGGCGCTCACTCCGTCGCATGGATTCGATCTTACGACTGCTGGTCTTCTGACCCTGCAGCACAGGCTTCTGCGGTTTAGCCCACAGCGCCACCACATCCCCTAATTATGTATGGGAACATGCAAATACAGCCTATAAAAGAAAATATTATCACTTTAGAAGAAGACTGTGTTATAATTTATCAGTTTAAGTTGAACTAAAGACCTGTCCACACTGGCACATAGTTGTGATATATGGTTCCTTGATAGCACTCTTTGGAGGTGGGGGGGGGGAGACCTTGCCTGCTTGTGTTCCTACTTTAAATGATTCATCTTTCCCTTTAGGAACTGGCCTGTATCTTTCTGGCCCAGAGCTAGGGCATGCCATGTTTTTAGGACAATTCATTGAGATGCAAAATACATAGCTCTTTGTTCTGCCTTTGTGGGCAGGTGCTAAGAGTTAAAATAGATTGCACTGAAGATAAGGATCTTCCCATCACACCAAATTTCACAATGAGGGCAGGCTGAGGTAGTTAAATATTGGCAGGCATTCAAAACATTATCTTTTCCATCATTCAGGGTCCTTTCCAAGCAGCAGTTTTTACTTTTACAGCCAGGGCGTATGCCATGCACATGAACTTGATGTCCCTTCTCAAATGTACACACATGCATGTGTTGCACAGGACAGTCCTTTGATGTGAAGTCAGCCTGAAAGATGGGTTATATGAAAAGGAGACACAGAAGAACAGGGAGGTAGGAAACTCAAAGCAAGATATATCTACACCTACAAACTCTGAGCACAGAGACTCCCATGCAACAGACTCTCGCACTCACAAACACACAAGAGGCTTGTGGCACAGTGGTTAAATTGCTGTACTGCAGCCAAAACTCTGTTCTCAACCTGGGTTCAATCCCAAGGAGCCAGCTCAAGGTTCACTCAGCCTTCCAGCCTTCCAAGGTCATCATAAGTTGGCATTGACTTGATGGCACATACATTTTAAATTACATGTTGGACTATATTTGCCATCATCCAAATCAAGCATGACTTGTGTTATGTTGGGATGATGGGAGTTATAGTTTGGAAGTGGTGAGGCCCATCTCTGTAACCACTGAGTGGGATAGGAAATAAGGAGTTTTCATATGGAAAGTTCAGTTGTCCACTAGGAAAGTGAGAAACCCATACTCCCTTTGTCAGGAGAAAGGCAGCATATAAAGACCTTTCTCTTCAAGCAAGCTTTCCCTCAGTAACTAGCTACTTGTGTGTGATTTTTTTGATGGGTGTTTATGCATTACTACTTTGGTTGGATTTTTAGTACTACTTGTGTTTTCCATTTTTGTGTTTTCCATTTCCCAGAGTTGTGTTGGTTGTTATTGTTATTTTATTGTATGCTTATTGTTCTTAGCTTTCATATTGCCTTTCAGTGGTATAAGTTGCCTCTTTACTCTTTATTCTTAGCCTTAAATATTGTTTTTTAATGATATTAAACATCATTGTATACTAATTGTTTTCACCTTTAAATATTGTCTTTTAATGTTGCAAGCCACCTTGGGTTCTTTTCGAGGAGAAAGGGAAGGAAGGAAGGAAGGAAGGAAGGAAGGAAGGAAGGAAGCCTGCAGGAGGACGGCACAAACATAGCACACAGTCCTACTCCACTGTTACCTTGACTTTTTTAAAGGTCTACACTAGGCCTGTATTCTGGAGCCCAAACATATTCTCACTGTGGTTAACATTTCCATTACAAACATACCTGGTTGCTCATATCTCATAGAAAGCCTCTCTGTGTACATCTCCAGCTGCTGACATAGATGTCTTCTTAATAGCAATACTCTAGTCAAGAAACTTTGTTTGACCCTCTCTTTGTCTTGTACTGATGATTTTTAGATACCAGTTATTTTTCTTTTCTTTTCCTGCATTTTAAACAGATTTTAATTCATTTTTAATGGTTCACACTGATGGTCGGTGATCAGCTTTTGGGAGGACCTGATCTTTGGTTTGTTTGGTGTGTGTGTGTGTTTTTTAACTGCACTAACTGCTTTATGGTTATATGTTTTAAACTTGCTGATGTAAGCCTCCTTGGAAATTTTATAGGCGAGGAGAGGCTGGAAAGAGATGTGCTTCAAATTAATAAATGATAAATAACAAAATCTTTAAAGGTACAATGTTTTATAGTGCTTTGTGGGGGGGGGGTGATGTGTTGAGAGGCAGTGCTAGCTGGAAGATTCCTGTAGTCTCTGTCTTCCTTTCCTGTTCAGGGTGGTGGTGATGATACCAGCCCCACATACAGGCATGTGGGACTCCACTAACTGAGCTGCCAGCAGCCGAGTCCTGCTTCCCTAGTACTTCCTCTCTGCCTGTCTGCAGAGTGCAGGACAAGACACCCCTTCCTGCTAGAGATAATATCTACTGTACCAGCAACTTATCAGAGAGAACACAAGCTTGGAAAAAGTTACTTTTTTGCATTTCAGCTCCCTGGATCCCCCAACCAGTATGGCTGGTAGGAGTTGTAATCCAAACAGTAACTTTTCCAAGTTCTGCTCCCCAGGGAGCAAGGGTTATGCAAAGGTAGCTGATGGACTGACCTTGCCTGCTCAGCTTTCTCCTCCCCAAAAGCTTAACGTAAAGCCCACTAGTAAGCCAGGCTTCTTTTTCCAGAACAGTGAACAAGAAGACACCTCTTGTCCGCCTTAAACAATATTATAGTGTGTGAGCAAATGTTGATGATTTTAGAAGCAAGTAAGGGTTTGTTGTGCTCTAAGCAGGCTGGATAGCTCAGTGGTTTAGGGGTATCTGGTTGTAGATCCAAAGGTTGGGAGTTCCATTCCCCCCTGTGCCTCCTGGGAGAAGAGCCAACCTGTGTGGCCTTGGGTCAAGCTGCACAGTCCCAGGACGCCCCCAGAAGAAGGGAAAGGCAAACCACTTCAGAGTCTTTACTACCAGAGAAACCCTGAAAAGAGTCATAACTTGGAATCCACTTAAAGGTGCACAATTATTATTACTCTTAAGCTCAGCTGCTTCGTGTGTATGTATGTCATGTGACAAAGCACATAGAGGAATGCCTACAAAAGGGGGAAAGTGTATCCCATTTAAAAAATAAATCAGAATTTAAAGCAGGGGCGGGATAATTTGTGTCTTTCCAATTGTTGCTGGAATGTACCTCCCCTCAGTCCTAGCCAACATAAGCAACTATAAGGTATGATGGGAGCTGCAGCCCAAACACCTCTGCAGGACCACAGTTGTCCATTCCTGGTCTGCCCCCAAAGCAACTTGAACAGTCGCATTCTGCACCAGCTGAAGCTTCTAAACCATCTCCATGTAGAGCCCATAACAGTGCTGTTATAGTCTAGCTATAACTAGGTCAGGTATAATTTGTGATTATATCTGCTTTCCCTAGATAGTGTTGCTACTGGTGTACCAATTAAAGCTGGTAAAAGATATTCCCAGCTATTGCCACAACCTACTGCTGCATTTCCACATGCAGTATTGAAAGCCAGACACACAGTTCCATGCAATGAGCATTGTCCTTCAGAAGTGGGGCGCATCCAGCCCTGACTGAATCCCTCTGGCCAGACAGGAAAATCTCTACCCTCTGAACTTATGTCCTGTCTCCATTAAGCTTCCGTTTGCTCACCCTCCTCTAACTCCAAAAAACCTCTAGGCACCTGTCGGGAGTTCTGCAATCTGCTTCTTGGGAGGAAAGTGATGACAAACTTGACAGCATCTTAAAAAGCAGAGACATCACCTTGCCAACAAAAGTCCGAATAGTCAAAGCTATGGTTTTTCCTGTAGCAATGTATGGAAGTGAGAGCTGGACCATAAAGAAAGCTGACCACCAAAGAATTGATGCCTTTGAATTGTGGTACTGGAGGAGGCTCTTGAGAGTCCCCTGGACTGCAAGGAGAACAAACCGATCCATTCTAAAGGAAATCAACCCTGAGTGCTCACTGGAAGGACAGATCCTGAAGCTGAGGCTCCAATACTTTGGCCATCTCATGAGAAGGGAAGACTCCCTGGAAAAGACCCTGATGTTAGGAAAGTGTGAGGGCAAGAGGAGAAGGGGACGACAGAGGATGAGATGGCTGGACAGTGTCATCAAAGCGACCAACATGAATTTGGCCCAGCTCTGGGAGGCAGTGGAAGACAGGAGGGTCTGGCGTGCTCTGGCCCATGGGGTCACGAAGAGTCGGACATGACTAAAGAACTAAACAACAACAACAACATTCTCCAAGACTCCCTGGATCTGAGGAGGGACCACATTCTCCAAACTGTACACATGAATTGAAGGTTAAACATAGGATGGTAATGAGTGACACAGATTTTACAATCTAAGTTTGGCTTGGGGCTGGGGTGGGATCAAAACAAAGTCATGGCCTCTTTAGGTGGTAGGCACTATTCCCTCACTCAAATAAGAATTTGTCACTTCTGGTACAAATTCTGCCCTGGCAGATTTTAAAAGTCAAAATGGGCAAAAGATATAGAATACAGGTGGTGGCCTTTATTTCTCCAAGAAGCTTGTCCACATCTTCAGTTTGCAGAAGCTGAAACATAACTGTAACTCAGGAGTGTGGTATACGTGTTGTGGGGACAATTTAATCTTCACAGTGTGACACAACATGTCACAGTGAGCCTATGGGAATTTTCCACTCTGGACCCAAGAGCCTATTGAAATGTGGTTTTTTCAACCTTTTATGCTGCCTATAGTAGGTGTGGCTGGGGAGGGACTTTTCTGTTGAAAGCAGTCAGTCTGTTGAGGGCTGTCACTTGAAGCAGTCATGTTTGTCTTAGTGTCTTATTTGATCTGTTCTATTGTAAGTAATGAAACTTTTAAATCTTTCTCTACTAATATCTCAGAGTGAGTTATTGAGACTTTTAAGTGCCAATTAATGAGAAAAAGGAGTGGACTAAACTAAGGAACGTCAAGCTAATTCAGTTCTGCAAATCCCTGCACTTCTACTTCACAGTTAGAGGAATTTAACCAAAATTGAAATCTCTGCAACAAAGACTACATTCACCAAGGCTGTTACTCTTTGAGATAACTTTGCTAAATGGCTTTGTTCATCTCAGTATTAATGCAACTGTGCTGTATCTCATTTTAAAGTAAATTAGCCCCCAAATCTAGGTTGTCCTACTTTGGGCATGTGATAAAAAGACAGCATTCTCTGGAAAAGACAATAATGCTGGGAAAGTTGAAGACAGCAAGAAAAGAGGAAGACCAAATACAAGATGGATTGACTCCCTAAAACTGTGGGTCTCCAGATGTTCTTGGACTACAATTCCCAGAATGCCTGGCCAGCACAGCCAGTGGTGAAAGCGTATAGGAATTTTAGGCCAAGAACATTTGGGGACCCAAGGTTGGGAACCACTACCCTAAAGGAAACCATAGGTTTGGGATGGCAAAAGCTGAGGAGAGCTATTGAGGACATTCGGACATTCGGGAGATCACCGTTCATGAGATCGCCAAAGGTTGAGGGTGACTTGACAGCATATTACAAAACACCCTCAAAACATGTGAGGGAGGGAGGAAAGCAAGTCCCTCCTCTCTTTAAACCCTGTTCCTGAATACACGTACCCCGTATGTATTCTTCTGAAATGTTGTGTGCTTCTCTTATAATAAGACCTTCAAGATTTATCATTTTATCATTTATCATTTTCAGACAGAATTACTCTGCCCTGAACTCTATGAAGGGAATAGACAAATCCTTTTTGGAACCTCTACAAACTTTAAAGGGTGATCTTGTACAAACTCTCCTGCATGTCTGTAATTTAGTGGGTGTAATCCTTTCAGCAGGGGCTACTGTGCCTGCAAATGTCATCCAATTCTCTCCAAAAGGAAAAAGGTTACAGTATAGCCATTTGTTGGTTTCCCATTAGTAGTCTACAGGGAGGCGCAAAAAGCCAGTTTTCCCCAGGTGAGGATCTGATTCTTTTGGAGCAAAGTTGGACTAGAAGATACCCGACTCAGTAGCCTGAGCTGAGTGAGGCTACTTTCTGAACTGTCAAAGCACTCTCTGTATTGAGAATTGCGGTTGGAGTCAATTCCTAATTCCTTCTACAATGAATGAACAATAACAACAATCATTCTAACACAGCAGAGAAGAGGTTGTGCATGTGGGCTTGTTGTGACTTAGTGCTTATCCTTTCAGTGGCATCTCAGGATTAGCCCTAGCATTAGGCGGAATGAGGCAGCCACCTTAGACAGGAGGTTTAGAAGAACATAAGAAGAGCCCTGCTGGATCAGGCCAAAGGCCCATCTACTCCAGCTTCCTGTATCCCACAGTGGCCCCACCACTGCCTCTTGGAGGTACTTTCCTTCTAAGCCTGGAGAATATATGTCCTCCATAATGGCTTGTAAACTGTGATGGACTTTCCTCCAAAAATTTGTCCAATACCCTTTTAAAGGCATCTAGGCCAGGTGCCATCACCACGTCCTGTGGCAAGGGGTTCCACAGGCTAACTGGGTCAAGAAATAGTTTCTTTGGTCTGTTCTCAGTCACCCAGCACTCAAATTGATTGGATGTCCCCTGGTTCTGGTATTGTATGAGAGGAAAAAGAGCTTCCATCTATCTACTTTATCCATCCCCTGCATATTTTATACATCTCAATCATGTCCTCCACCAGGCGCCTTTTCTCTAGACTTGTTGTTGTTTAGTCATTTAGTCGTGTCCGACTCTTCATGACCCCGTGGACCAGAGCACGCCAGGCCCTCCTGTCTTCCCCTGCCAGAGTTGGATCAAAGAGCCCCAAACACTGTAGCCTTTTCTCACAAGCGAGGTGCCCCAGCCCAGTCATCATTTTAGTCACTCTCTTCTGCAACTTTTCCAGTTCCGCTATGTCTTTTTTGAGGGGCAGAACAGTAGGCAATACTCCAGGTGCAGCCTTACCAGTGTTTTGTACAATGGCATTATAATGTTGGCTGTTTTATTTTCAATTCCCTTTTTAATGATGCCTAGTATGGAACTGGCCTTCTTCACTGCTGCCGCACACTGGGTTGACACTTTCATCGAGCTGTAAGTTCTATTGATTCAAATGGTCCTACCCTAACTGTGATTTACTATGCTATCCCCAATGGGTCTACTTTTAGGGACTGAAGAGAAGTGGGATTTTCCAATTCATGTATCAAACTAACTTCGCTGCCTTTTGATAATATGCACCTTGACTTGGGTGTATGTAAAGAAGAACATCACTATTTGCTGCCCTGCTTCATGCTGCAAAATGTTGAAGACTGCCCCCACTGCTTAAATCAGTGTCCCATGCAGAGGATCCTTTGAAGATGAGTAGTTCTTATTCATAACAAGAAAAACCTTAAGATGGGGGAGTGACACTAAGACAAAATGGTCACTAGGGCAAGGCAATTGGAGCAAATATAGAGGGTGCCCAATTTAGGGGTGAATTTATTGGATAGTATCAGGAAACTACATGGTAACACCTCTCAAAGCTGCTGCACTAATTTTCAGGAGCTTGTTTGAAACAGGATAAAATGTGCCTCCCCTTATCGTGTTCCCACGGCATCATCTCCCTAGACAGAGAACATTTATGCTTTCAGAGAAAGAAAAGGGGACACAGTGGCACAATGTCCATCTTCTTCCTTACCCAACAATGTTTTATTTATTTATTTATGTATTTACGTATTTATTTAGTGTCATTTGTAGTCCATCTTTCTCCCAGTGAGGGGATCCAAAGCGGCTCACAATGCTAAAAGAAGGGATACTAAAACAGATTTAAAAGCAATTAAACTGTGATAATTAATTAAAATTCATTCATTAATTTAAAGCATTTAAAATGTTAAATAAAAATGCAGAGAAAAGAAACAAAGCAAATACCCCTCAGCATCCAGGGATTCAGTTATTAAAAGCTTGCCTGAAGAGGCGTGTCTTCAGCTGTCAGTGGAAGGGATAAAAGCCAACCTAACGTCCTGAGGGAATGGATTGCACCATCTGGGAGCAGCCACACAGAGAGAGAAGGCCATCTCTCATGTCCCCAAGAAGTATGCCTGCAAGAGAAGAGCCTTCTCTGGGGATCTTAAGAGCCAAGAAGGCTCACATGGGGAAACTGAGTCCGTCAGAGAACCTGGACCCAAACTGTAGAGGGCTTTATAAGTCTAACCAGCACTTCGAACTGGGCCTGAAAACAGAGTGCTAGCCAGAGTAGTTGTTGTAATGCGGGTGTCGTACACTCCCTATAACTGTCCCCTAGTCAGCAAGCAGCCTGGCAGCTGCATTTTGGACCAGCTGAAGTTTCTGAGCTGTGCTCAAATGCAGCCCCAGGTCGAGTGTGTCACAGCAATCCAATCAGCATGTAACTAAGGCATGTGTCACTGTAGCCAAATTAAAGACTAGCAAAGCTGTGCGTCAAGAAGGAAGAAAAGATTGTGGCACACTTGGGACATTGTGGGGAAGCCCACGCAAGAAACAGGAGGAGCCCCCTCAAAACTGAGGTGAGCTGGAGGCAATGATACGGTCCCTGAGTGCCAACATTTCTAGTTCCACCTCTGCAGTAAAGTGAGCTTCCATCTTCAGCTCAGAAATAAAGTGGCTTTTGCCTCTGAGATGCTTGAGAGGGACTGGTCTGGGTGAGTCATCCTTTCCTTACAGAGATGGCCTTGTGGTCCTCTGATCTTGATGCAGCTGTTTTTGGTCTTTCTTGAGTCTTTGGGGAGACTGAATTCTGAGAGACTTTCAAAAACCAATTTCTTGAGCCCAAGTAGAGTTTTGCTTTTACTTTCAATTATCATCCTGAAATATTCATCTGCTCAAATTAAAGCATCTTCCGGAGCGTTTTGCTCCCGGTGAGCAGGATCTGAATAGTAGAGACAGATAGCACCTTCAAAAGCAAGTGACAAAGAGCTAAAAAGACCAATTCAGTAATCCTTGGGACTTAAAACACCACATTGGACATCTAGTCATCTCCTTACCCTACAACATACACACACACACATACATCTGATTCTCTGAGACATAACATAATACTGTGTTCCTCCCCCAAAAGAGACATTTTTAGAAAAGGAAAGTGAATAGGGCCACTCGCTGCTGCTGCTGTTTGTTTTCCTAACACTCATCAGTACATCCACCTCTAAAATGTGGTGGCCACTACAGTACATGTTGGTGCTCTGGGCAAAAGCCCCTTTTGCTCCACCTGTGAGTTAATGCCCAGATGATTCTTGGAGCATTTTCAACCATCAGGGCTTTTTAAAAGGCTCTTGCTTTGGTTAACTTTATTAATGAGGATGGTGAAGCTAGATTTCCCAGCATGTTCATTTGCATTACAACTGCCTCTCCTCCTCCTCCTCCTCTTGCGCACTAAATAAAGAAACTGTTCTGAAAGAGGCAATTGAAGCATCCCGAGTGAATGCAGCTCAAGCTGAAGAGCTGATATTTATAGATGGGACTTGAAGCCAAAGAGCTGGCTTCTTGCATTTCTGGCACCGCCCCAGTCATTCTATATGGCCACTTTACCCACCTTAGGACCCCCCGAGATGTCTGTGGCTCCTACCAACCCTACCCAGATTGACCAGTGATGGGGAATGTGGTACAGTGCTAAACATTGCCCATTCCTTCTCTCTGTCTCTAGGCTGTAAGGGGAGTGGATCCTTGCATCTCCACACATCCGATCTTCCAGCTGCAAAGGCCTTTTTCTGGTCTGCTGTCGCCGCTGCCGTTACTATGCCAGTGTTGCCGTGTCCTCTTCCTGAATCCTCTCTGTGTGGCCTCAGGTGATCATCAGGGCCTGCCGATTTACAGGACACTTCAGAAAGCGTCCCAGACTATTAACATGGAAAACGGCCCTGTAAAAAAATGAGAGCTATTCCCATTTCCCAAAGACTGGCAAAGCCAAGTGGCGCAGCATCACCCGAGCACCTCCAGCGACTGCAGCACTTAATAGACCAATACGAATTAAATTGCCTCCCATACAACAGATGGACTGTGGCTCCAGATAAAGAAGCAATTTGTAAGCGGTGTGTGTGTGTGTGTGTGCATCTGCCTGTGTCTGTGTGTGTCTGTGTGTGTTGGCGCAGTTGAAGGGAATGATCAAAACTAGTGAATGGAACGGGGGGGGAGGACAATAGACATATGTGACTGATAGGGTGTCTCAGAGAGAACGCTGCCCTCATCCAGAATAAATGGTGGATGCTCTTGGTCACCATGTCATCTTCCTGGTGACCAGTATCTAGTTTCTGTTCCTTGGATGGCCTGGCCTTTCAGAGATGGGAGGCTGCTTTTCAAGAAAGGCAGAAGGGCACTCATCACGATAGAAACAGAGCAAACAGGGATGGAGGAAGCAAGAAAGGAAAACTTCTCTGCTCTGTCCAAAATCCAAGGCTGAAGGTGCCAGGTTTCCAAAGGCCAGTTCCTCACAATTGTGCCAGAGGCAATTGGGAGGAAGGTTTTACTGGCCACATGACAAAGCACCTGCATGAACAGAGGCTTGCAATTCCATTATTAAAATATAAAAATAGGCTGCACCAAATTTTCACCAAAGTGACATTTTGGTCATTTTGCAGGTGTCGTCTATGGCAATGTTAAACAAGCTACATGCTCATCACCTCTCAGTCTTGCTTTTTAAAATAAGCTGGCATTATCCTGTTGGGTTTTGATGGCTAACAGACGGTAGGTATAATGAAAGGGGCAGAGATTACTGTATTTTTTTAAAAAAATATCAAAATAATTTTGATAACCCAAGGGTGTCATTTTGCATTTACTGCCTCAAGTGCCAGCATTTCTTGAGCCTGCTGTTTGTACCATTTGACAAAAAAGGCAGAGTGGGGGAAATTAGTTTGAATGTCAATGATGGTGGGAAACAATCTGCTACAATGTTAGTTGGGCCAGCCCTATCATTATACAGAGTGAGACAGTGGCCAAAGGCAATAAATTGGCACATGATGAAAGAGCAGCATACTTGGATAGATTGGATGGATGGATGGATGGATGGATGGATGGATGGATGGATGGATGGATGGATGGATGGAAGGAAGGAAGGAAGGAAGGAAGGAAGGAAGGAAGGAAGGAAGGAAGGAAGGAAGGAAGGAAGGAAGGAAGGAAGGAAGGAAGGAAGGAAGGAAGGAAGGAAGGAAGGAAGGAAGGAAGGAAAGGATGGATGGATGGATGGATGGATGGATGGATGGATGGATGGATGGATGGATGGATGGATGGATGGATGGATGGATGGACTGATGTGTTTTTTTTAAAGATGGGGAGCAATGCACTTGGCCCATCATTCATACCTGATGCAAGAAAAGGCACTTCTTGCATTTAAGAGTGCTTCTCTGTGTTGGAGTATAGCCCTCCTTGTTTAGTTCTGGTTCCTTTCCTAATTTTAGTGTAGTTTGCCCAAGCCTAGTCACCAGATGTTTCTACTAGCAGTCAGCTGTGGCTGTGCACACACCTGAGGACAAGAGACTTCTGCATAAAGTGAACAGAAAATCAACAGAAATTGCAGTAATTTGGCTCCCAGGAGACTCCCTCTGAGAAAAAGGATGGGTTGAGATGCACCCCACTGACTCTCCAAAACCACATTTAGCCCTTAATAGTAAGAGCATTTGCTATAGCGGTTACAACAGGAGTCCTTTAAGATCCAGTGTTATGCCACTCTGCTTTCTGCCCAGGGCTCACCCTAAAGACAGACCTGTTTTCCCCATGTTCTGCTAAAGACCCCCTACCCCAAAGCCAAGCAGTCACAAACGATGTGAGGATGTGTCATCTCTCTTGCGCCATGACTGGGTCACCTAGTGAATGAGCTGTGCAGGACCTGACTTAAACATTTCTGCTGATGGGATAGCGGCAATTCCACTGTGTCCAGGTTTGCTGTGGATGCCCAGATAATCTTCATGTATGTGAATAATGCTGATCATCCTGACAAGCTGTCAGTTCAGTTGGCGCTGAAAACTCTCCACTGTCTTTATTTCCCTCCCCCCTCTTCTCGGTCTCCTCCTTACTGCCTGTCAGCTTCCTTCTGGCCTGGCTGTCTCTGTTCCCTTTTGTGCTGCAATCCCACACTCTCAAAGCTGGCTTTACTGTGAGGCAAGTGTGAAGCAATCTCTTCAAGCAGGAAATCCCGGAGGGTGCCCTATAAGGTGGAGCGATCATCCATCCATTGAAGCTGGGCATTTGCAAAGACCTAGATAGGATGAGGCTACTTTTAAAAAAATTGCAAGGCTTGGAAACCATCTCAAAAATGAACGAGACTCTGTGTGACATGTCCTTACTCATGCCAAGCAGGTAGGAGCCTCAGTGAGGTCAAAAGCTGCAGCTGGTGCCCAGTGATGAGAGAAGATGCTCTCATGTCTTCTGTATCACCATTCCAAAGCAGAGACAGGGCCCGGACAAAGAGCGGCCCTCTCTTTGAAGACTTCTCTGGTTCAAGTTTAGTTTAAAGGTGAAGAAATATAAGATGGGAGAGCAGCCATGTTACAGTCACCAATCCACTGTGAGCACCTGGAGAACAGACCCGGCAAGCCTTTAGCTCACCTGTGTGCATCTTTCCCCTTTTGGTGAACTATATTATAGTTGAGTTTCATTTACAATCATTATTTTTAAATTTGTATCTCTGCACATAGATTTGTGTGTGTGTGTGTGTGTGTGTGTGTGTGTGCGCGCGCGCGCGCATGTGCTGTCAAGTCAAACCCTGCAAAAACCCTGCAAAAAGTCACTCATGGTTTGCAGGGTTTTTCAGGTAGAGAATACTCAGAAGTGGTTTGCCATTCCCTTTTCCTGTGGGGCGCTCTGGGGCTGTGCTGCTTGCCCAAGGCCACACAGGCTGGCTCTTTTTCTAGGAAGCATAGTGGGAATCGAATTCTCTGTCTCTGACTCTGGAGCCAGACATCTAACTCACTGAGCTATACAGAGTGTGTGTCAGTTTTATGCAAATCTTTTAATACAGGGGAGGGGCAACACATACATTAGAGAAAGTATTACACAACCATGTTGAAGTCGCTGTTGTTGTGAGGCAAAAATAGAGTCGAGTGGTGGTGTCAGTGGTGTCAGTATTATGTCACCTCCCAAAGTTCCTTGAAAGAAAAAGATAATATATGGGGACTATGATGACTGGAAAATACCCTAGTCAGAACCATGAAGAAAGTTTTTTATTTGATAACCAATTATTTCCCCTTCCCTCACTAAAATTATCTCACTTATCCCAGAACATGCATTGGGTGTGGGCAGTCAGCACTAAAGATATGTCAAGGTGAATGAACTCTGCACGTGTTAAGAATGTCCCAGTGGAGTGTCAGAAGTCAAGATTACTGTGCGAACAAGGGCTTCCCGCAGCCTACAGAGAAGGGAAGATAACACAGCTGGATCTGTTGGGCGGGTGTTGTCCTGCACCTTGACATCATTTAAAAACCTACAACCCAATCTAGACGGGCTGTCACTGATCCAACTTGCACACCCTCCTGCTGAATCCCTCCATGGCTGTTCTCTTCTCCCATCCCCTCCTGCAACCTCCCTCTGGTTCTTTCCAATATCCTGTCCCTAATGCAAATGGACCTGTTGAATGAATTTGATGTGGGGAGCCCATCCAGGCCCTGCCAGCACTTCCTCCAGGATACCCTTCTAGTGCATGTGGACAGCTCGCCTGGTCTACTGCCTGGCAGGACTGCAAGATGTGGTCCCTAAGGCAAGAGGTGCATGAAACTCCTGGCCAGGTTTTTGATGGTGCTTCAAACCTTTTAGAAACTCAAACCACTAGGGAGGCTGTTTCTTAGTTTAACTGCACTCCATGCTGGGAAAGTCTAAGCTGCTTCAACCCAGCTTCAACCGCAGAGCTGGTGCCGAGGTCAAGAGGCCACTGGATGTTCAGTGAAGTGCTTTAGCCACAAGTTGAGGAGACCAGGATCCCCTCTGGTCCCCCACTGCTTTCAGCTCAGTTCCCTGTCATTTTCAATATAATTCATTTCTGAAACCAATGAAACACAGATAAGAGGCAGAGTTTGTGATTTTCTGTGCCTGTATTTTATAGGATCAACACTGTGCTTTTCTGTTGTTGGTGCTGTTCCTACCGCTACCAACAACAACAATGACAACAGTGTAACCTGCAGCAAAATGTTGCCGCATGGATACCTTTCCATTCCACTCCATTTCATACCACTTCCTTCCTCCTTTACTATACCTCCCCAATCCCAGCCCCTCTCCCCCAAAAAACAACCAGCCATCCTTCCATGCCAGCTCAATGTGCTGGCTCCTCTGTGGGTTGTCCGTTTAGATCCCCCTTGCCCTGCCCCTCCTTATGTTTCCCCCTCATGTAACGAATTGTACTTCTGTAAACCTGGCATTTCTCTGAGCTGCTGATCCCTCCCTCTTGTATGCGATTGCATTGCTTTGGCTATGTAAGGTTAGGCACTCAGAGAAGGAGTTCACTGTTACTATACAGGATGATTAATTTATATGATTATTCCCCTTGGCGGTTGAAGCACTTCACATAAGGTTGTATTAGTTCCACAGAAAAACATGTTTCCTCCTAAAAGGAAGGCGGGGGAAGGGAAAAGCAAAATGCAGCCGCACACAGAGAATGTGTTGTGTATTTTATTATTTGGATTGCTTGATTATTTAGTTATTTCATCAAAAAATGATTTCAGGGTGGTTCACATCAAAAGCAGAATTTAAAATGTTACTCCAGCAAAATCATAAAACACAAAAATTAAAGCAGCAGATGAAAGTACACAGATATATGTATAATGAGCCCTGTGGTGCAGTGGTTAAACTCCAGTTCAGCAGTCAAGCCTCAGGACCTGAGTTTGATCCCAATGACTTCAAGTAGCCGGCTTGAGGTTGACTCAGCCTTCCATCCTTCCAAGGTGAGTAAAATGAGTACCCAGCTCACTATGGGGGCAAAGGGTTCCTTGCTTAATTATGTTGCAATCCACCCAGAGAGTGCTCCAAGCACTACAAGGCAATATAAAAGTTGGAACAATTAATTAATTAATTAATATCATATATATCTACAAAAAGGAAACATCATCTGTGGCCAAGCTAGAGATACAAATGAGAAAGAAAAATCTTGAGGGTACTTTTATTTTATTTAAACCATTTAAATCTCACTCTTCAACCCAAAATGCTCCTACAGCAGCTTATCAACAGTTAAAAATATGTAACATAGGCTCTACCCTCAAGTGTACAATTTAAAAGGACACAAAACAAGAGGAGAGTGGGATGGAACGGCAAAAGGAAAACAGCAAGTGTTCCTTTTGCCTGGCAGGTGGGGTAGCCCAGCTTCCCATCTTTTCTTCCCCTGGGATTACCTCTTGGAATAACTTGGTAGTCATGATACGTGAAGGAGGAGCGTTCCTGGAGATGGCCTTTCAGCAGGGCTGGTGGAGTAGCCTTGCTTCTCAACTCACCTCCTTCTGCTACAACGTGCAAGAAACATACTTGAAAAGACTACAAGAAAATAAACCCACACATTTAAATGGAATGTGATCTTCTAAGTTAGTGGTTCCCAACCTTGGGTCCTCAGCTGTTCTTGGACTAAAACACCCAGAAGCCTTCACCACTAGCTGGGCTGGCCAGGATTTCTGGGAGTTGTAGTCCAAGAACATCTGGGGTACCCAAGATTGGAAACCACCATTCTAAGGCATTACACTTGCCTTCCCTCTCAGGCTGTACCAGAACCAGGGGACAACCACTTCAGCAGGGGTCTTCTTGTGTTCCTTATGTTCCTTATGCACAATGGGCTAATTCCAGGTGCAATAGGAGGAATTCCCCAAAGCGGATGGTATTTGCATTGAGGCAGTTCTTAAATATTTCACATTTCCTGCAGAAGTATTAAAATATTGAGAATATTGGTTGCTGGACAGGGGAGTGGTGGGGTGGCATGAAAAAAAATCTGATGGGAGGTACAAGACTGTGAGATTTTCACAAAAATATTTTATAAACTTATTTTGTTATATTCAGATTTCATACTGTTAGTAGGGGGGTTGAGGTTTTCTTTTTTTAAAAAATAAATAGCACAATTTTTTGTTAAAAGTGTACCAGATGATGGGAAAAGAGAAGAAACCAAAAGGGAGGGGGGAAATGCCCCAAACCTTGGGAGTCACTGATAGAGAAACCCCCTTTTATAAGATCACCTCCTTTAAAAAAAAATCAAATATCAGAGATTTACAAGTTCTTTTTATTACAAAATGCAGAGGAAGTTACTTTTAAGAAGAGTGAGTAATCTTCTGGGCTGAACAATGAGCTTTAAGCAGAGCATATCATTCCAACACTAATTAGTAATGGATGGTTTGAGCATATCATTACAGCCATTTGTCTTGAAAGTAACATCACAAGCTCTGATTCTCACCAATACTATGGAAGTGCAGATAAACAACCCTAAAGAGTTACCCTGTAACACAATTATCAATTCCTTCCAAAGTACAATAGAACATTTATTTATTAGTTGCACTTCCATCTGTTTGTCAGTTGTAATTATATCTATTCATTAGCTTCATTAATAACCTACCTTTCTTTCACTGAGCTCAAGGTGGTGTACATTACTCTTCAAGTTTCTCCTCACAACAACCCTGTGATTCAGCTCTTTTTTTAAAAAAAAAACATTTTGTGATACATGTTGAAACAGATGAACACAGCTGCTTCACTGAAACTTGTGAAATTGTGACAGGTCTGAGATTAACCGAGGAGTTTTATGGCCAGATAGAGATTTGACCCAGGTCTAGGGAGTTGTCCTATACATACACTAAATCAACAGTTCTTAACCTTTTCTTTACCACGGACCCCTTTTAAATATCTTTTGTTGCCGCAGACCACCAAGATTTAACTCCAGATTGAAAGTGCATTAAAATATTTATTTCTCGTGAAGGGTCTTCAGGCTTGGAGAGAAGGGAGAAATAAGTTAATCTGTTAATGCACACTTTCCCTCCTATTATAATATTTTAATTGGATTGATTCCATAGAAATTTAAAATAATAATACTAATATCATCATATTGACACTGACTGACTTTGACTCTCTCTTCCTAACATCTTCTGACTGTCTGCACAGTAGCAAGAAATGTCACATGCAGTCTCTCAGCCACTCAGCATCATTCACTTGCGTATTCCCACCATGTGCAGAAATATTGAACAGTTGTTTGCTATCAGTTATTTCCATAACCAATTTTTACTTTTGTTTGTTTTTAGTAGATGTAGTAGGTTAGAAAAACTAAATATTATAGAAATAAGTAGAGGAAATAAAGATTTTGTTCTATGTTTCCTTTTCTTTCTTTCTTTCTTTCTTTCTTTCTTTCTTTCTTTCTTTCTTTCTTTCTTTCTTTCTTTCTTTCTATTTTAAACGCAAAAGATTATAACATTTCTTCAAACCTTTGCAAACCCCCTGTGAGGACCTCAGAAGACCCCCAGCAGCCCCCCGGTGCTCCGTGGACAACGAGTTAAGAACCTAAGCTCTAAACATTTCAGAAACCCTAAATAGTCCTGTTTTTTTACAGCTAATCGCAAAACCATGGCCTACTCCTTAACACACAGTGCAGCACTGATGAATTGGTACCAATCTGTATCTAGGACATACCATTTATGATTACATGGATCACCTAGTTTACCTATCAATACTTACCCATCAAAAGAGCATTCCCATGCATACATAAGAAGAATATTGGGGAGAAGGCATTAGAATTTTTTGGCCAGACACATCATTTTCCATGGCCAGATTTTTTTAAATAGGAAGTGATTGGACCATATATTTCTTTACCTGCAATGTGAAGTGATATCAGACACATTGTTAAAGACCAAGCACTGTTCAGCATATAAGACCTGAGTTTCAGCCTTCTTTCTCCATCCCTTGCCTCATTCCATCCATCAAGCAGTTTCCTTGAGCATCAACCCACAGAGGTAGGGTATGTGCAATAGCCAATAGCCTCCAGCTAAATCCATTAAACAAGTCATTAAACAACACCTTTACCAAGTGAAGTATTTAGAAACAGAAAGAAAAGGTCTTTTTGTGTATCAAGAAAAGAGGCATGTGACAGTAAACGATGCTGAGGCAGGGAAAGAATCAGCAACCCAAGAGACAAACAAGACCAACTTCACATGTGATAAGGTCAAAGAAATGGAGGTCCACTTGTAGCAGATGCCAAAGTGAGATACCCAACCACTCTCCCTTTAACATCACCCAACCGTTCTCCTTTAACAGAGCCGGCCCTACTGTTACACAAAATGTAGAGCACAGTTGCTGTGTCATGAAAGATCAGTAAATTATTAGTAAGTTATTCATTATTAATAGAGTTTTACTGTCAGGGAAAGAGGGAGAGGTGCTTCTAGGATGTTCTACTTTGTTTCAAAACAACATGGCTGGTTTCAAATGCTATGCACATTGTTGACCTGTTCGGACAGGGATGGTATTTCCTGCTCTGCCTCAGGTGGCAAAATGTCTTGGGCTAACTAACCTGTGGCCTCTGTTCTATCCCAGTTCCACAAAGTTACTGAATGAATTGGAACAGGAAATGGTTGATAGCAGTAGTGGTACATTCAGACCAGTGGCATTTCTGGTGCCACTTTGCATGGAGCATCTTCAGAGGCAGGTCTTCCCCAGTCTACACATTCTGCCTCTTTCCACCAAAGGGGAATCATGGAGGTTGACTCTTCCACGCCAGTCATGAGTAGGCACTGAAGAGATAAGTATGCATGACTTGAGTGTCAAGGCCCTGCCTTCTGAAATGAACAGGCTTGATGAAATTTAGCTCAGGCAGACCCACCAACACCGGAGATGTCAGGAAAACCTACCTTTCCTTTTCAGCTGGAATGTTGGCAGCACTGGCCCTCATATTAGTCAGAGTGAGGTGTTTGCCTCAGGCAGCAAATGCTGAGGGAGGTGAAGAGTGGGAGGGTGGTGTTAAAAGACAGGGCAGTGTGGGCCATAACAGCTTCAGTCTTGGGTGTAGTGGTGAAGGTCACTCCTTGCTATAGATGAAGGAAGAAATGTGAAAATGAGAGGGAGTGCCATTTTTCTACTACACCTCCACAAAATGTCTTAGGCTACCCCTAGAGACTGGCTCCAGCCCAGAGTTTGGAAAAGTTGTCTTTTTCAATTACAGCTACTAGGATCAACAAACCAAGAGTGGTCCCCAAGATGTTTCCAGCAGTTATCGTTCCAGCAAACAACAACAACAAAACCCTTTGCTAGGGTTCTGCTCAACCCAACCCCTTTCATAACCTTTACCTACCGTAATGGAATAAAATACAGCAGTGGCTCCATCTTGTTCTCCAAAGAGCTTTGGGGGGGGGGGCTCACACTCCCTGCCCCACCTACCTTATGGATTCCTCTGAATGAAATAAGAGGCTAATAGAGTAGAATGAATGTGTCCAGGACTCCACTTTCCAATAAGACTTCCTAAAGCCTCACACACATCCACTTGCCAATCTCCTAAATATTCTTCCAACCTGAATCTCAGGGGAACGATAAAAAGAAATCTTGGCCTTCTTTTCTAAATGTGTTTCTAATCAACACGATGGCTGATGACAGGACTTGGCAAATGAGTTTCATTACATGCGTCATTTGTGGGAAATGTTTACACATTTTTTTCCTGACAACAAAATGAAAAATGCTCTTTCTTTTTTTTGTAAAGTGTCCACAATTTAATGTGGAAGGCTGCGAATGTTAAGCTACCAGGTCTCAAGATCTTAGAGAATTGTTTCCAGGTATCCAGATAGGAAGACAAATTTTAGAGCGAGAAGCTATTGAGGAGCCAAATTTTAATTTTCACCTGTGTAGTGGTTTTAAAGCCATGATATTCATCTTGGCCTATTCCCAGCTGACACCAGGGTTCATTGATTCATTGCAAAGGTGTTGGGTGCATTTTGCTACTGTTCTGGTCATCAAAGGCAAGGTTTTTTTTTCTTAGATAGCCATACTACCTAGTTAGCTGAGTTTTATGAGATTCTGAACCTATCAACTGTACTAGGATTCTATTCAATCCTATTGAGACAACTAGCTGGCCCAACTGCAATTCTGCTCCATCAGCTTGCATGCTTTATCCAAGTGAATATCAGAAGGCCTGCTGCAGTGGCATTACAATTGCCTACTCTCTGATCTCAGGTTTTGGCCCTGATATCTTAGAGAATAAGAGCTTCATATATGGTATATGAAGTGGCTTTAAATACTATACTGGGCATCTCTGTCCATCTATTCCCAGATGGTGCCAGAACTCACTGGCTCAGAACTGAGGTAATTGTACATGTCTTGTACTTACATAATGCCAGCACGCATGGATGTGTGTGCAAAACTCCAGGAATGAGGAAGTTGGGAGACTTCCAGTGGGCGCATGCACTTGAGCCCATCCTACCATTTAGGCAGTGGAGCATCTGTGTTGCAACTTGTGAACTGTCTTGTTTCACAAGTCCTAGTAGCACTAACAGCAATGGCTTGTTGGCAGTGACGGTGGCGGCGATGTGGCTTTCACAAGTACCAGCAGCAGTGTAGAGCTTTGGGAAACTCCCTATTTGTCATGTTTCTTTTGGCAAGGATAGAAGCCATAGCAGGAGTAGCAGCAACTGGGGTGTTAATGTTATCACCTGCCCAGTTACTGATGAATTTATTTATTTATTTAGACTATTTTAAGCCCCGCCTTCCTCCTTGAAAGGACCCAAAGCGGCTTACATCATTAAAAGACAATATTAAAGCTAGCAACAGTGAGTATGCAAATACTAAAAAGGATCAAACAGATACCACCCAAAGAAACACAAGCAATACTAAAAACACAGTCAAAGCAGAAAGGCACGACCATCCATTTAAAAATCCCACTCAGGCAGCCAGTCACTCAGGGGAATCTTGCTTGAAGAGAAAGGACTTCGCCTGCTTGCGGACAGCAAAGATGGGGCCAGCCTGGCCTTTTGTGGGAGGGAGCTCCAAAATCTGAGAGCAGTGACACAGAAGGCCTCCCGTGTCCCCACCAAACATACCTGTGAAGGTGGCCATACCAAGAGAAAGGCCTTTCATGATAATTTCAACACTCGAACAGGCTCATTTGGAACTGAGCTTCCGTATTATCTAGTTAAACTGGCCTTATCCAGCTTGCCCTTCTGCATATCTCCACAAACAAGTGACCTACAAGCAGTTCTGGGTTTCTGCCCCAAATTTACCTGATATCGCAAGGCTCCACCCCCAGATCTCTCATCTTGACTGTGAAGTCTCAGCAATGGAGAAGTTGTAGACCAGTGGTGGCCCAGGGGGGGGGGGGGAACAAGTGGGCACATAAGGGGCAAAGTATATTTCTAGACTGGCAACTTTATCCAAAGATCTTTGGGGGGAAAAATAACAAGATGCTTCACAATAAAATTGCCATATGAAACATATTTTCCTTGAAATACAGCACACTGATTAATTAAAGTAAGGGTGCGGTTTTAAATGCATAGCCTGTATTAACCAAATTACAATAGGAAAAAGATGCTTCAAAACAAGATAATCATTACACTACATTTCCATAGCATACAAATGAGACAGAACATTTTCTTCGGGCAGTTTGTTTTTAAACTCTCTCCCTATAAAGAAAGCTAGAGCAAAGGGAGACGTCTAGACCCGATACACCTACCTTTTGTGAAGCAGTAATCTAAAGATGTAGAGTCTTAAGACTGTACTGTAATCTGTTGCCTTTGTAATATACAATAAAAGGAATGAGAAGCATTGAATGCAGTGTGATTAACTGATGAGTAAACATCCATGGGCTTGATCTGTAAATAAATCCCCTATGTTCCTGCCCTAATGTTCTGAGCAGGGACCTAGAAACAGCTTTTTTTTTTAAAGAGGGAGGGTGCTTAAGACAGTCAAAGTAGGTAATTATGCCTATCTACCAGTAGGCCAGTAAAGCTGGTTGTTACTGAATCATCCAAGGGAACAGAAAGTGAGCAAAAGGAGATGTCTCCACTAAACTTTTTAACTTGCAGCAATTTGCTGCCAAGATATTTGCTGATTCTGTTAGGATTTTGGCATTCTCACATTCTTTTGTCCTGTCAAGTCAATTCTGACTTATGGTGACCATTTCCAGGGTTTTCTAGGTAAAGATTAGTCAGAAGCATCTCCTTCTCTTGTGTGTGATGAGGTGGACTTATTCATGAAAGCTCACATTCAAAAAATATAAAAGTTAGTCTTTCTAGATACAGGATATTCGTATTTGTATCCCTGGGAATACAGATACAAACACTGGCACCACCAGTGCCTAGGAAGTGCAGTCCTTCCCCCTCAAATTGGCAAGCCCAATTACTGGTCACTGCAAGGCACATACCTCTGGTGTCGTCCTTGTTGTGCCAATCATGAAAGTAGCCCGGATGGTGCTTCCTCACCTCCTCATGCAGCTGACTGCTCAAGAGCACAGCAGGGAGACTCATCATCCTGCCTCTTCACTGGAGTGGTCTGCTGCGTGGGGAGGTGGGGAAGCACCGACCGGGCTACTTCCATGATTGTCACAACAAGGATGATATCAGCTGCACAAGCCACTTGTGCAAACAATAATTGGACCTGCTGGTTTGAGGGGGAAGGGGCTGAACTTCCCAGGTACCTGTGGTGCCGATATTTGTATTTGTATCCCCAGAGATATGAATGCCAATATCCTATGTCTAGTGCCATCACATCTTTGTCTTTTTTTAAAAAAAAAACTTTTTTAAAATGTTGTTTTCACTTATAATGCGTGCACAGACTAACATGGCTATCCCTTCTACAGCTACTCAGAAGTCGTTTACTATTCCCTTTTTCTGAGGGGTGTCCTGGGACTGTGTAGCTTGCCCAAGGCCACATAGGCTGGTTCTACTCAAAGGAGGCACAGTGGGGAATTTAACTCCCAACCTCTGGCTCCCCTAACAGGTATTAAACTCATTGAGCTATCCAGCCACCGTATTGTTGTATAGGCCTTTCGTTTTCAATGGATCTCATACCGTAGACTATGAATGCATGCTGCAATCTCTCCCTGCATCCCATTCTGCTTTCTCTGGTGGTGGTGGGGAGCCAGCTTTTGGTTCTGTGAACCATCCTTTTAACAACCTCCAAAAAAGTAGCCATGTCAGTGTGTCTCAAAATCTCTTGAACAGATCAGGTGCTACCCATTTCCTTGTTAGATTACCCCTGGTCTTAATGAGTATTCAGTAGTTGCCGAATGCATAGCCTTTGTTGGTTCAGCTGCCCTGACAGTAATATATGAATACAGTCGTGCATGTGGGAAAGTACCTTTTCTTTACATAATGACAGGAGTCCAGACATGCGGGAGGCACCTGAGAGGTCATGCTCCTTGTTCTGGGGACTTTTGCCCCCCCCTCTGCTGCTGATATAGCAACCCTAGTGGATGGAGAAGCACTGGGTGCAAAGTCATTAGGAAGAGGGGCCTGAGGTGTAAATTAGGACAGAATAAAGGATAGACTGCAGATCTACTATAAAGCGTTTCAGGCCTCAGAGTTTTAGTTTTAATATAAACCAGGACTTGGCAAGCTACTTTAAGAAGGAAGTAATTTCAGGATCATTACAGTCATGTAACTTAGTTATGAGAGTTACCACAGAAAGGAATAAGTTATAAGTATTATTTGTTACAGAGCTACTTCCAAGTACTGACAACTATTTCACACGGCTCTCTTCCCACCTCAGTTTATTCTTGCAACATCCCACCTGTGAAGGAGGTTCAGCTGAGAGGCAATGACTCGTCCAAGGACTGACACTGAATTTTCATAGGTCAGTGGGGATGAGAACCAAGATCCAGGCTCTATTTGAACACTTGAATCACTACAACACAGTTGCAGGGTCAGGTGAAGAAGTAAGGCCCACTGTAAAGGCATTATGGAATAGATAAGCCTTTAGTCTGATTGTTCTTGGTATTTTTATGTTAATATGTCTGTTATACTGCCTGTTCTTGACAGGACAGAAGAAAAACCTCAATGACTCTTCATCATAATCATCTTAGAACTGCAGAACCAGAAGGCACCGCTATGGATCAGCCCCCATCAAGGAGGCACAATGAGGAAATGAACTCCCAACCTCTTGCTCCACACCCAGAGACCTAAGCCACGGAGCAATCCCCTAACTGTTTTTCAACTGCATAACAATACCTGAACTGATCACAACATTTTGGAGGTGAGAATATCTGGTGTTTCATTAGGCCTTTGGCTGAATCACACAGAAAGAGGGCTTTCTTTGATTAATATGATCATCTAGAATCTGAGGGTGACACTACTGTTGACCCCATTCCCTTCCTGGCACTGAGTATTCTGATTTAGGAATTGCATCTCTGATCTGCTGTTTAGCATGGACAGTTCCACTGAGCTGTTCAGCACTGAACAGCTCCTACCACAGAACTGGCACATACTAGCAGTGATGGGTGGAAGACTGGAGCTCCTCCAGAGACTGCTGGACCAAAGCTTCTCTCAACTCTAACCAGCCACTCCCATTGTCAGGGATTACGAGAGCTGAGTCCAGCAACTTCAGTGTTTAGAGCTACTACATCTAAAATCAGTATAGCCATGACAAGAAGAAGAAGAAGAAGAAGAAGAAGAAGAAGAAGAAGAAGAAAAAGAAGAAGAAGAAGAAGAAGAAGAAGAAGAAGAAGAAGAAGAAGAAGAAGAAGAAGAAGAAGAAGAAGAAGAAGAAGAAGAAGAAGAAGATATTGCAGCCATCCAAAGACTTGTGGAGAGCCATGGATCAATTCCCCCATTTTATAGGAATATCTAACCAGCCTCCCCCCCAACCCCCCCAAACCAAAATATAGTAACACCACTTAATCCTCCCAAATCAGCAGTCCCTATATCTTGGGGGGCATGAAAATCAGAGCCTTGTGATCCTCCTTTCTGCAAAGGAATAAAGGCTATTCCAGGATCTTTTGCTGCCTGAGATTAGAGACAAGAATGTCATCTCCCTCTTGCACCTATTGAAGACAACTGCAATGGCATCTGAATTCTGCTTAAACACAAATGATGGGGCAACTTCTTCCATCTCTTTAGTCAGCAGCAGGATAGTTAAAGGGAACATAACCAGCTGCCTGCACCACATAGCGCTGTCCTCCCAGAGAGTAGAAATGCTGAGGGGCTGCTGCCTCCTCCACACCGCCCATCATTTGCCACCTGAGCTGACCTCTCTCTACTGCCTCATGGGTAGGGCTGGCCTTGATGGGTGAAAACCAACCAGATGACCGTATAGGTCTTTCTACAGCAGTGATCTATTCCGGCCTCCTTGCCATCCATCTTTATATTGTCACTCTCTGCCATGCTCACATAATTTTAGCCAAGTTTACGATGCTGCAGAACGACCGAGCTGCTGCAGTTTCCTGCATTTTGCCCTTGGGTTGTGCCTCGTTGTCTGCATTCCGCCAAACCTATGAATCTCCCTCTTCGAAGAAACTTCTTTTATACAACAGTGCTTTTTCCAAAATGAAAAGTCAGTCATGAGGAACAAACACCAAGAGCAAGCTTAAAAGTACATATTTAAAATCTAAGCAGTAATATGTACAAAGAATGATGGATCACAATGCATAGGGAAATTATATTTGTTCATACTTTAAAGAGAAAATGTATTTCAATGAACAGCTAGTATGTAATATATGTGTATTTGTTGCACACCTTGTTTTCCCAAGATGTTCTGTAAGACACCTATTGTTGGACTACAACTCCAAAAATCCTTGAGAATTCGCCATGCAGGCTTGGCTTCTGGGAATTGTAGTCCATCCATTTCTAGGGACCTTGTATTGGAAACAAGTGTTCTGTTGCAGGCACTTGATCCTGTCAATTGGCAACAGCGTCAAGGCATGAAAAACCAGTCCTTCACCAGCGATACCTTTAACCAGAGATGCCGGCAACTGAGTCCAAGACGGTCAGCATGCAAAGCATGTGTCCGTGTTGAGTTGCAGTTTTACTCATTTTCTAAGTGAGGACATGCAGCCTCAACTTTATGCAACAGCATGGAAAGGAGCAAGGAGACCAAACACAGGGAAATTGCACCAATATTTTCCCAAATGACTTGTTTCACCAGAGAGCTCAAAACTCTAGCTTTCATTGCAAACAAAGAGAAAGAAAGAAAAAAAATAGAGGTGGCTATGAGAGAGACACCCACTAGAGGAGAAGAAAGTTTAAAGCTAAAGTGCAAGAATGTTTTCATACCCTGGGCTCAAATTAGTTGGTGCCTAAATCGTGTAATTGAAACACCTGACTTCTTCAAGCATCTGATTTCTTGCATGAACATCATAGGAAGTACTTAGATTGTAAAATTCACAACTGCAAGATGCAGTGATAAGCACTAGTTTGCTTGGCTTTAAAGGGAGATATAGATCCATGATGGAAAGGACTACAATGACTACTAGTAATAATGGCCATATAGGTATTTATGGGCTTCTTCTAGGCTGCTCTTGGAGGATAATGCAGACTAGAGAGGTCTTTTGTTTGATCCAACAAGGTTTTGTGTACATTTTCAAATAATTCCAGAGATGTTCAAATGGACATTTTAGCCCAATGTACAAGATGAAAAACTAAGATCATGGCCACTGGCCCCATCACCTCCTGGCACATAGAAGGAGAGGATATGGAGGCAGTGACCGATTTTACCTTCTTGAGCTCCATGATCATTACAGATGGTGACAGCAGACACAAAATTAAAAGACTCCTGCTTCTTGGGAGGAAAGTGATGACAAATCTAGACAGCATCTTAAAAAGCAGAGACATCACCTTGCCGACAAATGTCTGCAGAGTGAAAGCTATGGTTCTTCCAGTAGCGATGTATGGAAGTGAGAGCTGGACCATAAAGAAGGCTGACCACCGAAGAATTTATGCTTTTGAATTGTGGTGCTGGAGGAGGCTCTTGAGAGTCCCCTGGACTGCAAGGAGAACAAATCTATCAATTCTGAAGGAAATCAACCCTGAGTGCTCACTGGAAAGACAGATCCTGAAGGTGAGGCTCCAATACTTTGGCTATCTCATGAAAAGAGAAGACTCCCTGGAAAAGACCCTGATGTTGGGAAAGTGTGAAGGCAAGAGGAGAAGGGGACGACAGAGGACGAGATGGCTGGACAGTGTCATTGAAGCTACCAACATGAATTTGACCCAACTCCGGGAGGCAGTGGAAGACAGGAGGGCCTGGCGTGCTCTGGTCCACGGGGTCACAAAGAGTTGGACACAACTAAGCGACTAAACAACAACAACAACAAAACTGCCACTTGAGATCCATGAGAAAGAAGCACATCCTTTTCATGAAATAAAGAAGAGTCACATTAGGAATTAGAAAATAAAGGGACCACCATTTTGCACCACCTCTGTCTTTTGTTGACACAAATATGGAAATGACTATGTTTTTCAGGCATTAATAATTCAAAGGACACAGTACTGAAAATATTGGTGGAGAGAGGTCTTGGTGGGAAGTTGTGGATCCTTCCCTCCAGCTGCCATCATAGTCCCTGCCAACAATCAAACATTATTTTGTCTTCTTGAAACATTATTTTCTCTGCAGAAGCTCAAAGTACAATCATATAACACGCTCAGCATTCAGGTGGCTGTCTAGTTGCAGACTCTGTGTTTTTTTCCAGATTGCTGAAGGTGTTTCCTTTCTACATAAAACTGTAAGCCTAGTTCAGATGTTTTGTGGCCTCACATGGTTGCCCATGGAAGCATAAAGGCCCAGCACCGAGATGTGTCAGTCGTGCAATCTGCTTGTTTGTTTATTGCTTCCATGGCTATACAAATAACAACAGCTTTATGTCCCAATCCCATATACCTCCATGTACTCTATGTGTTCACGTGTGCGTGTGTACACATGTATGTGTGATGAAGAAAAATGGTGATGAACTCACACAACTATAATTTCTACTGCTAGGTCAATTAAATCCAATTTGCTGAGCCAGTTTACAAGGAGCTCATGTCCAGAGTAGCTGGTGAGTCATCCAAGCGTCTTGCTGGCTAAGGACCCTTTGGAGGCATCTCATGACTCTCATCCTGCCTCCAAAGGAGGGTGTGAATAGAACTGCGTAACAGTCCAGGATGGTAATTGTTCTGTTGAATGCTTACATCATTCCACAATAACTGACTCACAAATTTCACTATACCAAATAGAAAATGAACAATGGGCACTTACATAATTATAACAGTTGACCTAATTAAAAAAATTACACTAATACAGTGGTGCCTCGCTAGATGATGACAATCCATTCCACTGAAATCGCTGTTTAGCGAAATCATTGACTAGCAAAAAGCATTTCCCCCTTGGAATGCATTGAAACCTGTTTAATGCGTTCCAATGGGGAAGAATCGCTGTTGTCTAGCAAAGATTGGCCATAGGAAAGCCGCTTTGCGAACTGCCGATCAGCCGTTTAAATCGCTGTCTTGTGAAGCTTAGGTTCCAAAAACACCTGTTTTGCGAGCGCGGAGGGAGCTGTCAAAGTCGCTGTCTAGCGAAAATCGGTTTGCGAAGCAGGGACCAAACATTGTCCAGCGAAATTCCCCCATAGGAATCACTGTTTTACAAATCACTATAGCGATAGCAAAAAGTCAATGTATAGCGAAAAAACTGTCATGCGGGGTAACTGTCTAGCAAGGCACCACTGTACAGATTTCATTTTTTTTCTTCTTCTTACAGCCAACATAGTTATTTGCTGTATTCGAGATCATGGTAAGTACATTTAAGAAGATTGAATACAATGACATCCTGAAGCCATCCCTAACTAATGTTAGTATGATGTTCTTGGTCCCAGAGTATCATGCTACACCTCAAATCTAGATAGCTCCATCATTATTGATATCATTGTCCTGAAAAGTACCTTTCTGCATGCTGATGCTCAAATTTGCAGAAATCCTTTGATGATCATTTTAATAAGAACTGCTGGTTAGCTCAGTGGTTTAAGTATTCTGGCTGTGGAGCCAGACACTGGGAGTTCAATTCCCCACTGCGCCTCCTTGGCAAGGGCTGGACTTGATGATCCCCGGGGTCCCTTCCAGCTCCACAGTTCTAAGATGACGGTGGTGGTGGTGGTGATAAAATGACTGTATGAATCCCATTTGCAATGACTGGGATTTTAGAATTTATTCACAGTTATCATGGCTATAAATCATGGTGCATCTCTAGACAGTATTTCGCTTGAAGAAGAGCAAACCATTCTAGAACAGGTAAGACATAAAATTAACCTCAACAGAATTTTACAACTCTCATTAACACACGTATCTGTTCTGCAGACAAAGAACAGTGCCAGAAGAAGCTACAGGCACTGAGCAGGCATTCAGTATTTGTAGGGTGCTGAGCATGCTGCCAAGGCATGAGGAGAACTGGGGCTCCGCACAACACTCAGTACACTCAGTTGGGGAAAGCAAGCAAGGATGGAGGGTGACCACGTGTGCCTCCAACCAAAGGCTTGCTAAGTCCAGTGCTGGAATAGGGCTTTCCTCTGTCCAGTGTTGCCTGCGTATAGACGACTCTGGTTATGAATGAAGAGGCCATATCTTCAGATACAGCAGTCTCACAGTATCAAGATATGATGTTAACTTGAAAAGCCAAATAATATGGGTACAGGAGGCAGCCAATCCCACAGGTGTATCTTCTTGTATCTGGTGGTAGCTTAAAAGTTGCTGCACTTGTGTGACACCCAGTCCCTACTGTCAGAGGCAGCTGCCTTGCTCTGCCCCCCTGCACCCAGCCTGTCACACCTCTGCTCTCAGCAAGGTTGCAGACCCACTGTTCATTCCCTGCACCCTGTGAAATATCATGTGGGGTTGAGTCAGAGCTTGGTAAAGTTACTTTTTTCTGATGACAACTTACCAAAATTGCAAAAAAATAATAATAAATAAATTCACGCTCACAGAGGGACTGCCGCCAGGTCAAATCAAGTGGACCACTGTGTGCTTGCCTAGCACGCCTGCAAGGGAGCTGTTAGCAATCACTTTTCCCTACTCTTGGTTCATTTCCTCTTACCTCACTGGTTTCTGCAAGGAACAGAATGAAGTTCATAAAATAAAAAGTTTTGAACACGGCCTCCCAAAATAGATTTTATTTTCCTCCGTGTCCCCTGAGCTTGCACAGCAGCCACTTCCCTCTGCAGGCTCCCACCCTCTCCGTGACTGCATATTCAGTGGTTGCTTGGATATACTGATGTGTACAATGGATTTTTGAAAGGAAGACATTGTGTGGCACAGAAAGTACAGTCTAGTGGCTGGAACACGGTGGGATGGGAACAGTGAGGTTGGGAAGCCTCCTTTCATCCAGTAGAAAGTTCTGTTAGCTATCTGGATTCCTGAGTTCTGTCCCGCTCCGAACTTTGAGATGAAAGTGGAAAGAATGAATAGTTTGTGTGGAAGAACAGAGAGCGAGGACTCCCAAATCTTTGACTCATAGCTCTAAAGTCCAGGCAGTTTCGAAATGCGCTTCCTGTCCCCTAACAAAGCCCTGCTCAGCTTACAACTAGCTTATGATTCCCTTCTCCCTATATTTACTTACACAGGCCTTTCTCCTGTATAGACAGAGCCAACTTGGGGATATTTTGCATGGTGGTGGGGGGGGGGGGAAGCTACCCCTTCCCAGCCCATGTACAGATGCTGACAGGATGAGAGGTTTAATTCACCATCCCTGAGGCAGCAGGCTAATTAAGGTAATCCAGGAGGGGCTATGTGATGTACATAATGCTCTCCTGTAACAGAGTGAAGCTGCCAACGCTACTCCCCCCCCCCCATCTGATGTGTAAGGTAATCTCCTCCTTCTGCCTAACGATTGATTCTACAAGTGAGCAGTGCAGATAGAGCTCTTTTGGCAAGAGCAACCCATCTATGGCCTGCACTCCCCAAAGAGGCTTGCCTGGTGCCCAGTTTGCTCGCCATGTAAAAACACTCTAATTTCCTTGGATCTTTAAAATGTTTAGCCCAGTATGCTGTGTGTTCTCCCATGTGTAAATGCCCAAGTGGGTTTTCTCCCTTTTCTGGGATGGTAGTTGAGTATCTCATTGGATGATTGAGTGGGATGGATATCCTGGAAAACAGGATGCTGGCCTCCGTTTTTAAATCCCAAACCCGCTTGACAGATGCTCTCCTTGTTCTTCTTGTTCTTGTAAGCATTTTATTCCCAGCTGCTAGAGTTCTCGCGCTGGGTTAGATTTTTTTTCAAGTTGTCCGCAGTTGCCCCGCATGTTGTTTGATTCCTGTCGCTAGCCACCCAAAAGATCTTTGTTATCAGGCAGGAGGATATGAAAAAATGCTAATGCATAAATAATAAATCACCCATAACCTTCCTCCTACCCTCCAAGAGCGCTGCAGCCTCAAGCAACAACAGCTGGGGCAGGACAAGAGCTAAGCTTGTTCTGACTCTGGTTGGTTCTGCCAAAGCTCAAGGTGGAGCAAAGCTGCTTCCGGCTGGGTCAAAGGAAGAAAGAGAGGTAAGCCCTGGTGCGCAGCTTTTAAAATTACAGCACAAAGGGTGCACGGCACAGCAGGCACAGATGTTCCCTTCACAATCAGGCCCAAACAGATCTGTCTGGTTAATGGGGGCAGCTGCTTTTTATGGAGTGGAAGGAGGAAGCCAGACATCCCCAGGAAAAATGGGTGTGATAAGGGCTATGCTTTTACATTCTTGGTGATAAGAATATGAATTTCAGGGCTCCTCTAGATAGCGCATTTGTTCCCCTATATGTACCTGATTGTACACTGATGATATTGGGATTTTCCCCAATTCAAGCCCTAAATAGTACCTATTGTGACAAAGAGTAACAAAAACCCTGGCTGGCTAGTGGTTTTTTTTTTTTTAAATAAACACCTTCAGGAAGGGTGATTTCCCCCCTTTTTTGTTTTCTTGTTTTATTTTCCTTCTGTTTTGTACCCAGACAGATTTCAGGCAGCAAGAGGTTCTTAGTAGTAACCTGCTAACAAACGACCACCACATCCACCTCAGAAGATTGTTTTAAAAGGGTTTCAAGGGTTTCCTCATTTCCTCCCCCCAAAGAGTCGGTGTGAAACATAGCTGATTTCCAAAGGAGATTAGGGGTGGAGTGATCCTCTGCTGAAAAAAGCTCAGATCAGACCACCAGACAAAACAAAATCCAATAGGGAGAATAATTTTTAAAGGGTTTCTGTAAGATGTTTGAAACATTTTTGATCCCTTCCTTTAAAAGATGCTGACATCTTAAAGAGAGGAGAAGTTTTAGGAATAAGCATCCTAAGAAACCCAGATAAGATTCATGTTCGTTTGGCATCAAGCGGCATCAAGTGGCACAGAAAGGGAAAGACCAAATGTTTCATTTCGGTCAGCTCCTCAAACGCCCCCCAGAAGAAATTGAAGATAACACAGCACTCCAAAGCACGCACCCCTGCCTTTTGCAGCAACAGCTGTACAAAAAGGCATGCCCTTTGGTAAAAGCAGGATGGATTCTCCCCTGCTGCCAAAATATATGAACTGAAAAGATCCTGCTAGAATCAGGGTAAGGCCTTGATCTCAGGACCAGCCATACCTCCAACAGCAGGTTCCAGGGATCACGTGAGGGCAGAAAATCATTTGGAAGCGGGGAGGTGCTTGTGCAATTTCCTGCCTCTTGTGCCAAAATGACAGTCAGCGTTAGGTACTCAGTACCAATGCTGGTTGCTTTTTGCTGCTCTGTGTGAGGTTGCAAACTGACCAGGGCTGACCTAGACAGCCTAAGGGACAAACGCCCTTGGTTCTAATCCCTTTTCTCTGTAAAGATACTGATTCCACTGGAGCAGGAAAAATCTTCCACTGATGGTGGTATGATAACACCCAGTGACAGTCCCAGCTGAATCCCAGGACAGAATGGAAAGGGTTCTCAAGGGTGCCAGCTGTGTTTACATTTATTTATTTGATTTATACCTCATCTTTCTCTCAGAACTGGGACTTGAGGCAGTTCACAACAAGGTTAAAAGAGCAGGTACAAATAGAAACACAAAAATTTACAAACATAATTGAACACAATGTACGAGTAAAGATGCAAGTGAATTAAAAGCAAATTAACAACACATCAGTAGACACATCAACTGTGCAGCCATTAACACCCCCCTTTCTCATCAGCCAATTAGTTGCCGAAATTTTGCCTGAAAAGGTCTTTGTCTGCAGAGGGAAAGAGGATAGAGAGAGATCCCACCTAGCCTGCCTTGGAAGGGAGTTCCATTGCTTGGGAGTAATCACAGAATGGGACCATTCACTGAGTCACTAGTGGATTTCAAACTTTATGTGCTCATTGGGACAGTACTCACGGTCACCCCATCCCCTCAGACATGAAGCCAAACATGCAGGCTGCAGAATTGGTGCATATCAACAATCAAGGAGCAGAGCTTTTGAAAAGTTAGTGAGAGAGAGAGAGAGAGAGAGAGAGAGAGAGAGAGAGAGAGAGAGAGAGAGAGAGAGAGAGAGAGAGAGAGAGAGAGAGAGAGAGAGGCCGTGGGCCCCCAATGAGCTCTATGGCCAGACGAAAACAGTGGTTCTGATTATTGCTGGCAAGGCTAAATGCACTTTCGGAATGTCTGCTGAAGCAATTGTGTCATGTTTGGCACCTACAATTTTCCCTGGGAACATCTGGAGCAAGCACCCACCTGTATCTGAATAGCATTGTTGATCAGGTGGTCACTTCTGAATTTTATACAATGGTGGTGGTAGGTGGAATAAAAATTGTAGAACCCAAGGGGAGTCAGGCCTGATTAATGCTTGGATGGGAGACCACCATAGAAGATGAGAGATCTGCAAGAAGGGCTAGAAAAGCATATTGCCTTGAAGGGCTTGAGTCCAGGCTATTTGAAAGATCATATCATCCCATGTGAGCCTTCTTGGCTTTTAAGATCTTCTGGGGAGACGCTTCTCTCAGTTCCACCACCTTTGCAAACCCACTTATTGAGGTCAAGAGAGAGAGTCTTCTCAGTAGCTGCTCCCAGGCTTTGGAATGCCCTGCCTTGAGAATGCAGGTTGAGCCCTTCCGTCTTGTCCTCCCGTCATTAGTCAAAGGCCACCTTCCTCTGTGTCCAAATCTTTAGGCAGTCAGTCATCTCAGGAAAGCAGACTTCTAACTTTTTAACTTGCAGTTTAAATGCTTTTTTAAAAAATTGTGCTTATATTGATTGTTTTAATCGTAATGTATTTTGAATTATTTTTAAAGTGTGATTGTGCTTTTAATGTTCCTACCTGTTGTGAGCTGCCTTGGGTCCCCTATGGGGAGAAAGATGACATATAAACAATAAATAAATAAATAAATAAATAAATAAATAAATAAATAAATAAATAAATAAATAAATAAATAAATAAATAAATAAATAAAGAGCAGCTTATGGAGAGTAGCTGCCAGTCTGAATTAAATGTTCAGGACTGACTCCAGGGTTCTGGCTCAGGGTCAGCTTAGCTTCCTACTGTATGTTTCTCAGATTTTAGGGGAAAGGTGCTGCCAAGACTATAGCAGAGGGTGACCCATTCAGCTGACCAGAAAAAGATGAGGGGGGGGGACCCTGAATAGAAGGACTGATGGAAGCCAAAGTGTTTCTGCCTATAATAATATATATTCAGGTCTAACCCGGTGGAAATGTCCTTCCTGTACATCTAAACAAAGTGGGAAGGTAAAGCTCTCGACAGGCTGGTTATGGGCACAAGCAGATCAATGACCAAAGAGCCAGTACTGACAATAGATTTGATGGGCAGGCAGGCAACTTAACACACACGGGTTCTGTGCTCGGACTTTCCTCTCCGGATGTTGGCAAGGCGCTCCTCACGCTAAACCAAACTAAAGCAGCCAAGACGATTCAACGATACGTGTCGAAAGCACAGTAAATGATTGCGTGGACCGGGCTTTTAGGTTGCTCTGTGTGTGAAGCGGGGGGGGGGGGTTTGGGAGAGAGAAGCAAGAGACGGCGGGGGGGGGGGGGGAGGAAGAACCGCGCGACTTTGGCGTTAGTTCAGAGAAAAGCAAAACGCCTCCCGAAGACCGCTGTGGGTGCGGGAGACTCTTCCTTCTCTCCCTCTCTCTCTCTCTTTCACACACACAAACACGCATTCGCGGCATCCCCTTCCCCAGCTCGTGCAGCCGGCGCGCACACACCCGCAGCCCGCCACCCTGCAATCCCAGATTGGGCACTTCCAGCGCACTCGGAGCCGCTTTCCTTCCTCCTCCTCCTCCTCACGCGCACAGGCGCGCGCACCCACACTCTGTCTCTCTCTCAGACACGCATACACACGTACACTCGCGCGCGCGCTCACACACACTCATATACACACACTCTAGCTCGCTCGCTCTCTCTCTCACACACACACACACACATACACAAAAGAGGCGCCCCCGTACGGCGATCGGTCTCGGAGGGACTCGGGGCCGGCTCCGCTGGGCCCTGCCGCCGGGTTGGGACGCGAGACGGATTCCTGAGGATCCTCCTCCTTCCGCATCTGAGCGAGGAGCGATTTCTCTCTCTCTCTCTCGTTCGCTCGCTCTCTGTGCAACCCCCCCCCGCCGCCGCCGCCTCCTCCTCTCCCACTCCCGCCCCCCCTCCCCGCAGCCCCAAGGAACAGCATCGCTCGCCACCAGGGGAGGAGATGCATGTGTTTGGCAGGGAGACAGACGCCGCCGCCGCCGCCGCTTGCTCGCCTAGTCGCGCCACCGCCGCCGCCGCCGCCTGCTTCGCGGCCACGGTCGCCTGGCTTTGATTCCTGGAAGCCGAGGCGCCGCTAACGGCAGCTGGAGGAGGAAGAGGAAGAGGAGGAGGAAGATCCCCCTTGCCGCCGCCGTTTACCCCCCCCCCCGTCGGCCCCCCAGTCCCCGGTTCCCCCGCAGGTGCCGCCTCGCCTCAGGCACCCATCGCGCTCCCGGCGTCTTCCCGCCCCCGCCGCTCCTCGGCCCCTTCTGCCCCTCCGAGCAGCTGAAGGGAGCCGCCGCCGCCGCCGCCGCCGCCGCCGCGGTCCTCCTCCTCCTCCGCCGCCTTCTCGGCTGAGCCCGAGCGCCCCGGCTGCCGACGCTGGCCCTGCCTGCAGGTTTGGAGGCTCAGCCGGGCACCGGCACGGGCGGAGGAGTGGGAGGGCAGGAGGAGAGGGACACGGAGGGGGGAGGAAGGAAGGAAGGAAGAAAGGAAGGAAATAGAGGAGGAGGAGGAGGAGGAGGGGGAGGGTCCCAGCAGCCCAGGGGTGGAAAGTGGAGCCGGGCCCCCGGGTGCCCTCGGTGGTGGGCGAGGGGGGAGCCCAGCAGAAGGGAGGGGAGGGGTCCCTGGGAGAGGGCCTCTTTTCTCTTGACAGGGAAGGGCGGGGGGAGGGGCTGAGGGGGTTCTTCAGGTGCTCCCAAACAGGTGTGTAAGGGGGATCCTAACCAGTCAGCCAGCACATAATCTCCAGGGCTCTTCTTCTTTCTCCTTCCAGCAGAGCGCTGCCACCACCTCCTCCTCCTCCTCTTCTTCCTCCTCTTCCTCTGCTCCAGCTGCCTTGACCATGATGGACCTGAAGGTAGACGAAGAGGAGGTGGAAAATGGCCAGCCGGTCAGCATCGAGGCGTTCGCCAGCAGCTCCACGCTCCACGGCCTGTCCCACATCTTCTCCTATGAGCGCCTCTCCATCAAGCGCATCTTCTGGACCCTTTGCTTCCTCGGCTCCCTGGCCCTGCTGGTCTTTGTCTGCAACGAGCGGATCCAGCTCTACTTCTGCTACCCACACGTCACCAAGCTGGATGAGGTGGCCACCACCCACATGACCTTCCCGGCTGTCACCTTCTGCAACCTCAATGAGTTCCGCTTCAGCCGAGTGACCAAGAATGACCTGTACCATGCTGGGGAGCTGCTGGCCTTGCTCAATAGCAGGTAGGAGGACCCGGCTTTGTGCTCTCTGGGTGTGTGCACGTGTGTGCATATAAATGGGGAGCAAAAACCTTCCTGTGCATGGAAGTACAGTAGTTAAGACTGCCGGGTATCTAAATGGATCACAGACTTTGGCATTCAACAGTTAGCGTACCTGTGCCCATTTCAGGATGTGTGCAAATGTGCTTTGGTGGGGGATGGAAGGAACAACCATGTGCCTGTGTAGGCAACATGCACAAGGTCCCAGGGTGATTCAATGCCCCCTGTTTCAGCAGACACACACAGTTTGTGTCTATAGGTTTGCCAGCTGGCATGCACGGCCTATGATAATCGCAAGCCTCATACCACGTGCACCAGGCTGGAGGGGGTGCCATTCTCTGAGGCAAGAAATGTGGCTCTCTGTGTATGGCTCTATGCAGATCTAGTGCATGTAGATACAAAGACTCCATGGCAGCCAGCCGTGTGACAATGTGTCCTGTTTGGCACCAGGCACCCTTCTCTGATGATCAAACGCCTCCGTCTTCTATTCATGTGCTTCTTTAAGACTGATGTGCTTCCCGTTCTGTAAACCTATTTGACACTCTGGCGTGAATTCTTTGTACCATATAGCTACTGATTCTTTACTACAATATTAGGGAAGGGGTGGCCCCATAAACCTACACCTCCAATCAGCCTTAGCCAGCATAGCTACAGAGGAGGGATGATGGAATTTCCCATCTAACTCTATCTGGGAGGCCCACCTCTTCCCTGGCACTTAACATGTATTATCTATGCAACATGTTGCCTTTCCTGATCTCATGGGCTGCATCTCCCACCATCTTCAGCTGCGCTACAAAGTGGTGTATTTGCAGTCAAACACATCCGGAAGGCATGTGGTTGATGAAGGCCACCTTGTGGGTATCAGGTAGGAGACAGGGAGTCTAAAGGAGGCCTGCCCCTGGCAAGCATTCCCAAAGAGTTCCATGTCCAATTCTATGCAGGCCGCTTCAGAGAGAAGGCCGTTGCAGCTCAGACATGTGCATTGTAATGAGCAGAGGATGAGCGGGCAAGGCAGGGTTTGGACTTTCTGGAAGGTTCGCCACATAAGCAAGAGCAATGTGATTTCTTTGCCGTGCTGGGAGCAAGCAAAACTCCTGGCAGTCAAGGCAGTTCTTGGCTTGTTCCATTGACTGCTCTTAAGCGTTCAGGAGCATGAACCCCAAGAAGCCCCCTGTGTATTTCACTGCACCTCTTCTAGTCATCTTACTGCCCTCTGCTGGAGGGAAGGGCAACTGCTCAGCAGTTCAGAATCCTGTGGCCCAAAAGCAGATGAAGAATCCACGTTTCTAGGGATTTTTTATTTTATTTTATTTACTTATTTAAAGTAATTTATCCTGCCTTTCACCTTGAGAGGACCCAAGGAACCCAAGAGATCCCAAAATAGAATAGCCAAGGCTTGTTCATACTATTGCTTTTAATACTTGACTTGTTTTGAATATTTGGCCATCTTTGAGATGGACCTAGGATATTGCATCTCCTTTTGTTGTAGCTCTTGTGGCCCAGCAAACTCTGTTTATACAAGGGTTCATGTTTCTGGAATTTCTTACCTAGCTCATCCCCACACCCACTACTGCCACTACAAACCAGGATCTTGGAAATAGTTGTACAGTACTGGTTTCTATCTATCTATCTATCTATCTATCTATCTATCTATCTATCTATCTATCTATCTATCTATCTATCTATCTATCTATCTATCTATCTATCTATCTGTCTGTCTGTCTGTCTGTCTGTCTGTCTGTCTGTCTATTTATTTATTTATTTATTTATTTATTTATTTATTTATTTATTTATTTATTTATTTATTTATTTACGTTTCTATCCCACCCAACTAGTAGCAGAGTCACTACTCTGGGTGGCTACTGGTATTAGAACATGTCCTTTTTCAAGACCCGTTTCCTTTCTTTTCAAGGGCTGTTCTTTCACTCCGCGTGCCATTGCTCCACCCAGTATAACAGGCCGCTGCTTGTTTCAGAGTGTAGGAGGCATAGAAAAGAGTCCAGCTGGATTGGACAAAAGGTCCTTGTAGCTCACAGCCCCGTTTGCGGCAGTGGCCAGCCAAATATTTGCGGGAAACTTGAGAGAGAGAGAGAAAGCACACTGTGAAGGGAACAAGCTTCTTGTTTGGTTTGTCCCCAGAGTCTGGTATTCACTGGTACACTGCAACTCTTCATGGAGGCTTTCTTTAGCAATCAAGTCAAACTGATAGAGGTGTCGCTTCCAGGCACTTGCCTGATTCTTTTTTATTTACAGCCAGCTAAGCTACTGGGAAACTGTTGCTTGTCCCTTTTAAGAGTTAAAATTTGGTCCTTGATTTGGAAAGAGCTTCTGCCCTGTTTCAGGCCAATGATTTGACTAAGCCATTAGGTCATAGACTAGTGGCCAAATCTGAAACTGATTACTAGTGCAGCACCAACCCAGGGATACTTGAAACCTTTCAATTCTGTTTCTCTGATCACTCAAAAGTCTTTCTGGATCTTAAAGGTCTTGGTAGGATAAGCAGGTCCAGAATGTTGACCACCTCGACACCCATAATTTGAGTGTGCTTTTCTTGGAACCACTGTCTGGCAAGCAGGTCTTTGGCAGGGGGATGTATGTGATACTCTGTGCGTGCATGTGCATGCACACATGTGCACCTGCCTGCCTGGGCATGTGTGCCCATGCATGCATGCACACCCACACCCACACACCCATACACAAGCATGTGTGTACCAGTCCAACCTCTTGCATTGGTCAAATATAGTTCTCCATGTGCATAATGTGCCATCTGGTGATGAATCTAGATTTCTGAGAATAATGGTAGATAATATTGTGTGCTTGTGTGTGTGTGTGTGTGAGAGAGAGAGAGAGAGAGAGAGGGAGGGAGGGAGGGAGGGCTGCAACTTCATGTCTCTGCCTTTTATGATTGTTATCATTCATTCAAAGCTGATGATGTGTAGTTCCTTGGTTCTTTATAATTGCTGTTGTTGCTTCCCCACTCCCAGGGGTTCCAGTTATATTTCATTACTGGACCAGTCCTAGTGCTGTGCTCCTCCACGCGCTGCACAGCTCCACACAAATCTCATTCAGCATCCGATTCAGAACATTGCACACAATTAATCACATCTATGCAAACTCAGTGGACATGTACGCATCTTGTTGAACTTTCTGCATGTATTCCAAGACTTCTTGACTACTAGTATGTATGTATGTATGTATGTATGTATGTATGTATGTATGTATGTATGTATGTATGTATGTATGTATGTATGTATGTATGTATGTATGTATGTATGTATGTATGTATGTATGTATGTATGTATGTATGCATTTGATTTGATTTGATTTGATTTGATTTGATTTGATTTGATTTGATTTGATTTGATTTGACTGACATGTAAGCAACTTTATGGACAGCCCTAGTTTGCTTGAAGATGGTAGGACAAAGTTATATTGCAGACTGCAAGTCTGGCCCAGATGATTTATACTGTTTTCTAACGGGGCACCTTCCAGTTGTATTGAGTACATAGGCCATTGCCCTAACAGATGTGGCTTCTGTTACCTAGTAATGATGGACATTGCAGTCCCAAAGATAAAAGGCACCACATGGGTGAAGGCTACCTTGTTCTATGGAGTGTTGAGTTGATTTTTAGAAGTTGCCAATGGCAGCTAGTTTGAGCCGGCTCTTGAGTTGAGGTGTCGGGCAATTCTAGCAACTTGTCAGAAGTTGCCAGTCCTATATTCTTACTCGCTATAAAGCTCCCAGACCTGTTCCTGAGGGAGGCCTCCAGGCTCACTTCCTCTGCCTGCCTGCTTGCCTGCAGGCCTCTCAGGCCTGGATACCTGACAATCTATTTATGACATCCATTGACTGCTTTTGCAAACAAACAAAGCAAAATACAACTGAAAGCAGTCTAAGGCGCTGTCACTCTGTTAGAGGGACAAGAGTTAGCCCATGAAAGTCTGCTGACTGAAGCTCAAAAAAAAAAATTTAATAGGCGCAGTCAGTCCTCTCCTCTCCCCCACGCCTGCACAGGACCTGCCCAGAAAGGTACTCAAACCTTGCTTTATCTCCACTTAGAATAGTGCCATGTCCCTTTGAGGCCCCTGTTGTGGGGCAGCAAGGCAGTTTAGGGGCCCCAGGAAAGTAGTGTGGCATAAAGAGCTCTGTCATCCTATGGAAGGGAAAAAGCCAGGGAGCCCAGGATGACTAGCTAGGGGGTTCCAGCTGCTGCCATTCCCAGTACTTACCATTTGAGGCAGTTGTCCCACTGGCCTAATGATAAGGCCAGCCTGTCAATGGCAAGACATGCCAGATGGCTGCGTGGCAACTTCTCAGAAGGCAGACTCACACAAACCCTGAGTTCCTGGATTAAGAAGCTCTTTACGGCTACACTCTGATAAGAAAGAAAGCTAGCTTGGGCATCCACGATGCCTAGACTCCTACAGCTAATTCCGATGTTACATTTGCAAATATATCGGTAGGGAGCCAGGCAGGGGAACGGCTGCAGTGGAGAAGCTTGACTGCTGTTAATGAAGCAGACACTGATTGTCTGTTGGTATCTAAATTTCCACAGGCTTTAAAGAATGTGTGCACGCAAGTGTGAGCACGGATACACTCTAGTGCTTTGACTGTCGCCTTCTGGACAATAAACTTATTGCATGCACACCCTCGGTCTTATTCACTCACTTGTGCATGACAGAAGTTGTCTTGATAAAATCAAGAGGAGCGAAGATTTCCTCTTATGAATTAATTAGTCAAACAAACAAGCTTTTAGCTCTCATGACTGATGATGGAGAATAATATTTGTATCATTAGTCCAAAATATATTGTACTTTTGGAAAAGGGAAAAAACTGTTTTGTTTGTTTGTTTGTTTACTCTCCCCACCCAGCCACTCCTCAAAATGCAACTGTGCAGTGTGAAAATGTATCTGATGAACTGGGCTGGAATCCATGCAAGCTTTGTGCCATAGAATGGGGGACCTCAAAGTCCACGTTGGGTCCTATTTGTTGCCTTTGAAACCACCTACCTGTGCAGCACAGTCCCCATAAGGGTCTCTGAAACTGAATTTGGCTTTTATTCTGAACAAGTTGTTCAATGTCCTACTATGCTGTTTAGGCTGTTAGGTTTTGCAAGGCTCCTTTGTTTTTTGAAATGCCTGGCTACTCTTGCAGGGAATGGAGGGCAGTTCACGTCATCCCAGAGGAGCCTCAGTATCGTGTTTTAATTATACCCCACTTTAATTGAACAATAAGATGCAGTTAAGATGTTCAAATTGTGCTTTGGAATGGGAATCTCCTGGCCAGTCGACTGTGTCAGTAGATTGCCTTCCACCAGCTTCTACTTGGAAGGCTCTAAGCCCAGGAATAGGAGAGCATATGTAGTGGATAGAGCATTGAATGAGAAGGACTCAGCAGAGTTCAGCCATGGAAACTCACTGGGGCAGAGGCAGTGGTGAAGCTCTCCTTGAACTTTTCACATGCTTTAAAAACCCTTCTGAGAGTCACCATAAATTGGAAGTTATTTGACAGCACATGATGACGAGAGCAACAACTCACAAAGATACCAGAGGGAGGAGAAGCTGAAGGCAAAAATTTATACAAAATTAATTTTCACCTTTTTCTTTTGAATATACAGTGGTGCCTTGCTTAACGATTGCCCCGCATTACAACGAATCTGCTTTACAACGATCTTTTTGCGATCGCAATTGTGATCACAAAACGATGGTCTAAATGGGGGAATTTCGCTTAGCGATGATCGGTTCCCTGCTTCGGGAACCGATTTTTCCTTTATGATGATCAAAAACAGCTGATCGCCGGATTTTCAAAATGGCCACCGGGTACTTAAAATGGCTCCCCGTTGTGCTTAGGGACGGATTCCTCGCTATACAGGCAGTGAAAATGGCCGCTGTATGGAGGATCTTCGCTGGACGGTGAGTTTTTACCCCATTGGAACGCATTGAACGGTTTTCACTGCGTTTCAATGGGGTTTTTAATTTCGGTTTATGATGTTTTCGCTTAACGGCGATTTTCCTGGAACAGATTATCGTTGTTAAGCGAGGCACCACTGTATTAAATGCTATATGCTGTTACTAATATATAAAGAGCCTGTATAAAAATCCATATAAAACATTCATGACATTCCTTTCTCAATAAGCACCTCAGACTACTTCTCACAGGTGACTTGGAAACATCATAAGGATATTTCCTCCTCTTTCCCCAGCTGGGGAGCCAAGGAGGCGCAAAGGGAAGAGGTAAGGAGAAATGTCCAAACGGACAGGAAGTTTAAGTTGTATTGGGCAACCTGACATTTCGTACATGAGAGATAACACTGGAATCTTAATTCTTTGTTCTAAAAATACTAACCAGCTTTACATTGTATCCATGAAAACATGTAACCTGCGCAATTATAATGTTTATAGGAAAATGTCAGTGCTCGTCAAAAGGCAGCCACTGGACTATCAAGGTTGCCCCTGAACAGTTTGTAACATGAACTGTTCAAGTAGCTGAGGCACTTGGTCTCATGATCTCATCTGTTGTGAAATTGGGCTTCTATAAAGGTGTGTTTATTCTTTTATCCCATTGAGACAAATTGATCCAGTCAGTGGCCCCATTTGTCTTCATCTGCAGAGCTCCTATCCTAGTTTAATAAACCAAACCCTGTATTTCAAAAGGCAATCTTGCGTGCTTGGTGAGATTCTCCCTAACAGGCGCCCAAAAGAGTTGGACCTGCCAGAGGAAGCAAACTAGAATACTTACTTCAAGAACAAAATGTGTGATGCAAATTAGGTGATGGTGCCCCCAGCCCATTCCCTCTGCAGACTTTGAGCAGTTTGGTAGTTCGATCTTATATCAGTATTGGGGTCTGGACAGAGAGTCCCCTCCACACCAAGGGCAGCAGGATAGTTTGAAGAGCAAAGGGCAAGTCACCTGACACATCCACCCACGTACATCCGTCCTCTTCCTTCCGCTCCCTGTCCGACAGCACCAAATGGGCATCTTATTGTGCCTCATGATAGGGCCGACCTTGGCTGGAGGCTGAAGTCCTCTCTCTGCAGACTGAGTCAGCTCAGCCACTAGAGGAACCCGTGGGCAGACTTCTCTCTGTGACTAAGCTGTGTGTTGCCCCTCAGATACGAGATCCCCGACACTCAAATGGCTGATGAGAAGCAGCTGGAGATTCTGCAGGAGAAGGCCAATTTCCGACACTTCAAGCCGAAGCCCTTCAACATGCGGGAGTTCTCAGATCGAGCTGGCCATGACATTCAGGAAATGCTCCTCTCTTGCTTCTTCCGCGGGGAGCCATGTGGACCCGACGACTTCAAAGTGGTGAGTTGCTACTTCTTGTATCTCAGGGACATGCGTATATGTGCATGCTTGTATGTATGTGATGGGCAATATGTGTTCTTAGCTGTTTTGGTAGCTGGACTGGGCAATGTTCCAGACCCAAAGAGAGGAGAACTGGTGTTGCACTCAGCGGTGGCATTGTTGTGAGGAAATATCATGGGTTGCAGGATGCTGGGCTGACAGATCTGATGTTGCAGACTGATGTGTAATCTCAGTGGAGTGAAAAAATTCCAACATATTTCGCCCACTCTGGCTGCATTGCATTGGCTGCCCATCAGGTTCCGCATCGACTTCAAAGTGTTAATACTTACGTATAAAGCCCTAAACGGTTTAGGGCCTCGATACCTGGCGGAACGCCTATTCCCACCAAGTTCTACCCGGATCACACGGGCGAGCCAGGAGGTGAGGCTGAGGAGCTTAACGCCGAGGGAGGCCCGGAAAGAGAAAACAAGAAATAGGGCCTTCTCGGCAGTGGCTCCTCGCTTGTGGAACAACTTACCTCCTGGTATTCGCGGAGCTCCCTCACTGGGCACCTTTAAGAATCTATTAAAAACCTGGATGTTTCGGCAGGCCTTCTCACCAGATTATTTTTGATTTTCTTTTCCCTTTTATTGTTTCTTTATTCTAATTCTTCTGTAATCTGTTGTTTTATTTTATTGTATTTTATATTTGTTGTTGGCCGCCTAGAGTAGTCCATTGGACTAGATAGGCGGGATATAAATTAAATAAATAAATAAATAAATAAATAAATTGGGAGGTTTGTCATGGGATGACAATGATGATGTCTTTGATGGATGTAGGGCAGCCTCTCTGACAGCTGATTTTCCTGCTTATTGTATGGAACCAGAGTTGGACAAATTTAGACAAGGTTTGAGAGCCTGTCTGTTCAACTTGGAGCCATAGGTGGTGGGTGTAAAGAGAGGTTAGTAGCCATTGTGTTTTATTAGAACTTTTAAACTGGCTTGTTAGCAGCTGGTTAGTTTTTTTAAATTATTGCTTATTTTGAGGAGTTTTATGTTGACATACAGGTTCACACACAATATTAAGGTTGAGGTTAAATGTGGTGCGTGTTTGCACATTATTGATATTATTGGGAATCACTCTGCTGTAGAGTATAATATAAATAAATGTCACTATCATTATATTATCCTAACTTTGAACTACAATTTCTTGAACACAGAAAATATTTTGACAGTTGTTATGGACGTGTCTTGCTGACATATTTTTAATGCACTTGTGAGGAGATGTTTCTGTGATTCTATAAAGTGGGAAGGATTTGGAATCAATTTGTATTGAAAATTATTGATTAAGACATCATGTAAATGGTGGGACAGGCTGTAGACCTCCAGATGTTTTGGGGATCCAGTCCCTGACAGCTAGCCTGACCAGTGGAGGACGATAAGGATAATAGGTTGTCAACATCTGGAGGACCACAGACATCCCATCTCTAATACAAACTTGGCTATTATACTGCCATTCAGGGCTGTAAACAGAAAGACAGTGGTCTGTGAGTGACTGGAGTCAGACTACAAATGCCTATATTATCCTGAACAGCTTGGGCCAAGATACCTGATTGCTTCCTCCCCTGTGAATCTGCCAGGATTGAGATGTTTAACAAGAAGCTTTCCCTACAGTAGCAGCATCTCAGTATTGGAATCCCTTCCCATGACAAGTCAGGATGCCTCCATCCTTACCGAGGTTCCCACAGATGGTCAAAACTGTATTACTTTGCCAGAACTTTGTCTTTCATTGTGGTTTTTAGCCTGGATTTGTTGGTTGGTTGTTGTTGTTTTTTTCTGAAGAACGTGTCTTTTTTTTCCTCCTCTCTCATTTGTCCTTATATTGTGATTTTCTTGTACATTGTTTGGGAGGCCAGGGAAACAAATAATGAATATTTAAGTGAATCCATAAATACAGCCTTCCTTATCTTTGTATGCCGAGATAAGAAACTGTTTGAATATTGAGTCGCTTACATAAGTCCCTGAAGGCAACCATTTCTATGGTAACTGTATGGACATAGTGAGGCCTTGCTGCCTGGTGGGTCATGGTTATGACTTCTGAAGGGTGCTGCCTTGGGGATTTCTCTGTCCTTTGTGGGTATACGAGAAGATGTCGAGAGGATTTGACACCCAAGGGGATCTAGGAGGGAAAAATGAACATTGCCAACTGTCTTCCACCAGCTGTCAGGGACATTGGAAGGTCTTAAGGAGGAAACTGGATGTAGCTGGCTCTCGTTGCTGGAACAATGCTTACAAAAGTTGCTTTTTTTTTTTTTTTTTTTTTGGACCATGACTCTCCACATCCCCCAGCAAACATGGTCAATTGGCCATGTTGTCCTGGGGGAATTTTGTGTACTGAAGGCCAAAAAAAGAGGCAACTTCTCCAGTTGGCTGTGGTGCAGGATGTGAACTCTGGCTCTCTGTTGATCATGTGAGTCCTCTTGGTTCCTGCTACAACTTGAACCTAGCGGGGTAAGATTGCTAGCAATCACGTCATCAGGATGCTCCTACTGCATGCCGCATGAGTAGAGATGTCAAAGCATTTTGTTCAATTTGACAGTTTGGAGAAACATAGCATTCTCATATGTCCTGACTCCTGACACTCAGAAATGCATCGTGGCCCAAGGATTCCCAAATTTGTGGGGTTTATGAGATATTTTCGGTGAAATACAGTTTGTTTATTTACAATATTTTACCCCACCTTTTGCCTTAAAAGGATCCAAGGCAGCTATAAATGTATACATAAACAATGCACACATTCTGAAATGCAAACAGCTGAAATGCATATATTTGGTGGGGGGTGCAAAATGTGTAAAAATTGTAAAACACACAGGAGAGGGTATGGAAAACAGTGGTCGAAATGTCAGTGTGGAAATTAAAATAAATAAATTAGCACAATCCAGCAGAAAAGAAGGATGAGAGGAGAACATTGGAGTTTTTGCAACCTCTCATGCTGCCTTTGGTAGGTGTGGCTGGGAAGGACCTTTCTGGGCTGAGGTGACTGAGATCAGCCTCTTCAGTGCTAAGCAATTGTTCCTTTCCTGCCTCAGAATTCAAAGAGAGCCTTACCTCTCTGTTCTGCACTTTCCCTCTTCTGGGTCTATTGAAAGTACAGTGGTGCCTCGCATTACGACGTTAATTCGTTCCAGCGAAATCGCTGTAGAACGAAAACGTCATAATGCGAAAAGAAAAAACCCATTGAGACGCATTAAAACCCATTTTATGCATTCCAAAGGGCTTGAAACTCACCGTCCAGCGAAGATCCTCCATAGGGCGGCCATTTTCGGTGCCTGTAATGCGAGGAATCTGTCCCAGAAAACAGCGGGGGGGCATTTTGTTTACCCGGTGGCCATTTTGAAACCGCCGGTCAGCTGTTGGAAAATCATCGTTTTGTGAAGAATCGGTTCCTGAAGCAGGGAACCAATCATCACAAAGCAAAATTCCCCCATAGGAAACATTGTTTTGCAATCGCAAAAGCGATCGCAAAAACTTCGTCATAATGCGATTTCGTCGTTAAACGGGGCAATCATAAAGCAAGGCACCACTGTAGTTAGTCTGT